>NC_063174.1:60021824-61221824 GCF_023159225.1 Perognathus longimembris pacificus | reverse complement strand
GACAAATCCGTGAGAATTTTTTTTTCCCCCCCTGTTGGTCATGAGGCTTAGACTCGGAATCTGGGAACTGGGCTTGAGCTTTTTTGCTCAAGGCGTGTGCTCTCTGAGTCACAGCTCCAATTCCAGTTGTCTGGTGGTTAATGTAAGTCTCACAGACTTTCTTATCTGGCCTGGCTTTAAACCATGATCCTCAGATGTCAGCCTCCTAAATAGCAAGGCATGAGCCACCAGCGGCCCAGCTCATGAGAGTCTTCTCTGGAGTTAAATAGCAAAAAGCCAAAATGGAAGATGAAGCTCAGGTGGTAGAGAGCCAGCCTCAATTGAAAAACCCAAGTGAGAGTGTGAGGCCCTGAGTACAAGCCCTGATTTTAGCACAAAAAAAAGAAAAGGAAGGAGGGAGGGAAGGCAGATAGCCTGGGCTACAGTGACAGCCTCTCTTAAAAAACAATACAGGCTGGAAATGCAGATTAGTGGCAGCATCTTTAGGTTCGATTCCTCAGTACCACATAAACAGAAAAAGCTGAAAGTGGCGCTGTTGCTCAAGTGGTAGAGTGCTGTCCTTGAGCAACAGCAGCCCAGGAACAGTGCTCAGGCCCTGAGTCCAAGGCCCAGGACTGGCCAAAAAAAAAAAAAAAAAAAAAGCCAAGTGCCAGTGACTCATGCCTGAAAATCCTTGCTACTCACAAGGATTGCGGTTCGAAGCCAGCCTGGGCAGAAAAGTCACAGTTAGACTCTTTTATCTCCAATTAACCACTCAAAAACCAGAAGGAGAGCTATGGCTCAAGTGGCAGAATGCTAACCTTGAGCACAGAGAGGCTTAGGAACAGGGCCCAGGCCTTGAGTTCAAGCCCTACAATTGACACACACACACACACACACACACACACACACACACACTCACTAAGAGAGGTGAAGCTTTCTTCCTTTTTGTGTGCGCTAGTACTGGAGTTTGAACTCAGGTCCTATTGTGCTATCCCTTAGCTTTTTTGTTTGTTTTGCCAGTCCTAGGGCTTGAACTCAGGACCGGAGCACTGTCCCTGGATTCTTTTTGCTCAAGGCTAGCACTCTACCACTTGAGCCACAGAGCCACTTATGGCTTTTTCTATATATGTGGTGCTGAGGAATCGAACCCAGGGCTTCATGTACTCGAGGTAAGCACTCTACCACTAAGCCATATTCCCAGCCCCTATCCCTTAGCTTTTTCACTCAAGTCTGGCATTCTACACTTGAGCCACTCCTCCACTTCTGGCTTTTTACCAGTAATTGGAGATAAGAGTCTCATGAACTCTCCTCCCTACACTAGCTTTGAACCTCCATCCTCAGATCTCAGCCTCTTGAGTAGTTAGGACTGCAGGCATGTACCAATGATGCCCACATATTTCTTTCCTTTGTTGTTATTTAGCATTACTTTTATTATCATTAAGTAGTTGTACAAAGGGTTTTAATTCAACGTGTCAATTTATGAAATGTTACTTTTCCCATCATTCTTCTCTCCAGCATGTTACTTTGACTACTGTGGCTTGAAATTGAAAATGGGGTAAGTAAAATAGCTTTGTTTTCCCCAAACAAAAATTTATGGAGAACAAATATTTTGCCTTGCTACTTCCTTTTTTTTCCCCTCATTCAGTACAGATATTACTTTATCCTTCTGATTTATTTTTCTGATATTGAGATCTAGCTTGCAAGTTGTTTTCTTTTTTTGTGGGTCTATACTAGGGTTTGAACTCAAGGCCAGGGTACAGTCCCTGAGCTTTTCTGCTCAAGGCTAGCACTCTATCACTTGGGCCACATCTCCACTTCCAGCTTCTTTTGGTGGCTAATTGGAGCTTTTTCTGCCTGGGCTGGCTTGACTGCAATCCTCAGACCTCAGCCTTGAGAGTAGCTAGATTACAAGTGCAAGATATTTTCAAATTCTGCTTTTGAATCACATTTGACAATATCTTGCCCTTTCTCATATTTTTCTTTTTTTTAGTTCCAAACAACTCAAAAGTAAGTGAAAAATACTAAACATAACTCCACTGCTGTTTTTTTAAAATCTCTTCTTAAACTGGGAGTGTGGCTTCTAAGGAAGCTGAGGGTCTGGACGTTTTCCATGTTAACATAAGGAGCCAAGCTAATTCCCTTTTGGTCATCCAGGAAAAAACAAAGACACCATCACCAGTGACCAACAAAGAAGGTGGAGTAGGAATCTGCATTCTTCGAAAAGGAGCTCAACCAAACAATTTAAATGACATATGCATTAAGTAAGGATGGAAATGGTGTAAAAAGGGAAAAACATTTGCTGAAGATGGAACAAAGGGGGCCTAGTGGCAAGAGTGCTTGCCTCGTATACATGAGGCCCTGGGTTCGATTCCCCAGCACCACATATACAGAAAATGGCCAGAAGTGGCGCAGTGGCTCAAGCGGCAGAGTGCTAGCCTTGAGCAAAAAGAAGCCAGGGACAGTGCTCAGACCCTGAGTCCAAGGCCCAGGACTGGCCAAAAAAAGAAAAGATGGAACAAAGGGCCAATTTATGGCATAAAACATCACATTCAGTGGTATTTGTGTGTATAAATACTTTCCTCCTCTTTGTCATAAACAGGTAAACTAAAAAAAAAAAAAACTTAGTCAAAACAGTGATAATTTATAATTGCCTGGAAAGTAAGACCCTTAGAAACAGAAAAGTAGAATCAGTATTACGCTTTCTTCTTCTAGGCCTGAAGGAACTATCTGAGGCAAGTGACAAGGAATGACTTAATTCTATGTAGAGCAAACCTAGCCACTAGCTATAAGGTGCACATACACATAAGCCACTTTGTGTCCAACTAATAGATTTCTCAAATGAATACCGCTCCTCTTAATTTCTGCAAGAAATTTAAGAGTCTAAGTAATTTCCTTGACATAGCCCAATAAATGCTTAAGTCTCTCTGAGCTAATGCGAGTGGGTAGGAGAGGGACTAGGTACGGCTTGCTCTCCTGGCTGTTACACACCCTTTTCTCATGGTCAACAGTCACATTCACAATAAATGGCCCCAAGTCAGATTCACCTGGATGAGAAGAAATTTAAGATGTAAGAGGCAAAAAAAAAAAAAAAAAAAAAAGTTTTTAGATGACCAAGTTATAACTAATACAGTCACTGAGCCATTTGCCCGTGGCTCACACCTGTAAACCTTAGCTACTGAGGATGTTGAGATCTGAGGATCACAGTTTGAAGCCAGCCTATGCAAGAAAGTCTGTGAGACTCTTAGCTTCAATTAACTACCTAAGAAGTGGAGCTGTGGCTCAAATGGTATAGCCAGTGCTGACATGCTGGCGCGCACACACATACACCCATAACTTGTGCACAAACACACACAGAGAATGTGTTATGGAGGGGTCAAATAAATGTTTTCTAAAAACAATTTGAGTTTCCAGAATTCATTAGGTCTAATTTCTTCTCTTTAAGGCTAAAAACTCTAGTTGGAAGTCAGAGAAATTAACTTCCAGTTTAGATATTTAATAATATTTGCCATTCCTATTTCTTTTTGTCAAATTCCTGGAATTTGAACATAGGGCCTGGGTACTGTACCTGAGCTTTTGTATTCAAGGCTAGTACTCTACCACTTGAACGACAACACTACTTCTGGCTTATTAGTGGTTAATTGGAGATAGAAGTCTCTCAAACTTTGCTGCCTGGACTGGCTTCAAACCATGATCCTCAGATATCCGCCTCCTGAATAGCTAGGATTGTAGGCATGAGCCACCAGTGCCAATTTAATGATTTTTAAATTCTTGAGTTTTGGAGTCAAGAGACTTCAACCTACAACAAGCATACTACTTAACAGACACAAAGTTTGCGCAAGTTACTTAAACTCCTAGTGCTTCTGTTTTCTATCTTTATCAACTCATAAGGCTGTGGCAAGATTTAAATAAATATAGGACTGGGTATAGTATAGCTTAAGAAGAGGAGTCCCAGCCTAACAAACCACAAGGTAATAGGTTCATTTTAAAAGAATGGCTTATTAAAATGAGTCTCTAAATAGGAAGTAAAGGAAGGCAAGAAGAAAAGTTACTGATAAATTATATTTGCTCCGGGCTTGTGCTAGACAAACTATGAGTAAATATTGGGATTACATTATCTTGCTAAATGCTGAAGTAAGTTTTAATGTCTTCGAAAGACTAGATTCTTCAAGTTTAAATGCCAAAAGTTAGTAGTGAGAGAGATCTATCATTTACAAATAGGGAAGACAGTTACTGTTTAGTGCCTCAGGCAGGAAATCTATGCAACACACTTTAGTTGAACTGGATGGCCAATCCATGCTCCATCCAAGTAGCCTTATGAAAACTCTTAAAGCAAGCTCTTATTTACTTTAGATTTAGAAAGGTATCTTTATTAAATTAGCAAACTGCGAGGGCTGGGAATATGGCCTAGTGGCAAGAGTGTTTGCCTCCTATACATGAAGCCCTGGGTTCGATTCGCTGGCACCATATATATAGAAAACGGCCAGAAGTGGCGCTGTGGCTCAAGTGGCAGAGTGCTAGCCTTGAGCAAAAAGAAGCCAGGGACAGTGCTCAGGCCCTGAGTCCAAGGCCCAGAACTGGCAAAAAAAATTAAATAAATAAGCAAACTGAAGATATATTAAATCATACCTGTCTAAATTTAGCTCTTGCTTCTTTTTCCTTCATTCTTCCATGTGCAACCAAATAGTCAAATACTTCACCTATAATTGAGAGAAATAAAAGTAAGCAGGAGTTCTAAGTATTAGTTTTCCTATAAATTAAGGTTTCCTTCTATCAATGCTTTAATTTTTAATATAGGTATAAAGTTAGGAATATGTGGAATATGAACTAAATTAAATATAAAGTTTAACTAAAAGTATTTAAATTCACCAATAACAATTTATTTATTTATTTATTTATTTTTGCCAGTCCTGGGCCTTGGACTCAGGGCCTGAGCACTGGCCCTGGCTTCTTTTGGCTCAAGGCTAGCACTCTGCCACTTGAGCCACAGCGCCACTTCTGGCCATTTCCTGTATATGTGGTGCTGGGGAACTGAACCCAGGGCCTCTTGTATATGAGGCAAGCAATCTTGCCACTAGGCCATATCCCCAGCCCCTTTATTTTTATTTTTGCCAGTTCTGGGGACTTGAACTCAGGGCCTGGACACTGTCCCTGAACTTCTTTTGACAAAGGCAAGCACTCTACCACTTGTGCCACAGCACCATTTCTGGTTTTTTTTTCTGTTTATGTGGTACGGAGGAATTGAACCCAGGGCTTCATGCATGCGAGGCAAGCACTCTATCACTAAGCCACATTTCCAGCCCACCAACAAAATCTTAAACTAGAAAAAAAAAAAAAACCTTAAATTCCTGAGCTGGACTTGGTGGTAGTACCTCTATAATTTCAGCACTCAGGAAGACCTTGAATTTGCAGACAGATTGAACTACCATAGTGAATTCAAGGCGGCCTGAGCCTTGAGACCTTTTCTTTTCTTTTTTTTTTTTTGCCAGTCCTGGGCCTTGGACTCAGGGCCTGAGCACTGTCCCTGGCTTCTTCCCGCTCAAGGCTAGCACTCTGCCACTTGAGCCACAGCGCCACTTCTGGCCGTTTTCTGTATATGTGGTGCTGGGGAATCGAACCTAGGGCCTCGTGTATCCGAGGCAGGCACTCTTGCCGCTAGGCTATATCCCCAGCCCCCTTGAGACCTTTTCTAACCACAGCAATTAGAACAAGTAATCGGGCTGGGAATATGGCCTAGTGGCAAGAGTGCTTGCCTCATATACATGAAGCCCTGGGTTCGATTCCTCAGCACCACATATATAGAAAACGGCAAGAAGTGGCGCCGTGGCTCAAGTGGTAGAGTGCTAGCCTTGAGCAAAAAGAAGCCAGGGACAGTGCTCAGGCCCTGAGTTCAAGGCCCAGGACTGGCCAAAATAAACAAATAAAAACAACAACAAAAACCCCAAAAATATATCAGGGCTGGAGGTAGAAGTGTAGCTTGAGTGGTAGAGTGCCACCCTACTAAGCATAAGGCTCTGAATTCAAATCCTGGGAAAGGAAAAAAATTCTCATGTTTATACAACTTTCATTTTAAGGGGTATGTGTTTTTAATCATTTGAGTAAAAATTGGGTAATAAAAATGGATTAAATTGTGTTTAAAAAAAAGATGCCCTTCTTATAAGATTACAATCACAAAACATTTCTTGAGTACATTCATTATTCAGCTATTTGCCACATGTTGAGTGCCTACTAATGACAGGTAAGATTCTTAGCTGTGGAAAATGTAGTAATGAACAAGCACAATCTCTTTCCTGTAGTTTCTCTTCTAGCAGGGGAGGTAAACAACCTAACAATCAAGTAGTATGTTAAATGTCAGTGGGTCTATGCAGACAGAAAGAGGGAAGAAAAAGGAAGAATGCATGCATACCTATGCTGACCACAGGAGGGGACAAGGTAAGTGAGCTAGCCTTGAGAGCACAGAGAGGCTCACAGAGACAGAGCCCAGGCCCTGAGTTCAAGCCTCAGGACTGGCAAAAAAAAAAAAGAAGCAGATATGTTAATTTATACTATATAATGCTCCCCTCCCTCTTTTGGGCCAGTCCTGGGGCTTGAACTCTGGGCCTGGGCCTGGGCGCACTGTCCTTGAACCTCTCTGTGCTCAAGGCTCATGCTCTAACACTTGACTTGAGACACAGTGCACCTTCCAGCCTTTTCTGTTTATGTGGTATTAAGGAATAGAATCCAGGGCTTCATGCATGCTAGGCAAGCACTCTACTACTAAGCCACATTCCCACCTCAAAATCCTTTTGTGGGGGTGGGTTGTGGGGCTTGAACTCAGGGCCTGGGTGGTGTCCCGGAGCTTTTCAGCTCAAGGCTAGTGCTCCACCACTTTGAGCTACAGTGCTACTTCCAGTTTTACTGGGGTTAATTAGGAGATAAGAGTCTCACCAACATTCCTGTGTGGGCTGTTTTTGAACCATGATCCTCAGATCTCGGCCTCCTGAGTAGCTAGGATTACAGGCATGAGCCACTGGTGCCTGGCCTATACAATGCCTTTTAATTATGATGAAGTATAAGCAAAAGCTGGGTCTCCCTCCATCCCTTCCCAACTCTCAACAGGGTCTTCCACTGTAGTCCAGGCTGGTATCAAACTGTTCTTCCATCTCCCAAGCGCTGGATTACAGACAGGTGAGTGTCATGAAATCTAGTTTCGTGTAGCATTTTCTAAATAAATGACCTATGTATCTTCAGAGAAGCAAGTGATACCAATACTAACTAGAAAACAACTAGAGATATGTGAATATTTACTGAAAGAAGTTTAACTTAGGGCTGGGAATATGGCCTAGTAGCAAGAGTGCTTGCCTCACATACATGAAGCCCTGAGTTCGATTCCCCAGCACCACATGTATAGAAAACGGCCAGAAGTGGCGCTGTGGCTCAAGTGGCAGAGTGCTAGCCTTGAGCAAAAAGAAGCCAGAGACAGTGCTCAGGCCCTGAGTCCAAGCCCAGGACTGGCAAAAAAAAAAAGGAAGTTTAACTTAAAATACTAGTGGATGCTGAAGACCAATTTCTGCTGCAAAGAGCACAAATAAAGTTCAAGTCTCTTAACATAACTTAAAACTATTTCTAAAAATTTACATGCAAGTAAGCCTCTTAAGAGATTTCTGGAACCATAAAGCAACTCACAATCACCAAACTTTGAAACCAGAAATTTAACCCAGATTTCTTTTTCCTTATTAAAAACGTATTAACATTCAGATTAAGCAACTGAAAAAAACTGAACCAAAACCCTCTAAAGGCTATTTACCAGGAGAAAGAAGAATGGCACCCTTCCCAAGGGCAGGGTTGGATGGGGGTGACACTGGATGTGTAGTTCAGGAAGCCAATGGTTCTTATGTAGGTCCTGCAAACAACTAGTTATGGAACCCCTTGTACATGACAACCTTTCTAAGCCTTAACCTTAATTTCACCTGTAAAACATAGACAGCTGCCCTGGATGATTTCTAAGTAATTCTAAAATGCTATGACTCTACTACATCAAAAGTTATCAAGCTGGGGGAAAAAAAGAACTGTCTATTTTATTTATTTCCTTGGGGTCAGAGCCCCCATCCCAGAGCTTTTTTGCCCAAGGCGCCACAGTTCTCCGGTGGCTAACTGGAGGTTAAGAGTCTCATGGACTTTCCTGCCTGGGCTGGCTTTAAGCCTCAATCCTCAGATCTCACCCTCCCCAGTAGCTAGGTTATAGATGTGAGCTACCAGTGCCCAGCAAGAACAGTCAGTTTAATGAAGCTTTTTGTTATCTGTATGACAGACCGTGCTTCCCTGAGCTGATTATAACACACAGTCCAGCTTGGGTGTCAGTGGATCGTACTTCCAATCCTAGCTACCTGAGAGGATGAGAACAGGAGTATCGTGGTTTGAGGACAGCCTGAGTAGAGTAACTCATAAGACCCCTTTCTCAAACTATAGCTGGGCAAAGTGGTTTGTGCCTGTCATCCCAAGCTTTATGGGAAGTTGGGAATGGGCGGATTACACAGTTGTAGTCCAGCTTGGGTAGAAAGGTCCTTGCTTGAGACTGTCTCAACAAAGAGAGGCTGGACAATGGTACATGTCTGTGATTCTGTGATAACTATGGGAAGCCAACAAGGGCAGGAAGGGAGACTATTCTAAAAATAACCCATGAAAATCAGCTAGAAACATGGCTCAGTGGTGGAGCACTTGAATAGTAAACAGCAAGGCCCAGAGTTCAAATCCCAGTACCATCAAAACCATACAAACCATCTGAGACAGTAAACACCACCCCCATTCCTTAAGGTATAATGTTAAGGGCTGTGTTAGAACACCCACAGTTAAGACCAGCTAGCTGGACATTATTTTTTACTCTGACATGGAAGTCTGAACAGAGGTCCTTGGTTTGTTACTCAAGAAGCACAGTACTATGCCACATTCTCAACCCTCAGCCAGCCAAATTTTCAAATCACATGGCTAGTGAGGGCTGCCTTAATTTACCCATGTTCTTCTTTTTTGGTCAGTCATAGAGCTTGAACTTAGCACCTGGGCTCTGTTACTGAGCTTTTTGCTCAAGGCTAGTGTTTACCACTTGAAGCCACAGCCCACTTCTGGTTCTCTGGTGGTTAACTGGAAACAAGAGTCTCACAGACTTTCCTGCCCATGCTGACTTGGAACCTTGTTCCTCAGATCTCAGCATCCTGAGTAGTTAGCATGGCAGGTCTGAGCCACCAGCATCCAGCTTACGCATCATCTTTCTGTTAAACTTGGGATTCTTCTCACCCATTTCTGTCTTGCCTTATATAAAAGTAATCCTTATGGTGTGGGCCTCTAAGACAGAGAGGAACAGAAAGCAATAGTAGACTGATAAACCAGAAAGGTTCCATACTGTCCAAAGGCCATGCTTCAGATCTGGCAGTGAGAGACTGCAGTAAGCCTTATTAGCCTCTGCTTCCCCTAGGGCAAAAGTTCCTCACCGGCCAAGCACACTACAGAGGCACTGTGAAAAACAGGATGCTTGAAAACAAGCACCTCAACCATAGCAGAGGTAACATACACAAGGAAGTTACGAAGGAACACTACACTGCGTTGCTTCACATAGGATGAGTATTGGAATTTCATGCAGATTTTTTTTTTGTGTGTGTGCCAGTCTTGGGCCTTGGACTCAGGGCCTGAGCACTGTCCCTGGCTTCTTTTTGCTCCAGGCTAGCACTCTGCCACTTGAGCCACAGCGCCACTTCTGGCCATTTTTTGTATATATGGTGCTGGGGAATTGAACCCAGGGCCTCATGTATACAAGGCAAGCACTCTTGCCACTAGGCCATATCCCCAGCCCTCATGCAGATTTTTGGTTCTGCATTAACCTTAAGTTCTATTGCTCCTTAAGTTTGAAAATCCCAACTAAATTCTCAAAACTATGCATTTAAAATATAAAATGCAGAGCTGAAGGCTGAGGGCTGGGAATATGGCCTAGTGGCAAGAGTATGCATGAAGCCCTGGGTTCGATTCCTCAGCATCACATAAACAGAAAATGCCAGAAGTGGCGCTGTGGCTCAAGTGGTAGAGTGCTAGCCTTAAGCAAAAGGAAGCCAGGGACAGTGCTCAGGCCCTGAGTTCAAGCCCCAGGACTGGCAAAAATAAATAAATACAGGGCTGGGAATATGGCCTAGTGGCCAAGTGCTTGCCTCGTATACATGAAGCCCTGGGTTCGATTCCTCAGCACCACATATATAGAAAACGGCGAGAAGTGGCGCTGTGGCTCAAGTAGCAGAGTGCTAGCTAGCCTTGAGCAAAAAGAAGCCAGGGACAGTGTGCTCAGGCCCTGAGTTCAAGCACCAGAACTGGCTAAATAAATAAATAATACACAGCCAATTATGAATCAGGAGTATAAAAGGTTTCAGAGGTTTGCCTATTATATATAAACTCATTCTTCTCCAAAACAGGCATACTCTCTCTACTAATAGTTAACTCACCACAATGAGGTATGATTCAACTTTCTTCCTTCAAGTTTTATAACCTAGATATAAAAGTAATCCTAGCTACTCAGTAGGCTAAGATCTGAGGACCAAGGTTCAAATCCAGCCTGGGCAGGAAAGTCTGTGAGACTTTTATCTCCAATGAACCACCTGAAAACTAGAAGTGGCACTGTGGCTCAAGTGGCAGAGCACTAACTAGCCTTGAGCTGAAGAACTCAGGGACAGCATCTAGGCCCAGAGTTCATGCCCCACGACTAACCCAAAAAGAAAACAAAAATCATAATAATAAGACAAAACTACAATATTATAGGAAGCTTCTCCAGAAGTTTATATTTTGCAAATGCCTTATTCTTAATCTATTGAGTGTCTGCTATGTGTGTAGCACGGTGCTAGAGGAAGAGAACATGAAAAGGTGATCAAGCAAGCTGCTGACCTCCACAGTGAGAATCAATACAGATAACTACCAGACCTTAATTTTCATTTTAAGAAAAATACAGTAATTATGTTCTGTAGCCATCATTTTTGTCCATGACAAATAATGTCCAGTGACATTAAAATCTAGTAAGAAAAGCTTCTAACATACAGCACACATTTACTCCCAACACAATAAGCCTAATACTTGGAATAAACAAAATGTAACAAAAATGAAGGAAATAACAGCACATGCCACAAAAACAGGTTACTTCAAAGACATTATGCTAAGTGAAAATGCCAGGCAAAAAAGACAAATACTGTATGATTCCTAGTCTATTCAGTACCTAAGTAATTAAATTGAGAGACAAAATGGTGGCTTCCAGGAGCTGAGGAAGATGCAAATGAGCAGTTAGGATTTAATGTGCACACAGCTTCAGTTTAACACAATTTCTAGAGATGGATGGTGGGGAGAGTTGTACGTGTGAACAAACTTAAAGGCACTGAACTACACACTTGGAAACAGTTCAAATGGTAACATTTATGTGATATCTATTTTACACCAAAGCCAAAATCCACATATTTGAAAATTTATTAGTTAATGATGTTAACAGTATAACACTGCAACCCACAGAAATGCTAAATAAACACCAGCTTTTTTTACTTCACTAGTGCATTAAGATTCTGGATTTACATGAAACTGTTAACAGTTATCCATACGGATAGTTTGTCTATGCAATCTTCTGAAAGGGAAGAAGGGGAAAAAAGATACATGCTTACCTCCACTTGCATATTCCATGATTAAGTAGAGTGTTTTTTCAGTTTCAATGACTTCAAACAATTTCACTGGGAGAGAGGAAAAGAAAAAAAAATGTCTGCAGGTTTAACTATGCACATATCAACCCATGTACATATATACTAAGAAAAGCAACTTTTCTCTATTAACAGTTTTTGAATACTAGCCCAATAAAAAACACTTCTAGAGAATTTTTAAAAAATCGTATAGTAGGGCTGGGAATATGGCCTAGTGGCAAGAGTGCTTGCCTCATATACATGAAGCCCTGGGTTTGATTCCCCAGCACCACATATACAGAAAAAGTCAGAAGTGGTGCTGTGGCTCAAGTGGTAGAGTGCTGGCCTTGAGCAAAAAAAAAGAAGCCAGGGACAATGCTCTGGCCCTGAGTCCAAGGCCCAGGGCTGGCAAAAAAAAAAAAAAAAAATCATATAGTACAACAGAAAACATTTTGTAAAAGTGAGGGATGTCACAAAACTCAGTGTTATTTCTGGATGCCAGAATGTTCTCAGCAGTGTGGCCCCGTCTATGTGTTCTTACTTCCTCTATTCTTCTCACTGTCCTTGATGTACCGTGGCTGGCCAGCAGCCCTCAGCAGCTCACCCCTGGCTCTTACTTCCCTTAGCCAGCAGTGATGGCCCAGACCCACTTCACTCCTGCAACTAAGCGTGAACCCTATTACTCGTTGCCATGGTTTTAAAGAAGTGATCCCACCTGAGACCTTTGTTGCTTGGGGAACTTATTACAACTCTCCAAGAACAAGGCTCCTTTCATACTATTCTAGGGCCAGAAATGGAAAAAATTAAAGGGAAATAAATATATGACAACTAAGTAAATTGAAAAGAACTTTTCTGGGAGGCTGGTACATGGGGAGGTTGAACTCAGGACCTCATGGTAGATAGCACTTATTCTACCACTTGAGCCAGGCTCCAGACCCAGCAAGTAAACTTCACTCGCACTCAGCTGAAAAACACTTAAAAATTTTTTTTTGAGAAGGTCAGTGAAATTTTGCTACATGGGTTGCTAGCATAAATATAAATTAGCACTTATATGCCATACTACTTAAGAAATATATCTTTATGATTGAAATGAAAGTAAATCTGAAGCTACCTACTTACCATTTTTCAAATCTACTTAATTTTATGAATACTTCATTTAAAATTAAATTTACCCCAGAAAGGAAGGGGATAATGACAGCTCTTCATATTTCAGACGTCTTTCTGATGCTTTAGTAAAGTATCAAGCGAAATAAAGAACTTGATAGAACAACTAACAAATATTTGATGAACCAATGAATAAAATTTTCACATTATTCCTCCCGGATTATCAGGAAAGCCCACTTACATTATGTGTGTTGGTAAATAAGCAACATAAAAACAAAATTAAAACATACCAATGCAATCATCATAATGGAAAACAAATTTCTGAAAAATTCATTCTGAGCAAGGTGCAGGTAGCTCATGCCTGTAATCCTACCAACTAAGGAGGCTGAGATCTAAGAATTAAGGCTCAAAGCCAGCCCAGGAAGATAAGTCTGTAAGACTCATATCTCCAATTAACCACAGAAAGCTGGAAGTGGAGGAATCTATGGCTCAAGTGGTAGAGAGCTAGCCTTTTCAGAAACAAGGCTCAGAACCTTAGTTCAAAAAAATTCATTCTATAAGCAAAATAAACCAGTAAACATAGAACTCTAAATCAAGGTATAATTTAAGTAGAGTTTAACTTTAGTTCTGGAGTTGAATATGTAACTCAGTGGTAAAGAACTTACCTCGCCAGGCCCAAGGCCCTGGGTTTGATCCCAGCACTGCTAAAATAAACCAACTATGGCCTATCCTGTAGCTCAATGGAAAAGTGCTTGCCTAGCAAGCTCAAAGCCTTATGGTGTTGGTCTGAAACCAACACTACATTTAAAAAAAAAAAAAAAGAATCATGGACTGGGATTGTGGCTTAGTAGTAGAGTGCTGGCCCAGCACACATGAGGTCCTGGGTTCAATCCCTCAGTACCACATGAAGCAAAAAAAAAGGTCATAAGATAAATCATAAAAAAATGTTCTGAGCATTAGAGAGGGAGAAAGAAAGAGAAAGTGTGCGTTTATGTGTGTGTGAAAAACTAAACTCTAGATCTGACTGACAAATCTCAAACAGGCTAAAATGCAAAGAAAGGAGGTTTTCTACCATTATTATATTTTAATAATTTTTTCCAAACATGTATTTCTTTGATTCTGAAATGATTTTGTTTTCTATCATTTTAATTAATATGCTCTAGATAAAAGAATGATAGCTTGGTAGCATTTTCTTAATAATATATAAAGCAATACAGCCTTTTCAATGATGATAGCTGATCTGACAAAGGAATAAACCCATTGTTGAATTACATAATCAAACTAAGCAGCTTTGTAAAACCTTTTAACTTTCTGAGGTTGCATGTTATTTACTACTCTTGTACCTGAGGGTAGCCTAAACATTGCATATTAATCCTCACTCATTCCTGAAAATACAGTATTTTCAGATTGTACAGATATTAGTGTATAAAAACACAGTTACAGGGCTGGGAATATGGCCTAGTGGTAAAATGCCTGCCTCATATACATGAAGCCCTGGGTTCGATTCCTCAGCACCACATAGATAGAAAAAGCCGGAAGTGGCGCTGTGGCTCAAGTGGTAGAGTGCTAGCCTTGAGCAAAAAGAAGCCAGGGACAGTGTGCTCAGGCCCTGAGTTCAAGCCCCAGAACTGGCAAAAAAAAAAAAAAAATGCAGTTACATTTAGGAGTCATATTATAATATATGTGGAATCAAATGTTTACTTTTGGTGTACACAGTAGGGTCAGTATTATGTAAGTGATATTCCATCTCCCTCCGTGTGTGTGTGTGTGTGTGTGTGTGTGTGTGTGTGTGTGTTAGTTATTAAAAGTGTACCTGAAGTAGGACTGAGGAGTCTGCTCAGGAATACGTATTTAGTTTTATGATATACTTTCAAACAATGCACTTAAGACTCCAATGTACTCAAAAGAAAACAGAAAATACCTATGTTTGGATGATTTAAAATCTTCATTATTCTTACTTCTCTGAAGAGCTAAAACAAAACAAAAACAAAACAGATAATCTCAACATGGTACTAAACATTATAGGCCACTGTTAAAAAATACAAATTAGCTCTGATAAATGGTTCACTAATGTTTATTATCACATATCTGCAAATAGTGTGAAAGCAGTGGGTTCATAACCAATTACCAAATAGCATTCTTAAGTGATTTCACTTATGGAAAACAACACTAATCCTAAAGGAGACAGTACCATACTCTCAAATTTTTTTTGGGGGGGGGGGGCGGGGGGAGTGTCCATCCTGGGACTTGAACTCAAGGCCTAGGCACTGTCCCTAAGCTTTTGTGCTCAAGGCTAGTACTTTTCCACTTTGAGCCACAGTGTCAATTCCAGTTTTCTGGTAGTTAATTAGAGATAAGAATTTCATGGACTTTCCTGTCTGGATTGGGTTTGAACCATGATCCTCAGATCTCAGCCTCCTGAGTAACTATGAGCCATTGGCAACCAGTTTTCAATTTTGTTATTTTAAAGTAAGATCAGATATAGGGAGGAATAGATCTTGATTAACCTTAGTCTAATTCAGTATCTTTTACCCAGATGTTCTAATTCTTTGAACCAAAACTTGTTCAGTCCCAATGAACTTCATCATGAGCATATGAGATTGACAATTCCAAACATATCTATAACAAGATTTTGAACAAAGCCAATTAGGAAATCCTCCCTGGAGAAGACAGGTTAATTTAGCATGAAGGTGTGTATAGATTGCTAAATTAAAGACCTTTATGAACTATGCTTCAGGCTGGGAATATGGCCTAGTGGCAAGAGTGCCTGCCTCGTATACATGAGGCCCTGGGTTCAATTCCCCAGCACCACATATACAGAAAACAGCCAGAAGTGGCGCTGTGGCTCAAGTGGCAAAGTGCTAGCCTTGAGCAAAAAAAAAAAGAAGCCAGGGACAGTGCTCAGGCCCTGAGTCCAAGCCCCAGGACTGGCCAAAAAAAAAAAAAAAAAAAGAACTATGCTTCACAGTGCATGTTTTTGTGGAGTGTACCTTTTCACATTCATATTAGATCTGGGCTGTTATCACCTATTTTGGGCAATTTAGTATTAGCAAATTCAAAGCAATTGAAGGCTGGATAAAATGCTTCTCTTACCCTGCCCAATGGATCAATATGAAGAAGCTGGTCCAGTCTCTTTAAAGATGAGAAGTCAAATGCAGAAAAAAGGGACATCCTGTCCTGACTGAGTATAGCCTGTCAACCCACTAACTGAACAGTTATACTTGTGAACTCGGTTCGATTGAAACCTTACAAAAAAAAAAAAATCCACCAAGATAAAGTTGCTAAACCAGGCCGAGTTCAAGTCCCAAGACCAGCATGCCCATACATGTTTGTCTAAAATAAAAACATACATAGTGTGATTTCATTTTGTATTGATAAAGTATGTATCCACAGGGGGGGAAAGTTGCTCAACCACTCCACAGAGCTATAAAAGTGGTGAAGTGCAGTGGCAGACATATGCTAGGACTTCAGAGGGGAAGGGCATTTCATTATGGCCTGAGTTAACAGGACCAAGAAACCAGGAAGGTCATCTTATTTAAGCTTTTCCAAAGTTGTGCTAACTTTCTGTGGGAAACAGAGCAAGAACCCAGTTTCCCAGCACCCAGGATATTATGAGGACATACAAGAATGCAACAATCAGGCTGGGAATGTGGCTTAGTGGTAGAGTGCTTGCCCAGCACGCATGAAGCCCTGGGTTCAATTCCTTAGTATCACAAACAGAAAAGGCTAGAAGTTGTATTGTGGCTCAATGCTAACCTTGAGCAAAAGCAGCTCAAGGGACAGTGCCCAGGCTGTGAGTTCAAGCTCCAGGACTGGCAAAAAATAAACAAAATAAAATAAAATTCATCAATCAAGCCTTGGAAGAGGAACAGAACAGCAGCAGCTGGCTCTATGAAAAGAAGTTGGTGAGAAGTCATGTAATTCCAATCACACTTCACTTGTCTAATCTAGAGTTGAATCAGCAGCTAAAAGTAGATGGCTATGCACAGGTTTTGACACATAACCTCAACTCAGAACTAAAGAGACATAATCTGATGAATACCCTTTCCTACCTAAAATATTGGCTCAGACAGGCACTAGTGATTCCTGTCTGTAATCCTAGTTACTCAGGAGGCTGAAATCTGAGGTTCCTGGGTCAAAGCCAGCTGGTGTAAGAAAGCTTGTGAGACTCTTAGCTTCAACTAATGACCCAAAGGCTGGAAATGCAGCTGTGGTTCAAGTGGCAGGTACCAACCTTGAGTGAAAAAGTTAAGCAAAAAGTACAAAGGCCTGAGTTCAAGGCCTAGTACTAGCAGATACACAAAAGAATTCAGCTCATTTTAGAGGCAGGAGTACTTTTGTCCCCAACACAAATACCTCCTGTTGCTACTCAAGTCATTCCAACATTCATTTTGTGTTGCAGAGAAGAGAGCCACCTATATTCCTGACAACTGTTCAGGCTTCACACTGTGCAGTTAATACAGAAATCCTTTTTCGAATTCACTACAATTAAAGATGTCATTTGGGTCTCTCAAGTGCTTCCACAACAGCTAAATTAGAAAGCATCCAAGATGGGTATTCTATCAAACCAGTTTACACTACTGCACTAAGAACAAAGCCTTGACCTGCCAGCCTGCACCAGTTTCTGCTTATCCTTCCAAAGGCATCCAGGCTCCCCTACTCCAGCATCGTCAGTCTCCTACACCTTCCCTTACTAGGACAAGATGAGTGCTTTTGAGTCTCCTCATCCTTCAAGCCTCAGAAAGAGTCTCAGAAACTGAGTGACTTTGCCTTATAAATTATTCTGTTCACTTCTTCCATGAAATGCCCTTTATGTAATGTTGACACATTTTTATGTACCTGCTTATTATCACCTTGCCATCCACAGGGCCTAAAACCAAAGCTGGCATACAACAGGTCCATAACAGATTTGATAAAGTACTAACTCCCAGGGAGTATGGTCTGAGCTAACCTCTTAGCATTCAATGACCACACTGCTTAGAACCTGGTGGCAGAAGGCTTGTTACAGAGCTGTCATAGTTCTGCTAGTCCAAAGGCAGATCAAATTAAAGATTCTAGGGGCTGGGGATATGGCCTAGTGGCAAGAGTGCTTGCCTCCTACACATGAAACTCTCGGTTCGATTCCCCAGCACCACATATATGGAAAACGGCCAGAAGGGGCGCTGTGGCTCAGGGGGCAGAGTGCTAGCTTTGAGCGGGAAGAAGCCAGGCCAGTGCTCAGGCCCTGAGTCCAAAGCCCAGGACTGGCCAAAAAAAATTAAAATTAAAATTAAAGATTCTATGGCTGGGTGCCAATGGCTGACACCTGTAATTCTAGCTACTCAAGAGGCTGAAGAGGATAATGCTTCAAAGCCAGGTCTGATAGCAAAGTCTGAGAGACTCCAATTAACCACTAAAAATCCTAAAATAGAACTGTGGTTTAAATAGTAGAGCCTAGCCTTGTGCACAAAAGCTCAGGTTCAGTGCCCAGGCCTTGAGTTTAAGCCCCAGGACCAGCAAACACACAAAAAGATCTTATGGGCTATTTTGTTTGATGATTGTGATGATGGTGGTGGTGGTGGTGGTGGTGGTGGTGGTGGTGGTGGTGGTGGTGGTGGTGGTTGGTGGAGTTGGTGGTGGTGGTGGTGGTGGTGGTGGTGGTAATGTCTCCTAGCTACTCAGAAGGCTGAGACTGAGGTTCTAACTCAGACTAATTAGAGACTCTAATCTCCAGCTAACCAGCAAAAAAGTGGAAGTAGAGCTGTGGTCAAGTGGTAAGAGTACTAAGCCTTGAGTACAAAAGCTCAGGGAAAGCACTCATAGCCTCTCAAGTCCCAGGACAGGAAGAAAAGAAATATAAAATGAGAAACTTGTCCAAAACTTCTGAGTTGCTGGACTCTTAAGGTTCATGTTCGTCCCAGAACCCATGTTACCAAATGGAAATTTAAAATAACAGAAATTGTAAGCTGCTGATACAGAAGTGAAGTGATAAAGACACATTTCAAGCAACAAATTTAAACCAGTGACAAGAATTATCAAGGAGCTAACTAGGTGCTGCCTATAATCCTAGATACTGAGGAGGCCAAGGATCTGAGCATTGAATTCTGAAGCCAGGGGGAAGCAGGGAAGTCCATGAGACTTTTACAATTAACCACCAGAAAACCTGAAGTGGCATTGTGGCTCAAAGTGGTAGGGCACTAGCCTTGAACATAGAAAACTCAGGGACAGCACCCAGGCCCTAACTTTAAGCCTCACAACTGACCAAAGTTAAATAAGTAACGTATTAAATGACTGCCTAGAAAACAGTTGTTTTTGTTAGTTAACTGTTAAAATGAACAGAATGACCAGTTCCAAGAACAAGTCTGTGTACTAGGAAGATAGGGAAGCTTATTTGGACACTTCACCACTTGAAGCATGCCTCGAGATCTAATATTTACAATATGCACTAGGTGCTGGTGACTCACGCCTATAATCCTAGCTACTCAGGAGGATGACATCTGAGGATCATGGTTCCAAGCCAGCCCAGGCAGAAAAGTCCCTCTGAGACTCTTAACTCCAATAACCACCCAAAAACCAAAGTAGACCTATGATTCAAAGTGATAAAGCATTAGCCTTGAGCAAAAGAGCTCAGGAACAGGACCCAAGTTCAAACCTCAAAACTGACATAAATAAAATAAATACTTTATTTTAAAAACAGAAACTTTGCCAGGCACTGACGGCTTACTCCTATAATCCTAGCTACTTAGCAGGATGGGATCTAAGGATCATGGTTCAAAGCCAGCCTGGGAATGAAAACCTATAGGATTCTTACCTCCAATTAACTACCAAAAAAGCCAGAAGTTCAAGTGGTAGAATGCTGGCCATGAGTAAAAAGAGCTCAAGGACAAGCACCCAACCCCTGAGTTCAGTCCCATTATCAGAGGGGGGTGGGGGTGGGGGAAAACAACACCTTCAGTTTGTGCTACTAAGAACATCTAAACTTATTATTACCTTCAAGTGAAGATAATACAATTGTCTTATTTATTGTTATGATAAAGGTGATATACAGAGAATCTAATCATTTTATAAAATAATCATTTTTCTAAAATACTCACTTTATTAAGTTTCATTCTTTTTTGTTTTCGAAGGCATGCCCTGAATTTGAGATTGTCTAATATCTACCTCCCAATGACTAGGATTACAGTCATGTGCCAGTACATTCAGTATGCTGATTTTACTTAAATAGGAAGCTTACTATACTAAGCATAATGAATAATAGCTAAGATATTTAAGGAACCAACTAAATAGCAATTAATACAGAGAATTATTTCCTATCTTACTAAATTTTAGACCAATCTTACCTTTTGAAGACTTGTTGGATTCAACTGAGTTTTATCTATTATTTTTATTGCAACCTAGAAAAAGCAAGTCAATATCAAATTAATATTCATGGCTTTTCAGAATTTGATTATAGACTAACTGGTAACAGACATGTAATATGATAATACTAAAAAGCTAACAAACGGGCTGGAAATATAGCTTAATGGCAAGAGTGCTTGCCTCCTACACATGAAGCTCTCGGTTTGATTCCCCAGCACCACATATATGGAAAACGGCCAGAAGGGGAGCTGTGGCTCAGGTGGCAGAGTGCTAGCCTTGAGTGGGAAGAAGCCAGGGACAGTGCTCAGGCCCTAAGTCCAAGGCCCAGGACTGGCCAAAATTAAAAAAAAAAAAAAAAAAAAAAGCTAACAAACAAGCACACCTTCTAAATCCCCTCCAAAACACTTGTATGAAAACACTTCTAAAGCCACACAAAATGAGGAAGAATTCTCTCCCTGATAAGTACTGAGAATCAAATGAACACCTCCTATACTGTGAGGTCTGACACTGATTTCACCTTATTATCCTGGGGCAGGATCTCAGAGGTATATATACCCCCAAAATACCTTTCAAAGTGAAATTTTAAATAATTCTACGAATAGGTTGGCTATTATTCAATCTAAAAATTTTTATAGAAAACATTTGATTTTAAAATATAGGCTATGAGCTGGGTGCTGGTGGCTTATGCCTGTAACCCTAACTACTCAGGAGGCTGAAATCTGACGATTGAGGTTCAAAGCCAGCATAGGCAGGAAAGTCTGTGAGACTCTAATCTCCAGTTAGTCACTCTGGAAATGGCACTATGGCTCAAAATGTAGAGCACTAGCCTTGAGCAAAAGAGCTCAGGGAAAGACATGCTAGGTGCTAAGTTCAAGCCACATGATGGAAAGGAAAAGGAAAGAGGGGAGGGGAGGGGGACAGATGTGCGTGTGTGTGTATGTGTACAGAGGTAGAGAGAGGGAAAGGAGGAGGGCGAGGGGGAGGGAGTAAACAAGCAAGCTCATTCTTGCCAAATGCCAGTGGCTCATACCTGTCATCCTAGCTACTCAGGAAGCTGTGATCAGAGGATCCGTTTGAAGACCAGACAGGAAAGCCTCTTATCTCCAGAGCTGGAATATAGTCTAGTGGCAAGAGTGCTTGCCTCGCATACATGAAGCCCTGGGTTCAATTCCCCAGCACCACATATATAGAAAAAGGCCAGACGTGGCGCTGTGGCTCAAGTGGCAGAGTGCTAGCCTTGAGCAAAAAGAAGCCAGGGATAGTGCTCAGGCCCTGAGTCCAAGCCCCAGGACTGGCAAAAAAAAAAAAAAAAAAAAAAAAAAAGTCTTATTTCCACTAAAACTACCAAAAAATCTGAATGTGGAAGAATGCTAACCATGAGCAAAAGAAGCTCAGGGACAGTCCAGGCCCTGAGTCCAAGCCCCAGGACCAGCGAAGGGAAAAAAAGAAAAAAGAGGGTTGGGACTATGGCTCAGTGCAAGAGTGCTCGCCTTGTGTACATGAAGCCCTAGGTTCAATTCCTCAGCACCACATATATAGAAAAAGCTGGAAGTGGGCGCTGTGGCTCAAGTGGTAGAGTGCTAGCCTTGAGCAAAAAGAAGCCAGGAAGTCTCAAGCCCAGGAGGGGGGAAGGGTGGGAGATCACTAATTATTAACATATATCATGTTCCTTTTTTGAAAAAGTTTATAAATAATCCAAAATAGTATGAAACACTACAACAAAAACCCTTGGTACAATTAATATTCAGCAAAAAAAAAGTGACAGAAAAATAAAACAGGTTTGGATGAGAAGACAGACAACAGTGAGGGGTTGGATAATATGCTAATAGTTTTACATATAAAACCAGAACAAGCCAGGAACTGGTGGCTCACACCTGTAATCCTAGCTACCCAGGAGGCTGAGATCTGAGGAGCGCAGTTCTAAGCTAGTTGGGATAGGAAAGTCCATGGGACTCTTATTTCCAAATAACCACCTAAAAACAAGAAGTAATAGCTCAAAAAGTGGTAGAGTGATAACCTTGAGCAAGAAAGCTCAGGGACAGGGTCTAGACCCTGAGTTCAAGCCCCTTGACAGACAGAAAAAGAAAGAACAAGGATACCTAAGAAAATTGTTTTAAGGGAGTGTGATGAGGGAGGCTGATCAGGACACATTGTATATATGTATATAAATGTCACAATGAAACCCCATTGTACAACTAAGGTATGCTAATCTTTTTTGAAAAGAAAATTGATTTTTAAAACCCCCAATACATGTATCTTCTTCTCCCACCACAACAAAAATAAGCACAGGTATTACCTCTCTGCCTGTAAGGATGTGTCTTGCCAATTTCACTTTTGCAAAATTCCCTTTGCCGATTGTTTTCAACAGTCTGTAGTTTCCAATGTGAGGTTGTTCATCTGCACAGGAAGCTATTGAGTTTCTACACCTTGCTCCAGAGCGCCCAGTGCGGGAGGTAACTTCTTGCCTCCCATCTCCATGTGAGGTGTGCTACAATGTAATGTACACAAAGACAAGGAAATGAGAGAACATGAAGTCCTGCCAAGTTTTAAGAGGTTCTAATAGAAGAAACAAAATATTAAGGCTTTAATCTTAATCCTACAGTATATCTAGCCGTTCAAAGGAACTTTAACCACATGATATAAATTTATGAGGAAAACAAGAAAAAAATCAAGTGTTAAGAGTCCAACTGGAGGGCTGGGAATATGGCCTAGTGGTAAGAGTGCTTGCCTCGTATACATGAAGCCCTGGGTTCGATTCCCCAGCACCACATATATAGAAAATGGCCAGAAGTGGCGCTGTGGCTCAAGTGGCAGAGTGCTAGCCTTGAGCAAAAAGAAACCAGGAACAGTGCTCAGGCCCTGAGTCTAAGCCCAGGACTGGCAAAAACAAAACAAAACAAAACAAAACAAAAAGAGTCCAACTGGATATTCAGAGAGAATTTAGAGCCACAGTCCCCAATTCAGGATTTTTTTGTTTTATATATTGGTGCTAAAACCAAACATTCAGTAGAAACTATATTTTTAAGTTTTGAATTACTACTTTTAGTCTACGACTCTCTCGGAGCACACCCTCTCAGCCATTTGATGAGAGTAAAAAAAAAAAATCAAGATTCTACAGTATACTGTGTTCTCATTTTAGGTAGAGTTATTATAATAAATTGCCCATGATAATTAACACGTTCTCATGAAGTAGGCTTGTGTTAGGTGATTTTAGCAGACCAAAGGCTAGTGTCAATATTCAGACCACACGTAAGGAAAGCTAGACTAAGCTATGACATTTGGTCATTTATAAAAATGGGTATTAAGTATGATATTTTCAACTTGAGACCAGTTTACCAGGATACAGACCAGTGGTAAGTTAAGGAACATCTAACATCTGTATTTAGAATCTGTGGCTTTTTTTTTTTTTTTTTGCCAGCTCTGAGGCTTGGGACTCAGGGCCTGAGCACTGTCTCTGGCATCTTTTTGCTCAAGGCTAGCATTCTACCACTTGAGCCACAGTACCACTTCTGACCTTTTCTGTTTATGTGATACTGAGGAATCAAACCCAGGGCTTCATGCATGCTAGGCAAGCACTCTACTGCTAAGCCACTTTCAAAACAGAAATAGGTCTGTCTTCTGGTCAGAGTGTAACTTTCCTACATGCTGCCGACTGCATCTGCACACCTAATGCTCACCACAACCTGTGAAGCTTAAGACCCTAATGTCCTAGCTCATGAGATGTTTCAGGGGTTGAGTGAGAAATTCAGAGACTTTACTAATTTTCTTTTTTGGGCCAGTCCTGGGGCTTGAACTTGACCTGGGCACTGTCTCTGAGCTTCTTTTTGCTCAAGGCTAGCACTCTACCACTTGAGCCACAGTGCCACATCCAGTTTTCTGGTGATTAATTAATAAGAGTATCATGATTTTTCCTGCCTGGGCTGGCTTTGAACCGTGATCCACAGATCTCACCCGCCTGAGTAGCTAGGATTATAGGAGCCACCAGCACCAGGACTTTTACTCATTTCTTTTACCACTATGATGTTGAAAGAAATTTGCTCCATTTTTTTGTTTCACATAGTTTTAGGAGAGGAGTCTTATCTCTTTCTCTCCTTCCCTCCAGCACCTCCCCCAATTTTTATAACAGTTCCACTATGTAGTCCAGATTGGTCTCAAAAATTGACAATCTTGGGCTGGAAATACAGCCTAGTGGTAAAGTGCTTGCCTCGTATACATGAAGCCCTGGGTTCAATTCCTCAGCACCACATATATAGAAAAAGCCAGAAGTGGCGCTGTGGCTCAAGTGGCAGAGTGCTAGCCTTGAGCAAAAAGAAGCCAGGGACAGTGCTCAGGCCCTGAGTTCAAGTTGCAGGACTGGCAACAAAAACAAAACCAAACAAAAAAATTGACAATCTTGGGCTGGAAATTAGCTTAGTGGTAGAGTGCTTGCCTAGCATGCCTGAGGCCCTGGGTTCGATTCCTCAGTACCCCATAAACAGAAAAAGCCAGAAGCAGCACTGTGGCTCAAGTGGTAGAGTGCTAGCCTTGAGCAAAAAGAAGTTCAGACAAAATGAAGCCAGGGACCAGTGCTCAGGTCCTGAGTTCAAGCGCTAGGATTTGCAAAAATGAAATAAAATAAAAATAACTAAACATATTTAGGGCTGGATATATGGCCTAGTGGCAAGAGTGCTTGCCTCGTATACATGAAGCCCTGGGTTCAATTCCCCAGCACCACATACATAGAAAATGGCCAGAAGTGGCGCTGTGGCTCAAGTGGCAGAGTGCTAGCCTTGAGCAAAAAGAAGCCAGAGACACTGCTCAGACCCTGAGTCCAAGGCCCAGGACTGGCAAAAAAATAAAATAAAAATAAACAAATAAACAAACATATTTAAAATAAAAATGATATTTTGGGATTAAACTTCATATTAAATAAAAACAAGTGAGTGTTAAAAGAAAAAGAAAGAATCTCAGAGACAATGCCCAAGCCCTGAGTTCAAGCCCCAGGAGTAGCACAAACACACACAAAAATTGACACTCTTTCATACTCAACCTTTGGAGAACTGAGGTTACAAATCTGCCAGCATGCCTAGCACTTAAATACCAGTTCTAATTAAACAACAACCACCACACCAAACCAGGGTGCCAGTGTCTCATGCCTATAATCCTATCTACTCAGGAGGCTGAGATCTGATTATCTAACGTGGTTTGAAGACAGCCCAGGCAGGAAATTCTGTGACACTTATCTCCAATAAACCTGGAAGTGGAGCTGTGTTCAAGTGGTAGAGAATCAGTCTTGAGGAAAAAAGCTAAGAGAATGCCCAGGCCCTGAGTTCAAACCCCAGTATACCCATACCCTCCACATCACCAAACAACAACTTCATATTTAGAAGACGCCGAGGGATTAGAAGAATGGGTTGGGTGGTAAAGTGACAGTAAACGAGTGAAAGCTACAGATACCAAGTTCAAGCCCTGGCCTCAGACCAAATAATAATAATAATAATAGAAAAGGTGATTATAAATCATTGTATAATAAGATTCAAATTAAAATATTCCTTATCCTGGGTGCTGGTGGCTCATGCCTGTAATCCTAGCTACTCAGGAAGCAGAGATCTGAGGATCAAGATGGTAAGCAAGCATGGGCAGAAAAGTCCGTGAGACTTTCCTCCAGTTAACCAGAAAAGTGAAAGTAGTTCAAAGTGGTACCACACTAGCTTTAAGCAAAAGAGCTCAGGGACAGTGTTCAGGCTCTGAGTTCAAGCCCCACAACCAACCAAAAAATTTTTGGACATATATGTAATTTTTAAAATGCTGTTTAATAATATAGTCCCTGGGGCTAGGAATATGGCCTAGTGGTAGAGCGCTTGCTTCCTATACATGAAGCCCTGGGTTCGATTCCTCAGCACCACATATATAGATAAAAACCAGAGGTGGCGCTGTGGCTCAAGTGGTAAAGTGCTGGCCTTGAGCAAAAAGAAGCCAGGGACAGAGCTCAGGCCCTGAGTCCAAGGCCCAGGACTGGCAACAAAAACAAAACAAATAAATAATAATATAGTCCCCAAATTGTTTTTGCATCTGTAAGGTTAGCAAATCAATCTGAAACGTGAGGACTACCCCAAAGGCTCATGTTTTAAAAGCTTTGTCCCCCTGGTGACACTATTTTGAGAAGTTCTGAAAAGTTAGGAATCGGGGCCCTACCTGGAGGAATAGGTCACAGGAGAGTGGGTCTTTAGGGGTTCCCTGGCTCATTCCTTTCTCTCTATATGTCCTGTGCACCATGAAGTAAAGAACCTCCTCTGATATACATTCCTGCCACCAGACATATAATAGGGCCAAAAACCCTCTGAAACTGAGCAAAATAAACAATTTGTCAAAGTAACAGGCAAAGTAGCTAATATACTTAACTACTACCTATATGGGAAGATAACAGGTTTACAAGTTTAAGACAACACTACATGCTGTTTTAAATCTTGTAAACAGAATTTAGTCTCTTCCCTAAAACAAAAACATATGCTCACACATCTTTTCTAATCCTTAAAATAACAGTCTACCTCCTTAACACATGGACAGGTTTTCCAAATCTAAGAAAACATCTACAAAGTCAAATTGTAACAATAAATGGCTATCTTCCAATTATTTTGTACTTCAGAGATACAAAGTCCAATTTCACTTTTGAAGGCAGAAAAAGAACTTGATAAAACTGAACAAGTAGGGGCTGGGGATATGGCCTAGTGGCAAGAGCGCTTGCTTCGTATACATGAAGCCCTGGGTTCGATTCCCCAGCACCACATATACAGAAAGTGGCCAGAAGTGGCGCTGTGGCTCAAGGGGCAGAGTGCTAGCCTTGAGCGGGAAGAAGCCAGGGACAGTGCTCAGGCCCTGAGTCCAAGGCCCAGGACTGGCCAAAAAAAAAAAAAAGCTGAACAAGTTACAATTTTAAAATTTGTTGGGGGGGGGGGGGGGTAACAACTGAAGCCTTGCGAAAGATGGCAGAGATATGGGCCAAATTGCCATCTTATCTGTGGCATGTCTAAGCCACATGCTCTCTTTCTCTCCCATGCTTCTTTGGTTAGCAAACTAGGATGAGACTAGATCCTCTTGGTTTGATAAAAATCATAGATAAAAACAACTTTCAGCAAAAACTACAACAAAAGGAAAAATCTGGGGCTGGGAATGTATGTGGCTCAGTGGTAGAGTGCTGGCCTAGCATGCATGAAGCCCTGGGTTTGATTCCTCAGTACCACATAAGCAGAAAAGGCCAGAAGTGGAGCTGTGATTCAAGTAGTACAACAGTGTTAGCCTTGAGCAAAAAGATCTGGCCCAGGCCCTGAGTTCAAGTCCCAAGACTGGCAAAAAAAAAAAAGGAAAAATTTTGGAGTCATTGTCTGCCTTACCAGTACAAACTGGCACCCCTAATCAAACAATCCAAGCCAAATGCTGGTGGCTCATGCTAATAATCCTACCTGCTCGGCAGACTGAAATCTGAGGATCACAGTTTGAACACAGCTGGGGCAGGAAAGTACTTGAGACTCTCATCTTCAGTTAACCACCAGAAAACTGGAAGTGGTGCTGAGGCTCAAGTGGTAGAGCGCTAGCCTTGAGCACAAAGAGGCTCAGGGATAGCAGCTAGGCTCTGAGTTAAAGCCCCAGGACCAGAATAATAACAATGAGAATACAGGGCACTGGTAACTCACACCTGAAATTCTAACTACTCAATAGGCTGAGAATATGGCCTAGTGGTAGAGTGCTTCCCTCCTATACATGAAGCCCTGGGTTCGATTCCTCAGCACCACATATATAGAAAACGGCCAGAAGTGGCGCTGTAGCTCAACTGCTAGAGTGCTAGCCTTGAGCAAAAAAGAAGCCAGGGACAGTGCTCAGGCCCTGAGTTCAAGCCCCAGGACTGGCAAATAAATATATAAACAAACAAATAAAAGGAGACCAAAAAAAAGAATTCAGCCTCCTGAGTAGCTAGGATTATAGGCATGAGCCACTGGCACCCAGTTTGTTCCACATCTTGTCAACTCTACCTCGTAAATGTCTACAGATTTTTCATCAATCCCTGACTCTTTTTTTTCTCAGTCCTGGCGCTTGAACTCAGATCCTGAGCATGGTCCCTGGCTTCTTTTTGCTCAAGGTTAGCACTCTATCCCTTGAGCCACAGCGCCACTTCCAGCTTTTTATGTTTATGTGGTGCTGAGGAATCAAACTCAGGGCTTCATGCATGCTAAGCATGCATGTGGCTGAAGAGGTAGAGTGTTAGCCTTAAGCAAAAAGAAGCCAGGGCCAGTGCTCAGGCCTAGAATCCAAGCCCCAGGACTGGCCAAAAATAAAGCAGTTTGAGCCAGGTGCCAGTAGCTCATGCCTGTAATCTTAGCTACTCAGGAGGCTGAGGTCTGAGGATCATGGTTCAAAGCCAGCTAGAGCTGGAAACTGTGAGACTCATTCCCAATAAACTACCAAAAAGCCAGAAGTGGATCTGTAGCTCAAGTTGTAGAGCACTAGCCTTGGGGGGGCGGGGGGGGGAGCTCACAGGCAGCACCTAGGCCCAAGACAAGCACCAAAAAAAATTAAATTAAATTAAAAAGGCATAGAAACACCTGAGACTATTGGTAATGTGAGTAGTAACAGGGGCAGGAGAAGGGGGCCAAGAAGTAAAGAAAACAGTGCCTCATACCTGTAATCCTAGCTACTCAGGAGGCTGAGATCTGAGAGTTGTGACTGAAAGCAAGTCTGGTGAGAAAGTCCATGGGATTCTATCTCTAAAATTATGACCAAAAAGCTATAAATGGAGCTGTGGTAGTGTCAGCCTTGAGTAAAAAAGTTCAGGACCAGTATCCAGGCTAAGTTCAAACTCCAGGACTGGTACCAAAAATAAAGTAATTTTTCTTAAAGTAAAGGAATTAGGTCATGAGGCCTAATCATGTCAGCATTATCATCAATTCTATCTTACAGATGAGGTAACTAGGTACCTAGAGTATACAGGCCACACAATAAAATACTAGGTTATGGCTGGGAATGTGGCATAGTGGTAGAGTGCTTGCCTAGCATGCATAAAGCCCTGGGTTCGATTCCTCAGTACCACATATATAGAAAACGTCCAGAAGTGGCACTGTGGCTCAAGTGGTAGAGTGCTAGCCTTGAGCAAAAAGAAGCCAGGGACAGTGCCAAGGCCCTGAGTCCAAGGCCCAGGACTGGAAAATAAAAATACTAGGTTACATTCTATAAACCCAAAGAATCATTATTACTTTGAGGGCTTAAAAACATGACCTTAGAACAGGGCGCTAGTGGCTTATGCCTGTAATCCTAGTTACTCAAGAGGCACAAGGTGGGGCTGGGAATATGGCCTAGTGGTATAGTGTTTGCCTCATGTACATGAAGCCCTGGGTTCAATTCCTCAGCACCACATATATAGAAAAAGCCGCAAGTGGCGTTGTGGCTCAAGAGGAGTGCTCGCCTTGAGCAAGCCAGGGATAGTGCTCAGACCCTGTGTTTAAGCCCCAGGACTGGCAAAAAAAAAAAAAGGCACAAGATTCAAAGCCAGCTTGCGCAGGAAAGTCCATGTGACTCTAATCTCCAACTTCCCACCCAAAAAGCTGGAAGTAAAGGTCTGGTTCAAGTGGCAAAGCACAAAAGCTCAGGGATAGCAGCCAGGCACTAAGTTCAACACCCCCCCCCCAGCACCAGTAAACCCCCCCAAAAACAAAAAAACACTCTACCCACCCAATTTGAGGATCCCCTACAACTGAGAGTAGATTTGGTAGAACTGAGACAAGCCATATCTTAAGAAATTTCTTCCACATAATCTGTGACTATAAGATGTTTCTTGTTTTACAGTATTAAGTAGTTGAGTGGTTTGTTCTATAGCAATAAGCATCTAAACAGTCAACAGGAAGTAGACTTTAACAATCTGAACTTAGTTAATAGAAATGGAAAAAAACTGGAATACATTACCATAGTATGTGGAAGTTTCTTTATCATCAATTATCTTCAATGTCTAGATGGTAGCCCTATTTCAATGATTTGAGAACAAAAAATAAAATACTAAATCTACTCTAAGTGCAATGCTAATACATGCTAAAGATACCACTGTCAAACTTAGGACAGGTAAGTATTAGGTGAGGTAAAGGAACTCGAGAGTTGGAGAGAGAACATAGCATGTCATTAAAAAAAAATAGCCTCGGGGCTGGGGATATGGCCTAGTGGCAAGAGTGCCCGACTCATATACATGAGGCCCTGGGTTCGATTCCCCAGCACCACATATACAGAAAATGGCCAGAAGTGGCACTGTGGCTCAAGTGGCAGAGTGCTAGCCTTGAGCAAAAAGAAGTCAGGGACAGTGCTCAGGCCCAGAGTCCAAGCCCCAGGACTGGCCAAAAAAAAAAAAATAGCCTCAAACACCTTTTTCACAAAAGATGCTTGCATTCTACAAAAGTGTAAGAGCAAAAGGCAAACAAGGGGTGGTTCTAGGTCTACTTCTTTCCAGCATTCTCAGTCTAGAATCTGCTATTTATTGTAGTCAATGCAGTCATAGAAGTTCTGATTCCATTAAGAATGATTATGTAACCAGGTACCAGTGGCTCACTCCTGTAATCCTATCTACTCAGGAGGTTGAGATCTGAAGATTATAGTTCAAAGTCAGCCCAGGCAGGAAAGCCCTGTGAGACTACCTCCAATTAACCACCAAAAAAGCTGCAAATGGAGCTGAAACTCTATTGGTAGAGGATTACCATTGAGCTAAATAAAAAGGTCAGGGACACAGCCCAGTCCCTGATTCCAAGCCCCGGAAAAGAAAAAGAATGGTTATATAAAAATGCAGTATTGGGGAGCTGAGAATGTGGCTTAGTGGTAGAGTGCTTGCCTAGCATGCATTAAGCCCTGGGTTTGGTTCCTCAGCACCACATACACAGAAAAAGCTGGAAGTCGCACTGTGGCTCAAGCGGTAGAGTGCTAGCCTTGAGCAAAAGAAAGCCAGGGACAGTGCTCAGGCCATAATTTCAAGCCCCAGGACTGGCAAAAAACAAAACAAGCCAACAAGAAGTGGTAGAGTGGGGCTGGGAAAGTGGCTTAGTGGTAGAATGCTTGCCTAGTATGCATGAAGCCCTGGGTTTGATTCCTCAGTACCACATAAACAGAAAAACCTGGAAGTGGTGCGGTGGCTCAAGTGGTAGAGTGCTAGCTTTGGGCAAAAGCAGCCCAGGGACAGTGCCCCCAGGCTCTGAGTTTGAGCCCCCATACTGGCAAAAACAAAACAAAAAAAAGAGTTGGACTCTGCTTTCCACCTCAATGAAATATCTGAGGTAAACTCCCCCCACCCCTCCCATCAGTACTGGGGCTTGAACTCAGGGCCTGAGCAATTTCTCTCAAGGCTAGTGCTCTACCACTTTGAGCCACAGCACCTCTTTCAGTTTTCTGGTGGCTAACTAGAGGTAAGAGGCTCTCATGGGCTTTCCTGCCTGGGCTGGCTTCAAACCACTAGCCTCAGATCTGAGGTGTGAGCTACCAGCACCCAACTTGAGGTAAACTCTTATGAAAAAAAGTTTATTTGGCTCACAGTTCTGGAAATTCCAGTCCAAAATCAGACAGGCCCACTGCTTTTGGCCTCTGACTGGGGCCCTGATGGCCAGTGGTGATAAAGGCAGAGTAAACTACTCACCTCATGCGTTAGAAAGATGAGTGGGGATGAGATCAGGATTCAACAATCCCCTTTGAGAACATTACCCCTCCCCCAACTCTGCCAACATCTCTACACTGGGTACTAAGCTTTAAACAGATGAGACCTTTGGGGGCCATTCAATACCCAAACTATAACAGATGCCCTGAGAAACGTCTATTGTGTTTTCGTGGGAAAAGTTATCTCCATTAATCTGTACAGGTGAGTGCGTATGAGTTCACAGATGAACTCTGTATATTCTTCAACCTACTGTGTAATGTATTAAAGCATCTCACATAAGAATCCAAGAGGTTATTTTTTATTCAGATTTCATGTAAAACTGTAAAGTGGATGTAAGAGACAAGTACTGTCTGTCTTAGTCCTCTCAGAAGAGGCTGCATTCCCTTATTCTTACTTCTACTCTGGGGACAAATTACAGGAATAAAATCTAGGTATACTTCAGAATAATAAAATCGTAACTTTTCATTTTTTGACAAGGTCACCCTGTAAAGCCTTGGCTGGACTTGAACATCCAATCTTTTTGCCTCAGCCACCCAAAAGCTAGGTCACGGCATGGGCCATCACAGTCTATGCAGAATAATAGGTAACAGATACAAGATTGTGTATTGTGTATTGAAGTTTCTAAGTTACTACATAAATCACATGCTTTATAACTGTCTCTACTGGCTATCATAAGATGAATAGAAAGCCAGTGAAGCCTGTAATCCTCGCTACTTAGGAGGCTGCGATTTGAGGGTGTCACTTCAAAGTCCAGCCCTAGGAGGAAAGTCTGTAAAACTCTCATCTGTGAAATTCTCATCTCCAATGAACCACAAGGAAACTGGAAATGGAGAGTGTTAGCCTTGGGCAAAAGAACTCAGGGAGAGTGCCCAAACCTTGAGTTCAAGTTGCAGGACAAGCATAAAAATTTAAAATAAGCTAGGCACCAGTGGCTCACGTCTGTAATCCTAGCTACTCAGGAGGCTGAGATCTGAGGATTGCAGTTCGAAGCCAGCCCAGACAGAAAAGTGCATGAGAGTTATCTTCAATAAACAACTCAGAAAAATCCAGAAGAGAGCTGGGAATGTGGCTTAGTGGTAGAATGCTTGCTTACCAAGCATAAGGACCTAGGTTCAATTCCTCAGTACCACAAAACAGAAAAAGCTGTAAGTGGGACTGTGGCTCAAGTGGTACAGTGCTACCCTTGAGCAAAATGAAACCAGGGACAGTGCTCAGTCTCTGAGTTCAAGCCCCCCAGGACAGGAAAAAAAAATTAAACAAGTAGCTGAGCATGGTGGTGCACATGTATAATCCCTGCATTCAGTAGGTGGAGCGGGAAAATAGACAAGTATGAGGTCAGCCTGGGATAACTAGGGAGTTCCAGGTCAGTATGGGCAAAACAGTGAGACTCTGTCTCAAGAATCCAAAAATAGCTGACATGGTGATGTAGGACTATAACCCCAGTTATTCAGGAGGTGAGATGGAGGATAGCAAACTGGGAAAAAATTAGTGTCTATCTCAAAAGCAAAAAGGAGAGTGGGAATGTGGCTTAGCAGCAGAGTACTCGCCTAGCGTGCATGAAGCCCTGGGTTTGATTCCTCAGCACCACATATATAGAAAAAGCTGGTAGTGGTGTTGTGGCGCAAGTGATAGAGTGCTAGCCTTGGGCAAAAACAAGCCAGGGACAGTGCCCAGACCCTGATTCAAGCCCCAGGACTGGCCAAAAAGATAAAAAAAGGCAAAACAGAGAAAAATGACAGAGGTGACACTGATCAAGATGTCAGTGCCTGGCTTTACTACATAGTCTTGCCATAGAACAGTTTCATAGCCGGGTGCTGAGTTGCTAGCTACTAAGGAAGCTGAGATCTGAGGACTGAGGTTTGAAGTCAGCCCAGGAAGGAAAGTCTTATCCTTAAGAAAATTCTTATCTCCACTAAACTACTAAAAAAAACAAAAGCAGAACTGTGGCTCAAGTGGTAGAGCACTGGACTTAAGCAAAAGAAGCTCAGGCTCAGAGTTCAAGCCCCAGTACCAGGAACAAACGTAAACACCTCAACAGGAATACACACACGATAAAGGCAATGATAATTTTTTAAAGACTTTATTTCTTCTGAAAACCTTAAAGATAAAAACATAGTAAATAAGACTGGCATTGAGCTACTGAGCTCACTATATACCAGGATTACTTTTAACTCTCACACTACTGACATCTTGAGCTAGGTAAATTTCAGTGTAAGACTTATTTTTTTTAAGATTTTACTTTACTTATGGCCTGGATAATTGCTACAACTACACCCTCTCATTGATAATTAATGAACTGGCTTTTGTTTTTTGTTTTGGTGCAGGGCCTGAGTGCTGTCCCGAAGGTTTTTTTGCTCAAGGTTAGTGCTCAACTACTTGAGCCACAACTCCACTTCCTGCTTTTTGCTGATTAACTGGAGGGAGATAAGAATGTCACAGACTTTCCTGCCTGGGGTGGCTTTGAACCACAATCCTCAGATGTCAGCCTCCTGACTAGCTAGGATTACAGGTGTAAGCCAACAGTGCCTGACTGTAAACTCCCTCTTGAGAAACAGATCTAGGACCTAGTAGTGGCTTTGCTACTACACAGTCCAAGGTCTTGAGCAGCCCTTGTTACCTCAGTAAGCTTCAATATCCTACTGGGGTCAAGTTGTTTAACTTTTGAACTATATAATGATGCGGTATGGCGCTGTGGCTCAAATGGTAGAGTGCTAGCCTTGAGCTAAAGAGCTCAGGGACAGGGCCCAGGCCCAGAGTGAAGGCTCACAACCAATAAAAAAAGGAAGGAAGGGAGGGGGGGGGAATGTAATGATGTAGTAATAATGAACTTTTATATATACATCCATTTAGAAAACAAATGAAGAGACTGGAAATGGGGCTTAGAGGTAAAGTGCTTGCCTAGCATGCATGAAGTCTTGAGTTCCATTCCTCAGTACCACATAAACAGAAAAAGCTGGAAGTGGCTCAAGTGGTAGAGTGCTAGCTTTGAGCAAAAGAAAAGAAGCTCGGGCTGGGGATATGGCCTAGTGGCAAGAGCGCTTGCCTTGTATACATGAAACCCCGGGTTCAATTCGCCAGCACCACATATATAGAAAATGGCCAGAAGTGGCACTGTGGCTCAAGTGGCAGAGTGCTAGCTAGCCTTGAGCAAAAGGAAGCCAGGGACAAAGCCCTAGGAATGGCCAAAAAAACCCACAAAAAACAAAATTAAAAAAAAAAATAAAATAAAATAAAGAAGCTCAGGGGCAGTGTCCAGGCCCTGAATGCAAGCCCCAGGACTGGCAAAAAATAAAAATAAAAATAAAAATGCAGATAATATTCTTGTTTCAAATTATTTGTGCAGTAAAGAGGATCAAACTCAAAGCTTCTTTAATGCCAGGTTAGGTGCTCTACCAGTGGGCTACACTGTCATATTCGTTATTCTTGATTTGATAAGCAGTATTCTTCTCATAAGTGAATACAGCCTAAAATTTAAATAATGATAGGTGGGAACAGGAGGGAAAAACTGGGAGAATGAAGGAAGGAGTAACACTGTCTAAAAAGAAACATATTATTACTTCACTTATGAAATGTTAACCGCTCTGTATATAACTTTCATAACAGCAATAAAAATATTTAATAAAAAAATTAAGCTGTGTGCCTGAGATCTGAAGATTGCGCTTCCAAGCCAGCTCATGCAGAAAAGTCTGTGAAACTCTTATCTCCAACTAACCAGCCAAAATCCAGAAGTAGAGCTGTGGTTCAAAGTGGTAGAGATGGCTAAGAACAAGAGGTCAGGGACAGTACCCTGGCTCTGAGTTCAAGTCCATAACCACCAAAAAGGGGGTGGGGGGGGCTGGGAATATGGCGTAGTGCTAGAATGCTCGCCTCGTATACATGAAGCTCTGGGTTTGATTCCTCAGCACCACATATATAGAAAACGGCCAGAAGTGGCACTGTGGCTCAACTGGTAGAGTGCTAGTCTTGAGCAAAACTAAGTCAGGGACAGCGCTCAGCCTGAGTCCAAGCCCCAGGACTGACAAAAAAAAAAAAAAAAATGTGAGCTGGATGCTGGTGGCTCATCCCTGTAATCCTAACTACTCAGGAGGCTGAAATCCTGGTTCAAAGCCAGTCTAGGCAGGAAAGTCCTTGAAACTGTTATCTCCAATTAACCACCAGAAAACAGGAAGTGACACTGTGGCTCAAAGTAGTATAGTGCTAGCCTTGAACAAACAAAGCTAAGGGCCAGTGTCCAGACAGGGAGTTCAAGTCTAACGATGGACCAAAAAAACCTGTGGCATGTCCAATGAGATACTAAAAAAGGAATAAACTACTAATAAAAATGGAAACAGAAAATGCTAAGTGAGGCTGGGGATATGGCCTAGAGGCAAGAGTACCTGCCTCATATACATGAGGCCCTGGGTTCGATTCCCCAGCACCACATATACAGAAAATGGCCAGAAGTGGCGCTGTGGCTCAAGTGGCAGAGTGCTAGCCTTGAGCAAAAAGAAGCCAGGGACAGTGCTCAGGCCCTGAGTCCAAGCCCCAGGACTGGCCAAAAAAAAAAAAAGAAAAAAGAAAAAAAGAAAATGCTAATTGATTCCTGTAATCCCAGCACTGAGGATGCTGAGGCATGTTTGAGGTAAAGCCTCACTCAAAAAAAAGCAACAACAGAAAGTCATACACGAAAACTTACGTAGTCGGGGCTGGGGATATGGCCTAGTGGCAAGAGTGCTTGCCTCCCATACATGAAGCCCTTGGTTCGATTCCCCAGCACCACGTATACAGAAAATGGCCAGAAGTGGCACTGTGGCTCAAGTGGCAGAGTGCTAGCCTTGAGCAAAAAGAAGCCAGGGTCAGTGCTCAAGCCCTGAGTCCAAGGCCCAGGACCGGCCAAAAAAAGAAAACTTACGTAGTCTATGACTCTACAAACATCCTGAAAAAGGTAAAACAACAGGAACTGGGAATGTGGCACAGTGGTAGAGTGCTTGCCTAGCATGCATAAGCCCAGGCTCTGAGTTCAAGCCCCAGAACCAGACAAAACGGTAAAACTACAGGGACAGAAAACAGATGAGTCAATAGTTGCCAGGGGAAGAGGAGTGACTGGCTCGGAAAGGGCCACAAAAAGCCATTCTGGGTAATGGATATGCGCCCGCTTTGGCAGCATGTATGCTAAAAAAACTGGGAGATGGACATGTTCTCTGTCTTGAATGCAGTGGTGGTTACATGACTACTGGTCAAACTCAGAACATATACTTTAAGTGTGAATGCTCCCATCACAAAAACCTGATTTTAACAAAAGAGCTTCTCTAAAAATGGAGAGCTCTGTTCACTGTACACTCACCACTCAACTGACAGGAAGTCCAACATTAGCCATGCAGTAATGATAGAGAAGTTAATACAAGCTCTGCCAGAAGTGAACCCGAAGTCTCACACTAATCAAGGTGCCAGCCACCCTGGGAAAGACACACAGCTACCTCCATATCATGTCAACAGGAGCATTAGAAATGGAAGAAGGAAGGCTGAATTCCGGTGAATATCAGTTACACATCTCTGATCATAACACTAAAAAATAATTTATATTTGTTGTTGGGAGCTAGTGGCTCCCACTTACAAGCTTAGCTACTCAGGTGGCTGAAATCTGAGAATCCAGGTTGGAAGCCAACCCAGACATATTCTTCTCACCAATTAACTCGTTTTTTGTTTTTTTTAAAAAAGCCTTAAGTGGAGGTTCTGCTCAAATGGTAGAGAGCTAGCCCAAGTGGTACAACGCCATTTGCTAATGGATAAGGCAGAGCAGGAGTGCAAGGCCAAGTTCCAAGCCCCCGTATAGGTACCAATAGAATAGACAGAATAGATAGATAGATAGATTCAGATTTGGCTCTAAATGCACTACATGAGAATAAAGGAAGGTATCACACAGGTAAGACTGCCCTCTCTCCCTGTGTGGTACTTGATATGGAATTCTGGGCCATGCAAATCCTAATGGACCACGCACCCCACTCCCTAGGTTGTTATAAAGAACAAGGGTAGTAACTCTAACATACACTAACACAGCAAAACAATCAATAAATTAACCAAAGAACAGGTGAATAAGACAAGCCAGTCTATAATAATCACAACTACCACCAAAACTACATATTCCTGGTATCTCCTCCAAACATCCCAAAATGATATACACTGAAAAAAGATCCAACTGAAATTTTCCATTTTCACAAATCTGTTATGATCCTTTCTCATTCCATTTTATTAAGTATGGAGCTCCCACACCGGTTCCAAAAATTTTTGTGTGTGCCAGTCCTAGGGCTTTGTGCTCAAGGCTAGTGCTCTACTACTTGAATCACAGGTACACTTCCGGTTTTTTGGTGGTTAATTGGAGATGAGTCTCTTGGAGGGGCTGGGAATATGGCCTCGTAGTAGAACACTTGCCTGCTATACATGAAGCCCTGGGTTCAATTCCTCAGCACCACATATATAGAAAAAGCCAGAAGTGGCACTGTGGCTCAACTAATAGAGTATAAAAAGAAACCAGGGACAGTGCTCAGACTGAGTTCAAGCCCCAGGACTGGGGAAAAAAAAAAGTTTCATGGACTCTTTCCTGCCCATTCTGGCTTTGAACTGCAATCCTCAGGTCACAGCCTCTTGAGTAGCTAGGATTACAGGCATGAACCACTAGCACTGCGCCACACACTGGTTCAATTTAAGGTTTTGAATTCTCTGAGAAAAGATCAATGACCAAAACCAATAAATCCTTAATTTTTCCCCTTGCTCCATTATTCAGTGGTCAAAGAAAATAAATGTCGGGGACAGATATCTTCAAAAAGATATAATAAGAAAAAAGACACCAGGCTTGACAGCTGGTTAAACTTGGCTACTGGTTAAACTGAGGCAGGAGAAACACTTAGGCCCAAGAGTTAGCCTAGGAAATACTGAGGTTCTATCTTGGAGGAAAAAAAAAATGAAGGGAAGAAAAGAGGAAAGGAAAGGAGGAGGAATGGGTGGATAGGAAGAGACATGGAGGAAAAGAGAAAGGGAAAAAAATGGAGGGAGTGGGGAAAAAGGAAGAGTTCACATTCATCTAGTAGTATACAACTTTCAGTACTATAATTTTCTAACCCATCTCAATCATATATATATACATGCATATATACAGCACTGCACATTAATATACTAACAGGATGCTTTAGAGTAAGGCTTATATAGACAGATTAACTAGTAGCTATCCAGCCACCAATGTCTCAGGATGCTGTTGAAAGCAGGAAAACACTCAGAGCAAGGAAGCTTTTCCTATGAGATGGCATTTTCTTGCCAGCAATTACCTCATAACCCAGTGAAATGCCAGTGAAGTTTCTTTACAAGTTATCTGCTAGATGTTTTACAGAAGATAACAAGTGAACTGGATGCTTGAACTGCAGAAAAGAGTTCTGAAAATACTTCCAGAGTCAAACGTTGCAACAACGGAATTTCTACTACAGGCTGTCATTCCCCAACAATGCTGTTCCTAGTTCGTAAGGGCCACATGAAGGAAATAAAAGGCTCCTTTTGTAGAATCATAGGATGTCAGCGCTGGAATGTGGGAGCTCCTCTGAGACCATCTATCCGGGCGGAGGAAAGCGAAGCCCCCAGACGGGGCAGAGCTTTCCTGCGCCCATGCCCTTCAGAAGGCTTAGCCAACTCCTCACCACCAGATTCGCAAGGACGGAAGCTAACCCTTGATTAAAAAAAAAAAAAAAAAAGCTGCGCCCTCTCGAAAGCCATTTCTTCCGAGGTAGGAAGGACTCCGGGGCTCCGAGGGGGCCGCCTCGCTGTCATTCAACTTCGCCCCACACCATTTTAAAGAACGAGGTAAAAATTAAACAAAACAAAACAGCACGGTCCGCGTGGACCGACCCAGCCCCGCGGACCTGCCCGGGGTGACCGGAGGAACACGCACTCGCTGGTCCCGGGGAGGAGGCCGGCGAGGCGGGCCCCGGGACGCCACCCCCCGAGCCTCCCCCGCAGCGCGGGCTACTCACGTTCTCGGCGTCGCGCTCGTTCACCGTGGGCAGGGGGGTCCTCGTGGACATCTTCCTGCGCTTCGACGCGGCGCCACGCGAGGACGAACACGAGACCGCCCGGCTCCGGGCGCGCCGCCCGCCCGGCCGCCCGGCCGCCCTCTCCGGCCGCGCTCTAGATGCCCGGCCTGGCCCGGGCCGTGCCCCGACAGCTCCCGGGGCTCATCCTCCCCGGGCCCCGGCGGCCGCGGCCAACAGCCCGGCGGGGGCGGGGGCGGGGCGGGGCGGCCGGCCGGCCGGCGTCCCGGCGCCTCAGGGCGCCCCGCCGCGGTCCCGGGCCCCCGCGCCTACTCCGTCGCGCCGCCGAGCTCGGCTCCCGCGCGCGGCGCCGCCGGCCGCCCCGCCGCCGGAGGAGGAGACGCCGCGGGAGGGTGTGGAGAAGGTGGGGCGCGAGACAGTCCGCCGCGGACCGTGGGCGCCGACCATGGAGCGGGCCGCGGAGGAGGCGCCGGCACCCGCCGCTTTCCGCTCTGCGGCTCGCCCTCCGCCCGGCCTCCGCCCGGCCCGCCGCCGCCGCACCGCGCCGCCGCCGCCGCCGCTACTCCCGGCACCGCCGAGCCGCACAGACCCAAGATGGCGGCCCCTCGGCTTCCTCCGCGGCCTCCGGAGGCCGGAAGTGACGACAGCGCCGCCTCCTGGAGGCCGGCCAATCAGCGCGACCCGGGAGGCCGGCCCGCTGCTGTTGCTAGGGGCGACTCGGCCCCGGAGGGCCGTGGGCGCGGCGCGGCGCGGCGGGCTGGGAAGGGCCGGCGGGGCCGGCGTCCCGGGGCCCCGGGAGTCCCGCCGTCCGGCGGAGGCGGGCTTCCCCGACGGGGCCCGGGGGCGGCGGCCCGCGCCTGCCCGACCGCGGCGTCGGCTCGGGAGGCGCCTTCCCCGCCGGGCCCCGGGTGCAGCCAGGACCGCAGTTCCCGGGCCGAGGCTGCGGGGAGGAGCGGGCCCGGCCTCGTCCAGCCGTCAGCCGACCTGGTGGCCTTGGATTCGGGGTCCCGCCGGCGCGCCTCGCCTTCCGCGAGAGCTGGCGATCCCGAGTGACCCCGACCCCGCCCACCACCGGCCGTCGCCGGGGCGCGGGGCGTGGGTGAACCTGTGCGAGCCCGCGGGAGGTACGAGCCGGAGTTCCTGTCGCGCCGGCCGGGGGCTCCGGTGGCCGGCGTGCGGCTGCCCTGCCGAGGGCCAGGCCCCCTGGGGCGTGGGGGGCACCCCCTCCCCGGGACGCTTTGCGTGTCTGTCCTCCGCGGGTGGAACCCACTGACGCAGGGGTCCGAGCGAGCGAGCCGGGCCGGGTAGGGGAATGTGAACTGCGGCTTCTACACCGTGTGATCTTAAGTTCCAAGGGGTTAGTAGTTTGTCCAAAGCACCCAGTTTGGTTCGTGATACAGCGTGGTTTTGAACCCCATTCCTAAAGCCTTGATATCAACCCTTGTAATGGGTATACTTAATGAGTCTTATCTTCTTTGCTTTTCCTTTTCCTTTTTTTGTTCCTCCAGCATCTCACTACCTCTGGGATACTTTTTGCTCAGTGAAACATCTTCAAGCCCAAGAATCACTCACCCCTTAACAAGCCAGATTATTGCAATGCAAAAACAGAGGGGGCAGGGAATGTGGCTTAGCTCAGAGTGCCTGCCTTCTGCCTTGCATGCATGAAGCCCTGGGTTCGATTCCTCAGTACCATAGAGACAGAAAAAGGCAGAAGTGGCGCTGTGGCTCAAGTGGCAGAGTGCTAGCCTTGAGCAAAAAGAAGCCCGGACAATTCACAATAGCCAAAATTTGGAAACAACCCAGATGCCCCTCCACAGATGAATGGATCCAAAAAATATGGTACTTATACACAATGGAATACTACATAGCGATTAGGAATGGTGAAATATTGTTATTCGCAGGGAAATGGTCAGAACTCGAACAAATAATGTTGAGCGAGACAAGCCTAGAACACAGAAAACAAAGGGGCATGATCTCCCTGATATATGACTGTTAACAAAGGGAGAAGGAGAGACAGTAGAGACCAAGTCTATGAACACTGTATATGTGCTTGATACATTGTATATTGCATATGGGTCTACCTGACCTAGACAAGGGATGGAAAAACAGGTTGTAAGATATCACAAGAAATGTACACACTGCCCTACTATGTAACTGTACCCTCGATGCACAACACCTTGTAAAAAAATTTTTTTTGCTTAATTAATAATAAAAAAATTAAAAAAAAAGGAAAAAAAAAAAACAAAAAACAAAAAGAAGCCCGGGACAGTGCTCAGGCCCTGACTCCAAGCCCCAGGACTGGCAAAAAAAAAAAAAAAAAAAAAAAAAAAAATGAGAACCAAAACATAGTCAGGGCTTCCATCCATCTCACCCTCTCAGTAATACTCAAAGGGCTCTAGATGCCCTGTTTAAGGCGTTAATCTCTTTCTTCCTCGTTGGTCAAGCAGAGATAATGTAAATTCGTGTAAAGTCAGTGTGTGCTCCGTACTGAAATGGAGTTGAACTGAATGGTAGAGACCAAGCAGAGGCCTTTGGCCCAACTTGCTGGAAAGGTCAGGAAAATCTTCCTGGAGGACAGTATGTTTATGCTCAGTAAAGTCATCCCGGTGAGAATGGGTGGAAAGGGCCATCCAAGTAGAAGGACCACTGTCCGGGGTCTCAGAAGTGAAAGCAGCAGAGGATCTAGGTAAATGTCAGGAGCGTGGGAACAGAGAAGTGAGTTGGAGGGAGGCAGGAGCCATGTAGGTTTGGGCTTGGTGAAGCACCAGTCCTCCACTTGATCCTGATGAATTGAAGCCACAAGAGCAGTGTCAGTGCTTGACAGGAATACACGGAGAAGTCAGCATTCCGAGCAAGGGGACAGGGTCTGCTTGGGCTTTTGCTCACACAGTGAGTCCGTGAATGCCAAAAGTGAAGATGACAGTACTCCCCTCAAGATGCTTGTGGTTTTCACCAAAGTTAAAACTGAAGAAACACTGAACTTTTCATTTCACCTACATCAAATGGCAATACTGTAAAAAGTTGAGAACAGGTTGCTAGGTAGGTGTGTGGAGACTTTCAAGAAACAGGAACGGGAGGTGTGACTCAAGTGGTGGAGCACCAAGTTAACTCTTGAGTTCAAGCCACAGTAGACTAGTACTCTAAGAGAAGAGGCTTGCTGGCTAAGTGCAGGTACTAAACCTGCTGCAATCCCCCCTCCAGTGCACAGGATGAGAGGCTACCCTGAGTCAGAGGTGTTGAAGCTACAAGCACACTTCATGTTGGTGACATCACCCGCACCCAGCACCACTATGCTGTGTACCAGCAGGACTCGGCACTGACTTAAGAATGGATAGGCCGGGGGCTGGTGGCTCACGCCCGTAATCCTGGCTACTCAGGAGGCTGAGATCTGAGGATCACGGTTCAAAACCTGCATAGGCAGGAAAGCCCATGAGACTCCCATCTCAAATTAACCACAAGAAAGCCAGAAGTGGCACTGTGGCTCGAAGTGCTAGCTTTGAGAAAAAAAGCACAGGGACAGCACCCATGCCATTAGTTCAAGCCCCATGATTGTGGGGGGAAAAAAAAAAAAAAAGAATGGATGACAGAGGCAAAACAGAGGACTGGCCTCGGGTGCCAGGCCAGCTCATGCAAAAAGAAGTAGAGGCCCAGACTGCTTTGGATGGAGGCAGGGGGAGGGCACAGGTATCTCCACTTTGGGTCTCAGTGATGTGGAAGCTTGAAAGACCCATCTGAGGCTACCTTGGAATGTAGCTATTGGGGACAGAGCTATGGCTTCAGTGTTCTGGAAGTGGGCATGGTAGCAGCCCAGCGGAACCCAGCCAAGGCTGTAGGCTCCCCTGATGGCAGATGGGCAGGCCTGGGCAAGGGGATGCCAACAGGAATGGACACTCCGTTCTGGAGACCACAAGTCTGAAATAAGTGTCCACAAGTCCCATTTCTGGGGGCTGCAGGAGAGAAAGCCACCCTCTTCCAAGGTCCTGGCCTGTAGATGTGTAATTTCAGCTTCTGGACATACTGCTATAGCCTGGCTCTCCCCCGGCCCCCAGCCCCACCCTCCTCCTTACTAGGATCCGAACTTAGGCCCTGGGCACTGCTCCTTAAGCTTTTTCATTCAAGGCGGGTACTCGACTCTTTGAGTTAGTTAGTTCCCCCTCCAGCCTTTTGGTGGTTAATTGAGTATGTCTCATTTTCTTGCCCAGGCTGGCCTCGAGACTGAGGTCCTCAGATCTCAGCGTCCTGAGTAGCTAGGATTGCAGGCGTGAGCCACCGGCGCCCAGTCTCTCCCTTTCGCTAAGGACACCTGTGACAGCCTTTAGGGTTTGCCTCTCCCCATCCCAGGAGTGACAGTGTACTCACACCTGCAAGTCCTTTGCCAGGCAGTGCGCTCAAGTTTCACACACCAGGACCTGATACCTTTGTGCGCCATTGTTGAGCCTACCACACTCAAGCGGAACGGCGCTAAGTCACCAGCCTCGAGGACAGCATGAAGAAATGTGGCTAAACATGCAGACACTTTCTTTTGGCCATTTTTACGGTTTTGTTTGTTCAAGCACTAGTGCCTGGCACTCTTTTTTGGCTTTCTCACTCTACCACATAAGCCACAGCTCCACTTCCAGGTTTTGGGGTTTTTTTGCTTGTTAATTGAAAATAAGAGTCTTACAGACTTTCCTGCCCAGGCTGGCTTTGAAATATGATCCTCAGTTCTCAGTCTTCCCTGTAGATAGAATTATAGGTATAAGCCACCAGCACACCCTCTGGTTCTTTAAATGCAGGTAATTCTCTTGCTGGTAATGGATTTTATATAATCCTGAAGTCAGTGTACTAGGCCATAGCTGACCACAAGCCTGAAGACCTCTTCCCTTCAGAGGGTTCCATGTAGGAAGCCAGTAGTGCTTAGGAAATGGAGTTCCATTTACCTTTGCACCTGACTGGCTCAGCAGCTTTTCTTGCCTAGGGCCCTTCTCGCCCTCACGGAGCTTTAGTTTTCCTCCTGCTCAGTGATCCTGGCTGCTCATCAAATTTCCTAGCACTAATCTCTGCCACCATTGCATTTGGTTAATTACCGGCTGTCAGCATGATTGCAGGTCAAGGAAAAGGACAACTGAAAGCAAAATCTGAGCAGAGTATGGTGGCACAGGCCTCAGGATGCTGAGGCAGGAGGATCATGAGTTCAAGGCCAGCCTGGGCTACACAGTAAATTTCAGGGCAGCCTGAGCTACACAGAACATGTGGCTGGGAGTGTGGCTTAGTGGTAGAGTGCTGGCCTGGCATGCATGAAGCCCTGGTTCGATTCCTCAGTACCACATACACAGAAAAAGCCAGAAGTGGCACTGTGGCTCAAGTGGTAGAGTACTAGCCTCGAGCAAAAGGAGGCCAGGGACAGGCCCTGAGTTCAAGCCCCAGGACTGGCAAAAAGAAAAAAAAAGTCTCCAACTACCCAAAATTAATGTAAAAGTGGAAAGAAGGGAAGGAGGGAGGGAGAGAGAAAAAGGCCACCCTTCAGTGGTCTAGCCTTGTATTTGATAATTCCCTGACCTGACACATACAGACTCAGACTCAGGATCTGGGCAAAGGCAGCATGGAGCCAGGGAAGTTTGTTAGAACAAGATTCTGGTTCCGAAGCTCTGATGCCACTTCTCCTGTGGTTCAGCCTCAGACGTGAGCTGTCCTGGGCTGGCCCTCTGAGTCAGCCTTAAGTGCCACCTACACTCCTTGCCTGTGGAGTGGCTGGACTCAAAGATTCCTTTCACAAAAAGGGAAGGAAAATGGTATATGACTCGGACTATGTAATATGCCCAGGAGCAGATGAATATGATTGTTGTGTTTGAGTATTAGTAAGCAGAGACTGGCTTTTGTAGCTAGCAGAGCCCAAAAGAGATCCTCTCAAACGCTAGTGTAGATGTAAGGCAAATAGTAAAACTCTCAAAAATCTTACTAACAAGGGCTGGGAATATGGCCTAGTGGCAAGAGTGCTTGCCTCCCATACATGAAGCCCTGGGTTCGATTCCCCAGCACCACATATATAGAAAATGGCCAGAGGTGGCGCTGTGGCAGAGTGCTAGCCTTGAGCAAAAAGCCAGGGACAGTGCTCAGGCCCAGAGTCCAAGGCCCAGGACTGGCAAAAATAAATAAATAAATAAAAATCTTCCTAACAAGATAAACCTACTTGGGCCAGGTGCCAGTGGCTCACACTTGTAATCCTAGCTACTTGAGATCTGAGGATCATGGTTCCAAGCCAGCCAGGGCAGAAAAGTCTCCAATTAACCAGGAAAAGTTAGGTAGGGTGCTAGCCTGACTTCAAGCCTCAGTATTGGCACAGAAGGAAAGGAAGGAAGGAAGGAAGGAAATATGAAGGAAGGAAAACAGAGAAAAAAAACGAGTGAAAGAAAAAAATCACCTCATACTGGTGGCTCACTTGTAAACCTACCCACTCAGGAGGCTGAGATGCAGACAATCACGGTTTGAGGCAGCCTTGGCAAGAAAGAAAAGACTCCATCTCCAACATAACCAGCAAAAAGCTGAGTAGCGGTCAAGTGTCAGAGCTAGCAGAGCAGGCAAGCTAAATGAGTGTGAGGCTCTGAGTTCATGACTCGCAAAAAAAAAAAAATTATCAGAAAGGAAAACAGTTCCCATTTACAGATGTAATGATGGTGTGTACAGAAAATTGTAAAGAGATGGGGGCTGGTGGCTCACACTTGTAATCCTAGCTATCTAGGAGGCTGAGATGGCGGTGCTATGCCAGCCCTGGCAGGAAAGTCCATGAGACTCTTATCTCCAATAAACTACTTAGAAAGCCAAAGTGGGTCTGGGGATGGGACATAGCAGTAGAGTGCTTGCCTAGCATGAAGCTCTGGGTTGGATTCCTTAGCACCACATACACAGAAAAAGCCAGAAGTGAGGCTGTAACTCAAGTGGCAGAGTGCTAGCCTTGAGCACAAAAAGGAAGCTCAGGGACAGTGCTCAAGCCCCAGGATTGGGAAAAAAAATTATTTAAACTAATCTGCTGATTTAATCCAGTATCTCAGTTGACTTCTTTGTGGAAACTGGCAAGGTGGGGTTAAATGCCATAGGACCCTGACAGATGATCCCAGGCTGAAGAAAAGCATCAGTAAGGGCTGGGGATATGGCCTAGTGGCAAGAGTGCCTGCCTCCTATACATGAGGCCCTGGGTTCAATCCTCCAGCACCACATATACAGAAAACGGCCAGAAGGGGCGCTGTGGCTCAAGTGGCAGAGTACTAGCCTTGAGCAAAAAGAAGCCAGGGACAGTGCTCAGGCCCTGAATCCAGTCCTCAGGACTGGCCAAAAAATAAAAAGAAAAGCATCAGTGACAGAGTGCTGCCTAGCTGGGTTCACCCCCAGCAAACTTCCAGATCCTAACATTCATGTGGTAACTTAAGGACTCAGAACAGCCAAAGAACTTTAAAAATGAAAACAAACACTTACATGACTCACACTTCCTGATTTCAAAACAATTCAAGCTGGCTCACATCTGTAATCCTAGATGCTCCAGAGGCTGAGATCTGATGATCATTGTTTGAAGCCAGCCTGGGCAGAAAAGTCTTGAGACTCTTATCTCCAATTTACTAGCCAGAACCCCAAAGGGGAGCTGTGGTCAAGTGGTAGAGCACTAGTCTTGTGTGAAAAAGCTCAGGGACAGTGCCCAGGCCCTGAGTTCAAGCCCCAGGACTGGCTGATGCATACACTAAAATGCACTTCCTAAAAACCAGAGTTTTACAAGCAGGTTACAATTTAATCTGTCCATTTGTGTTCAGTGTTTCTTGGTCAGAGTATTTTCCTTATATCAGCGCAAATATGGATAATTTGACTTCTTCCCTATTTGAATCTCTTTTCTTTCTTCTGCCTTATTTCTCTGGCTAGAAATTCTAGAATACTGAATGAGAGTGGGGAGAGTGGACAAGAGTGACTATGTTTTATGGGAATTTAATAGCGAGATAAAGAGAAGCCACATTTTTTTTTCTTTTTGTGCCAGTCCTGGGGCTTAGACTCAGGGCCTGAGCACTGTCCCTAGCTTCTTTTTGTTCAAGGCTAGCACTCTACCTCTTGAGTAGTGCTACTCTGGCTTTTCCTGTTTATGTGGTGCTTAGTGTATGCTAGGTAAGCACTCTACTACTAAGCCATAGTCCCAGCCCTGAAAAGCCACGTTTTAAGAGGTCATATTGGGAGTCTTTATTAGCTTTTTACTTTTTTTTCTGCTGGTCCTGGGTCTTGACCTCAGGGACTAGACTGTGTCCCTGTGCCTGTTTGTGCTCAAGGCTAGTTTTCTACTACTTGAACCAAAGTGCCATTTCCAGATTTCTCTAAGTAGTTTATTGGAGATAAGAGTCTCATGATTTTCCTACCCAGACTGGCTTTGAACCATGATCCTCAGATCTCAGCTTCCTGAATAGCTAGGATTACAGGTATGAGCCACTGGCACTCAGCTCTGGGAGTCTTATTAGAAAGCCAGCAATTGCAGGTGGACTCGTGTCCCAAAGACCTGCAGCCCAGAATGTAGCTAACACAAAGGTGTTTTTTTAAAGGCAATAATCACGTTTGGGGTGAGTCTCAAAACCCAACAAAAATAAGCGTTAAGCACAGCAAACCATATAGGGGAATACTCAGAGGTGAACAAAACTTTCCGTCTAGGGGAATATCATGCATGACACATCTGCATATTTTCTGGAGCTAAACAGCATGTTGCATCTACAATTTAAAGAATGGTCTATCTTATCTCTAGGGCTTTTGGAGATGGGTATCCTTATTTCAGTAACAGGATGAAAACTCAGAAAACACATTTCAATGCACATAATTATGAACTAGTATTGTGGCTTGAATAAACTATGAATTTCCATAGATACTAAGAAATAGAAAACTCAATAATGCTGAACAATATCCCATCTTTTATCCATTCATCAGTTGGGCATTTGGGGTGTTTCTGCTTTCTGGTTATGACTAATGCTTCTAACATTAATGGGCAAGTTACTACTTGGACATGTATTTTCGTCTCTTCGGTATGCTCCTGGGGAATAGAATTTGCTCATATGGTAACATTGTGTTTAATCTTTTGAGGGATTGCCAGACTGCTAGCCAAAGCTGCAGCACCACATTTTATACTCCCAACAGCAGTGTGTGTATAAAAGGGTCCCAATTTGCTATTATCTTTTTTTAATAGGCCTGTGGCTACTGTTAACTATCCTAAGCTAATGGCTCAAACAACAGAGATTTATTCTTTTACTGTATTGAAGGCTAAATGTCCAGTCATGCCATAAGATAGGGCTGTGCTTTCTCCAGAAGCCCTAGTGGAATTGTTCTGTGTCCCTTATGATGACTCTTAGTGTCCTTGGCTTGTGGCTGCATCACTCTGATCTCTGCCTCCGTGTGTGTGTGTGTGTGTGTGTGTGTGTGTGTGTGTGTGTGTGTGTGTCCTTTGAATAATAATTCATGTGATTGCCGGTAGGTCCTCTCTAGATATGCTTTCTCCTAAAGGACTTAATCACACCTTTCACCATGTAACACACACAGATCCAGGGACTTGCTGTGTCTTTTTAGGGTACATTTGTGGCCTAACATACCACTCTGGTTGGTGAAAACCACCCATGGTGGTTTTGATTTGCAATTTCCTGAGGGCTAAGAGTACTGCACTTCTCTTGTACTTGTTAGCTGCTTATATGTCTGTGTGTGTGAACTCAGATTCATATGCTTGCTAGGCCCTACCACTTGAGCTATGTAACTTATCTGGTAGGAAAGTCAACATGCAACTCAAGTGGTAGGCAACTGCCCTACTTCAGCCATGCCTCCTGCCCTTGCTTGTATATTTTCTTTAGACAAATGTACATACGAATCAGTTGTCCAGTTGTGCTGATCCTCAGGCTTGAACTCAGTGCTTGTGTGCTGCCCGAGTTTACACCCAAGGCTAGTGCTCTACCACTTAAGCTATAGCTCTACTTCTGGCCTTTTGAGTGTCTAGAGATAAGAATTTCACAGTTTCCTGCCCAGGCTGGCTTTGTAGCATGATGCTCAGATCTCAGCCTCCTGGGTAGCTAGGATTACAGGCATGAGCCACCAATACTGGGCCTCCTGTCCCACTTTTTAATTGAACTGTGTCTTTTCATTATTATCAGTTGGTTATGTAGTAGTGAGATCATGGACAATGATGCAGTAGGAAGTGCCAGGAACCTGTTTCCTCAATTAACAGGAGTCTGGCAAAATCTGCCTGAAGTGAATCCTTTGGATGTCTAGAGTCTACTGGCAGGCCTCCAGCTCCCAGGCCAAGTGGAGCTGTGGCTCATAGTGGTAGAGCACTAGTCGAGCTAAATAAAAAGCTCAGCTCAGGTCCTCAGTTCAAACTCCATGGACACACACACACACACACACACACACACACACACACAGATGCTCCAGGTAAACAGGAAGATAATAATGCTAATGAAACAAATAGAGGGACTAAAAATAACATGCATATTGAAACAAAATAGGTAGTGGTGAGCCACTTCCTTATATGTCCTCCTAAGACACCAGTGAAGAATGATAGCAGAATGGTAGGAGCACACAGCAAGGTACACCTATTACCTAGTACAGTCATACATAATGATATGCGATGGTGGTCCCATAACATTTTGATGAGACTGAAGCATTCCTATTACCTGGTGAGATGGTAACCATTATGACATCATTGGGAAATGTTTTCCTCAGGTTTGTGGTGACACTGAGGTATACCCACCTACCATGCTGCCAATTGTATAAAAGTGTAGCATATACAATTATGTAGTGCATCATTTTGGCAATTATAATAACCACATTAGGTATTTACTATAATTTTGTTATTTTACAGTGTACTCCTGTTGCTTATAAAAATAATTTACTGGGCGGCTGGGAATGTGCCTTTGTAGTAGTGTGCTTGCCATGCACGCATGAAGGCCTGAGTTAAGATTCCTCAGTGCCACAGAGAAAAGGCTGGAAGTGGCATTGTGGTTTAAGTGGTAGAGTGCTATCCTTGAGCAAAAGAAGCTCAGGGCCAGTGCCCAGGCCCTGAGTTCAAGACCCCAGGACTGGCCAAAAAAAGAAAAATTACCATAAAATACACCATCTTACAGAGTAGCACCAACATCTCTGTAGGCTTGCCAGATCTCTCTATTGCACCCTTCTTTTGTGCAAGATTTAATCTTGGGTTGCTTTGCTCACTATGGCCCTACAAGCACGTACCTGGTCTTAGGCGCCATGTACATGTGCCGCCTAGCCTAGGCATGTGGTGGTGTGTGTATATACATGTACAAACATACATATATACACAGATACCCCCTAAGTGTGTGTGAGTATACTCTGATGTTTCCACAATAAGGAAACTGCCTAGCAAAATTGTCTACTTTCTCAGAAGGTAGCCCATCATTAAGCAACACATGATTGTAATTAGATGTTACTCGCCAGAAAAAAATAAAAACCACAAAAAAACCTCAACAGTAGAGTTGCTATTGGTTGCTCAGATGGGGGAGAAGGGCAGGCACTGTTTCCTTTCAATATATGCTGGATTCATTTGAGTTGTTAACCACGTTTCCATATGGGTTATTCTAAAAGAAAAAAACAATATCCAGGCTGTTTGATTCTAAACCTGTGTCTTTACTCACAAAGGCAGACAGATGGATACACAAACACAGACACACACAGAAACACACACACACATAGCATAGATTAGGAAAGCGAGACTTAACAAGCAAGAAACTGGGAAGAGAATGTGGCTTGGTGGTAGAGTGCTTGCCTAGTATGCATGAAGCCCTGAGTTCAATTCCTTGGTACATTAAACAATAAATAGCATTAATAAACAAAAAGGAAACATAACCATTAATTTAAAAAAAAACTAAGAAAAACACTTAGTGGATAACTTGATTAAGAGCACACGTGCCTTTTTCTTTGGTCTCACATGCTCTTATATAATAAAAAAGCAAGACCTCTTGCTGGGCCCTGGTGGCTCACACTTGTAAATCCTAGATACTCAAGAGGCTGAGATCTTAGGATGGAGGCTTGAAGCCAGCTGGGGCAGAAGTCTGTGAAGCTCATGAACTACTCAGAAAAAGCCAGATGTGGCACTGTGGCTCAAGTAGTAGAGTGCTAGCTTTGAAAAAAAAAAGCAGCTCAGGGACAGTGCCCAGGCTCCGAGTTTAAGCCCCAGGATTCACACACACACACACACACACACACACACACACACACACACACACACGACCTCTGACATGGCCCAAGTAATTTACTTTGCTTTGCTCTGAGTAATAAGATCTTTAAAGACACATCCTGGGGAGATGTTTTTAATAAAATTACTTCTTTGATCACAGAAGTTTACCAAGGAAAATATTTTTATCTTTTTTATTTGGTGCCAGTCCTGGGGCTTGAACTCAGGGCCTGGGCACTGTTCCTGAGTTTTTTCTTGCTCAAGGCTAACAGTCTACCAGTTGCGCTACAGCTCCATTTCCGGCTTTCTGGTGCTAGAGGTAAGTGTGTCCGGTCTTGCCTGTCTAGGCTGGCTTTGAATCAAGATCCTCAAATCTGTCTCCTGCACAGCTAGCCTCATAGACAGGAGCCACTAGCATCTGACAGTTGTCTTTTTTAAGCATGATTTTTTTTTTTTTTTTTTGCTGGGAAATCACCATGAGCAAAAAAACTCATGAAAGAGCATAAGCCTTAAGCCTCAAAAGCCCTGGTTCCAGCAGACACAAAAATTAAACAGATCTGTCAATTAAGTTGATCCCAGGTATTGTTTGGGATTGTTTGTATGACAAACATATCAGATCTTCAGAACCACTTTATAGTTTCAATATGGAGGAGAAACTGTGTTGGCAATCTGCAGGACTGAGAACTTGCCAAAGGGACATGTATCTGTGCACTCCCTACTTGATTATAAAATTGTCTGGTTGCTCCTTCGGTTGCTTTGAAAAAAGCTTAATTTTCCTACCTAAGAGGTGCATGAATGTATAGCAGTTTGCATATAAGTGCTTCATGTGTGTTTCTCAAAGCTCTAAGGACTAAAGGTATTATTGTTGTTAATATTAAGATAGGGGCTGGGAATATGGCCTAGTGGCAAGAGTGCTTGCCTCGTATACATGAGGCCCTGGGTTCGATTCCTCAGCACCACATATACAGAAAATGGCCAGAAGTGGCGCTGTGGCTCAAGTGGCAGAGTGCTAGCCTTGAGCAAAAAAGAAGCCAGGGACAGTGATCAGGCCCTGAGTTCATGGCCTAGGACTGGCCAAAACAACAACAAAAAAAAACAATATTAAGATAGTGATACCTGATTAATGCTATCTTATATCTGATTATAAATGTGCTATTTAAAAACAAACACAAAAGAAGGCTGGGAAGGTGGCTTAGTGGTAGAGGGCTTGCCTTGCATGCATGAAGCCCTGGTTTCCATTCCTCGGTCCCACATACACAGAAAAAGCTGGAAGTGGCGCTGTGGCTCAAGTGGTAGAGCACTAGCCTTGAGCACAGAGGCTCAAGGACAGAGCCCAGGCAATGAATTCAAGCCAAAGACTGGCAAAACAACACACACACACACACCCAACAGAGTACAAACATACAAAAGCAGGAGAGGATTCTATAGTATTTACTGTATAAACCATACTTCAAAGAGATTTGTGGTATTTTTAAAAATTGGGTCTTTAACTCAGTGCCACATGCTCTCACTTGGCTTTTTCACTAGATTGGCACCACCCACGTGATCCATACCCCTACTTCCCGTAATGTTCTATCATTGCAGCACTTAAGTCGGAACTCATGGTCTAGGCTTGGTAGGCAGATACTCTACCACTTGAACCATACCCCAGACCCAGTCCTGTAATTGATTTTTTTTTTTTTTTTAAACTCAGGGCCTGAGCACTATCCCTGGCTTCTTTTTGCTCAAGGCTAGCACTCTACCACTTGAGCCACAGCATCACTTCTGGCCTTTTCTATGTATGTGGTGCTGGGTAATCGAACCTAGGGCTTTATGTGTATGAAGGCGAGCACTCTTACCACCACTAGTGCATATCCCAGCCACCCCCCCCCTTTTTTTTTTAAACTTTTTTGGCCAGTCCTGGGGCTTGAACTCAGGGCTTGGGTCCTTTCCCTGAGCTTATTTGAGCTCAAGACCAGCACTCTACCACTTGAGCCACAATGCCACTTCCGGGCTTTTCTGACCAATTTACTGCAGATGAGAGTCCCACTTTTGTCCTGCCTGTACTGGTTTCAAACCCCAATCCTTAGATCTCAGCTTCCTAAGTAGCAAGGATTATAGTCCTGAGCCACTGGTGCTCATCTTAGGAGCTTTGTCAGGGCTTGAACTTGGGGCCTGGGTGCTGTTCCTGAGCCTCTTTCTGCTCAAGGCTGGTGTGCTCTACCACTTGAGCCACAGCACTTCTGGTTTTCTGGTGGTTGTTTGGAGAGAAGTCTCACGGACCTTCCTGTCTGGGCTGGCTACCAGCTCTAGTGCTGCTCTTCTGCCACTGTCATCTTCCTTCCTTCCGGATCCACTGTCCTAGACTGTGTGTGACGCTGCAGTCAGATGTGAGCTTGGCCATGGCTTTGGCCCAAGTGTGGTGTACACAGTGGGTCCAGAGGATATGCGATGCATGAACAGGTGGCTCCTTGCTCCCCTCTGGGATTCTCTCAGGGTGCCTCAAACGACTAGACTTTCACCAGCTCCCTTGCCCCACACTTACTCCCAAGAGCCATATAGCTGCTGTTACCTTACCTTCACCTTGTTGCCACTCCAAAAATCAAAATGTTCTCTCCCCTATCGGTACCCTGGAGACCAGAAGTCTATGAGGAATTGTCTTTTTTTTTTTTTTTTGGCCAGTCCTGGGCCTTGGACTCAGGGCCTGAGCACTGTCCCTGGCTTCTTCCCGCTCAAGGCTAGCACTCTGCCACGTGAGCCACAGCGCCGCTTCTGGCCGTTTTCTGTATATGTGGTGCTGGGGAATCGAACCTAGGGCCTCGTGTATCCGAGGCAGGCACTCTTGCCACTAGGCTATATCCCCAGCCCAGGAATTGTCTTTTAACCATATGGGTCATGCTGTTGAGCCTACGACCGCTTTTTCTGGAAAATGCTAACTCAAATCTTTGGCCAGCAGCCCAATCTACTTTGAAAGGATCCCTCTTTGCCCAGGCAGGCTGACTTCCTCTTGTGATTGGTCCCTGGGGCCACAAGGCCACCAACTGTCAGCTTTCGGCCCTACTTGTCCTACGCAAGTGACACACAAGGCCAGAGTAAAAGGCTCCAGCTATGTCTGTTGGCCAGGCCTCTGCTTGCCTAGGCCTCCACAAATCGGTTATAGGTTAAGACTGGCTGTGGCTTTTTGCAGTTATTAAAAGGGAACCCAAGAGGACATGGCTTGGTCTATCACTGCGGGTTGTACTGCTGATGGCAATCACTTTTGGGACATTAGTTACTTGAGGCAGAGAAAATAGTTTGCAACTTCATAGCCAGGAGTAGCTTTCCTTTGTTTCCTACTGCCTTTGCCTGGCTTTGGGGCACCTGCCCCACCTACACTACAGGTCTTAGCACATCTTCAAGACCCAAGTTTCCATCCTCAGCCAGGCATCTCCTCCTCTTTATCAATGCATGTTTCTCAGTAGGATTTTTAATGCATGTCCTGTTAGAAAATGATTATTTTCCAGGAAAGCCCTTGCCAGCTAGAACCCAGCTTCAACTCTAAAGGCCCAGTATTTTCTATAGAATAACCAAAAGGCAGGTACTGAGCTAATCCCTGCCTTATCTTGGGACTATCTGTACCCCGTATTCCTCATTACCACATAGAAAGAGCCAGAAATGGTGTTGTGGCAAGTGGTACAGCCCTAGCCTTGAGCAAAAGCAGCTCAGGGGCAGCAGCATCCAGGCTGTTCAAGAAAAAAAAAAAAAACATGCCAGGAAGTGGTAGTTCATGCCTGTAATTCTGGCTATTCAGAAGGCTGAGATTCAATCCCAAGCCAGGCTAGAAAAGTCCATGAGACTTCAAGTCCCAGCATTAGAGACACGGTTCCTCAAAATGGAGGAAGCACATGGTGGCCTGCCATAGATGAGGAAGAGGAGCACAAGGCACAGTTCCTGGTACTCGACTACTCTTAACTGCAATGTTCAAAACTCATCTGCTTAAGTCTGAGACTTATCTAATAAACCACCAAAAAAGCACAAAGTTGCTGTAGCTCAAGTAGTCAAGTGCTAGCCTTAAGCATGAGTTCAGGGACAGTACTTGCATACCTACAAAAATGGCAGGGAGGGGAAACTGTCCAAGACAATATAGTGTTATGGGCACTATAATCACTGTAGGATACAGCAGAGCTGTGCTAATACAAAACACTTAAGCCAGGTGCCCATGGCTCATGTCTGTAATCCTAGCTACGTACTTACTGAGGATAATGGCAGAAAAGTCCCTTAGATTCTTAGCTCCAACCACCAAAAAACTGGAGGTGGCACTGTGGTTCAAAGTGGTAGAGTGAAAGAAGAAAAAAAAACAAAAAACCAAAGTGGTAGAGTGCTAGCCTTGAGCAAAAAGAGCCAAGAAAGTGCCCAAGGCCCTGACAAGCCCCACCGCCAATTATTAAAAAAAAAAAAAGTCACATTTGACTAGATAAAAAAGCAAGGGTTGCTTAGAGTTCTTCAATATAACCACTTTGCATAAGTCAGACAAGTGTTGCTTCAGGATATCCAACACAAGTCCAAAGCAGTAGCTACAAAACAGCTTTGATCTCATTATAAAATGAAAAGTTAATTTTAATATTAAAGCAGAGACAAAATATCATTTTAACATTGTTTTAATCAAGTAATGTAGCTGTTTGAAACAGAAATTTTAAGACAATAGAGCAAAACGAAGGATTACTCTATTAGGAGAACCTCTAAATAAAATCCCGATTGTGTGAATTTGAATTTCCACTGAAATTTGGCACCAGACTTAACACTAGTTGAACCCCAAACCCCTTCCTTAGAGAAGCTCTGAAAATTTCAACCAACACTCTCAATAATTATAGCAAACAGGCCCTGCTGCAAAGAACTTCAAGCCTAGAGGTATGTGAGTTTGCAAAACTTCCTTTTTTGCTGTGCCATAGCATATTCGCTCTGGGTTTATATATGGTTCCTGCTCCAAGCTCTCCACAGACTATCTCAAGGCAGATGAAGATAATTATTTCCCCAAACAAGATTGCTAGGATTTAATTCCTGTTAAGTATCAAGCTAACAAGGTTTTTATTTTTTATCAAATGTTTGTATAATTTCAATGTGAAAAAATTTTACATACATTTACTATTAAGTCTCAATCTGGGAGATGGGAGACAAAGGAATAAGTAAATAATATGAGCCAGTGCCTAACGCAAAATTAAACACACGGACCCTTCAAAAGTCTCAGAATGCACTTTTTGTGGGAAGTTTTTACCTTTAAGATGGTATAGTTAGAACCCTTATCAAATGAGTTAACATCAGCTAATAAACAATTCTTCTAGTTATGTCTAAGAGCCTGCATGGGCTTTCCAGGTAAGCTATCCCACTATCCACCACCCAGACTTCTCAGGTGTCCAGACATGGCCAATGCGAAGTAAAAAATATCCCAAGTCACACACCAAAATACAGAGTTTGACTGAGAAGTATGATTTCAACTTTTGCTGAGACCTTTTTTTTTGGGGGGGAGGGGGAGGGAAATCAAGCTTAAAACACAGTAACACTTATTTTGGCAAGATAGCAACAAAAACCTAAGAGCATAGCTATACGTCCAATGTAAAAGGCATTAAAGAATAAACCATAATATCAGGGGAAAAAAAACACAACACAAAATGCAGTATGTCTAAACATTCTGAAATTATAATTTAGGGGTAAAAGCTGGAAAAAAAAAACCTGCTACAGATTAAGTGCACCTTCTTTCCTGTTTCTCCCAAATAAAATCAGTTTACTATTTAATTAAACCTCAAAGTTTTAAGTTTTCTCTCAGTACAAAGCAACCACTACATACACATAAAATACTTATTTGTTAATCTAATAATTTCCCTGGCTCATCCAACGTGCAATGCACATGACTCCAAATACTACAATTTGGGGCAAGTATACATGAACTGAAAATCACAAGTTCAAATCTTTACAACTTGTTCTTAAATTTATAGGACACGCAAGTCATTTTTACTTCAGTAAGATGTTGCACTGTCATCTGATTATCAGATTGTTTTAGTATAAAAGACTATCGAGATGCCAATTCAAAGGGATTAAAGATAAAACTTTAAGAAGTTCTCTATTTCTTAATGGCTGTATAAGATCATTACAAGCAAATATGTGTTTATATCCTGCTGAAGACTTTGATACAGTCTCAGCACATAACATTTGCCAGGCTCCAGAGACCTATCAGATTCAATGATAGCATAACATTTTAAAAAGGAGCCAGTGACTTCAGGATAAGCCATTAAGAGCCCAAAATCTGAATGAACAAAATCAAATCTTTATTTATAACTGTATAAATGTGATCCAAATGTGTCCACCACTAGTTTTCCGAAAGAAACATGCTATAAATAAGCAAACTACATCTGCTCACTGGTGTGTATGGACTCCCTAGATGTCTCATTGGGCTTAATTACAGACCACTCACAGTAATATATTTTTAGTATAAAGTGTAGCATGATGTTAAGCCATTTAGCTTTTGCACATACATGTTGCACTTCTGGCTGATAATGGAGAAAAATTTGCAGCATTACACTGTTAAGCTAAGTTGCATCCATTCTTTTAAATGGCATCAATATCAATGTCATCATCCTTGTTGTCAGACTTCACAGTTTCAACTTTTGGTACACTGGCAGTCTTCGAATACACCACCTGGTAAATAAGTAATTTATTAGTTGTATGCCTTTGCCCAAACATATCTGTATATGTGGCTCCTGGTGGTTCATGCCTGTAATCCTAGGAACTCAGGAGTCTTGAGATCTAGGCAGGCACACAAGTCCCCAAGATTCCATCTTAAAAACAACCAGCAAAAGAAAGCCAAGCTGGAATTACTCAAAAGTGTTAGAACAGGAGCTGAGAATGTGGCTCAGTAGTAGAGTGCTTGCCTGGCCCTGGCTTTCGATTCCTCAGTATCACATAAAATAGAAAAAGCCACAAGTGGAACTGTGACTGAAATGGAAGAGCAAAGAAGCCAGGGACAGTGCCCAAGCCCTGAGTTCAAGCCCCAAGACTGGCAAGAAAAAAAAAGTGGTAGAACATTACTCAAGAAATACAAAAAGGGGCTGGGAATATGGCCTAGTGGCAAGAGCGCTCGCCTCGTATACATGAAGCCCTGGGTTTGATTCCTCAGCACCACATATACAGAAAACGGCCAGAAGTGGCGCTGTGGCTCAAGTGGCAGAGTGCTAGCCTTGAGCAAAAAGCCAGGGACAGTGCTCAGGCCCTGAGTCCAAGCCCCAGGACTGGCCAAAAAAACAAAACAAAACAAAAAAAGCCTTGAGTTGAAATCTTAGTATACCCTGCCTCCCCACACCTTTCCTGGCCATCAAGTAAGTCACAAATGAGAAAACCTATAGATTTACCAATAAACAAAACCCCCTCCCCAAATTTCCTGGTAACCTTTACTTTATACCTTTAGTATACCCTCCCCCCACCAAGTTATGGTCTCCAGTCTGATATCTGGAGGCAGATTCAACTTTTTGCTGATCTCAATCTTCCCAATTAGTTGGCATTACAGGCATGAGCCACAACATTTGGCCTCTATTAATTATTTTTCCAGGGCTAGGGATATAGCTCAGAGGTATAGAACAGTTTCTTGTTACACAGGCCCCAGTTGAACCCTAGCATCGCACAAAGGACAATAACCCCCCAACCCCCAAATTTCTTCTTACCACTGATTTCCCAAACAGATATCATAATTTATGCATTTTAAATCTTAAAGTTACAATTGCTCCCAAGTGTTACTTTGTACAGCTGCTCACGATCTTTTAACCTCACCTATTGCCCATACTACTTAAGTGCAGTGTTTACCTCAATGTTTTCATCTTCATCATCTTCTTCACCACCAGAAGATTCTTCCTCTGCCTCCTTCAACCATTTTATAAATGGCTCTGCTTTGACACGAATCTCTTTGGCAAGTTCTTTTGAGACATATTTCTTAGAGGCCTAAAAAAGTTAAGAAGTTCAGGGCTGGGGATATGGCCTAGTGGCAAGAGAGCTTGCCTCCCATACATGAAGCCCTAGGTTCGATTCCCCAGCACCACGTATACAGAAAATGGCCAGAAGTGGCGCTGTGGCCCAAGTGGCAGAGTGCTAGCCTTGAGCAAAAAGAAGCCAGGGACAGTGCTCAGGCCCTGAGTCCAAGGCCCATGACTGGCAAACAAAAACAAAAGTTAAGAAGTTCAAAACAAGCACTTAAGGATAACTCAATGCAGACAAGAAATAAGCTATTAGGCTGGGCGCTGGTGGCTCACGCCTATAATCCTAGCTACTCAGGGGGCTCGAGATTTGAGGGTTGTGCTCTGAAGCCAACACAGACTCTTATCCAGACTCTGATCTCCAATTAATCACAGAAAGTGCTGGGAAGTGGTGCTGTGGCTCAAGTGGTAGGTAAAGCGCTCACCTTTAGGAAAAGGAGCCCAGAGACAGCACAAAGGCCCAGAGTTGAGGCCCGGTGAATGGGAAAACGGAAAAAAAATAAAAATGAGGTATTAGGAATTACTAGTATTGAGTATTGAAATAAGTTACTATGTACTCCTCACCTTTTCTGACCAGCTGATGATGACCTCCTCTTCTAATAGGTCTGCATCATACATCTCCTTCAAGATATGTGGAATCTTGGAGATGAGCTGAGCTTGATGCATTGCTACCACACACTCCAAACCATGAAGAAGGTACCGCTGCGCCTTTTTGTTGTTGTGACAAAACTGCAAAAAAAAAAAAAAAAATTAAACTTTTGTATAAGCTTAAAGTTAACATTGTATTCGCCAAGTATGTTTTCTTAAAGTTTGTATGGCTCATACAAAAGTTCTAGAAGATCAGTGCAGAGATTCTCACAGTACTTATCACTGAGGGCCGGCTTACATCATTTACAGGCATTTTAAGATGGATCAGTTATTTTTTTTTTCCAGGATAACATTGAATGAGGAAAAGATGTGTAAAGTGGCAAAAAGGTCAGCCATAATCTCATCTACGAGTACATCAACGTTGCTTACTCTTAGGAAATGGCGCCTGTATTTCTTAATTTGTTCTCTAATCTTCTCATTAAAAAGAACTTCAGTCAGAACAAGAGGACCCATGGCTTTCACATCTAGTCTTTCTGCTTCGGCAACTATTTCTTTGTCAGATGAGTCAATGATACCCTCTTCTTTCTTTTTCTAAAAAAACAAAAACAGGTAAGTACATCTTAGCAGACTGGAGATTATCTTCCTAATTTATTTCTTTTTTCCTAATTTGTGATTTCTAAATGACATATACTTGCTAGCCATAAAGACTGCCTGAAACTACCTCCCAAAAACATGTCGAATTATAAAAAGGGAAAATAAGCCTTGTATACTCAAAGTTAACAAATACCGAAGTGAAATAACCAAAAGGCTGAAAGACGTGGTAAGTTCACTCTTATATCAAGCAAATATTTCACCTTAACAAAATCAAACAGGATATTGACACGCTCTTCTATGGTTCTTTCCAAATCATCGCTGAGTGTCAGAACTTTTGCATGGTCACTGATTTCATCCATTCTGCGCCTTTGAGCTTCCTCAGTTGTATCTTCCCCCCAATCATCATCTTCCTCTTCTTCCTGCTAACAAAAACAAACACAGGGGCTGGGAATGTGTCTTAGCGGTAGAGTGCTTGCCTACTAGCATGCATGAAGCTGGGGGTTCGATTTCTCAGTACCACATAAGCAGAAGCAACCAGAAGTAGCGCTGTGGCTCAAGTGGTAGAGTGCTAGCCTTAAGCAAAAGAAGCTCAGGGACAGTGCTCAGGCCCCAAGTTCAAGCCCCAGGACTGGCCAAAAAACAAACAATAACTAAAAAAAAAAAACCCACTTTTGGTCAAAGGTCATATATATATATATATATATATATATATATATATATATATATATATGTGGTTTGTCAAGTTGACAGTAAGTCCATTATAGATTTGATTTACCTTAACTCACGCAACCAACAGTAAATAGTTCCAAAATACTGTTGTGATATTCACCCATCTGGTTTTATTATGTCTACCCACCTGAATGAAATGCCAGATACCTCACACAACTTCTGAGCCCACCAAGCCTGTGAACCTTGCACTTACCACAGCATGTGGAGGAGGACTGATTTCATTTGGTGGTGGAGGTGGTGGTGTCTCACTGCTGGATACAGAGCCATTTTCCTTGTCCTTGCCCTTTCTGTTTTTCTTTTCCTTTTCTTTCTTTCCTGTACCACTGTCACTATTCTCTACGGGGAAATGTAGAGAGGGTTACAAAAAAAAATATGCAGCAACAAAGTACTAGCAGTATTTAAACAACTGAGGGTAAGAAAGCTCAAGTGGTAGATGGCCCTCACCACTTAAAATAATGCATCTCAACTCAATTTTATTCAAGTTAGAGTACTGTTTAAGTCTATATAACGGCTTGTCTCACGGAAGAGAGAACACCGGAATAGGTTAGACTTTCTTATTATAGCAAGCTCAAATTGTGCCAGATAGTTTTGATTATCTACCACAGAGTGTTGCTTGCAGTGCTCTAATGCCAATGAAGCTTAATGAGGCAATTCTAATTTACCAAACAATAGCAGCAGATTCTTCCGTGGGTTCCCATCATAATCTGTTTTACAGTAAACTATCCCAAGCTAATGTAACAAATCCTACTACTTCTGTTTCCAACAATCAGCTGCTTTATGTTAAGACCTCACAAGTTCATTATGAAGACTTACCAGGTGGGTTCTTGAGAATGAATGTGCAGAGTTTATGATGTGTGTCGAGCATGCCTCGATAGCCACAGGCTTTACAAGAATTACCTATTGTTTGCTTCTTTGGATTGACATGCTGCCAAGAAAGCAAAAAGTCATCAATAATCTACGATGACAATTCTTTATGAAACAAACGTAGAAAAGACATCTGAAACGCTAACTTTGCATACAAATTTTATTCCATACTGGCAATACTTCCCATCACAAAAGATACGCTTTCCCTTTACTAAAAAAAACCTCAAATGCACTCACCAGATCTGTTTCAGGATTCTCACACTCTGGACAGAGAACAAATTTTTTAATGAATCCATCCAACATGTCCTGCAGCTTATTCGCCTCATGAGATCCATTGACAATGTAACGGTCATTCTTAACATCAAACTGGGTCTGTGCTCCCAGCTCACAACCAAAATATTTGGTGGGATCTATTTGAAGAAAAGGTTTGTCTCAATAATAATTAACAAATGCCTGCCTCTGCAACCAAATTTATGCAAAACTGGTCTTGTTTTAAAATGATGGGGCTCATGAAATTTGTTGGTTTGGTAGTGTAGTGAATTTATGGCAGCAACCAAACAAGTCACTTAAAAGTCCAAGGCTGCAACACTTAATCCTTAAAGTATAATCCAGACAAAATTTACAGTAAAGCTCAAAGATTTGTCAAGATTATTTCTGTAATATACCTGTTCAGGCTTCTCCAAGAAGCTTTACTTACACGTTGGAGGCCGATTAAGCGCCTTTGCAACGTCAACCATGTTGACTATAACTGTCTTGATTCCATTTCCTTTGCCCTCAACCTAAAGAAAATAAGAATTTTAGTTTCATTGCGCCTTCCCGGTGGGTGCAATCTCGCAACACTCTCAACGCTGGTCAAAGCGCTAGGGACCGAGGTGCGGGCACAATGAAGACTGGCCTTACCTTGGCAATCAGACGGGGCATCTTGTAGCGATAGAACTGGTCCGACACACTGCGGTTGACGTTGACAGACATTTTGGCTTATTAGTGGCTTTATCAATAAGATGAAGAGATCTTTGATTGCAACTTTTTGGTATCTTCTGTCTGGAGAAGAAGGGATGACATAAACGACTGCAAGAGTTCTCGGTCTCTGACATGAAAAAATTTTCGCCGCTGAGGCTGTGAGCTTCTTGCTTGTATGCTATGTTTCCCCAATACAGGTACCAATGGCTGCGCAACAGCTCTGAAAGAGAAAGAGAAGAACACACGCTACTGTCCCCGCAGGCTCAACATCCTGGCCCGGGATGTCCCCACCGGGTCCATGGTTAACACGGCTGGATTGCAAAGCGGCGGGGCTGCGCGGAGCAGGTGACAGTCTCGGGTAACAGGCCTCCATCTTGGCCGCGCCGGCGGGGGAACGCCTGACTCGCCCGCACCCCGCGGCCTGCGCGGCGCAGGGTCCGTCGCCCCGCACGCCCCGCACGTCACGGGGTGAGCGCGTCCTAACTGCCGGGGTGGGAGGTGGGGGGGGACTGGGGGGGGGGGGACGGGTGAGGACGCGGACGCCGGCCGCGGAGCCCCGGCCCGGACGGCGGTCCACTTCCCCCAGCCCTACCTCCCCCATCCGCCGTCGGGGGACGCGGGCCAACGGCGACGCGAGGGCGGCCCGGCCTGCTTCACCGCGGCGGCGGGCCCACGCCGAGCGCCATCCGCCCCGCCGGAGCGCGCGGGGACGCCGCTCCGGCCGCGCCCGGCCGCCCCGCGCTCGCTGGCGGCGCGCGGCCCCGACCTTCGCCCCGGTCCCCATGGCTACGCGGCGGCGGGCGCCCCTCGCCGCGCCGCGGGCGCCGTGACTCACAAACGCGCCCCGGGCCTGACTCAGCCGCACGCCGGGGCGCGCGCGCGCTCGCCGCCCCCCCCCCCAAACTGCGCCACACGCGCGGCGGGTCACGCGGCCGCGCCGCCATCTTGTCGCCGCCATGGCCCGCCGTCCGCCGACTCACCGTTTTCGTCAAATAAAGACATAAACCCAACGCGGCTCGCCCGGGACTGGGAGGAAGAGGCGCTGGAATCCGGGTCCGGAGCGGCGGGGCGGGCGGCGAGCGGAGGGGCGGCCGGGCAGGTGCCGCCGCCGAGCAGCGGGAGGGGCTGTCCCTGCGACGTCCGCGTCCACACCGGCAGCGCCGAGCCTGGCGACCTGGCGGGGACACGGCCGTGAGCCGCGGGCGGCCGGGCGGCGCCTGCCCCCGCCGGCGGCCCGCGGGGAGGAGGGGCGGGGAGCGCTGGGCAGGGGCGCGGGCCGCCGCCCCCCGCGGACTCACCTCTGGAATGTTCTCGCTCTGACTGAACAACGCCGCCGCCGCGCTCAAGCTACCCTCGGCCCCGGCGCCCGCCCCCCGCCGCGGCCCGTACTGCCCATTGGTCGGGGGCCCCGCTGACGTCGCTCCTCATTGGCCCGCACTCCGCGTCAATCCGGCGTGTCCCCGCCCCCCAGCTTCCTGGGGCTCCACTGGCGGCTCCGGCCCGCCCCCTCCCCCCCATCCCGGGTCCGGCTTCCTCCTCCTCCCCCTCCCCTCCCCCGCCCTTCCCAGAGGTCTCCGCGGTATCGCGACAGCGAAGCCGGGCCCTCGGATCGGGCGCTCCGGGAAGATGGCGGTTGCTCCCTCCCCCCGCAGGGCGGGGCCTGGCCCGGGCGTCGCGGGGACTCCCGGCGCGCCCGCCGCCGCCAAGCTCCGGTTTCCCGGGCGGGCCGGAGGCGGCCGGGTGCGCGCCCCGCCCTGCCCGGTCTCGGGGCCCGTCCTCCCGGTGCCGCCCGGCCGCGACGCCGCCCGCGGCCCGGGACGCCCAGCGCCCGAGGCTTCCCGTTTCCCAAAGCGGAAACGCGGCTGCGGCGTGCGGCCGAGCCCCGGGAGCGCGTGGCGGGGCGCCGCGGGGCCGGGAAGAGCCGCCCTCGCCCCGGGCCCGCCGCGTCGGGGCTCCGGACCCGGCCCGGCCGGCGACCCCGGAACCCGGGGCAGGTGCCCCCCTGCGAGCCCCTCGCCTTCCACCCCCGCGGAAGCCCAGCTCACTTGTGAAGGTGGCGGCGGGGCGCTCCAGCCTCCGCCCGGCCCTGCAGACCCGCGCGAGGGTGGCCGAGCCCGGTCCGGCCCGCAGTCCCGCGACGGCGCCGGGCCGGGGCGCAGCCCGGGGGCTGACAGGGGCTGCCCTTTGTTCTACATAGGTCGAAGTTGCCAGGAGGCGACGAGTCCAAGATCTGTGGGTTTTGATGGAAACACAAGATGACTCCTCCACGATCCCCACACTACAAGCTATTTGCACATTCACAGTGGCCGTGGGGAGAGTCAATCCAAGGCGGTAGGCAGCGTGAGGTGATTTGCGAGGTGCCCCCCACCCCCGGGTATGTAGGTGTTGAGATGAGTGCATTTCGCCTAGCTGTCCCCCGGCTCACCTCAGCCCCGGGGAGGGATGGCCTCCCTCTTGCACCGCGGAGCATGACTTAGCAGTATTGAAACGTGGCGTGTTCTGCTTGAGTCCCCATGAATGGCATTGGAAACTTGGGAAAACTGGTTGTGAAACTAGTCTGAGATAGAGGCTTCCCTCAGGAAAGTACAGAGTGATTCCTTTTTTCAGTTTGCACTAGCCCGGCGCTGGTGGCTGACGCCTGTAATCCTAGCTACTCAGGAAAGCTATGATCGGAGGACTGCTTTTCAAAGCCAGCTGGGAGAGAAAAGTTCCCAGGACAGTCTTCTCTCCACATAACCACTCAGAAACTGGAAGTGGTGGCGTGGCTCAAGTGGTAGAGCCCTGAGCACAGAGACGGAGCCCGCCCTCAGGCCTCCAGTTCAAGCCCCAAGGTAACAACAAAAAAAAGCCAGCCAGGTGCTGGTGCTGGCTCATGCCTCTCATGCCTGTACTCCTACTTACTCAAGATGAGTACAAGCCTGAACCGCCAGGGCCCCGGCTGCCTTAACTTTCTTAGTATTTTTGTCTTGCTGATCCCGGGGCTTGAACTCTCAGCCTGGACGCTGTCCCTGAGCTCTTCAGCCCAAGGCTTAACGCTCTAACACTTGAGCCATAGTGCCACTTCTAGTTTTCTGGTGGTGAATTCTGGTGGTCACAGGCTTTCCTGCCCCAGCTGGCTTTTGAACCTCTAGTCTGGGATTCCAGCCGCCTCCTAAGTAGCTAGGATTAGTGTATGTTTTATTCACTTCAGTGTAATCACGAGCAACCTTTCAGAACTACTCTCTATCATACTGTTGTCAATGATAAAAAAAAAAAATGGTAGTCCTCCAAATAATTTTATCTATTTCTTGGATTCTGGGGAATTTTTATTCTGATTTTACAAATACATAAATTGAGGCTGAATGGAAAAAAAATGTTTATCCAAAATCATATTCCCAGTAAACAGCAGAGCTAGGATTTAAACCAGATCCTTCTGATCCTAGAGCCTCTCAAGTGTTATGTGTTACATCCTGTCCAGAGAAATATGAATATAAATTCCATTATGAAGTTTACATATCTATTTCATTAATAATCTTGTCAGTGGTGTTGATATGCCCATATTTTTACAGATGAGGACAGACTCAGGAAGGTTAAACAATTTTCCCCAGTCACCTGTTTAATAAATAGTGGACAGTGTTTGAACTCCAGTTTGTTTGACGCCAAGCTTATTGCACAATTCCACCTCCCCTTTCTGTCCCCACCTCATTTGGCTGTGTTATTTCTGTCAGGTACTCACAGGTTGTTAAGGACACTCGGTGCTTATGAAATCCTTGTTGAGTGAGCGCATGCATTGTTCATCTCAGCACATATCCGGGATGGCGGAGATGAGTAGCTGCCGGGAGGTAGATTAGCACACTGGCCTTCTGATTGTTTAGACATTGGTGTCTGAGACTGTTCAGTATGAATTAGCCCCCTTGACGAAGGTCGACTCTTCATGGACTGAGAACCTGTGTTTCTGAGTGGTGGGCCACTGAGGGGACTGAAGTAGTACTCCATTGTTAGGGACCATCTGGTTGGCTAGCTCGTTCCCCCTCTGTGACATCCCATTCTGAGCTTTTAAAGCCACACACGGTTAGTTAAGCATGTCTCTCCTACTTGAGGTCAAGCTACAGGGCAATTATAAGCATCATTTTTCTTCTAGCACTAGCCTTTGGCTGCAGTATACTAAAGAGCCAACATTCAGTGATGCTGTAAGGGAACGAAGGTTATCTTGTAAGTACAGAAGCCGTGGCTGACTTGAGGGTTGGTACTCTAAATCACAGTACGCCAATATAACCCTGCCAATACAGTGCTAGGCAACCAAGGTTTGGGCCTGCTGATATCACAGGTTTTGCCCAGGCTAACATCTGTTTGGTGGACTTAATGAAATATTTGGGCAGGATTCCTCCCTTTTTTTTTCTTTTTCTTTTTTTGATTCTTCCTTTTTAATTTAATTTTATTTTTTTGGTTATAGAGTTTGAAATCGGGCCTAGAGGCTGTCCCTGAACTTTTCTTTTTTCTTTTTTCCCTTAGTCCTAGGGCATTGCTAGCACTCTTATCACTTGAGCCACAGATCCCTTCCAGCTTTTTCTGTTTATGTGGTACTGAGGAATCAAACCCAGGGCTTCACACATGCAAGGGAAGCGGCTCTCTCTACCACTAAGCCACAGTTCCAGCCCTGTCCCTGAGCACTTTTGCTAGCACTTTGAGCCACAGCTCCACTTCCAGGTTTTCAGTGATTGATTGGAGGTAAGAATCTCATGGGGATTTTCCTGCCCAAGCTTAGCCTCCTGAGTAGCTTGGATTACAGGTGTGTGCCCAGATCCCTCCCTGTCTTTTTGACCTGCCCATCCTATCCCACCCCTATTTCAACATTGTTGACATTCAGGTCATTGTTTACTTGTCTTTTTTTGTGAGCTGGTCTTGGGCTTGAACTCTGGGTATGGGCGCCGTCCCTGATCTTTTTTGCTCAAGGCTAGTGTTCCCTTGAGCCGCAGCTCCACTTCTAGCTTTTTGGAGGTTAATTGGGAATAAGAATTTCACAGGCTTTCCTGCCCAGGCTGGGTTTGAAATGTGACTCTCAGTTTCAGTCTCCTGAGTAGTTGGGGTTACATGCATAAACCACCAGCACCCAGCTGCTTGTCTCTTAATAGTTCAAGCAACTTGGAAGCTGGGGCCTTGTCCTGCAAGAGAAAAAAGGAATCCAAACTGGTGAGGGACTAGGCAAAGGCCCAGAGGCAGGGAGCAGAGACATCTATATAAGTACTCGGATACTGCTAGAGACTGAAGTGATAACTTCCCAAGGACAACATTACAAACCTACCAGAGTCTATCTTGTCTGGTGTTCCTGGAAAGAAAGGAACAAGTGCAATGAGTCAGCCTGTGTGTGTGTCCCTATCCCCCACAGTAGATGATGGAAGTTGGGGGAAGTAGGAGAGCTGGCCCTGCCCTTGCACTGGTTTTGTTCTGGTACCTAGAAGTCAGCCATCTCATACTGCACAGGTCAGCTGCTCCACTGTGATGCACGTACTTGTTCAGGTCAAGAGCCACTGAGCTGAAAACCTACCTGGGCAATTTTAGCAGCCTTGGGGAAGATGTCCTGGGAGGAATGCCTGGCATGCCTGCCTGGCAAGTGCTGGCTGAGGGTGGAGGTACGGCAGTGACTGGTTTTCCTGGGTGCTGGCCTTGATTCTGACTGCTGTCTGCAAAACCCTGTGAAAAAGCACCACACCTGATCCCACTCCCCAGACACTGTCCTTAGTAATGAACCTGGTGATTTTTTTTTCCACCCAAATAAAGCCTCTGCTAGCCCGTGGATGAGCCCTGAGCCCTGATGGTCTCTGTAGCTAGCCTGTGGGAAGTGGGCCCTGTCATTGGAGTGCCAGGCCCCACCACTGGAGTGGCTCTGACTGGCTCCTCAGTGCTGAGGCCACCTGGATCTAGGTGTCATCTCAGGGATTTCTTGTTGGTGTTGGTGTTCATGGGGCTTGAACCCAGGGCTTGGGCACTGCCCTTGAGCTTTTCTGTTCAAGGCTAGCGCTCTACCACGTTGAGCCACAGCTCCACTTCTGGTTTTTAGAGATAAGAGCCTCATGAACTTTCCGGCCCAGGCTGGCTTCAAACTACCATCCTCAGATGTCATCTTCCTGTAGCCACAGCACCACTTCCGGCTTTTTCTATACATGCGGTGCTGAGGAATCGAACCCAGGACTTGATGTATATGAGGTGAGCACTTTACCACTAGGCCATATTCCCAGCCCCTACCAGTGAATTTTGAACGCCCATACCTGTGACTGTTCTGGGCTTGCTTTCCTCCTCCTCTCCCTGCCCCACGGGATTGAAGCTGAGAATTCTGCCTTTTGTTTCTAAGATGGGCTCCATTTTCCAAGTGCCTGAGATTACAAGAGTGTACCACCCCTAGCCTAGAGCCCTGGCCTGTTTCTTACAGGAAGCCTCCACTATTTAAGTGGGTTGAGATCTGGTTTCCAAGGATCTCAATGTGAAGTCTACACTCTGGAGGCTTATTAAAATAGCCTGGGACAGGGACAGGGTCTGATTGTGGGTGGAACTGAAAATGGAGATTTCTAAAAGTCCCTGGCCCTGGTGGTGGAGGCGGGAGGATTGTAGATGCTGTGGGAAGTGGACTGAAAGCCTGAGAATCCCGTGACTTTGGAACCCAGAAAACCTCCTGCTTGTCATATCCTTAGGAACTTCCTTTGGAGATAGTCTGTATGAGATGCAATCGGGTAGTCCCTAGGCAAATGGCCACAAGTAAAGAGCAACATCTCTGCTCCAGTGAGTGTCTCACTAAAGCAGTCTCCAGGTTCATATGGAACTGATATTCCTCTGGTCACATCCGTTAGCATCAGCATGACCTTGAGGCTGGAAATACGGCTAGTGGTAGAGTGCTTGCCTACCATGCCTCAGAACCACATAAACAGAAAGAGCTGGAAGTGGTTCTTTGGCTCAACTGGTAGAGTGCTAACCTTGAGAAACAAGAAGCTCAGGGACATTGCCCAGGCCATGAGTTCAAGTCTCAGAACTGGCAAAAAAAAATCATCATGACCTTGAGGTATTGTTGGTGGCTTTATGTCCTCTCATCTTATGGATGAAGAAACAGGCTCCGATAGGCGACTTAGTTTCTATGTGAGGTTCAGGTGTTCTGACTCCTAGTTTTTATGCACTTCCACCACATTGGGACTGGTTATGCTGTTTGGGGCTTCCAGGTTCTTGAGTTACATTCAGTCGCTCTAATTGTTCTTTCTCAGATACGCGTGAGGGGAGGCAGCACCAGTGTCAGCCCTGGGACAGAAGGTGGGTGAGCTGTGTAGGCGGCCTGGCGATTCACTACAAACCCGCGCGGCGCTGTTTTCCACTGTCATCAGCCGGTGTGGGTGTGCCCCAGTCCTCAGAGATGCACTGCCTCCTCCCCTCCCTCCCCATGCTGTGACATCCATTAACACTTCAGCTGGGGCCACTCAGGGGGCTAAGGGCGGAGGAGGCAGGAAAGCCCACGAGACGCTTTATCGCCAGCTACCTACCAAAAATCCAGAAGTGGAGTTGTGGATCAAATGGCAGAGTACTGGCCTTGAGCAAAAACAGAGCCTGGGCCCTGAGTTCAAGCCCTATGACCACCCCCCCCCCCCCACTGGCCACCCTCATAAGCACACACAGATTTAAAATAAAAATCTAGATTTCTGGCTTCATGGGGAATGGGAAGCACTGACACAATGGAGCCTTTTCCTGCAAGGTAGTTTGTCCAGGAATCTAGTCTTGCTCCACTAGAGACTGAGAAGGGACCTGAAAGCCCAGTGCTAGTAGCTTACATCTCCAGTTCTAGCTAATCAGGAGGCTGAGAGCTGAGGACCTCAGTTCAAAGCCAACCCAGGCATGAAAGTCCACAAGACTTTTATCTCCAATTAATCACCAGAAAACCGGACGTGGTGCTGTGGCTCAAGTGGTAGAGTGCTAGCTTTGAGCTGAAGAGCTCAAGGACAGCGCCCAGGCCCAGAGTTCAAGCCCTGGGAACCCCCCCACCCCCCAAAAAAGAGGAATTCAAATAATTTTTTAATGTTCAGTCTGCCTCTATCATCACATGGTTTATTTGCCTTCATGTGAAGAAAACATGGTGCTTCCTCTACATGAGCCTGTTCCTCTCTCTCTCAATCTCTCTCTTTTCTCTCTGTGGCACTGGGCAGGTGCTCTGCAATTTGAGCTATGTCAGTCATGGGGCTTGAACTCAGGGCCTGAGTACTGTCTCTGAGTTCTTTTATTTTGCTAAAGGTTAGCACTCTACCACATTGAGCCACAGCTCCACTTCTAGTTTTCTGGTGATTTAATTGGAGATGAGAGTCTCATGGACTTTCCTGCCTTGTCTGGCTTTGAACTGTGATCTTCAGATCTCAGCCTCCTGAGCAGCTAGGATGACAGGAATGAACCACTGGTACCAAGCATGCTCAGCTTTTTAATTAGTTGGGATGGGGTCTTATAAACTCTTGCCCTTTCCCCCACTGGACTCAAACTGTGATCCTCCCAATTTCAGCCTAGCTACTTGAGGTAGCTAGGATTACCAGTGTGAACCACGTTAGCTTAGGGTCAATTTCTGTGTCTGTGTCATGTTCTTAATAGATGGCAAAACCATCTAGAAACCATAACAACATGCTCTAAATAACCTTTGTCTTGCTGTAGGGATCTAGGTAAATATAGCTAGTACCAGATGGAATTGTTGCAATGTAGAATTATTAAGGAAAGAATGGGTGCATTTTGAGTTTTCTTAGGTGAGCAGGGAGGGTTCCCCCCAACTAGACAGTGAACGCCCACATTTTGTGCTTTTAAACTGGGTAGGTAAAGCCTAGCTGTTGTGAGTTTTGGGTGCAGAAGCCTATGATTAACGTTCCTTTTTTTTTAAATTTTTTAGCTAGTCCTGGGGCTTGGACTCAGGGCCTGGGCACTGTCCCTGGCTTCTTTTGGCTCAAGGCTAGCACTCTACCTCTTGAGCCACAGCACCATTACCAGCTTTTTCTGTTTATATGGTGCTGAGGAATCAAATCCAGGGCTTTGTGCATGGTGGGCAAGCGCTGAACTGTTAAGCCACATTTCCAACCCTTAGAGTTCCTTTTTTTAGGTTAGTTTGTAAAGGCTGCTTGTATGTTTGGATTTTTTCACAGTTTCCTGCTAGATCACTTACTTGCTAGAGATTTACAAAGTTCATGATTCCATGACTCCCCCCCTCCCTTGTTTGTTTGAGGCAATACTGGGGTTTAAATTCTAGGTCTCTAACTTGCTTGGCTTGCTTGCTCAGTGGCACTCTACCTCTTTAGCCTGGCATTTTGCTAGCTAATTTAGAGACAGAGTCTTGAAGACTTTTCTGCCCTGGCTGGATTCAAACTTCAGTCCTCTAGAACTAGGCCTCCTGAGTAACTAGGATTACAAGTGTGAGCAACCAGTGTGTGGATCATGACTGTTTTGACTGCCTTAAAAATTTCATATTTAGCCAGGCACCAGTACTCACACCTATAATCTTAGCGACTCAAGAGGCTGAGATCTGAGGATGACGGTTCAAAGCCAGCCTGGGCAGAAGTCCATGAGACTCTTATCTCCAATTAACCACCAGAAAACCTGAAGTAGCGCTGTGGCTCAAATGGTAGAACATTAGCCTTGAGCTGAATTGCTCAGGGACAGCACCCAGGCCAAGAGTTCAAGCTCCACAACTGAAAATAAATAAAAATCTCAGGTATAAAGCTATGACCGGCTCAGTTTCCTTAGCAGGACGTCTTCAAAGGTTATCCATTGCACTAGGGGAAAAAAGTCACAAAAGAACAAATGCTATAGGATTTTTATAATATGGCATGGTCCCTAGAATCTTTGTTTTGTTTTGTTTTTTGTCAGTCCTGGGCCTTGGACTCAGGGCCTGAGCACTGTCCCTGGCTTCTTTTGGCTCAAGGCTAGCACTCTACCACTTGAGCCACAGCGCCACTTCTGGCCATTTTCTAAATATGTGGTGCTGGGGAATCAAACCCAGGTCTTCATGTATATAAGGCGAGCACTCTTGCCAGTAGGCCATGTTCCCAGCCTCCTTTTTTTTTTTTTTGCCATTCCTGGGGCTAAAGCTCTGGGCCTGGGACACTGTCCCTGAGCTTCTTTTGCTCAAAGCGAGCATTCTACCACTTGGGCCGTAATGCCACTTCTGGCTTTTTTGCATAGTTTATTGGAGATGGTCCCATGAAATTTCCTGCCTGGGCCAGCTTTGAACCACGATCCTCAGATCTCAGCTTCCTGAGTAAGATTACAGGCATGAGCCATGGGCACCTGGCTCCTAGAATCAAATTTAGAGGCAGAAAGTAGATAGTGGCCAGCCCTGGGGAAGGAGGTATGGGGAGTTGGCTTTTCAAGTTTCAGTTTTACAAGATTAGAAGAGGTCTGGGGATGGCCTTGGAGTGGTGATAGCTACACACAATGTAAATATATTCCAAGTCACTGAACAGAACATTTAAAAGTGGCAAATGTAAATGTAGTGGTAGAGTGCTAGCTTTGAGCTGAAGAGCTCAAGGACAGCGCCCAGGCCCAGAGTTCAAGCCCTGGGAACTCCCCACCCCCCAAAAAAGAGGAATTCAAATAATTTTTTTAATGTTCAGTCTGCCTCTATCATCACATGGTTTATTTGCCTTCATGTGAAGAAAACATGGTGCTTCCTCTACATGAGCCTGTTTCTCTCTCAATCTCTCTCTTTTCTCTCTGGGGCACTGGGCACTGGGCACTACTTTACAATAATAACCTATGACTATATTCAAGTGTATGTATACCATCATATCTCTACAATTAAAATAGGATATACATTACAAATGCTACTAATAACTAAATATGTGCTTGTATGAGATTTGCTTTCTGTGGGTGTTTCTCTGTTTGTCAGATGCTCTGTGGCTGGGAGAGGGCCTCTTGGTGTTTCAGGCCGCCATTATCCTGTGGGAGAGGGATGACGGTGCTCACATACCACGTAGTGTTTAGAGGCCATAAAAGTTACTTAGCAACCCAAGTAATGACCAGCGTAAATTGAGATTGCCCCTCAGTAAGATTAAAGTGGAAACAAAATCATGCATCATGGGGTGGGAAGGTGGCTTAGTGGTGGAGCGCTTGCCTAGCATGTGTGAAGCCCTGGGTTCCATTCCTTAGTGCCACATCAAGAGAAAAAGCCAGAAGTAGCGCTGTGGTTCACGTGATAGAGTGCTAGTCTCCAGCAAAAGAAGCCCAGGGACAATGACCAGGCCCTGAATTCAAACCCCAGGATGGGGGCTAGGGATATAGCCTAGTGGCAAGAGTGCTTGCCTCCTCTACATGAGGCCTTGGGTTCAATTCCCCAGCACCACATGTACAGAAAACGGCCAGAAGTGGCACTGTGGCTCAAGTGGCAGAGTGCTAGCTTTGAGCAAAAAGAAGCCAGGGACAGTGCTCAGGCCCTGAGTCCAAGCCCCAGGACTGGCCAAAAAAAACAAAAACAACACACCCCAGGATGGATATATATATATATAATGTATATATAATAATAATGTTATATAATAATAATTATATATAATAATAATGTATATATAATAAATAATATAATATAATATATATATAATGTCAATCAAGCATCATATTGGAAATTCTTCAGCCCTGAAGACTAGGTCTTATCTTACTTAACTGCTAATTGGCTTCAGTTGTGTGGTAAGCAGAGCAAGACTTGGGTGTTGATAGTAGCTCCATAGAACTGGGGCCAGAAACCCAGGTCCTTCAGGGCTGATCAGGTAATGACAGAGTGAAGCAGGCTGAGCAAAGCAAGTAAGCAATGGCAGGGACTGTGGCAAACTGTATAGAGATTTTGATTTAAAGGCATATATAATCTTTTTAAAAAAGACTTCCCACTGTTGTAGGAAGTAGAGCTGACTCCATCTTGACTAGGAAAACATGGTAGGAAATGTTGGAGTAGAGCTGACTCCGGTTTGATTTAGGAAACATGGTAACAATTGTTAAAATGAAGTTAAATATTAGGTCAACCTGACCCCAAATTTCTGCTTCTGTAAATGGCTTGCTTAACTTGTTTGTCACTTGCTCTACCCCCTGCGTCAACCTCCTACATCTGTGCCATGCTTGCTTAACTTGTTTGTTGCTTGCTCTACCCCGAGTCAACCCCCTACATCTGTGCTAAGCTTTTACCTTGATAAACCCCAGCTGGAGAATGGTTGGGGGTCGTAGTTTCAGCTCCCGAGTCTGTGCTTCCTCCCTGGAGAGTCAGTTTGCGCTTTGCTTCCCCAATAAATCCATCCTTTTGCTTGAGACTGTCTCTGAGTGGTGGACTCTTGGGAGGACGTGGAATCACCTCCCTTGCACCCCGTAATACCCACCCCCAAAAAATTCTGTGCAGGCCAAACAGCGCTCCCAGAAGAATGTGGGTGGTGGGCTACCAGTTTGCAATATCTTTTTGTTTTTGTTTTTGTTTTTGCCAGTCCTGGGGCTTGGACTCAGGGCCTGAGCACTGTCCCTGGCTTCTTTTTGCTCAAGGCTAGTACTCTACCACTTGAGCCACAGCACCACTTATGGCTTTTTCTGGATATGTTGTGCTGAGGAATCGAACCCAGGGCTTCATGCATGCTAGGCAAGCACCCTACCACTAGGCCAGATTCCCAGCCCCAGTTTGCATTATCTTTTTTTTCTTTTTGGTGCCAAGTCCTGGGGCCTGAATTCCGGGCACTGTCCCTGTACTCAAGGCTAGTGCTCTACCACTTGAATGACAGCTTTGCTTCTGGCTTTTTATGGTTAGTTGTAGAGCCTCAGGAGCTTTCCTGCTGGGGCTGCCTTCAAACCTCAATTTCAGATCTAAGCCTCTTCAGTAGCTAGTATTACAAGTGTGAGCCACTTGTCCCAGCCAGCTTGCAATTTGTGTTGTGGCCTGAGAGCCTTAGTTCTAAGGGGAGCACAGGAAGCCCATTAGTCCTAACTCCTAACTCCTATTTCAAGAAGAATACTCTTTAGAATGGGTTTGTCCAAGATCTCCACCATTTTTTTTTTTTTTTTGTCTGTCATGGGGCTTGAACTTGGGGCCTGGGTGCTATCCCTGAACTCTTTTTGTTCAAGTGCTCTACCACTTTGAGCCACAGCATGACTTCGTTTTCTGGTGGCTAATTTGGAGATGAGTCTCATGGACTTTCCTTTCCAGGCTGGCTCTGAGCTGTAATCCTCAGATCTCAGCCTCCTAAGTAGCTAGGATTACAGGCGTGAGCCCCTAGTGCCCGCCTTGGGTTCTCTGCCTTTGCCAATGGTTTCAGATCTCTCTTCCACTGCACTACTAGCCAGAAACATGTTTTCCTTCAGATAACAAGTCCTTCCTGTACGGTTCACCAGAAAGGAAACCCACCACATGGTTCAGGAGTTTATTGGTGTGAAAGCAAACTGCCAGCCCACACAAGATGGAGGCATGGGGAGACAGAGGGAAGGAAGAAGGGAAAAAGAAGAGAGTAAGAGAGAAAAGGAATGAGAGTGGGGACTTGTGGTGAGATGGATTGTAGGGAAAGGCGGGAGGTCTGACCAGGTGGATTGGTGTGACCTCCGAGAAGGGGGAGTAATGGCCTCCAGGTGTGCCAGTCACCTAGGTAGCACCAGTACTGGGCACAGACTGCAACAGGTGGGGGCATCTGCATGGAGCCCTCCTGGGGTGGACCTTACACTTCCAAAAGTTTGATTCAGCATCTTAAAGAAAATAACACATAGATGAATTTAACCTCACTGCCCAACACCAGCTCCTGGTACTTTTCCATTTTAATAATAGCTACCATCCCAACAAAACCCAAGACTGAATGTCTAAATTTTGATATGCATACTAGGTCCCTATTAGCCTTTTAAGATTTTTGAGCATTTTTAATTGGTTCTTTGGATTACAGCGGGGACAATATAGTAGATTCTATTTATCTTCTGTGAAATTTGACATGTCTAGGGGGAGAATTCCTCCCCCCCCCCCCCCGCCCCCGCCCCATGGCTCTCAAGACATCTACAGTGAGATTTTACAACACTAAGCCAGGGAAATGACTTTCTGGCCTCCAGGGAATCTTATCCCTGCAGACACATTGTATTTGGACAGCACTGTTTCCCCCTCCCTCCCGCCTTCCCTTTTCCCTTTTTTTTGAGCGAAATGCCTCCAGGGTATCGTTTTCTGGTGGGATGCAGCACACGCGTTGCTTCTCTTCCTGGCCAGTGCAGCAAGGGAGGGCTGTGACTAGGGCTCCCCCAGCCTAGTGCAGCACTCTTGCTGTCATAGTACAGTTCTGGAGATGGGTGGAGTCAGACACTGGAGCCAGACACCGTAAGCACTGTCCCCACCAGCACATCCCGGTGTCCCCCGCGATCGAGGCCAGCCCAGCTGCTCAAACTCTATTTGGGCAGCCTCCTGTCCATAGGTAGGAGTGCCACATAGCCCTTTAGCCTAAACCCTGACACGTCCCAGTGAGAGCAAAGGAGAAGTCTACAGTTTGGGAGTGGAATCCATAACCCTATCGTCCTTTGTAAGAAGCGTCCTTCCAGCATCCCCGTGGGGCTCCCACGTGCAGATGGGAACACAGCACCTGCCAGCAAGCAGGTTCTGAGCAGGGGTTTGTCTGTATATCACGTATTCTCTGTCTGCAGGGAAGCTAGGTCTAGCTAGTTCAGGTTTTCAGTTTTATCAGTGAATGGCTAGCCCTAGTGTACAGGGCATAGGTTTTACCTAAAAAGTACTTGGCATAACATGAAGTAGAATAAACAACATCAAATATTGTGGGAAAAGTGGAATTAAAAATCCAGACCAAGAGCTGGGAATGTAGCTTACTGGTAGAGCGCTTGCCTCACATGCATGAAGCCCTGGGTTTGATTCCTCAGCACCACATACACAACAACAACAACAAAAAAGCGGGAAGTGGCGCTGTGGCTCAAGTGATAGAGTGCCAGCCTTGAGCAAAAAGAAGCTCAGGGCAGTTGAGTTGAAGCCCCAGAACACTGGCAAAAAAAAAAAAAAATCCCCCTCAAATGAGCAAATTCTGTACCATATATTGTCTACATTGCAGGTAGCAGCTGGGAAATAAATTTAACAAGGCCTAAAAAGCACTATATTCTTTTACTTATTTATATTTTTATTTTTGTAGGTTGTGGGGCTTGAACTCAAGTCTTTGGGTGTTGTCTCCAGCAATTTTTGCTCAAGGCTAGCTAGTGCTCTACCACTTTGAGCCATGGTTCCACTTCTGGTTTTCTGGTGGTTAATTGGAGATGAGTCTCACAGACTTTCCTGCCCAGGATGGCTTTGAACCGTGATCCTTAGCTCTCAGCCACCTGAATAGCAGTATTACAGGTGTGAACCACCTTTCTTTTTTTCTTTTTGCCAGTCCTGGGCCTTGGACTCAGGGCCTGAGCACTATCCCTGAGCTTCTTTTTGCTCAAGGCTGGCACTCTATCACTTGAGCCACAGCGCCACTTCCCGCTTTTTTGTTGTTGTTGTTTATGTGGTGATGAGGAATCAAACCCAGGGCTTCCTGCATGCTAGGCAAGCACTCTACCACGAAGCCACATTCCCAGCCCTCTTCATCACACCTTATGAACACCATTTCTATCCAACACCTCCTTTCATACCACACTCAGCTTCTGATAAATTCTATCTTGGTCTAGAACCGGAGAAAAGACTTAACCACTTCACCTTGCAAATAATATACAGGAGCCTTTGTGGCCAGTTAACGTCTCCATTTTGCACATGAAAAATGAGATGAGATGATTACTTTATTTTTTTTTTTGCCAGTCCTGGGTCTTTTTTTAAATTTTTTTATTTTTTTTATTTGTTCTGTTTTTGTTGCCAGTGCTGGGGCGTGGACTCAGGGCCTGAGCACTGTCCCTGGCTTCTTTTTGCTCAAGGCTAGCATTCTACCACTTGAGCCACAGCGCCACTTCTGGCCATTTTCTATATATGTGGTGCTGAGGAATCGAACCCAGGGCTTCATGTATACGAGGCGAGCACTTTACCACTAGGCCATATCCCCAGCCGCCAGTCCTGGGTCTTGAACTCAGGGCCTGAGCACTGTCCCTGGCTTCTTTTTGCTCAAGGCTAGCACTCTGCCACTTGAGCCACAGCGCCATTTCTGGCCTTTTGTACATATGTAGTGGTGGGGAATTGAACCCAGGGCCTCATGTATACCAGGCGAGCACTCTTGCCACTAGGCCATATTCCCAGCCCGATTACTTGTTCTAATTGCTGTGGGTAGAGAAAACACTGGAGACCTGGGTCGCTTCTGGCGATGTGCTCGGCTGGACCTTTTAAGAGACTGCTCTGGACCTTGGCGGTGAGATCTGTATACCCAGGGGAGCTTATCTTTTCATGACAAACATGACTGATATTCTCTGAGCAGCCTAGAACACCATATCAAGGCCACACATGGCAGAGGATGGGGCTGGGCTGGAGGTGGGTGGCGTTTGGTGTTGAGTGTATATAAATAAAACTTGCCTTCCTGACTACTTAGATGGGTGACCCCCACCCCCACCCCCGAATGCCCTTTTACTCTGCGAATGTAAAATGCACACTTAGTGGATTCCACTTGTGATTCTGCTTATTGGCTTTTCATGCCACAGTAAGCACGCCAGACTGCTGTGTGGACCATGGTTTCTGTTCTGATTCCCAGAGGGAAAGGACATGCTTTCTGTGTCAGATGTCAGTGTCTTCTCAATTCTGGAAAGCAGGTATCGCCACCTTCCCTCTAGGACTACAGCTAGACTTGTCCACTCTGATGTTAATATATATAGTGCTGGTCTGGGGTTTGAACTAAGGGTCTGGGTTCTATCCTTGAGCCTCATTTGGTCAAGGCTAGCTTGAGCCATAGCTCCACTTCTACTATTTCCTCCCGCCCTGCCACGCCCCCCCTTTTTGCTTTTTGTGGTTAATTGGAGATAAGAGTCTCTCAGACTTTCCTGGCTTCCAACGGTGATCCTCAGGTCTCCACTCTGAGTAGCTAGGATTATAGGTGTGAGCCACCAGTACCTGGCTTGATGTTCTTTATTTATTTTTCCAGTCCTGTGGCTTGAACTCAGGGCCTGGGTGCTGCCCCTGAGCTTCTTTTGCTCAAGGCTAGCGCTCTACCACTTGAGCCACAGCGCCACTTCCAGTTTTCTGGTGGTTCATTGGAGATCAGAGTCTCAGAAACTATGATCCTCAGATCTCAGCCTCCTGAGTAGCTAGGATTACAGGTGTGAGACACTAGGGCCAGTTCTCTTTGCTCTTAAAGTTGCTTTTTCCCTTTGATTAGTACTCACCTGCTTTGTTGATTTTTATCTTTCCATTTCCAACCTCATGTGTCTTTAGATTTCATGTATGTCTTTGGCAAATAGCATACTTTGGATTTTTTTAAAAATTTTTAAATTTAATTAATTTTAAATTTAATTAATTTTAAATTTAATTAATTAATTTATTTTGCCAGTCCTGGGCCTTGGACTCAGGGCCTGAGTACTGTCCCTGGCTTCTCTTTGCTCAAGGCTAGCACTCTACCTCTTGAGCCACAGCGCCACTTCTGGCCATTTTCTATATATGTGGTGCTGGGGAATCGAACCCAGGGCTTCATGTGTATGAGTCAAGCGCTCTTGCCACTAGGCCATATTCCCAGCCCCCTTTGGATTTTTTTTTTTTTTTTTGGCCAGTCCTGGGTCTTGGACTCAGGGCCTGAGCACTGTACCTGGCTTCTTTTTGCTCAAGGCTAGCACTTTGCCACTTGAGCCACAGCGCCACTTCTGGCCGTTTTCTATATATGTGGTGCTGGGGAATTGAACCCAGGGCCTCATGTATACGAGGCAAGCACTCTTGCCACTAGGCCATATCCCCAGTCCCCCTTTGGATTTTTTAAAAAATGGGTTTTTGCCAGGCATTGGTGGCTGTAATCCTAACTACTCAAGAGGCTGAGATTTAAGAATCATGGTTCAAAGCCAGCCGGCAGAGGCAGAAATGTCTGTGAGACTCTTTATTTGTTTTGTTTTTTTGGCCAGTCCTGGGGCTTGGACTCAGGGCCTGAGCACTGTCCCTGGCTTCTTTTTGCTCAAGGCTAGCACTCTGCCCCTTGAGCCACAGCGCCACCTCTGGCCATTTTCTATATATGTGGTGCTGGGGAATCGAACCCAGGGCTTCATGTATACGAGGCGAGCGCTCTTGCCGCTAGGCCGCATCCCCAGCCCCTCTGTGAGACTCTTATCTCCAATGAACCACTCAGAAAAAGTGGGAAGTAGAGCTGTGGCTCAAAGTGGTAGAGTACCAGCCTTGAGCACAAAAGCTCAGGGACAGGGCTGGGGATATGGCCTAGTGGCAAGAGTGCCTGCCTCGGATACACGAGGCCCTAGGTTCGATTCCCCAGCACCACATATACAGAAAACGGCCAGAAGCAGCGCCGTGGCTCAAGTGGCAGAGTGCTAGCCTTGAGTGGGAAGAAGCCAGGGACAGTGCTCAGGCCCTGAGTCCAAGGCCCACGACTGGACAAAAAAAAAAAAAAAAAAAAAAAAAGCTCAGGGACAAGCCGGGTGTGAGTGGCTCACGCCTGTGATCCTAGCTGCTCAGGAGGCTGAGATCTGAGGGTGGCGGTTCAAAGGCAGCCTGCTGGGCAGGACAGCTGTGAGACTCCTGTCTCCAATTAGCCACCATAAAAGCGGAGGTGGCGCTAGGGCTCAGAGTGGTGGAGCGCTAGCCTTGAGCTGACCAGCTCAGGTGGCTGAGGAGTGTGGACTCCGGGGTCGACCTTTCCTGGGAGCCCTGGCTGCTTGGAGCAAAGGACAGCAGCAGGGCAGCTGCACTCGGACCCGCTAGGAACCCATGACCTAACTGTCTCCAGAAGACACAGTCCAAGGAAGCAGCCGGGACCGGACCGTGGCCGGCCAGCCGCTGCGTGAGTGGCAGCGGACAGGGCCAGGCGGCCCCACGCGGGGCTGTGAGTAGGAGCTGCGTGGAGCTGATTGGGACACTGCGGTGTGCGTGCGGGGGCCGCCGTGGGCGTGGGGGTGGAGGAGGCCGCCGTGGGCGTGGGGGTGGAGGAGGCCGCCGTGGGCGTGGGGGTGGAGGAGGCCGCCGTGGGCGTGGGGGGGCCGCCGTGGGGGTGGGGGGGCCGGCGTGGGCGTGGGGGGTGGAGGGGGCCGCCGTGGGGGGTGGGGGGGCCGGCGTGGGCTGTGGGGGGGCCGGCGTGGGCGTGGGGGGTGGAGGGGGCCGCCGTGGGCGTGGGGGGTGGAGGGGGCCGCCGTGGGCGTGGGGGGTGGAGGGGGCCGCCGTGGGGGGTGGGGGGGCCGGCGTGGGCGTGGGCGTGGGGGCCGCCGTGGGCGTGGGGGTGGGAGGGCCGGCATGGGCGTGGGGGCCGGCGTGGGCGTGGGGGGTGGGGGGGCCGGCGTGGGCGTGGGGGCCGGCGTGGGCGTGGGGGGTGGAGGGGGCCGCCGTGGGGGGTGGGGGGCCGGCGTGGGGGGCCGTCGTGGGGGGTGGGGGGGCCGCCGTGGGCCTGGGCGGTGGGGGGGCCGCCGTGGGCGTGGGGGCCGCCGTGGGCGTGTGGGGGCCGCCGTGGGCGTGGGCGGTGGGGGGGCCGCCGTGGGCGTGTGGGGGCCGCCGTGGGCGTGGGCGGTGGGGGGGCCGCCGTGGGCGTGTGGGGGCCGCCGTGGGCGTGGGGGCCGCCGTGGGCGTGTGGGGGCCGCCGTGGGCGTGGGCGGTGGGGGGGCCGGCGTGGGCGTGGGCGGTGGGGGGGGCCGGCGTGGGCGTGGGCGGTGGGGGGGCCGCCGTCGGCGTGGGGGCTGCCGTGGGCGTGGGGGGTGTGGGGGGCCGCCGTGGGCGTGGGCGGTGGGGGGGCCGGCGTGGGCGTGGGCGGTGGGGGGGCCGGCGTGGGCGTGGGCGGTGGGGGGAGCCGGCCGCAGCCACCACCGGCGTGTTCTGCCTGGGTGACCTGCGAGGGCCGCAGCGGGGGGAGCGCGAGCGGCAGGAGGGCAGGAGCTGCCCGTCGGGGCCGGCCGCCGTGGGAGCAGAAGCGAAGCCCCCACGGGCTGAACCGCGCACCAGGCGCCTTCTCCCCGGGGCCGCACGCCGCCCGGCGCCCGGGCTCCCGGCGCCTTCTCCTCCTGCCCGCGCGGAGAAGGAGGGCCCGGTGCAGCTAGTGGGCAGCCACGCCCGGGACTGGGCCTCTCGGCGGCCGTGCTGCAGAGGCCGCTGGCTGGGAGCGGCTCCGCGCCTGGACCCCGGGCCCGGGATGCACCTCGAGCTGAAACAGGCCGTGTGTGTTCTTGTGGTCACCTCCTCCTCTTCCTAGACACGACCTGCCTGGGCCCGTCATCGGGCTCCGCCTTCATGATGGCGCATGAAAGGTCAAAGTGGGAGGCTTTAAAAAAAAAAGTCTCATTAACTGTGATTCTGACTGACGATCTATCTCGAAGTCCTCCCTGCTTCCTGAGGCCCCTCAGGTTTGGCTGGAGGGTCAAGCCTCTGCTTGAGGGGTGTGTGGTCAAGACAAAGTATTGTATTGCTACGATGTAGGTCTCGACGAAAGGAGGATGGAAAACCAGGTCATAGGGTCTGGGCAGGAATGCAGAATAATTAAAGTTTAATGCATCCAACCTGGTGCCAACAACCTGGAGCTGGAGGGAGTCAGGCCTGTCCGACTCGCTGCCCCAATGCCTTGCCTGGGGCCATGGCCTTTGGATTATGTTGGTACCCATGCCACAGAGGAAGAAGATCCTGAACTTGCTTTCAAGTTTTTCTGCTTCTGAGCAACATTTAAATTCGTCCTGGTGCTTCCTGGACTGCCCGGGAGATGTCCTGATTCAGGCTGGGAATCTGGGTCAGCTGTTTTTAAGCACGCTCTTTGCTGGATGAATGTGGGTTCCAGGCAGCGGGTGACTTCTGCGGCGGAAGAGGTGGGCATGGGGGGGGGTGGGGGAGCGCTGGCCATGAGCTCATCGGTTTGACATCTGCTTTCTGCTGCCCTGTTGCTTTCGTTCTCACTGGCCAGGCCTGCATCGTCACGGCCGCGGGTCACACAGGAAAGGTGGAAAGTCCTCCTTGCAGGAGCTAGGGCAGTTATCTGTGGCTCCGGTAGATTGGCTACCAGGCGCTGCTTTGGGCTGTGCCCTGAACCCCTTTGAGCTCACTCTAGTTCTGGAACCTTTGATCCCCAGCAAAGCTTTATCCTGCCCAGCATTTCCTCCTTCGTGGCCAGAGAATCGAGGCTGACCCTCAGGCGTGGATTTCCAAACTTCTCCCCGGCCTTTGGGGAAGGGGCCTGCAGCGTCCCGGGAGGAGGCGGGGGCTGCAGGGGCCCGGACGCCTTCCCCCACGGAAGCAGCCTCTGTGCCGCCGCCGACGCCGAGGCAAGCCGGGGAGCTCAGGGCCCTCCGAGCCACCACTGCCTGCAGACACTCAGTGTCTCCTCCCCAGTGTGTGCGCACACCCGCGCGCCACACGCCACTGCCAAAGGCGCTGTTTTACAGCGAGGCACAGTCAAGAGTTGGAGAAACCTTAAGAAAGGCTCTGCCTTGACTTCCTTCTGTGTGTTGGGGGGGATGGGGGAGTAGATATCCCTCCCACCTGTCTCAAGGTAGAGAACGGCAGGCCAGGCAGGTGGAACAGCAGCCGCTAGCGCTCCTGCTCACCTAGATCCCGACCTCAGGACCCGGGGGGGGGGGGGGGGCGTGCTCTGCTCCGCAGGTGGCGGCCAAGGAAGGGGGCTCCCAGGAAAAAATGGCAACCTCTGGCTACTTTCTCCACCCTTCTCTTCCCTACGCATAGATGGCAGAGAGACCTGGGAGACACCAAGGCTGCTGAGTAGAGCTCTAGGTTCTCTAGAGTCTTCCCATTGCCGCGATATTCTGTTTGTGACACTGGAGTTGAACTCAGGGATTCGTGCTTGCTAGGCGGGTGCTCTACCATGCCTCCAGTCCTGCTTTTGTGCCACTGAGTTTGGAGACAGTGTCTAGAGATTTTGCCCTGGATTGGCCTTGAACCATGAGCTTCCAGATTTCAGCCTCCCGAGTAAGCCTCCAGCCCTGGCTCCAGCAGCAGCTCTTTTTTTTTTTCTTTTTGCCAGTCCTGGGCCTTGAACTCAGGGCCTGAGCACTGTCCCTGGCTTCTTTATGCTCAAGGCTAGCACTCTGCCACTTGAGCCACAGCGACACGTCTGGCCGTTTTCTGTATATGTGGTGCTGGGGAATCGAACCCTTCATGCATGCTAGGCAAGCACTCCACCACTAGGCCATATCCCCAGCCCAAAGAAAACTTTTAATTACAGAAATGTCAATCATAGGAACACAGCAAACAGATCCTAGAAGTGAGTTATTTGGTTTCAAAGGCCGTCTTCAGTTTGTCTGGCTTGTGTCATGTGTCATTGGACCCTTTCTACCTCTTTAGTTTTGGAGGATGAGCCAAATCTCAGATACCTCAAAAATATTTATCTTCAGCAAGGGCATGAGCAGTGCAGCTACTCACTGGGGCTTGGAGTTTAAGACTGGCCTGAGCAACATAGTGAATTCCTGCCCATCCAAAAATTAAAAATAAGTAAGCAAGGGGCTGGGAATATGGCCTGGTGGCCGAGTGCTTGCCTCGTGTACGTGAAGCCCTGGGTTCGATTCCCCAGCACCACATATATAGAAAAAGCCAGAAGTGGCGCTGTGGCTCAAGTGGTAGAGTGCTAGCCTTGAGCAAAAAGAAGCCAGGGACAGTGCTCAGGTCCTGAGTTCAAGCCCTAGGACTGGCGAAAGAAAGAAAGAAAGAAAGAAAGAAAGAAAGAAAGAAAGAAAGAAAAGTAAGTAAATGTCATGGGCTTCACATGAGGACGTTGTTCTCCGGTAACTACAGCATCATCATCCGACCTGCATCACAAAGAGCTTGACCGTCCCTGCCAGCAACGTCCCGGGCATGTTGGCCATCTGAATCCAAGGGGCCCACTGTGTTTTCACATATCTCAGAATGTGGAAATAATTTTCCAAAGTAAGGATTAAGTGATATTGCTGGGTGCCAGTGTCTCACGCCTGTCATCCTAGCTACCCAGGAAGCTGAGATCTGAGAATCATGGTTCAAAGCCAGCCCATGCAGGAAAGTCCACGAGGTATCTCCAATAAACTAATAAAAAAAGCCTAACGTGCTGCTGTAGTAGACCATTCTCCTTGAGCAAAAGGAGTTCAGGGACAGTGCCCAGGCTCAGAGTTCAAGCCCAGGACTGACAAAAAAAAAAAAAAGAATGCAAGTACTGTAAACCAACTTGTTATTCCACATGTGTGAATTTGGGGGCGCACAAGCAGCATCCTTTGAATGCCACGAATGCTTGTTACTTGTGTGGTGTGAACCCGGGGCACTTCCCTTTTATTTTTTTATTTTTTTTTGCCAGTCCTGGGCCTTGGACTCAGGGCCTGAGCACTGTCCCTGGCTTCTTCCCACTCAAGGCTAGCACTCTGCCACTTGAGCCACAGCGCCGCTTCTGGCCGTTTTCCGTATATGTGGTGCTGGGGAATCGAACCTAGGGCCTCGTGTATCTGAGGCAGGCACTCTTGCCGCTAGGCTATATCCCCAGCCCCGGCACTTCCCTTTTAAAGGTTGGTTCCAGGCCTTAAGTACACCACTCATGGCCTCTAGCCCACGGTTTCTCCTCCTTGCCCAAGCAGTATCAAACATATTTAGAAGAACCTTTTGAAATCTTTTTTTTTTTGGCCAGTCCTGGGCCTTGGACTCAGGGCCTGAGCACTGTCCCTGGCTTCTTCCCGCTCAAGGCTAGCACTCCGCCACGAGCCACAGCGCCGCTTCTGGCCGTTTTCTGTATATGTGGTGCTGGGGAATCGAACCTAGGGCCTCGTGTATCCGAGGCAGGCACTCTTGCCACTAGGCCATATCCCCAGCCCTGAAATCTTTGACATATAACTTTGTCAAAGCATGGTCATTTTCCGTGCCTCGTGTTTGTAGGTTTTGGGTTTTTTTTTTTTTTTTTTTTTTTTTTTTTTTTTTTTCTTGTCCTGGGCCTTGAACTCAGCGCCTGAGCACTGTCCCTGGCTTCATTTTGCTCAAGGCTAGCACTCTGCCACTTGAGCCACAGAGCCGCTTCTAGTTTTTTTCTATATATGTGGTGCTGAGGAATCGAACCCAGGGCTTCATGTATGTGAGATAAGAACTCCACCTTTAGGCCATATTCCCAGCGCCTTCTTGCTTCATGCTTGTAAAGCACTTTCCTTTTTGATTTATGAATGTCCACAAGAATAATCAACCCATTAAAAAACTTGTCTGTCATCTATTTCCTCCCAGTACCTTTGTCTGTGCAGCTGCCTTCAGTACTATGAAATGCATCACATTTTGTTCACCAACGTAGACAAAAATGTGAAAGAATGTTGTCATATGTCCTTTCAAACAATGTGATGGAGCTGGGCACGGGTGGCTTACGCCTGTAATCCTCACTATTCAGGAAGCTGAGGTCTGAGGACCACAGTTCCAATCCAGCCCATGCAGAAAGTCTGATTCTTATCTCCACTGAACTAGCAGAAAGACGAGTGAACAAAACTCAAGTGCCAAGGCACTGAGTTCAAGTCCCCGGATGGGGGCATGTGTATGTGTGTGTGCGCGCGCGCACACACACACACACACACACACACACACACACTGTTCTCTTGATTTTTCACCTGTCGAAGCGTTCTCTGGGGTTACTCTGGGTGGACAGTGAACCAAACGCTGATACTTCCACTCATGGCCACTAGGTGGTGAGCGATAGCTATGATCGCCGCCACTGGCTAATTTGTTGCTGACAATGGAACGGGACAGAAAAGCTACTGCGTTTTCTGTGTTGATTTTATATCCTGGGACACTGCCAAAGATGCTTATCAGACCCAAGTGTTTTGAAGTGGGCGTCTTTAGGGTCCTTTAGATATAGGACCATATCATCTACAAATAGGGGATAATTTGACTTCTCCTCTCCCTATTTGGATCCTTTTTATTTCCTTCTCTTGCCTTATTTGCTCTGGCTCACTAGAGTAAGAGTGGAGGAAGTGGACATCCTTGTCTCCTTCCTTATTTTAGAGGAAGTTATTTTAATTTTTCCACATTTAATATAACATCAGCTATAGATTTACCATAGTTAGCATGTTCAGTATGTTAAGTTATACTCCTTTATTCTTACGTTCTTCAGAGCTATTATCACAAAAGGATGATGAATTTTGTGAAGGCCTTTTCTATAACAAGCAATATGATCATATCATTATTGCTCTTCATCCTGTTTATTTTTTATTTTTATTTATTTTTTATTTTTTGCCAGTCCTGGGCCTTGGACTCAGGGCCTGAGCACCGTCCCTGGCTTCTTCCCGCTCAAGGCTAGCACTCTGCCACCTGAGCCACAGTGCCCCTTCTGGCCGTTTTCCATATATGTGGTGCTGAGGAATCGAACCGAGAGTTTCATGTGTAGGAGGCAAGCACTCTTGCCACTAGGCCATATTCCCAGCCCTCTTCATCCTGTTTATGTGCTGTATTGTACTTAGCTATTTATGTATATTGAACCAATCTTGAATAAATGGAGGGAAACCAACCTGATTATGGTATATGATTTTTTGACTAGTTGTCGAATCAGCAAATACTTTATTAAGGAATTTTGCATCTATGTTCATCAAAGACATTGTTCTGTAGCCCTTGTTTTTTGTTTTTGTGTCTCTGTTTGGCTTTGGAATGCGTACAATACTGGTACGATAAAATGAATTTGGAGCCAGGCACCAGTGGTGTAAGCCTTTACTGTAATCTAGCTATGAATCTAGTTATTCAGTAGGCTGAGATCTGAGGATTGTGGTTTGAAGCCAAAGCAAACAGGAAAGTCTGTGAGGCTCTGATATTCAATAAACTAACCCCAAAAGCTACATGTGGCGCTGTGGCTCAAGTAGTAGATCACTAGCTTTGGGCAAAAGAAGTTTTGGAACAGAACCTGGGCCCTGAATTCAAGCCCCAGGACCCAAGGGGGTGTGGGTGGGAAGGAATAATTCGGTAGTGATCCTTCCACCTCTATTTTATGGAAAAAATGAGAATTGGTGTTGCAGTAGTTATTTAAAGTTCTTGTGTAATTCAACTGTGAATCCATAGGGTCCTGGATTTTCTTGTTGGCGTATTCTTTATTACTGCCTCAACTCATTGCTTATTGTAATTGTATTTATGTGATTTGGACACTTTTGGCTGAATTTTGGTAGGTTGAGTTTACTTATAAATGCACTCATTCTTTTTCTAGATTTTTCCAGTTTGATTATGGGGTTTTGAAGTATTCATCATGATTTTCTGGATTTCACTTGTATTTGTTATGATATCCCCATTTTTGTTTCTAATTCTAATTATTCAAGTCATTTCCCTCTTCTAGTCAGATAAAGGTTTATCAATTTTATCTTTTTATCTCATTTAGGTATTTGTATAGTATAAAGTTTCTAGTTCATTGTTTTCTGCCCTGGTCTTTATTGTTTCTCTTTATCTGGCAGTTTTTTGTTGTTGGGGGTCTTCATTTTTTTGGCTAGTCCTGGGGACTTGGGAGTCAGGGCCTGTCCCTGGCTTCTTTTTGCTCAAGACTAGCACTCTGCCACTTGAGCCACAGTGCCACTTCTGGCCATTTTCTACATATGTGGTGTTGGGGAATCGAACCCAGGGCTTCATGTATACGAGGCAAGCACTCTTGCCACTAGGCCATATTCCCAGCCCTTATTAGGTTATTAATTTGAGATCTCCCTCTGTCTCTGTTTCTCTTCTTTTTTTTCTTCTTTATTGTCAAAGTGAATTACAGAGGGGTTACAGTTTCATATGTAAGGCAAGTACATTTCTTATCCAACTTGTTACCTCCTCCCTCACTCCACCCCCCCTTTCTCCCCTCCCCTGTCTCAACATTATTTGTTCAAGTTCTCACCATTTCCCTGTGAATAACAATATTTCACCATTCCTAATCGCTATGTAGTATTCCATTGTGTATAGGTACCAAATTTTTTGGATCCATTCATCTGTGGAGGGCCATCTGGGTTGTTTCCATATTTTGGCTATTGTGAATTGTGCCGCGATAAACATGGAAGTACAAATGTCTTTTTCATATCTTGGGATCTGCTGTTCAGGATAGATGCCTAGGAGTGGTATGGCTGGGTCATAGGGTAGGTCTATATTGAGCTTTTTGAGAAACCTCCATATTCTCCAAAGTGGTTGTACTAATTTGCACTCCCACCAACAATGGAGAAGGGTTCCCCTTTCCCCACAGCCCCTCCAGCATTTGTTGTTTCCTGAGTTCAGAGTATAGGCCATTCTAACTGGAGTGAGGTGGTATCTCAGGGTTGTTTTTATTTGCATTTCCTTTACTTCCAGGGATGTTGAACATTTCCTCATATGTTTCTTTGCCATTTTTATATCTTCTCTTGTGAAGTCTCTCTTTAGCTCCTTTGCCCATTTCCTAATTGGATTATTGGGCTTGGAGGGGCTTAGTTTTTTGAGTTCTCTGTAGATGACAGATATTAGGCCTTTGTCTGTTGCTGTGCTGGTAAAGATCCTTTCCCATATGGTTGGCTGTCTTTCTATTTTGGTGGCTATGTCCTTAGCTGTGCAGAAACTTTTTATTTTGTAGTAGTCCCATTTGTCGAGTCTCTCCCCTATTTGTTGTGCCCCTGGGACTCTATTCAGGAAGTTCCTTCCTGTGCCTATAAGTTCTAGCGTCTTTCCTACTCTGTCCTTCAGTAGTTTCAAGGATTCAGGTCTGATATTGAGGTCCTTGATCCATTTTGAGTTGATCTTGGTGCATGGTGATAGGCTTGGGTCTACTTTGAGTTTTCTGCATATGTCTGCCCAGTTCTCCCAGCACCAGTAGTTTGTGGGGCGCACCGACTGGCCCCGCCTGTCCGCGCCCCGGGGGTGTGTGGCTGTTGTGTCTCCGGAGTGAGGCCCTGAAGAGCCCCGCCTGCCTGCCTCAGTCCCTGGGGGGCGTGCGTGCTTGCACCGCCTCCCGGAAGAGGGGTCCCAGTTAGCCCCGCCTGCCTTCTGGGTCCGGAACTGGAAAGGCGGCTCTAGCTGGCCACGCCTCCCAGCCTGAAGACCATGGGCAGCAAGATGGCTGCCGGCAGTAACCTGGGGGCGGTCCTGCTAGTCCTTAGGCCGCCGCTTAGGGAGGTCCCATGGCCTTCTGCCCTTGACTGACAGCTCGGACCGCCAATCATCGCCCCTGGCCAGGTATGTGACACCCTCCTCTTCCTGCTGCCATTGCCCATCCTTAAGATCGGGTCCACCCCACTAAAACTGAGAGCAGTCTTGAACCTCTCCCGAGTCGTCTGATTGTCCAACTGCCGGCGAAAGGTTGGGTTGGGCTGGGTGCGGGCGACTCGCGGCTCGTTACCTATTCTGGGTTCACACTCAGCAGGGTGTGTTTCCTTGCCTCTCCCGCTGGTTGGGAGAGCACCCGGGGTGCAGGGACCCCTGCAGTAGTTGAAGAGGCCATGTTTATTCCATTGTATGTCTTTAGCTCGTTGTCAAATATCAGCTGACTGTAAGAGTGCGGTTTTATTTCTGGGTCTTCAATTCTAATCCATTGGTCTTCCAATCTGTTTTTATACCAATACCAGGCTGTTTTTGTTATGATGGCCCTATAGTAGAGCTTGAAGTCTGGTATTGTGATACCTCCTGCACTGCTTTTTTTGCCTAGAATTGCTTTGGCTATTCTAGGTCTTTTGCTGTTCCATATGAATTTATGGATTGCTTTCTCTATTTCAGTGAAGAATGTGGCTGGGATTTTGATAGGGATTGCATTGAATTTGTATAACAATTTGGGCAACATGGCCATTTTCACTATATTGATTCTGCCTACCCGTGAGCATGGGAGGTCTTTCCATCTCCTTGTGTCTTCTTTTGTCTTGCCTCAAGACCCCGTCTCCCCGCTTCACCTCGGGGAGATGTTAAATCCCAAATTGTGAAAAAACACTCAGCTTTACCCCCCACCCCCACCCGCGGAAGGAACAAAGCGTGTTGGGCTGCGCTGAGTCGAGAAAGGATGCCGAGACCTCCCCGCCCCACCCCCGTACCCCCTCACGTGTCCGGAGTAGACACAGGACAGAAATCTCGGGGAGCCAGTTTGGATGTTCCACCAGTCTCAAAAAAGCTTTAATCAGGGGGAGGTTTTATAACGGTAATGGAGGGCAGGAAGAGGAGGGACTAATTGAATATTAACGATTGGCTGAATGGGCTGTCCCTCAAGTGATGTCACGGGACTTCCTCTATGGGCGGAGACCACAGCCCCCCAAGGACCGGGCCTCCGCCATTACCCACGTGGCCGAACCCGGAAGATGGGAGTGGCTAGCTTTTACACTGTCCCAGGGCTGGGGGAAGGGCAGCGTCTCGGGAGCTCTCCTCCCCCTTCCCTCAACAAGGCCAAAACTGAATCCCCAACATTCTTTGATTTCCCTTATGAGATTTTTATAGTTCTCATTAAACAGGTCCGTCACGTCCTTGGTTAGGTTGATCCCTAGGTACTTTATTCTTTTTTTGGCTACTGTAAATGGGATTGTTTCCATAATTTCCTTTTCTGCTTGTACATTGCTGGTGTACAGTAAAGCTGCTGACTTTTGTGGATTGATCTTGTATCCTGCTACTTTACCAAAATGGTTTATTAGGTGTAGGAGTTTGGGGACTGAGGTTTTTTGGGTCCTTCAGATATAAGATCATGTCGTCTGTGAATAGGGATAATTTGATTTCTTCCTTGCCAATGTGGATCCCTTTGATGTCCTCCTCTTGCCTTATTGCTATGGCTAGGGATTCCAGCACTATGTTGAACAGAAGTGGGGAGAGTGGGCATCCTTGTCTTGTTCCTGAGTTTAGGGGGAATGATTTAAGTTTCTCTCCATTTAATATGATGTTAGCAGTTGGTCTGTTGTATATGGCTTTTATTGTTTTGAGGAATCTATTCCTGTTCTCTCCAGAGCTTTTAATAAGTATGGATGTGGGGCTGGGGATATAGCCTAGTGGCAAGAGTGCCTGCCTCGGATACACGAGGCCCTAGGTTCGATTCCCCAGCACCACATATACAGAAAATGGCCAGAAGCGGCGCCGTGGCTCAAGTGGCAGAGTGCTAGCCTTGAGCAGGAAGAGGCCAGGGACAGTGCTCAGGCCCTGAGTCCAAGGCCCAGGACTGGCCAAAAAAAAAAAAAAAAGAATAATAAGTATGGATGTTGTATTTTGTCAAAGGCTTTTTGGGCATCGACTGAGATAACAATGTGATTCTTTTTTTTTTTTTTTGCCAGTCCTGGGACCTGGACTCAGGGCCTGAGCACTGTCCCTGGCTTCTTTTTGCTCAAGGCTAGCACTCTGCCACTTGAGCCACAGCGCCCCTTCTTGCCATTTTCTGTATATGTGGTGCTGAGGAATTGAACCCAGGGCCTCATGTATACGAGGCAAGCACTCTACCACTAGGCCATATTCCCAGCCCCAACAATGTGATTCTTGATTTTAGTTCTGTTTATGTGGTGAATTACGTTGATTGATTTACGGATGTTGAACCATCCTTGTGACTGAGGCATGAAGCCTACTTGGTCATGATGTATAATTTTCTTGATCAGTTTCTGGATCCTGTTAGCTAATATTTTATTGAGGAGCTTTGCGTCTGTGTTCATTAGTGATATTGGTCTGTAGTTCGCTTTTTTTGTTGGGTCTTTGCCTGGTTTGGGAATGAGTATGATATTAGCTTCGTAGAATGAGTTTGGGATTTCTCCCTCTGTTTCTATTTCACAGAAGAGTTTGAGGAGTATTGGTATTAGCTCCTCACTAAAGGTTTTATAGAATTCGTTGGTGAATCCATCTGGGCCTGGGCTTTTCTTTGTTGGGAGGTTCTTGATTACCCCCTGTATCTTGCTGTAAGTTATTGGTTTATTTAGTTGATTTATTTCTTCTTGGTTCAGTTTGGGCAGTTTATACTTCTCTAAGAATTGATCCATTTCTGTAAAATTATTGTTTTTTAGTGAGTAGAGGTTCTGGAAATAGTTCCTTATGATTGTTTGAGTATCGTGTGTACTTGTTGTAATTTTTCCGGTGAAGTCCCTCATTTTATGTATATGAGTCTCTTCTCTGTTTTTGTAAGTCTTGCGAGGGGTCTGTCAATTTTATTTATTTTCTCAAAGAACCAGCTTTTAGTCTTATTTATTTGTTGAATGGTCTTTCTATTTTCAATCAGATTTATCTCTTCTTTAATCTTTGTGATCTCTCTCCTCCTAGTCGATTTAGATTCAGTCATTTCTTGTTTCTCCAGTTGTTTTAGTTTCATCGTGAGGTTATTCACCTGCTCTGCTTCCATTCTTTTAATGTGAGTGCTGAGGGCAATGATCTTGCCCCTCAGTACTGCCTTAGCTGTGTCCCATAGGTTTCTTTGTGATGTGTTTTCATTGTCATTGTGGCTTATGAATTCGTTGATTTCATCTTTAATTTTGTCTGGTGCCCAAGTGTTGGATAACAGTGTGGGGTTTAGCCTCCAAGAATGTGTATAGCCTCTGTGGTAACTGTTGTTATTGAGGGTTACCTTTAATCCACTGTGGTCAGATATAATACATGGGATGACGTCAATACTTTTGTATTTGCTGAGCTTCTTTGTGTGGGCTATGACATGTTCTATTTTGGAGTATGATCCATAGGCTGCTGAGAAGAAGGTGTATTGGGTCTCTGTAGGGTGGAAGATTCTGTATAGATCTGTCAGATCCATTTGGGATATGGTGTTACTTAGGTCCTCAGCTCCCTTGCTGATCCTCTGGGTGTTGGATCTGTCTCTTGGAGAGAGTGGGGTATTAAAGTCACCCACTATGATTGTGTTTGCGTCTATCTTGCTCTGTAATTCTGTGAGAATTTGCTTGACACATGTAGGGCCTCTTTTGTTCAGTGAGTATACATTTATCACCATGATGTCTTGATTCTGGATTTTTCCTTGTATTAAAATCTAGTGACCTTCTTTGTCTTTTTGAGTTGATTTTAATGAGAAGTCCAGCTTGTCTGAGATCAGGATGGCTACACCTGCCGTTTCGGTAGGTGCGTTTGCTTGGAAGATCTTGCTCCATCCTTTCATTCAGAGCCGGTTTTTGTCCCTTTCTGTAAGATGGGTCTCTTGTAGACAACAGATGGCAACTTTTTGCTTGCGGATCCATTCTGCCAGTCTGCTCCTCTTTATCGGAGAGTTTATACCATTTATATTCAAAGAGATCAAGGATAAGAGTGTTTTTTCCCCTTCCATTTTCCTGTTAGGCTGTTTTTCCTCGTTTTTTTTCTTGTCTTTAGTGAGCTGCTCTTTCTGTTGGGCTCTGGCTATTGTAGTTTCTTTCTGTTTCTGTCTGTGTGTCCTGTACGATTTCTGTTGGGTGGGATTCCCCTCTTAGAATTCACTGTAGGGTTGGTTTTTTATTCACATACTCCTTTAGATCCTCTTTGCTATGGAAAGATCTGGTTTTCCCCTCAAATATGAACTCCAGCTTCGCTGGGTATTTTATTCTAGGTTGGCATTTGTTGGCCTGTAGAACTTGGATGGTGTTCTTCCATTCTTTTTGCGCATGGTAGGTTTGTGTGGAGAGGTCTGCTGTTATTTGGATCCTCTTCCCATTGTAATAAATTTCTTTCTTCGCTTTGGCTGCATTCAAAATTTGCTCTTTAGGGGCTGGGAATATGGCCTAGTGGTAAAGTGCTCGCCTCATATACATGAAGCCCTGGGTTCGATTCCTCAGCACCACATATATAGATAAAAGCCAAAAGTGGCGCTGTGGCTCAGTGGTAGAGTGCTAGCCTTGAGCAAAAAGAAGCCAGGGACAGTGCTCAGGCCCTGAGTCCATGCCCCAGGACTGGCAACAAAAACAAAACAAATAAACAAAATTTGCTCTTTATTCTTGAGATCTGAAGTCTTGAATATTATGTGCCTTGGCGTGGCTTTTCTGGGGTCTGGCCTGCCAGGTGTCCTATAGGCTTCGGTTACCTGGATGGGGTCCCTTGTGAGATTGGGGAAGTTTTCTGCAAAAACTTTATTGAAAATATGTTGAAGCCCTCTGCTCTGGTATTCGGCTCCTTCTTCTATTCCAATTATGCACAGATTATATCTCTTGTGTTTGTCCACTAGCTCCTGGATGAGTCTGCCCTGGAGCTTTACCGTTTCTTGGAGTGTGGTAATTTTCTGGACCTTATCGGCTGCATCATCGTCCGAGAGAGATTCTGGCTTCAATATGGTCAATTCTTTGTGCTGTGGATTCAAGTGCGGAGTTTATGGATGTCAGAGAGCTATTTATGGTTGCCAGATAAGCTCTGATCGTGGAAATTTCTTCCTTTAAAGAGTTGTATTTTAGGGGCTGGGGATATGGCTTAGTGGCAAGAGTGCTTGCCTCGTATATATGAGGCCCTGGGTTCAATTCCCCAGCACCACATATATAGAAAATGGCCAGAAGTGGTGCTGTGGCTCAAGTGGCAGAGTGCTAGCCTTGAGCAAAAAAGAAGCCAGGGACAGTGCTCAGGCCCTGAGTTCAAGCCCTAGGACTGGCAAAAAAAAGAGTTGTATTTTAAATCTATTTTTTCATGCATTTCAATTCTCAGGATGTTAAGGTCTTCTTTAACGGAGGTTTGCACTGTATCCATTTTTGCTTCCATTTCTTTCTTGGCTTCCTGGATGTCCTTCGAGACTTCCACTCTAAACTGGAATTTTTTTCTGATTTCGTTTCTGACGCGTTCCATCATTTCTGCTAACATGGCCTCATTTGCTTTTTTATTCTCCATCTCCTCTTCAGTCGTGCTGCTTTTTGGAGCTGGCAAGTTGGCTTGCCCTTTGATGACCTGTGTTATATTTCTTTGTGATTTGCGCATCTGGAGATCTGCGGGTGGCTTCCCTGGTTTGGCTTTGTGCTTGTTTCCGCTGGTCCGTCAGTGGGAGCCTTGTGCCCTGGTGTCCTGGCTCTGGGTTTGGGTTTGGCTTTGAACCTTGCTGCCCAATGGGTGAGCGTGACCTTCTCGGTTGTTGCCGGGGTGGTCACCCTCACTGCACTTGGGGGCCGGTAGGTTCTGTGTCTTTCTCTGCGGGACAGTGTCCTGCCGCTGTGCTGCGCTGACCCTAGCGTGCCCCTGGTGGGGGTTCGTTGGTCGCTGATTCAGCGTGGCATGGAGGCTTATCTCTTCTTTGGTTCTTTTTTCCGCTCTGTGTCTTGGTCAGGGGAGCTCACCTCTCAGGCGGTTCGCCCTCCTGTGTGGACCGCTCCGGGGCTGGTGGTGTTGAGGGGGCGGCCCACCCACTTGTGCGACGTGTGCCCACCACAGCGGGCGCTGCCGCTGTGGCCCCGCCCACCCGTGCGGGGCACGCCTACCAGAGCGAGCCCCGGGTTGTTGGGGTGTGCTTGCGTCCTCCCGCGAGTCCGCTGTGGGGGGCGGCATGTGTGGGCCCCAGTGGGATCAAGCGTCTGCGAGGCCCAGGCGCCTCGGGTGGGGCTTGCAATGCCTGCCATCCCCGGGGGCGGGGCCTGGGCGCTGCTCCGCCCTCCCCTGCTAGCTCCCGTGTCTTCCCAGAGTCTGAAGGGACCTTTTGCGGCCCGATTTGGGGGTTCTTTGTTCTCTAGGGGTGGGTGGGGAGGGAGGGAGTTCCAGCTTCTCTGCAGGGTTTGGGTCTCTGGTCGCTGGTCTCCCGTTGGGGGAGGGGGTAGCGGGGGACTCACTGGTCCTGGATTGTGTGTGTGTCCCGCGCCGCCGTTGGCCCTTCGGGGGTGGGGTGCGGCGAACGGTCGTTTAGTGGTGGTGTCCCCGACTCTCCCCTTCTGCGCCGCTGGGTTTCCCTGCCGCTCACGCCCGTTCCCACCCGTGTGGACCGGAACTTCCCGTCGCCGCGCGTGTCGTGTTCCGCGCTCCCCCTGGGGTCCGTGGAGTCCCGCTGTCTGGACTCTGCGCTCCCGGTGTGGGTTTTCGGCAGTCGGTCTGCCCATCGCCGGGGTCCCCTTTCCCAGCCCGGCCCCGTTCGGGCCAGGGTCGGCTGGTGGGGGGAGGGTACCCCGGAGATTCTCCTGCTCCGTGCAGGTTATACGCTCTTCTTTTTTTGTTCCTTTTCGATTCCTGCGTTTCTCCACTGCTTCTGGCTGCTGGTTTTGCTGGGTTCTTGATGGGGTGTTGGGTGCTGGAGTTCCCAGCTCGCTATTCAGTTGGAGCGAGTCGGGGTGCCTCCCTACTGTGGCGGCGCCATCTTCCTCTCCCCCTTTTCTATACCCAAAAGGTTCTTGTAGGTTTTATTTTCACTCTCATTAGATTCTAGAAACTTTTGATTTTCTCCTTTTTCTTCAATGGCTCACTCATCAACAATGTGTTGTTCAGTCTCCATGTGTTTAATATTTTCTGTTTCTTTTGCTGTTAAACTGTTGTTTTATTCCATTTTGATCTGATAATACAAGGGATGATTTCAATTTGCTTGTATTTGTTAACAAGTTCTGTATGTCCTAGTATATGATCTATTTTGGAGAAAGTTCCATGAGCTGTTGAGAACAATTTGTATTTTGATGCTGCTAGATGAAATACTCTATAAATGTCTGTTGTTCATTTCTTAAAATATCTTTGACTTTATTATTATTATTATTTTTTTTGCCAGTCCTGTGCCTTGCACTCAGGGCCTGAGCACTGTCCCTGACTTCTTTTTGTTCAAGGCTAGCACTCTACCACTTGAGCCACAGCGTCACTTCTGGCTTTTTCTGTGTATGTGGTGCTGAGGAATCGAACCCAGGGCTTCACGTATATGAGGCAAGCACTCTTGCCACTAAGCCACCACATTCCCAGCCCCCATCGTACTTTATTTATTTATTTTTATTTATTTATTTTTTGGCCAGTCCTGGGGCTTGGACTCAGGGCCTGAGCACTGTCCCTGGCTTCTTTTTTTTGCTCAAGGCTAGCACTCTGCCGCTTGAGCCACAGCGCCACTTCTGGCCATTTTCTGTATATGTGGTGCTGGGGAATCGAACCCAGGGCCTCATGTATATGAGGCAGGCACTCTACCACTAGGCCATATCCCCAGCCCCCCCATCGTACTTTAATCTGAGGTTCCTTTGTTAATGTTTTTGTACCTGAGCAACCTATCTGTTGAGGAGAGGAGGAAGTGGCGCTGTGGCTCAAAGTGGTAGAGTGCTAGCCTTGAGCAAAAAGAGCTCAGGGACAGTGCTCAAGGGGAATCCAAGCCCCGTGGCCGACATATAAGTAAATAAATAAACATTTAATTCTGTTGGTGAGAGTGGGCTATTGAAGTCTCCTAGTATAGTTGCTTTGGGGAATCTGTGCGGTTTGTTTATGGGTGCTGGTACTGGGGCTTGAACTTAGGTTCTGGGTGCTCCCCCTTAGTTTTTTCACTCAAGGCTAGCACTCTATCACTAGAGCCATAGCTCGACATCTAGATTTTTTGTGTTAACTGGAGATAAGAGTCTCATGGACTTTCCTTCTTAGCCTGGCTTTGAATCACAGTCTTCAGATCTCAACGTTCTGAATAGCTAGGATTACAGGTGTGAGCCACCGGGGCCTTGCTTCTTTATGTGCTTTGAAGTTCAGTAGTGTTTGCTTAACAAAGTTGTGTGCACTGATATTTGATGTGTAAATGTTAACAATCATGTTCTCTTGATGGAAAGTTCTTAGTGATATAAAATGTCCTTCTAAGTTTCTTTATATTATTATTACTGTCAGTCCTGAGGCTTGAACTCAACTCAGGGTCAGGATGCTGTCCTTGAGCTTTCTTTGCTCAAAGACAGTGCTCTATCACTTTGGGCCACAGTCCCACTTCTGATTTTTGTTTTGTTTTTCTTTCCTAGTGGTTAATTAGAGATAATAGTCTCACGGACTTTCCTGTCTGGGCTTGATTACAGGCGTGAGCCATCGGCACCCAGCTGTTTATATTAATTTTGATGTGTAGTCTACTTCATCAGGTATGAACATAGTTACTTCTGCCTGCTTTGGGGGCCCATTGGATTAGAAAACCTTTCTCCAGGTCCTTAAGCTAATGTTTGTTTTGTTAGTTAGATGTAGTTCTTGTAGACAACAGATGATCAGGTCTTTCTTTTTGATCCATCTCAACATTTTATGGCTTCTGATTAGAGAATTCAGTTTATTGTCATTGAGTGTTCAGATTGGAAGATAGGTTCTTGTCATTTTAGTTAAACTAATTAATTAATGTTGGTCCTGGAGCTTGAACTCAGGGCCTGGGCAGTGTCTCTGAGCTATTTTGCTCAAGGCTAGGGCTCTACCACTTCGAGCCACAGCGCTAATTCCGGTTTTTGGTGGTTAATTGGGTGTAAGAGTCACCCGGACCAAAATGAAGAGACAAAGGGTAAAAGGCAAACCAATTAAACACCCATACTTAAAGGCAACATGCTGTAAACTAACTGTACGACTCGGGGGAGGAGGAGAGGGGGTGGGGGAGAGGGAACTGTGGAAAAGTGGGAGAAAAATGAAGGAGCAGGTAACAAGCTTGATAAGAAATGTACTCACTGCCTTACAGTTGAAAATGTAACCCCTCTGTACATTACTTTGACAATAAATAAATTAATTAAATTAAAAAAAAAAAGAGTCACCCAGACTTCCTGCCCAGGCTGGCTTTGAACTAGAATCCTCAGATCTCAACAGCCTCCTGAGTAGCTAGGATTACAGGCATGAGCCACACGTGCCCAACTTAATTTTAATTTTTTAATTGAAGTTAACTTTAGAGTTTAATTTTAAGTTTTAATTTTAGTGTTAGATTCTTTCCTGCGTATATATTCCTCTCCACATTCTCATGTTCACGCTGGCTTCCTTCTCTGTATGTCACACTCCTTTGAGCACCTTCTTTAGCACTGGTTTAGCCCTGACTAATTGCGCTACCACTTGGGCCACAGCTCCGCCTCCAGCTTTCTGGTGGTTAATTGGGGAGTCTCATAGGCTTTCCTGCCCGGGCTGGCTTCGAACTCTTTTGATTCTCAGATCTCAGCCTCCTGAGTAGCTGGAATTACAGATGTGAGCGGTGGCTCCTGGCAGCTTCACTGTGAGCAGCCTCCACATGCAGGTAGCAATATCATGACCAATCCAGTCCTTAGCTCAGAAAGGCAAGCACGGATCCAACTGCCCACCAGACCCAGACAGCCTGGCTAGGAGGCCAAACGCAATCCACTGTGCTATGCAGAATTGCACAACGAGTCACAAGACTCACCTGAAAAAAATGGAGCTCGGGGCAGATGCTCAACATTCTTTATCAGTGACATAGTTCTCAAAAAGATGGAAATACGATTTTGGAAAGATAGAAATAGTTTATGCATTACATTTTAAGGAAATTCACTGTATATGTAGCTCGGTGATAAAGTATTTATTTGTCCAATAGGGAAAGGGCTCTGAAATTTTTTAAATGAAATTCATAAATATCACAATAAATCTAGCACTTCATTCGACCAGGCATAAAGCTAGCTGTGGAGATGGACAGCGAAAGAGTCTGCTTGCTGGGCGCTGGTGGCTCGCACCTGTCACCCTAGCTACTCAGGAGGCTGAGCTCTGAGGACCACAGTTCAAAGCCAGCCCACACAGGAAAGTTCAAGAGACTCCTATCTCCAATTAACCACCAGCAAACAGGAAGTAGAGCTGTGGCCCAAAGTGATAGAGCGCTAGCCTTCAGCAAAAATGGCTCAGGGACAGCACCCAAGCCCCAAGTTCAAACCCCAGGACTGCTGGTGGGAGGTGGGAGGAGCCCCCTCCCCCCCAGGCAGTGAGCCTCTCAGAAACGCTGGGCATGAGCAGCAGGTTTAGGTTGGAGGTGGGGCTGGGCCGGTCGGTACCCCTGCTACTCCCTTCCATGGGTGGCTTTTTTTTTTTACCCACCATGTGGGTTGTTGTTTTTTTTCTTTCTTTCAACAAATTCCCACTTGACGGCTGGGAATGTGGCCTGGTGGTAGAGTGCTTGCCTCGTATACATGAAGCCCTGGGTTCAATTCCCCAGCACCACATATACAGAAAATGGCCAGAAGTGGCGCTGTGGCTCAAGTGGTAGAGTGCTAGCCTTGAGCAAAAAAGAAGCCAGGGCCAGTGCTCAGGCCCTGAGTTCAAGGCCCAGGACTGGAAAAAAAAATTCCTACTAGAGCAACTGCAAAATCTGTATTATGCTTCAGTTGTGTTGGGGTAAATTCCCACCTTCCAAGCAACCTTACAGCATCATTGCAGATTTGAGGAATCCGCCTGTGATCTCTCTGCTCCAGTCTATGGGCTCTCTAGGACCGCTCTATACAGACTATGTGTGTATGTGTGTGTGTGTGTGCGTGCGTGCATGCATGTGCGTGCACGTGTGTACATGTATGTGTACACATGCATGTGTGTGTGTGCGTGCGTGTATGTGTGTGATGACTCAGCCCTCGCAGCGGCTGCACTGTCGTTGGGGTGCCACGAGCACCCTATCACGCCTGGTGGTGAGAAGAGGTCCCAGAGAGGAAGAGCCAGGCAGCGGGCGGCGCTGGGCCGCAGCCGTGTCTCTTGTAGGTGAAATGTTCATTTCCTGGGACCCATACTGACTGAACACCACCCAATGGAATGTCATTTGTGTTCAGTAGTCCTAGGGTTTGAACTCGGGGCTTTGAGCTGGCTAGGCAATTTACTTGGCCATCATTTGAGACCAAGCTACCGGAGCTACTTTCCTTTGGTTCACGTTTGTGTTTTTGCCTGGAGTCAGCTACAGACTGCAACCTCCTGTATCGCTGGGAGCACAAGTTCACGCTTCTAGACCCAACCTGTTGGGTGAGATTGGGTCTCACTAGCTTTCTGCGTGTCCTAGCCTTGAACCGTCATCTTCCTGACCCTTGCCTTGTGAGGGGCTGGGGTCTCCAGTGACCCTAAACTGTGACAAATGGATCAGCTCCAGTTCTAAGGCCGTCGTCCAAGATGCAGGTTGGATTCTTTGTTTGCCCCAGGCATCTCTCCTGACTTCCGGTGCCGGCGCCAGCATTCCTTGCCCTGCAGGGACGCTGCTCCCATCTCTACTCCCACCATTACATCATACTGTCCTGGCCACATGCCTACATCCAACTGGTCCGCTTGCTTGCCTATTTGTTTGTTTATTCATTCATTCATTTAGTTTTGGTCCCGGGGCTTGAACTCAGGGCCTAGACACTGTCTCTGAGCTTTGTTGCTCAAGGCTAGCGCTCTACCACTGGAGCCACAGCGCCACATCTGGCTTTCTGGTTAATTGGAGGTGAGTCTCACAAACTTTCCTGCCTCATCTGGCTTCGAAGCACAGTCCTCAGATCCCAGCCTCCTGAGCAGCTTTACAGCATTACAGCTGGCATTACAGGCATGAGCTGTGGGGCTGGCAGCTTTTTATTTCATAAAGAGGCTGCTTAGGTTGGAATAGTGGCTTTTCCTACTCCAGTCTAGCTTCTATTAACTAATTACATCTGCAATGAATGTGTATCTTCTGTGTGTACTAGGAGGTCCCGAGGGCTGGGATTCAGCATAGGAACTAATACACTTCCACCTACACTCGATATCACATGACGATGTGACATCTGAGAGTCATGCAGACACCTGAGGGAGCAGGAGCCTGGGAGGGAGGAGCGGGAAGGGGGGAGAGAGAGAGAGAGAGCGCTACGCAAGAGAGGTGGGGAGCAGAGTGGCTCATGGGTGGCATCATCACCGATGAATCCTAAACCCTGTGAACTCAGCCAAGATGAGAGTCAGCAGCAGCTGGCGTGGGGCCCAGGCCTGGGATCCCAGCCGCTGGAAGATGGAGAGTTTGAGGCTGCCCAGGGAAAATCAGCAAGACCTTGTCTCGTGGGCTGGGAGTGCCTTGCCTGCATGAAGCCCTGGGTTCCATTCCTCTGTTCTACACACACAGGAAAAGCCGGAAGTGGCGCTGGGGCTCAGGTGGTAGAGTGCTAGCCTTGAGCACAAAGAAGCCAGGGACAGTGCCCAGGCCCTGAGTTCAAGCCCCAGGACCAACAGGAGCAACAGAACAACACGGTCCAAGCCGCCCAGGCCTAAAGCAGAAACTTCTCAGAAAAACAATTCTCACAAGATTGACAGAAAGGAAGAGAACCACTTTGATAGAAAAGATGCTTTCTCCCACCATGACCAGGGCTCAGGGTGAGCCCTCGGCACACAGCACGCAAGCGCCAGAGACCGCTGGTCCAGTGCTTCCCGTGTGAAGATAATCTCCTTACCGGGAGAGGGGAGACCATATCATCTGTAAACAATACTTGGTAGATGTTTAGGGTTTTTTCCTTGTTTTAGCTAGACTCAGAAAAAACAAAAGAACGCCTGACTAAAGGAATTGCCTCTGTGTGCGGCCATTAATTGGATGCATTCTCTTCCCCCCAACGATCCCTTCTCACAAGAGGACAGTCTGGTCAATTTATGTCTTGGGATTTCTGTGAGGATTGTGTGTGTGTGTGTGTGTGTGTGTGTGTGTGTGTGTGTGTGTGTGTGTGTGTTACTGGGGACTGAGCTACTGACTTTTTTTTTTTTTTTTGGCCAGTCCTGGGCCTTGGACTCAGGGCCTGAGCACTGTCCCTGGCTTCCTTTTGCTCAAGGCTAGCACTCTGCCACTTGAGCCACAGCGCCACTTCTGGCCGTTTTCTGTATATGTGGTGCTGGGGAATCGAACCCAGGGCCTCATGTATACGAAGCAAGCTCTCTTGCCACTAGGCCATATCCCCAGCCCCTGAGCTACTGACTTTTATACTCTCTGCTTGACACTATTCTTAGCTCTATCCTGTTGGTATTCCTAGGTGGATCATACAATCTGAAATTGTACTTTATCCCTTTACTTCCTCGTATCACTACTTTTCTTTCCCCACAATAGTGGCCCAAATCTCAAGTTTGACATTAAATAATTACAGCTGGAAGTGGGCGTCTGTGTTTGGTTCCTGATAGAAAAGGAATCTGCCCATTTGCTTTCCCTTCAAAGCCTCTCTGTGAGGAACTGTTGCAATCTAGGTTAAATCTGTATTTCGCCCGGGACGTGTAGCGTTTTCTCGCATAGGATACTGGGCAGTGTCTTCGGGGATCTCGGGGCCGGGGCTGCCGGCGGCACTGTCTATAGAGCAGCACCGGCCCTGGCCGCCCACCACCGCCAGTGTACAAGATGTGTTTGCAGAGGGCCGGGCAGGTTTGCGCGGAGCGTCGGGGAAGCGTGCAAGTCGAGCCTCGTTGGTGGTGGACCAGGCCTGGGCCAAGGCTGGCATCACGCAGAGGGTGTGGGGTTCAGGCAGGATGCACCCCACAACTTGGGCCCCCCAGGTGGGCCCAGCAAGGCTGTGGGGGGGGGGCGAGGGGGCAGGGGCGGTGGGCAGACCCGGGGTCTGCCTGGGGTCGGGGTGCCCTCGGGTCGGCCTCCCCCTCGGTGCGGGGTTTCCTCCCAGGCCGCGGTGAGAAGTCGTGACGGGGTGGGGAGGAAGGGATGGAGGCCCCGGGGTGAGACGGGGTGGGCGCCATTTCACAGGACCCCCAGGGCTAGGGGGCGGCGGGGCCGCGGGGTGCTGTCCGGGCTCCCCGCCCCCGGCTCCCCCGCCCCCGGCTCCCCCGCCGGGAGACGCCCAGGCCGCACAGCCCAGCCGGGCCTGACCTGGGGCGGGCAGTTGGGCTCCAGCTCCCGACGTCGGCGGCTGGAATGCGGCAGAAATCCCTGCGCTTCCTGGGCTGGCCAGGAAGGGATCAGGTTACCTTCGGGGAAGGGCGCACCCGGGGCGGACGGAGGGGCCCCCGCCGGCCGGGGGAGGGGGGAGGTCGAGCGGCCGGGGGCCCCCGCGGGAGGGGCGGGCGGCCGGGGCGCCCCGGAGCGGAGCGCGGGAGGCTCGCGGCGGGACCCGGGCCCGCGGGGAGGGGCCCGGGCGGCGCGGGAGGGGCGCGCCCGGCCCCGAGCGCCCCCGGCCCGGCCCCCCGGGCGCCGCCCGGCCCCGCCCCCCGCCCGCCCGCCCGCCCGCCCGCCCCGCCGCCGGGCCTCGCGTCCCCGCGCCATTCCCCGAGCCGCCGGCCCCCGCGCGCCCCGGCCATGGAGGGCCTGGTCATCCGTCCGGCCAAGGGCTACCGGGTGGTGCTGCTGGGCAGCGTGTCGGTGGGCAAGACGGCGCTGGCCACGCAGTTCGCGTGCGGCTCCTTCCCGGAGACGTGCGAGCCGTCGGTGGAGGACCTGTTCAGCAAGGTGATCGAGGTGAACGCGGCGCCCGCGCTGCTGGAGATCGTGGACACCGTGGGCGCCGAGCACCTGGTCACGCTCAAGGACCTGTACATCCGCAACAGCGACGGCTTCGTGGTGCTGTACAGCGTCAGCAGCGAGGCCTCCTTCGAGGCGGTGCGGCCGCTGCGCCGGCGCATGGGGCAGCTGCGGGGCGCGCGCGCCGTGCCGCTCGTGCTCGTGGGCACCAAGGCCGACCTGGCCGCCGAGCGCCAGGTGCCCACGGCGCAGGGCCGCGCGCTCGCCCGCCAGTGGCGCTGCCCGTTCCTCGAGGTCACGGCCAAGAGCAAGCTGATGGTGGACCGCGTGTTCACGCAGGTGGTGCGCGAGATGGAGGCCCTGGCCCCGCGCGCCGCCCCGCCGCGCCCGCCCGCCCGCGCCCCGCGGACCTGGCTGCCCGAGCGCTACATCGGCTAGGGCGGAGGGGGGGGGAGGGGGCCGGGCGGGCCGAGCCCCGAGCCCCGCGGCCGCCCGCCTCCCCCGCCCCCCCTCCCCCGGACGGCGACGCGCCCGGCCCGGCGCCTCGCGGAGAAACTGCCGCCGCCCTCCGTCCCGCCAGGCCCCGCCGGAGCTCGAGCTCGCCGCCGACCCTGCGACGCGGAGACGCGACGCCGCCCGCCGCGTGCCCGGAGGGGGAGGGGGAGGGGGGGCGCCCCGGCCCCGCCCCGCCCCGCCCGGCCCCGCGCGAGGATTCTCCCCCCCACCAGAGCGCGTGGACGCGGAGCCCGGCCCCGCCCCGCCCCTCCCGGCCCCGCCCACCCGGCCCCGCGCGAGGATTCTCCACCCCCCCAGCGCGCGTGGACGCCGAGCCCGCCCCGCCTGTTTGTCATCAGCCCCGTGGGTTTCTGCGTCTCTAAATTGGAAATAAAGTCGCTTGGGGAGCTCGCCCCGCCGCGTGGGTCTTTCCATCGACGGGGCACCCGCAGCTGCGCGCGCTTCCGCCGCGCCTGGTGCCCGGGTGGCTTTCCAGAACACGAGTCGGTGCCCAGGAAGCGCTGCTGCGCCCGGCCCGCCCGGCCCGCCCCCCTCCCCCGGCCCGCCTCCCGTGCCTCCCCCCCTCGGTTCTCCCGCGCCTCCCTTCCTCCGTTTCCCGCCCCCCCCTCGGGCCTCCCGCGCCTCCCACCCCCCCCCGCCTCCCCCGGCCTCCCGCGCCTCCCCCCCTCGGGTCTCCCGCGCCTCCCCCCAGCCTCCGCGCTCCCACCTCCGGCCTCCCGCGCCTCCCGCGCCTCTCCCCAGCCTCCGCGCTCCCACCTCCGGCCTCCCGGGCCTCCCGCGCCTCTCCCCGCCTTCCGCGCCCCCCCCCCTCCCGGAACCCCCGCGCCTCCCGGAACCCCCGCGCCTCCCGGGCCCCCCACCCGGCCTCCTGGAACCCCCGCGCCTCCCGGGCCCCCCCTCGGCCTCCAGGGCCCCCCCCCCCGCCTCCAGGGCCCCCCGGGCCGCCCGCACCCCAAACGCCCCCCGGGCCGCCCGAGGCAGCGGGGCGCGGCTCTTGGGTCGGGTGGAGGCGCTGGGCGGGGCCGCCAGGACCCTCGGGTGCCGGCGCTGAGCGCGGCCGCGGCGAGGAGCAACCCCAACCCGAGCCTCCGCCCGCGCCGGACGTGGCTGGAGGGCGGTAAAAGTCCATCTTCCCGGCGTCGAGGGCCGGCGGCCCCCACGCCCCCCTGCCGGCGGCGCCCCGGAGCGCAGCGCCCCCGCCGCCCGCCCCGGAGGCCCGCGGGCTCCGAGCCCTGCGCCCTGGGATCTTGCTGTTGAAGGAAAATGGTTGGTGGTGGTGCTTCGTGTGTGTGGGGTGTGGGGTGTGTGTGTGGTGTGTGGTGTGTGTGGGGGGTGTGTGTGGTGTGAGTGTGTGTGTGATAGTTTTATATGTTGCAGCGCTGCCGGTCTGCAGTGGGGTGCGCTGGCGGGAGCCCTGCCTTCCCTGCCTCTTCCTCTCGGGAGGGGCTGGGTCTGGATCCTCACCCCGGAGCCCCGGAGCCCAGCCGACGCCCCTCCGCCCAGGGAGCCCCGGAGCCCCGGAGCCCAGCCGACGCCCCTCCGCCCAGGGAGCCCCGGAGCCCCGCCGACGCCCCTCTCCGGCCCCCTGAGCCCGGCGCCCGCAGGCGGAGGCGGCGGAACCTCCCCGGCCCCTGCAGTCAGCTGCGCATTCCCAGGCCGGAGCAGAGCCAAGGCCACGTGGCCCACGCGGGCCCGGGCTGGGCAGGCAGGGCAGGCAGGGCCTGCTTCCCTCCGCGCCCCAGGCCCGACCCCAGCCCCTGAGAGTCTCCCTTGCGGGGGCTTGAACCCCTCTGGACAGGTCAGGCCCGGACCCAGGGAAACAGTCCCAGCTAGCCGTTTCTCCTTTGCATTGGGGATGACCTCAGACCCCCAGTCAGATCCAAGTGAGCGCCCGCGCGCACCCCCCCACCCCCGCAGTGGGAGGAAGCTCTCAGGGGCTCAGTGCCCACAGGGATACACGGAGTATAAAAGCGCACCCCCCCTCCGCTGTGTGCACACTCCTCGCTCCTATCTGGTGTGGTCAGGAACAAGCCGCTCCAGCCCCTGGTGGCAGAGGCAGAGCGACCGCACAGCACCGGCGCCAGGCCCGAGGGACCGACGTGGCGCATGGGCTAGCCTGGAGAGCCGTGTGTGTGTGTGTGTGTGTGTGTGTGTGTGTGGTGCAGGCGTGAGCGCAAGCACGCAGGCACGGAGAGAAGAACATAACCTTCCCCGGGTCCTGACACTGGCTAGAGCAAGCCGGGCATGCGTGTGGAGTGGCCCTTCCCCCTCCCCCCCAGCCTCCTCCCTCCAGATGTGCAGCAGCTGTGGGCGCGGGCAGGCTGCTTCGGGCCGGGGGTTCTGTGGCTCCCGCGCCTGCCACCCAGGCTGCTGAGATGTTTAGGGTGCTCCTGGAGAGTTTGAGACATTTGCTCACCTCTCGTGCAAAATGCCTGCTCCTTTGGCCGCTTTGGAAGTTGCGTGGCCCGTGTCTGTCTCCCGGGGTTTGTGGGGGCCTCACTGTGCGGGGTGCCCCGACCTCCCCACTCCCCGGGGCCTCACTGTGGGGGGTGCCCCGACCTCCCCACTCCCCGGGGCCTCACTGTGGGGGGTGCCCCGACCTCCCCACTCCCCGGGGCCTCACTGTGGGGGGTGCCCCGACCTCCCCACTCCCCGGGGCCTCACTGTGGGGGGTGCCCCGACCTCCCCACTCCCCCCTCCCCACTCCCCGGGGGCCTCACTGTGGGGGGTGCCCCGACCTCCCCACTCCCCCCTCCCCACTCCCCGGGGCCTCACTGTGGGGGGTGCCCCGACCTCCCCACTCCCCGGGGCCTCACTGTGGGGGGTGCCCCGACCTCCCCACTCCCCGGGGCCTCACTGTGGGGGGTGCCCCGACCTCCCCACTCGCGGGGCCCTCTCCCCGTACTCTTTCCCTTGAGGATGGGCTGGCCCTGTCGAGTGTTTCTAGGGACTCTGACTAGAGTAAGGGGATGTCACTTCCCAAAGTCTGTCACCAGAAGGCCAGCCTCAGCTTCCTCTCCCTTGCACCCTTCTTGGAGCCCTGGCCCCGTGAAAAGTCCTGTGACCAGCCCTGGGGCACAGGAGGGGCGACCCAGCCCAGAGACCCAGTCTAGGTGGTGCTGGTGTTTGGCTGACCCTTGCTCTAGCCAGGACCTATGCAGAGGAGGACCCGCCCCCACCCAGGCACCTGACCTTGGGGAGCCTGCGAGGCTGCTTGTTCTACTCTGCTGGGGTGCGGGCACTTTGTTCTTTCGCGGTCAGTTCCTAGTGCAGCTAGGAAACACCTGCAGAGGAGGGCGACACTACAAACCCACGGTAAAGCTGGAGTCTAAAAGCTAAAGCACCCTGGCGGTGTACCCAGCTTATTCGTTGAGCTGGGGTCCCTGCCGCCTTGCCCGGGCTGGCATGAGTTTCCCACTTTACTTCCCGAGTAACTGGGATGATCGGCCCGCCTCACTGTTCTTGGCCCGACAGTGAGACTTGAGGGTGCCGGCGGGGTCAGGGTTCAAAAGGAAGTGAGGAACGAGTTGCGAGAAACCCGGGGGCCGGGGGTTCCAGCGATGGCACGGCAGGAAGCTTAGCAGGTCGACCCCCAGACGATGGTGGCGGGTGAGGCGCATCGCCAGCCGTCTGGGAGACTCCCCGGCCGCCTCCTGCCTGGAGTGAACGGTGGGGAACAGTCTCCAGGGAAGGGGGGTTCCCCCAGCTTCCCCGGCTCACAGAAGGTCTCAGGCCCTTGAGACCCACGCGAGACCCCGGCGAGAAGCGTGGCAGCAGATCTCACAGAAAGGAGTTTGAAAGGCGGGCGTCTCTGGCGCCACGTGTCTCCCTCTGACGGGCTGGCGATGGGAAGAAATGCTGCCTGCTGTCCACGCGGGCGTGCAAGTGAAGGGAGCAGCGAGCCGCCGCCCTCGCCGCCCTCGCCGCCCTCGCCGCCCTCGCCGCCCTCGCCGCCCTCGCCGCCCTCGCCGCCCTCGCCGCCCTCGCCGCCCTCGCCGCCCTCGCTGCCCTCGCCGCCCCCGCCGCCCTCGTTCTCGCCGAGTCGGGCAGCGGGTTTTGCGGCGAAGCCCAGCCACCTCCACCCTCAGGAGAAAACATGCGAACGTCCCCGGTGTGGCTCTGTGGTCCAGTGCCTGTCTCCGAAGCACAGAGCTTAATGTGGCTCTCTGAAGCAGAGAGAAGGGGAAGGAGGAAGGGGTGGAGGACCGGCGTCCAAGCCACTCGGGGGGATGACCAGTGACGCTGAGGTGTTTGCTATAAACCTTTCAGTAAGATCTTAGGAAGGTCAAGGGTGAGGGGCTGGGAAGGTGGCCTAGGCAGAGCGCTTGCTAGCACGCATGAAGCCCTGGGTTCCATTCCTCACTGCCACGTACACAGAAAGAGCCAGCCGTGGCGCTGTGGCTCAAGTGGCAGAGTGCTAGCCTTGAGCAAAAGGAAGCCAGGGACAGCGCTCAGGCCCTGGGTTCAAGGCCCAGGACTGGCCAAAAAAAAAAAAAAAAGTGACGCAGTAATTTTTGTGTGTGTGTGTGTGTGCCAGTCCTGGGGCTTGAACCTTGAGCTTATTTTGCGCAAGGCTAGCTCTACCATTTAAGGTGGCTCGACTTATGGGCTTTAGGGTGGGTTTTTAAAAATTTTTTTTGGTAGTTAATTAGAAACCCTCACCATTCCAGCTTTGAACAGAGATCCTCAGATCTCAGCCTCAGTAGCTAGGATGACAGGCTTGAGTCACCATTGCTGGCCTTCCACAGTAACTCTTTGTGTTTTGCCAGTCCTGGGGCTTGAACTCAGGGCCTGGGCACTGCCCCTGAGCTGCTTTTGCCCAAGGCTAGCGCTCTACCACTTGAGCCACAGCACCGCTTCTGGCTTTTTCTGTGTATGTGGTGCTGAGGAATCGAACCCAGGGTCCCATGCATGCTAGGTGAGCACTCTACCACTGAGCCACGTTCCCAGCCCCATCCTCCCTTTCTTCTCTTCCTCTCCCTCCCCTGTCCTCCTCCCCTTCTTCCTCCCCTTCTCCTCTCTCTCTCCTCCTCCTCCTCCCCCTCTCCCTCCTCCCCTCCTTCCCAGGACTATGAGTCATGCTTAGTTTTGCAATTTAGTTATAGGCCATAGCATATTCAGCTGGCACTGCCTTAATTTTTGGAGTAATGAATGTGGTCCAGAAATGACTGTCATACCTCCCCTGAGGTAGACATGGTAGCTACTGGAACTCTGTCTCCTAACGTTGGGGAAAGGCGGAGAGCATCTTCAGGTTAGAAGAAAGTAGCCACTTTCTTTGCTGGTCCTGGAACTAGAACTCTGGGCCGGGTGCTGTCCCTGAGCTGCTTTTTGCTCCAGGCTAGCCCTGTACCGCTTGAGCCACAGCGCCACTTCCAGCTTTTTCTGTGATTAAGTGGAGATAGGAGTCTCAGGGACTCTCCTGCCTGGGCTGACTTCGAACTGTGATCCTCAGATCTCAGCCTTCTGAGTAGCTAGGATTACGGGTGTGAGTCACTGGCGCCTGGCTGAACAGTCAAAAGCAGGAAGCTGTTGGGGTTGTAGGTGAAGAAGGTGTATCCTGCGGCTGAGCAGCCAAGGGGTGGCTGCGCTTGCTCTTATTGGAGAGGGAAGGATTTTTCCTGTAATTCCAGTGACTCGGGAGGTGGCTTTCGGGAGGATCGTGACCTACCGCCTTCAGGAGCAACGAGTTACTGGGACTAGCTGGACCAATAAGCCGGGCAGGCCGGGGCGTGTGTGTTACCCCGCCACAGTGGGGATGGAGGTAGGGGGCTTGTTCTGAGGCTGACTGAGCCAGTGTGACTCTTACACCTTGGCAAGATTCATAAATCCAATGTAAAATCATTTTCTTTGCCCTGAGTTTCCTGGGGCAGATGTGTACGGAAAAACTGAAGCCCCCGAGACCAGCGGAGCCCAGTTCCTGGATCCGGATGTGCAGCTGCGGGCCCTGCCGGCCCCTCTCCCGCATTCCTCAGCAGACCGCAGCTAAGTTTAGAACCCGGGGCGGGAGCCCTGGGCCGCCGTGGCTCAGCACCGCGAGCCCTGTGCGCCCCGCGGCTCGCTCCAGCGGGAACGCTGTCAGGACGGGTTCCGGGAGCCGCCCGCGTGCAGGGGAGAAGGCGGCGAGGGACTCGCCCACCTGCCCTCCACGCGCGAGGACAGCTGGGCCAGAGGTGAAACCGCGTAAGTGAGGATGGCGCACATCGCTGCTCGTCGTGGTACGGCCGTATTTGGGGGTGAAAAACGTGATACAACCCCGTATGCTCATGGTGACGTGCTGGACTTGGGCCTTGAACTCGGGGCCTGCATCCCGCCCCTGAGCTCCACAACTTGAGTCTCAGCTCCACTTCCAGATTTTTGGTGGCTATTTGGAGATGAGAGTCTGGTGGAGGGGCTAGGGATACAGCCTAGCGGCAGGAGTGCTTGACTCGTATACATGAAGCCCTGGGTTCGATTCCCCAGCACCATGTATATAGAAAACAGCCAGAGGTGGCGCTGTGGCTCAAGTGGCAAAGTTCTGGCCTTGAGCAAAAAGAAGCCAGGGACAGTGCTCAGGCCCTGAGTTCAAGGCCCAGGACTGGCAACAACAACAACAACAACAAAAAAGAGTCTGGTGGACTTTCCTGGCCAGGGTGGCTTTGAACCACAAGCCTCAGATCTCAGCCTGCTGGGCAGCTAGGATGACAGCATGTTGGTATCCCAGGAGGGACGAAGTAAGACAGGGGCCTGCCCTTTCCGTGTCTTCTTTCCCTACCAATCACGCGGCAGAGAAAGGTGCTTCTAAGCGAAGGCCTTTTCCATCCTGTCATGGTTCTGTCGTGTCTCATCCGTGTCCCCCCCCACACTCCCTCCCCACCCCTGACACTGAAACCCTGCACTAGAGGGAGGGGGCCAGGGCAGGCCGGCAGGGCCTCTGTCTCCTGAGCACCCCCCCGCCCAGAGCCTCCCTCCTGGCCCGGGGGGCGGGGGCTCCGGGAGCGGGAGCGGTGACCACCGCAGCGCAGTTCTGTCCTTCGGGCCCCGTGTCTTCCCGCCTCTCTCCCGGGCAGAGGGTGAGAAGAAACTGTCAACGCTTGAGAGCTTTAGAGTCAGATGTGGATGTTCATAGCATATTCATCATCGGATTCATGACCGTTCATAATTGCTGAAAACTGGAACTGATTTCCATCCATCGTAGGATGAGCTAATAAACCGGGGTGTGGACACAGAAGACACAATCCTGAGAAGTGGAACCCACACAAGGCCACGGAGGGGGGCAAAGAGCACAGGCGCCGTGTGTCAGGTAGAAGAGAACCAGTGCCCGGGGCTCACACCTGTGCTGTAGCCCCAGCTCCTGGGGGCTGAGATGGGGGCTGAACAGCCCAGAGCCCCATGGGACTCCTACCTCCCATTAACCACCCCAACGCGGGGACTGGCGCTGCGGCTCAAGTGGTGGGGTGCTGGCCTTGAGCAAAAAGATAAGTTCAGGGACAGCGCCCAGGCCCGGAGTCCAAGCCTCGGGATCAGCACAGGAAAAGCAAAGCTCAGAATGCGTTCTTTCCGTGTGAAATGCACACACAGGCGACGTTAGTTTCTGATCCCAGACGTCACAGGGCACGCAGGGGGGCCAGGAGCCGGTCTGGTTGTTCAAGTTCCCCCAGCACGAGGCCCCGTGAAGCTGCGCTCGCGGCGTGCGCTCTCTGCTCTGCGCTCGCTGTACGTCGACTTGAACGCGTAAATTCAAATATCAGGATCTGTAGGGGCAGCCAGGTACCTTTGTGTCATGGGTTCATTTGAAAACGATAATGTGTGCAATATTCTAGAAATTACATCTTTAGCCATGACTTAAGATTGTGTTTTAGGGGGCTGGGGATATGGCCTAGTGGCAAGAGTGCCTGCCTCATATACATGAGGCCCTGGGTTCGATTCCCCAGCACCACATATACAGAAAATGGCCAGAAGTGGTGCTGTGGCTCAAGTGGCAGAGTGCTAGCCTTGAGCAAAAAGAAGCCAGGGACAGTGCTCAGGCCCTGAGTCCAAGGCCCAGGACTGGCAAAAACAAAACAAAACACAAAACCCGGGGCTGGGAATGTGGCCTTGTGGCAAGAGCGCTTGCCTCACATACATGAAGCCCTGGGTTCGATTCCCCAGCACCACATATACAGAAAATGGCCAGAAGTGGCGCTGTGGCTCAAGTGGTAGAGTGCTGGCCTTGAGCAAAAGGAAGCCAGGGACAGTGCTCAGGCCCTGAGTCCAAGCCCCAGGACTGGCAAAAAAAACAACACAAAAAAGATTGTGTTTTAAAGACCAGGTTTCCTATTGGCATAAACAGGAGGTGGTCTCCAGGTGGCAGCGTTAGCTGAGGTCCAGGTCCTCTGTGGAGACGGCGCCCCCTGCTGGTGGTCCGCGGTGGGCTGCGGAGAAGGCCGGGCCTGGGAAAGGATGCGCCGAGGCAGGCCCACCGCCAGGGGGCAGAGCCAGCCCGGCCGACGCTGAGCGGCCTTCAGAAAGGCGGCCGAGACCTTCAGCCCCCAGGGAGGGTCCTGGGGTGCCGGACCGAGGCCTGCCCCCCTTCCCCCCCAGCCCCGCTGTCCAGGCCCCTGGCCGCCGCCTCCCGCGCACCCTGCCCTCCAGGAGGTTCCTGCTGCCCACGCGGGTGCGGTGTGCTCTTTGCCCCGAAGGCCTTGCCTGGCAGCGCCACTTCTGGGTCATGAGAGTCTCACGGACTTTCCCGCCCCCGCCGGCTTCGGACTGAGATCCTCGGATCGCAGGCTCCTGAGTGGCCGGGACGGCAGGCGTGACCCGGCGGCGCCCAGCGAGGCCTCTCTGCTGTCTGCTGTGTCCCCGGGGCGCGTCTCGGGGTCCCGCGCGTGCCCGTGCGCCGTCGCGTTTCCCCTGCTCCCGCTCGCGGGGTCGTGTCTGGCGCTGAGGCCTTTGACTTGCTATTAGACGGCTCTTCTTCCCCCAGGAGTGCGTGTGGAAGCGCACAGGCCAGCTCGGGGGCATCGAAGGGCTCTGGAACAATCCTTGGGTCACTCTGATGGGCCCCTTCCCCTTCCATTCTTTCAAATTCCCCCTCCACGCAGAGAGGAGAGGCAGGAGGGGGCGGCTCCGGGGGAGGGGGGCCCCTCCCTGGCAGGACCTTCCCCTAAGGTGGGGGCTCCCCACACACTGGCTGAGTCTCGGGGACTCGGCCAGGGGCTCTGGGCCACGGGGGGCGGGGCAGCCGGGCTGGTCCTGGCTGCCCAGCCCCGCGGGCGCTGGCCCCTGCCCTCCCTCCCCCTCCTGCCGGACATTTCGGGAGTTTCCAGTTTCCCTACAAGGAGAAGCCTTGTGTGGATACAATGGCGTCCTGACACGCCTCCCGACAGCACGCCATCTCCAGGTGGAGAAGCAGGGCCCGGAAGCTCCCGCTCAAGCTGAGCCGAGACTCACACTGCACGCGCCCCCAGCCAGGGGGACCGCCCACCCAGGGCCCCGTTCTTACTTAGTGCCGAAGCCCTGACCACACGTTTGAAAGTCTAGAAAGAGTGTAAGGCCCTTCCGTCCCCATAACAGATTCACTGCAGTCACGAAAGGAGCAGCAAGCCTGGCCCACGCTACCTGGGAGGCTGGGCTCTGAGGACCATGGTTCGAAGCCAGCCCAGGCAGGAAAGTCCGTGAGACTCTTATCTCCAATGAACCACCAAAAGCCCGGTGTGGAGTTATGGCTCAAGTGGTAGAGCGCTTGCCTTGAACAGAAAAGTTCACCGACGGAGTCCAGGCCCTGAGTTCAAGCCCTGTGGACCAACCACAAAAACAAAACAAAACAAACCCTTCTATACATCAAAGAAGCGATTACCAGAACCAAGAGACAGCTCAGTGAGTTAGAGGAACTGTCCGCCAGCTATCCCCCAGTTAAAGGATTAACATGCAGGACACGCAAAGAGCTCAAAAATGAAACACCCAAAGAACAATCCAGCTACTAATAAATGAGGAAATGAATAGTCATCAGAGGAAGTAGAAATGTCTAATAATTACATGACGAAATATTCAGCATCCTTAACCACAAAGGAAATGCACATTAATACCACACTGACCTTCCATGCCCCCCCTCAGAATGGCGCTCACTGAGAAAGCACAAAGCAGCCCGTGATGGCGGGGGGTGGGGGTGGGGTGGGGGTTGGGGGTGAAGGGAGGCACTGTCCGGACGCTGGTGGGGGTGTACCACATAAACAGAAAAAGCCGGAAGTGGCGCTGTGGCTCACGTGGCAGAGTGCTAGCCTTGAGTGAAAGAAGCCAGGGACAGTGCTCAGGCCCTGAGTCCAAGGCCCGGGACTGGCAAAAACAAAAACAAAACGTAAAAATAGCTGGGCACCCGTGGCTCAGGCCTGTAATCCTAGTTATTCAGGAAGTTGAGACGTGAGGATCACAAGCAGAAATGTCGGTGAGACTCTTATCTCAAATGAATCATCAAAAAGCCAGAAGCAGAGCCGGAACTCAAGTGGTCGAGTGCTAGCCTTGAGCAAACAAGCTCAGGACAGAGCTGGGGCCCTGAATTCAAGCTGTAGTACTTGAACATGCATGCATATGCATGTATACACACACATACACACACCCCTTTTTTTGCTAGTCCTCAAACTTGAACTCAGCACCTGAGCTCTGTCCCTGAGCGTCTTTTGTGCTCAAGGCTAGCGCTCTACCACAGCCACAGCGCCACTTCCAGCCTTTTCTGAGTAGTTTATTGGAGATGGCGTCTTAGGGATTTTCCTGCCTGGGCTGGTTTAGAACCAGGCTGGCTTCGAACCGCAGCACTTGGATCTCTGCCCCCTGAGTAGCTAGGATTGCAGGTGTGAGCCCTGGCGCCTGGTTTAATCCCGCTGCTTTATGATCCTTCTCTTCCACCCCTCCCTGCCCACCTTCCCCAGACGCCAACGGACCGGCCCTCCTGACAGCGCCCGTGTCCCCCTGCCGGGGCACGAGCACGCGGGGCGGTGGAGGGGACTGGACGGCAGGGGTCAGGCTGACCCAGGCCCAGGGTGTGGGCCGCCTGGGACCCCTTCCCGGGGGCTTCTCTCCCCCGCCCCAGCCCCCGAGCCACGCCACGCAGGTCGGCCACGCCGCCGCGTGTGGCCAAGCACTGGAAACTCCCTAAACACCCGCCGGGCACCCCGACAATGGAGCCCTGTGCAGCTCTGGAAGAGGCCAAGTTCCCCGGTGGGGAGGGAGGGAGGGGAGACCGTGCCTCGCCCTCCTCCCCGGCCCAGGGGGCGGGGTGGCCCCCGAGGCCACGGGGTGAAGCCGCTGCTTCTTCCCCGCAGAGCAGAGCGGGCGGCGGTCACGGTGGCACGAGACTCCCCGACTTTCCCGCGCCCTCCGCTCGGAGCTGAGCCCCCCCGCCCGACGCCCCCAAACGCCCCGCACGCCCCGCACGCCCCGCACGCCCGCCGGCCACAGCGGGGACCAGCAGGACGAGGCCCCGCTGCCCGATCCCGGCGCCCCCTCCCGCTTCCCGGACGGGGCCGCCCCTGCGCCCGGAGCCCTGCCCCGCACGGGGAGAACAGGCCGGGCTGGGGGACCAGCGCCTCGGGCGGGCGTCCACACCCCCGACGGCGGCCCGGCCTCGGCGGCTGGGGCAGCTCCCCCACCCGAGCGGGGAGCGCTCCTGCCGACACCAGCGTCTGCAGAACGCCGCTCCCCCGTCTAGACTGTCGGGCACCAAGCATGGCTTCTGACCGGGAGCCCACCCGCCGCCGAGCTCGGCGAGCTTCCCCCCCAATCCAGAAGGTTCCAAGGCTGGAGACTTGATACCTCAGGATAGAACCCCGAGCCTACGGCCCGTCCACGCGGCTCCGGAGCCGCCGGGCTCGAGCCCAGCCCCGCCCAGAAGTCACTGAGACCCCACCTCAACCCACAAGCTCGGTGTCGCAGCGCACGCCTGTAGCCCCGGCTGAGACGGGGCCTGGGGAGAGGGCTGCGGTCTAAACCAGACCCGCACGCGCACCAGGCTCAACCCAGCAAATAACTGAAGCAAAAAGAAAAAAAAAGGCGAAGCTGTGGCTCAAGGGGTTCCCTTTCCCTGAAAGTGCGTGAGTTTAAACACACCACCACCCCGTATGGAGTGTGTGAAGGGCGGGGAGACGCCATCCACAAGAGTTCTCTTTCCTGTAACTCCTCTGTACATCACCTTGTTAGTAACAATAACTAACAAAAAACCAGTACGATGAAAGATGAAAGAGAATACAGATTCCACACGATTGAGTGGGAGACTGCGGTGCTATTGTCTTTCCCAGTAGGACTTGATCTTGCTTGGATTTTAGCCTCGGTGTTTTGTTCCGTCGAGGGCTTTTGGAGAGCTAACGGGGAGATGCTGCCTCTGTGGAGTGGCTATGGGGAGACTGCAGCTGTGGAGGGGGCCTCCTCCCCCTCCCCCCTCCCCCCCACAGGAGCCAGGGACCCTGGGGTGTGGGCAGAGGGCCGAGGTCCTGGCCCGGGATGAGCAGCAAAGGCAGCTGAAGAGGTCACGGAGAAGCTGCGGCTCTGCCACAGGAGCGCGGAAGGCGGCAGCTTGGCTTTGTCTTAGGCCCGTGTTTGTTACTGCGCGCTAAGCACTTCCCTCTTTCTTTCCTTGGCGTTTTCAGGGTGTGCACTTATGTTTATTTGTTTTTGTTTTTGCCAGTCCTGGGGCTTGGACTCAGGGCCTGAGCACCGTCCCTGGCTGTGGGCTCTCTCTCTCTACTTCCCCTCGATTGGGGGGGGGAAGGGGCTTGTCCGCCCCTTCCTGGGTGGTCCTTTATCACTCTCACGAGGGAGCGATGGCCACAGGTAGCCTCGGTGGCGTGTGGTCGCAGGGTGCCCCAAGAACGACACGGATGTGTGGGCCCCTGGAGAAAACCTCTAGGGCTTCTGTTTATTCAAATGAGGAGCCCCCCAGATATACCCCAAAGGCGGGCACAAGAGAGGGGCCCCTGATTGGTCCCAAGTGGCTGTCCCTCAAATGATGTCAGGAGACTTCCTTTGTGGGCAGAGGTCCAGCCCCCTATGGATGGGCCCCTGGGGTACCCCTCCGCCATAGCACACGTGCTAGCCCCAGGAACAGGGGCTTCTCTTCCTGTTAAAGACAGGAAGGGGAGGGACAGGCCGAGGTCAGCTGTGGCCCCTTAAAGGTGCAGCTGACCCCAACACCTGGCTTGTTTTTGTTCAAGGCCAGCAGCACTCTGCCACTCGAGCCACAGCGCCACTTCCGGCTTTTTTCTACATATGTGGTGCTGAGGAATCGAACCCAGGGCTTCATGTATACGAGGCGAGCGCTCTGCCCCTAGGCCACCTTCCCAGCCCGGGTGTGTACGTACGTTATGGTATTCACATACTTACAACGCGCTTGCGAGTTAGCATGGCACTTCGGTGTTGCTTTTGCCGTGTCGCGGCGGAACCCAGGGCCCCGCGCTGGCAGGGCGGCTGCTCTGCCACGTGGCCAGCCCAGGGCACGCCCGTGTGGTGTGTGTACCCGGGAACCGAGAGCGAGCCAGGCACCCAGGCCGCAGGGGCAGAGAAAGGGAAGCGCGCGCACATCCACGCGCCACGTGTGCTGGGGATGTTCCGGGAGGCCCAGCCAGGGGAAGGGCGCCCCGGAGCCGCTGCCCCCACCCTCCGGCGGCCCCTCAGCTCCGAGCCCAGCCTTCTGGTGCCACCTGCAACCCTAAGCCCCGTCAGCAGAGGGCGCCCAAGGGGCCGTCCCCGTCAGGCTCATGAAGGCAGAGCTGCCGGGGCATGGCTTACCCGACACCCCCCACCCGCCCCCCGTAATCGCTAGGAGGCTCTCTGCTGTGTCCTGGGAGAGGGAGCTCGTGTACGCTAGGGGCACCGTCCCACATTCCCCAGGCTTGGAGGCGCAAGTCAGCCGGAGACCTGCGGCCTCTGCCCCCCAACCCATCAGCCCTGGCACGGAACTCTCCAGAAAGAGCCTCCCCCTCCTGGCTCCAGCTTCCCCTGCCTTGACTGGGGCCCCTTGGAGGCTCTGTGGAATGGCTGGCACACTCTCCCCTTCCCCCCCCCAGGAACTCTGCTCTGTCCCCCAGTCCTAAGCCAGAACTTGGGTGCAGAGGAAGGCCACCCTGCCCTGCCAGCCCCCCACGCCACTGGGGCCCACGCAGGAGGCTGAAATGAGGGGGTCCACTCCCTCCCAAGGCCCCCCATCCTTAACAAAGGCCGTGAGGGGGTCCTAAAGTGTCCCAGCAGGCTGGCCCCACAGACCGCCCCCCCCCACCAGCTCCCCTCACAGGGCAGTGGCCAGCACCCTCCTGACTGGACTGCAGGAGGCGCTAGAGAGCTGGCTGAAAGATGGCGCCACCAACGCTACTCCTCATCCCACCCCAGGTTTGCAGCTCCCATAACAGATCATCCAAAGCCACTCTTAAAATCAGGTTTATGTCAACCTATAAAAACCTGGATTCTGAACATACACAGTACACATGTACAAAAGCAGTACTATAAAAATAATATTAATAGCATCCAATAAGCTAAGTCGTACAACTGTACAGACACGCCTGTGCACCCCCACGCTGGTCACGGGGTTCCCAAACAGTACCTGGGAAGAGGGATGAACGCACTGAGCCGGCCCTGGGCCGGGCCGGGCGCCCCGTGGGGTAGTAGAGGCCCAGCGGGGAAACCGGATTCATCCTTTCCTGGGGTGGGAGGGGCCAGGGGCCCTGGGGGGCAGGGGACACGAGGAGTAGCCGCCCCAGACGGAGGGCGCGGAAGCGGGAGGCGTGGGTGGCCTCCACAAGCAGGCCAGCGCCGGGGAGCGGCTCCTTCACTTTAACCGTGGGCGTGTCGGAGCACGAGGAAGTCGGTCACAGCAGCCACAGAGAGTGCACCCCGAGGCTGCCTGCCCCCCGCTCCTCAGATCGCGATCGCGGGGCTCCAGGCCTGTCACTGCGTGGCCCGGGGCGGCCCGGCGCGGCGGGGGCAGCCGAGGCCTCTGTGTCCACGCTCTGGAGTCCTGCGGAGGTCAGAGGGTCTAAGCCGGAGCCTAGACAGACAGACGGCCCTGTCAGGACCAAAGGACACTCCAGAAGTGCCCCCCGCGCGAGGGGCCCCGATGCCACTTTCCAGGCCCCAGATGAAGAGTCGGTTCATCGTCCCCACTGCCTTCCCGTCTGGTCTGCAGTTCTAGACTGGCTGCCCGGGTGGAGGCCGCCTGGCCCCAGGGAGCCGAGAGGACCTTCAGACCCTGAGGACGCGGGCCGGAGAAGGCCGGCCCAGGACCAGGGCCTGGGGTGCGGGTCTCCCTGCGTCTCCTGAGCGCTGACGCGTCCGCCCCCCTCAGCGGCCTGGAGTCTGTCCACGCCAGCTGCCGAGGTTCTGGTCCGTCCTGGCCGGCGGCGGCGGTGGCAGCGTTCCTAGGAGCAGCCGCGGAGCCAGCGCGGTCTCCGGCCCCCAGGCGGGGGGCGCCGGGCGCTCGCTGGGACGGACACACAGCCGGTCAGACGGCAGGAGGAGCTAACCGACCTTTATAAGTGAAAACAGGGCCCCGGAGGGCTGCTGGCCCCCCGTGTTGAGGTCTAGAATGTTGCGGATGCTCTTGGCGTCGCTGCTCGACAGGTTCCCCTTGATGGCCAGGATGGCGCTCAGGTGGCCTTTGCTGGCAAGCAGAGCGTTCCGTCAGTCCCATGGCCCCACCCCCCTTCCTCACGGCTGTCCCCGGCTCCCCCGACCCGGGACCCCGCCACGGGGCCCACAGCCAGCCCTCTGCCCAGCGAGGGCTCCCTCATCCGGGGCCCTGTAGCCCAGCAGGCCTCCCCTTGGTTGTTCTTCCAGAATATTCCTTCTCACGCCCTCAACGTGCCCAGTTACTTCCTACCCTTTAGGTCTCACCTCTCCCCAAAGGCTTTTCCATCTCTGAAGTCAAAACCTCTAGCTGGTCAAGATCTTGCTTAAACTCTCCAACTTGAAATTGTCTTTATTTCTTAGTCTGATTATCTCCTTAGCCCTGGTTCTCAACAGACTATAGGCCATGCGGGGGAAGGCTGGGGCCTGCACCCGAGGGCCTAGAACACAGTCAGGAACCTAGAAGACACTAAATAATTGCTGCTGGGTTGAGTAGAGGGATGAGCAAGTAGGTGGATAGATGTGTGGAAAAGACCAGTGGACAAGTAGACACACAGAAGCATGGAGAAATGGAGGGATGGGTGATTGATGGATAGGATAAATGGGTAGGTGGATAGATGGATGGATGGATGATGGATGGATGATGAATGATGGGTGGATGATGGATGGATGATGGATGATGGGTGAATGATGGATGGATGATGGATGATGGATGGATGGATGATGGATGGATGCGTGATGGATGATGGATGGATGAGGGATGGATGAATGGATGGATGGGTGGATGGATGATGGATGGATGATGGATGATGGATGGATGGATGGTGGATGGATGGATGCATAGATGGATGGATGAATGGATGATGGATGATGGATGGATGATGGGTGATGGATGGATGGATGATGGATGGATGATGGATGATGGATGGATGGATGCATAGATGGATGGACAATGGGTAGATGAATGGATGATGGATGGATGATGGGTGATGGATGGATGATGGGTGATGGATGGATGGATGATGGATGATGAATAGATGGATGATGGATGGATGGATGCATAGATGGATGGACAATGGGTAGATGAATGGATGATGGATGGATGATGGGTGATGGATGGATGATGGGTGATGGATGGATGATGGGTGATGGATGGATGGATGGATGATGGATGATGAATAGATGGATGATGGATGGATGGATGCATAGATGGATGGACAATGGGTAGATGAATGGATGATGGATGGATGATGGGTGATGGATGGATGATGGGTGATGGATGGATGGATGATGGATGATGAATAGATGGATGATGGATGGATGGATGCATAGATGGATGGACAATGGGTAGATGAATGGATGATGGATGGATGATGGGTGATGGATGGATGGATGATGGATGATGAATAGATGGATGATGGATGGATGGATGCATAGATGGATGGACAATGGGTAGATGAATGGATGATGGATGGATGATGGGTGATGGATGGATGGATGATGGATGATGAATAGATGGATGATGGATGGATGGATGCATAGATGGATGGACAATGGGTAGATGAATGGATGATGGATGGATGATGGGTGATGGATGGATGATGGGTGATGGATGGATGGATGATGGATGATGAATAGGTGGATGATGGATGGATGGATGCATAGATGGATGGACAATGGGTAGATGAATGGATGATGGATGGATGATGGGTGATGGATGGATGATGGGTGATGGATGGATGGATGCATAGATGGATGGACAATGGGTAGATGAATGGATGATGGATGGATGATGGATGATGGATGGATGGATGATGGATGGATGATGGATGGATGGATGGATGGATGATGGATGGATGATGGATGGATGGATGGATGGATGCATAGGTGGATGGATGATGGGTGGATGAATGGATGGATGGGTGGATAGGTGGGTAGCTGAGTAGATAAGGTTGGCACTTGCATGGGTGAATGGATGGATGGACAGGGATGGATGAGGCTAAGCTAGGTCAACCCCAGTTGATGCTCATTCAAACTTCTCTTACTATGACAGAGGACCCATCGTAAAGGATAATAATTCATCAGGGCCTCAACAGAAGGCCCAGGGCCCAGGACACAGGTCCAGTCTCCAAAGACCCAAAGGCGGAAAGGCAGCCCATGGCTTCTCCGGTCTCACCTTTTGCTCTGGAAGGCCACAGCCTGTGTAGCTAAGGATGGGGGAGCGAGCCCACTGTGCGGCTTTGTCTTAGCTCTCCCTCTAGTGTGTCACCTTGGACGCAGCCTTTCCGGCTGCAGAGAGGGGATAAGCAGTGCCACCCTTGTAGCGCTGTCCTGAGGGCCAGGGTCACAAGTGCCCGGTAAAGGTCTTAGCACCGTGCCTGGCACGCAGTGAGCACCCAGCACAGGTCGGCTGCACTGTGAGGTGTTGGCAGTAGAGCCAGTCAGGCCTCGGAGGGGCTGCTTGGACTCCAGTGGGGCTGGGAAGGACCCTCGGCGCCCCTCATTCTTACCTGAAGTCCGGGTAACAGGTGGAGTACGTGGCCACCTCGATCTTGATGGCACTGGGGTCTTGCAGGCGGATGATCTCAGCCAGCGAGGGGAGGGCGGGGTGCAGCCAGGTGGCCGGGGAGCCCTGCGGGCACAGGGCTGCTTGAGAAGGGCGGCCTCTGTCCCAGGGAGACTTGGGGGGGGGGACCCCAGGGGCTGGGCGAGGAGCTGCAGACCACCCCAAGGGCCCCGGAGGCCGGGCAGGGGCTCACGTTCTGCGTGCAGAAGTGCTGAATGGCGTCGGCGTTGGCGCGGATGTGCCTGGCCAGCTGCTGCTGCTGCTCGGCCGTCTTGAGGACGAGGTGGCGCTTGCTGAGGCGGATGATGTATTCCTTCACCAGGTTCAGGTGCACGGCCGCCATGAGCTCCTGCGAGGCGAGCAGGACGGTGAGCGGCTGCTCCCCATGCCCCGTGCCCCACACGCAGATGTGTCAGCGTGTGTATCTAGACTCGCCCGCCCCCCAGGCCCCCTCCAGCACCCCCCTCCCCCCCACCTCACCTCCCGGAAACAGTCGTGCAGCTCCGAGAACTCGGGCAGCCACCGGCACACGAAGGCCAGGATGTCGTCCAGCGTCTCGGCGGGTGTGGCCCAGCGGGTCTGCGTGAACCTCTTAAACAGCGGCTGAGCCGGGACAGCCGGGCGTCAGGAGGGCGCGCGGACACCCTCGCCGGCACACGCGAACCCGGCGGGCTCAGGACGCCCCAGAAACCGGACGGAGCACGAGGAGGCCCGGCTCCCGGGCAGGAAGGGGAAGCAGGTCTGTGTACTCTCCTCCGCCAGGCGGCCGGGCCGCAGGCCCTGAGGCCGTTTCCCCCCCCCCCCCCCCCGCCTCCCTCCTAAATAAATAAATTCCTACATAAACAAGGCCTTGCGCCCGGCTGGGCACGGAGCCCGGAGACTTGTCGCCCAGGGTCACTGCTTGGGCCTCTAACACCCTCGGGCTGTCCCTGGCCTCCTGTCTTGGACACCGGGCAGAAAGCCCTGCCAGAGCCTTGCTGAGACCCCCGGCCTCGCTCTGCGGCGGATTTCTTGGCTCCCAGGACGTCCAATTGTCCGCCAGAGGCCTTGAGCAGCCAGAGGGAGGAGCGAGGAGCGGTGGGGGCTCCCCTACCTTCAGGCCCACAAACAGGCTCTGGAGCAGGGTGTCAAAGCCATGAGCCTTGAGCTCATTGAGGGGGTTCAGCAGGTGGTCCAGGGGGTTCTGTGGTATCTGCCACTTCTGCTCCACGGACATCCTGGGCAGTGGAGACGGGAGGTCAGGCCAGCCTGCCCGGCCTGGCCCCGTACCCAGCAAGAGCCTGCCCAGCCTCTAGCCCCATACCCCACCCGCCCTGCTCTCAACGTCCCAAGCTTCTCTTCCTGCGTGGGATCAAGGCCGCGCCCTCCATCACCCCACCCCCATCAGGGCACACCTGCAGCAGCAGCCCCCCCGCCCCCGCCCAGCACGCTGCCCCTCGGCTTGCCATCTGCTTCATGGACTTGCCGTGAGCAACCAGCCAGACGGCTGGTCTCCAAGCTGACTCCCCCAGGCCCGGGGGGGGGGGCTGGGGGGTCCTCCCCCACTGCTGCTCCCGCCCACTTCAACCCCACTGCCCAGCAGCTCCTGCTCACTTCAGTCCCGCTCCTCCCCCTCCTCCCTCCCTCCCAGCCCCCTCACCGGAAGGACAGGCAGCTGTTGATGTTGGCCATGACATTGGCCCTGTAATTCCTCAGCTGTCTGCCTCTCTCCAGAAATTCATCAAAGGTGCACTGGTAGCTGGCGGAACCAGAAGGGACACTTCAGGACGAGCACTGGAGTGTGGGTGCTGTGTCTGATTGCCTCCACGCCTGGGGAAGGCCCCTCAAGATGACGCCACGGGCTGCACGAGCTAAGGCGTCCAGGGAAGATGCTGTCCGACTCTGGGGTCCCTGGTCTCCTCTATCGCTTCAGGAAGGGCTGTGGGTGGCTAAAGGAGACTTCTGGGCTGGACAGTGGGAGGGGTGGCGGGGTCCCCGTCCCCAGGGATGCCCTCTCCGAGGGGATGGCTCAGGGAGGGCTCTGCCGGCGGGATGGGGGGGGCAGCCGGGGAGGTGGCCACACCCAGGGCTCTCGGGGGAGCAGGGAGGACTCTGACGTTCCCAGCACCCCTTCCCTGGCTGAGGTGGGGGGAGGGCCGGGGTGAGGAAGGGCACCGCGGAGCCCTCGGTGCCCGCACGGACGCACCCACCTTCTCAGGAACTCCAGCAGCTCCACCAGCAGCATCTGGGTTATCTGCGTGCCCAGGGCGGGCGTGATGGTCTCAGCCTTGGTCTGACCCTGGGAGATGATCTGCAGGGGGGTGGGGGTGGGCAAGTGAAGCAGGAGTCTGCCGGGGGGAAGGGGGGGGCAGGCTGGACCAAAGGAGCAGGCCCGGGCCGTGGGGTGAGTGGAAGCGGGCTCTGGCGGGCGCGGGCGGGCCTCCCCGGGCACTCTGTGCCTGCCGGGCAGGGGCGGTACCTGCATGATGTCTATGGCCAGCTCACTGTGGCAGTGGCCATCCAGCCTCTGGGGAGCCACATCCTGGGCCCAGCGCTGGGACTCCAGGTTCAAGGCTCGGGTCATCAGCTCCTTCACGTTGGCCTGGAGAAGGGAGGACAGGCATCGTAGCCCAGGCCTGTCACCCTGCTCACCGGGAAGCACCGGCCCTGCTCCCGGCCTGCTCCCGGGGCCTGCCCCTCTCCATCCCGCCCTGCTTCCCTCCACCCCAACCCCCCAGCCCCCCCCCCGCAGGACTCACCACCTCATTGGACAGGAAAGTGCTCTCCAGCACTTTGATCTGCTTAGGGGTTAGGAGGCCCCCAAGACTGAGCCCCTGCAGCTCCCCGGCCAGCTTGGGGCTGTTGAGGATTTCGCTGTGGGGCAGAAGTGGGGGGCTGGCATGAGAACTGGGCGCCTCAGCAGCCTCCTCAGCAGAGCCCCGGCTCCCCAAGTCCAGAGATGGGTTAAGGCCCAAAACGTGTGATCCGCGTGTCCTTTCTCACTCGCCCACCGTCCACACCTGCTCTCAAGGCCCTCCCCCCCCCAAATCAGCCAGCCTAGAGGCTGCCTGGCCTCTGTCATACCGGGCCACCACCCTCTCCTGCTCGGCCTCTGCAGGACCCTCCCCCAGCCCCCCTGCTCCCAGCCTGGACTCAGGGGTGCCTTCCACCACGCAGAGCACCTATCCAGTCTGATCCCCCAAAGAAAGACCCAACCCAGCTCCTGGTCCTGAGGCCCATCCCACTGCCCCCTGTGAGCTGAGGGGGGGGGGGTCCCTGGGAAGGACGGCTGCCCTTAGAGCACGGTGGCCCTCCTGCCGGGCCCCAGGCCGCCCAGGAGACCTGCCCCGTCCTGGCATCTGTCTGGAGGCTGCAGGACGGGCCTCTCTGTGCCCCTCACCCGGGCATGACCCCGTGGCCCCTCTGCTCCCCACACTGTGGGCCACGTGGGCCTCAGTCACGTCTCCTTGCACGCTGTCCACACTGGCTGTGTCCTGCTCTGATAACCCGCCGGGTGCTGGGCTGCAGACCCGAGCACCAGCGCCGGGAAGGCGGGCGGGCAGAGGCGTGAGTGTCCAGCGCTTCCTGGTGAGTCAGAAGCCAGCAGGAACTGGATAAGAATCGGGCAGCTCCAGGCCTGTGGCCATTTCCCTCTGCCCTACTGGCTCCTCACCGACCCCCACTCCACGCGACAGCGGAGCCCATGGCCACCAGGAGGTCCCCAAGACCCTGCACCTTCCTTCAGACTCGAGGCGGAGGTCGGGGGCTGGGGGTGGGGGTCGGGGGCTGGCCGGGGCTGAGCACCCTTATTGCCTGGATTTTTCCACATGCACTACGAGCCCCTCCCCCCGCAGCTTGGGCGAATGGAATCACAGCCAATCGGAGGATGAGGCGGGATCCAGCCGGGACCCAGCTGCCCTCCTTCGGCACAGCCATCCCTCTGAGGTGTGCAGGCCCTGGACGGGACGCCCTGGACGGGACTGCCCACGGGTGACCCTGCACCAGAAGACCCCTGCTAGCTCTCCTGCCCGGGGCTGCCTGACCGCAGGAGGCCAGGCACATCCCGGGCCGCTCCCTCTGCGGGGGCACCGCCCTCCCACCGGCCGGACTCCACATCTGCGCGTCCTGGGAGGGTGGGCCACGGGGGGCGCGCACGTGCGCACACGCACGGACACCAACGGACACGCTCGGGTCTGGGCTCCTCTGCCACACCCTCCCTGGTGTGCTCCATCCCTCTTCTGCCCCAGGCGGAGGAAGGCCCGGTCCTCCGGGGCCCCTGGCCGCCGGGGCTCCCTGCGCGGGCCCGGCGCGCCCCCCTCCTGCCCGTCCCGCCCCACCCCCGGCGCGCCCCCCCCCGTCCCGTCCGTCCCCGCCGCCGAGGCGCTCACTTGGGGTACAGGTTCTGCGCCCAGAGCAGCAGCAGGTAGGTGTCGCGCTCGCAGAGCTCGAACTGCGCCAGGGCGCCGGCGTGGGCCGCGAAGTGCCGGTGGTAGCTGCGCGCGTAGGTGGCCACCACGTCGAAGTCGGCGGGGAAGAGCGGCTTCAGGCGCTGCACCACGGCCGCCAGGTCGTCGCGCATGGTGCGGCCCATGTGCACGAAGGCGCTCTCGGCCTCCGAGCGGCCCGCGGCGGGCGGGGCGGGGGGCGCGCCCATGCGCTCGGCCGCCGCCTCGGCCACCGCGCCGCGCCACAGCTGCAGCCAGCGCCGCGGCCGCGTGCGCGCCAGCGCCAGGGCCCCCGCCGCGCCGGGCGCCGCCTCCTCCCCGGGCCCCGCGGGCTCCGCGCGCGCCCCCGCCGCCGCCGCGCGCCGGTCCTCGCGCTCCTGCTCCTCCAGCACCGCCAGCGCCTGGCGCAGCCGCCCGGGCGCCGCCTCGAGCGGCCGCCGCAGCACGCCCAGCACCTGCGGGCGCAGCAGCGCGTACAGCGCCTCCACCTTGCTCCGGCGCCGCACCAGCTCCGTCTCGCTCGCGCCCGCCGCCGCCGCCGCCTCCAGCTCCCGCTCCAGCGCCAGCAGCGGCCGCGCCGCCTCCAGACGCCCGCTCTCCAGCGCCTCCTTCAGCTCCTCCACTGCGCGCGCCCGGAAACCCGCGTCAGGGCCGGGGACCCAGCCCGGGCCCCCGGGCGCGGGATCCGGACGCCTCCCCCCGCCCTCCGCTCCGCCGCAGCCCCGGCCCCCGGGCGCGGGATCCCCGACGCCTCCCCCCGCCCTCCGCTCCGCGCGCCGCCCCGGCCCCCGGGCGCGGGATCCCCGACGCCTCCCCCCGCCCTCCGCTCCGGCCCCCGGGCGCGGGATCCCCGACGCCTCCCCCCGCCCTCCGCTCCGCGCGCCGCCCCGGCCCCCGGCAGCGCGCCCGGCGGCCCCGCGCGCCCCGCCTACCTGTGGGCGGCGGGCCGGCGGGCTCCCGCCCCGGCTCGCGCTCCTCCGCCGGCTCCGCGGGGCCCGGCTGGTCCCCCTCCTTCTTCTTCTTCCCTTTGGTGAAGACGCTGAACATGGTGGCCAGTCCTTTGGACTTCTTCTTCTTCTTCTTCGCAGCCTCGTCCACCTCCCCGTCGGGGGCCAGCCCAGCCTCGGGGGGCGGCACCAGGTCCTCCGAGGAGGCCCCCGACACCGAGGCCTCGGACTCCGCCTCCGAGCCGGAGCGCCCCTGGGGGCGGCTCTCGGGGACGCCGTGGGTCTCCGGCACCGGCTGCTGGCCCGGCAGGCCCGGGAAGGCCATCATCTTCACCATCACCCAGCTCACACCTGCCGGTTTGGGGGTGCGGACGGCAGGAGTCACCGCGAAGCCGCCCCAGGCCCGAGAGCGCAGCTGGGCGGCCAACTGAGAGCGCGCGATCTGATTTCCCCCGCACAACGCAGGCCATTTCCCCGGCCACAGGAGAACCCGCCGCGCCCTCCATGACCACAGGTGCCCCCAAACCAGCGCCGCCCCTTCCTACCCGCAGCTCCCTCCCAGAAGTTCACAGGCGGCGAGGAAGGAAGCGGGCGGGAGCCCCCTCCAGGCTCCGGGAAGCTGCCGGCCCTTTGCACAGAGCAAGCGCAGAGGTGCAGGAAGATCCGCGCCGTGTGGGTTCTCAGGACTCCCCGCGACCCGAAGCCAGACCCGGGCCTCCGACCCAGCTCAGCCCCCGCCCCCCGCCCCCCGCCCCCGACTCCGACTCCGCCCCGCACAGTTCGCGCTTGGCTTTCCACCACGAGAGACGCCCAGGGCAGAAACACAGCTGCTCTTACTGGGGCTGCAGACAGCAGAGCCTGACCCCAGGCCGGCCTCGGAGGTCAGGCCCCCAAAACTCGGGACTCGGCCCTACAACCAAACCCTGGTCTGCCGAAGAATGCCGAGGCCTCCCCAAGCTTCAGAGAGCCCCGGGACTGGGCGAGCCTCGGGGCTGCTTGTGGTCACAGCAAGTGTGCTGTAGAACCCAGGCTACCCTGCCCTGCTCCCCAACCCAGTGACGACACCTTCACAAAGGCGCTCCCCGTTTCTACGCCCTCCCCCGGTGCCCATCCCATCTGGAAAGGGTGGAACTTCATTGAAAATGCCCGTGATCCACCGCGTGGGCGTGGAGGTCAGATGTCACCGCCACCCCCATCCGGAGAGGCAGGCAGCCTTCCCCGCGGCCAGAGCAAGGCAGGACCAAGAAAGGAGAGCACAGCTGAAACTGGGGGGTGGGGGGTGGGGGGACAGGCGGGGCGGGGCCTCCCGTGGCTGGCGTGACCCACAACCACAGTGCCACCTGCCTGACCAGCTGCTCACTGGCATGACCCCTAGCCATGGTGCCACCCGCCTGAACCCCTGTCAAGAATAAACACATCAAGCCACATCTCCTGTTTATCAGGATGGCTCGGCCCGGGGCTCAGCCTAGGCCTTTCCCACAGCCCCCCTTGCCTCTGGCAGCCCAGCACCCCGACCCCTTCCCCGAGCAGCTTGTCCCACCCCCTGGGGTTTGGACCGGGGAAGCCCGGGTTCTTCTTCCGCAGCCCCAGCCACCTCCGCGTGTCCTGCGCAGAGCCCTGCCCTCGGGACCTCAGCTGCCTTCCAGTCTCAGGCAGGTGCAGAACCTCACCCCCGGGCTGAGAAGGCAGAGCCCTAAGCCACAGTCGGGGGGGGGGAACCCCAGAATTCCACCCTGCCACCCCACCCCATCTGTGTGCCAAGCACCCAGTGGAGCCGGTCTGGCCAGGGGGCTCCTCGCCCCTCTTAGGTGCCCTGTCCCTTTGTCCCCCTCCTGGGAGGGGGGAGGGATGCCCAGCACTGCTGCCCCCCCCCACCTGGGTCTACACAGCTTCTGGGCGCACACCATGCCTCTCGGACCCGCTGGGGCTCAGCTGCCCCCCTGCACTACCATGTGGACTGGACTAGACTAGACCGCCCCCCCTTCCTTCATGGGCCTCAGTTTCCCCATCTGTAAAACGTGGATGAGACCCCCATCTCACAGCACTGCTCAGGACAGGGCCAAGAAGAACGGGCACCAGTGGACCTCGGGAAATGAGCCCCCCCCCCCCGCATAGCAAGCAGCCTAGTGGGGAACAGAGGTGCCCCCCCAAAGCAAGAAGGCCTGGTCCCCCACACATGGTAAGACCACAGTCTGTGGCCCAACGGTGGCCTGGTGTGGACACACACACGTGTGCGTGCACAGCCCCAGCCCCAGGCCCCGCCTCCTTTCCCAGCTTCTCGCGTGGGCCTCGGGCCTCTCCTCTGGGGCCCCAGCGGGGTGGGGTGGGGGCCGCGGGACCCCGGCAGAGGCGCAGTCTCTTGGCCGGTCCCGCCCCTTCCCTTTCGATTCCGGAGCTTGCCCCCCCCGCCCGCCCGCCCGCCCGCCCTTTGCGTCGAGCGCAGGCACTGGCGCCCGGCCTCAGTTTCCCAAGCGGGGGCGGCTGGGGTCAGGGGCCCCCCAAGGGTCCCCGCCCCCTCCCGGCCGGGGCGCCCCGCGGGCCGCTCCCCGGGAAGCCGGCCGGGCCGCCGGCGGGGCGGCCGCGCGGGCCGAGGTCACTCACCGTGTCCGTGTCCGGGCGGGACGCGCGCCCGGGCTCCGCCGGCTCGGCCTGAAATAGTCGCCGGCCCCGCCCCGCCCCGCCCGCCCCGCCCCGCCTGTGGTCACCGCGGAAAGCCCGCGGGCGGGCGGAGGGCGGCGGGCGGCGCTGCGGGCCGGGCCGGGCGCCGGGGCCACCGCGGCGCGGGCCATTGTGCACGGCGGCCCCGCTGCCAAGGCCACGGCGCGCGTCACACAGACGGCCGGCCGGGGGCCTCCCGCCCTCGCCCTCCACCCACCGGGGGCCCGGTGCCCTCCCGCCCCCCTCCCCCCTCCCCCCTCCCGGAGCCCGGGTGCCCTCCCGCCCCCCTCCCCCCTCCCCCCTCCCGGAGCCCGGGTGCCCTCCCGCCCCCCTCCCCCCTCCCGAGCCCGGGTGCCCTCCCGCTCTCCTCCCCCCTCCCGAGCCCGGGTGCCCTCCCGCTCTCCTCCCCCCTCCCAAGCCCGGGTGCCCTCCCGCTCTCCTCCCCCCTCCCGAGCCCGGGTGCCCTCCCGCTCTCCTCCCCCCTCCCGGAGCCCGGGGTGCCCTCCCGCCCTTGCCCTCCACCCACCGGGGGCCGGGTGCCCTCCCGCCCCCCTCCCCCCTCCCGGAGCCCGGGTGCCCTCCCGCTCTCCTCCCCCTTCCTGGAGCCCGGGGTGCCCTCCCGCTCTCCTCCCCCCTCCCGGAGCCCGGGGTGCCCTCCCGCCCTTGCCCTCCACCCATCCGGGATGTCCTCCACCCTCCCCAGGGTGCCCTCCTGCCCTCCACCCTCCCCGGGGTGCCCTCCTGCCCTCCTCCCCCCTCCCAGAGCCCGGGGTGCACTCCCGCCCTCTGCCCTCCCACCCTCGCCCTCCACCCACCGGGTGCCCTCCCGGAGCCCAGGGTGCCCTCCTGCCCCCCCCCCCGCCCCGGGCCCAGCAGTCTCCCTCCCTCAGGGCAGCGGGGCCAGGGAGGCACGTTGGGGCGCCGGGTGGGCGGGCTTCCTGCGGGCGTCCTGGAGGGGCTGTTGGGGCGCTGGTGCCGTCCAGGTCAGCCTCGCTGGAGGCCAGGATGTGCCCCAGCTGTGGTGCGGGTGCCCGCGGGACTGGCCGGGCTCCCCTACCCGCACGCCCCAGCACGGCCTGGCGTCGGGGCCGCTGCCCCCCAACTCTGGCCCCAGGACCCCCCCAGCGTGGCCTGGCATCAGGACCCCCCAAACTCTGGCCCCAGCATGGCCTGGCGTCGGGGCACCGTCCCAGGACCCCCCCCTGACAGCGCAGCCTGGCGTGGGGACCCCCTCCCCCCACCCTCCCAGCCCCCCAGCCCTGTCTGTGCTGGGGGCAGGGAGGGCACCGGCCCCTCCCCACCTCACACCCCCGGAATTCCTGCCCTCGGGAGGGAGGGAGGGAGGGAGGGTCGTGTCATTCAGGAATTTCCCGCTGGCACCGGCTTCCCCTTGGCTGGGAGCTGGGGCCTCGGCTCCTCCCCATCTTTTGTTGGGGGGGGCCGCCTTTCTCCCTCCCTCCCGAGCCCCCCCCCCCGAGCCTGGGCAGGGTGGAGGGAGGGAGGGGCAGCCCCCCCGGGACTGTGGACTTCCCCTTCCTCCTCCAGGGTGGTGGTGGTGGGCACCGGGTTTGAGCCCCAGCTCCCATCCCTCTGATCCCCCAGGACGGCCTTTGACACCCCTCTCCTGCCCGCCCCAGGATCCCCAAGTTCAGAGGAGCCCGCAGAGCCACGGCGCCCAAGCTGGGGCATCCCATCTGCTCCGCGGTGGGGTGCGTGCGGGGGGACGGGGACGGGGGGGGGGGGCGGGCAAGCCTGTCCACCCCGAGCCGGACAAAGATGATGAGAAGCAGGGCCTGGTGGCCGGGACGGGTTGCGCAACCGCCCGGCCTGGGTTCCCTCCGCCGCCACATTGGGAAACTCCGGGAGCGCTCGTGTGTGCTCAAGGCCAGGTGTGCACGTGTGTGTGCATGTGCGCACGTGTGTGTGCACGCGCGCATATACATACGTGTGTGTGCTCGTGCGTGTTCTTGTGTGTGCACATGGGGGGCCATCAAGACCCCACGTTTGCAGAGAGCAGCGTCAGGAGCTTTGCCAGGCAAGCGCTGCCCGTCGACCTTGACCCCGGCGACTCGGGGTCGGAGCCGGCCTCACTTCCTCTCTTTGGGATCCGGAGTACGGGTCAAAGGTCCCTGGGACACCCGAAGGTCGGGCTGGGGGGAGGGGCTGGGGGCCGCCAGCAGTGGGGGCCCACGGGGGCTGGAGCTCTTGCTCCCCTTGGCAGCTCCGGGGCGGCCTCCCCTCCCCCTCCCCCTCCCCCTCCCCTCCCCCCTCCCCGCCGGAAGTGAACATCTGGAGCCACTTAGGGAGCAGCTGCCTCCCGTCCGCGCCCGGGGCGCAGCGGCTGGCCACAGCCCACCAGTCCCAGCCCGAGGTCCGGGAGGACGGCACCGGGCGGCCAGCCACCGTCGACTTGCACGCGACCTTGCTCACGACCTTCAGAGGCCCGGGACGCAGGGACGGGACTACCTACCCACTCCGTGTTTCGGGCCTTTTGCTTATTTGTTTGAGGCAGGGCATCGCTCTGTGGCCCAGCCGGGCCTTAAACTCGAGGCCATCTTACCTTCACTACCCAAGTGCCGGGACCGCAGGTGTGTATCCCCACACTGGGCTCCCTCTTTATGTTTTTAATCGTGGCGAACACATATGTGACACGAAATTTACCCCTTGAAGTGCACGAAGTGCATTTGAACCGTCCCGCAACCCATCACTCCCAACCACCCATCACCACCAACTACCCATGGAACCGTCCGCCCCGTGCAACACGGAAGCTCTATCCCATCATCCAGCCATGCCCCACTCCTTCCCCCCCAGTTCCTGGCCACCCCCAATCGACTGTGGGTGGAGAGGTGCCGTAATGGACCCTGTGCGCTGCCTTCAAGGCCCAGCCCCGGGTAGCAGAGGTCCCAGTTCCTCTTTAAGTCTGCTGTATTCTCCTGGGTGCACAGACATCTTGTGTATTTGTCCACCCGCTGTGGGCTCCAGCATTGCTTCCTGCTTTGGGCCATCGGGAGTGACACTGATCTACTGAGCCACGGCATTTCAGGAGTCTGAGATCAGGAGGGTCAGAGTTCACGGCCAGCTCCCGCAGAGAAGTGTGTCAGGCCCCTTTCCATCCTATAATAAGCTGGATCCATGGCTTGCGCCGGTCACGCCAGCTGCACGGGAGGTGAGACCCGGAGGAGTGAGGTTCCGGGCACGCCCGGCCTAAACGTTCACAAAACTTCCGCTCCTGCCTGTCATCCCAGCTAAGGGGGAAAACAGCCTAGAAAACAGGAGGGCTGGTCAGGATACGGAACCCAGACACAACAGCAAGACCCCATCTCAAAATGACAAGGCGGGGGGTGGGCTGAGGTGCGACTTAATGGTAGGACACCTGCCCAGCAAGCAAAAGGCCCCAAGTTCAATCTACAGCACCACCAAAGCAGGAGCAGTGAGGGAGGGGGGAGGGCGGGGGGGGAGGGGGAAGAAGGCGGGCGTGCAACTATCTGCTCACAGCTCTGCTTCTCCTGACCTTTTTTTTTTTTTTTTTTTTTTTCTGGTCCTGGGGCTTGAACTCAGGGCCTGGGCACTGTCCGTGAGCCTCTTTGTCCTCAAGGCTAGTGCTCTACCACTTGAACCACAGCACTACTACCCGCTTTTTCTGAGTTTATTGTGGGTAAGAGTCTAGTGGGGGGTAGGGTTAGTGGTACAGTGCTTGCCTTGCATGCACGAAGCCCTGGGTTCGATTCCTCAGCACCACATAAACAGTAAAAGCTGGAAGTGGCACTGTGGCTCAAACGGTAGAGTGCTCACTTTGAGCAAAAAAGAAGCCAGGGACAGTGCTCAGGCCCTGAGTTCAAGGCTCAGGACTGGCAACAAAAGACTCTGAGGGGCTTTCCTGCTGGCTGACTTTGAACACGGATCCTCTGGTCTCCACTTCCTGAGTCGCTGGGATTACAGGCGTGAACCTCCCGGGTACGGCTCCTCCCTGGCTTCAGTTGCTCTTCGGGAATGGCAGGCTCTGCTAGGCCAACATGGACTGATGGCCTCACCCACCGGGTAAAGCAGGCGCTGCTTCATCGTCTTCTTTCCCCAGGCGAGGAAACTGAGGCCCGGAGAGGTCCAGTCAGGTCCTGGTGAGGAGTGAGCCTGCCCTGTGCCCGAGTCTCTTGCAGCTTTTTCCCGTGTCTGAAGTCCCACGCGAGGAAGCGGAGTGTCAGGACACGGGGGCGTCAGCCTCCACTCATTTTCTATCACAGAGAAAAGAGGTCCCCATCTCCTCCACTCCTCCCGGCCTTTGCCTGTGGGGCCGCGCGCCCCTGGTGGCCTCCAGGCCCCGGGACCTGGGGGGGGGGCAGGGGGGGGACCGGCCCGCCCTCTGACCCCTCTCGGTGTCTCAGCTCGGTGCCAGCGGCGGCGGGCGGCACGGCGGGTGGGGGAGCCAGGCCGCGGCCCGGATGCGCCCGGAGCCAGGGCTGCCAGCCCTGTCCAGCGGGGTGCTGCCTGTGGGCGGGACCCGGGGTCTCCCCAGGCCTCTCCCGTCAGCAGACCCACTTCCCTCTGAGGGGTGACTTGCACTTCTCACCGCCCGGCCTCGGCTCCCGGGCCCCCTGCTTCTCCCCGCCTGGCTTCTGCTTTCGCTTCTCAGGCCCCCCCCCACCTGGCTGTCTCTCACCCCCCCACCTGGCTGTCTCTCACCCCCCCCACCTGTCTCTCACCCCCCCACCTGTCTCTCACCCCCCCACCTGGCTGTCTCTCACCCCCCCCACCTGTCTCTCACCCCCCCCACCTGGCTGTCTCTCACCCCCCCACCTGGCTGTCTCTCACCCCCCCCACCTGTCTCTCACCCCCCCACCTGTCTCTCACCCCCCCACCTGGCTGTCTCTCACCCCCCCCACCTGTCTCTCACCCCCCCCACCTGGCTGTCTCTCACCCCCCCACCTGGCTGTCTCACCCCCCCACCTGGCTGTCTCTCACCCCCCCACCTGGCTGTCTCTCACCCCCCCACCTGTCTCTCACCCCCCCACCTGGCTGTCTCACCCCCCCACCTGGCTGTCTCTCACCCCCCCACCTGGCTGTCTCTCACCCCCCCCACCTGTCTCTCACCCCCCCACCTGTCTCTCACCCCCCCACCTGGCTGTCTCTCACCCCCCCCACCTGTCTCTCACCCCCCCCACCTGGCTGTCTCTCACCCCCCCACCTGGCTGTCTCTCACCCCCCCCACCTGTCTCTCACCCCCCCACCTGTCTCTCACCCCCCCACCTGGCTGTCTCTCACCCCCCCCACCTGTCTCTCACCCCCCCCACCTGGCTGTCTCTCACCCCCCCACCTGGCTGTCTCACCCCCCCACCTGGCTGTCTCTCACCCCCCCACCTGGCTGTCTCTCACCCCCCCACCTGTCTCTCACCCCCCCACCTGGCTGTCTCACCCCCCCCACCTGGCTGTCTCACCCCCCCACCTGGCTGTCTCACCCCCCCACCTGGCTGTCTCTCACCCCCCCCACCTGGCTGTCTCTCACCCCCCTACCTGGCTGTCTCACCCCCCCACCTGGCTGTCTCTCACCCCCCCCCCACCTGGCTGTCTCACCCCCCCACCTGGCTGTCTCTCACCCCCCCCACCTGGCTGTCTCTCACCCCCCCACCTGGCTGTCTCTCATCCCCCCACCTGGCTGTCTCACCCCCCCACCTGGCTGTCTCTCACCCCCCCACCTGGCTGTCTCTCACCCCCCCACCTGGCTGTCTCTCACCCCCCATCTGTCTCTCACCCCCCCACCTGTCTCTCACCCCCCTACCTGGCTGTCTCTCACCCCCCATCTGTCTCTCACCCCCCCCACCTGTCTCTCACCCCCCCACCTGGCTGTCTCTCACCACCCCACCTGTCTCTCACCCCCCCACCTGGCTGTCTCTCACCCCCCCACCTGGCTGTCTCTCACCCCCCATCTGTCTCTCACCCCCCCACCTGTCTCTCACCCCCCCCCACCTGGCTGTCTCTCACCCCCCCCACCTGGCTGTCTCTCACCCCCCCACCTGTCTCTCACCCCCCCACCTGGCTGTCTCTCACCCCCCCACCTGGCTGTCTCACCCCCCCACCTGTCTCTCACCCCCCCACCTGGCTGTTTCTCACCCCCCATCTGTCTCTCACCCCCCCACCTGTCTCTCACCCCCCACCTGGCTGTCTCTCACCCCCCCACCTGGCTGTCTCTCACCCCCCCCACCTGGCTGTCTCTCACCCCCCCACCTGTCTCTCACCCCCCCACCTGGCAGTCTCACCCCCCCACATGGCTGTCTCTCACCCCCCCCACCTGGCTGTCTCTAACCCCCCCACCTGGCTGTCTCACCCCCCCCACCTGGCTGTCTCTCACCCCCACCTGGCTGTCTCTCACCCCCCCCACCTGGCTGTCTCTCACCCCCCCACCTGGCTGTCTCACCCCCCCACCTGGCTGTCTCTCACCCCCCCCCACCTGGCTGTCTCTCACCCCCCCACCTGGCTGTCTCTCACCCCCCCACCTGGCTGTCTCACCCCCCCACCTGGCTGTCTCTCACCCCCCCACCTGGCTGTCTCTCACCCCCCCCACCTGGCTGTCTCTCACCCCCCCATCTGTCTCTCACACACACCCCCATCTGGCTCTCACCCCCCCCATCTGGCTGTCTCTCACCCCCCCCATCTGGCTGTCTCACCCCCCCCCCATCTGGCTGTCTCACCCCCCCCCCCCCATCTGGCTGTCTCTCACTCGCTGGCTCCTGGGCTCTGGGGCCCTGGTGGACAGGTGTGGAAAGCGAGGCTCTGAGAGAGAGGTTCACACCAAGGCTGAGGCTCTGGGGCCAAGGCTGCCATGGCCCCCCGGCCCCCTGGGACAGGAGGGACCTGGCACGGGGCCGGGGGCCGCGAGGGGCTTTGGCTGCAACCTGCTGCCCTCCTGGGGTCACCGGGCCACCGAGACAGCTGGCCAGGAGCCCCCTCAGGACACGGCCTTCCGCGAAGGAGGGACCAGAGGAGACGTCTGGGGGGGGGGAGGACAGGGCCCCACCCACACCGAGCAGCCTCTTCCCAGGGGGGACCCAGAGCGTGCACCCCTTTTCTGTGTGTTTGGCAGGTAGGAAGCTGAGGCTGAGGAGGGGAGTCCTCCGGCCCGCGCCCCCTCATGGAGACAGGCCTGTGTTGGGAAGGCAGGACGAGGCCCCCGGAGGGCGGCGTGGGAGGGGGGATGGCGCCGGAGGGGGGGGCGGCGCGGGAGGGGGGGCGGCGCGGGAGGGGGGCGGCACGGGAGGCCGGCCGCACCCCCACTTCCCCGAGGCGGTCTGGCTTCCCGGAACCCCCAAGCTCCTCCCTGTGACCGCCAGCCTCCCGGGGGAGGGGCAGGGGAGGGGGAGGGGACCTCTCGCCTGGCTGTGGCTGTGGGAACGTCGGCAGCAGAAGCTCCCGGTGTCGGCGGTGCCCAGGGCTCCCGGGAACGGGCGACGCTGTCCAGAGGCCCCCGGAGACAGTGGAGAATCGCTCACAGGACCCACCACCTCCAGCACCTCCCTGAACCTTCTAGAACAGGGCTCGCAGCTTCACACACAGCCATGGCCTACGCACAGAGAGGGCTGCGTGGACAGCCAGGCCGCTGGCAGGCAGAGGCCGGTCCCGAACCCCAGCGCGGAGCCGATGGCGGAGCCAGAACCCCCGGGGAGCCCCAGTGCACGCCGGACACTGCAGGACCCCACTCCCCGTCCTTGCTAAGGCCCCACGACTGCAGGTTTCCAGCCATCGTGGGCGTTTTCACGGGGATCCGGGGCACTGTCCCATCCCGCAACCCACCCCACTCCAGAAAAAAGCAGGCTCTCCAGGAATGCCGGAACGCAGCCCTACAGGCGGGCACCGCTGGGCACCTCCGCAATCCCAGCCACGAGGAGATGTGAAGCCAGCCCCGCAGGAAAGCTCTCTCATCTCCAGTTTGCCTCCAAAAAAAGGACTGGCAGCAGAGCTGTGGCTCAAGTGGTGGAGCGCTAGCCTTGCGGCACAGCCAGGATCTGAGTTCAAGCCCCAGGACTGGCTTAAGAAAAAGAAAACTGAAAACGGGCTGGGAAGGTGGCTTAGCGGTAGGGCGCTTGCCTAGGATGCATGAAGCCCTGGGTTCGATTCCTCAGCACCACACATATAGAAAAAGCCAGAAGTGGCGCTGTGGCTCAAGTGACAGAGTTCTGGCCTTGAGCAAAAAGAAGCCAGGGACAGTGCTCAGGCCCTGAGTCCAAGCCCCAGGCCTGGTACAAAAAGAAGGAAAAAAAAATGTGGCTTGAGTCACAGAAGCTCAGTGACAGTGCTCAGGAGCTGAATTCAAGCTTCAGAGAGAGAGGGAGAGAGGGAGGGAGGGAGGGAGGGAGGAAACGGCTGAAGTGCGTCCTGGAGGAGGGCCTTTGCAATGTCCCACCCAAGCTCTGCAGGTCCTGGGATCAAGGATGGAGGGCTGGGTGTGACATCCATGTTCAGCCCCGGTCTGGAATTTCGGAACCGCAGGGGACCCAGGAGGTGGCTGAGCCCCCGGGGCCTCCTGGCACAATTCCCGCTCCCAAAGAAAGGCCTGTCTGTGAGCCTGGAGCTCCGCGGGGCCCGCGCCCACCCAGCCCAGCCCAGCCCCGTGCGCGGCGGGGCCGACGGGGCCAGTCCTCCCCCGGCGTCCGCTGCACCTCCAGGGGGTTGCTGTGCGCGGGCACGGGTGCAGGGGCAAAGGAACGAAGCTCGGGAGGGAGGGGGCGGGAGGGTGTCCCCCGGCTCTCCGGAAGGAAGGAGCTGGGGTCATCAGGCGAGGAAGGAAGAGGGCGAGGCGTCCCTCCCGCGCGGAGGTGGCAGGCGGCGCCCCCGGGGACACAGCCTTCGCGCGGGGACCTCCGGGCCGTCGAGGGCCGAGCCTTCCTGTGCCTCTCCAGACGACCCCGGGCTGCCGGCCCGGCCGGGAGGGGGGAGCTGAGCCTGGATGGAGGCCGGCGCCTCCGCCTCCGCCAGGCCCGGCCCTGTCCCTGCTCACCAGGGGGCCAGGCCCGCCCGTCACCGTCTCAGGCAGGCCGAGGGTCTGGAGCCAGGCAGGGCAGGGCCCCCCCACAGACCCCCGTGCGCTTCGCTGGACGCTCCGTGTCCCCACCCCACCCCTGCACCCAGGACCTTGTCAACCCTCGGTCTTGTTATGTCTGCAGAGCACAGCCCTAGGGTCACAGGGAGAGCAGGAGGGTCAAGGACATACCCAAGGCTTCGGCAAGACCTCGGGACTCGTGGGGTGGACACTGGAGAAGGGAGAGGGGTCCTCACCCTCTTACCGTTCCCCCCGCCCCAGCCCGGGAGGAGCTGACAGTACCTGTCCCTACTCATGGCTGGGAAGCGTGAGTGGAAACCAAAGCCGCCCAGCACCCGTGGCTCACGCCTGTCACCCCAGCTACTCAGGAGGCTGAGACCTGAGGATCAGGGTTCAAAGCCAGCCCGGGCAGGAAAGTCCATGAGACTCCTTTTTTAAATCTCCAATTCACTACCAAAAAGCCAGAAATGGAGTTGCGGCTCAAGTGGTAGAGCACCAGCCTTGAGCAGGAAAAGGTCAGAGCAACACGGGGTCCTGAATTCAAGCCCCAGGACGGACATCGAGACAAAAGCAGGAGGCCAAATATTTCCCGCCACGCCCTCCAGCCGGGCTTAGAAGCCCAGGGGCTCGCGTGGGCTGGGCAGCAGGAGGCTGGGGCCCACGCAGCGGTGGCGTGGACGCAGGGACTCTGGAGAAAACCTGGGTGCATGGGGCCCGCCACACCTCCCATCCCCCCAGCCCTGTGAACCCCTATCAGGACACTGACGGCCACGGGGAGGCTGCCTGCCCCCGCCCGGGTCCACTCCCTCCCTGCCTGCCTCAGTTTCCCCACCACCAGCACAAGGACTCCTGGTCAGCCTCTCCCATGTTCCCTGCCCCCACCCCGAGCCCCGGGAACCCCAGCCGCCTCACTTCCTCATTCCTGTCCTGCCTCGCCCCGCCCCGCCCCGGCAGGTCTGGGTATTCCCTGCGCCTGCCGGCCCCGCCACCGGCCTCCCGCTCCAGCACCCCCTTCCAGCAGGGCCGTGCTACCCCGGCACCCGACCCCCGGGGGTCGGCGGGGCGCGGATCTGGACGTCGACGGCACGGAACGACCTGGGCCACGCGGCGGCCTGGCCTGGCCACGCCGGCCCTGGACTCCCGCCACCCCCAGGGTCGGCCCGGACAGACGGACAGACGGACGGCAGAGAGGCGGGAGGCCGGCTGCAGAGGGCCGGCTCAGGGGCCCCCCGGAAACCTCAACTTCCTCCCGGCTGCCCGTGCCAGGGGTTCCCAAGCTCCTGGGACCCTGCTGGGGAGGAGCTGCAGAGAAAAGGGGGGGCTGCTGCAGGTGGACAGGGTGCGGGCGCCAGGCCCTCCCAAGGTCGCCGTCGCCACCTACACAGCCAATGGTGGCACCCCCACCCCCCCCGCAGTGACCTGACACCGTTCACCCCCCGGGAAGTCCCTCCTGGGCCTGCACACCCTGAATACTTCAAGCTGCTGAGCCGGCCTGGGGGGGGGGGACCCCCACGTCTGCTCAAGGGAGCAGCCATGCCGACTCACCGGTCAGCCTCAGGCAGGGCCTGCTGGGGTCACAGGGCCCCCCCCAGCCACTGGAGCCCACCCAGCCTTCCTTCCGGGGCAGGCCGGGGTGGGAGCCGCCTCCCCCTGCCGGCCGCCCGGCCTGCCTCTTCCTCATGGGAGGCGCCGTTTTAATCCACGTTTATTTTTAGAATAAATACTGGGTTCTTGGCTTCCCCACCGAGGGGCGGTGCTGGACACGGGCCCTCACGAAGGGCACCTCACCCCCCACCCCACCCCCGCAAATGCCTCACACGCCGCCACCCCCCGCCTCCTCCTGGCCGGGCGGCAGAGCGGAACGCAGGACGGAATTCCATGAGCGCGGGCATTCCGGGGGACGGGGGGGGGGGGGGCGCCCGGGACTCCTCCAGGAGGAGGGCTGCTGGCTCCCCTCCCCCACCGGGGGCACCCTAGATGCAGGTGGCGAGCAGGTCCACGGAGGGGCACAGCTGGATCTCCCGGAAGAGCACGTGGCCCCCCGCGTCCGCGCCCCCCGCGTCCGTGTCCGCGCCCCGCAGCAGGCTCTGCGCGTGCCGCAGCAGGCTCTGGTTCCGACGGCGGCCCAGTCTGCGCAGGGCCAGGACGGCTCGAACGTGGTCGCGCCTGTGGGGGGGACACGGGGGGGGGCTGGGCCCTCGGCACAGAGCGGAGCCCCAGCCACACAGGAACCCCGCGCTGGGAGGAAGCTGAGTCACCGGAGCTCTTGAGGAGTCTGGGCAGAGGCCGGGGCTGCCGCAGGCCCAAGGGAGAGGGCTGGGGGGGGGGGGGCGACCTCGGGGTGCCGGCGTCTGTCCTGGAGGGTCAGCGGCCTGAGCAGGGGGGTCACCCAAGGGAGGGGCTGAGCCCCCGCGGGGGTCACTGGTCCGGAGGGGCGAGGTCAGCTCAGGACTGGAGCCAGGGAGGGTGGGGTGGCGCCAGCTGGGGACCCCTGGCTGGCTCCGGGGGGCCCCCCGGGGCGCCTGGAGGCGGCCTCTGGGCTCAGTGCCTGGCGGAGGTCCCGGAGCCCGAGGAGGGCTGCGCGGGGCTTTCTGCAGCCTCCCTTCCCGGAAGCCCAGGGCTGGCGAGGGCCGACGGAACTTCCACGGGGGAGCGCGAGTGGGGACTTCCAGGCAGGACCCCAGCTCGGGGCCAGCCCCCCTCCAGCTCCCCCCCTCCCGTGGGCCTCTGAGCCTCTGGCTTCCACAGTGGTCACTCTGGCTCCAAGATGGGCCTGTCCCCGCCAGCCCCCCAGGTTCAAAGGTAGCGGGGGATGCTGGGAGGGAGCCCCCCGCGCTCTGCCCCGGGGTCGGAGCCCCTTGCCGCCGTCTTCCCACAGTGCGCGGGGCGCACAGGTCCTCACCGGGCTCCAGCCCCACGGAGCCACGAACGAGGGAGCCGGCTCCCCCCTCCTGCCCACCCACCGCCCTCCCTGGAGGCTCCCCCCACCCCCCCCCCCGCTCCTGACCACCCACCGCCCTCCCCGGAGGCTCCCCCCCCCCCCCCGCTCCTGCCCACCCACTGCCCGCCCCGCCCTGCTAGGGCCACGCACCTGATGTCGGGGTAGCCCCGGACGAGGGCCTCCAGGTGCCGGCGGATGTCGTCCTTGTACGTCTCACCCAGGATCTCAGCCACGCAGTGGATGGCTTGGTCCAGCCATGAAGCCTCGGAGCCCTGGGGAGATGGAGTTAGGCGGCCACCGCTGCCGGCACCCCATCTTTAGTGCACTGCCGGGCCTGCGGCGGCCACCCCAGCCCCTGACACGGCTGGCCTCCTCACAGGACAGGACCACACCCACAGCGACACGGGACACTCAGCTCCCACCCACCCCCGAAACGAGGCCAGAGCCAGGAAGTGCCGCCGGAGCCCCGCCATGGGTGGGGGGCCGAGGGGGGTTCAGAGGGCTCCTGGCTCGTGGTGCTGAGAAGCCCTGTCCGTCAGAGGGGATTGCAACCTTCACTCCTTCCTCACACACCCCCAAACCAGGACAGGACGTGCCCCCCAATGGGCCGCCCTACCCTCCGCCAGTGCCCCCCTCCTCCTCGCCCCCTGGCGCCCTCCTACCAAGCCCCGGAAGGTGCTGCCAATGGCCTGCGCATCCAGGCTCATCTTCTGGGCGCCGGTCACGCGGTCGGCTCCCCGGAACCTCTCCCGGGGTCTCAGGGCCTGGGCCAGGTACTCCCGGACCACCAGCCGGTGCGCTTCCTGGAGGGTCTCCTAGAGGGCAGGGTGGGGTCAGAGCCAGTCCCCCCCGTAGCCCCCCAGGACCCCTGACCCGGGGCAGCCCACCAGGCCGGCCCTGGGCACACCCGTTAGGACCCCCAGAGAGGCCGGGCCCCTCCCCACCCCAGCACCTGTGCCAGCGGCGAGGCCACGTGCGCGAGGTGGCGGGCGAAGGCCACCGCCTTGTCCATGACGGGGCCCAGGGCGTCCTGGGTCAGCCAGCTCTTGGTGCACAGGACCCTGAAGAGCGGCTGCGGGGGAGGGGACAGGGGGAACCGGGGCTGCTGGGGACCAGAGGCCACTTCCCCCGACCCCTCCAATGCCTCCCCCAGGGGGCGGGCTCACGCGGCCTGCGGGGCCGTTTTGGGGGTGCCCTGGAGACGCCTTAAGGGGCTGGACACGGGCCTGGCCCCCATTCCTTGCCCCACAGGCGACGGCTGACTGGTAAGAGGCAGAGGCCACAGTGAGAAGACAGACACCTCCCGGGAGCAAATGAACTCAGGGATGAGGCGCCAGGCGCCAAGAAGGAGGGGGCACCTGGGCGGAGGCGGTGGGGCGGGAGAGGCGGGTCCCGCTCACCTGCACCCCTCGCTGCCAGCTCTGGAGCCAGTGCTTCTGGAAGCTGCGGATGGTGGCCTCCAGGCAGGCCTCCAGCTCCTCCAGGGCGCCGGGGAACCGGGCCAGAAGACTGGTCCTGGGGAGGGGCCGGGCGGGGATGCGGTGGGTAAGGAGAGCAGGGCCGGGCACCGCACCCGTCCATTCTCCGGGCCACCCATGCGAAGGGCAGAACGAAGTGCGGGAAGAGGAGCCCGGGAAGGAAGGGCACTGGGGCTCCCCTGTGGAAGGGTAACAGCGCTCCCCTGTGGCCGCTGAGGAAGGAGAGCAAGGCAGCACCCCGGTGGCGTGCGGGAGCCCCAGGGCGGCCCACGGAGGGGTGGAGAGGCAGGAGCGCCCCACGGGCCTGGCCCCGCGAGGCAGGATGGCCCTGGAGAAGCCGTGCCTCGTCCTGAGCGGGCGTGGAGCGCCGCGGGCCCCGCTCGAGTCCAGCCGCATGAGCCTCCCCCTGCTATGGTGCGTGCCAGCCCGCCACGGGAGCCAGCGGGCACGGAGCCTTCCGGGCATGGGGCCACCTCGGCCCGGGGAGCCGGGGCACCGACCCTCGTTAGTTGAGGAGAAGACCCGGGGAGGAAAGGACTTGACCTCAGGTACACAGCGCCACAGAGGGGGCCAGAAACTGTGTCCTGGGTCGCAGGGCACTGAGGCTGGTATTGAGGAGACTGTGGAGGCGGCCGCCCGGAGGGCCCTGCTTCCTGGGGGCGGAGAGACCCAAGCCCCAGGCCCACACAGCCCGGGGTGGGGGGGCAGGAAGGGCTTCTTAGAGAAGGGGATGGCCTCACCCGGGAGAAGGCTGGCTGGGGTGCGTGGGGGACCTGACCCAGGAGCCAGGGCAGCTTGACTTGCCTCCCCCCATACAGCTGGGGCCTGGCCCCCTATACAGCTGGGGCCTGACTCCCCCATACACCTGGGGACTGACCCCCACGCACCTGGGGCCTGAGCCCCCCGCCCCCGCACACCTGGGGCCTGACCCCCCCGCACGGGGGCCTGACTCCCCCCACACCTCGGGCCTGGCCCCCATACACCTGGGGAATGCACCCCGCCCCCACACCAGGGGCCTGCACACCGCCCGCCCCCACACCTGGGGCCTGTACACCCCCCCCCCGGCCCGTTTCCCGAGCCCGCGCGCCCCCCGCCGGCCGGCCCCGCCGCGCCCGCCCCGCCCCACCTCAGCTCCTCGCAGGAATTGATGTAGGCGCCCAGGTGCTGCTCGCTCACCGCCTCCGACTCCAGAAAAGCCTTTTGGAACCTGAGGCGGCACGCGGAGGCTCGGGGACCGGCCCTGGCGGCTCTGAGCCCCGGGTCCGCCCCCTCGCAGCCCCGCCGGGCCCAGCGGCGAGACGCCGCCCCGGGCCCCGCGCCCCCACCTGGGCACGAAGAGGCCGAGCTCCCGCGCGCAGATCCGCAGCGTGGTGGCCTCCAGCTCCGCGGAGATGGCGCCCGCCGCCTTCACGTGCTCCGCCACCAGCTGCGGGCGAGAGCCGGGGCTGAGCGCCCGGCGCCCCACGAGAGCCGGCGCCCCACTCCCGGCGCGCCGCCCGGGGCCCACGCCGCCCCGGGCAGCCCCCCGCCCCCGGCGCCCCCGCCCCCCCCGGGCGCCCCGCCCCCGCCCCCAGTGCCGCGCCCCGCCCCTGGAGCCCCGGCGCCCCGCCCCCTGTGCCTCGCCCCGCCCCCGGCGCCGCGCCCCCGCCCCCAGTGCAGCGCCCCGCCCCCGGCGCCCCGCCCCCCGGCGCCGCGCCCCGCCCCCGGCGCCCCGCCCCCCGGCGCCGCGCCCCGCCCCCGGCGCCCCGCCCCCGAGGCCCCGCCCCGCCCCCGAGGCCCCGCCCCGCCCCCGGCGCCCCGCCCCCGAGGCCCCGCCCCGCCCCGCGCCGCCCCGCCCCGGGCCTACCATGTGGACGTCGGTGGACAGGGGCGCGCGGTAGCGGCCCCGCAGCACCTCGGGCGCCTCCGCGGCCGCCCAGCGGCTCCGCTCCAGCTGCAGGATGCCGTCGAAGCAGCCCGCGATCTTGGTCTGCGGGTTCCGGGGCGGGGCCCGTTACCCCCGGTCCCGGCCCGCGCCCGTCTCCGGCAGGGTCCCCGCGCCCCGGGCCGGCCGGGCCTCACCTCCAGGAAGCTGGTGTAGTCGCTCTCCAGTCGCGCCCACACCTCGGGGGCCAGGAGCGGGGGCAGAGGTTCGGCGGGCAGGGCCAAGTCCGGGGTGCCCAGGAAGTCGGGGCTGGAAAGCAGCGCGGAGCGGGGCGCTGAGGGCCCGGGGCGCCTCCGACGGGGCGGGGGCCCCGGAACTCGGGTTCTGTGGGCGCACTCTCCCTCCTGCCCTCCGGGAGGGCGGCGCGGGCCTCTCTGGACACCGGCCTCCTCCGGAAGCCTGGACCCCTGGCTCTCCTGGGGGCGGGGGGCCTCGGCTGCGCCTGCTCAGTCTGCCTCCATGCGGATACACCCGAGGGTGGACTCTGTTCTTGTTAAGGTTTGCGATCTGCACTCGAACTCAGTACCCGCCGGTTTCGTTCACTGGCTGGCGCTCTACCCACGGAGCCTCGCCTCCCACCCCAAGACTGGATTCTAAGCCACACGGCCCACCCCCCACCCCCGTCCAGATCACCCCAGGGGGCCTAGCCGGAGGCCAGCCTCCTCCCGGGGCGCCCCGTGTGCGTCCACCTCCAGCGCACGGCGCCGAGCCCGAGGTGGGAGCCCGGCGGGGCGGGGCGGGGCGTCCGCAGGCGGCACCCCGTGTGGGCTCGCGGGCGCCATGGGCTGGCGGAGCCCCTGACGGGCCCTGGCTCTGGAGGGAACCTGGGGGGGGGGGGAGTTTCCGGGGCCCACACCCGGGCCTGGCACAGGAAAGACCGCGGAGCCCCGGCCTCGGGGCCCCCGTCACCAGCCCCCCCCCCCCGGAGGGGCTTCCCGGGCGGCCGGGGCGCGGGCTCACCTGCCGTACACGTTGGCGGCCCAGTCCAGCAGCAGGTAGAGCTGCTCGCAGCCGCGCGCGCCCCGGGCCAGGCCCTGCAGGCGCTGCGCCACCGCGCCGTGGAAGGCGCGCAGGTAGGTCTCCCACACCGGCAGGCCGGCCGGGTAGGCGGGCTGCACCTCCCGCCGCACCTTCCGCAGGTCGTCGCGGACCAGGCCGCCCAGCTGGGCCAGGCGCTGGGCCAGGCCCGCGGCGGCGCCCTCGGGCAGGCTGCCCGCGCCCTGCACGCGCTCCCGCGCGCTCTGCCTCACCGCGTCCTCCCAGAGCTGGCGCCAGTGGCGGGGCGTCCTCAGGAAGTCGCCGTCGGCGGGGGGCGCGGGGTGGGCCTCCGCCTCGGCCTGCACCACCCAGGCCACCTGGGCCAGCTCGTCCGCGTCCACGCCGTCGGGGCCCAGCGTCTCTCGCACGATGGCGCGGATCTCGGCCGCCAGCCCGTCGTAGTGGAGGCACAGGTCCATGGCGCTCCGCGCGAAGGCCGTGGGGTCCCGCTCGTAGGTGTGTGAGTCCTTCTCGGCCTCCAGCCGCGTCTCCAGCTGCTGCAGCTGTTCGAAGGCCGCCAGCAGCTTCCGCTCTGTGATGAGGTCAGCCACGGAGTGGCCTTCTGCGTGGACCGGCGAGAAGAGGGGCGGTGGGGCGGCCTGGCCTGGGCAGGCGGCCCCGCTTCACTCCCTCTGGGACTTGACTGGCTGCCCAGACGCCCTGCGCCGGCCGCCGGCCTCCTCCCTGAGCGGCAGCCCTCTCCCTTCCGCCCCCACTCAAAATCACATCTGAAGAGGCAAAACCGGGCCTCCAGCCTGGCTGGAAAGTGCTATCAGGATCCGCTTCTGCCTGTCTCACCCGCCACCCCTCCCCCCCCCCAGCACTGCTGAGCTGGTCTTGGCCCCTGAGCAGCCCTGATTGCGGGCTGGACAGGGTCAGAGCTCAGGCTGGGTGCGGCCTCTGGTGCCCAGGACTCCTGCCTGAGCGCCCAGTCAGCCTTTCTGTTTCCTCAGCTTTCTGCCACCCTGCTGCCCTGGGCAGCCCTCTACATCCATCTATAACCCTCTGTCAGGGCCAACTTCAGTTTGTCCCCGGGGCGGCCCCCAGCCTCGCCTCCAGGCCGGCCCGGACCCCAGAGGGCAGAGCCTGATGAGTGGCCCTTCCTTATTGGGCTAGAAGCCAGGTTGTGAAAGGCTCTGCAGAGGCCAGGATTTTTCCAGTCATAAAGATTTATATTCAAGCCAGCTGCCAGTAGCTCAGGGCTATAGCCCTAGCCACTCAGGAGCCTGAGACCTGAGGATTGCAGTTCAGAGCCAGCCCGGGCAGTAAAGTCTGCGAGACCCCAGCTCCAATTCACCACCAAAAAGCCAGAAGTAAAGCTATGACTCAAGTGCTAGTGCTGAGCAGAAAAACTAAGCGACAGCATCAGGATGTGCGTTCAAGCCCCAGCGCTAGTGCACGTGCGTGTGCGCACACACACACGGTATTCAGATTCCAATTCTCCACTTCCCAGCTGAGAGACTGGAAGCAAGCGGCGTAAGCTCTGAGCCCCACACCTCCCGCTGGCCCCGAGGAGGGTGGGTGCTTGCTAAGGAGACCGCGAGGCGCAGCGAGCCGAGCTTCACCAAGAGCCTGTCAGGAAGCCTTGGCTCAGCTGCCGCCCCTGGGCCTCGGTTTCCCTGCACGCTAGGGCGGTGTGCGAGCCTCACCTGCCTGTGGCTGCGGCGTCTCCAGCCCTGAGCCAGTGGGTGTCTGCCCGCGGGCCCCCTCCTCTGGCACAGCAGCACCCTGGGTCGGGCTGGCGGCCGGGCCTTCGTCCACGGGCCGCCGGAAGGACCGGAACAGGGAGCGGGAGCCGGGCCTGCGCAGCCCCGAGTCCTCGCTGGCAGCTCGGGCGCGCTGGCCGGCCCGGGAGAAGGCGCGTTTCCAGGTGCCCAGGCCCAGCTTCCAGCTGCCCCCCCGGGGGGTGTCAGGCGCGTCCCCAGTGCTGGTCCTCCCGGTCTGGGGCTCCGGCCCAGGGCTCACTGGCTGTGGCGATGGCATCTTGGTTGCCGGAGATCTAGGGGTGAGAAGGACCCGCAAGAGACCTGGAGGGCACCCAGGCCAGGGAGCAGACACAGCCCTGAGCCAGCCAGCCTGTGGTTAACCCGGAAGAACTTTCTGGAGTTGGCAAATGCTGTGTTCAGAGCCTTCTGCGTGCCAGGGGGCGGCTGGAGCCGAGACAGAGCCCACCGCGGGCATCACTCCCTAGGAGGGTCTCTCCCAGGTCAGAATCTCCTGCTGGAACTGGGGAGCGAGCCCGGCCCACGGCCCACGGGGGGGGGAGGGGGGCTGGAAACCCCATGTGGGCTCCTCACACCTCAGGTCCTAAGGCCTAAGGCCTCCCCCTTTCTCTCCAGCAGCCCCTTGGCCCTCCAGGGCCTTCAGCCCATCTGCTGAAGACCCACAAAAGGTCTGGCCACTTCTGCTCAAAGAGGGGTTCAGGGACACGCCCCCCCATGGGAGTCACTCCCTTCCCTGGGGGCCGAAGGGCGGAGGGAGGTGCTGTGGTGGCCAAGGCCCCCCTTCTGCTTATCATGGCCCCACAGCCTGGAGGGAAGGCGGTGGGCGGGGCCTGGGGTCTATATTTAACTGGGTACTGGGTTCTCAGTGCTGTTTCCCATCCATTACACCCCCCCCCACTTCCTCCACAGGGTGCTGGGTCCAGGGCACAGACCCCACTGCCCAGCCCCCTGCCAGGCCCGGCCCAGCTCCTTCTAAGCCTGAGCAGAGCCTCGTTGTTTGCTTTTCTGGCTTTGCGGGGGTGCGGGGGAGCCGCCCCCATGCCGGCCCCTCCTGCCCACCGTTGTGTAATCTGGGACACGGAATGGGATGGGTGTTGGGCTAGCCAGACTGTGATCCTGGAGAGACCAAAAAGGAGGGCTGGACCCGCTGGCCTTGGACCAATAAAGGAGAGACCCCAGCCTCCTCCGTGCCCGGTACCCCTGGGGTCCAGGGCAGAGCCCAGAGCGGGGGCAGGCGGGGTGTGGAGAGGCGGAGCCTGGGCTCCGGTGGGCTGCGCTGCGTATGGGACTCTAGGCTCTGAGCCTCACCCGGAGCCGGCGGAGGCCCGGGAGACGGATGGGAAGCGCCCCTTCCCCGCCCTGGCCACAGGTCGGCGTCCGCTCGGCCCCGGGTCCAGGGTACTGCCCGCTCAGACGGGGCGCGCCCTGCCCGAGGCCGCCTGGCCTCTTCCCTCCCTCGGCCCTCAGTGCGGGGCCGAGCGCTGGCACGGGGCCCAAATGCGGTGAAGAGCGGGTTTCTGCCCCTCCCCTGCCCGGCCTCCGGGATCCCCGGCGCGGGAGGGAGAGGGCCAGGGCTGCCTTGTTAGCACGTGGCACCCCCTGCGCCCCTTGCCGGGGTCCCCACGGGCGCGACCCCGGGGTGACGAGGCGGGAGGCGGTCCAGCCAGCCAGGGGCTGCCCGAGGAGCCCGCGCCAGCGTGGGGGCCCCCAGGGGGTGGGGGGCAGGGGGCAGACCTGGCATTCCTCCCCCGGTGCAGATGCGAGGGGCGGCGGGGGCAGCCCGGGCCCCCACCCTCACCCCACACAGGCCACAGGGGCCACGCACGACCTTGGACCCTGCCGCTCCCCAAACTGTCCCTGAGGCTCCTCGGCCCCGCGGGGTGTCTCCCTGGCCGTGACCCCTTCCCCGCCTCCCACTGCCTGGGGCCAGCGTGGCGTCCGGAGCCTTCCCCTCCCTCCACGCCCGGGTGTGCAGGGCCCGCGGGGGCCACGGCTGTCCTCCCGCAGCGCAGCCCCCGGCTCTGCCTCGGGGTGCCTCTCCCTCGGGACCCAAGGGCGTCCCCGCTCCGAGACCCCACACGGCGCCGGTCACGTCCCCCAGCCCAGGACAAGGAGAGCTGCGTGCCAGGCCGGCCCCCGCCACGCACCCGGCTCCCGCTGGCCTTGGCCCGGTCCCCTCCGCTCCCCCGGGGCCTCTCTTGGGCTCTGTCCCCCTGTCCCCCCTGCCCGGGAGCCCCTCGTCCTGGCCTAGTGCTAGCCGAGCCCCAAGGCGTGAACACAGGCCTGGGCACACCCCTGCGGGTCAGGAGCCGGGGCAGGGAAGCCATCAGAAGACGTGATTGTTGGGGTCCCCTGCACCCCATCTGTGACTGAGAAGTCGGATCTGGACCCCCGCTCTCTACCCCCAGCCTCGCACTGCCTGCGCATTCCTAGAGCTTCTCTCGCGTAGCAGCTCCACCCTCCCGGGCCTCACCCACCCGCCTCAGCCTCCCCCTGCCTCCCTGGGGCCCCACCGGCACCCCCTCCCTACGCGGGGACCCCACCGGCACCCCGGCACCGCCCTTCAGGTAGGGAGCGCCTGGATGCTGGCTCTGCCCTGGGAAGCCCGGCCCCTCCCACCGCCCTCCCCCGGCCCCCAATCTCAGCGCCCCCCCCCCCCGTCCCGGTCCCCAGATGTGGTGCTCTTGCGCCCTTGGAGGCTTACTGGAGCTCAGCCTTGAACCGTCTTCCCCGCGAGCTCGGAGTCTCGTGGAGGGTGTGCGCTCGCCTGGGCTGGAGCTGGGGAAGGAAACACGGCGGGGAGAGTCACTAAGACCCCACACCGGCGCGCCTGGCTGCGGCCCGGGGCTCTGCTCAGAGGACCTGAGACGGGGAACCACGGCGCAGAAGCCCCTGGCCGGCGTCCCGTTCTGAGTTTACAAACGCTCTCAGCAGCTCTGCTCTGGGAAGAAGACGCCTAGCCCCTCCTTCTCAGCAGCCATAGGGCAGACCCCCCCCACCCCCACGCACAGCCTCCCCCAGCCCGGCACCCGAGGCCCTCGCTCGCTCGCCGCCCCTGGGCTTTGCCCGCCACGTCCGTGTGCTCCCCGTCCACTCAGAAGCCCCCACCCCACCCCACCCCCGCCTCTGCGGGCCGTGACCTCCGCCCTGCCTTCACCTGCCGGGCCCTCAGGCCTCCCTGACAAGCCCCCGGACAGTCAGGGCCTCCCCCTTCCCGCTCAGCCTCAGCCCCGGGGGTGCCACTTTCCCTCTGACTATTCCTGGGTGTCTCTGTCCCTCCACCAAGTTCTTACTCCCCCCACCCCCGCAGTAAACGGGCCCCACCCAGCTCCAGGCAGGAGTGTACACCTGTTTTCCAAAGAAAGTAGCTCCAATGGCTCTGTCGTGTGTGTGTGTGTGTGTGTGTGTGTGAGAGAGAGAGAGAGAGAGAGAGAGAGAGAGCACGCGAGTGCCTGTGATTTGCCCACTGGCGTACGTGTATTAGCGTTGCACACCTGCCGGTGATCTCAGTTTATCACCGTGTGTGTCTGCTCTGGGGTGTGTGTGTGTGTCTGCTCTGGGGTGTGTGTGTGTGTCTGCTCTGGGGTGTGTGTGTGTGTCTGCTCTGGGGTGTGTGTGTGTCTGCTCTGGTGTGTGTGTGTGTCTGCTCTGGGGTGTGTGTGTGTCTGCTCGGGTGTGTGTGTGTCTGCTCTGGTGTGTGTGTGTGAGCGGTCCTCTCCTGGGGTCTGCGCCTGGGCACGTGTCCGCGTGTCTCCTGTACGTGTGTGCGTGTACGTGCGGCTGCCTGTGGAGGGGACAGGCGCATGTGTGCTGTCACTGAGCTCCAAGCCCGAGCCCTTTGGCCTGGAAGGCCAGCAGCAGAGCGGGGACAGTCTGGGCACCCACTGCCCGTAGCCCCATCCCCTCCGGCCCTGCCCTTGCCCGGGACGTACCTGCCTGCGGAGCGGCGGGCGGGGCCCAGGCAGCAGGGACTGCGGAGAAGCCGGCCTGCCCCAGCGCCCAGCCCGGGCCTGGGACCTCCGGAGCAGCTCGGGCCGGCGACCGACAGCTGGGACTTCCCAGCCTCGCCACCCGCCTGGTGCCTGCCTGCCGCCCGGCCCCCCAGGCCCGCCCCGCCCCGCCCCGCCCCAGACCCCTCAGCTTTCACTTTCAGCCCAGTTCCAGAGGCCACGCTGCAACCTTTGGCCCCTCCCAGCTCTGCAGCTTTGCAGAGGAGGCCGGGGTTAGGGGCCACTGAGGAAGGGGGGGAGGGGGAGCCAGTCCACCCCACCCACAGAAGGGGAGGGAACGCGGGGGAGGGAACGCGGGCAGCCTACTAAGGACTGCCAGGCCCCCTTGTAGTCAGAGGCCAAGGAAAGTAGGCAGTGATGGGGGACACTGAGCCCCCTGGATCTGCCCATCACATGGATCTGTGTGTGTGTGTGTGTGTGTGTGTGTGTGTGTGTGTGTCCTGCTCCTGAGGACTTGGGGAGCTGGAAGCAGGAGGAGGCCCCGAGGGATGGGCAAGTCTCACTCTGGAGTGGGGAGGAACAGCATTGGGGCAGGGGAACAGCAAAGGTGTGCAGGGAGGCTGGAGCCCCATGGCTCTACGCCCCCCACGGCCAGTCAGACTGGAGGTCTTTTCAGGGAGCGTCAGAGAAATGGCGGGAAGGCGGCAGCCCCTCACCCCTTCATGGGGAGATTCCAGAGTGAGCGTCCCAGGAAAGAAACTCCAGTGAAGCCCAGCGGCAGGCTCAGGCCTGTCGCCTCCGGGCTGGGGGGAGGGGCAGGGGGCGGGCTGTGCTCGTGTCTGGGGAACACTGTGGGGTGGCCCCCCAGGCAGAGGCTGAGCCCTCCGGAGCCCTCTCCCCGCTCCCCCGGGGCAGCCTCTCCCTGGTCCCTGAGGTGATCCTCCTCCGCGTGTGCCTGTGTGCAGTTTCTTCTCCATATGTTGGATGAAGGCTCACCCTAAAGCCTTCATTTCAATTAATTACCTCTTCAAAGGCCTCCTGTCCAAATCGGGGATCAGACAGCAACCTATGAAACTCAGGGTGACAATGTTCATCCCGTAGCAGGCTGGAAGGTGCCCCCCGTCATGCGCAGACCGACCTTGTCAGATCCCAAACACCAGATCCCTCTGGGAGCCACTGAGCCCCGGGTCCCCTCCAGAAGCGCAGAGCAGTTCTAGTTCAGGTGGAGTGCCAGCTTTGCGTCTCCCGGTTCACCCTGCACCTCCACTGGCCTCCCGTCCTGTCTCCAAGCCAGCCATGGGGGCTCAGGGGGCCTAAGTAGATCTGAAGGCCGCGGGTGCGCGAGGCGACTGCCCGGGCCGTCACCCACTCGGAGCCACAGAACTGGCCAGGCAGGGGCCAGGACTGCGCCAAGGACGCACGGGTACCTGGGACCTCCAGGGAGAGGTCGCCTTCTTTCCAGCCACGGGTTCCTGAGCAGTCGGTGGTGTCCCAGGCATGAGGTTTGCTCCTGAACCTCCCTCAAGGGCCCAGCAGCCCTGCAGCCCGCCCAGGCGAGTGCCCACTTTCCAGCCCAGCGCTGTGGTGTTTCTTGTATTCTATTATTTTGACGAACCCCGTGGAAAGCCCCAGCCTTGCCTCTGAGGAGCAGGGGGTGAAAAGCAAGCAGGGGGGCCACTGGAAGGGAGGGGGGCAGCCAGGGCCGGGTCGGGGAAAGCCTCCCTTTGGTCAAGTGGAGTCCCTGTCGGGGTCCAGTAGGTTCGCCTGTGTTCCCGGCAGGACCGCGCCCGCAGCGGCGGCCTCGCGCCAGGTGCTCACCTGTCCTGGGGCTGGGACTGGGGGGGGAAGCACCTGCCGCGCACGTGAGCGGTGGATGCCAAAGGCGGCAGATTCCACCGCCAGGGCTGCCGGGTGGAGCCCAGCCCGAGGGCCCGCGGCGGTCGGTCCTGGGTCACCGGCTGCGGGGCGCGGCTCGCTGGGCGGCCTGGCAGCGTCGCCCGGGCCCGGGAGAGCGCAGGACACCTGCAGCGCAGGATCCTGGCAGTGACCGCGGCGGGCGCCAGGGGGCGCTGCGGGAAGAGCGCGGCCTCAGGCTCGGGGCGGGGCCTTCCAGGGGCGGGGCCTCTTTGAGGGCGGGGCTCCCGGGGGACGGGGCCTCTTTGGGGGCGGGCCCCCGGGGGTCGCTCCAGGAAGAGCGCGGCCTCAGGCGCGGGGGCGGGGCTCTGGGGGACGGGGCCTCCGAGGGGGCGGGGCTATCGGGGGCGGGGCCTCGCGGGGGGCGTGGTCTCTGGCCCTCTGGGGCCTGGCTGCCTGAGGCTGAGCTCCGCCGCTCACCCGCAGGGGCAGGTGGTGTTTAGAGGGGCACACGGTGGTCGCCGCGCGGCGGGGCGAGGGCAGCCCGGGCCGAGGGCTGTCGCCCCGTCTCAGTTGCTGGACTCCTGCATCCCCAGTTCCAGGGGTGGCAGCACTTCTTGCGGGATGCCCGCCCCTTTCCCGCCCCGTGCCCCGACGCTGTGCCTCAGCTGACCCCGGACGCCAGGGCCCACCAGGCGGATCTTAAGTGGAGGCCCCAGGCCTCCCCTCTCTGTGGGCGTGGGTGGGTCCGGAAGGCCCCGCCGGGCCCCTGGGCTCACATGCGCGGCAGGCTCGCTGGGTGAGAAGTTCTCACCTCTCCGTAGTGGGGGGGAGGGGGTATTTTTAGAAGGAAGGCGGGTTGTGCAAAGTGCCTATTCATCCCGGCGGTTAGCTAGGCCATTAGGAAGAACAAAACCCCGTCCCCACCTTCCCTGCTGCAGGCTGGTGCCTGGGCCCCAGGCGTCCCTGCTCGAGGGGCACAGTGCACCCCACGCCTGCTGGGCCCTAAGCTTCCTCAGGCCCCGCTCAGGTTGGACCAGTGCTGGGGCTGGGCTGGAGGCGGGGACACTGCAAGGCCCCTCGGAGGTTGAAGCCTGGAGGAGAGACGACCGGCGAGGGGCAGGAAGGGGCTTGCCCACTCAGCCCTTCGCAGGGGTCTGTACCCAGCATGGGGGCGGCTGTGCCTCAGTATCCCTTCATAGCCTCAGCCAAGACTACCTTTGGACACCCGGCTTTCCTCGTCCTTGAAATGCTACTTCGGCAAAGAACACCCCGGGCCAGCCGCCATCCTTGTGCCACTGAACTCAGGTAAAGAGGCCACAGTGAGGAACTGGTCCTCGCGGTGCAGCCTTGGCCCCAAGGAGGAGGTCCCCAGGGGGGCTGAGCGGGCCGTCCTGGTCTCGGTGAAGCTAGAGAGGCTGCAGACTGAAGGCCCTGCCCGGCCCAGCTTGCCGCTCTCCATTCCCAACCCACGTGCCCCACGCTCAAGTGGCCCACGAGGCACCCTGGTCTGGTCCACCTGGGCTCCGCGAAGGGTCTGAAAGGTACCCAGTGCCCAGCAAGTGTGCCTGGTGGCCACGGGAGGTGCCTTTATTTCAGCCTCGAGCGGCTGCGCGGGGAGAGGCGCGATGGAGTCCTGGGCGTGGCGGGGAAGGGCGAGCGCAGAGGGCCTGGCTGGTGGCGCGGCGGCAGCTCTGCGGGCGGGTTCCGGGCGGCCCTCGGGAGGCATCGGGCCGGCCAGCGTGGGTCTGGGGGGCTCCCAGCAGTCGGGGCAGAGCTCTGCCGTAGCCTTACGTCACTGGGCGAGGGGGGCGCGGTGCCCGGGGCGGGCGCGCTCGCTGCCGGCGCCATCCGTGGCCTTCCGTGGCGCTCCGGGCAGACCCGGGGAGGGGGCTGCAGAAGGCAAAGCCTCAGGGCGAGGAGAAGGAGGTGCTGGGCACACCGGCCGGTCCTCCGCGGGGCGGGGAAGTCCCCACCCGGCCTCAGAGAGGAGGAGGGCAGGAGGAAGGGCGACCCCGATGGACAGACACCGCGGGTGCGGGCGGCAGAGGGGGGGCTTGTGCGGGCGCAGGCCGCCTTCACTCACCAGCAGGAGCCCGGCTCGGAGCTGCTCCTCCCTGGGGGCCTTCGGGGGGCCAGCGCAGCTCCCCGCTTTCCACGGCACCCGCCTCGGTGGGCTCCACCACGATCGAGGGCAGTCGTGGGCCCAGCCTGGGGCCCTTCTCCCGGGCACCCTGTGGAGAGGGTGGACAGGGGCTGGGGCGCCCTGCGCCCTCCCTGCCCCTCCTGCCCTGCCCCCCACCCACTAGGACGACTGGGGACCCCCTGTCATGAGCCCCAGGGCAATGGGGACCCCCTGTCATGAGCCCCAGGGCAAGAGCGACACAGCCCATCCCCAACAGGGTTCCAGCTCCTCCCTCCCCCTCCCCCTCCTGGGAGCCAGGACACTCAAGCCCCTGGGGTCCCTGGGTCCCTGGGTCCCCACAGACACCCCCTGGTCCAGCCCTCAGAAGCCGAGCGGAGGTCACTGGAGTCACCGCGCCGGGGGCCTGCCCGCCCCCCTCCCCGGGGTCTTCCCGCGGGGCCCCGTGGCCGCTCCCTCCGTCGCCCGAGCTGCCAAGGTGTTGCCATGGCAACCGGAGCTGGCACGCCACCATTGTGCGGTGCCCACACGCCCCCGGGGTGACCTCGGCCTCTCCACCTCCATTCAAGACTTTCCACCCTCAGGGCCGCCAGGAGGCTGCGGGCCCCCCTCCACGCGCCCCCCCCCCCCCCCCCCCGTCCAGGACAGGCGGCCAGGGCACGCGGCACCTCCGGACGCCACCGCCGCGGGCACCGGGCCCCTCCCCACGGGGCATCTCCTGGCAGGGGCGCTGCGCTGCCCGCCCTGTGCCCACTGGCGCGAGGGGCCCAGGCTGCACGGCCCGCACCGCTGGCCCCCCCGTGTCCAGCTCAACTCCGAAAGACACCCGAGGCCGCGGCCTCGTATCCAAACTAGGATTCTCGTTTTTTTTTTTTTGCTGTAGGGGGCTTTGAACTCGGGGCCTTGCTCCGCTTGCTTGCTTGTCTGGTGCTCCACTACTCGAACCGTACCTCCAGCCTTGCTTTTTTCTGGTCCTGGGACTTGAACTCAGGGCCTGTCCCCGAGCTTCTTTGTGCTCAAGGGTAGCACCCTACCATTGGAGCCACAGCGCCACGTCTGGCTTCTTCTGCGTGGTTTGTTGGGGAGAAGAGGCTTTCAGCCTTTCCTGCCCGGGCCGGCTTCAACCGCAATCCCAGACCTCAGCCTCCCGAGTGGCTGGGGTGACAGCGGGCGTGGGCCGAGCAGCTGGGGTGACAGCGGGCGTGGGCCGAGTGGCTGGGGTGACAGGTGTGTGTGGGCCGAGTGGCTGGGGTGACAGCGGGTGTGGGCCGGGTGGCTGGGGTGACAGGTGTGTGTGGGCCGAGTGGCTGGGGTGACAGGTGTGTGTGGGCCGGGTGGCTGGGGTGACAGGTGTGTGTGGGCCGAGTGGCTGGGGTGACAGCGGGCGTGGGCCGGGTGGCTGGGGTGACAGGTGTGTGTGGGCCGAGTGGCTGGGGTGACAGCGGGCGTGGGCCGGGTGGCTGGGGTGACAGGTGTGTGTGGGCCGGGTGGCTGGGGTGACAGCGGGCGCGGGCCGGGTGGCTGGGGTGACAGCGGGCGCGGGCCGGGTGGCTGGGGGGACAGCGGGCGCGGGCCGGGTGGCTGGGGGGACAGCGGGCGTGGGCCGGGTGGCTGGGGTGACAGGTGTGTGTGGGCCGGGTGGCTGGGGTGACAGCGGGTGTGTGGGCCGGGTGGCTGGGGTGACAGGTGTGTGTGGGCCGGGTGGCTGGGGTGACAGCGGGTGTGTGGGCCGGGTGGCTGGGGTGACAGCGGGCGTGGGCCGGGTGGCTGGGGTGACAGCGGGCGTGGGCCGGGTGGCTGGGGTGACAGCGGGCGTGGGCCGGGTGGCTGGGGTGACAGCGGGCGTGGGCCGGGTGGCTGGGGTGACAGCGGGCGTGGGCCGGGTGGCTGGGGTGACAGCGGGCGTGGGCCGGGTGGCTGGGGTGACAGCGGGCGTGGGCCGGGTGGCTGGGGTGACAGGTGTGTGTGGGCCGGGTGGCTGGGGTGACAGCGGGCGTGGGCCGGGTGGCTGGGGTGACAGGTGTGTGTGGGCCGGGTGGCTGGGGTGACAGCGGGCGCGGGCCGGGTGGCTGGGGTGACAGCGGGCGCGGGCCGGGTGGCTGGGGTGACAGCGGGCGCGGGCCGGGTGGCTGGGGGGACAGCGGGCGCGGGCCGGGTGGCTGGGGTGACAGCGGGCGCGGGCCGGGTGGCTGGGGTGACAGCGGGCGCGGGCCGGGTGGCTGGGGTGACAGCGGGCGTGGGCCGGGTGGCTGGGGTGACAGCGGGCGTGGGCCGGGTGGCTGGGGTGACAGCGGGCGTGGGCTGGGTGGCTGGGGTGACAGCGGGTGTGGGCCGGCGCGCGGCTCAGCGTTGATTTTTGCTGGTTGTTTTCAAGACAAAGTCTCACGGGCTTTGGCTTCGCGCACGCTCGTCTGGGCCTCAGTTTCCCGAGTCTGTAGATCACAGATCACAGGCACGCGCCACCAGTGCAGGACTTGAATACTTTGCTGCAGCATCACGTCCATTAAAGATCGGAACTAGGGGGCTGGGAGTGGGGCTCAGTGGTAGAGCGCTTGCCTGGCACGCATGAAGCCCTGGGTTCGATTCTCAGCACCACATACACAGGAAAAGCTGGAGGTGGCACTGTGGCTCAAGTGGCAGAGTGCTGGCCTTGAGCAAAGAGAAGCCAGGGGCGGCGCTCAGGCCCTGAGTCCAAGCCCAGGACAGGGGGGGAAATGGCACCCGGGCAGGACCCCGGCACTGTAGCACACGGCAGGGTGGAAGCAGGAGCAAGGCCTCACCCCCCGCCTGGGAGCGCTCGGGAGGGCGGGCGGCGGTGCTGGGGGGGCCCCACCCCCTGTCCCCCAGACCCGAGTGACAGCGCAGCCCCGGGCGGGCGACGCGGGCGACGCGGGCGGGTCGGCTCCGGCCCCCTCCAACTCCTGCCCCCCTCCCAAGCGCCTCTTACCTTCCCCGGGGGGCCGCTCGGCTCTGCCTCGGGGGGCCGGGGGGAGCTCATGCTGCTGCCCGGGGCGGGTTACCTGAGGGAGAGAGGGGCGGGAATGCGCCCTCACCCGGCCCGGCCCGGTGCCCGGGGCTCCAGCCCCCCCCCCCCGCCGCCCGCCAGCAGGGGGCGCCGCGGGAGGGCGGGTGAGGGGCCGCGGCTGGGGGGCGAGCGGGGCGCAGCCGGCCCGGCCCGGGGAGCGAGGGGAGGGCGCCGAGGGCCCGAGGGGCGGGGGGGGGGATTCTGAGACAGAGTGGAGGGAATGGGGTACGGCACCCCCCCCTCCCCCGCGCGCTCGCGCCGGCCACCGCGTCCTCGCTGCTCGGCCCGGTGCCCGGGCCCCCCTTCCCCTCCCCCCCCCGGGCCCGGCTCCCCCCTCCCCTCCCCCCCCGGGCCCGGCTCCCCCCCTGCCCTCCCCCCGGGCCCGGCTCCCCCCTCCCCTCCCCCCGGGCCCGGCTCCCCAGCGCCCCCACCCACCTGTGCGGGCGGCCGGGGCGCAGCCGGGACGGGGCGAGCGAGCGGTCGGCGCTGGGCTGGGAGCGGGCGCCGGGCGCTCTCACGATGGGGCGGCTCCGCCCGGCCCGCGGCCGGCTCGCTGGGCCGTGCTCCCTCCGCCCGCGGTGCTCCCGCCTCGCCCTCCCTCCCCCCCCCACCCCCCGCCGCGCCCCAGCCCCCGCTCTGCCCGCCCACGGTGCCCGGCCCCAGCAGTAGGACTCAGAACCAGAATTAGGGGGCGCTCAGTCCCGCGCCCCCCAAGGAGCTGTGAGTCCCCGGGGCGGCTCAGGGCAGCTGCCGCCCCCCCACCCCGCCCCCCACTCGTCACCCCTCCTCCCATGAGCACCGTCCACCCTCCACTGCTGTCCACCCACCCACCACGCAACCCCCACCCAGCCCCCAGCCCCCACCTCTGAGCTACCCATCCCACCATGTGACACCTGTCTACCACCCACCCACCCCCACATTCTACCGAGCACCACAGAAACACCCCAGACCCGAACACTGCTTACCACCCACCCACCCACCATCCTTCCCAACATGGCTTACTAGGTAACAGCTATCCTTTTTTTTTTTTTTTTTTTTTTTTTTGGTGATCCTGGGGCTTGAACTCTGGGCATTGTGCTTGCTAGGCAAGCATTCCGCCACTTGAGCAACCATCAAATATTTAACAATTATCCGCCATAATGTATCATTCATTATTTACCTGCCAGTCATCAACCAATGCTGTGTAGCTGTGTATACTATCTACGTATCCTGAATTGTCCATCAGCCCCCAATCAGCCACAGCGCATCATCTATATTTAGTCATTAGTCATTGATCCTTTGCCATTTACCAAACATTCATATTCCTATCAACTGCAATCCACCACCTATCCATACACCAACCACCATCTCTTATCTTCATCTACCGCATATCTGTACATTCAGTGGCCATTTCACAATATCCTGTCCATCTATCTGTCCACTCATCCATCCATCCATCCACCCATCCATTAACCCATCCATCCATCCATCCACACATCCATCCACCCATCCATCCAACCACACATCCATCCATCTGTCCACACATCCATCTATCCATCCATCCACCCGTCCACCCATCCACCCATCCATCCATCCGCGCATCCATCCACCCACCCATCCATTCATCCATCCATCTATCCGTCCGTCCACGCATCCATCCATCCACCCATCCACCCACCACCCACCCACCCATCCACCCGCGCATCCATCCACCCATCCATCCACCCAACCACCCATCCATCCACCCATCCATCCATCCGTCCACCCATCTATCCATCCATCCATCCACCTACCCATCCATCCATTCAGGCATCCATCCATCTGTCCACGCATCCGTCCATCCATCCATCCATACACCCGTCCACCCACACACCCACACACCCACCCACCCATCCATCCATCCATCCATCTGTCCGTCCGTCCACGCATCCATCCATCCACCCATCCACCCACCCATCCATCTATCCATCTGTCCACCCATCCATTTGTCTACCATCCATCCACCCATCCACCCACCCACCCACCCATCCACCTGCGCATCCATCCACCCATCCATCCACCCACCCACCCATCCATCCACCCATCCATCCATCCGTCCACCCATCTATCCATCCATCCATCCACCCACCCATCCATCCATTCAGGCATCCATCCATCTGTCCACGCATCCATCCATCCATCCATCCATCCATCCATCCACCGTCCACCCACACACCCACCCACCCACCCACCCATCCATCCATCCACCCATCCACCCACCCATCCATCCATCCATCCATCCATCTTTCCACCCATCCATCCATCCATCCACCCATCCATCCATCCATTCATCTGTCCACCCATCCATTCATTCATCCATCCACCCATCCATCCATCCACCCATCCATCCATCCATCCACCCACCCATCCATCCACCCACCCATCCATCCATCCACCCATCCATCCATTCAGGCATCCATCCATCCATTCAGGCATCCATCCACCCATCCACCCATCCATCCAATATTAGCCACAATCCCATATTCACCCCAAATCTATCCAAATATCATTTGCCATCTATCCATATTCATCTATTATAGATAATTTTTTTTTTTTTTGGCCAGTCCTGGGTCTTGGACTCAGGGCCTGAGCACTGTCCCTGGCTTCTTTTTGCTCAAGGTTAGCACTCTGCCACTTGAGCCACAGCGCCACTTCTGGCTGTTTTCTATCTATATGGTGCTGGGGAAGTGAACCCAGGGCTTCACGGTTATGAGGCAAGCACTCTTGCCACTAGGCCATATTCCCAACCCTATAGATACATTTATTGAGTGCCATCTATGTGCTAGGTGCTGAGGACAGAGCAGAGAAACACTAGTGAGTGGAAATTCCCCTACCATCTTTAGGACCCACCCACAATCCAGCTTTTCAGTATTTATGCGTCATCTTCCACCTTTTATTCACTATCAATTCAACATCCAAGTTCATTATCCTTCAACTTATCTGTCGTCCCTCCTGTACATTAAGCCATTGGTTTACCAAATACCTCTCACCGCTTTCTACTCTCCCGCCATCTCTCCATTCTCTACCATCTGCCACTCACCTTTCACTTCCCCCGGTGCGGCCATGCGTTATTTGATGTTCTAGCCATCCCTTTATCATCTAAACACCGTGCACTCACTCGGAGCAAACCCAATCGTCCACCATCCATCTTCCATCAGCCTTCCATGGGCAGCCATGCACACCTATTACCTCACTCACTCAGCACCCATTTGTTTACTTGCCATCTGTTTCTCATTTACAGACCATATAGCCACCACCCAGCTTCTGACATCCACTAGCCAGACCCAGCCCTCAATCCTGTGTCTACGAACATGTACCTACCTCTCTGTTACCTATTCTCTTGGCTAGACCCATCATAACCATCCACTTACTATTTGTTGACCATCTCCCATCCATCTGTACGTCTATGGTTTATTCCACTATCTACTTTCCACTCCCAGCTACGATCCAGCCACCATCTACTACCTCGAACCTGCCACCTGTCTGTGTTCATTCAAGAACCATCAATCCATCGATTCAACAGCCATGCCCCATCCATCTCCCATCTGTCACCTACAAATTGTCTTTTTTTGTTTGTTTGTTTTTTGCCAGGCCTGGGCCTTGGACTCAGGGCCTGAGCACTGTCCCTGGCTTCTTTTTGCTCAGGGCTAGCATTCTGCCACTTGAGCTACAGCACCACTTCTGGTAGTTTTCTATATATGTGGTGCTGGGGAATCGAACCCAGGGCTTCATGTATACAAGGCGAACAGTCTGGCCACTAGGCCATATTCCCAGCGCCCTACAAATTGTCTATCCAACATTATTTATTAACCAACTACCATTACATAGATGCATCTACCATCTTCCTTCCATTCTGTATCTAGCTCTACCATCTTCTACGTTTCCAGACATTACACACATATTCATCTACTCCTTATATATTTTTTGGGGGTCAATCCTGGGGCTTGAACTCAGGGCCTGGGTGCTGTCCCTGAGCTAATTTTGCTCAAGGCCAGTGCTCGGCCACCGAGACACAGCACCACCTTCAGCTTCTTCTGAGTAGTTTACTGGAGTCTCTCAGACTTTTCTGCCTGGGCTGGCTTGGAACCACAGTCCTCAGATCTCAGCCTCCTGAGTAGCTAGGATTATAGGTGTGAGCCAGCACCACCCAGCTCCCTGCATATTCTTTCTTTCTGTTGGCCAGTCCTGGGGCTTGAACTCAGGCCCTCAGCACCCTGAGCTTTTGCGCAAGACTAGCCCTCTACCACAGGAGCCACAGCGCCACTTGAGCTTTTCCTGTGTATGTGTCACTGAGGAATGGAACCCAGGGCTTCGTGCATGCTAGGCCAGCGCTCTGCCGCTGAGCCGCCTTCCCAGCCCATCCCTGCATATTCTTTAAGCATCCATCCATCCACAACACATGCCCACCCATTGTCCCCACCACCTAGTAAGTCACCACCCACCATCCTCTTGTGTAGCTATCAAGCTATCATCCTTATATCGTGTGTGTGTGTGTGCATGCACGTGCCAGTCAGGGCCCACACACTGTCCCTGAGCTTTTTTTTTTTTTCCAGTCCTGGGCCTTGAACTCAGGGCCTGAGCACTGTCCCTGGCTTCTTTTTGCTCAAGGCCAGCACTCTACCACTTGAGCCACAGCGCCACTTCTGGCTGTTTTCTATATATGTGGTGCTGGGGAATCGAACCCAGGGCTTCATGTATACCAATGAGGCAAGCACTCTTGCCACATTCCCAGCCCCCTGCACTTCTTTTATGCTCACGACTGGCACTCTACCACTTGAACACCATTTCCAACTTCCAGTTGGGGTCTGGGAGCTGTTCCTGAGCTCTTCTGCGCAGGCTAGCACTCTACCACTTAGAATCACCGTGCCACTTCTCCAGCTTTAAAAAAAAAAAAAAGATTAATTGGTGAGAAGAGTCTCACAGACGTTCCTGCTGGCCGGCTTCCAACTGTGATCCTTGGATCTCAGCCTCCTGAGTCAGTAGGATTAAAGGCCTGAGCCACCAGGGTCTGACTGTATTATGCTTTTATACTGTTGATAATAGAATCAGTCAACCATTCTCTCTCTCTCTGTGTTGATGTTTAAACTCAGAGCTTTGCGCTTTATTACGCGAGCCATTCCTCATCACCCACGCACGCTCGCTTCATCCCCTCCATCCTCTGCATTTCTGTCACCCATCCATTTCCCCACTATTCTTCTGCTCATTCACAGACCAAACATTCACTTACCAGCAGCCAGGAATATGTACTGTAAACGGTCAAGTTATGACTACCATGGAGTATGAACAGCTCCTTCCAAGTTCATGCTCTGATAGTCCAAGCGGAGATGCCGGGTGTTGGTGTGAAAGTGCGTGTTGTGTGGGAAGTCTGGTGTGTCTGTCGCCTGCCTGTGGGGTGGGAGCCGTGCCTGGCTCCTCGGGAGGGGGCGGGGGGGGTCACAGCGGGTCAGCGGAGGCCTGCACTGCGCACCGAGGCCGCAGCGTAGGAGACCTAACTCTGAGGGGCAAGGTGAAGTGGGGCGGGAAAGGGGGTGACAGAGGCCATGAAAGATGGGGATACCTGGCTGAGGACTCGGTCCCTGATGGGGCGACAACCAAGAATTCTGGGACCCCATACACAGACGTGTCTCCTCTCTGGAGCCCAGGAGCTGGACAAGGGGCCCCCTTAGGGACACCGAGGGAGGCCCAGGGAGCGTGTGCCTGGCACTGGGGTCACTGGGCAGGGGTCCCCCTTCCTACCACTTTCTCCTAAGCCCTGTCCCTTGCCATCCAGGCTGAACTGTTGACGCGGGTGCTGTCACCTGAGGTGCCGCCTGGCAGGGGCCATGCGCTCCTGGGGAGAGGCCTGCAGGCCGGGGAAGGGAGGGCCTTCCACGACGGGACCAGAGCCCCGGCCCCCGGCGCTGTGCCTTCCCAAGGCTCCGTGTCCCTGTCCCCCTCTTCTCCTGCTGTGGCTGTCTCCACAGGAACAGGTGGAGCTAAAAGCAGGAGCGATTTCTTTCTTTTTAAATTATTAATCTTCAGAGTGGTGTGCAGAGGGTTACAGTTTCACCCGTAAGGCAGTGAGTGCGTTTCTTATCACGCTTGCTACCCCCTCCCTCATCCTCCCCCCCCCCCCCCATTCTAGTCTTTGCTGTGAGACTACAGAGGCTCTGGGCCTGTCTGGGCCGCCCCGGTTCCAGTGGACGCAGGAGAGGATGGAGTGGACTGAGGGAAGGGTTAGAACCCAGCGCCTCTGCGGGCCTCTGGCTGAGCTGCGACCGTAGCTGCTGCTTTTCAGCACCTGCCCTCCATCCAAGCACCTGGGCCCCGCGAGGCTGTGCTTGTCGCCCCCTGGTGGTCATTCCCGGGTAAAGCGCCTCAGACTCCCAGGGCCCTGGGTGAAGATGCAGCTTTCCGGGGTCTCCGGAGGTGGGAGCCACTGGCGGGAGCTTGGCAGAGGGTACAGCCTTGCCGGCGGGTGGGGCCAGCGGGTCCTGCCACCCCCTGTCCTGCCCAGCCTCTACGGCCAGGAGCAGCCACAGGAAGCGAGGTCCGCGGCATGACCGCCTGGACGCCCCCAGCCGGCCCCCCACGTGGTGGGCTCAGGTGGACGCCGGGAGGACGGACATCTCCAGGAAGGGCCGCAGCCAGCCCTCCGGCGGGCGCTGCCTCGCTGACCCGGCTCCCGGGGCAAGGGCACCGTGGGGACCGCCCATCGCCCACCCTTCCGCCAGAGCCCTCGGGCTCTGGAGGGCAGCGTGGACCCACGCCCATCGCCCTGAAGGAGCAGGTGCCCCTCCCTCCCGCGTTCTGGACCTTTCCAGGCCCCTGTGAGCCACTTAGGCAGCAATGTTCTTTTGAGCCATGGCGGGGCAAGCCAGACCCAAGGCCTCTGTAGGCCCGGGCGCAGGGAGCTGTGCGGGGAGGTGAGAGGCCTCTCACTGAGGACTCAGCACCCGAGCCCGCGGTCCCGAACTCAGCCGTGCTCCTCCCGGGTGCTGGAACTGAGCGCTGCACTCCGGAGCACCGTGCCTGCCCCCAGCTGCTTTCTGGCTCGTGGTGGGAAGGAGCCTGGGGGCTGCGGCGACCCGAGGCGACCTGGCCGTGTTTCCTCGGGGAAGCATTCCTTCTTGGACTCCAGCCCAAGGTCACCGGAAGGAGACGGAGATTGTTATGGTGTGAAGGGGGGGGGCCCTCCATGGCCGGGGCTCCCGGGAGATGGCACCGTGAACTGCCTGCTGGGGAGGGGCACACCACACCCGGGGGGATGGCATGGATGGGAAGCCCGGGAATTTCCTGGGCAGGAGCTCTCCGCCATACCTGCATTTCCATAAAAACGAGTCCCTCAGTCCACAGCGGTGTTGCTGGAGTTGCTATGGTGATAGATAAAGAAAGCATTCCCCAGGCTTGAAAATGGTGGTGCTGATAGGACTCACTTGGCTGGAAAGGCAAGTCCTCGTTGGAGATACAGAGGGCAAAAGCCGCCCTTTCCACCCTGCGAGTGCCGGGGAGAGGACCAGCTCAGCTTGGCTGGAGCCTTGAGCTGACGGGGCTGTGAGCCATCGCCCAAGCCCTATCACCTGGGTGAGGGAGATCACGCCCGGGGTGCCTGTCCCGTCCCCCTCTTTGGCTTTCTGCACCTGGGGACCTGGGGTGCTTTGAACACAGGCTGAGGTGGGGGAGAAATGAGACCAGCTGACGGTTCCAGAATGAGGCACCTTACCCGCTTGCGTAAGGAAAGCCTCCTTCTCAGTAAATGTAGCACGATGCCCTCAGTTCGAATCCCCTTACCACTGAACAGCAACAAAACGCTAGTTTGTAAAACAGTAGGAGCAAATGCCTGGCTGTTGCAGATCCCATTTCTTACTTTGAGCTTCTCTGACTCATTCACTGGGATTCTCTAAGACCACCAATTTTGAGGGGAAACCTAGAGCAAAAGAGGGACGGTCAGCGTGGCAGGCCCCCTACTGGAGGGTGTCATTCACGCGGGGTGCTTACTGTTCCAGTCTCACTTTTCAATGGAATGCTGCTGTACAGACCTGGTTTTATGATACGGTAGATAACATCTATTTTTTGATGGACCAGATAGCTTAGGTTGCATGGTTTCTTGGCACCCGGGGGCCAGACATTCAGCTTCTATGAAACCCCAGTAGTAAGCCAGCAGGTGCCTTTGAAATGGAGAACCGTTGGTGGGAGAAATGGACCCACTCCCAAGCCCTGGCTGGGAGGAGGGGGAGGAGGGCCGGGCGGTGCGCAGAGCATTTCCGCAGGCCCCTCGTGCTGTCAGACCCCTCGGGGTCTCCCGGGGCATCAGGCTGAAGCAGTTGGGTAGCTGGCACCCAAGCCGGGGCCTGCTGGCTCCCAACCTGAAAACATCAGCGGGCATCTTCCCTCCCCTACCTCAGGGCTTGTTCAAAGGATCCATGTATAAATTAGAAGAGATCTAAGACTTGGGGGTGTGGTCTAGCGGTAGAGAGCTTGCCTGGCACGCAGGAAGCCCTGGGTTCAACTCCTCAGCGCCACAGAGGCAGGAAGAGGCGGAGGTGGCCCAAGTGGTAGAGGGCTAGCCTTGAGCACAGAGAGGCGCAGGGACAGAGCATGGGGCTCCCACGAGGGCTTCCCTAACCTACACGGGCTTCCACGTCGGTGTTGCTTCGGCTTGTTTTGTTTTGCGTGTTTGCTCTGCCAGTCCTGGGGCTTCAATTGCAATTCTCAGGTCCCGGGCTTCTCAGCGCTTCTTTGATTTACCCCTCGGGAGATGTGGCTCCATCGTCTCCTCGCTACTGAGTGATCGGGGCTGGATCTCGCTTCGGTCGGTGGTGGGGCCGGAACCCGGGGCCCGTCGGCGCCAGGCCGGCGCCCCACGCGCGGCTTCCCGGTGGTTCCTCGGAGCTGAGTCTCCCCGACGTCCCGGCCCGGGCTGGCTTTGAGCTGCGGTCCTCAGATCTCGGCCCCGAGGAGCCAGGGGGGCGGCTGAGCCCCCCCCCCCCCCCGCCGCAGCCCCGGGCCCGCTGTCCGGAGGGCGGAGCCCCGACACGGGGGCTTCCGGGGCTGCCCGGCGGCCGAGGCCCGGGCGGGCCCGGGGTCCGCGGCTCTCACCACTCGCCGAGCCGTCCAGGCCGCTGGCGCCAGCAAAGCCCCGACGACGCCGGGGCAGAACCACTCGCCGGCCCGGGGGGTCCCGACGCGCGGGGCAGGCCGGCGACCCAGGGGGTGGGGGGGGGGCCCCCCCGAGGTCGCAGCCCGCGCGCCCCGCCCCGCGCGCCCCGCCCCGCGCGCCCCGCCCCGGCGCCTCTGCGCACGCGCGCGCGGCCCGCAATCTCGGCGGCGCACTCGCCTCGCGCCGGCCCCAGTGCGCACGCGCGCGCGGCCCGCAATCCCCGCGGCGCCCTCGCGCGGCCCCGCCCGGCGCCTACGGCGAGCCGCGAGGCCCAGTCCGCGGAGGGCCGCCGCGGGGCGGGGCGGCGCGTGAGGTCAGCGCGGCGGCTCGGGGCCCCGCCGTGGTTGGCTGGGCCGCGCCGGCCGCGCCCTGGTTGGCTGCGCGCCGCGGGCTGGGCGGCCGGCCGGGCTGGGGTCGGAGCTCGGGCGCCGGCCGCACTTGCGCAGCGCTCGGCTCCGCGGCGTTCCGGGTCGGCGGCGGCCCGCGGGGAGGAGGAGGAGGAGGAGGGCGCGGCCGGGCGGCCGAGGGAGGGCGGGGACGGCGGCCGGGCCGCGACGCCGAGGGGAGGCGAGCGGCCCATGGACCCGCGGGGCCCGGCGCCCCAGACTCCGCGCCGCCGGGACCGAGCCCAAGATGTCGGCCTAGGCCGGGGCGCGACGACGCGGACGCGGACGCGGACGGGGACGGGCGGCCGCGGGGCCCGCGAGGCCCGGCCCTGACGCCCGGACGCCGCGGCGGCGCGAGGCCGGCGCGCGGGGAGCGGGCCGCGCGGCGGCACCATGTCGGCCAAGGTGCGCCTCAAGAAGCTGGAGCAGCTGCTCCTGGACGGGCCGTGGCGCAACGAGAGCGGCCTGAGCGTGGAGACGCTGCTCGACGTGCTGGTGTGCCTGTACACCGAGTGCAGCCACTCGGCGCTGCGCCGCGACAAGTATGTGGCCGAGTTCCTCGAGTGGGGTGAGTGTGGCCCCGTCCCCCCCCACCCCCCACCCCCCCACCGGCCGCCCCGGCCAGCGCCCCGGCCGCTTCCGAGACCCACCCTCCCGCTCTGGATATCATTTCCTGCAGCGCTCCCGGGGACATCCGCCCCGCCCCCGCCCCGCCCGGGGTGACCCCCCCGCTCCCCGCCCCGCCCCCACCCCCTCCGCGCACCCCGAGGGGGGACCGACAGCCCGGACGCCCCCCTTGGCTCCATCCTCTCCGAGGGGCGCTTTAGGTTAAAAGCGTCGTGTGAAATCGGGGCTGCTGGAACACACTCACCCTCCTCCCCCGGGCTGGACGGCAGTTGTGTCAGACAGTTGTAATATCCTGGGGGGGGGGGGGTTCTGGGAGGGTCACTTCAGGACTTCCTTCACCTGATGGTCGCAGGCCCAGGAGTTCACTCAGGGGTCTGTAACGCCGTGCCTTTGATCTGCTGACCTTTTATGCTCCTTTAAGGCAGAGATGTCTGATGAAGCCTTTTTAAGACTGGTCCACCTCCCTGTGAGACAGATGCTCTCCTAAGATGCCAGTTCCCCACTCCCAGCCGCCTGGGAGGAAGAAGCAAACCTTAGGTTCCGGCCAAACTCTGAAAATGCCGTGCTGGAGACTGCCTTGGTTTCTAATCTCTGGGGCTGATAAAGCTGATATTTACACGGGGAAGCAAAAGAACCTGCTCCACACTCAGGCCGCCTCCTCTGCCTCCACGGTGGCTGGGATGAGAGATTCTGTTTACAGTTGCAGTATTGTTCAGAAGCTTCTGTCCCTGCTCTGCACCCAGAGGTGGCCCATGCCTGGAGAGGCTCTAGGAAGAGGTCACAAGCTTCTGGACAGCGTGAGGGGAGGGGGTGGGTGGGTTACCCTTCTTGGTTTCATAGAAGATGTCAATGAGTTGAGGCTTTCTAGGGACCTTTAACAGTGACATGATTTCTAACTGGATAATTAATGACTTCACGGTTGTTTTGATAGTGGTGCATGTGGTCTGGGAAGGTGGCCTAGTGGTAGAGTGCTCGTCTTGCGTACATGAAGCCCTGGGCTCACATGTATAGAAAAAGCCGGAAGTGTCGCTGTGGCTCGAGTGGTAGAGTGCTAGCCTTGAGCAAAAAGAAGCCAGGGACCGTGCTCAGGCCCTGAGTCCAAGCCCTAGGACTGGCAAAAAAAAAAAAAAGAGAGAGAGATAGTGGTGCATGTTATAACCCGAGACTTTCCAGCATTACATTTGCTCTTCCTTTTTGAGCACGGGATGTTCCACAGTCGTTGAACTGGGTGTGCAGCACCTGATAATGTGGCCAGAAGAGGAAGTAGAGGGAAGGCTGGTTTCACTCCAGGTGTGGTCCAGTGGCCTCCGACCCGGACCTGGGCAGAACCTGGGTGGGCGTCGGCCTGGATGACCCGGGACCTGGGCAGAACCTGGGTGGGCGTCGGCCTGGATGACCCGGGACCTGGGCAGAACCTGGGTGGGCGTCGGCCTGGATGACCTGGGACCTGGGCAGAACCTGGGTGGGCGTCGGCCTGGATGACCCAGGACCAGGGCCGAACCTGGGCCTGGACAGGTCTGGGTGCTCTAGGGTTCAGCACCAGGATATGCTGGGGCTCATTGGAGGACGCTTCTTAGTAGCCTTGTTGGAGGTCTGATTTGATAAGATCAGGCCTTTTCAAATCTAAACAGAAGCTGTGTGCTGTGGCATACACATTTTCAGATTATATTCTGGCTCTTGGAAATTGTGATTACAAGTAAAATACACTATTCTTTTAGCTCAGTTTGTACAAAAATGTAAAATTGAAATTATATAGCAGAATGGCCTTTTTCTTTTTGTATTGGTCCTGGGGCTTGAGCTTAGAGCCTGGGTGCTGTTGAGCTCAAGGCTAGCACTCGCCACTTGAGCCACACCTCCACTTCCTGATTCGGGGAGATTAATTGGAGATAGGAGTCTTATAGACTGCTGGGACTGTCTTTGAACCATGATCCTTAGACCTCAGCTTCTTGAGTGGTTAGGATTACAGGTTTGAGCCACCAGCACCCAGCCAGAATAGACTTTCAAATAGCCTTTTAATGAAACAGTTGACATTTTAGAAGTACTGTGTATTCTCATGTATGTTGACATATATAATATATCATTGTAATCACTAAGGGTGCATGACTAGTTAAGATATAAATACAGTTGTTATTTAATGTTACTTGAAATTGCCTAGTTATTTGTGGGAGAGAAAGATTGGTCTTTGTAGTAGTGTTTTATGTAATAGAGCAGTAGTAGATAGTTCTCCTCGGGTTGGAATGGCCTGTGCTCAGAAACTGTGACTAGGAGCAGTTTGTATTCTTCAGCTTTTGGACTCTCAGCCTGTGGTATTTAAAACTTCAGATGTGTTAGCTCTGGTCATGCAGGGAGCCAATCTCTCCCCATCTTTCAAGTCTTGCAACGTATCTGATGACAATTATGTAGAATTCTTGAGACTTATAGAAGAAAAGCAGCCTATCTAGTCCAGATTTTGACTTAGTGAAAATCTTTGAGAAAATATACATAGTAAAGGTTTTGAAGCTTTAAGGGATCTTCCTTTTGTTTTTCTTACTGTCTCAGTGGCTGTATGGGGCAGGTCATTTCAGCTTGCACGGTGGGATTTTGTCCTTAACAGTTTTTCTTTGATTATGTTTACAATTTGGTTGGTTTTTCTCTGGACCTTGAGTAGAAGTTGGAAATATTCTGCTTTATATGTATAGTTCTCTAGCAACTAAAAAATGTAACTTGGATATCATTTGAAGCAGAGCACATGCAACACTGTAAAATTTCCACTAGTAAATAGCAACAAATGTAAACAAGCAGATGAGGTGAGTGCAGTCTCGTTCCTCTTTGTCGTACAGAGCCTTTTCTTCGTGTGTTAGGTATTTTTTCCATGGCCCAAATAGAACAGCTGATGCCGCATACAGACCGGGCTGATGTTTGAAATTCCAGCTTGCGGACTGGGCCACTGTGTGTGGTCCACTTCTCTGCTCTGGTCTGTTGGTGGCCTGTGGAGCAGAAGACAGGCCTGGGGCGGTGTAGGACAGCCACGGGGTTCCCTGCTCCGGTTTCTCGAAGGCGGATTGGGGTGGTGTGGACAGGCATCCTGGCTTCCCAGCCTCCTTCCCCTTCCATCTTCTCTTGCCCTGTGCAGACCTCCTCTTCCTAGGCTTCTAGCTAATTTCCTCACTGAGGATTTCCTCCTCACGAACCATGATAAGGAGCTCCTGTGGGTATAAGGGGGACACCGGCCCTCGGTAAGTGGGTGATGGCACCAAATGTATTTATTTAGTTTGTTGATTGTGGGGCTTGAACTCGGGGTCTGAGCTCTGTCCTTGAGCTTTTTTCACTCAACTAGTGCTCTGCCACTTTGAGCCGCAGCTCTATTTCGGGATTTCTGGAGATAAGAACCTCATAGACCTTCCTGCCTGCACTGGCTTTGAACTGTGATCCTCAGGTCTCAGCCTCCTGAGTAGGATTACAGGTGTGAGCCACCGGCATCCAGCTCCCAGGGAGTTTCAAACATGGTGCTTTTTGTGGATAAGATGCTTGAAGGACACAGGAACACATTCTCCTTCCCACCCCCCTCGATGGTGCTGGGGTTGGGTTTGAAGTCGGGGTCTCACACTTGTTTAGCTGGTGTTCTACCACTTGAGCCATGCCTCTGGTCCAGCCTTTTGGAGATGGAGTTGCTCCTACTTTTCTGTTCAAGACTGTCTTCAAACTTTGGTCCTCTGAATTTCATCCTGTTGAGTAGTTAGGGTTACAGATGTAAGTCACCTGCCCCACTGTTTTATTTTTTTGAGGCAGAGTCTTGCTACTTAGCCCAGGTTGGCCTGGGACTCAGCTACTGTAGCTGACCTGGCGTCAAGCTCATTCTTGGTCCTGTCCACCTCCCTGAATGCTGCTGGGATTATAGGCATGTGCTACCACACCCAGCTAGGAAATAGACCTTTCAGTAATCTCCAAACTCTAGGGAAAAGATGGAACTGCATGGTAAAAATCAGGTTCACATCCCTTGGGTTTTATAGGTATCTCTCTGAGATGTGTATTCACACTGACTACACGGCATGATACAGGACCTTTGAGACCATTAAACATTAACATGCCAGTCTCTCTGCGCATCTCTTCCTGGACAGTTGGGCTGTAAACTGACGAAGAACAGTGTCTAGATGAGCTCTGTAAACAGGATTGGATTGAGAGTTGTGGTCAGACCGGGGTGCCTGCCATGCAGAGTGTGTGCTGTGTGCCGGGGTGCTTTGGATTCAAGATCCCAGCACGGCAGGGCTGCCGAGCATCGCCCCCCGCCTCCTGCCTCAGCCCAGTGTCCTGCAGCCCTGTATTGCCGAGTCAGTGGGGGAGTGGGAAGGATGTTCCGAATTACTTTACATGTGCCAAGACCACCATACCTATTTCTTGTGAGACTAATAAAGGCTCTTTTGAACCAGACCACGTATTGATTTTAATCAAAAAGAAGATAACAAAGTTAAAAGCCATTTTGAAAGATTTTGACAATCCCTCTCCCGGTGCGAAGGCATCACCTCAAAGCCCTCGTGTCCCCCTGGTCTCCGGCAGCTTCCCAAGAGCGTGCGTGTGCGGCGGGGGGCGGGGTCTCCAGGGCTTTGTGCTCCTGTCAGCTAGCTTGCTCAGGGCTGGCACTCTACCACTGGAGCCACGTCTACAGTCTGGTGTTTTGCTGGTTAATTGGAGAGGTGGAGTTTTGAAACCTTTCCCTCCCAGGCTAACTTAGAACCTTGAGCTCCATTCAGGTCTAAGCATCCTGGGTAGCTAGGATTATAGATGTGAGCCGCTGGCCCCTGGCTTGGTTTTTATTTACTTATTTATTTTGCCAGTCCTGGGCCTTGAACTCAGGGCCTGAGCACTGTTCTTTTTGCTCAAGGCTAGCACTCTACCACTTGAGCCACAGCGCCACTTCTGGCCATTTTCTATATATGTGGTGCTGGAGAATCGAACCCAGGGCCTCATGTATACAGGGCAAGCACTCTTGCCACTAGGCCATATCCCCAGCCCACCCCTGGTTTTTCTTGACTGTGAATTCTTTGGTGGTGCTGGGGATCAAATTTGGGTCCCTGTACTCCTATCCCCAATATTCCTGGAGCTTGAACTCAGGGCCTCGGTGCAGTCCCTGAGCTTCTTTTGTGTTCAAGGCTAGTGCTCTACCACTTGGTCCATAGCGCCACTTCCAGCTTTTTCTGAGTAGCTTATTGGAGTTGAGTCTAATGGACTGTCTTGCCTGGACTGGCTTAGAACCATGATCCTCAGATCTCATCCTCTTGAGTAGCCAGGATGACAGGCGTGAGAATTTTGAGCGATCGTACGACACTCTTCCCTCTTTCCCAGTCCTCCCAGTCCTGGTTTGTTGAGCAAACCAGGTTTCTGGAAGTTTCCTGGGAAGTAGCCTCTGGACATGGTGTGTCTCAGGTCATGTGGGCCTGGTGCCTCCAGGCCTCCGTACTGCTGCCTGCTTTAAAATACCGGAAAAATACTGGAGTTATTGTAGCCTTTTCTTTGAGGTGCCATTAGCACTGGCCTAGCCCAAACTCTGAAGCCTCGGGCTTGAGTGAATACCTTTCCCATGTGAACTTGGAAAGACCTCTTGCCAGATTAGTTTCTCACATATTAACTAGTTTCCTCCTTCCTTTTCTGATTTTTTTTTCTTTTTGCCGGTCCTAGGGCTTGAACTCAGGGCCTGGGCCATGTTCCTCAGCTTCTTTTGCTCTCTACCACTAAGCTATATTCCCTGATTTTTTTGTCTGTTGGCATAAATTAGTTGTATGAGGGGTTTTGTTGTGACATATCTGTACATAGGCGCAGTTCACCCCAATCAGACTCACCCCCTCACCCCCTTTATTCTTCTCCCTCATCTCCTTTCCACCCTTAAAACTGCTTCATCCGTCTGTTTTCATGAATGCACACCAAGCACTCTGGCCTCCTTCAGCCCTGTTCACCCTGCTATTTTTTTTCTTTTCCTGTGATTCATTGTCTCTTGTTTTAGTGGACTTTAATTGTAGGAAGAGACTTTTACCACAGTGCATATATTATAACTTAATTTAGTTGGCTTTATCCCCTTTGTTCTCTTTTATTGTCCCTGATTATTCTCTGTGAATTGTTTTTCATTTTAAACACTTTCTAACACTTTCAAACACTTCTAAGATGGCTTCATACTCTGTAAAGTCAGGTCTGCAATCCATACTACATTGTTAGAATTTAAAACTGACCTAATAGGATACATCTAGTCTTAGTTGTTGTTCTTTTAAAATTTGGTGCTAGAACTGCCTCTTGAACTCAAGTTCTCACTAGTTCATCTTTTTACTCAGAGCTGGCACTCTACCACTAAAGCCCACGTAAGAGGAAATAAAAGTCACAAAGACTTGTCTGCCCAGGCTGGCTTTGAACCTTGGTCCTCAGATCTCAGCCTCCCGGGTAGCTAGGATTATAGGGGTGAGCCTCTGGTGCCCAGTAATTAATCTTAGTTTTAGATGCTCAAGTTAACATCACTTCTGACCACACCCTGTGAGATGATTCTTTTAGAATATAATTTTACCTTAATTAACATATTTACCTAGTCTTACAAGCCAAATAGTACCACAGAATTACAACACGTGGGTCTCTTTGTCGTGCCTCTCCCCTCCTTCTGTGTTCTGTGTGACCCTCTTACTGATAAGTTAGGATCCTCCTTGGCTGCCAGCAGTGGTAACCGGGCCCTCCAGGCTGGCGTCATCTTTGTGCAGCTGGATGTCAGCAGTCCCGGGCTCGTGGGACACCTGTTCCCACGAGGACAGAGGGACCCGGGCCTTCCCGCTGTGCGTCTGCCCCAGGCTGGGGCATCCTTCCGCTCGGGGCTGTTCACTGTGTGCAGCAGGGGCTTAGCCGCGCTCACTCGGGCCCCTGTGCGGCGGCGTGCTCACATCGCCCCTCCACCTTGGCTTTCGCAGGGTGGAGGGAGGGGGCTAGCTATCGGCTGCCCGGGCGGGCACACTCTGCCCCTCTTAGGGCTCCCTCTCCCCAAGTATGCCTGCATAATTTGGCTTAAACGGATAATGTCTACATTCTTACTATTACGTGAATATCACAGCTAAGCCCCAAAGGGTGCAATTAATTTGTGATCTTTACTAAGATAGCTAATTATTTTTTGTGTTACTGGCATGAATTATCTGCCCTTGGCTTGGTTTTTCAGTGAACTGTCATGAATTCAATCCCTTGTTTTCAAAATAGAAGACCTCAATAGAGTCAAATATCTCAAGTAATCTGTTAGTCTGTTACCTTAATCTGGTGTGAGCCTCCAGTTCCCAGCCTTCTTTCTTTCTTTCTTTCTTTTTTTTTTTTTGCCAGTTCTGGGGCTTGAACTCAGGCCCTGGGCACTGTTCCTGAGCTTCTCTCAAGGCTGGCGCTCTACCACTTGAGCCACAGCACCACTTCTGGCTTTTTCTGTTTATGTGGTGCTGAGGAATCCAACCCAGGGCTTCATGTATGCGAGGCAAGCACTCTACCACTAGGCCACATTTCCAGCCCCCTTGGTTTTGACTTTTAAAAAATATTTTATTTTAGTCCTTAGGTTTGAATTCAGGGCCTGCGTGCTGTCCCTGAGCTTTATTTTGCTCACATCCAGTGCACTACCACTTGAGCCATATCAGCACTCTTGGTTTGGTGGTTAACTCCCCAGAGAGAAGTTCCTGTCCCCTTTGCCTGGGCGCGAGGTGGGGACGCATTTTCTGGGAAGGTGGTGAGGCGGGTAGTGGGTAGCTCTGAGGCGACCTCTTCAGCCTGGAGAAGCCAGTCTAGTGCTCATTGTCTCAGGCCTGAGATGCCTCTGGTGACTGCTAAGCCTTGCCAACGCACATGCTTTGGGTAAGCTTTGGGTTTACAGCTCTGCTAAATTAGGCACCTTTTATCCATTTGCTTTTCTTTCACTGAGCAGAATGATGTGGACAAGCTGGGTGCCAGTGGCTCACACCTGTAATCCTGGCTACTCAGGAGGCTGAGATCTGAGGATTGAAGTTCAAAGCCAGTCCAAACAAGAAAGTCACCCTGTCCCCCAGCGTTGATGGAACTGGAGCCTAGAGCCTCATGCATGCTATGCAGCTGTTCTACCGCTGGGCCACATCCCTAGTCCCGCTTCCAGTCTGGAGCTTGAACTCAGGACCTGGGTGTTGTCTTTGAGCTTTTGTGCTCAAGGCTAGTCTCTGCCACTTTGAGCCACAGCTCTGCTTCCAGTGTTTTTGGCTGTTAAGTCTCACAGACTTTCCTGCCCGAGCTGGCTTTGAACTGTGATGCTCAGATCTCGGCCTCCTGAGTAGCTGGGATTACAGGTGTGAGGCACTGGTGCCAGCCTTGTGTATATTTTTTAAGGATTCAGAATGTCCTAGGTGACATAGAGGTGAGTGAAACAGAGTTCTTGTTCTGGAGCACAGCTAGTGCTGGAGGCTCAGTGGCTTGGAGCCTGTGTGCTCTGGTTGAGGCTTCTGATGGCGTATAGATAAGGTAGCGTGCAGGGCAGTGTCCGTGACTAGAAGCTGGCTCTTGCCAGGCTGTGCTTACTTTTCCCTTTGACTAGATATGCTGGTATTTGTTCCGGTGACACCGATTCATCCAAGGAGATGGTAGCAGGCACCAGGAAGCACGGGCTTTGGAGGAGGCAGGAGAGGAAGGGCGGGAGGGGCCCTCGGGCACTGGCTTTGGGAAGGGCCTCTGCAAGGTCTGCCTTCTCGGTCTAGCAGAGGAAGGGGGCTGTGTGACTCAGCAGCTGTGTAGAACTGACTGGACCTGACCCAGGCTGAGTGTGCCTAGCTCCAAAGCGCTTGTGCAGGGGGAAAAAGCACAAATGACAGAATGAAGTCCCATGGCAGACAGCCATTCTTCATCAGGATGCTTGCACCACCCTTGTTAGTATGCAAGAAGTGAACTGAAAGAACTTTCTATTACATTTTGTTTGAAACATTTAAATCTGGTGGAACTTACTTATTTCTGACATATACTATTATCTTCAATTTTAATATTTCATATAGTATTTTCTTCTGGCAGGGGTGCGGCTTAAACTCAGGGCCTTGTGCTCGCTGGGCAGTGCGCTGCTTCTTGAGCCACACCTCCAGCCCTTTGTGCTTGCTTATTTATCCTGTCAGTCCTGGGGCTTGAACTCTGGTGCTGGGCACTGTCTCTGAACTTCTTTTGCTCAAGGCTAGCACTCTGCCACTTGAGCCACACAGCTCCACCCTGTGCTTTTTTATTTTATTTTATTTTTGTAGTTTAGTGGAGATAAGAGCCATATAGGAAATATAGGTTGCATGGTTTCCCTCATTTGTAGTAATTAGAATGTGCTTATAAGTGTGCCTATCTATACCTAGAGATGGATGGTAAGAGACAGAACATTACACTTAGACATGGTAAATTAAACTGGACTCTAGATATTCACACAGTAAGACCAAAGGAGGATAGTCTTAAGAGAGGATCACAAAGGCTCAATAGTTATGTGCATACAGTCATATAAAATGATGTTTATTGGGTTGGGAATGAGGCTTAGTGGTAGAGTGCTTGCCAAACATGCATGAAGCCCTGGGTTTGATTCCTCAGCACCACATAAACAGAAAAGGCTGGAAGGGGCACTGTGGCTCCCGTGGTAGAGTGCTAGCCTTGAGCAAAAGAAGCTCAGGGATAGTACCCAGGTCCTGAGTTCAAGCCCCAGGACTGGCAGCAAAAAAGAAAAACAAAAAAAGATGTTTATTGAAATGAACTTCAAGAAATGCAAATGAGTTTTTTTGTTATTTTACTCTTTGAGTCATTTCCCTCCTCCCCCTTTGTGCCTGTTTTTTTTTTTTTTTTTTTTGCCAGTCCTGGGCCTTGGACTCAGGGCCTGAGCACTGTCCCTGGCTTCTTTTTGCTCAAGGCTAGCACTCTACCACTTGAGCCACAGCGCCACTTCTGGCCATTTTCTGTATATGTGGTGCTGGGGAATCGAACCCAGGGCTTCATGTATACGAGGCAAGCACTCTTGCCACTAGGCCATATTCCCAGCCCTGTGTCTGTTTTTAACTTCTGTACTTTTTGTCTTGTATGTAAGTTTATCTGTAGGGAGGAGGGTAAGGAGGATACAGAAATGGTAGGACAGAGGGTGAACTAGTGTAGCAGTGATACTAGACACTGCTGAAAATGAATTATACAACTTGTAGAAGAGGGAAGTCAGGGGAAAAAAACTAGGAGAAAATGAGAGAAGAGATGACACTGTTCAAAAAGAAATGTGCTCATTACCTGACTTTACGTAATGGTAACCTCTCTTTACATCACTTGTACAAAAAAAAAAAAAAAAAAAAAAAAAAAAAAAAAAAAAAAAAAAAAAAAGGTCGCATGGACTTTGCTGCCTGGGCTGGCTTTGACCTCAGTCCTCAGATCTCAGCTTCCTGAACAGCTAGGATATCAGGCATTGGCCATTGGCACCCGGCTAAAGTCTCCCATTTTACCCCAAGGCTCCTTCTTGTGCTGAGATCCGCCTACCTACAGCCTCCCTGTAGCTAGGATCACTGGAGTTACCAACATGGCCTGCTTATTGGTTGAGATGGAGTTTCACTAACTTTTTGCTTGGGGTGACCTCAACGTCCCATCCTTCTTCTGAGCTGCTGGAATTACAGGTGTAAATCTTCCACATTTAGCCAAATACCATTTCATATTGATTCTTCACTATTGAGAGGGGTGTTGCATTTTTCATTGAATGGGCATGAAGCAGTCCTGAGAGTTATTTTTCCTGCTGTCTTACAAATGAGTGTTTTGTAACCCAAAATATTTGAAAATCATGTTGTTGGGCTGGGAATGTGGCCTAGTGGCAAGAGTGCTTGCCTTGTATACATGAAGCCCTGGGTTCGATTCCCCAGCACCACATATATAGAAAATGGCCAGAAGTGGCGCTGTGGCTCAGGTGGCAGAGTGCTAGCCTTGAGCAAAAAAGAAGCCAGAGACAGTGCTCAGGCCCTGAGTCCAAGGCCCAGGACTGGCAAAAAAATAAAAAGAAAAAGAAAGTCATGTTGTTGAAAAGTGTTGAAGTATAGTAACAGGATAGCTTTCTGATAATACACTTAAAATGAGTCTGGGAAACGTGGAAGAAACTCAGTTTCAGCTATGAAAAGATACATAGCAAGTTGGGAAGCTGTTGGGATTGCTGAGTTCTAGTTTTACTAGTCAGAGTCAGAGGTATATATGTACCTGAAGTCTGAAGTATTTCTCAAAACATCAGGCAGCTGGGTGTTGGTAGCTCCTGCCGGTAATCCTAGCTACACCGGAGACTGAGATCGGAGGATCACAGTTCAAAGCCTGCCTTAACAGGAAAGTCTTTGAGACTCTTACCTCCAGTGAACCATCAGAAGTGGTGCTGTGGCTCAAAGTGGTAGAGCACTAGTCACTAGTCTTGAGCAAAGAGCTCAGGGACAGTGTCCAGGCCCTGAGTTCAAAACCCATAAAGGACAAAAAACAAAAACAAAAAACATTAGGTAGCAGATGGTTTATGTAACCAAAGTGATCAGCCTGAATATATTTCCCTGTACAAATATTTAATTATTTTTTTGAAAGAGAAGCCTTATGTTAATGGAATTTGGATAGTCCTTGTGAAATAATGTTAGGGGGTAATTGAATAAAAACGATATCATCAATATGAGAGAAAATTTAATTGAATTATACAGCTCATTTATTTTGGTGGAAAAGGTTTCTCTGCCCTTTGCAACGGCTGATTTCTTTTTCCTTCTTTTGAGAGGGACAGCTTTGTGGAGGTGGAATTTGTATACAGTTTGCCTGTTAAAGTGCAAACAGGATGTTTGCTATGCTCAGAGCTTTGTAACCATCTGTGCCACTGAGTTCCAGAACATTTTTCCACCCTGAAAGGACCCACCCTCCCATCTCTCCCCTGGACTAAGCTCTGAGCACTCCCTCCTCTGCCCCCTGAGGAGTGAGCCCGTGTGGACATGGACTGCAAGCACCATCGCACCCGTGCGGCTTCTGTGGCTGTTGCTTCTCAGCTCTTCAACTCCCGTAGTAGTTGCATGAGTCAGCCCACGTTGTAGCATATATTAGGATTTGTTCCTTTTTCCCCCGCTTTCTTGCCAGTACGAGGCTTGAACTCAGGACATGGAGGTCTTTTTCAGCTTGCTAGTTCAAGGTTTGAACTCTATCACGAGCCAGCCCTCCAGTCTGACACTTTGCTGACTAATTTGAGCTGGAACTTTGCAGGCTTTTCTGCCAGGGCGGGCGTGAACCTCCGTCCTCCAAGTCTCAGCCTCCTGAGCAGCTAGGATCACACTTGTAGCCACCGGTGCCTGGCTGATCATGGTTTTTGTTTTCTAACTACAATTTTACATTCTAATACAGTTATTTTCTTACTTGTCTTAATCTTTATTCCTGAATGGAGAGTAGGCCTTTTTAAAAAGCTGAAACGTTTATATATTATCTTTGGAATATTCTGGTATCAGAGACATGATAGAGGGCTATCTGTCCCTCTCATTCCCCCCACGCCCCCTCTTCCCTCATTTCCTTTCTTTTGCATGCACGCTCCCCCCCTCTCGTTCTCTCTCATTGGTCATGGTGCTTGAACTTAGGGCCTGGGTACTCAAGGCTAGTGTTATTAATAAGAGTTAATAAGAATCTCATGGACTTTCCTGCCTGGCTGGCTTCAACCATGGTCCTCAGATCTCAGCCTCCTGAGTAGCTAGAATTATAGGCATTAACCACTCATGCCCAGCTTCTTTCTCTCTTTTTTTTTTTTTTTTTTGGTGCCAGTCCTGGGTCTTGAATTCATGGCCCAGGCACAGTCCTTGAGTTTTTGTGCTTAAGGCTAGTTAGTGTTCTACTACTTTGAGCCATAGCTCCACTTGTGGCTTTTTGCTGGTTAGTTGGAGATAAGTCTAATGGACTTTTCTGCCCAAGTTGGCTTTAAACTGCAATCCTTAGATCTAGCAACCAACTAGATGAACTTGGAGCCTTGTGCTTGCTAGGCAGGGGCTCTTCCACTTGCACTATGCTCCTGTTAGTTGTACTTGCTCCATGTTAGTTTTATAAGAAATAGTGAAGTTCCCACTCAAAGTCAGGAAGAGGAGGTGTGATTCAAAATGGTAGAGTGCTACCCTTGAGCAAAACAGGTATAACTACAAGAAAATCCCTCCCCTTCCTTCCTCTTCTTTCTTTTTTGTACCAATACCAGGGCTTGAACTCAGGGCCCTAGCACTCTTACATGGCTTTGTTACATATGGCTGGCACTTTACCACTTGGGATCACGCTTCCCATATGAGTAGTTGGAGATAAGCGTCTCCTGGACTTCCCTTGAGACGCGAGCTGGGGTTGGTTTTGAACTTTGATCCTCAGATCTTAGCCTCCTGAGTAGCTAGGATTACAGGCATGAGCCCATCGGTGCCTAGCTTTCCTTCTTCCTCCTTTTTTTCCCTCACTGCTACAGTAGTTGTAGGATTATAGATCTCTGCCACCAGTGCCCAGTACTTCATCATTTTTTTTTTTTTTTGCCAGTCCTGGGGCTTGAACTCAGGGCCTGGGCACTGTCCCTGAGCTTCTTTTGCTCAAAGGTAGCACTCTACCACTTCAGCCATAGCACTACTCCCCGCCTTTTCTGTTTATGTGGTACTGAGGAATCAAACCCAGGGCTTCATGCATTCATAAATATTTTTACAAATAAAATCTGGGCCAGATGCTGGTGGCTCATGCCAGTAATATTAACTATTCAAGAGGCTGTGACCTAGAGGATTTTGGTTTGAGGTTGGCCCAGACAGGAGGACAGAAAATTCTATCTCTAACCAGCACAATGCTCAGCTGGAGTCATGGTTCAACTGGTAGAGCACAAACTCATCAAGTCAAGCCAGAGCAAGGCCCTGAGTTAAAATCCGGGTACATCTAAAATATAAAATGAAGTATAAGCTGGGTGCTGGTAACTCACCCTGTAATCCTAGCCACTCAGGAGACAGAGATCTGAGGATTGTGGTTCGAAGCCAGCTCTAGCAGAAAAGTCCCTATGAGACTCAGATCTCCAATAAACCACTCAAAACCCGAAAGTGGTCCCATGGTTCAAGTGGTAGTATGTTAGCCTTGAGTGCTAAGATGCTCAGGGACATGTCTAGGCCCTGAGTTAAAGCCCCACAACTGACAACGACAAAAATGAAGTATAAACTATAGTTAAAACTGGTGTTAACTTTTGATGGTGGCCTCTCACTCCCTCAGTGTTCACAGAAGTACACTTGGGGGGGGGGGTGGAGGGGGACCAAGTGTCTAGTAGTAAGAGCACCTTGACAAACCCCTGGAAATTGAAGTCCAGAGTGTGGCTGGGCCAGTGTTGACCAGCTTTGGGCCATGTAGATAGTTTATGCTGAATACTGAAACCATTAGTCATGCCAGCTCTGCCAAGTTTGCACAGAAGTTTTACCGGCTCATAAAACTTTTATGACTCAGAAGGAATGCCAGCAGTAAACAAATGGATTCCTAGTAGCTCAGCCGGGGTGGAGCGGCCGCGGGGCCTCGGTCACTGGTGCGGAGCTCCAGTTGGGAGCGCTGATAGAGGGAACCAGCAGCGTCTGTGGCAAGCCGCCCTCCCCTCAGATATCCTGTGCATAACAACACTCCTTTTGGAGAGTGTCTTGGAATTTTCACATGTACATTTCAGCTTGAGAACAGTCATCCCCTCGATTCCCCACAGTCCCCGTGCGTGGGTCAGAGCTCTGAGCCGTTGTGCGCCACCTCTTGCCAGGTCTGGGTGGGCCACTGGCAGCCCTGTGTGTGGCGGGGCGTCTGGATGGGCGTGGCCTGTACACCTGTCTCTGTCCCCTTCCCCTCACTCCTGTGCGGCTTGTCTGCATTCGGGATGGTCTCTCCTCTTGTGGGGGGTGTTCTTCGTTTGCCGTGTGACTGAGTTGCTCCTGCTGGCGGCCTTTGGCCTTGTGCCCTCAAGGGCTGCCCCTCTCTCGTGGAACTGAGCGTGGGGCCAGTGGCGATGTCTCTCAGTTGCCTGAATAGATGCTACCCACCTGGGTTCACAACAGCTTCCACCGGCATCCTGTGGGGACACAGTGACCTTGGATGTGGCCTCAGAGTTGACTGGGAGTTGGCTGCGTCCAGTGGGGTGTGGAGGGGTAGAGCTAGGTGCCACTGGATCACTGTAATCTCAGCTACTTACGAGCTAAGATCTGAGGATCTTGGCTCAAGCCAGCCTGGGCTGGAAAGACTTGGAGACTTTTTTTTTTTTGGTGTGGGGGGGCAGTCCTAGGGCTTGGATTCAAGGCCTGGGCACTGTCCCTGAACTTCTTTTGCTCAAGGCTAGCTCTCTGCCACAGGAGCCCGTTCTGGCTTTTTCTGTGTATGTGGTACTGAGGAAAGGAACCCAGGGCTTCATACATGCTAGACGAGCACTCTACCACTGAGCCACCTTCCCAGCCCCACTGTGAGACTCTTTTGTCTCCAATTAACCACCCCAAAAAAGCCAGAAGTGGCACTGTGGCTCAAGTGGTACAGCACTAGCCTTGAGCAAAAAAGCTCAGGGACAGCACCTAGGCTCTGAGTTCAAGCCCCATGACTGATGAAAAAGAGTACAATAAATAGGTCTCCTTAGCTGGGCATTGTTGGCACGTGCTTGTAATCCTACCTACTCAGGAGGCTGAGATCTGAGGATTGTGGTTCAGAGCCAGCCTGGGCAGAAAAGTCTGTGAGATTATCTCCAGTTAATCACACAATAAAAGCTGGACGTGGCACTGTGGCATAAGTGGTAGAGTGCTAGGTTTGAGAAAGAAAAAAGTGCAGGGAGGTGCCCAGGCATGAACACGCGTGCGCGCACACACGCGCACGTGTGCGTGAGAGGGTCTGCAGGCCCCCTGGCTGTGGAATGGTGTGAGGGTGGTTGGAGGTCCTAGCGCAGAGGGACTTGAGGAAAGATGGCCCGCCTGGCCAGGGAGGGATTGTTAGGAGCTGTCAGGCTGTATGAGCTCAGCGTCTCAGGCTCACGCCTGTCATCCTAGCTACTCAAGATGATGAGATATAAGGATCACCGTTCAAAGCCAGCCCAGACATGAAAACCAGTGAGACTCTTACCCAGTTAACTACCAGAAAACCGGAAGTGGTGCTGTGGCTCAAAGTGGTAGAGGGCTAGTTTTGAGCAAAAAAGCTCAGAGACAGTGCTCAGGCCTGAGATCAAGCCCTAGGAATGACCCCCCCCCCCGAAAAAAAAAAGCCCAGTGTGGGACGCGCTTCCTTCCTGTTTATAACGTATTTGTTTGGGAATGGCGAGCTAAGGTCGAAGGCAGGAAAAACTTGCCCATTTTCTGTATATAATGCCGAGATTGTTTTCCATTGTTTTAGCCCCTTTACGTTGACATTTTTGCATTACTGAAAAAAATACCAAGCATTGAGGGGTTTTGTTGTTTTACAAAAAGATACCACAAGCCCCGGCACTGATGGCTCACGCCTGTCATCCTAGCTGCTCAGAAAGCTGAGATTGGAGGAGTGTGGTTCAAAGCCAGCCTGGGCAGAAAAGTCTGTGAGCCTCTTATCTCCAATAAACTACTCCAATAAAGCCAGAAGTGGCACTCTGGCTCAAGTGGTAGAGCCTTGGCCTTGAGCACAGAGAGGCTCAGGGTCAGCACCGCCACCGGAGTTCAAGCCCCAGGTTGCGGGGGGAGGGGTGGGTATCAGAGCACACAGGTTCACACGGCTTCTGTGGCACTTCATTTAAAGTGGTAGCATAATTGTCTAGCAAGTGTGAAGCTATTTTTATTTCCAGTACTTCTGCGCTTCCACTTTATGAGCCTCTTTTGGAAAGGTCTGTGCTTTTCTGTACGTTCTCAAGTGTTTGGGAAGGCTGTTTTCCCACCTTGGGCTCCGTGCCCGGCCATGGGGAGGGAGGTGGGCTGGGTGCTGTGCGGGCCCCTGGAGACCTGGCCCGCCGTGGCCGGCCGGCCGCCGAGGGAGACAGGGCCTCTAGGTGGAGCTGCCCGCCTGAGCTTGGCTTTGAGGAGGAGAGCCGGCAGCCGGCTTGGTCACCTTCCCTGGTTCAGAAGCAGCTGAAGCCCCAGCCCGCTGGGTGGTGAATTGCCGAGTGGGCTGCTGTTGTGACGTTGTTGTCCTGTCCAGCTCCTCAGCTGAAGTTCAGCCGTGTCTTTATAGCCTCAGGCATCTGACAGGAGTAGGCTCTAGAAGGGTCTTAGGATTTGGGTGCAAAGTTGTCGGATTTTCCCCCTCCTCTAGAGATACATATTCCTTGTATAAAAATGAAGAGTGAATTACTAAGCACAGTAAATCTTGAGGGAGTTTGGGATAAAAATGATTGCTTTTCTGTATCATAACCTATCGACTACCAAATGAGAAAGATGCACAGTCTTGGTTAATTCAGTATTGGGCTCGAGGCAGTTATTAAGAACATGGGTGAATATGGACTTTCTGGCTCAGCAGCTTAAACAGGCTTTCTGTTGTTCTAAGGTGGAGGCTAGGATTTTTAAAAAGGAATCTGTGACATAGACTTGCCTTTCTCACTCCAAGTTTAAGAATAAAATCCTCTTAAATGAGAACTGCACATGCCCTGTTCAGAGGCTGGTGTCTGCCCAGTGTTGTGTAGACCCCAGCACAGACTCACAGGGAGGAGGAAGAGGAGCTGGAAAACCCTTCCTGGGAGCGGAGGACTGCCCCTCCCCACCCAGGTCCTCAGGGCCCAGCCGGGGTCTGGCCTGGCCCCTTGGGAGAGACGGGAGGACAGAAGGTTGGGTGACTGGCAGAGAGCCCTGCAGGGGAGAGGTGGCAGGGGGCAGGCACGATCCATGCACTCGCCTGGTGCCCGCTGTATGGCAGGTGCCATGGACAGGTGCCATGTGGCTTGGGCAGGGGTCCTATCCTTTTGGCTCCCAGCATGTTCTGTAGGAAAAGCTGCAGCTCGAGAGCGCAGTGTTGACGGCTACACTCTGTGCTTGCCCGGCCCTCCTGGGACCCTCCCACTGGGTTTGTTTTTACATTTAATTTTTTGTTATTACAAAGGGGTTACAGCTGGGGCTGGGAATATGGCCTAGTGGTAGAGTGCTCGCCTCATCTACATGAAGCTCTGGGTTCGATTCCTCAGCACCACATATATAGATAAAGCCGGAACTGGCGCTGTGGCTCAAGTGGCAGAGTGCTAACCTTGGGCAAAAAGAAGCCAGGGACAGTGCTCAGGCCCTGAGTTCAAGGCCCAGGACTGGCCAGAAACAAAACAGAACAAAGAAAGGGCTTACAGCTGTATAAGTCAGGTAACGAGCACATTGTGTTTGGACATTGTCACCCCTTCCCTCACTCTCTCCCAATCCCCCCCCCGCCCCCGTCGTGTGGTTCGTTTTTCCACAGGTGTGGGTGAGTGCCGCGGAAGGGGTTCGCGGCACTGAGGAGCAGCCACGCCTGCCCCAGCGCCTGTCGCCCCCCTCTGCTTCACGAGGGCGGGGCGAGCGGGTCCTTGGCAGGCCGCCGCGGGTGACCACGCGCAGGCCCCGTGTGCCTCTTGTTTTTGTTTGTGTACAGTTTAGTGGGTTTCAGTACATGTACACATTCTGGCCACCATCACCACCCTCTAGCGCTCAAAGGTTGTGATTACGCAAAAAGAAGCCTCGTGGGGGCCTGCAGCCCCTGCGGCCCCTCTGTCTGCCGACTTGCCTTCCCGGGCGTGGGCGCTTGTCCAGCCGGTCTCCACCCGCAGCCCCTGCGCATGGATCGACACTGGGCTCCGCCGGCTCCTGGCCTCTGTGAGGGAGCACTCCTGGACGAGTTTGTATGGAAATAGGTTTGCATTTCTCCCACAGACCTCAAGTGTGGAGCATTGGGTCATGCAACAACTGTTTATTTTTTGTGTAAAATAGTTTTGCACGTTTTTTCTAGTTTTACTTTTTTCCCTTCTGTTGAGTATTTTGATGAGCTGCCATACTGGCTTTCATTCTGGTTTTGTATTTCCCTATGGAGAATGACGTGCAGTTTTCTCATAGACATATCGGTCATAATCTGTTTCTTTGGGAAAAAACAAAATACATGTGAAAGGGACTCCAGAGACGAGAGTTCAGCCCCCCGTGGGCAGGAGTGGGGGTGGGTGCCGTGGTGACAGGGGACTAAAAGCACTGGGTCTGAGATGGGAGTTTCAAATGTAGCCCAGACTGGCCTTGGCTGAGTGCAAGGTCCTCCTTGTGGGATTGTAGGCGTGCACTTTGTGCTCGCCTCGTATACTTCATGAAGCCCTGGGTTCGATTCCTCAGCACCACATATATAGAAAATGGCCAGAAGCAGCACTGTGGCTCAAGTGGCAGAGTGCTAGCCTTGAGCAAAAAGAAGCCAGGGGCAGTGCTCAGGCCCTGAGTCCAAGCCCCAGGACTGGCAAAAAAAAAAAAAAAAAAAAAAAAAAAAGCAAAACAAAACAATTAACTTCTGTGGTTTTTTTTTTTAAGTTTCTTTATTGTCAAAGTGAAGTACAGAGGGGTTACAGTTTCATATGTAAGGCAGTGAGTACATTTCTTATCCAACTTGTTACCCCTCCTTCATTTTACCCCCCGCCTCCCCATTTCCCTCTCCCCCCACGAGTTGTACAGTTGGTTTATACCATATAATCCTGTGGGTTTTTAAAAAATGTTAATGTTATAGGAAATATAAACCCCATGCATGTGGAGAATAAAGACAAATAAGGGGGATAAAAATACCAGGTGTTCTTATGAGATTGTGTCTTATGCTTCCTCAGTCTGTTTTTGAAAAGAGAGTATGTTGCCTATTCCGCAGGTTCTTGAGATTGTTGTGTGACATCCCTGACACTTAGGCACATGTTCAGAAAGTGCTAGCTGCTGCTAGGTATGTGAATACTTACTAAATACTTGAGTTGCAAAGAGTAAAGCAAGAATTTAAAGAGACCAAGATCTTACCTTTCATGCCCACCAAATTCGAAAGACTTTTAATTAATCCTAACAGAATGGTTGCTAAGAACTTACTCAGATTACTGAGGTTAAGCTATCTGTCTTTGATATGTATTAATTTGCTGATGTTTTGCAGACTTTCACCCTCTTCTTTTCTGGATGCCATTTTATCAAGTGTACTTTGTCCTGGTTCCTCTGACTGCTGTCCTTTGGAAATGTGTTAGCAAGTTGCAGTCGCTAGGAGGGAGAGCCAGGAAGAGGAAGCTAGCCGAGCTCTGTCACAGATGAGTGGCCAAAGCACAGGGCTCCTCTTTGTCCTACTCCATCCAGCAGAGTTCATCATCCAGAGCTTGCTGGGAGGAAGAGGGGCAGACAGTTCCTTCCTCTCTGTCACATCCTGCTTCCTGCCCCAGCCTGTGTGTGGGGTGTGTGTGTGTGTGTGTGTGTGTGTGTGTGTGAGAGAGAGAGAGAGAGAGAGAGAGAGATCCCTGTGTATGTAGGACAGCCCAGCCTTGTAGGCTGGGAGGCAGGGAGGACTCCATTTTTGGACAGCACGTGGTCTAAGCTGACTTCCCGTCTTGCTGTCATGGAGATGGGCGTTGTCCTCAGTGCTGGCCTGCAAGCTAGGTTCTGCCCGGCTGTTGAAGAACCAATCTGTAAGGATGCTTTTTTTTTTTTTTTTAATTAAGTATTTGCAAAGAATAGGACAGAGAAAATTGGTCAGTCACCACATTCCAGATACCCAGTTCACAAACAAGATTGGGAATTAGAAAGTCACCTCCAGAGTGTGACTGCCATTGTGATCGTCTCTGTTAGTTGTACTGTAGCATATAGTCATAGTCTTATAGTCTTTTTTCTTTTTGGCCAGTCCTGGGCTTGGACTCAGGGCCTGAGCACCGTCCCTGGCTTCTTCCCGTTCAAAGCTAGCACTCTGCCACCTGAGCCACAGCGCCCCTTCTGGCCGTTTTCCATATATGTGGTGCTGGGGAATCGAACCCAGAGCTTCATGTGCAGGAGGCAAGCGCTCTTGCCACTAGGCCATATTCCCAGCCCTAGACATATGGTCTTCACAGTTAGCTTAAGACAACTGTGTATGCTTACAATCCAGAGGAGTTGTACTGGAGGAAAGCATAAAGGGCGGCCTACATTCTGGAAAGAAAGTTCACCAAATATTTATAAAGTGTTCATCTTAAACGGAGGCAGAGTCAGTCCATCCAAAACCTGCACTTCCCTCTCATCATCCAACCCACCAGTCCAAGCCTGGCGTCGGGGGACCACGAGGTCGTGAGGGTCACAGAGGCTGGCGTGGGGGGCCAGGGGGTCGTGAGGGTCACAGAGGCTGGCGTGGGGGGGCCAGGGCGTCGTGAGGGTCACAGAGGCTGGTGTGGGGGGCCAGGGGGTCGTGAAGGTCACAGAGGCTGGCGTGGGGGGGCCAGGGGGTCGTGAGGGTCACAGAGGCTGGCGTGGGGGGCCAGGGGGTCGTGAGGGTCACAGAGGCTGGTGTGGGGGGGCCAGGGTGTCGTGAGGGTCACAGAGGCTGGTGTGGGGGGCCAGGGGGTCGTGAGGGTCACAGAGGCTGGTGTGGGGGGGCCACGGGGTTGTGAGTGTCACAGAGTCTGGTGTGGGGGGACCACGGGGTCGTGAGTGTCACAGAGTCTGGTGTGGGGGGACCACGGGGTCGTGAGGGTCACAGAGGCTGGCGTGGGGGGCCAGGGGGTCGTGAGGGTCACAGAGGCTGGCGTGGGGGGGCCAGGGCGTCGTGAGGGTCACAGAGGCTGGTGTGGGGGGCCAGGGGGTCGTGAAGGTCACAGAGGCTGGCGTGGGGGGGCCAGGGGGTCGTGAGGGTCACAGAGGCTGGCGTGGGGGGCCAGGGGGTCGTGAGGGTCACAGAGGCTGGCGTGGGGGGGCCAGGGTGTCGTGAGGGTCACAGAGGCTGGTGTGGGGGGCCAGGGGGTCGTGAGGGTCACAGAGGCTGGTGTGGGGGGGCCACGGGGTTGTGAGTGTCACAGAGTCTGGTGTGGGGGGACCACGGGGTCGTGAGGGTCACAGAGGCTGGCGTGGGGGTTGCCATGGGGTTGTGAGGGTTACAGGCTTGCGTGGGGAGGCCACGGGGTCGTGAGGGTCACAGAGGCTGGCGTGGGGAGGCCACGGGGTTGTGAGTGTCACAGAGGCTGGCGTGGGGGGGGCCAGGGGGTCGTGAGGGTCACAGAGGCTGGCGTGGGGGGGCCAGGGGGTCGTGAGGGTCACAGAGGTTGGTATGGGGGGACCACGGGGTCGTGAGGGTCACAGAGGCTGGCGTGGGGGGGCCACGGGGTTGTGAGTGTCACAGAGTCTGGTGTGGGGGGACCACGGGGTCGTGAGGGTCACAGAGGCTGGCGTGGGGGGCCAGGGGGTCGTGAGGGTCACAGAGGCTGGCGTGGGGGGGCCAGGGCGTCGTGAGGGTCACAGAGGCTGGTGTGGGGGGCCAGGGGGTCGTGAAGGTCACAGAGGCTGGCGTGGGGGGGCCAGGGGGTCGTGAGGGTCACAGAGGCTGGCGTGGGGGGCCAGGGGGTCGTGAGGGTCACAGAGGCTGGCGTGGGGGGGCCAGGGTGTCGTGAGGGTCACAGAGGCTGGTGTGGGGGGCCAGGGGGTCGTGAGGGTCACAGAGGCTGGCGTGGGGGGGCCACGGGGTTGTGAGTGTCACAGAGTCTGGTGTGGGGGGACCACGGGGTCGTGAGGGTCACAGAGGCTGGCGTGGGGGGCCAGGGGGTCGTGAGGGTCACAGAGGCTGGCGTGGGGGGGCCAGGGTGTCGTGAGGGTCACAGAGGCTGGTGTGGGGGGCCAGGGGGTCGTGAGGGTCACAGAGGCTGGCGTGGGGGGGGGCACGGGGTTGTGAGGGTCACAGAGGTTGGTATGTGGAGGCCACGGGGTTGTGAGGGTCACAGAGGTTGGCGTGGGGGGGCTACGGGGGGGTCATGAGGGTCACAGAGGTTGGCGTGGGGGGGCTACGGGGGGGTCATGAGGGTCACAGAGGTTGGCGTGGGGGGGCTACGGGGGGGTCATGAGGGTCACAGAGGCTGGTATGGGGAGGCCCCGGGGTTGTAAGGGTCACAGAGGCTGGCGTGGGGGGGCCACGGGGTCGTGAGGGTCACAGGCTGGCGTGGGGGGGCCCCGGGGTCGTGAGGGTCACAGAGGCTGGCGTGGGGGGGCCAGGGGGTCGTGAGGGTCACAGGCTGGCGTGGGGGGGCCACGGGGTCGTGAGGGTCACAGAGGCTGGCGCGGGGGGGGGGGCCCACATTGGTAGGAAAAAAGAGAGAGAAAAGCTGGTGTCTGCTACCTCCTAGCAAGCTCTATGCTCAGTGGCCAACAGTAGCTGCTTCCTGCCTTCCCTTCCTTTTCTCCCCTCCCTCCCCGCCAGAGCTAGGTCATTCCCAGGTTATTGATTTGTGAAATCCACTATAGAAATGGAATCCTGAAAGAAAAAAAACTCCCTTTAGTCTCGTAAGCCCCCAGACCCCCTCATAGCAGTAAGGGATTATTGTTGTGTTGCGTGGTTTGGGGATGAACTGGGATGTGTTGTTTTTGTTTTGTTTCACTGCTCCTTTATTCTTACTAATGTACTGTGCCCATTTGCCGGGGTGCTGGTATTAAAAAGCCCGGCACTCTAGACACGGTGGCCTCGGTTTCCAGCGGGTGCTAGATAGACGTCTCCCCCGGGGCAGCCTGGGCCTGGCCCTCCCGAGGCTGCTGTCCTCAGGCCCCCTGCTCCCCCTTGGGGCTGGCGGCGCTGGGTGCTCCTGGCCCACCCCCACAGCCTTGTTTCCAGCCAGCAACCAGTGACCTTCTGTAAGAAATCTCCCAGAGTGTTTTTGAAACATTCCAGCACTTTCTAGCTTAGAGAAAGGTTGCAGATAGCAGCCGCGAGTGCTGTCCTCCCCGCTCTGCAAGGCGAGTTCTCACGCCGTCCCTGGCACGGCCGGGAGGGAGCCCTCCCTGTGCCACCGCACCATCTCGTCCTGGCAGGGGGGTGGAGGCACAGCCACCTACTGGGGGCCTCTACGAAACACCCCAGTTTTTGCAGATGAGAACCTCTGTTGATCGGCATGCAGTTTCCTGACGGGTGATCACGTGACCTGGGGGAGGGGGGGATGTGGGCGAGCCACTGTTCTCAGGGTGCTCCAGGCACATCAGTCTGTGGACTTGTGTGATCAGGCCTGCCGTGTGCGCTGGGTCCCCTTGGCACCCTCTCCCAGGTCCCCAGCAGCAGTTCTTTTTGGTCTGTCACCTCCAGCTGGCGAATTCTGACCCCCTTCTGTTTGGCGCGGGAGAGCCAGGGCCTGCCGGGAGCAGCTCCTCGCTGCCTTTCCTCTGCCTCCTCCTGCTGCACCTTGTCGGTTCGGTGGTGTCGGCAGCTGCTTCTGCCTCAGTGTTCTCCAGAGCAGCCTCTGCCGTCTCCTCAGACGCCACGCTGGCCGCCCCTCGCCCCCTTCATGGCCGGGTCCCAGCCTTTGCCCGGGAGCTCTCATTTCAGCTGGCCGCCTGCCCCGCCCTTTTGTCCTGCCCTCTCTCTGGTCCTCAGGCAGGGCATTTGCTCTACCAATGGGGGGGGGGGGTCCCGTCTGGCTCTTGGCTGTCTCCAGGCACATGCGGGGGGTGGGGTGGGGGAAGCCTTATTTCTGCTGGGCTATTTGGATATTTATAGCAGTGTGCAGGCCATACAACATTATCAGGACAGGCAGACGGCAGCAGGAAGCCCACAAGAGGACAGAGAAGCTTGTGTGTCTGTCCCTTGTGCACCAAATGCTACTGTGGCCTTACACGGCCCTTGCTGCCTCTTTTTGTGTTGATGCTGATTGGCCCTCCCATTAGAAACGCCACCTTTCCGTCTTTCCACGTACTGTCCCCAGCCATCTTCCCTAGTGGGGCCGGGTGTCTTGTGTGGTGAGCCAGGTGCTACCTCCTCCTCTTCCTCCCATTCTGTTATGGTGGCCTCACAACTGTTAAAAATTGCTATTAAAAAAAAAATCCCTTAGACTTTTCCTTCTGGGTCTGTCTTTTGAGTGCCCCCACCTTCATTGGTGTTGATTTCCTATTGCTTGAGTCTTTCACTTTCTTTATCTTCCCAAGCTCTCCTTCTGGGTTCTGTTTCCAAAGTTCTGTTTGTCAACATTGGTCCTGGTGAATGCACTGCTCACCCTGCCAGGGACGGATACGATGCGTAAGCAGCAGAAAGAGCAGGGCCGGGCCGGGAGTGAGGAAGGCCAGAGATCCCAAGTGCTGATGAGCCCCGGGACGGCCGTGTGGAAGGCTGTGTCCATACGTGGACCAAGAGGCCCCCCACAGGGGAACCAGTGGCATCTCTAAGATGGCGTGGTGCTGGAGGCGGGCTTACATCGCTTAAGTGGAAGCCAGAGCTTCCTGTGGGGCCCGCGGTGGTATGGCCTCTCCTCCCCAGGTGGGGAACCAGAGCAGATGAACTCAGAATTAAAGTGGTACCTATAGAAAATAAGCTACGGGGGCTGGGAATATGGCCTAGTGGCAAGAGTGCTCGCCTCCTACACATGAAACTCTCGGTTCGATTCCCTAGCACCACATATATGGAAAACGGCCAGAAGGGGTGCTGTGGCTCAGGTGGCAGAGTGCTAGCCTTGAGCGGGAAGAAGCCAGGGACAGTGCTCAGGCCCTGAGTCCAAGGCCCAGGACTGGCCAAAAAAAAAAAAAAGAAGAAGAAAATAAGCTACGGTGGAACAAAGGGTTAAATAGTTTTAAAGCCACTAAACAGAAAATACGACTGCATATTAGATCTACCAAGAGTTGATAATCTTTCGAAGCCTAATAAAATGACTGAGGGTAAGAGGACCCGTTCTGTTTTGTTAAGATAATTTTATTTAAAAGTGATTTTCACAGGGTGTGGTATATGCCTATAATCCCCATTACCTGAGAGGCAGAGGCAAGGAGGATCTTGAGTTAGAGGCCAGTCCAGGCAGTCATTAATAAGATAATATCTCAAAAACAAAATAAAAAGCAGGCTGAAACTGTAGGTTAAGTGGTAGAATGTAGGCCTTGGGTTCAATTTTCAACACCAGAAAGAAAAAGGTAATTTCTATAAAAGGAAAAAATAGCATGGTTGAGGTAAAGCTTGTCATTTTCCACGTTTACCGTGGAGGATGGGCGTGTATGACCGTCATCTTCCACACAGCCGTCACGCGGTCTGGGGGGGGGGGGACGGGACGGGACATGCACACGAGGGGTGCCCCCAGCCCGGGCTGCAGGGACTCACTTTGGAGCCAGCGTCCATAGGGTACGTCAGGGACCTTTGGGACGCGGGTCCTCAGATTTCACCCTGAACTATCAGTGGGCATGAACAAAGGTCCGTTACTAATTCACCCTAAAATGGTCTTCAGCACTGACTGTCTACCCAGGGAAGTTTTGGTCTGTCAGTTCGGTGGCCGCCTGTCGAGTGATACAGAAATGGAAATGTGGGTTTCCGAAGCAGAGCAAACGCAGTGCGGAGAATGAGTAAGCAGTGCGTGTGTCCGATGGAGGGCACTCGTGGTGTGATTGTAGGTGAGATTCTCCTCGTTTCCTGGACTGCTTGTGTGTGGCGTGTGTTTTGCACAGTAGCTAAGGAGTCTGAATCCTTGGCATTTTGTGCAGTCTAGAATGCCTTGGGGAGCTGTCTGCCTTGACCTCTCGGGTGCCTGTGTCCTAGCGGATGGCTGTCTTTTCCCCTTCGTCTCCCCCCTTCTGCGCCTCCATTCCCACGCGCGCCTTCCTATGACTTCTCCCAATCAGAGCCCCAGCCTTTCTGGAGTTAGGACCTCACCTATTTTGGTCAGTTTCATTTGTGTCCATCATTACAGAGACCTCGTTTCCTCACATGACGTTTTGGGGGGCACCTTGGACCCTAGTACATCATCCACAGAAACCTGACACGGTTTCCTCATCTGTAAAATGGGCACAAAAAGGAATTTGAGTCTGTGCAAGGAGTGCATGGCCAGGGCTGTAAGGTTACCAGCCACAGACCCTCCTGGCTGTGTCCAGGGACGCCCGCGGCCCTCCTGCACCAACCTGTCACCAACCTGTAGTCTGTCTCCTGCTCCCCAGCAGACACGGAGCCCAGATGTCCTGGCCTAGTGCTCTGTTGTTACTGGGCAGAGCTGTCCCTGAGGGCAGAGGGCAGCCTGACTGTGCCTTCCCGGTGTGTGTCAGTGGGACTCGAACCAGGCGATGGAAAGACTTTCACTATGTCTTTGTAGTGATTATATATATTCTTTTGTCTTATTGTTTTTGTTGCCAGTCCTGGGCCTTGGACTCAGGGCCTGAGCACTGTCCCTGGCTTCTTTTTGCTCAAGGCTAGCACTCTGCCACTTGAGCCACAGCGCCACTTCTGGCTTTTTCTGTATATGTGGTGCTGAGGAATCGAGCCCAGGGCTTCATGTATACCAGGCGAGCACTCTACCACTAGGCCATATCCCCAGCCCGATTATACTTTTTAAAATATAATTTCATTACTATTAAGGTGTTGTGTAGAGACGTTACTATTTCATAAGTCAGGCAATGCATGCATTTCTTTTTGGACAGATGTTACCCCTTCCTTCACCTCTGCCAGTTTCCCCCTCCTGTCCCTGTCCACAAGTCCCACAGTGTATTTTCCACAGTGTACACTGAGTAGCACAACTGCGTTTGTTCACCCTTCCTCCCTACATTTCTGTACCTCCCACCCCTCTAAAAGAAAAAAAAAAACCAAGGACCACCACCAACCACAAGAAAACATGTTTCCATTTCCTGGGATTTGTTTTCATCTAGCCTTTTAAATGTTCAGAAGTGAGGCCTTTGGGTTTCCTCCCCTAGGAGTGATTGTTTTTACTAGGTAGTGGTATAGATAGGTATACTAGGTAGGTATAGATATTGACAAATATCCACATTTGTTAACATAAGTATATACTTCCTAAAGTCTTTTCGAGAGTAAATACGTATTTGTTGTCAGTGTTGTGGCCTTGGTGCTGACCCAGAACTTTTTTTGCTCAAGGCTGGTGCTCTACCACTTGAGCCACAGCGCCACTTCCAGCTTTGTCTGTTTATGTGGTGCTGGGGAATGAAACCCAGGGCTTTGTGCATGCTAGGTAAGCACTCTACCACTAAGCCACATTCCCAGCCCAGTAGATGTTTTTATAGTAGTAAGCATTTTGTCTATTATCCTATAGTAGAGATTGGAAGAATCCTAGAGGCCAGCATGGGCAAAAGTTTACAAGAACCCAGTGTGAAGCCAGTAGTTTGGGTGTGGTGTCACACCCCTTCGTCCCAACTGCAGCAGGAGGCACAGGTGGGAAGATTGCTGGCCAGGCTGGGCCAGGCAGGCTCAGGCCAAAACGGTGATCCTATCTCAAAAACAACCAGAGCAAAAAGGGCTGGGGCCATGACTCAGGAAACAGGAGGCCTTGAGTTCAAACCCAGTGCCATGAAGAATGTAACGTAACGAAAATCCTCAGTCAAGTTTTAAGATAACATTAATTTGTTGTTAAATTAATTTCTTCTTTCTGTTTACAGCTAAACCATTTACACAGCTGGTGAAGGATATGCAACTTCATCGAGAGGACTTTGAAATAATCAAAGTAATCGGAAGAGGGGCTTTTGGTGAGGTAGGAGATACTTTCCTCTGTTCCTATCAGCGGCTGCCCCTCCGCCTGCTTGGGGACTACCACCACAGAGGGAGCTTGATGGAGTAGCAGGAGCAGCTTGACTTCTACCCAAAATAAAAGATGTCCTGTGGCTCACGCCTACCATCCTAGCTGTTCAAGAGGCTCATGTCTGAAGGTCAGGGTTCTAAGCCAGCCCAAGCAGACAAGTCTCCAGTAACCAGCAGAAAGCCAGAGCTGGCAGCACTTAGCAGCCCCCAGAGGTAGAGCATCCGCTGTAAGAACTCGAGGGAGAGCTCAAGGCCCCCATGCGTGCCTGCAGCACCCTGCCCACACACAGACACCCTCCCTCGTAGGTGGTCAGTAGCCTCTGGGATGGTGGGGGGGCTGTGGAAAGGCAGCTCCCGGGCAGCGCAGCCCATGCCTGCCGGGGCTGAGGGGCGAGCTGGGCCCGTTCCCAGCCTGCCGCCGCGGGGTGCTGTGCAGGGGAGGCGGGGACACGCCAGCACGGGAGGTGGCCGTGGCGCACGGCGGGAAAGGGAGGGAAGGGAGGGTCGTTTAAGTTATGCAGAGCGTTCTTCGCCAAAAGGCTTCATGCAGACGGAACTCAGCTTTCATGGTGTTGCAAGCAGGCAGCTCTCGAGAAGCGCAGGCCCGGGTCGGGGCAAGGGGGCTGCATCCGTCCTGCCCAGCCTCTGCTTCTACGTTTCTGCTCCAAGTTCTGCAACTTCCTTGGCTTGCATGCATTCCTTCATGCATTCCTTCACTCATTCATTCATTCATTCATTTTATGGTGCGGGGGCTTAGTCCAGGCCTCCCAGAGGCTTTTCGCAGCTTCTGAGCCGCTCTGCCTTTGTTCTCTGCTCCTCTCTCTTCAACACCATGTACATGATTGCTCGCTGCTCCCCTGGCCTGCCTCAGCACCTAGTCCTCGCCCCTCCCAGCCTCCTGGCCACGGCGGCTCACTCTCCTGCAGTGGTGCTCGCCCCACGCCGCCCCTGCAGCAATGGGCTAGAGCTTGGGCTCCGTAGTTGATGCTGCCATTGCCCCTGATTCGCCCCAACCCTCCTGGCACTCCCCGCCCTCGTGCCTTTGTGAGGAGTCCCCGGTCTGGGTCTCGTTCCACAGTCTAGCTCCAGACGTGTTTCGTGCTGTCCTGCAGGCGCTCTCTGCTCGGCCCTGGTAGCCAGCCCTCCCCTGTGGGTGGCTTTGAAGTGGGCCACCGCCGTGGGCAGGAGAAGCTGCCCGCACCCCTCCCCCTCCCTGCCCTGTGCCTCACATTGTAGCAAGCCTGGCTTGGTTTGTAAGCCCTGCCTTCTGGATGAGACCGGGGCAGTCACCCGCTGGGCTGGCTGGAGGCTCTGAAGCGGCCGTGCCCTTACCACACAGGCCTGCTGCCATGACCCCCAGAGATGTGTGGCGAGGCTGGAGGGAGGCTCACACCCAGCCCAATCCAGCACTGCTACCCGGTGCACTGTGGGGGTTGGGAGACCAGGGGAGGGACAGAGGACCTGCTTGTGCCAGGACGCATCGCCCCAGCACTAGGGGAGGGGAGTGTCCTGCATGGGGTGCTTAGAAGGCTGGAAAATGAGGCTTCCCATCTAAGAACAGTTCTGCGATGCTGTGTGCAAGGGGATGTGCCGGCCTCCTGCTGGGCCGCCGAGGGCTCTAAGTGACGGTCACTGCCACGGAGTGGCCCTGGCGTCGCAGCAGCAGCAGCCCCCACAGACTGCCAGAGTGTGTCTGGAGATGGGGCAGCGGCACAGCTGAAGCCGAGGGTGCTGGAGGACTCGGCTTAGGAGTTTGCAAGAGGTGGCCCTGGAGGTGGGCCGTTAAGGACTGGCCGACCGCCAGGCTTGGAGAGCACACCAGAGCCTTTGAGCCGTCTTCCTCTTGCCCGTTGGGTAGCTCAGAAACTGGGGCCCAAGTCCCTGCAGGCCCACACCGTCACCACCCCTGTTTGGCAAGCTCTGAGATGGACAGCGCTCCTGGCACCCCGGGGCGGGCTGGCCAGGAAGCGGCGGCGTGGGCACTGGAGGGTGGGGAGAGTACATGGAGAGCGCCCAGGAGCCACGGATGAATTCAATGCAAGGGTTTGTTGAGCCAGTATGGGGGCTTGAACTCAGGGATTTGTACGTCTGCTTGGCTGTTTCCACTCAAGGCTAGCACTCTGCCATTTGAGCCACAGTTCCATTTCTAGCTTTCTGGTGGTTAGTTGGGGTTAAAGAGTCTCATGGACTTCCTTGCCCAGACTAGCTTTGAACTTCAGTCCCAGATCTCAGCCTCCTGAGTAGCTAGGGTTACCAGCATACGCCCTTGGCACCCCGACATCAGGTTCTGTTTCCAGTGAAACTCTCCAGGTGTAGCCTCGGTAGAAGATGGGGAACCCGTGTGCCGGTTGCCTTAAATACCTTGAAGGTTTTGAACTGAACTAGGTGGCGTCACCCACATTGTGTGTATTTGAAGTCAAATTTTGTTGGCCAGGGCAATCTTTATGTAGAGTGCTTTTCTTGACATCTAGTTTTCCAGGGTCCCAGGAGCAGGAAATATGCAGGGATTTTGTTTCCTTAGCTAAATCTTTGTGATATTCACATTGGTGTTCTAGGTTGCTGTTGTCAAGATGAAGAACACGGAGCGAATTTATGCAATGAAAATCCTTAACAAGTGGGAGATGCTCAAGAGAGCAGAGGTGAGTGTGCAGTGCACAATAGTGAACAAAAGTGGAGAGCCAGCTTACCTGAGAGAACCACAAGTGAGGTTGTGGCTCAGCCTTGAGTTCAAGCCCCAGGACTGGCACAGAAAACTGAGGTTGGGGTGAGAGGCAGTGACAGTGGCCTGCGGCGGTATCTGCGGTCCTCCGGGGCTCAGCGTCCCCCTGGCACCCTGTTGGTTTCTGCTCTTCTCCCTGCCATCATTTTCTAGATGCTGAACTAGAGGGACACCTCTACTTGGGCCCTCCAGGGGGGCTGGGTCTGTTCTGCAGCTCAGTGGAAACCTGTGGAGCTCTAGGCCTGTGTGGGGCCCGCCCTGGGGCAGGGGGAACTCCACCTGCCACATGGGTTTGCACACTGGCATGGGGTAGGCGGAAATGCATCGGGGCCGCCGCCCGGGCATCGGATGCCCTTTCCTTAGTCCTTGCTGTCCTCTCCCCACCGGCCACGCTCGGTCCCTGGCCTCGCCCCAGCCACGCCGAGCAGGCGAGCCTCCTGGACAAGCCCAGCATTTCTTCGCTGCTCCCCACCTCTCAGCTCTGTCCTGCCTGCCCTGCCTGCCTTCCCTCTCCTGACATCTCCAGTGGACGCTCTCCTTTCCGCAGGCTCTGCCTGTAGCAGCGGCCCCGGGCCCCCGATCTCTGACCTGGCCAACACAGCCTGCGCTTAGAGCTGTTGGTCCATGGCCTGGCTGCCTCTGGACAGGGCCACCCTCTCCTGAATGGTCCTCAACCTGCCACTCTCAGCTTTTTGTCATGCAGAGTGGCCCTCTGCTGTCTTAATAGTCCTACCTACCTGCACGTGGCAGCTGCCACCTTGGGCAGACGCAGACCCAAGCCTGACCCACGTGTGGCACCTCTGTCTCTCCTCCCCTGTGCTTCCGGCCCGGTCTCAGTCGTGCCCTCACCCCACCTTCCCCCAGGCCCCCCGAGGAAGTCCTGTGGGCAGTGAGCAGCCCCTCCTGGCAGCCAGGTGCCGGGAGGCCACGGACCACGTCCAGGACACGTGAAGAGGCCCCTCTAGCAAGGAGGCGAGGGCCCTGGCAGACCCCAGGGTGTGGGCCACAGGACGGCCCTGGGGAAGGAAGAGCACTGTGCTGCTGGTGCCCTTGCCCGCAGCTCCCTAGAGGATGGTCACAGCTGCGCGGCCCCTGCTGGGCCCTGACTGCCCCCTTTCCCTCACAGACGGCGTGCTTTCGAGAAGAGCGCGACGTGCTGGTGAACGGTGACTGCCAGTGGATCACGGCCCTCCACTATGCCTTCCAGGACGAGAACTACCTGGTACGCAGCCTGCGGGGCCTTACCGCATGGTGTTTGATCCTTCGCACTGTCATTAACAAGTGCATAAATCCTGTGCAGTGCACACTTCTTTAACCCTGGGTTTGACTGGATAAAACTGACGAGTTCGTTTTATGTATTTAGTTATTTTATCTTTTATTTATTTTTAATTAATTAATTTAATTTATTTTTAATTTTATTGACAAGGTGATGTACAGAGGGGGTACAGTTACATAATAAGGTAGTGAGTACATTTCTTGTCATATTTATTACACCCTCCCTCATTTTTCTTTCCCTTCCCTAGTTCAGGTAAGCATATATACAATATCCAGTGTATCAAAGTCACAAGCAGTAACCATATGGGGTATGCCTGACGAGTTCATTTTAATGTACCCGCAGGTAGAGTTTTTGTTTGTTTTGTGGGTCCTGGGGCTTGAACTTGGGGCCTGGGGTGCTGTCCCTGAACTGTTCAGTTCAAGGCTAGCGCTGTACCATAGAGCCACTTCCAGTTTTCTGGTGGTTAATTGGAGATAAGAGTTTCATAGACTTTTCTTGCCCAGGCTGGCTTTGAATCATGATCCTCGGCTCACAGCCTTCTGAGTAGCTACGATTACAGGCGTGAGCCACTGGTGCAGGTAGAGTTTTTATCAAGACTTGTGCAAGTGTGTGCATTGTGCAAACTCAGAGCCTCGCACGCTAGGCAAGCACTCTCACACTTGGGCCGACCTGGCCCAGCCCTGTGGTTCTGAGACAGATGAAGTGTCAGCCACCATGCCCAACTTGTATGGTGCGTTTCTCTAATCACTAGATTGTTGGATTACTTTGTTCTCTGGAGGTATAGCATTTAAACACACTGGAATTTGAACTTCTTGCTAACTCAAGCTGCATTTCCAGAGGCCCTAGATGGGTTGTGGTGTTTATGAGCATTTTTAGGGCGGGGCTGTGGCGCCCAGGGGATGTCTCTGTGGCTTCACTGCTGTGTACCCGCGAGGTCCCTGGCCCCCGCACGGCCACACGCCCGCTGAGGTCCTGGCCCACTGTGGTCGTGGCCCACTGCCCTGGCGTGAATGACAGCAGCCTGGCCACGGTCTGTGCCCGGGATGCCTGCCACTGGCTGGCACTCTCAGGTCCTGGCACACCGTGCCCTAGGGCCATGTGTGCCCTCTCCAGTTCCTCTGCGTAGAGCGGAAGGCCCCGCGCAGGGCACCCGCCATCGCGGGTCTGCGGAGAGTGGAAGGCCCCGCGCAGGGCACCCGCCATCGCGGGTCTGCGGAGAGTGGAAGGCCCCGCGCAGGGCACCCGCCATCGCGGGTCTGCGGAGAGTGGAAGGCCCCGCGCAGGGCACCCGCCATCGCGGGTCTGCGGTAGAGCGGAAGGCCCCGCGCAGGGCACCCGCCATCGCGGGTCTGCGGTTCCTCCCTCTGCGGAGAGCGGAAGGCCCCGCGCAGGGCACCCGCCATCGCGGGTCTGCGGAGAGCGGAAGGCCCCGCGCAGGGCACCCGCCATCGCGGGTCTGCGGAGAGCGGAAGGCCCCGCGCAGGGCACCCGCCATCGCGGGTCTGCGGAGAGCGGAAGGCCCCGCGCAGGGCACCCGCCATCGCGGGTCTGCGGAGAGCGGAAGGCCCCGCGCAGGGCACCCGCCATCGCGGGTCTGCGGAGAGTGGAAGGCCCCGCGCAGGGCACCCGCCATCGCGGGTCTGCGGAGAGTGGAAGGCCCCGCGCAGGGCACCCGCCATCGCGGGTCTGCGGAGAGTGGAAGGCCCCGCGCAGGGCACCCGCCATCGCGGGTCTGCGGAGAGTGGAAGGCCCCGCGCAGGGCACCCGCCATCGCGGGTCTGCGGAGAGCGGAAGGCCCCGCGCAGGGCACCCGCCATCGCGGGTCTGCGGAGAGTGGAAGGCCCCGCGCAGGGCACCCGCCATCGCGGGTCTGCTCAGAGGAAGATGGGGAGTTTGGGGTTTTATTTCAATTTTCCCCCTAAATCAGCAGAGTGCTTGTGTATGGAGCGTGAGTGGGCACTACCAAGTGTACTTACTCTACATTCTGAGCCGTCAGTGAGGGAGTAGCAGACGCCATCTTGAGTAGCCCAGTGAAAAACTCCGAGTGCTGAGCTTGGTGGTGTGTGGTGTGCTTGGGCACAGATGGTGCTCGGCCCTCCTCTCGTGAGGTGGCCTAGAGCTGATGGGGTGCACAGCCTGTATTCTTTACGGACGTCCCTTCTCTGCCACATGCATAACTTAAGACGCTGCATGCGCGTGTGGTGACTCATTCCTGTAATCCCAGCTACTTAGTTCAGTCAGCTCAGACACAAAGCTAGTGCCGTCTTTGTCTCAGTCGGTCAGCTGGGGAGCCATAGGCAGGAAGATCACGGTCTGAAGCCGCCTAAGTCTGGGCACTGCAAGGCTGTACCTGAAAACAAGGCTGGGGACATGGCTCAAGTGGTGGAGTGCCTGCCTAGCAAACACGAGCCCCGGAATTCATACCCCAGCATTACCCCCGCCCCAATTCTGTGAGGCGAAGCCATGGTGGCACAGAGCAACTGAGCAAGCGCAGACCTGGATTTGCATCGCGGAAGCCCGGCTTTCACTGCGTGTCTCGTCTGCTCTCTCCCAACTCCAGTACTTGGTCATGGATTACTATGTTGGTGGCGATTTGCTGACCCTGCTCAGCAAGTTCGAAGACAAGCTTCCGGAAGACATGGCACGGTTCTACATTGGGGAGATGGTGCTGGCCATTGACTCGATCCACCAGCTTCATTACGTGCACAGGTGTGTCTTCTCACATGCTTCCGACGTCCAGTGATGGGAGCGCAGGGTCCAGGCTGCCCAGGCCTGCGCCGGCCAGTCCTGATGGCGGGTGATGGAGCGCCTGGCCGCCTGGGGCCACCCATTGCCCTGTGCCCCCTGCTGGACTGTCCCCCACTTCCGCCCCTCTGTTCCCCTTCACCCCAGGCCCCTCTCTGCAGGAGGCTGCCCCCCCCCCCCCGCCCCATCCTCAAAACACATGGAGTCTGGCTGTCTTCTTTGTCTCAGGTTTTGGGCAGCGGTGAAGGGAACTAGTTTACTTGTATCTTTGTCAAAGATTTGACAACATTTATATATATATATAGTTTTTAAATTAACTTTTTGTGGCATTGAAGTTTGAAGCCGGGATTTTGTCTGGAGTTCCTCTGCTGCCCTCGTTCTTTCTCGCATCACTTGTGTTTCACACCGGCTCTTGTAGTTTGGTCCGGGACTGGCCTTGGAGCACAGTCCTCCCTCCCCCCGTGGTCCCCGTTGGTAGGGTCACTGGGTGGTCAGTGCGGTGTTGGACATCACATGGAGTCGTGGCACTTCTCAGGTTGGCTGTGACATCTAGGGTGTCATGATTTCCTGCGCTTGCCATTGGATGTCAGTGTCCCCCAGTACCAGGAGCAGACAGGCAGCCTGAGGCTGACTTCAGCTGTCCCTCGCCTTCTCCTTCGTCTCTGCCTTCTTAGGCTCATGAAATAGGATTAAGTCAGAAGTTGGGGGTGTGACAACAGAGGCACACTTTTCCCTGGCGGCCCCAGGGCTCGGGAAGGGGCTCCCTTGGGCTCCCCAGGTGCTGTGTGGAGACGGCTCACTTGCGGTTTACTCTGCTCACCCACAGAGACATCAAACCCGACAACGTCCTTCTGGACGTGAATGGTCACATCCGCCTGGCTGACTTCGGGTCGTGCTTGAAGATGAGCGATGATGGAACTGTAGGTATTTTTGTTGCGGATTTGTCTTGGGTAGATAGACAGGGCTGACGTCACACATTCCTTTTGAGGTATAATAAGGGCACCAAGTTTATTAATGTGGATTAAGAATTCACTTAGGAGATAACTAGAAATGTTTTTGAAGTTGAAAGGGGTTATTTATTTATGCCAGTCCTGGGGCTTGAACTCAGGGCCTGAGCACTGTCCTTGGCTTCTTTTTTGCTCAAGGCTAGCACTCTGCCACTTGAGCCACAGTGCCACGTCCAGCCTTTTCTATATATGTGGTGCTGAGGAATCGAACCCAGGGCTTCATGTGTACGAGATGAGCACTTTACTACTAGCCCACATTGCCAGCCCCGGGTGTTTTTGTTTTTGTGTGGACGTAGTCATGTCTAGGCCCCCCTCAGCCTTGAGGCAGCTGTAAGTGCTGCAGCAAGTGAGGCCAGCTCCTTCGCAGGAGCACCCCCTGGGCGGCCACCCCCCGGCCTGTGTCCTTGCTGTGCTCAGGCACATCGCTCCCCTCCAGTTGGACTTGCTCTCGTGTGTTCCAAGTCTCGAAGTCGGCCTCTGTGAGCTCCGGCTGTCCCTCCTTGCAGGACCCGGTGGCCTGGCAGTGTGGACTTGATCTCCCTGTGAGCTCACACTCCAGGTCCTCCTGCCTGAGCCTTCTGAGTGCTGGGATGGCGGGAGTGTGCCCTCACACCGCTGAGTCCTTAGGTCCTTCTGTCCTGTGTGGCCACCGCGTTTATCCCATGGTGCATTCCTTTTCTGCGGCGGCGGCGGTGGCTGAGGTCTGCGCTGGGGGTGCTCAGAGCCTCCTTCCCCCCTCCTCCCTCAGGTGCAGTCGTCCGTGGCAGTGGGCACCCCCTGACTACATCTCGCCGGAGATCTTGCAGGCCATGGAGGATGGCATGGGCAGATACGGGCCCGAGTGTGACTGGTGGTCGCTGGGGGTGTGCGTGTACGAGATGCTCTACGGAGAGACGCCCTTCTACGCGGAGTCGCTGGTGGAGACCTACGGGAAGATCATGAACCATGAGGTGAGCCGCCGAGGCTGTTCACGCCCGCCTCTGTGGGGGGGGGGGGGCGGTCGGGCGGACACGGACGGGGTTTGGGCCTGGCGGGGCAGATGGGACGGCAGGCCCTAGGGAGAGCGGGGCCTGAGAGGACCCGAGCCCGGAGACCAGACTCCGTGGAGACGTGACGTGGGCTTGTGGACACGGGAGGAGCCGGGCGGGGCTGTGGGGGTCCAGATTCACCCGTGGATGCCGCTGCGGTCCTCAGGTCTGTCCCCAGCCTTCCTCAGTCCAGTGCTTTCCTCTTCCCATTTTTCACCGAGGTTGCCCATCCTCATCCCCTCCCCCCCCTTTCTTGTGCCAGCTCTGGGGCTCGAACTCAGGGCTTGGAGCACTGTCTGTGAAGTTTATAGCTCAAGGCCAGCATTCTACCACTTCAGCCACAGCTCCACTTTGGCTTTTTGATAATTCACTGGAGATACGAGTGTCACAGACTTTCCTGTTGATGCTGCCTTTGAACCATGATCCTCAGATCTCGACTTCCCTGAGTTGCTAGGATTATAGGCATGAGCCACCAACACCCAGCCTATTTTTCCCTTTTCTATTTTTTTTCTTTTTTTTTAATTCTCCATAACCAAGTATTCCTCCCTCCCTCCCCCCTCCCTCCCTTTCATCGCTGGCTTTGGTTCACATTTAGTAATAATCATGGATAATAAAGACATCGGGACTTGAACCTTAGCTGACCACATCTTCTCATATGCTTATTTTTTACCCAGGAGCGATTTCAGTTCCCCTCCCACGTCACAGATGTCTCTGAGGAAGCGAAAGATCTCATTCAGAGACTGATCTGCAGTAGGGAGCGCCGGCTAGGGCAGAACGGAATAGAGGACTTCAAAAAGCACGCCTTCTTTGAAGGTCTGAATTGGGAAAATATCCGAAACCTGGAGGCACCTTACATTCCCGACGTGAGCAGTCCCTCGGACACGTCCAACTTCGACGTGGACGACGACGTGCTGAGAAACATCGTACGTGCCACGTTCTCCTCAGTGTCCCCTCTTCGCAGGCCGAGTCACCAGCGGGGTCAGGAGGGAGGCGCTCCTTAGCAGGTCCCTACGTTGAAAAACTATCCTGACTTTTGAACTGTGAATTCTTTGTGAGGCAGTGTACCTTTTACAGCAGCCTTCAGCTTGGACTCTAGTGTTGCTTCCCCCGCCCCTCCCTTTTTTTCTATATACGTGGTGCTGGGGAATCAAACCCAGAGCTTCATGTATAGGAGGCAAGCACTCTTGCCACTAGGCCATATTCCCAGTCCGCCCCCCACCTCCTTTTTTTTTTGTCAGTCATGTGGGGCTTGAACTCAGGGACTGGGCACTGTCCTTGAGCTTTTAGCTCAAGGCTAGCACTGTACATCTTTGAGCTATAGCTCTGTTTCTGGTTTTTAGGTGGTCAATTGGAGATAAGAGTCCCCAGACCTTTTTTTGTCAGTTGTGGGGCTTGAACTCAGAGCCTGGGTGCTGTCTCTGAGCTATTTCATTCAAGGCTCGACCATGTGAGCCACAGTGCCACTTCCAGTTTTCTGGTGGCTAAATGGAGAAAAGAGTCACAGCCAAGTGCCAGTGGCTCATGCTGTAATCTCTTGCCACCTAGCTAAGATCTGAGGATCTTGGTTCAAAGCCAGCCCAGGCAGCAAAGTCCCCATGAGAGACTCTTATTTCCAATTAAGCAGTCAAAAACTACAAGTAGCTCGGTGACTTAAGTGGTAGGGCCACTAGCCTTGAACGCAAATAAACTCAGGGACAGCACCTAGGCCCTGAGTTCAAGCCCCATGAAAAACCCCCAAAAAAGTGTCACAGACTTTCCTACCTGGGCTGGCTTTGAACTGTAACCCTCAGATCTCAGTATCCTGAGTAGCGAAGATTACAGGAGTGAGCCACTAGCGCTTGGCTAGAGATAAGAGTCTCTTAGGCTTTTCCTGCCTGAGCTGGCCTTGAACTACGATCCTCAGATCTCAGCCGCCTGAGTAGTTAGTAGGATTACAGGCGTGAACCACCAGTGCCTGGTAATGCTGTTTTGATGTGGAACTTACTGGAAACCCTTTAGCTCCCCCCTCCCCCCTTCTACTTTTCCATGCAGTATCCTATGCTTGATTGTGTAAGAGCTTCTCTTGCCCTGTGGCTACTGTATAGATGTGGGAAGGCTTTAGTAATCTCATCAGGACCCCCCCCCCCCCCGCCACCCCCCCCCCACCCCCCCGCCTTTCGTTCCTGGGTGGTGTTGGGCCTTGGTTTCTGGCCACAGGCACAGGGGCTGTGTTCGTTTCTCTTTATATAGCAGGAGTTCAGATGGATGTTCTGAGTGTAAGGTCAAGGGTCCTGGCCCCCAGGCTTGTCTGGGCTCTGTCTGTCTGCCTTCCTGTGGTAAGCTACAAGATCTCCTTAGTCAAGACCAATTACATGGACACGCGCGCTCCGCGGTGACCTCGCCTCAGCTTCGTGGTCACGTTGTTGCCCATGCAGAAGCGTACTCTGGCCAGCATTCAGCAGCAGCTTACTGTAGATAAGGTTTTCAGAACTTTGCCACAGAGAGGATCTTTCTCTGGTAAAAGATAGAACCAAAGGGCTGGCTCAGTGGCAAAGCACTTGCCTACCAAGTGCAGTGTCCTTGGTTCAATCCCCAATACCAAATAAGAAAAGACACAAAACCCAAACTGAAAAGAAAAAGAAAGAAGCAAAAGTATTTCCCTGGGGATGCAGTATGGAAACCCTTTCTTTGCCGTCTGGGGCCCACCCTCCGCGAGTGCCGTGGGTGCACATTGTCTTTCTCGAGCACCACGCGTGAGCAGACGTCTTGCCCAGTTACAGCCCCCTGTCAACCTTGGAACAGCCAGGAGGTGGTGGCGGGAGGTGGGGGCGGTCGTTGGCGACAGTCATTCAAGGTCGTTTTAAGAGATTGGAGGGATAGAACACACAGTGAATGGCGGTATGTTAGTATGAGAAATTGGGTGGTAGTAGAGATACTCATTTGGTGAAACCTCAGTTTTTCTCACCTCAAACCAAGTCACACGTGTTTGAGGAAACCAAAGAATTGTATAAAATGTAGGAAGAAGGAATACGCAAAGCTTGAAAATCACCAGATCAAGTTTGGCATCACAATGACTGCATTTATCCTCTTTAGCCACAGAGTCCACGTGTGCTGGACTGATCCAGGAGTTAGAAATACAGCTCTTTTGGTGTGGGCTCCCCTGTAAACGACACCCCAGAAAACCTGCCGTGCCCTCCTGCTCCCCACTGAGGGAGTCTTCTTTTCTCCTCGCCTGTTTGGATATAGATGTCATTTGTGCCGTGTGTTCTCACGCAGGAAATATTACCTCCTGGTGCTCACACGGGCTTCTCCGGATTGCACCTGCCCTTCATCGGCTTCACGTTTACCACCGACAGGTGCGTCTGGGCCTGCCCTGCAGCAGTGCGTCCCTAGCACGTACGGCTGAAGGCCTCGCGCGTACCAGTGGGGCTGGGTGGTGTCGCTGAGAGGTTTCCTGTCCTTCAGAAACACACATACAGTTATGGCAGGCGTACTTCTCACTCACTGACCGTGTAATGATTGAGCTCGGACGCACCCTACACCTCAAACTCTTTCCCTGCAAAACCGAGGAGCCCCTGCACCCATTCAAGAATTAGGCAGTGGTGGAAGTGCCTCTGGCTTAAAGGGCAGGCGTGGCCACTGTTAGCTGTTCTGCTTGCCCAGGTCCCGCAGAGAGCAGGAAGATGAGCCCAGAAAGGTGACCCCCCGGTCCAGCCAGCGAACCGCAGAGCGCCTGATGACCTGCACTGCCGGGGCCTGGCCGGCGCTTCAGCCTGCCCACCGGCCCGGCCCACCAGGCCAGGGCCTCGCTTTGCTTTTCTAATCGAACTTCCCTCCCTAGACAGCGGGGCAGTTTGGGTCCATTCAGGCTCCCGGTGGTCCCTCCCGTCAGCCTTGGTCACGGTGGTCTTTTGCAAAGGCTGCCTCTCCCCCCGGGAGTCGCGGGGGGCGGCTCGTGAGCCTGCGGCTCTGCTCCACAGCTGTTTCTCTGACCGGGGCTCTCTGAAGAGCATGATGCAGTCAAACACTCTGACCAAAGACGAAGATGTGCAGCGGGATCTGGAGAACAGCCTGCAGATGGAGGCCTACGAGAGGCGGATCCGGAGGCTGGAGCAGGAGAAGCTGGAGCTGAGCCGCAAGCTGCAGGGTGAGTGGCCGGGCGGCTGCCCCAGGCTGCGCGCGCGTGGAAGGTGCGCCTGGCCGCCGCGCTCACGCGCGCTCTCCTCCAGAGTCCACCCAGACCGTGCAGTCCCTGCACGGTTCCACACGTGCCCTGGTCAGCGCAAGCCGCGACAAGGAAATCAAGAGGCTGAATGAAGAAATCGAGCGCCTGAAGAATAAAATGGCAGGTATGTGTGCGCAGATAGCCGCTCAGTCTGTGTTCTTGGCCATTAGTCTCTCCAAAGGGAAATTTCAGGCTAGGCACGGGGGTTCACACCTGTAATTCCAGTTACTCAGGAAAGCCAAGGCTCGAAGCCAGCTCCAGGGAGAAGGATTGTCGAACCCCATTTCAGTTGTTGGCTACAGTGGCATGCCCTTGTTACCCTAGCTATGGAGAAAGCACAAAGAGGAGGTTTGTGGTTCACTCTGGCCCACACGTAACTGAGACCCCGTCCCCAGGCAGGAAGAGCTGGGGCGTGACTGTGGAGGGGGCGGGCCCGTCCCTCTGGGCTGCACCGGCCCACTAGTATTGCAGGGGGAGGACTGAGCCCTTTCCCCGCCTTGCTTCGCTCTCATCATGGAGGGCTGTGCTCACCAGCTACGGCAGTCCCTATGCTTTCTTTTGTTCTCTCCCTTTTCCTCTGTCTAGCTCTAACAATTAACTTCGCCTTGTGTGTGTACGCGCATGTGTTTGTGTATTGGGTGTGCGTGTGTGTGTGTGCATATGCATGCCAGCCCAGCCATGGGACTTGAACTCAGGGCCTGGGCACTCTTCCTGAGCTTCTTTTTGCCCAAGGTTAGTGCTCTCCCAATTGAGCCATAGCTCCACTTCGGGCTTAATTTGGTAGTTTATTGGAGGAGATGAGAATCTCATAGACTTCCCTGCCTGGGCTGGCTTTGAACCCTGACTGTAAGAGCTCTGCCTCCTGAGCAGCTAGGATTCCCGGCGTAAGCCACTGGTGTATCTGGCTTTGAATGTGGCCTATGGCATCAAGAGCCAGGGCCACCGTGGCTAGAGGCCCAGCCCATTTCACCACCTTCCCTGTGGCTCTTGGTCCTGTGTCACCTTCCTGAAGACTCAGCTGCAGCCCTGCTCCCCACATGGCCCGCTCCCGCTGCACGGGTGTTTCCTGCTTCCCCTGGGGCCCCCGCCCTGATGGGAAAAGACCCAGATCAGCCCGCCCCGCCCCCGCCCGAGTGCACTCCCAGAGGGCCGCACTGTGCAGGCGGGCGTGTGTCCTCGGTGGGCAGAGCCCGGCGTGGGGGCCTGGCTGCTGCGGTGCGGGCGGCTTGTGTGGGACGGGTGGGCCCGGGCCTGAACGCAGGAGAAAGCCTCCGATCAGGTCACTTCCCGTTGGTAGCTAGCCCGAGACCTCAGCACTCCCAGGAAGGCGCTTTGTCTCTTCCAGACTCCAGCCGGCTGGAGCGGCCGCTGGAGGACCCTGCGACACTGCGCCAGGAGCACGAGGACTCTGCGCACCGGCTCAAGACCCTGGAGAAGCAGCACCGCCTGGTGCGCCAGGAAAAGGAGGACCTGCACAAGGTGGCGTGGGGCGGGCGGGGCGGGGCGGGGCCGCCACCAGCAGATGCTGGTCTGCGCCTGCGGGGTCCTGGCTGGCACCACCTGGTCTGTGCCTCAGCCCTGGGAGGGAGCCCCTGACAGCATCCAGTGACAGGACCAACTGGAGGCCAGCGCCCCAGGCCCTGGCTCCCCCAGCACCACCTCCCCCGCCCCCCAGCGCCCCAGGCCCTGGCTCCCCCAGCACCGTCCTCTCCCCCCTTCCCTTTCTGAAGGGGCTTGTTTAAGTTTTAGTCATTTCTTTTGGTCATTGAGTTTTCCTTGTTCTTTTCTGAGAACTTTGTATTTATATTCCCTTATGGAAGTGAAGAGACTAGGGGCTGGGAATGAGGCTCAGTGGTGGAGTGTTTGCCTCGCACGCATGAAGCCCTGGGTCCGACTCCTCAGCACCACATATACAGAAAAAGCCAGAAGTGAGGTGGCGCTGTGGCTTGAGTGGCAGAGTGCTTGAGCAAAAAGAAGCCAGGGACAGTGCTCAGGCCCTGAGTCCAAGGCCCAGGACTGGCAAAAAGAAAAGGAAAAGGTGAAGAGAGTTGGTTCAGGAGGAGTTGTGTTCCAGTGGGGCGGCCTCCCGCGCCTTTGCAGACTGACTTCCAGTGGGTGCAGCAGACAGCGTGCTCCACCCGACTGTGCTGGCACCGCGGTCACAGCCTCGTTTCCTAAGTGATTTCTGGTTGAACGCGTGGTGTGTGGTCAGTGGGTTCTCTGGAATGAGGGGTGCCCTCCCACCGTGATGATGTTTCTAGGTATAGCAGTCACTCCTGAGCTGGCCAGGAGGCCTGGAGCCTCTCTGTCCATGCTGCCTCTCCCTTCGTGTGGTGAGGAGGGGTGGGGGGTCCCGGGGTCTTCTGGTGTGGGCTTGGGGCACAGCATCCCGGCCCAGCGGATTGCGCTCAGGCTGTATGTGCGGCTGGAGGGCCAAGCAAGGGCTTCTTCCAAGAAGTTAGATTTTTAGCCAGGTGCTGGTGGCTCATACCTGTAATCCTAGCTACTCCGATCCGAAGATCTGAGGATTGTGGTTCAAAGCCAGCTCAGGCAGAAAAGTCCGTGATACTCTTGCCTCCATTTAACCACTGAAAAGCCAGAAGCGGAGCTTCCCAAGTGGTAGAGTGCCAGCCTTAAGCAGAAAGCCCCAGGACTGGCACCAAAAATAATAAAAGAAGGTGTGTTCTTTCTTAGCTTTATAATTATAATTTGTAACCAGCATTTCCATCATTTTTAGTGCATTCTCATTTTTGCAGATGTTCCCTGTCAGGGCTGGCTTTGAACAAATCTATCCTCAGATCTCAGCCTCCTGAGTAGCTAGGGTAACAGGCGTGAGCCACTGGCGCCCAACTCTACCGTCTTGTTGAGTGTTTCATATTCTTTAATTCTTCTATCCAGCAATTGGTGGAAGCGTCCGAACGGTTGAGATCCCAGACCAAAGAGCTGAAAGACGCGCACCAGCAGCGGAAGCGGGCCCTGCAGGAGTTCTCGGAGCTGAACGAGCGCATGGCGGAGCTCCGCTCCCAGAAGCAGAAGGTGTCCCGGCAGCTGCGGGACAAGGAGGAGGAGATGGAGGTGGCCATGCAGAAAATCGACTCCATGCGGCAGGACATCCGCAAGTCCGAGAAGTTCAGGAAAGAGGTACTGTCGTAGATGGGTGAGGATGGCTTTGGAAGCTGCTTGTGTTACGTAGATTCCTCTCAGTTCCACGGGAAGCTAAGTGTGTGAGTGTAAGTGTGCGAGCACTCACTTGGTGGATCAGAAGTGTGTGCTCTCGTGTCTTTCAGGTCAGCAGCTGGGTCATTTAGCGCAAAGGGTCTATTTGCTTTCTTCTACAGCTCATTTTGCCACTCGCATATTTGTAGTTGTAGCTGACTGAAACTGCTGAGAATGACAGCCCTGGCTTTGTGTCCTAGACAAAGGCAGCTGGCCTTTAGCAGGCTGCCACCTGCTGAGCCCGGCTCGTGGGTTCTGGATCCCGTCTCTTCTGTTGATGGGGTTGTAACTCGGATTTTAGAAAACAAACCACGTTCCACACGCAACAGGAGGCGGCTCGGTGGCAGAGCGCCTCCCGGCCACACAGCACTGAGCTGCCACTTGCTTTCCCAAGCCAGTGTCTTGAAATCCGTGTCCAGCTGTCCATCCTCCCAGGCCAGGGCCGGCTGGCCCTGCTTCGGTGTCTTGGCCTTCGGCGGGTGGCGCACGGGCCCCTTCCGGAGCCCCGCGCCCAGAGGGCGGCCGCGGGAGAGCCGAGGCGCCACCCCAAGCGGGCGTTGTGTCTTGGTAGCTGGAGTTGCAGCTCGAGGACGCCATCGCCGAGGCCTCCAAGGAGCGCAAGCTCCGGGAGCACAGCGACAGCTTCTGCAAGCAGATGGAGAGCGAGCTGGAAGCCCTCAAGGTGGGTGGCCCGGCCCTGCGCGGGCAGGGTGCTGCCGTGCACACTGCGAAGCCCAGCTCATGGCACTCGCGTGAAGCCTTTCGCTGTGTCCTCAGCGGACACCTTGGTTGCATCCCCATTTTCTAAAAGTGCCCAAGTTGTGGAGAAGCTCTAGCGCCGTCCTGCCACTGGGCACGGCAGAGGCAGCTGGGGGTCTGCTGCACCCCACCGGAGGGCAGGCCGGCGTCTGCTTTGCGGGCCCCCTCTGGAGGAGTGGCCCCCTGCCTGGGGTGTGGCGGGACTCCGAGGGGCTCCACACCGTGCAGGTGCTTCTGCCTGGCCCAGCCACTAGCCTCCCTGTCTGCGGGGCCTCTGTGCCGGACCCGTCCTCCCTCTGCCTGCCCCTCCGCGGTGCCGCCTCCTCACATGTGCCAGCCACGGGTGGCCTGTGGCCTTGAGTGTGCTACTACCCGCCCCACAGCTCCCCCACCCCCGCCCTCCCACCACTCCGCCACACCAGCCTTCTCATGCCCAGCAGGCCCCCCAATCCCCAGTCCCATACACGGTGCCTGTGTGCGCCCCGCATCCTGGAGCTTGCGTCTCCCTGGCCTGCCGTGTACCCGTACCATTGCCGCTCCCCTGGCTCGTGCTGCCGTATTACCAGCCGTCGCTGCTCCTGCGGTCTGCTTTCAGTGCCCATGAACTATCAGGGACTTGGAGTCACCCCAAGATACCAGAATGGCTCATGACCAAAGCCCAGAGAAGGTGGTGTTGGGTTAACGCATGGGGTGTGGCCGGGCGTGAGGTGGCCCATGGCGCCTGCTCCGCTGTGTCTGTAGATGAAGCAAGGTGGTCGTGGGCCCGGGGCCGCGTTGGAACACCAGCAGGAGCTCTCCAAGATCAAGTCGGAGCTGGAGAAGAAAGTGCTGTTCTATGAGGAGGAGCTGGTGCGGCGGGAGGCCTCGCATGTGCTGGAGGTGAAGAACGTGAGGAAGGAGGTGCACGACTCCGAAAGCCAGCAGGTGGCCCTGCAGAAGGAGGTCCTGGTGCTGAAAGACAAGCTGGAGAAGTCGCGGCGAGAGCGGTAGGTGCTGGCGAGCGGGACGCGGGGCGCACGGGGCCTGAGCGCCGGGAGCCCCGGGCCTCACCCCCTCTCGCTCGTCCCCCCCAGGCACAACGAGATGGAGGAGGCCGTGGGCACCGTAAAGGACAAGTACGAGCGGGAAAGGGCAATGCTCTTTGATGAGAACAAGAAACTATCTGCTGAGAACGAAAAGGTAATTTGAAATACCTGAGTTGTTACTGCGGGGAGAATTTGTCGCTTTTTACTCATGAGTCTTTGGTAGCTTTAGTTTTGTTTTAAATGTTTTTTTATCTTTTTTTTTTTTTTTGGTCAGTTGTGTGGCTTGAACTCATGTCCTGCGTTGCTGTTCCTGAGCTTTTTCAGCTCAAGGCTAGTCTACCCTGTTGGTCCACAGTGCCATTTTGGTTTTCTGGTGATTAATTGGAGATAAGAGTCTCACGGCGTTTTCCTGCCCAGGCTGGCTTCAAATCGCGATCCTCAGATCTCAGCCTCCTGAGTAATTAGAATTACAGGCGTGAGCCACCAGCACCCCTTTCTTTTTGGTCTTTTTTAAAAATGGGATGTTTTCATCCAGTGAGAAATGACTAATTAACTGAAGTGACTAGGTCTGTCACTGTAAGGGTTAGGTTTGAATTGAACTGTGACTTGAGTTACACCATCAGAAGTCCCTGTCTTACTTTGGAAAAACAATGACAAAAATCTCCAAACTTCGGTTTCAGTAGTGCCAGTTTACCAAGTGACTTGGTGCACTTGTTTACTTTCAGCTGTGTTCCTTTGTGGATAAGCTCACCGCCCAGAACAGACAGCTGGAGGACGAGCTGCAGGACGTGGCGTCCAAGAAGGAGTCGGTGGCGCACTGGGAGGCGCAGATCGCAGAGATCATTCAGTGGTAGGTGCCGGCCGCCCTGGGCAGTTCTTGCGGCTGTCCCTGTGGACCCCCTCAGGACTGAAGCCGACAGCACTTTCACGTGACCAAGGCGAGCCTCAGCCAGTGCTGGAGCCAGCTGCCATGGCCCCGCCTCCCAGGAGGGTCCTGCAGGGCGGTGGCTGCTCTCAGCATGGCTCTGCCTTAAGCCTGTGCTCCCACCTAGGGTCAGCGACGAGAAAGATGCCCGCGGCTACCTCCAGGCTCTGGCTTCCAAGATGACGGAAGAGCTGGAGGCGCTGAGGAATTCCAGCCTGGGATCCAGAACCCTGGTAGGCCTTTTCCCAATCCAGCGTTCCCACAACTAGCATCCCTAGTGGGTTTGTTCCCAACGTGAACGCGGTACCCATGGGCCACTTGGAATTCCAGTAGAGATAGATTGGGAGGTCAGTCCTACCGCTAGGAGCTTAACCAGGGACCACTGGACACAAGGCTCTCTTGTGGCTCAGGTAGCCACCCCGGGCTCTGCCATGGGAAGCTTTGTTCCCTGACTTGACTCTATAATGGGTAGAGAGTGAAAACGTCGCAAGTGTGCTCAAGGAAGGCTTTGAGGAAAAGCGCACGAGGACAGCCCTTGTGGACTCCAGGACCCTCAAGAGCTCCGTGAGAAAGTTGAAGAAAGAAGTTCTAGAGCTGCTTTGCAATCCCAAGAGTTGGGAGGCTCGGCTGTCTATACCCTGGGCTGTGTAGTGAGATCCTGCCATCAACCCAGTCAATCTGAATTCTGTAGTGTAGAAAAATGAAAAAGAATAGCACTTCCCAAATACAAAATGTAAAGTCGATCTGAGGCTTCAGTATAATCATAAAGGTGTTTAAGACTAGAAAAATATGAGCTGCTTATTTGCTCTCATTTTATGATAGAATAAGTAGCTTTTGATGTATTTTTAATATTTTAACCAACGTCAAAGGATCCCCTTTGGAAAGTCCGCCGGAGTCAGAAGCTGGACATGTCTGCGCGGCTGGAGCTGCAGTCTGCTCTGGAGGCTGAGATCCGGGCCAAGCAGCTTGTGCAGGAAGAGCTGAGGAAGGTCAAGGACACGAACCTCTCCTTTGAAAGGTACTTTGTCCTGTGGCCCGGGGCCCTGACCTGTCAGGCCTGGTAAGGGAGCGTGCAAAGGCAGAAGAGCTCAGAGGAGCAGCAAGGTCTGGCACTTAGTAGGTGCTTGGTGGGGGTTGGCTGGAAGAATGTACGAATGCGTCTGGCCTGTGGGGGAATGGATTAGCATTCTCTAGCATGTGACCGTGGCTCAGACCTATAACTAGCTACTCAGGAGAGTGAAATCGAAGGATCTAGGTCGGAACCCAGCCCAGCCCAGGCAGACAGGAGCTGGAGCTGTGGCACAAATAGTAGAGTGCTGGCTTTGAGTGAAAACACCAAGCAAGAGCACAGACCCTGAGTTAAATCCCCAGTACCAGCATACTACAAACACAAACACTGAAATAGTGGGGAGCTGAGTGTGGAGACACACTCCTGGAGCTTCAACTCTATAGATACAGAGGCAAGAAAACTCGGAGTTCAAGGTCAGCCTGGTCTTTATTTTTTGTATTACTGGCATGAATTATCTGTCTTTGGCTTGGTTTTTTAGTTGAACTGTCATGAATTCAATCCCATGTTTTCAAAATAGAAGACCTCAATAGAGTCAGATATCTCAAGTAATCTGTTAATCTGTTACCTTAATCTGGTGTGAGCCTCCAGCTTCCAGCCTACTTCTTGTTTGTTTGTTTTTGCCAGTCCTGGGGCTTGAACTCAGGGCCTGGGCACTGTTCCTGAGCAGCTCAAAGCTAGCACTCTACCACTTGAGCCACAGTTCCACTTGTGGCTTTTTTGGTATTTAATTGATGGTTAAAGTCTGAAGGATTTTCTTTCATGGTCCGACTTCAAACCCTGTTCCTCCGATCTCAGCCTCCTGAGTAGGTAGGATTACAGGCGTGAACCACTGGTACCTGGCGAGTCCTGACTTTTTTCTTCCATGCTTGCATATTACGATGATGTGGTTCATGACACACTTTCTGGAAAGCCCGGTGTGCCCTGAGCCCCCTGTCTACACCATGCCTTCTTCAGCACGTTTACACCCGTTCATCTTGCGTTTTAGTAAACTAAAGGATTCTGAAGCCAAAAACAGAGAATTAGTCGAAGAAATGGAAATTCTGAAGAAAAAGATGGAAGAAAAGTTCAGAGCAGACACTGGTAATTAAGGACTTGAATTATTGTGAATTATTGAGTAAGAGCCTTTTTGCGTGACTTTCTTTTCTGTTAGATAGGTAAAGCGCTTGGCTAATTTCAGAGTCCCCTGCGGCTGCGGACGTCTTCTGTCCAGCAGTGGAACTCAGTGTTTAACTTCCGTCTCTCCTGCAGGCCTCAAGCTTCCAGATTTCCAAGATTCCATCTTTGAGTATTTCAACACCGCACCTCTGGCACACGATCTGACGTTTAGAGTGAGTAATTAGTGGTTTTTTTTTTTAGCCATAAGAGTTTTCCTGGCCTGCCGGAGGGGCCACGGCAAGTAGCGAGTGCAGGTTTGGTGCTGTGCGGCCACCGTTTGCCGGGCTGTTCCGTGGGAAGCCAGGGACGCGCGTGGTGTTGGGATGTCAGTGCCTTCGGGGTGCGGAGTATTTGGTAACTGGAAAACGTGTCAGTGACAGCAGTCACGTTGGCGCTCGTGCCCCTCGGTGTCCTGCCCTCGGAGCGGGCAGGGTGGCTTGTCAGTGGCGGCCCGGACCTTGGCCCCGGCAGCCCCCGTGGGCAGGCGGTACCCGGGCCAGGCGCTGTCCTCCTCCCTGGCGGTGCGAGGCACGGCGCCCTCCGCCCGGGAGCCGGAAGGCTGACCGCCCGTTCTCAGCGGCCGCTTGGAGCAAGTCGGGAAGTGGTGCCGGTGGCTTCCTCGAGTCCCAGGGAGGGGCCGGCGCTGCCTTTTCAGCTTCACGTAGAAGGCCGTGGGCAGCAGGGGGCAGGGCACGTGCGCTACCGCAGCAGGCTCGCCCTCCCTCCCTGACACGCGTGTCCCGTTGGGAGAAAGGCAGTTCATGGCAGTGCTGAGCACACGTGTCCCTCCCTGCGTCCCCGCCACGTCCTGGGCGGCCCCAAGCCAGGCTTCTCCTGGATCAGATCTGCCAGGGGTTATCTGGGACAGCACCTCCTCCACGGCTCTGCAGGCTCCCCAGCTCCCCGCGGAGGCGGTGCTGCGGGTGAGGGGGTACCTGTGGCATCAAGCACGCTGAGGGAGAGCTGGGCGCTGCCCCTGCCCCCCTCTAGTTCAGCGGTGTCAGCCATTCTTGACCCACACCGCTCTGCCTTCGCTGCTCACAGTTACTGTCTTATCAGGTTGCGATCCTTGTGTTTGTCTTCAAATCCTCCGTATTGTTTCAAGAGACAATGCGAGAGCATGAGTTGCTCCGGCCCTTTGCGGAGCTCCCGCTCCCTGCAGCGCGGACCCCATCCGGGCCAGGAGGACTGATCGATCCCAAAGGCCCCGCGCTGGCCGCCGTTCAGCTCCGGGGCCCGCATTGTCCGGCAGCCTGGCTAGCAGCGGGGTGGCGAGTGCGCTGAGCCCTCACTGTGAAAGCAGGGGGGCCCCAGTGGGGCGGGAGGCCAGGCTACGAGGACTGCGGGGTCTCCTGCACTTCCTCCTGTTAGAGGGGGAGCTGGATGCAGCAGCAGCTCACGACCACTGTCTCCCCCCCCCAACTTCCTCTTCTGCGCCCTTCCTGCTAGTGCTTTGGGGGAAAGCGCCTGCAGACAGCACCCTAAAATTCCTCCCTTCACACCGTTTGATTGCTTAGCCAACTAGTGGGGTTCTGCTCGCCTGAAAGCACTCCGTTTCTCAGATCCTTGTTGGGGGGGACATTTTCCAGCGTTGCTAAGTCACCTGTTGACCATCTTGTCCTTGGTGAATCTGTTTAAACACTGCGGCTCAGTGGCGCTGCGGTCTCTTTCCTGCCAGCACGGGGCTCCTTACTCGTGCAGCCTGATGGAGCCCAGCTCTTGGGGGCTGGGACCTGACGTGGCCTGTGGGATTCTAGTGTGGAACCAGAGCAGGGTAGACAGGTGTCGGGGCCGGAGCCCAGCTCTGCCTCGTTGTGGTGTGTCAGCCGTCGGCGGGGAGGGGTGCAGGTGGCCCTGGGTCAGGTGGGAGGCTGTGGGGTGTCTTCAGAGCGCCAAGTCACGGCAGGGCCGCGAGCCCCGGGCCTAGCCCTCCCCCGGGGGTGTGGTGGCTGCCAGGGGCAGCTGAAGTGGCTTTGGCTGCCCGTTGCTGGTGCTCAGGAGTCTGAGGTCGGAGGATGGGGATGCGGATCGAAGCTAGCTTACGCAGGCACATCTCAGGGACCCTTAGCCCCAAACAGCCGACAAGAAGCGAGACGTGGAGGCGTGGCACAAGTAATAGAGCGCCAGCCTTGAGTGAAAAAGTCACGGGAAAGGGCAAGGCCCTGAGTTCAAGCCCCGGCTTCCGACTGAGGGTCGAAGGGGTTCACGTTTCCCAGTGTCTGCCTCGCGTGGCCAGAGGGCGAGGGTTCATGGCAGACGGTAACAGGCGACACTGTGCCTGCTGTGACAATAATGGCTTACCAGCCCCGCCCCCCCTTGTTCTCTGTCACACCCTTCCAGCACCCGGGGCCGAGGGCACAGGCACATGGTAGCTGAGAATGGCCTGGGGTCAGCACGGGACCGGGGCGCGGAATATGGTTGACCGCAGCCTTCAGGTACGGAATATTGTCCTTTTCCTCACACAGGGCCGCTCGGCTGGTGACCCGGAAGCACAAGCCTCGAAGCTGGAAGTGTCCTCTGCTTCCGTGGCTGCCAGCACAGAACAGCAGGAGGTGAGTGAGGCTGGTGCCCCGTGGGCGCCCGTGGGACACGCTGGCCCGCCCGCCCTGCCCCCCCCCCCCCCCCGTAGCCACACTGACCCCAGCTGGCATGCCCCCCCCCCCCCCAGATCCCCACCTCCTGTCCTCAGAATCCACCAGCACATCAGCCGGTGACGAGGCCGCGGCAGGCGTCCCCACAGTGTAGTCAGTTAAAAATGCGGGGTGTTGACGATTCCTGAAGTCTGGAGGGAGGCGAGCCCCAGGCGGGGCCTGACGGCTAAGAGCAGAGCTGGGGCTCACCTGTCCCGCTTGCCTCCCAGGACGTGGCTCGGGCCCCACAGAGGCCGCCCGCTCTGCCCCTGCCCAACACGCAGCCCCTCACCCTGTCTGGACCAAAGGTACGTGTCCGTTTCAAAGATCACTTTGCAGCGCCCAATTCCAGGTGCACGCCTGAGATCTGAGGACTGGGGTTTGAAACCGGCCGAGGGAGGAGGAAAGTCTGTGAGACTCATCTCCGGTTACCTCCCAAAAAGCTGCAAGTCAGCTGTAATGGTAGAGCCCTAGCCTTGAGCCCTGAGTTAAAGCTCTAGGACTGGCACCAAACAAACAAACAAGATAAGCTTTGTGTGAACAAGGTGTGGTGTTGAGTGTGCACACTGGGGCCTGTTCAGAATGGGGTGTGGCTGTGCTCGCCCAGAGCTGTGTGAGTGCAGCAGCCCTGTAACGTAAGCTGTCCATGCGCGGTCTCCGGCGGGCGTCCCTGTCTGTCTGGCCCTTTCCCGTGTTTATCACTAATTACCTGTCTGCTTGGCGGTGACCCTTTCCCCCAACACACACAGAATGACACAGGATGAGCAGCTAGACCCTTGTGCCTCCGTGTCTCCCGCCTGCGTTGTTTGCCAGCCTCTGGGGGGGGGGGGGGTCCTGGCTCTCTAGGCACTAATGCAGACAACGCTTTGCTGCTGTGTCCAGGCCCTGGGCTGTGCTCTGGGCAGTGCAGATTCAGCCTGCTGGAGCCAGGATGGACACAGGCGCGGATCTGGTCAGAGGAGCATGTGCTTTGGCTTTGGACTTGGGGTCTTGCTGAGCCAGGGGCCCGACTTGGGGTCTTGCTGAGCCAGGGGCCCCGAGGAGACCGTAGGTTGCCAACATCGGCTACTGAGACACAGCTCCAGCTCTGGGTGACACTGGAGCCTCCCTCTCCTCCCACCAAGGCCTTTGCACTCCGCGGTCTCCCTTGTCACCCTGCAGGGACTTCACAAACATTGTCTTTTTCTCCAGCCGGCCTCACCCCTCCCTCTCTACCGATCGGTCACACCTAAAGCCTCCCCTGGCTTTCGCGGTTACAAACTGGCCTGCACTGTGTGTTGGTCCCTTACCCAAGGCTGCTCCAGGTAGACTGGGCTCCCGGAGCCGGCGGGTGCTGGTGCCTGGGTGCCGAGTCTGCCCGGACAGGGCCCTGCTGACACTCGGTCCCGCGGTCCCCCAGCTGTGGGTGACGCGACTCACTGGCGGTAGGCAGCATGTGGCGACAGCCACTGCTCGGCCACCGCAGAGAAATGACACATTTCAAGATTCTGCCACAGTCCTTTATTAAGTTGATCACAAGCAGAAGCATCGCTTCTTGGTTCCTGGTCCAGATTGTGGGGGCGTGTGTGTGCGTGTGCGTGCGTGTGTGCGCGTGCGGTGTGTGTGCATGGTAGTCATGGGGCTTCAGTCCGGGCTTGTGCTCGCAGCCTTTCCAGTCATGGCTGGCGAGCCCTGCCTTTGGCCCAGCTTTTGTGCTGGTTGGTTGGCTGCCGCGTGCCGTGGACCTTGCGCCTTGGCCGGCCTCCGGCCTCCGGCCTCCGCCTGTGCGGAGCTGGGCGCACAGGCTGACGCGTCCTTCTTGCTCTCCGCAGCCCAGAGCTCACCAGTTCACCATCAAGTCCTTCTCCAGCCCCACGCAGTGCAGCCACTGCACCTCCCTGCTGGTGGGGCTCATCCGGCAGGGCTACGCCTGCGAGGGTGAGTGGTGCCCTGGGACTCACGGCTCTACCCGCAGGAGGCCTGCCCACCTCGGCACTGGGCGGGGCCCGGGCACTGGCCTTGAGCTTGAGCCACAGTGCCACTTCCGGCTTTCTCTGTGTATGTGGTGCTGAGGAATCGAACCCAGGGCCACATGGGTGCCGGGCAGGCACTCCACCGCTGAGCCCCATTCCCAGCCCTGTCACACGTGACCTGGTTGGCTCCTGGGACCGGCATACGTGTCCTGGTCTCCACAGCCCAGCCACCGCACAGGTGGTTGTGGGGCAGATTTGGAGACAGGCGTGTGTGGCTGAGGGCGTGCTCTGGATCACAGGAAGTGGGCCCTTAGGCGTGCCCTCCTCCTCTTTGTGAGGGCTGCGTGCGTGTCGAGGTGCAGCCCAGCAAGGGCCCTCTCCCATCCCTGGACGCCCAGGCTTTCCTCGTGGGCGTGGCGGCTGTGCTTGTGGGCAGCACGTTGTAAGCTGGCCTCTCTCTTGCAGTGTGTTCATTTGCCTGCCACGTGGCCTGCAAGGACAGTGCCCCCCAGGTGTGCCCCATCCCTCCGGAGCAGTCCAAGCGGCCCCTCGGCGTGGACGTGCAGAGAGGCATTGGCACAGCCTACAAAGGCTACGTCAAGGTAGGGGAGCGGGCAGCACTGCCCGCAGCCTGGAGGGGTCCTGTGGCGGTGTTGAGGTGGCTCTGGAGCGCGTCCTGGGGGTGATGCCCAGCTCCCCTGCTGCCTCGCACGGCCGGCAGCACCCAGAACCCGGGCCGCATTCCACCCGGGCGTCCCCTCTCCCCTGCCTCGTGGGCTTGGGATCCGACGCCGGCACTGGAGCGGGGGGCCCTCCTGTGCCTGTCCCACTGCCCGGCCGCCTCCCGGTGCCCCGCCTCTCCACGGCGTGCGCAGAACCCTCCCCTCCCCCAGCCTGGCCTCCCAAAGGGGAAGGCTGGTCCCGCCCACAGCTGGAGGTGGGCTGGGTGGGGTGGGGCTGGTCCCCCGCCCTGGAGACACTGCCACCGTGTGTGTGTGTGTGTGTGTGTGTGTGTGTGTGTGTGTGTGTGTGTGTGTGTGTGTCCATCCGTCCGCAGGTGCCCAAGCCCACAGGTGTGAAGAAGGGGTGGCAGCGGGCCTACGCCGTGGTGTGCGACTGCAAGCTCTTCCTGTACGACCTGCCCGAGGGCAAGGCCGCCCAGCCCGGAGTGGTCGCCAGTCAGGTCTTGGACCTCAGGTAGATTTTTTTTTTTTTTTCCCCCCCAGTCCTGGGCCTTGGACTCAGGGCCTGAGCACTGTCCCTGGCTTCTTTTTGCTCAAGGCTAGCACTCTGCCACTTGAGCCACAGCGCCACTTCTGGCCATTTTCTGTGTATGTGGTGCTGGGGAATGGAACCCAGGGCCTCATGTATACAAGGCAAGCACTCTTGCCACTAGGCCATATCCCCAGCCCTCAGGTAGATTTTTTTAAAAAACCTTATTGTCAAGGTGATGTACAGAGGGGTCGCAGTTCCCTGCGTAAGGTCGCGAGTGCATTCCTTGTCAAACTTGTTATCCCCTTCCTCGTTTTTCTCCCACCTTCTGTCCTCCCTCGGGTAGATTTTGTTCTGTGAGTTTTGCTTTACTTATGTAACCTGAGATAATGAGCGTGTAGATGAGCCCGGCCCAACCGAGCCATCGACGTTTACAGCTTCATCTCTTCATAAGTATTGTACTGGGCTGGGAAGGTGGCCTAGTGGTGGAGTGCTTGCCTAGCATGCATGAAGCCCTGGGTTCGAGTCCTCAGCACCATGGAAACAGGAAAAGCCGAAGTGGTGCTGTGGCTCAAGTGGTGGAGTGCCAGCCTTGAGCCTGAGTTCAGGCCCCAGGACCGGCAAAAAACTAAATAAGTATTGTACTGTTTTAGAAGTTAGTACTTAAATACGTCCTATAATGTTCTTGCTTTGAGTATCTCTGTGCAAAAGTTTTGGCAGAGAGGCATTGAACATAAAAATACATGCCCAACAATAAGACACAGTCACAGAAAGCCCCGGGAAACACGGCAGCCGGGGGGGGGGGTCTGTGCTTTTCCACAGAGCGCGCGCGCTCACCGTGACGGGCCCGCCGGCCACGCTGGCACCAGCTGCCCTTCCTGCCGCCCTCCACCTGCTGTCGGGGTCAGCGTGTCTGCCTGCCCCCAGGAGTTGAGGGACAGGCAGTCAGAGGGCATGCTGGGTCCGTGGCACACAAGGCGCGGCGGGCCTGCGCGCCTGGCCGGTGCTGCTCTGGCCCCTCGGGGACGTCCCCGAGCACGGGGCCCAGGGCCAGGGGCACCGGCCGGCCCCTCGCCACGCACGGGCGGGCCCGAGCCGGGGCACTGTCTGAGCCGGAAGTTGGTCTGCGCCAGGCACGGAACCCCGGGTTCTCGAGCACGTCTGCAGCACTGTCCTCGCGTGCTCTGCTCCTGCGCACACGTGGGCAGCGAGTGCCTGCCTGGCGGTGCCAAGGGAGGCGGGCGCAGTGCCCTCGGCCATCCCCGCCGTGGCCACAGCAGCTCAGGTGTCACGCGGGGCCGGGCGAGCCGAGGCTTGTTGCGGGAGGTCTGAGCGCGCGCTCTCTTGTCAGAGATGAAGAGTTTTCCGTGAGCTCCGTCCTGGCCTCAGACGTCATCCACGCCACTCGCCGAGACATTCCTTGCATATTCAGGGTAGGAGTTGCTCTGGTTCTTCCTTTAGTTTCCAGAGCCCGTTTTCCTAGTCGGGAGAGAAGCGCGCGGATTCAGTGGTTCCGAGCAGCTCCATGACAGCCACAGTGCCGGCAGAGGGGCGTCCGCTCTCGGCGCCTGCTCCAGCGGTGCTAGGCTTGGCCGGGCGCTCCCTAAGCCTCCTGCCTCCCCAGCCCCCCACCTTCACAGACGGGCGCTGCCTGCCTGGCTGGGAGGGCCCCTCCCCCTCCCCCTCCCCCTCCCCCCCACTTCACAGACAGAGGCCCCCTTCCTGGCTCGGAGGGCCCCTCCCGCAGGCCCTGGCCTCTTGCCAACCCCCGAGCCGTGGTGGTGGAGGGGCTTCCTGGCGGATCTCTCGTAAGCCGTCTGCTTTAGGAGCGCTCTGAGACCTCCTGACTGGGGGCCCCACGCAGGACCTAGTGCTGGGCGCTGTGGGGTTCTCAGGGTTGTGCGGCGCCTTCCACAGCCCCCCTGCCCACCCCTGGGAAGCCTGTTGCACACTAAGTCATCTCTTGGTACCAACCTTGAGCAAAAACGCCAGAGGAGAGCGTGAGGCCCTGAGTTCGAGCCCTAGCTGCAGCACATACACAGCACGAGCATCGGAGAAAGCAGTGTCAGATGGGCAGGGGTCCGGGGTCTGGAAGCAGATCGCGGGGAGGCCGGGCCGCGGCTGTGGTGACTGACCCTCTGCCGCTTCTCGTTTTCTCTCGTGAAGGTGACGGCCTCTCTCTTAGGTTCTCCCTGTAAGACCAGCTCGCTGCTCATCCTGACGGAGAATGAGAACGAGAAGAGGAAGTGGGTGGGGATTCTGGAGGGCCTGCAGGCCATCCTGCACAAGAACCGGCTCCGGAACCAGGTGGTGCACCTGCCGCAGGAGGCCTACGACAGCTCCCTGCCGCTCATCAAGGGCCTCCTGGCCGCCGCCATCGTGGGTACGTCCGCAGGGGCGCGTGCCACGCCGCCGGGAACCCGGCACGCGTCGCCACGGCCGTGCTGCCCGTCCCGAGGGCGTCCCAGGCGCCCAGCTGGCTCACAGCCCGTCCTTGTCGTCCCCAGATGGAGACAGAGTTGCTGTGGGCCTGGAAGAGGGACTGTACGTCATAGAGCTCGCTCGTGACGGTGAGTGGGGACAGCGAGCCCGGCCCTGCCTGCTGCCGCAGGTGAGCGAGCGTGGGGCTCAGTGACGGACGTCACCGGGGCGCCCGCAGACCGTCCACCGCGGAGCAGGTGTTCTGTGCACGCCCTTCCTGGTGCCTGGGCATGGCGGCTGCGTGGCGACGTGCCTGTGACCCCACGTGAGCCCCTCGTTAGGCCTGCAGGGCAGGGCAGGGTGGGGTTCTTGCAAGGGACGGCCCAGGCCCCCCCCCCCCACTGCAGCCCCAGGCACGGGCCCGAGGCCGGGACTGCCGAGGCCCGCACGTGAGGTGGGGGCCGGGAAGCTGAGGTCTTGGCTTCCTTGGAGGCCTGGGGCGTGGGGGAGGGGGGCCCGCAGGGGCTCGGTGAGGGACGTGAGGCGGCCCCGGCCTGCCGCGGGGGGGGGGGGGCTGCCTGTGGCAGGAGGAGAGCCCCGTCCCCCGCCTGGGCGGCCCGCGCCCCGCCGTCAGCCTCGTCCTCCTTGTCCAGTGATCGTCCGCGCCGCCGACTGTAAGAAGGTGCACCAGATCGAGCTCGCGCCCAAGGAGAAAATCGTCATCCTGCTGTGCGGCCGCAGCCGCCACGTGCACCTCTACCCCTGGGCCTGCCTGGACGGCGCCGAGGGCACCTTCGACATGAAGCTCCCCGAGACGAAGGGCTGCCAGCTCCTGACGACGGCCGCGCTGAGGAAGGGCGCGGCCACCTGCCTGCTGGTGGCCGTGAAGCGGCTGGTGCTGTGCTACGAGCTCCAGAGGACTAAGCCTTTCCATAGGAAGCTGAGCGAGCTGCAGGCTCCGGGGCACGTGCAGTGCATGGCCGTGTTCCAGGACAGGCTCTGTGTCGGCTACCCTTCTGGGTTCTCTCTGTTGAGCATCCAGGGGGACGGGCCGTCGCGCGACCTGGTAAATCCCACTGACCCCTCGCTCGCGTTCCTCTCGCAGCAGTCTTTCGATGCCCTTTGTGCTGTGGAGCTCCAAAGTGAGGAGTACCTGCTTTGCTTCAGCCACATGGGACTGTACGTGGACCCTCAAGGCCGGAGGTCACGCACGCAGGAGCTCATGTGGCCTGCGGCTCCCGTTGCCTGTAGTATGTATATGTTTTCTGTTGCTGCTCTACTTGGCAGTCGGCATGCGTTCTGTGTGCTTTGGTGTGTCTCCCGGTCACTTGCAGGACGACAGCAGCCGGTGCGCCGGTGCCTGGCGCGGGCGGACGCCGCCAGGAGAGCGGAGCCGGGGCCCTGGGCCTCGCCCTGCCCGCCACGGCTCCTCGTGCCCACCCTTGTGGCCCCGGGCACACCTGCTCCGCCACGGGGGCCCAGCGGCCACCGCCGCGCCCTGGACACACGGGGGCGCTGGAAGGAAGTTTTCCATCTGGGAAAGGCATTCCTGACAGCAGACCGACTTACCCCGCCGTGGGTGCGCGGTAGAGGCCCGTGGCCGGGGCCCGCGCCTCGTGTCTAGGTGGCGGCGCCACTGTGCGCCTGCAGGGTGGTTAGAGTGAGCGGCTGTGCGGAGCCAGGCTCATGTCTGCAGTCCTGGCTACTCGGGAAGCTGTGAGCTGAGGGTCGTGGTTCAAAGCCAGCCCCAGCAGCAACGTCTGTGAGACTCTTTATCTCCAGTTAACCACCAAAGGCCAGAAGTGGTGCTGTGGCTCAAGGAGTAGAGCGCTGGCCTTGAGCAAAAGAAGCTCAGGGACAGTGCCCAGGCCCTGAGTCCAAGGCCCACAACTGACCAAAAAAAAAAATCGTGACTGTGCAGATGGTGGCACTGAGAAAAGCTAGACCCCAGTTCTCACGGGGAGGGGTGAAGGTGGGTGGGTCAGGTCCCCCTGGTGTCTGTGCTGCCCACCGGCTCCCCACCATTTTCGAGGGCTTAGAACACCATGGACAGCCATCGGCGGCGAGGGTCGGGAGTGGCCCGTCTTCAGGCGTGCTGGGCTGCCTTTTGGGGGCCTTGCCCGGCGGGTGGTGTGCCCAGCGTTGTTGGGGCCACTCCCGCGCATGCCTTGAGGCAGAGTCGGGGTTCAGGGCCCACAGGAAGGGGACAGCCATTGCTCCGTGTCCCTTGTCCTGACGTCATCCCCCTCCCCTGCTCCCCCCCCCCCATTCTCCAGAGCTGCAGTTTCCTGCCCTGTTCCCAGTGGCCGAGGACGCGGCGCCCTGGGGGTCCTGACCGGGCTGCCTGCCTGGGCGCCTGGCCTTCCTGCCCTTGCTCTTTGTGGTCTTTCCCCTCTGCCCTGTGCACGACAGACGCCAGGGCAGCTCTGGAGCTGGCAAGGACCCGCAGTAACGTGGAAGCCGGTGCTGTCCCCAGGCGGGGCCCGGGCCCCGCGTGCCCTGCGGGGGGGCCGGCCAGGAATGCAGGCCCACACGCAGCGCCCCTAGGGTTCCTGGGTGGGGATTGGTCTTCCGAGTCCACTCGGGGCGGCCTTTGCCCGTGACACTCGAGCGGGGGCCGCCGGGGCTTGGTCCAGTTCTGCTTCGCACCTACAGGCTGGAGCCCACGTCCTTCCTCCAGGGAGCGCCCGCGCCCTGTGGTTGGGGTGTGCTTCCCTGTGGGTAGACGGGCATCAAGAGGCCCTGGGCCGTGCCGGGTGTGGCGGCAGGGCGGGGGCACGGGTGGCGGGGCGGGCCTGCGTGTCCCCGGCCTCGAGGGGCCGCGGGCGCCGGGGGAGCTCGCCGCGCTGAGCCCCCGTCCGCAGCCCGGGCCTGCGCGTGTGCGCAGCCAGCGCCCGCCGCCGCGCGGCCTCGCGAAGCCCCGCCCCGCTCTGGGCGCGCTGCGAGGGGGCCGGCCGCACCCGAGGGGGCCCGAGAGGCCTCCGGCCCGGAGGGAGCCCGGGCGCTTGGTGGGCCTGCTGGGGGAGGCCGTGCCAGGAGGGCATGGAGTCGGCACGAGAGGCGGTGCTGGGGGCGGGCACCCGGCCCCCCCTCACCGCCCGCCCCGCCCCCGCGCAGGCTGCAGCCCCTCCCACGTGACGGTGTACAGTGAGTACGGCGTGGACGTCTTCGACGTGTGCTCCATGGAGTGGGTGCAGACCATCGGCCTGCGCAGGGTAAGGAGGTGGGGTGCCCGGCGCCGCCCCGCCCCGCGCCCAGGGGCGCCCGCCCGCCCCGGCGCCCCCGCGCCCCGCGCCCCGCGCCCACGGCTCCTCTGGTTCCTGCAGATCCGGCCGCTCAACGCCGAGGGCAGCCTCAACCTGCTGGGCTGCGAGCCCGCCCGCCTCATCTACTTCCGGAGCCGGCCCCAGGGTGAGGGAGCGGACTGGGGGAGGGGCGGGGGGGGGAGGGTCCAGGCCCCTCATGCCCCTCTCCCCCGCCCTCCCTCCGCAGGCACAGTCCTCAACGTCCCCGACACCTCGGACGGCAGCAGGAAGCAGATGCTGCGCACACGGAGCAAAAGGCGCTTCGTGTTCAAGGTGCCCGAGGAGGAGCGGCTGCAGCAGCGGAGGTGAGGGCCGGGGAGGGGGGGCAGGGGGAGGGCAGGGCAGGGGAGGGGGGGAGGGCCGGGCCGGAGCCTCCCGCCTGAGCTGCGTCCCGTGCACAGAGAGATGCTCAGAGACCCGGAATTGAGATCCAAGATGATCTCCAACCCCACCAACTTCAACCACGTGGCGCACATGGGGCCGGGGGACGGGATGCAGGTGCTCATGGACTTGCCGCTGGTGCGTGCGGGGCCCCCGGGGGGGGGGATGGGGGAGGGCTGGCGGGGGGGGGGAGGGAGGGGGCGGCGCCCGTCCCCGTCCCCGGCTGGACCCGAGCGCGGGGCGCGGCCCCTTCCCCTGGGCGCTCGCGGGCGGCCCGGCCTCTGCAGGCCTCGGCTCTCCCCGCGGTTCCTCCAGGGGCGTCCTCGCCGCCCCGCCGGGGGCTGATCCGCCCGCCCCTCTCCCGTCAGAGCGCTGCGCCCCCGGCCCAGGAGGAGAGGCCCGGCCCCGGCGCCGCGCGGCCGCCCCCCGCCCGGAGCAAGCCCTACATCTCGTGGCCCTCCTCAGGTACTGGGGGGCGCCCCGGGAGCCCCCGCCCCCACCCCCCCCACCCCCGTCACCCTGAGCGCCCCCCGCCCTCGCCCCGCAGGCGCGCCCGAGCCCGGACTGCCGCTGCGCAGCGTCTCGGACCCCGACCAGGACTTCGACCGGGAGGTGCGGCTCGGCCCTGGGGGGGGCGGGGCGAGGGGGCGGGGGGAGGGCCACCTGCGGGGGGAGGGGACGGTGGCCAGGCGCGGCCTCGCCTCGTGGGAGGAGCCGCAGGGCTGGCGCCCGGTGGGGGCGGGGCGGCGCATGCGCCCCACTCCTGAGCCTTCCTGGGCCGGGCTGCGGCTCTCGGGGGGCGGCTTGCTTCTCGGGGGTCTCAGGCCTCCTGCAGGCTGGGGGAGCAGGGACTGTGGCGAAGCCTGCGAGCGGGTTTTCTTCTCTGGTTTGGGGTTGCATGGAGGTCGCTGGTCCCCTGGTGGGGACGACGCAGGATTGGACTGTGACTTGGTTCCCATCACCCTCGTGGAGAAACTTCCATCCCTCAGGCTCTGTGTGTTGCTGGGGCAGGACCAGGGGCTCACCCCTGGGCTGAGGACCCAGCACCAGGCCCACTTTGGGGGGGGGGCGGTGGGGCGTTGTCCATGGGGCCTGGGTGCTGTTCCTGAGCTCTTTGGCTCAAGGCCAGCGCCGGACCCCGTGAGCCACAGCCCCCCTCCAGTTCTTGGTGGTTCATTGGAGATTAGAGTCTCTTGGGGACCTTACTGCCCAGGCTGACTTTGAACCATGATCCCCACACCTCAGGCTCCTGAGTAGCTGGGATTTTACAGGTGTGCGCCTCCGGCCCCCGCTCTCCATGCCCGCTCCCTGGCTGGGTGGTTAGTGTCGTTCAGTAGGTCATCATTTCACATTCTTGGCAATGCTCTTTGACGTAAAAGTGTCTAATTTTGCTGAAACCCAACTTCTCTGGTTCCATTACTCATCCTTGAGGGCTGGCGCGGTGGCTCAAGTGATGAGCACTTACACAACACAAGACTTGGCGTTCAGAGCTGAAACCTTAGCACACCAAACACTGCACTGTTTTGTGGTTGTGCTTTTGAGGTGAGAACACAGGTTTACGCCTGTGTTTTCTTTCACCCGCGAGTTGTAAGCTTTTGGCTGTTGTGTGGATGTGTGCAGTGTGGAGCGGAGGATGGTGTCAGTCTCTGGATGTGATCTAGTTGTCCATCCTTCCTTCTGATGGCGGCGTTTGAATCAGGCAGAGCTTCATACCCGCTGGGCGGGCGGTCTGCCACCTCAGGCAGTTCTTTTTTAGCTTGGCTTTCCCGTGTGTTCCTGGGCTAGCCTGGACCACAAGCCTCCTGTCTGCACTTCCTCCATAGTTGGGATCACAAGGGTCATTCACAGCTGGCTTGTGGTTTTCGCTTGTCCTGTGGCTTGAACTCAAGGCACGGGTGTTGTCCTTGATCCTCTTTGCTCAAAGCTAACGCTTTACCACTTGAGGAGATAAGTGTCTCCGTGGACTTTGCTTTCTCCGGGCTGGCTTAGAACTCCATCTCAGCCTCCTGAGTAGCTAGGATTACAGGTGTGAGCCACCTCGTGTTTTTACCATACTGGAGTTTTGAACTCAGGGCCTTGTGCGTGCTAGGCTGATGCTCTGCTCCTTGAACCACGCCTCTGGTTGGCTAGTTTGTGTCGAGCTTCCTGTCCAAGCTGGCCTCAAGCTGTGACACTCCAGGTCGTAGCCTCTTGAGGCCCTGCTTGTATTTACAGGCCTGAGCCTCTGGTGCTCTCTGCTCCCCCCCAGCTTCTTTTTGATTGAGATGATCCCTTCCTCCCTCTGTTTCTCCCTTCCTGTGTCCCTGAGCGTAAGTCTGGCACTCTACCACTTGGGCTACGGCTTCCCTTCCAGTTTGGTTTTTTTGTAGTTTATTGGAGATGAGTCTCATGGACTCTTCCTGCTCAGGCTGGCTTTGAACTGCGATCCTCATATCTTAGTCTAAGATGACAGGCTTGAGTCACTGGTGCCCGGCACAGTGGAGGTGGTGTATTACTTTTTGTCCAAGGTGACCTTGAACTACAATCTTTCTTTTTTCTTGGTGCTGGTCTTGGCTTGAACTCACACCCTCAGTGCTATCCAGCTTTATTATATTTTATTTTATTTTTATTTTATTATTAACATATATTAATTAATATATATTAATATATAATATAATATTATATATATTATTTATATTTATTTTATTCTATTTTTCCCTTTACCACTTGAGCCACAGCTGCATGTATGGCTACTTGGAATTTACTGGAGATAAGAGTCTCACAGACCTTCCTGCCTGAGCTGGCGTCAAACCCTGATCCTCACGTCTCAGGCTCCTGAGTAGTTAGGATCCCAGGCGTGAGCCGCCAGTGGCCAGCCGAGTTCTCCATTCTTGGTCTGCATGTCAGTCCTTATATCAGTATCTTGTATTGGTTTGTAGTATCTTTTGAAGTAGTAAAGGTAGAACGTTTGTCCTTCAACTTTGTTTCTCATTGTTCTTTTCAACTACTGCATGAGCTGTTGACTCTCACAATGTAAAGACCATTTTTCTATTTCTTCAGAAGGCCTCTGGATTTTTGGTAGTAATTGGTTCTACTGAACCTGAACCCTATCTGGGAATAATGTCATCATCACAATATGAAGTCTTCCAACTTGCCAGTTCTTTTTATCTGTTTATTGTGTGTGCTGATATAGGGGCTTGAACTCAGAGCCTCAAGCTCTTGTTTATAGCCCATGCTCTACTGCTTGAGCCATACTTCTAGTTCTAGCTTTCTGCTGGTGTACTGGGTAGAAGAGTCTCAAGGATTTGTCTGGGGCTGGGAATACGGCCTAGTGGTAAAGCGCTCGCCTTGTATACATGAAGCCCTGGGTTCGATTCCTCAGCACTACATATATAGAAAACGGCCAGAAGTGGCGCTGTGGCTCAAGTGGCAGAGTGCTAGCCTTGAGCAAAAAGAAGCCAGGGACAGTGCTCAGGCCGTGAGTTCAAGACCACAGGACTGGGAAAAAATTTAAAAAAAAGGGTTTGTCTGTATGAGCTGGCTGAAGCTATCATCCTCAAATCTCAGCCTCCAGAAGTGCTGGGTTACAAGTGTGAGCCACTGTGCCTGGCTAAACCTGGTGTGTGTGTGGTGTGTGTACCAGTCCCGGGGCTTGAACTCAGGGCCTGGGCACTGTGCCTGAGTGTTGGTGGTCAAGACCGGTGCTCTACCCCTTAGCGTCGGCTCCATTTCCAGCTTCTTTGTAAGCGTCTCAGACTTTCCTGCCCAGGCGGTCTTCGAACCACAATCCAGGACCTCGGCCTCCTGAGTAGCTAGGGTTCCGGGCGTGAGACCCCGGCACTCCGCCGATCTTTGAATTTCTTTATGTGTGGCAGTGTACAAGTCTCTCACCTCTTTGGTTAGAATTGTTCCTGGTGTTGCTTCCACTTTCCTCAGAGGTTGTTCCTGTGCATTGGTCGTGAGCCGTGCCTCTGTGCTGAGCTCTGGGGGTTGGGGTTCTGTGGATTCTTTGGGGTTCTGCGCAGATCGGTGGGTTTGCTGGCTTTTCACCTTGGAAGCGTTTTCTAGACGGACTCGCAGGGTGGAGCTGAGCAGCAGGGAAGCAGTGGCCGTTGTCCGTCCCCTCAGCTGTGGGTTCGCATGCTTATGTTCCTGACCCACCTAGACGGGGATGCCAGCTGTGAGCCTTCCGGAAGCGCCCCCCCCCCCCCCCCGGGCCTCGCGGTGGCAGTGACGCGGGACTGCCAGTGGCTGGGCAGCTCGGCTGCCTCCGCGCGTGTTGAGTGCGGAGGGCGGTGGCGTGTGGGCGTCGCTGGGGCTGAGGGAGGACGCGCCGGCGCGGCGTGCCCTGGCGTGCCCTGGCGTGCCCCCGCGTGCCCCCGCGTGCCCCGCAGCCCGAGGGCCTGCTGCTCACGCGCTCCTCTGCGTTCCCAGCCTGACTCCGACTCCACCAAGCACTCGACCCCCTCGAACAGCTCCAACCCCAGCGGCCCGCCCAGCCCCAACTCGCCCCACCGCGGCCAGCTCCCGCTGGAGGGCGCCGAGCCGCCGGCCTGCGACGCCTAGGCCGCCGCCCGTGCCAAGACTGCGCCCCCGCGCCCGCGCCCGCGCCCCGGGCCCAGGATGTGTAGAGTCGTCTGTAGATATGGAGATGAAGAGAGTTTATTATAGTGCCGGCGCCCCACCCACCACGCCTTCCGTTTGCACATGAAGGACCGCGCACCTCTCCCTGCGACGGGCGTGCGGGCCCAGGCCCGGCCTCCGGGGCTCCCTCCCCTCCCGCCCCTTCCCCCGCCCGCTGGACACTGGACGGGACCCTCGGTGCGGCAGAGCCCAGGACAGCGACACCGTGTCCCCGCGAGCCCTGCGCCCTGAGGACCGCTCTCCCCACGCGCCTGCCGGGCGCCCTCCCCCCCTCCCCGCATGGAGCCCCTCAGTGCCCCCGTGTGTCACGTAGAGCCCCTCCCCCTCCCCCTGCCCCGCGGGCACCGGGTGGCCCTCGCCCCGGCGCCCTCCCGGGCGGCCGCTGGTTTCTGAGGCTCTGGTTTTTACTTTTTTAATGTAAGTCTGGGTCTTTGTAATTATTGAGTCGTGAGAACATTTTTGAGCAATTCACCTGTCAATAAAGCAGAAGATGGCGGTTTTAAACTTCCCTGCCTTGTCTGGCTGTGGCGTCCTGGCGGGGGCCAGGCCGGCTGCGGGGGGGGGGGGGGGGGGGGAGGGTCCCTCCGCGGGGCAGGAGGGCGACCCTGAGCCGCGGACGCCGAGGCCCCGGGCCCTGCTGGCCGGGAGGAGGCAGCGGGGCCCTGCACCCACGTTGGGGGGGGGGGCTGCGCGTGGGCCTCGCCGCTCACCGCCCGCCTGCACCCTGGGCGCCCCCGGCCCACCCGGGAGCCCTGCTGCTCCTTCAGCCGCCCGGCAGGCTGGGTAGGGCTGTCCGTGGCTGTAAGGCATGGAAAGGTCCTTCCAGAACGTGGGACTGTGGGAAGGTCAGGTGGGGTGTGGGGGCAGCAAAACAATGTCTGTGGGACTGGGGAAACTGAGTCCACGCCTGGCAAACCACAACAAGAAGAAGAAGGAGAAGAAGACAGCTCCAAAACTGCCCGGATTCCTACAGCCCCAGCGAAGGCCGGGGCTTCCTCTGCTCCTGAGACAGTGAGGAGGGGGCCCTTCCCCTCCCCAGCCCCCCCCCCACTCCTTTCTAACTAAATTCCTTTTTTTGGGGGGGGGGGGCCAGTCCTGGGCTTGGACTCAGGGCCTGAGCACTGTCCCTGGCTTCTTTTTGCTCAAGGCTAGCACTCTGCCACTTGAGCCACAGCGCCACTTCTGGCCGTTTTCTGTATATGTGGTGCTGAGGAATCGAACCCAGGGCTTCATGTATACAAGGTGAGCACTCTGCCACTAGGCCACATCCCCAGCCCCTCATTAAACCCTTGGATCGCTCTCTCCACTCAGCCGGTGCCAGCGCTGCGCCCTCTCCCACCTCCTCCGAGGCCGGGACCAGCGGCCTTGACCGAAGCATGGAGAGCAGCTCCGACCCGCCTCAGGCCCGGGACCCGAGGGCCCCGTGCACGAGCCCGGCACCGCGACGCAGGCAAGGGCAGCCCTCGGCGCCCCGGGCGCCCCACACCCCCAGTCCGCCGCACACGCGCACGCTTGCTTGACCTGAAGCTCGGACGCGGCTTCCTCAGTGCGCGGCGCGGACGCCTTGGCTGCAGGTGGCGGCCACGGCACAGTACCCGAGAAAGCACTCGCCTGCGTGGGCCCGCGAGCGCGAGTGGTCACCGGGGACTCAGACAGGAAAACCGAACAGCAAGACTCACACCAAGTTACCTTGCCAAAACTCAGTTCCGCAAACTGGTTCATTGTAAATGTTACTAAGAACAAATAGTTTGCTTTGAACAGTTTTGAATGAATGTGTTATTTGAATAAATACGTTGCTTTGGACATAAGGAATTAATAAGATTCCAGGGTCTTTTTTTTGTTTGTGTTTTGGTGCTAGTCCTGGGGCTTGAACTTAGAGCCTGGGTACTGTCCCTGAGCTTTTTTGTTCTTTTTTGCCTTAAACTTATTTACTGTTACTGTAAAGGTGACATACAGGAAGTTACAGTTACAAATGTCAGATAAAGAGTAACTTGTTCTTTATTTTTTTAATTCTGTCAAGGTGATACGCAGAGAGGTTAGTTACAGTTACTCACGTCAGATCATACGTTTCTTGGCGAACTTGTTAACTCTGTCCCTGCGCTTTCCAGCTGACTGCCCCACTTCCAGCCGGGGGGGGGGGGGGGTTCATGGACTTTCCTACCAGGGCTGGTCTTGAACCTTGATCCTCGGATCTCAGCCTCCTGAGTAGCTAGGATGTCAGGCTCTGTGTGTGTGTGTGTGCGAGCACACGCGTGCATGTGCAGACCCACGTGCTCGTTGCCAGCACAGGACTTGAACTCAGGGTCTCAAATACTTGGGGCTTGCTTGCTGTTGGCTTGCACTCTACTACTTGAAGCACGCCTCCACTGTGCCATTTTACTATTTAATTGGGCTGGCTTTGAACTGTGGTCCTCCAGGTCTCTGCCTACTGAGTATCTAGGATTACAGTTATGAGCCACAGGTGCCTAGTGACACTGCATTTTTACATATCAGTACATTAAATTTGAGTTTAGAAAATTCTGTAAAAATGTATCCATCTGGGCCCCAGTGGCTCCCGCCTGTCATCCTAGCGACTGAGGGGCTGAGAGCTGGGCATCGCGCTTCAAAGCCAGCCTGCGCGCGGAAGTCTGGCACTCCAGTGCCCAGTGAGCCGCCGGAAAACCAGAAGAGGCGCTGTGTGTGGCTCAAGTAGTAGAACCTTCGTCTTGAGCTGAAGAGCTCGGGGACAGCGCCTCGGCCCGAGTTCAAGCCCCACAACCACCACCACCAATAACAATAAGCCAGCCAGGAGGCAGGGTGAGAAGCAGGGAAGACCACGCAGTAACAGGAGCGGCTGAGATTCTGAAGGGAGACTGAGCTGGGCGCCATGGAAGAGACTGAGGCAGAAAAGCACAGAGCCCAAGCCTGGGAGAGCGCGGCGGGCTGCGCGGGGGCAAGACGGGCGCGGGCCCACCCAGGGGAGCAGCCTGGAGCCCAGCACAGGGACTCAGCCTGGAGCCCGGCACAGGGACTCAGCTCCAGAGGCGGGGGGGGGGGGGGGGGCGCGGCTCCCTTGGTCTCCAGGGCAGTGAAACACCACCACCCTTTCAAAACACCCTTTTGTTCAGTTCTGGGGTTTGAAATCCGGGCTCTGCCTGCTGGCCTGGCAGAAACCAGGGCGCCCTGCGGGGCTGCCCCTCTGGCGGCTGTGGGTAGGACAGGATCCCCTGACCAGCTCCTGCCCGCGGCCATCTCCTCCCGCCCCCCATACCCCCTCCCCCCCCCGCTCTGCGGGTGGACCAGCCTGGGCACTGTCGCTGAGCTCTCTGCTCAAGGCTGGCGCTCGGCCACTTTGAGCCACAGCGCCACTTCTGGTCTGTGGTGAGTTACTTGGAGAGAGGAATCTCACGGACTTTCCTGCCCAGGCTGGTTTCGAACTGCGATCCCCAGCTCTCAGCCTCCCGAGAAGCTAGGATTACAGGTGTGAGCCGCTGGTGCCCAATGCAAGACCCAGTGCCTGGTCTCAAGACGCCACCTTGAGTGCTTGCTGTTGGGACGGCGGGACAGTCCCGGCCTCCGGACACAGGCTGCCCTGCCCTCGTCATCACGTGTGAGCTGCTCACAAGAGTGGCTGGGGAGACACTACGGGGACTTCCACAGCCCTGCCGTCCACAGAGCCAGCTGGTAAGGAGCGCGGGGCAGAGGCTCGGGGCCCCACGGAGGCAGGAGCACCCAGCACCCAGCACCCGTGTGGTCGTGGTGACACACAGGCTGCTCAAAATGCCGGGCAGAGGCACCACTAGAGGCAGCTGGGACACCGGAGCCTTAGGAACCGACGTTAATTAAAAACCTTCCATGATTAAAAAGAGCAAAAGAGCTAGACTTCGCGACCACAGCGCCAGTTCTGCAGGCGATGCTTAAAGGACGCGACGGAAGTACAGGGACGAGAAATCCTGTCCAATGAGGTTAAACATTCTAGAAACAAAACAGAGCCGACCGGTCCTATCTCAAAGCAATGCTGGGCAGAAAAGTTCCTAACGCCCCAACAAAAACCAACAGAGACAGCGCTGGCGGCCGGCAATGGTCACACGCGGGAGGCCCTGCTGCCGCTCCTCAGCCCCGCATGCATGGAAAAGGCCGGAAAGTGGCGTAGCCGTAGCTGGAGTACAGAGAGGCTCAGGGAGGGGGCCCGGCCCCGAGGTCAGGCCTCAAACTGTCAATAAACAAATGATAGTGCCGACAGTGTGCTCAAATACAGACACCTAGCCTCCAAAGCCTGAGGCCCCGAGTTCAAACCCCAGTAACCATCCCTCCAAAAAGAACCAGGATGTTAAGTTAGATTAAAAATCAACCCTGAGGGGCTGGGCTCAAGGCTAGGGCTCCATCAGCTCACCACAGGGCCGCTTCGGGGAGCGTCTCCAGGACTTTCTAGCCCCACCTGGCTTTGGAACACTTCCGAAGCTCTCAGCCTCCTGACATCTAGGGTCACAGGAATGAGCTATGGATGTCAGGAATGAGCTACGGATGTCAGGAATGAGCTACGGACGTCCCACGATCCTAATTTAAGGCATTGTACAGAGGTGTTATCAGTAAGTCAGAGGATACAGCAAATTTGTTTTTGGACAATGTCAACCCCTTCCTCCCCCCCATCCAAGACAAAAAAGAACAAACCAAACCAAAAAGAGGTGGTGAGGGTGTTTATTTTTGCTTTGGGATTTGTTCTCTCTTTTGGGGGGAGGCAAAAGGGAGGCATGGAAAGGGAGGGACGGAGGATGAACAACTGCTATCACGCTATTCCGTGCACTCCACGCGGAAAATGACCTAACTTGTGGGCAGGGATGCAAAGGGGAAACTGAGAAACTGAGGGAAAGTGAAGTAATATACTCACTACCTGACTTAGGAAACAGTAATCCCTCTACACCACCCTAATCATAACAATAAAATTGCATTAAAAAAAAACAACCCTATGTTTCCATTTCCTGAGGCTTGTCTCCAAAGAGCCAGGCGCTCGAGGCTCACGCCTGTAACCCTAGCTACTCAGGAAGCTGAGATCTGAGGATCCTGGTTCAAAGCCAGTCAGGGAGGAAAGTCCGAGAGACTCTCACCTCCAACGAGCCACCGGGAAAGCCCAAGTGGCAGAGCGCTGGCCGCGAGCTGAAGGGCTCAGGGACCACGCCCAGGCCCAGAGTTCAAGCCCCACACTGCAGACCTCCCCCCCCCCCCCCCCCCGCCTAATCTGACCTCCCACAGGGGGGCCCTTGGCTGCTCTGCCTTAGGCCAGGCGGGCTTTGACCCCAGGCTTGAAATAAGCTGACCCCGCACGGCCTGAGAACTTGTGAATTAGCAACATGGATGTGACTAGTGAATGTGCTAAGACACCGCAGAGGGGCGGCGGGACGGCAGGTCCGTCCTCACACCAGGACCCTGGGTTTAGGTCCAGAGTGCGCGGGAACCCAGCGGGACGCCGGTGTGTCCGGCCAGACCCTGCAGGCAGCCAGCGCGGGGTCAGCACAGAAGGGGCCTGCGCGGGTGGCGGGGGGCAGGGGGTCCCCGGCCCGGGCCTGCGGACGGCCAGGGCTGCTGAGCACGAGGAGGCGGGCGCGGGGCGAGGAGCAGCTCCCGAGGGCGGCGCCCGCTCCTCCGGACAGAGGGGCGCAGAGCCAGCAGCCGCGTCCACGCCGGGCACGGAGGCCCTTTCTTGGCTCCCGGCTCCCAAGGCGCGCGGGGGGTTCGGGGCGCGGAGGCCGGGCGCCCCGGGGTGGGGCCCGCGGCGGTCAGGCCTCGGCCTCGGCCTGGGCGGCGAAGAGCGGGTTAGCGAAGTAGCTCTGGCGGGCGTCGATGTCCAGCTCCAGGGCCAGGGGGGGCGGCTGCGGGCAAGGACGAGGGTCAGGGGGCGCCGGCTGCCGGGGCGAGGCCCTGGGGCTCCCCCACCCCCCCCGCCCCCCCGCCCCTCACCAGCTCCGGGGAGGTCTCCTGGCCGAAGATGGGGTTGCGAAAGCCCAGGGGCAGCTCCGTGGGCGCGGACTCGGGGCCCTGGCGGCTCATCCACCTGGGGGCACGGGTGGAGGTGAGGGGGAGGCCGCGGGGGGGGGGAGAGGGGTCCCCCGCCGTCCCCGCCATACCTGAGCCGCCCCGCGCGGTGCAGCAGCAGCAGGGCCCCCAGCAGCACCAGCAGCACGGCGACCCCCACGCCGACCGCCAGCCCCGCGCGGGACCCCAGTCCTTCCGGTCCCGCGGAGTCGCCTCCTCCCACGGGCGCGCCCGAATGCCGCAGGGTCGCGGACAGGACCCCCAGGGCCTCACCTGCCGGCGGCCCCGCCCCGCTCAGCGGGCGTCCCGGGGGAGGGGGCGGGGCCTCGGCGTGACGGGGCGGGGCCAGTGCCAGGACGCAGGGGGCGGGGCAAGTCCCAGCCGGGGTCACGGCCCTCCGGGGGGCGTGGCCGGGGCATGGCCCGTCCAGGACAAGGGGCGTCCTGTCACGGCCGGGGTAGTGGGGCGGGGGCGGGTCCGCGGAGGGGCGGGTCCCGGCGGGGGGCGTGGCCGCGGAGGGGCGGGTCCCGACGGGGGCGTGGCCGCGGAGGGGCGGGTCCCCGCTCTCACCGTGCTCAGTCGCGTCGGCCACCAGGGCCCGGGCCAGGCGCTCCGCCCCGCCCGCCCCGTCCCGCGCCGTCTCCACCACCACCAGCTGGATCTCGGCGTCGGCGGTGCGGGCCTCGGGGGCGCGCGGCACCTTGGACGCCGCCACCTGCAGCCCCTGGTTCTCGGGCTGGGGAGGGGGGGGGGCGGGTTGGCGGGAGCGCGGGGGAGTGGGAGCGGCCTGGGTCGGGACGCCCCTCCCCGCGCCCCGCCCGCGCCCCGCCCGCGCCGTTACCAGGGCCAGGAAAAGGTCCTGCAGGCGGGCTCGGTACCGCTCCAGGTCAAAGGTGGGGCCGTGGGCCAAGGATACGATGGCTCCTGGGGCAGAGGGGCGGCGGGGTCAGCGGCGCGGTCAGCGGCAGGCGGGGCGGGGGGGGGGAGGGGGCGCGGGCGCTCACCGCACAGGTCGCAGCACTGGCCGAGGGGCCGCAGGGCGGAGTGGCAGGCGGCGGGTGGGCAGCGGCCGCCCACGGGCCGGAGCAGCGCGGCGCAGATCCACGGCAGCGCCTGGGGGCGGCTCGAGGTGAGCGGGGGCCCAAGGCGGGGATCCCGGCCCCCCCACGCACACCACGCAGGCCCCGCTCACCTCCGCGTTGCCGCAGACGCAGCCCGACCGGTCGGCGCAGGCCTCGGAGTCCAAGCTCAGCGCGCCCGGCCCGTGGAAGCGCAGGCGGCCCTCGCGCGACGCCAGGAAGGCCGCCAGGTCCCCGTCGCGCGTGAACGTCTGCGGGCCGGCACGGGGGTCTCCGCTGGGTGCTCAGGAGCACCGCGCGGACGGGGGAGGACCCGAACCCCAGCCCCGCTCACCTGACCGAGCGCGGAGAGGGTGCGGATGCGCGCGGGGCTGGCGCCCGGCCCGAGCTCCACGCGGAAGGAGGCATTGGGCGGGAACAGGACGTCGTCGTGGCGGCAGGGCACGCGCTCGGCATCCACAGAGAAGAGGCCTCGCGCCTCGTCCCGGGTGTGCCACGAGTGCGGGTCCAACCACGAGAAGCGGTCGGGGTTGCGGAAGAGCCAGGGGCCGCCTGCAGGTGCGGGTCCCGGTCGCTGAGGCCCCGCCCCCGGCCCGCCGAGGCCCACAGACTCCTTAGACACTGTTAGGCCCCGCCCACCGCTGCCCACGCCACGCCCTCCACACTGCTGGGCCCCGCCCCCGGCCCGCCGAGGCCCCGCCCCCGCCGCGCAGGCCGCGCTCTCAGGGGCTCCCGGGCCCCGGCCCCGCGTCTCACCCGCGTTACAGTCCGGGTGCGGGCCGTCGCCCGCCGCGCTAAAGCCCGCTCCGGAGGCCAGGACCAGCTCTCCATCCAGCGGCAGGAGCTGCGGAAGACGCGGACTGAGGCGGGCGGTGCCCCAGGCCCCCGGACTGAAGCGGGGACGGGAGCCAGGGGTGCGGGAGGCGCGGGCTGCTCCCGAGGCGGGCGCGTGCCGGGCCCGGGGCGCGAACTCGGGGCCCACGCTGGATCGACACGACCCCAAGCGCGGCGCCTTAGGTCTTGCGGCCCGCGTCCGAGCCCGCGCGGTCTCCGCCCGGCCACCTCGGCCCGGGGGCCGTCCGCCGTGAGCTCGTGGGGCGACAGGTGCGGGGTGAGGAGGGCCCGGGACGGGGGAGAGGGGCCCTCGTTCCCGCCGTTCCCGGAAACCAGCGGGGGGGGAGAAGGGGCGCCAGGGCCCGCCGAGCCTTCAGGGCGCACGAGGGCAGGGGTCGGGGCCCGCGGCGGGCACGTGCGGGCGGGCGGGGCCCAGGGCGCTTCCGGGACCGGCCGTCCCGGGTCTCCCCCCACCTCGCCCCGGCCGCCCCGGGCCCCCCAGCCCGCCCCAGGCCCGGCGCCCCTCCCTGCCCCGCCCCCCCCGCCCCAGGCCCTACCACTTGGGAGACGGCGTGACTCTCGCGCACCAGGACGGACGCGGCCTGCGGGAGACGCGGGTCAGCGCGCGAGGGGACCGCCGCCCCCGCCGCTCCCCCCCGCCGGCCCCGCCGCCCCCCCCCCGCCGGCCCCGCCGCCCCCCCCCCGCCCCCCCCCCCGCCGCCCCTGGCCCGGGACCCGGGCACCTTGTCCGCGGGGAACTGGACGGCGCCCCCCGCGCACGGAGTGCGGTTCTGGTTCCAGTTGGCGGCGGTCTCGAAGTCGGTGTTGGGGAGCCAGACTTTGTAGGCGGCCCGGGTGAGCGCTGAGGACGGGGCGCCTGAGTGCGGCCGGGGGGGGGGGGGGCGCCCATCCCGGCCCCGCCCGAGCGCGCGCGTCCCCCCTCCCCGGGACGGGGAAACCGAGGCAGGCTGAGGACCACGACCCTGTCCCCGCCGGCCGGGCTGGAGCCGGCCCCCCAAGCCCGCCTCCCTCCCCACCGGGGTCCCCGCCCGGGGCCCCCGCCCCCACGAGGGTCCCCACCCGGAGCCCCGGCCCGGGCCTACCGCAGAGCTGAAGCCACAGCAGGAGCCGGCCCGCAGCGCCCATCTCGCCCGCCCGCGCCGTCCGCGCCGCCTGGGAGACTTTGCCCGTGGGGCCACGAGACCCGGGCGGGGCGGGGCGGGGCCGGGGGGGAGGGGAGGAGGGAGGGGAGGGGCGGGCGGCGCGCTCTCGGCCTCGGCGCCAGGTGCGCCGGAAGGGCGTCGGGTCCGGCCACCGTGGGAGCCGGGGCGGCGGGTTCGGGGCTGGGGGGGTGGCAGCCCGACGCGGAGCGGGCCGGGCGGCTCCGGGGCGGGGGGTGGCCGGTGACGGGGGCTGGCGGGCGGGCCGCTGCCTCGAGCGGGGAGCGGGGGGGGCTCGTGGGGACGGGGTGGGTGAGCGCGGGGTGGGTGCGGGTCACGGCGGGAGGGGCCGTGGGGGGGGAGCGGGCTGGGGGCGCTGCGGGGGCCACGCGGGTAGGGGAGGTGGGGGCTTTCTTGTCCGCTTAGGCAGCAGGGAAGTGGAGGACGGAGGCCCGGGTAGGGAGGCAGGAAGCGAGCCGAAGGGGCTGCGGGCTACCGACGGGGCGGTGCACAGCCCGGGGGCGTGCGCCGCCCGCCATCCGCCTTTTTTGCATTCCCAGCTCCTTATCTGCAGGCCTCCCCGCCCTTCCCGTTTAGGGAGGCGCTAACCACTGGAGAACCCTAGTGTCTGTCTCTCTCTGTCCCTCTCTCCCTCCCTCCCTCTCTCCTCTCTGTCCCTCCTCTTTTTTTGCCAGTCCTGGGTCTTGAACTCAGGGCCTGAGCACTGTCCCTGGTTCTTCTTGCTCAAGGCTAGCACTCTGCCACTTGAGCCACAACACCACTTCTGGCGTTTTCTATATACGTGGTGCTGAGGAATCGAACCCAGGGCTTCATGTATAGGAGGCGAGTGCTCTACCACTGTGGGGAGCCGAGCTAGCAGCTAAATTCTTCCTGATCTCTGGCTGTGTTCAAGGACGTTCAAGGACATGGCTTAATGGAAAATCGGAAATGTTTTACTATGTCTGCCATGAGTCCATTCTTATGTTAACCAACCTCACCCTGTCTTAGCTATCATCGGGTATTGCTAACTCCAAGCCTTTTTGTGTTCTGGAATTTTAAGCCTATGCTGTTTCCTGGTTTTCTAACTGCATGTAAGCTGGGAGTTAAGAATAAACTTGGCTGCAGTCTGAGGTTCAACCCTATGGCTGCAGACCTCCCGGACCCCATCTTTGCCTCTTGTCTTTTTTCTCTTGCCTTATCTTTCCTTTTCCTTAATCCTCGCCGCCCTCAGTCAGGATTCGCGTTCACCGCTGGCTGGCTCGGCAGGCCGCTAGGCCATGTTCCCAGTCCTCTAGTCTCTTTTTTTGGTGCTGGTCCTGGGGCTTGGACTCAGGCCCTGAGCTTCTTTTGCTCAAGGCTGGCGCTCGACCACTGGAGCCACCGCGCCACTTCTGGCTTTTTGTGGTTAATTGGAGCTAAGTTTCTCAGACTTCTCCTGCCCACGCTGGGTTTGAACTAGGATCCTCAGATCTCAGCTCCGGAGTAGCTGGGATGCCAGGTGTGACTGAGGAAGCACAGCTCCAGGTACCTCTGCGCTCCGCAGTTCCGGGGCCAGGGCTGCTGGAAGGGCGCAGGAAGCCGCGACCCCGTGGTGTTGCTGTTCTCGCGCTCCCTGGTGGAGAGGCGGCGGTTTCATGGCCCGGGCAGTGGTTCTGAGGGCAGAGCCGCTGTGCGGGGCCGGGCAGGGGGGCAGGGGCTTCAGAACCTCCGGAGCAGCGCCGAGGGCCGGGCAGGGGGCGCGAGGGTGGATGGCTGCCCCGGCGGGATGGACCCTCCCTGTGCCGCGGCCCATTCCCCACGAGGCCGACAGGGCGCTGGGCGCGGGGGTGGGGGTGGGGGGAGGAGGCGGCAGCGAGGAGGCCGCCGCAGCCGCAGGGCGTGGGAATGGACACTGAATGCCCGCTGCCCGCGCGCTGGCGGAGGCGGAGGCCGAGCCCAGCGCGGGGCGCGGCCTCCTCGAGCGTCTGGTGTGTGGAGCGCGGGCACTCACGGTGGGGCTGCACGGGAAGGCCGGGCGCGGGGTCTCAGCAGTGTCCCCGGCTCGGCCTCCACACAGCTCCCTTCCAGCTGGAAGCGTGGCGCGGGACAGAGCCCGCGCTGGGGGGGGGGAGCAGATCCAGGAAGGGCTTCCGGGTCGGGGAGGGGAAGGAGGAAAGGAGCCCACGAGGGCGGATGGAGTCCGGCTCCTTGGCCTGCGTGGGGCCGAGCTGGTTACCCCTTTCCGGGGTGGAGAGGCTGTGTGGGGCCAGGCCCAGCGCCCCCTTCTGCTGCCCCTGGCCGCGGCAGGGCGCGGAGGGCTCAGGAAGACCGAGGGGCGCGGCGGCAGGAGCGGCGGAGGCCTGGGCTGGCTCGCCCCGCTTCTCCTCGGCCCGGCCCTGGGCGCAGGCACGGCCACGCTGTCACTAGGGGTAGAGCTAAGGGGAGCTTCCCAGTGGCGTGCTTCACCCGGGAGACCCCCCCCAAGTCCCAGACAGCCCCGGGGCTCCCCACTCCACGAGCCAGGCCACCAGGACGGCAGGAGCCCAGTGCCCTGGCCAGTGTGCTCGGGGAGGCACACCGGCCATGGCCGCCCCAGGCCTGGGAGGGGACAGCGGGGACTGGAGCCGCGCCCCACTGTGCTCGCCCCGCAGGCCAGCTCCCTCCCGGCCACGCTCACACCCAGCCCGGGGCGTCCCCGGGCTGGGACAGGGCCACCCTCTGCAGAACCTGGGCGCCGGGCTCAGGGCACCGCAGCCGCTCCCTCGGGCTGTGCCCGGCCGCCATCATGGGCCATGTAGGGCGGACCCGGTCCCAGGCGGCTCTGGCTCCCACGCCTGGGGATGAAGAGCACTTGTGGGGAGTTGCCCCCCCATCCGGGGCCTCCTGGGGGCTCAGCACATCTCTGGGTCTGGCCTTCAGCCTCGGGGGGTGGTTGTGGCTGAGCGGGTGCTGTGGTGGCTTCCAGTGGCCCCTCGGGGGAGCAGGACAGAGGTGGGCTGGGCACCCCAAAGGTCCCTCTGGGGAGATGGAGGCCAAGCCTGCGGGTGGCGCGGGCCTTACCCCACCCTGGCAGGGCAGCCATCTGCCATGGGGACGCGGGGCACAGCAGGAGCCTGCGCGGCACACGTGCCGGGAGGTCAGGGCTGCGCTGCTCCGGGTCACGGCACCCACGTGGCGGGAGGTCAGGGCTGCGCTGCTCCGGGTCACGGCGCCCACGTGGCGGGAGGTCAGGGCTGCGCTGCTCCACACCACGGCACCCACGTGGCGGGAGGTCAGGGCTGCGCTGCTCCACGCCACGGCGCCCACGTGGCGGGAGGTCAAGGCTGCGCTGCTCCACACCACGGCGCCCACGTGGCGGGAGGTCAGGGCTGCGCTGCTCCGTGTCACGGCGCCCACGTGGCGGGAGGTCAGGACTGCGCTGCTCCACGCCACGGCGCCCACGTGGTGGGAGGTCAGGGCTGCGCTGCTCCACGCCACGGCACCCACGTGGCGGGAGGTCAGGGCTGCGCTGCTCCGTGTCACGGCGCCCACGTGGCGGGAGGTCAGGGCTGCGCTGCTCCGTGTCACGGCGCCCAGCCGCCCAGCCCTGCAGGCGGCACCGGGAGCCAGAGGCCTCGCTCCCAACTCCAGCACCGATTGAGCAAAGAGGGGGGCGCCAGCCCCAAAGGGCAGCCAGGACTGGGGGGACCAAGAGCGAAAGCCTCTCCCCCAAGGCCCAGGTGACAGGAAGGCAAGCAATGAGGAACCGCAGTGGGACAGCAGCCGCCCCCACCTGTCCTCTTACTGAGAAGCCTGAGCTCTGAGGACCGTGGTTCTACGTCAGCCCAGGCTTCCAGGAAAGTCCATGGGGCTCTAACCGACCACCAAAAAGCCAGGGTGGCGGTGTGGCTCGCGTGGTAGAATGCTAGCCTTGAGCACAAGGGCAAAGGGACAAGAAGGAACAGGAAGCACCTAGGCCTTGAGTTCAAGCCCCAGGACTGGCACACACACACAGAAAAAGAAACCAAGATTCTTAATCAGATTTATTTTCTTCTAATAAGACAGTTTAGCATTTCAAAGTTTCGCATTCTACAATCTTACAAACTTTAGTTATTAGCATCGGAAACACAAAAACGTTGCAAGACCTCAAAACAAATAAATACCAAATAAAACCACACACAATATACAGTAAACAAAAGTATGGAACATAATAATGCTTCAGGAATCAGATATGTTGCTAACTCCTAGTAACAACGATTATTGCTGAGCAATAACTCACACCATCCTTGTTTTCTTAGAAGAGCAGAGGAACGCGGGACTTGAATCACTGGTCGCCATCACTTGGACTGTCAAGATGGGTCCTCGCAGCCAGCCTGCCACAGACGGCACTTGGTAAAACAGGCAGATTAAAAATACACAGTCAAATGAGAGATTGGCCTTCTTTGGTCTTTGTTTTTTGGGTAATAGAACTGAACGTAAGAGGTGTACCGTCAGAGAAAAGAATGCAACTCTAAACGTACCACAGTCTACACCGACTTGCACACTTCCTTCATCACAGAGGTTCTAGGTGTTTCTTACGGAAATCCTTGGCAATAAGGCCGGCTTTGGGGTTTCCAATTAAGTTTAGTTTGCTCTTGAAGGTTATCTTGTCTAAGGGGACGAAGGTAGAAAACCAACCACCGCTAGTTACAGGAGTGGCGCAGAGACTGAACCTTTCACAATGAGCTCACAAGACAGACTCCAGACACGGGGCGGCAGGGGGCGGGGGGCCGCTGTGCCCGGCCACGGGGCGCTCACCACGCCACTGCCCCCCGCAGGTGGCGCCTTGCCCACCGGCCTGGCACACCTCCACAAGTGGGTGGCACCTTGGGGCGCGCCCCAGCTTTGGGGACTGGCTGGGCCCCCGGAAGCCCCGCGGTCTCAGCACACAGCGCCAGCTGGGGTGGCAGTCAGGGCCAGGCCACCCGCGGACACCGACCTCAGTCGGCCCGCACCCTCGGGGACGCGCGCCACTCTGGGAGGAACACAAAGACACAATGCACACGGAAGACAGAACCATGATCTCGGGCCGGGGAGCGGGCTTGGGTGACAGGCTCCCCGTCCCCCGCGGAGGCCCGGGCGCCTGCAGCCTCGGGAGCCAAGATCTGGACGCGCCTCGCGCTCGGCCCGGCCCTCTCCACGCGCTGGCCGCCGCCCTCCGCAGCGCTTACCTGGGGCAGGGCCTCGACCGCGTGCGTGAGCCAGGCTCGCGACAGCCCCGGGCCGCAGTGTGGACGCGGAGGAAGGAGTGGGAGCCGGGACGGGGTCCACGCGCTGCCGCTCGCCCCAGGTGCCGGCTGCCGGGGCTGGGCCCTGCCCGCGCACAGGGCGAGGCCCGAATGGCAGACGCGGGGCGCGGGGACAGCAGGGCCATGGCCCCCGGGTGCAGCGGGCTGCCCGAGCGAAGCCGGGGCGGCAGGAACCCCAGTGGGCAGGGGCTGTGCGGGCCCTGGGGGAGGGCGCCCCGCAAGGGGGAGCCCCAGCTCCCCGGTGTCACAGGCCAAGGCAGGAACGGGGGCGGACAGAGGAAGGGGGCTCGGAGATGCCGCGGGCCAAGGTCCATCTTTGGCTGGTGTGGTGCCCAGGGCAGAGGCGGCTCGGGAGGGGGAGGGGAGGGGAGGGGGAGGGGCGAGACCAAGGCGCCAGCCCTCCCCTCCGCTCCCCGCCAGTCTGCCAGGGGCACGCAGCGGTGTGCCCAGGCTTGGTCCCAGGCTCCTAAGAGCTGGCGCGGGGGGGGGGGGGCTGCCCTGCACGCTGACTCACCGCGGTCCCTTACCTCCCCCCCCACTGCAGCGTCCCGCACTGGCCGCCCCCACGCGGAGCCCGGCCCTCCTTCCTCTCCCGCACCCCGGGCCTCTGGCCGGCGGAGACGGGCAGTTGCGCCCGCTCCCCTCAGAGCGAAAGCCTTAGCTTCTTCCCAAGCCGGCGGTTCCGCCGCTGCGATGGAAGCCGGCACGCAGACGCGCGCGCGCGGGCAGCCGAGGCCCGGCGGCTCCGGCGGGGCCGCCCCGCCCGCCCCGCCACACCCGCCACAGCGCGGGCACCGGAGCTCCACGCGGCCCGGCGCGGTCACCAGGTCCCACGGCGGGCGGCTGCCGGGACCGCCGCCACCCAGGCCCCGCATCCCCGGGAGACACCTCGGCTGAGTCCGGGGAGGGGAGGTGCCGGCCCCCGCAGTCGAGGGCAGAAGCCACGGGGCGTCCCGAGGCTGACCCCCCCCCCAGGCTGCATTCGGGGGGTCTTTCTCCATCCAGCCCCAGGGGAGAGTCAGGAGCCAGAGCCGTGGGGGGGGGGGCAGTGGACTGTGCAGCTTCTGCGCAAGTCCTTTCCCACGGGCGAGGGGAGCAGAGCCCGGGCCCAGCCCACAGCGTGCGGGAGAGCGGACGGACAGACGGACGGACAGACGGATGGATGGGCGGCAGCTGCGGAGCGGTGGGGTCACGGGGGTCACGGGGGCTGGGAACGGAGGAGGGGGCTCATGGAAGCGCGGGGACGAGCGTGCGAGGGGGGCACTTCCAGCAGGCACTGGGGCAAAGGCACACCCAGGATGGATGGCAGCACCAGAGACAAGATGGGCCACCGGGCACCAACCCAGCAGTCCCCGCGCGACCATGGGAGAGCCCGGAGACAGGCAGTCGGAGCGCGCAGCCCAGCTGGCCAACTGCGGGCGCGCCCTGTGGGCAGGGGCGCGGGTGCGGTGGTCTGCACACCTTGGTTTTGCCTAAGAAGCACCCGTCACGTGTAGCACCCGTCAGTGTAAGAGCACCATGGCGCCTGGTGCATAGAAGGGGCGCAGGGCAGGGCTCCGGGCTCCGCGGACCATCGGGCGGCACCGCTCCTCCGGGGTGGGGAGGCCCGAGCTGGGGCCGGCGACACCACTGGGTTCTGCTGGGTTGGGCTGGGTGGGGACGGGGAGGGGCGAGTGCTGCTCACACCAGCCCCCCTGGGTGGCCGGGGTGGAGGGGGGTGACGACGGTTAAGCGGTGAGGCCTGGGGGGGCGGGGGGTGGGGGGAGGGAGGGAGGCCGGGAAGCGATCGCGTCCGGAGCCCGGCCCGGCCGCAGGCGGGCCGCACACCCCCGCTCGGGAAGCAGCAGGTCACAACTAAGGCACATGGGCCGCGCCACCCTCGCAGCGCCGCCCGGCGGGCGACGCCGGCCCCCACCCGCCGCGGAGCTTGTTAGACATGGGGCAGAAGCTTAAAAACCTACAGGATTTTGTTTAGAACTCCAAAGTTCAACGAACGCCCTATTTTAGGGTGAAAACAATTATAAGTCTGCGAATGATGCACAGCATCCATGAGCAATGTCCCTTTCGTCTTGATTTTGAAGTAGTGTCATCAACTACGACAGAGAGTGAAGGTTTGCATTTCTAACGAGAAATAAGGACAGGTTGAATATTCTCTCTCCTATCACAAGTGATAACCAGTGTTTGATAGTTACATTTCCTTCCAAGATAGATCAGTCCTTCAACATTTTAAAATAAAATGTTTGCAGTAACAATTATTTATAGAACTTTAAATTAAAAAATGATTTCTGAATTTAGAGACTTAAAAAAAAACAAAGACCTGGGTATACTTCAAGGTCTTCTGACAAGCAAATTATTAAAATGGAGACCAGATGAGGCCTGAAAAATAGACAATATACTGTATTTGAAACAAGATTGCACTCTGAATTTTAGAATGAATATATCGGAACTGTGTTATTATTTCATAAATTCTCCTTTTACTTCACATGCTGACATGTCCAGCCATCCCCATGTGTGTTTTCTTTGTTTGATGTTCAAGTTTAAGGAAGAAAAATCATGTTTCTTTTGTTTAGCATATATGTTTTCCGCCTTAATGAACTAGAACTGTGGAAATGAAGATGAATCTTCTCTGACAGCAGTATTGATCTTGCTGAAGGGTGAGTGGTTCTTCAGAGTGGAGTGTGGCTGAGTCTAGTAGAAAACGCATCGGGGTCTGTGTTCACGTGTGGCGCCTCCCGCCGCCTCCTTCCCCTCAAGGTCCCTTTCCGAGAGAGCGCGAGGACCTCAGTGAAGACAGACCGGCTCCGCCCCCCAGAGGAGTTACCTTCCGCGAAATCCACCGCCCCGCTGCCGGTCAGGGGTCAGGCAGATCCGAAGTATCCACTATGACTTTAATAAAAATGGTATCATCTTTAATATACGTCCCGTTTTCCAGAACGGTTTGGGCCACGAAGACGGGGCAGCCGGAGGCAATGTTCATCTCCCCGGTGGGCTTCTTGAAGCTGCTGCTGTTGGGGTCCGGCTTGAAGGCGTCGCCCAGGTGGCGCCGGGAGGAGCCCTGATCCATCAGCATGAGCGTCACTTTCTGCTTAAACGGCCAAGGCAGCAAAGCGTCATATTCTCCACGCATAATGACAAAAAACAGCGACAGGTGAGTCCCTTTCCCCATCCCATCCCCGTTCAGGTAGACGCGGGCACACATTTTATAGCCAAAGTAGCCGGTGTAGAAGGGCTGGCTGTAGAGAGACAGGGTCTTCCCCATGACGGCCTCCTGCTTCCGGCGCTTATAATCCCGGATCTTCCAGATGAGCACGCCATTGTAGCTGGCGGTCTCCAGGACCTGGAAGCGAAGGTCCATGTCGGCCAGGCGGATGTCATGAACACTCAGCATCTGGTCATGCCTGCTCAGCTGGGACTCCAGCAAGCCTGCCGCCGGCGGGGACAGATGTGGTGATGAGACTCGTGAACATCAAAGGGGTTAGGAAAGCAAATCAGCACCATCAAGCCCCTCAGCAGCCACGCCCAAGCCACTGTGGCAGGGGGCTGCCCCTGGACATGACACCCAGCTCCTCCCTCCCCTGGGGAGCAGGCCACACCTGCTGAGGTGGCTGAGGTGGCACCCTCCCTCCGCGTGGACCGCCCGGGGCCCCGCGGTGGTCAGGCTCTCCGTGTGAGCTGTCACCTCCTCCATCCCCACCCTTCGTCTCAGGCCTGAACCCGACTCCATGTGCACCGCAGCACGCCCATTCCCCACGGGAGCCGTCCCAGCACCCATCCAGGCCCAGAGCTACAGGACACACCTGCTCTCAAGGGCGTAGCTGCTCACGCAGTGCCGCTCCGGCCCCGTCTGCTCGGGCCCCGACCTAAGGCTCCTCTGCCAGGCTGGGCGGAGCGCGGAGGAACCAATCACCAACTCCAAGGGCAAAGCCCTGCCGCCTGGGAGGCCGCAGAGGCCGCTCACCTGTGTTCCGCGCCGCCTGCCCCGCGCTCTTGTCCACGCTCTCCAGCTCCGTCACGCGGTTCTGCAGGGACTCCACGCTGCTCTTCATGCTGTCGGCTTCCTCCCAGTTCTGCCGGAAGGGGCGGATCTCCTTGTCCAGCTCTTTCAGTTTCTCCGCTTGGCTGTCAATGACTCGCTTCCAGACCAAAGGTGTTCAAAAGGCAAAAATCAGTCAGATTTCTCGGAAAACACTGTGCTGCCCGCCGCTAACCCCAGCCTGGACAGAGCCACGAAGGCCCGGTGTGGTTCCTGCGCGGCCAAGCCCCATCTCAAGATGAGAACCGTGAGGCGTGGCGCAGGACGCGGGGCTGGCGTCCGCTGTGTGCGGTCCCGCGAACGGGCTCGGCCTCGTGTGCGTGGAGATGGCGTCTCCACACCGGGAAACAAAATGCACGCTTCACACGCAGCCTCCCATTGGTACAGAGCAGAAGCGGAACCTCACCAAGCTTTCTCTGTCAAGAGCAAAAATGGTTTCTCTCCGGAAGTGCCTTGGTCCACCCCAGGCCCCGGCAGTGCTCCCGTCAGGACGCACCCTCAACACAGCAGGAAGCATCCAGAAGCTGGAGCCCAGCCGAGCTGCGCCAAGGAACAGCCGCTGCCCACAGGCTGGGGGCGCTGCTCCTCGCCGTCCCTTCTCTTGGAGCCAGCCAGCAGCACGAGGGTGGCCGGGGTGCTCCCGTGAGCTGGGGACAGAGCGCTCCTGGCGGCTGCCTGCGGGCGGGCCTTGGAGGCTCACGGGCAGGAAGCAGTGAGGAGGGCAGGGGTCGGCGCATGCGCTCTCACCGCCCGGCCTCCACCCTCGGGGTCCGCAGCGCAGCCAGTCAAGGAGACTGAGGTGTGTACCCGGACTCCGCTGTTTGCTGTTTTTACTCTTGTTTTTGTTTTGTAGTGATTACTGGGGATAGAACCCGGGGCCTCAGACATACTAGACCGCTGCTCTACCACCGAGCTTGACCACAGTCCCTTGAAAATGTGTTGAGACAGGACGTGAGCAGGCAGCTCTGGCTGGCCTGGAACACACAATCCTTTGCCTTATGGTATGACACCACGAATGGCTGGAGCTGTGTTTTTCTTTTAGGCAGCACTAGGATTTGAACTCAGGGCCTGGAGCTTGCTAGGCTGGTGTCTACCCTTTGAGTCACCTTCCAACTTTGCTCTTTGCTGGTATTTTAGAGATGGGGTTTAGCAAACTCTTCTGCTTAGGCTGCCTGGCTATAGCCACGTTGTTGATTAAAAGAAGACGATCTGGGATCCTCTTAAACACAACCCTTTCTGGGTCAGCCAAACTACACGCACTCTCCAACCTTTCTCCATGATCATTATATTTAGTTATTTATTTTTGCCAATTCTAGGGCGTGAAGTCAGGAACTCAGGGGCCTGGGCGCTGCTGTCCCTGAGCCTCTCTGTGCTCAAGGCTAGTGCTCTACTACTCCAGCCACAACACCACTTCCGGCTTTTCTGAACAGCTTGTATTGGAGAGCTCACATTTTATGGAGTTTTATTGGAGTCTCGTGCCAGGCACCAGTGGCTCACACCTGTAATATCCTAGCTACTCAGAGAGAGGGCTGAGACCTGAGGATCACAGTTTGAAGCCAGTCCAGGCAGAAAAAAAACAACCTTGTGAGACTCTGATCTCCAATTAGCCACTCAAAAACCAGAAGTGGCGCCGTGGTGAGTACTAGCCTTGAGCACTGAGGCTCAAGGACAGAGCATAGACCCTAGGTTCAAGCCCCACAACAGACAAGTCTCAAGGACCTTCCTTCCCGGGGTTGAATTGTGACCCTCATATCTCGGTCCCTCAGTAGCTAGGATGACAGGCATGAGCCACCAGCATCTGCCCGAACCCTCTCCTTTAACAATATCCTCAAATGCGCTCCTGTCTGCCAGTCTGAACATGAGGTCCTGAAGTCTGACCCCACTCCTCCTCCTACTGTTGGGAGTTTAGTGTCCATTAGTAGAGAATCAGCCAACAAAGGAGAGAACCCGGAGGCCACAGAGGGGTTCACACAAGGCAAGAGGGCAAGAGTCGTGCGTGTCCACACCTTAGAAGACACACAAGCCACAGTGAACTCCCATCACCAGGCACGCAGCCAGCCCCACAGGTTCCACAGGTAGAACTGAGCCTCACGTTTCCAACAGCACCAGCTGCCCAAGCCAGGCAGAGCCGCTACCAACCAGGGCCTCCTCGGGAGCTCTCTGCACCGGTCTGCCCCTGATTTCTGCACTCAAGGAAACTGTAAGCCATAAGTCTGGCGTGAGTCCGTTTGAACAAAAAAAATCTGGTCTTGGCCAGGTGCCAATGGCTCATGCCTGTGATCCCAGTTACTCAGGATGCCAAGATCTGAGGATCACAGTTCAAACCCAGCCTGGGCAGTAAAGTCTGTGGGATGCTTTTTTTGTTTTGTTGTTGGTTGTGGGGCTTGAACTCAGGGCCAGGGCTCTTTCGCTCAAGGCTAGCACTCAACCACTTTGAACCACAGTTTCACTTTTAGTTTTTGAGTGGTTAATTGGAGATAAGAGTCTCAAGGATGGGCTGGGGATATAGACTAGTGGCAAGAGTGCCTGCCTCGGATACACGAGGCCCTAGGTTCGATTCCCCAGCACCACATATACAGAAAACGGCCAGAAGCGGCGCTGTGGCTCAAGTGGCAGAGTGCTAGCCTTGAGCGGGAAGAAGCCAGGGACAGTGCTCGGGCCCTGAGTTCAAGGCCCAGGACTGGCCAAAAAAAAAAAAGAGTCTCAAGGACTTTCCTGCCTGGACCAGCTTGATCCTCAGATCTCAGCCTCGTGAATAGCCAGGATGACAGGCCCAGGCCACCAATGACCAGCAGCTGAGAGACTCTTATTTCTAATCACCAAAAAAGCTGGAAGTGGAGCTGTGCCTCAAGGGGTACAGCCAAAAAAAAGCTCAGGGACAGCACTCAGGTCCTGAGTTCAAGCCCCAGGGCCAGAAGAAAAATTAACTGAAGTAAGATCTGCCTGTGTCTCCTCTGTGTGCCTCTGGTTAACCTCCCGCTTTCTCACTGGTCCAGGGAAACTCAACCACGTTTCCCCCATCTTCACTTCTCTGGTTCCATGCCACTCGCTCTCACTTCCCTCATTCATTTGTTCAACTGCAAAAAGTTTTTTTAAAAATCACAGGCTGGGGCTGGGAATGTGACTTAGTGGTAGAGTGGTAGAGCGCTCGCCTAGCATGCATGAAGCCCTGGGTTCCATTCCTCAGCACCACACATACAGAAAAAGCCAGGAGTGGCGCTGTGGCTCAAGTGGTAGAGTGCTAGCCTTGAGCAAAAAAACAGCAGCCAGGGACAGACAGTGCTTAGCCCCAAGTCCAAGCCCCAGGACTGGCAAAAAATAAAACTAAAATAAATCACGGGCTGTAGAGTATGAAACTCTACTAAAAATCAGCATAAATGAAAACTTCTGATGGGAGAAGGGAGAAGAATGCATGGAAAATCTCAGGTTTTGGACAAGGGTTCGCTAAATCATTTTCCTAATTTTGCCATAAATGGCGATGTTATAAATCAATCTACTGCCTATTTATTCTCTGTCGTGACCTTTTATTTTAATTTTTTTTGTTAGTACTAGGGGCGTCTGAACTCAGGGCCTCACTCTTGCTTAGCGTGCACTTTGGGCTATACCTCCAGCCCAGCTTTGCCTTTTGCTGGCTATTTTGGCGATGGAGTCTGGTAAACTTTTCTTTCCAAGCTGGCTTCAAGTATGGTCTTCTGGGCCTCAGCCTCCTCTGTAACTAGGATTACAGGTGTGAACTACATTTGTGGACATTTTCATAGGTCATTTTCCACCAGTTAATTTCTTATCATCAGCCTGGCACAGTAACTCCACTGCTACAGCTGCCCCTCAAGCAGCATGGACAAGGTGGGGCCACATGCTGGACAGCTTCCTGCGGCAGGGCCTTGCCTAGCCAGCGACCTTCACCAGTGAGCCCCGAGCAGAACACCAGGGACTTACCAGGAAGCTCGTCGGTATTAGAGAAAATAGACTCTTGGAGCTTGATTCAATACTAATAACTTGCCATTTTTCTAATATAATCTCAAGTTTCATTGTGTGTTTTTTTTCCCTTTGCCTCTCTGGGCAACAACAGAATTTAATATAAATGTATTAATTTAACAAATCCCTACACGATTCGGGAAGCTATGAGTAATCTCCAATATGAAAACGGGAGGAAAGGCATTCTCAAAGATGCTACACCTGCATTATTAGAAACACTTAGAACCAGGGGCTGGGAATGTGGCCTAGAGGTAGAGTGCTTGCCTTGCATACATGAAGCCCTGGATTCGATTCCCCAGCACCACATACATAGAAAATGACCAAAAGTGGCGCTGTGGCTCAAGTGGCAGAGTGCTAGCCTTGAGCAAAAAGAAGCCAGGGATAGTGCTCAGGCCCTGAGTTCAAGCCCCAGGACTGGCAATAATAAAAAAAAGAAATACTTAGAACCAGGCACCAGTAGCTCATGCCTATATCCCAGCTACTGAGAGGCTGAGATCTGAGGATAGTGGTCAAAGCCTGGGCAGGAAAATCCATGAGACTCTTAGCTAGCCTTGCAGGGGCAGCACCCAGGCCCAGAGTTCAAGCCCCATCACACACACACACACACACACACACACACGTGCGCACACGCACGCACACAGGCTATTCTTAGAAGTATGTTCTTTCCTCACAATTTAGGGAAATGCACCATGACATGTCGGCCCTGAAGCCCCTTGGTAACGCGAGTGGGCTCTTCCCCGGATGGTGGTGGCCCGGGAGCCCCTGCAGCGGGGACCCCCACACAAGGCAGGCCCCTGTGCAGTGAGGTGTCTGAGCGCAACGACGGTGCCAACAGAATCTTCATCGCACCCATCTTTAAAGTCATCCTAGTTCACAAGGGCAAAGGTTTACTTGCTGGTTATTCTGGGGGTGCCCATGAATTACCGTGGTGAAACAAAGCCGGGGAAGCGTGGGTAAAACTCAGAATGAGCAGTTGGCTTCGTTTCACACTGGGAAGTGGAAGTGCATACAAAGATTCATGACCTATAGATCTTAAGTAATAATACAGTGACTTTTTTTCTCTATTGCGGTCCCGGGGACAGAACATGGATGGTCTTTCTTTGCCCATGCTAAGCATGTACTCTACCACCTGGCTACACCCCAGCCACAACAAATTGTCTTTTGGCCCAGCTCGGCCCCGTGCAGACTCAGATTGCCCCCAAGTCTTCATTTCAGCAGGACAGCAAAGGGAACACCGGGCTGGCCTCCAGGTCGGTCCAAGGCCAGCCAGTCCTCAGCTTCTACAGTGCTGAGGGGCCCCGAGGGAGGCACAGATAGCTCCACTGCCCTTTGACCCTGCTAGTCCTAGCTGCTTACCTGTAAATGAAGTATTTTGGATTCATTATTCCGCAACATTTCCTTTTGTCTCTCGATTTCAATTTCAAAGCTACATATCTGATTGTGCAAACTTTGTATGCTCTTGTTTTTTTCTACACTTTCATTCTGCAGCAAGGAAACCTGAAAAAGAGATTCTTCAATTAGCTTAGCAAATGTGGTTTTGAAACTGATTAAACAGCATGATAGCAAACATAACAAGACAAATCTTTTACTAGTTCACTGAAATTCAGGACGTCCTGTCAGCCATCTTGACAGGACAAATCCCTATAGGTGTGGTCTCTCAGATCTTCCTTATCAGACAAGCAGAGCACAAGAAGCAGTGGACACAAGTGCACAAGAGAGCTGCCTTTTAAGTGTTTGCTGAAAAAAAGATCTTTTACCAGAATAGCTTCCAAATCTTTATCAGGAAACATAACAAAAAGATATTTCACAATTTGCAGAACCACTGTGTAAGTGTAGTTGGAAAACAGGTTTCACAAAACCCTACTTGCACTTAACTTAGAATGGACCCTACTATTTTATATTTATTTGGTTTAACTTTAAAAACTGCTGGTCTCTGAAGGGCATTGTGCAAGGTGAAGCAGACCAGACGCAGGAGGAAACTCCTCACCATTTCAATGATGTGTGCAGTCTAAAAGTCTGCCAGAAATAGCGTGAGAAGGGTAGTTGGAGGTGCTGGTCAAAGGCACGAGATTTCATCAGACAGAGAATGTGTTTTTGAGGTCTATTGCACACAGTGACCATTGTTAATAGTATCGCATATTCCAAAGTTGTCAGGAGCAGATTTTAAATGTTTATATCATGAAAAATAAGCAACATAATTGATGGTACCTAGATGTAATCATTTCACTGTGTGAGTATGTGTGTATATGTACATGAAAACATGACACTGAACTCTTTAGCTAACAGCTGCTGTCCCAGCTCTGGCAAGAAGAAAGGGAAGTAGGAGGATGAGAATTTGGGTCAGCCCGATCTAAGAACTGTGTGTACATTATTACTTGTCATTCACAACTTGCTCAATGCTGTTTCATGTTCCAGCAGTCACATCCTGCAGTTGAAAAGTCCCTGATACCAAAAGCATAGTGACAATAACGTCAGGTGCTCCTGCGCCCCTCTGGGGCCAACCTACTAACCTCTCAGGGAAAAGCAGGAGCTGCCACCGGAGGGACCAAGTGAGCCACTGACCGTCAGAGGAAGGAGCCTGAAGATATGTCCAAGCCCACCTTGGACCTATGCTTTCTGAAAAGTAAGTAGTTCCTGTCCAGGCACAGTGATACATGCCTGCAATCCCAGCTACCTGGGAGGTAGAGTAAGAGGACAGTGGTCTGAAACAGGCCTGGGTGACAGTACGAGCCCCTACCTGAAAGGACTGGGGATGTTGACCAATCACAAGAGCATTTGCCTAGCAAGTTTGAGGACCTGAGTTCCATCCCCAGTAATGCCAAGTGTACACCTATGTGAAAAGCCCCTGAGATGAGGAGTTCAAAGCCAGCTCCCCCAGGAAGCTGAGGTTTCCATGAGGGGCATCCGACACTGGAGTTCTACCACCGTCCTGAGCTCTACAGCTTGCTCCTGCCTGGCTCTGAAGCCACGGAGGCTTAAGGACCAGCACAGCCAGTAGTCACCAAGATGACTACTACCTGCAATCACCTCAACAAAACTAGGCGTGAGATGGGGGTGGCCTATCCGTGGCAGTGTATGGAAATGGGAGGCTCACAGCTCAGGCCAACCCAGGGAAAGAGCAAGACCTAGAGCGATAACTAGAGTGTGCAGCACTCAAGGCATGGCTCAAGTAGTAGAGAATTTGCTTGACAAGGAAGTGCAAAGCCCTGAGTTCAAACTCCACTACTTCCAAAACAAAGCAAAACAAAACAAAAATAAGATGTAATAAGAACTGAATCCTGAGGCTATCCATTTAAAAACAGATAACTAAAGACCAATGGCCATAGCTACTCAGCATGTTTAATCCTAGCTACTCAGGAAGCTGAGATCTGAGGATCATGATTCCAAGCCACCCTGAACAGCAAAGTCCATGAGACTCTTATCTCAACGACTGACAAAGCCAGAAGTGGATCTGTGGCTCAAGTAGTAGAGCACTGGCCTTGAGCAAAAAAGCCCATGGATAGCACCCGAGCCCTGAGTTCAAGCCCCGGGACTAGCATGTGCATGCGTGCACACGTGTGTGCACGCATGCACACCCCCACCCCTACCCCCACCAGCTTTCCTTCCAAGTGATGAAGCCTAAGGTTATGAACTTTATTTAGACTACGGAGGAGAGGAGCATCGGCCGTGCCACATAGCAGCTTTGCCTGTTACGGGGTTCGAGGGAGGGGTTCCCCGCCCCTCCAAGAGTCCACCACTCATGGGCTGGGGATATAGCCTAGTGGCAAGAGTGCCTGCCTCGGATACACGAGGCCCTAGGTTCGATTCCCCAGCACCACATATACAGAAAACGGCCAGAAGTGGCACTGTGGCTCAAGTGGCAGAGTGCTAGCCTTGAGCGGGAAGAAGCCAGGGACAGTGCTCAGGCCCTGAGTCCAAGGCCCAGGACTGGCCAAAAAAAAAAAAGAGTCCACCACTCAGAGACAGTCTCAAGCAAAAAGATGGATTTATTGGGGAAGCAAAAAGCAAACTGACTAGCCAGGGATGCAGCAGCACAGACTCGGGAGCTGAACTGTGACAGTGAAAAGCGGGCTGACGGGCCAAGGACACAGCGCAGACTTGGGAGCTGCCACCGTGACCCCGAGCAGTCCTCAAATTGGGGTTTATAAAGGTGAAGGTGTAGCACAGATGTAGGAGGTTGACACAGGGGGTAGAGAAAGCAAGAAACAAGTTATGCGAGCCATTTACAAAAACAAAAATAAAAAAATAAGAAAACAAAACTAAATATTTCCTAAACATCAACTTTTCTGCCACAAACCAAGTATGAGCAGAAGCAACTCCCAGTAATGAGCATACATCATGCTAACTAAACTCTTAATGTCTTTCATTTAAGGATTCCCCAGTAGAACTTTGAATGCACATCTGTTCGTCTGAAACATCACCCCAGCCCCGAGTGCTGCAGGCTGGCTTCATCCGCCTCGTAAGCGGCTGCTGTCTGTGTAGATCTAGCTGGCAAGTGTGCGCGTAAGCAGCACAGTGTAATCTCTACACAGCCAATGAGAATGGCTCCCCTTCTCCTCTTCACCCCTCCATCCTCTACCTTAGCCTCTTTCGGTGAAAGCATTCTACCTTTATTTATCTCTGATTTTACCTAAAATACAACATAGGTGTTTCTAATAAAATCCACATTTTTTACATAACTCTCCTCAACCAACACAAATGCTCTGTTTTCTATTATGATCAACAAAATAACAGGATATTCCAATAGAATAATTGTTTTGTTTGTTTTTTTGGCCAGTCCTGGGGCTTGGACTCAGGGCCTGAGCACTGTCCCTGGCTTCTTTTTGCTCAAGGCTAGCACTCTGCCACTTGAGCCACAGCGCCACTTCTGGCCATTTTCTATACATGTGGTGTTGGGAAATCGAACCCAGGGCTTCATGTATACGAGGCAAGCACTCTTGCCACTAGGCCACATCCCCAGCCCTCAATAGAATAATTCTATAATGAGAAATCAATTCCCAGTCTAAGAAAGCGTGAGTGTGTCCCCTGCTGGCCACCCTTTGCTGCTGGGTACAGGGCGGGCAGGCACGCACCCTTGTCAGCACAAACGAGGCTCAGCTCCTGGACGGTGGGGCCAAGTCTCAATTTTGATGGGCAGCCACAGACATACAGTCCTGAGCAACAGTCAAGAGGGTGAATATCCCAGACAGCTCAGCAGCTATGCAATCGAATGCATCTCACGCCTGGGGACCCATCCCTGACCCAGCAGGTGGCAGTCTAAGTGAGAAGCTGTGGCCACAGTGCAGGCAGGCAGGCTACCCTGCTTATCAAGTCCTGTGGTTTCCAATGATGCAAACTGCTTGCCCTGGGGAAACCTCTGCCCACCAGGCGCATGGGAGGAGAGCATGTCCCCACAGAACCCAGCCTGGGGGCAGAGGGGTGACAGCACCACAACTTCCCAATTGTCCCCGCTACATAACCACACACCACAGAGCCACTAAATTAAATTACCATGTAGCCAGTACAGGGGTCACAACAGTAATTCCTACAACGAAAGGAAGCGCCTTTTAAATGAGAAAGAGCATCTATGGGAAGGAAGATGCCTTGAGATCTTCAAAAAGAGGAAACAGATCTGTAGTTAGGCCATCAATGAATGCAGTGCAGACCTTAGGGGCTCGTGTGAAAACCGCCACCACCTCTGCCACCATGAGCTTCATTCACTGCTGAGCAAAGCACCCTTGCCGCACTACATGCACGTGTGGCGTTGGCTTCTTAGTGCTTCAGGTTTATCTTATACGCTTAAGCTAGCAATCTCTGCCATGCCAGCTTTCGCGAACACCTGTACTTTAAGGGTTTAGACCCAGGGCCAGGATGTGGCTCAAGTGCGAGAGCACTTGCCTGTCTGGGAAGCATGAGGGCATGAGTTCAAAGCCGGGTAATGGTGGCTCGTGTCTGTAATCCTAACTACACCGAGGCTGAGATCTGAGGATCACAGTCCAAAATCAGCCTGGGCAGCAAAGTCAGAGATTATCTCCAGCTGAACACCAGAAAACCAGAAGTGGCTCTGTGGCTCAAAGTGGCAGAGCGCTGGCCTTGAGCACTAAGCTTAGGGACAGCAGCACCCAGGTCCTGAGTTCAAGCCCCACAACCAAAAAAGAAAAAATTTAGACTCTTAAAAGAATATTGATGCTTAACATTTAGCCAGGCATATAGTGTGCAGTGTACACCTGTAATCCCAGACGCTGTCCCCTGTGTAGGGGGCAGAGGTGGGAGGACTGAGTTCAAGACTGGTGAGGGGAAAGGTAGCAAGACCCCATCTCAAAAACAAACACAAGGGGCTGGGAATATAGCCTAGTGGCAAGAGAGCTCGCCTCCTATACATGAAGCCCTGGGTTCGATTCTCCAGCACCACATATCTAGAAAATGGCCAGAAGTGGCGCTGTGGCTCAAGTGGCAGAGTGCTAGCCTTGAGCAAAAAGAAGCCAGGGACAGTGCTCAGGCCCTGAGTCCAAGGCCCAGGACTGGCAAAAAAAAAAAAAAAGAAAGAAAAGAACTCCATGGAGCTGGGGATATGGCCTAGTGGCAAGAGTGCTTGTCTTGTATACATTAGGCCCTGGGTTCAATTCCCCAGCACCACATATGCAGAAAATGGCCAGAAGTGGCGCTGTGGCTCAAGTGGCAGAGTGCTAGCCTTGAGCAAAAAGAAGCCAGGGACAGTGCTCAGGCCCTGAGTCCAAGGCCCAGGACTGGCAAAAAAAAAAACCCCACAAACACTTGGGACAAGATGTTCACATCTTTTAATTTTTGAAAACTCAAATGTCAAATCCATTGGCTATTTCAACTAATCTTGTTACCTTCCTGCTACAGATTCTCAATAGGTGCTGCAGCATATTTAATTAATTATGCATTTTTGTAAATAAGCCACCAGGAAGAATTCAGGGCTCTGGCAGGGATTCATCTTGTCCTGAGAGGCAGAGCCAGCAGTGTGGAGGGGTCCTGCTGACAGCAGGGGGCGGGGTGAGGGCAAAGCCCTAGGGCAGCCGTGGCTCTACAGTTAGCAGCCGGCTTTTCAATCTCCCACACATGGGATAGGGAGAGGTTTGTACTACCCACCTCTCCTAAGACATCTGATACAATCAGTCACGTCAGGGGCTGGCAAACTTCTTGTTCTGTAAGGAGCCAGGAAGCAAGAATTTGGGGCTACAGAGTATGTTCTGCTCATCTCAGCACCCTACTGGGCTGTTAAGAGCCAAAGCAGCAATGTGCCTGGAGGGGGGCGGGTTGTGGCCTGGAGGGGGGGCAGATTGTGGCCTGGAGGGGGGGGCGGATTGTGGCCTGGAGGGGGGGGCGGGTTGTGGCCTGGAGGGGGGGCGGGTTGTGGCCTGGAGGGGGGAGCGGGTGTGGCCTGGAGGGGGGCAGTGGGCTGTGGCCTGGAGGGTGGGAGAGGGTTGCATGCCTGGAGGGGGGGCGGGTTGTGGCCTGGAGGGGGGGAGAGGGTTGCATGCCTGGAGGGAGCAGTGGGTTGTGGGTTGTGTGCCTGGAGGAGGAGCGATTGCCCTTCACAAAGTGATGGGGTGTGCATTGGGGGGGGGGGGGGGTGGGAGTCTGACCGCCTCAGATTTATGCCCGATAACCACAAAGTGACTGGGAAAAAGAAAACACCAGGGGCTGGGGATATGGCCTAGTGGTAGAGTGCTTGCCTCGTATACATGAAGCCCTGGGTTCGATTCCTCAGCACCACATATATAGAAAAAGCCAGACGTGGCGCTGTGGCTCAAGTGGCAGAGTGCTAGCCTTGAGCAAAAAGAGGCCAGGGACAGTGCTCAGGCCCTGAGTTCAAGCCCCAGGACTGACAACAAAAACAAAACCAAACAAAAGAAAACACCACTGTATTCTTGCTTGACAACCAAAAAAACCCCCAAGAACAATGAAACCTCTTCATTTATAGTCCAAGATCATACAAAAAGGCTTAGCTGATAATCCTTGGTGGTTTCTTTTATCTCCAAACTATTAATAACTATGAAAAGACTCTTTCTTTAAATAAATAATGTGTGTAACTAGAAAGCCCTGGAAAAGCCAGAGCCGGGATCCTGTACCTTCTTCTCCAGGGAGCTGCTCCACTCCTTCAGCAGGTTGACATGCTGCACCGCAGAGCTGGCCTCGTGCGCCTTGATCTGCTGGTTCGTCCCCTGAGAGAGCAAAGGCAGGTCCCAGTAAGCAAGTCCCTCCACCTCCCAGTAAGCAAGTCCCTCCACCTCCCAGTAAGCAAGTCCCTCCACCTCCCAGTAAGCAAGTCCCTCCACCTCCCAGTAAGCAAGTCCCTCCACCTCCCGCCGCACCACACCCGCACCGCACGGGAGGGAAGTGTCTCCATGCGCGGTCCCACTGGGCCCCTAGCCTATGGCCGTGCTGACCACACCAAGGGAAAGCACCCGGCTGCTGCTGGGCAGCTCCAGGCTGAGCTCCTCCCTCCTCCAGCGGAGTCACTCCCCAGCAACACTTCCCATGAGCAACGTCAAGAAATGACATTTTACAATCATTCCTGTTCCTCTATAAATGATTCTCATCAAGTCTAATTATGATATGTCCAGGAACTGCAGCAGCGGCTGGGTGCTGGGACAGTAGTCCAGCGGACGCACAGCACGGAGGATTCTGAGCAACTGACTGAGAATTAACTGACTACCTCAAATACACGGCATCCATAAAGCTGCTGATCTTCCCGAGTATACTGAGAAAATTACATACAAAACATAAACAATCTACAGAGTACATAAGATGGAGACCATTAAGGAGTCGAGAACAATCACATTAAATAGTACTTCCTATGTTTAACTCAAGAATGTAATTTGTTTTGATACTGGAAAATTAAGAAGCCAGAAGAAGCATTTTATGATCTCCAAAACATGTACTCTGTACATAGAATGCCCATATATGTATGGTGATATAAGTGCTGCTTCATATCAGCATACACATACACATACACAGAGGATGGATGGCACTACGTACGACATAACAGGGCTCCGCCTCATCCCAGACTACAGCAAGGGGGAGCTATGCTCCTACTTGTAGGTTGTACTTCTCAGACAATACCATGATCCTGGCTGTCTGTACTGACTTCATGATAATGTACGAGCGATACTTAAAATTAAATAGGCAATGCTTTCGTGATGATATATTTTGTCTTTTGGTAGCTGAAAGGTTAAGATGTACAATTAAATGAAAACTCAGTCCTAACTCACTAGCCATTTCAGATAAGCTAACGAAACAATGAAAATGCAGAAGTAGGCTTCTTCTGCTCCGTAAGCAGCAACCCCAGCTTGCCCGGGAGGTGTGGTTTCTATGCACTGTGCTCCGTCTGGCGCAGAGTTAGTGCAGCTGAGTAAACAAAACACCTTTATGGACCTGTGTGTGGCGCTTACAGCCGAGTGCTGACACACTGTGTCCAGTTGCTGAGTCGCTTGTAGTCAAGTAGCAGCCAATGCTTCTGCAGAAACGCCACCAAGAGCATCACTGCCCACCACCTGCCCCACCCTTCCGAGCTGGCTTCGCTGTTGCGCTCCATATGTCCTGGCTTCCTCCTCAGCACAGGGTCGCAAAACACCCCCAGCCTGGCAAGCAAGTGCCACGCCTGCTGCACGTGCAGCCTGCATCCATGCAGCAGGTGTGCCAGTTTCACAATCAAGACTAAAAAGTCCAGCATGTGCGTGTTAACATGTTAACATGAGAACTTTCTCTCACGGTAGTACGGCAGGGACTGGGAAGGGCAGATGTTGGATACTGACCTGAAAAACGCAGCCATAGCGCTTAAAACTACAGGTGCTGGGGGCATTGACACACTCTGACAAGTGTGCACTCAACTGCAACGGGAAAGAGACATGAGTTGTGGCACAAACGTTTGCATGAAAATGTTCAAACACATCAGGGCACAGAGAGCATCTGGGCTATACTGTTAAGGGTGTTTATCAAATCCAGGCGTGTGTACACATCATCTGCCTGTTACACTTAGAGGCAGTCACTATAGTTTCATCATGTGTACACACATACACACCAATATACAGAGATACATTTACTATAACATTTCTTACACTTGCAGTTTCTTTAGAACAAATTGTTCAAAATGTGACATGCAATCTGAAGTGCCAGAATTAAAAAAGAAAGAAAAGGAAACATAAACTGAACACACATTTAAAGACTATAAACAAAAGTTACATGAAACACAAAAAATAGAAAGCATTAGGGATGTAACTGGGTCACACACCTAAATACAATAGACAAAAATAACCAATTTTCAAAGCAAGCACACATGCTACGCCAGTTCTCCAAGTACTCAAGATTACTGAAGTTAAGTTTTTCTTTCACATGAAAAGGCTGGAGGGGAAACTCGAGGACAGGTAGATACTCAAAAGCTTTTCAAAGACCTCTATGGCCATTCTAACACAAACCTGATGACTCTTCTAATTGGTTAGGAGGGATTGGCAACAGATACTTTATCCCATAAGGAAAACCTCTCATTCACCTCCAGTGTTGGTGAGTCAGCTAGCAAAACTACTTATGATGCCCCAGGAAGGGAAATGAAACTAAAAAAAAAACCCTGTATTTTAAAGACATGGAATTGGGGCTGGGAACATGGCCTAGTGGTAGAATGCTCGCCTCATATGCATGGAGCCCTGAGTTCGATTCCCCAGCACCACATATATAGAAAATGGCCAGAAGTGGTGCTGTGGCTCAAGTGGTAGAGTGCTAGCCTTGAGCAAAAAGAAGCCAGGGACAGTGCTCAGGCCCTGAGTACAAGGCCCAGGACTGGCAAAATAAAATAAAGACATGGAATTATGCACTAGGCTAATTCAAACAGAGACCTAGAATGTGCTTTTGCTGTCTTGTCCCCAGAGGCTTAAATATGGGGCAACACCTGGGTAAGGCTGGAACCTGGGACTTCTTGTCTACCACAGGTGAGGCAGTCATCCCTCCAGGCTGTTGTCTAGAAAAGGGGACCCCCAGCCACCTCTGCTTTGGCTCTATTTCAGTAAGAAGAGGCTGGTGCAGAACAATGCCGGAGGGACCTGGCCAGCCTTTGAGAATGGTCTGTGAACCAGCCAGAATGGTGCTAGTTGAGGATCAGCAGCCTACTGAGCTTGCCAGTTCCCTGAACCTGGTCAGGAAGTCCTGAGCTATACATGGAGGAAATCACGCAAAGGCTCCCAGCAAGGGGTCAGCCCTGGACCTCAGGGACAAGGCTCCGAGCAAAGCCAATTTACATTCTTTCAAGCCCATGAATAGCATTGTCACAAACCTAAATAGTGTCCAAATCAAGCACAGACTGAGTTTTACATGGCAGTTTCATAAACTTTTTGTCCTACCTCCTCCTAACCTGTTTTTTATCAGCCTTCTCTAATACTTACAGAATTTACAGGAGCCTCACCATAGAGGCAAGACTAATCTACAGCCAAACAGCTCTTTTCGCTGTAAGAAAGATGCAGTTTAAAGATCTTATTTTGAAATAAAAACTCTGAAGCAAAAATAAAGACATCTGTGATCCTACTTCAGAGACCTCTGAGTGGAGAGGCATTCAAGAGAGTGTGTCTAAGATCCTGGAAATTCTTCCAACAGTACAGACCTGGCTGCGCCTTACCTCGCTCCTCAGGAGAGTCTGGACGCTGCACTTGTGAGGGCAGGACACCACCACACAAGGACACTCTGTGTCTTCGTGTTTCTACAGAGAAAAAGGAAGTGCGTCAACACTAAACACACACCAGTCCCCGCAGACGCCGTCAGCAGCGTTTGAAACGGCAGCACGCACGTCCCACGTGGGTGAGTCGTGAAGGGTGCTGAATCAAGTCTGAACAAGTAGGCAGTGTGTCGAGGACACACTGCCGGGCAGGGGCACCTAACAATGACCTGCTCAAGACTATCTTCAGCACCTTGGCTGCTTCTAACCAGTGGCTCAGGCACCCGCGCTCTCTGGGCTTTCTCTAGTCTCTCTCAGTGTGTGGTCAGCACAGGATGCTTCCCAAATATGTGAAAACAGCATATGAGCATTTATGTTTGTCCTGTGCTGGGACTGGGGCTTGAACTCAGGGCCTGGGTGCTGTCCCTTAGCTTTTCTGCTCAAGGCTGGTGCTATGCAGCTGGGCCACATCTCCATTTCTGGCTTTTTGGTGGTTACATGGAGATAAGAGTCTCACTTATTTGTCTGCCCAGGTGGCTCCAAACCTTAACCCTCAGGTCTCAGGGTTACAGGTATGAGCCACCAGACCAGCACTGGGCTTTCTACCAGGTATTTAAGTCATCTTCCTGATGCCTTCTCTAGATTGTACAGTACATGGGAGATAGGGATAGGCACAAATGTCATCTTTGCAGAGTCAGAAGATGGCAACCGTTAAACTCAATGCCGGGGGCGGGGGGGGGGGCCTTGCTGGGCACCTGTCCAGTGCATCTGCCCACAAGCAAAGCAAGGAAAGCAATTCGGGGCAAACACAATGGCTCTGTAAAGCAGTAGCACCAGCTAGGCACCAGGGCAGTAGCAGAGGGGCATGTGATGAACAACCGCCACTGAGCAGAGAGGATCCCTGGCAGGGTTCTCTGCGGTGGCCTGGGGTGCTGCCATGTCTTGCCAGGTTTTCTGGCTCTGCTGCTGAAGTGATACACGGAGGTGAAGGACAGTGTTCCACAGCAGAGAAGCACGGGCTGGGGGCCCGACGCTGCTCTCTGGGGAGGAGCCTGGTTTGCTGGTTTTGAAAGCCCTTGAGTCTGGGAATACACAGTGGGTCTGCAACACAGAGGCAACACTTACAAGGTGGAGGTTGTTCTGCTCTCCCAATGGGGCCCACGGGTCTACAAAGCTCACAGAAGGCAAGTCCACTGCCACCCAAGCTGACCGGAGGCCCGGACAGGGCAGCTCCTGTCCACACAGGCCTCCCTTGATGGGAACACTGCTGGGAACCCCAGGATGTGGGACGCACCCAGGTCCCAAGCTCCCAGGCACTGCAGGGTACGGCTGCATACACCAGTGAGAAACCTCTGTGAGAACCCTACCTCTCCACCTGACTCCACCCGTGAGCCAGGAGCGCCCAGACCCCCGCCCCTCCAGAGGGCTGGAGAGCTGACCCAGGGCTGGCTGCTCTGCCCTCTGAACCCACCCACTCCCACCTTCATCTACCCAGCCACTGCCCAGATCAGCACAGTGAGCCCTCACCTATCGTGGGAGCCGTGTTCCCAAGACCCCAGCAATAGGTGAACACCCACGAAGCAGCAAAGTTATAACAATCGTCCCACACTTACTGCTACTTCACGGGCATAATTAAGGCAAAACAGGGCTGAGAGACAGAGCAGAGGCCACAGGGCAGGGCAGGGCTTTAGGCACGGCTGGGAAGGCTAGAGGGAGTGTTGATATATCTTTCCAAAACTGTATGAGGATGTCTAAGTGATGCTTGCTAGAACCAGGTTTTGTAGGACCCATATATTTTAAGTTGGATTTTGATAGGTGTTGCCCAACGTCCCTCCAGTAACCTGCTACCAGTCCACTACCATCATCCTGAGAGTGTATGCCCACACCCCTTTGCCAGTTCGACACCTTTCAGTATTTGCAAATGGGCTTGCAGTTCTTGGGTAATTTTTAAAATTTCCTGTGACCTGTCTCCCTCCCAGGCTCTGCCCACTGTAGGGGAATGAATAGCTGAATGGTGTCTTCTTAGCGTAGGATTATGTCCATTTACAGCCTCAAAGACATGTCTCTGAAGGTGTAATTCATGCCGCATTAGGCCGGACCCTAAACTTGATGACTGGCATCTGGAGAAGAGGCAAGGGCTTGTTCAGAACGAGTGCCATGTGAACACAGGCAGAGAAGAGTAAGTAGCGACAAGCTAAGGGTTGCTGGCACCCAGCAGGAGCTAGGAAGAGATGAGTCTCCCTCAGAGTTTACAAAGGAAAGATGTTGCTTTCTGATTTCTGGACGCAGAAAGGTGAGAGTATACATTTCTACTATTTTCTGCCACCAACTTAGTTTGTTATAATGAATAGCTAGAATACACTACACTGATTCACAATACATGGATTTAATCTCTTGGTTTGTAAGAATTCTGCATATTAATAAACTAGCCTCTCATCTATAAATAAAAACTGTTTTTATGAGACCATGTCTCACCATGTAGCTCAGGCTGGTCTTGAACGCACAATCCTTCTGCCTTAGCCTCCCACGTGCTAGGATTACAGGTATGTACTGCCATGGAGTTTAAATGTAAATCTGATATACATACAGCACATGTGCAAGGCATAAAGTGTCACTACATGGTAAGCCACCACCATACCTGTCCTTCCTATCCTATTCTCACTCCCGTTTTACTTCAAGAAAACCATCACTAAGATAATCCTCAATTTATTATTTTATTTTTTGTTGCTGGCCTGGGAACTTTGAACTCCGGGCCTGGCACTCTACGACAGTGGAGCCACAGCTCCACTTCTTGGAGCTCCATCTTTTAGGTGGTTCACTGGGGATAAGACTCTCATGGACATCCCTGCTCGGGCCGGCTTCACACTGCAGTCTCAGATTTCAGCCTCCTAAGTAGCTAGGATTATAGGTGTGAGCCACTGGTGCCCAGCTCTCAATTTCCCCCAAAATTTCTACTTCTTTTGCTTAAAAATGTTTCATTACATATTTTTTGTAGCTGACACTATTACTTCATCCTGACTGTTTTGAATTTTATGACAGTGGAATGTAGGAATCCAGCGTGATCTGGCCAGCACCATGCCTCTTAAGCTAACCCAGGTGCTCTGTCAGCCGGCAGGTCCTAACAGGCATTGCTGTACAGTGCTTCACTGCTGGCTTTTCAGACATGCTGTAATTCAGTTTTTGTGTGCCATATCTCATCCAGTGGTGGTGAGGAGACCCACACAGAGGTCTCAAAAGTCTGATAATGTGGCACAAGCTTCCAATCTTTTGAGAGAGGGTATTAAACTCTGATCCTCCTGCCTTAGTCTCCGCAGTGCTGGGAGGGATTATGGATGTCCACCACCAGTTCCAGACATTCCATTCTTGAAAGTACTGTGTGAATGATGCGTCTTTCTCATACTATGAAGAAATTCTGCTTTTCAAATACATTTCTCATTAGAAGCCATGGTTCAAAGGCAGCCCAGGGAGAAAAGTCCGTGGGGCTCTTATCTCCAATTAACTAACAGAAAACTCCTCAAGTGGTGCTAGGGCTCCAACTGGCAGAGCACTAGCCTTGAGTGAAAAAGCTCAGGGACAGCGTCCAGGCCCTGAGCTCAAGCCCCACAACCATCACCACTAACAAAAAATTCTTAGTGACTAGAATAACAGACTTCTAACTCGTGAACTACAAAGTACACGAGGAATTCAATGGCTACATTGAGTGCTGGCCGCATTCCCACTGTCCCCTCCCTCCCTCCCTTCCGAACCCCCTAGGCACTACCTGCCAAGTCAGTCCCCTTGCTCAACATCTCAGCAGCACTTTGCCATCCTGACTCCCCGGGGCCTGAACACCTCCCTCGTAGCCACCGTTAAGCAGCCTGCTCCCAGGCTTCTGTGAACTCTAACTTCCTCTCCTCTTGCTCCAGCCCCTGGCCACAAAATTACCAGTTCAAATATGTCCATGGCAAAGACTGGTCCTCTTCCTCCCTCCACTCTGTAATCTCCCACCAAGCTCCACCACGACAGCCACTCTGGTTCATGTCCCCAGTGCTGGCATCACCCCAATTCACACCCCTCTGATCATCAGCCACTCCCTTGCCCTGCCCCACAACTGCTCTCTTCCTCCTGCATCCCCTGCACCCCTCCCTGCCAGCTGGTGCATGACCTTTACCCTCACGTCTCTCTGGAGTCTGCTCCCATCTTGGAACCCTGGGCTCCCCCGTCTCACAGCCCTCTGTGAAAATCTCCCTGAAGCTAGCCCTGATCTCTAACCCTCCCGGAAACCGGGTGGTTTTCTTCACGGCGCATACCGGCTCCTGACACTGTCCTTGTGGGTACCACACAGTGGCTACAGTCTTTGTCCTCCACCGTCCAGCTCCACCTCTCCTCTCTTTCCTCTTCCTTTATACAGAAGCGGAAACGATCCCAACACACACACAGTACAGAGCCACACCAAAATGAACGAGGTAGGCAGACAACTCCAATCCTCATCTTTCTCCAAGACAGACAGCTGCACTTCCACGCTGCAGGATAAATTAGCTTATTTTAAGAGATGGTTATGACGAACAGCTATGAAAAGATAAGCAATCTATCAAAATTTTGAGGCCATTCTCTGGGACAAGTCACTAATTCTACCTTTTTAAAAATAATCATTCTTCATTTTTTGACACCCCAAATGATATTCAATCAAGGCAATGGAAAATGTTAATTATATAAATCAAAATAGGCAAAACAAATACAGCTTTACTCTGAAATAAAGTTAGATGAAAATTGCTATTTAGTCCCATCTTTCTCTTTATTCTCACTAGAGTCATCACTTGAAAGCCGCTCGGTGGAGGAGCGAGGAAGCATCAAGCTGAGCGGAGGGGGAGGGGGCTGGGGGGGGCGCGATACCGCACCTGCAGCGTGATCATCGGGACTTGGCTCTTGCAGTGATTACACGTGGCCTCGCGGTATTTGCAGGCCTTCTCCACGTGATCACGCAGGTCTCTCCTCTGCACTTTTTCTTTGCAGGCTGCGCGCACACAGGGAAGCTCCTCAAACTGGCATTCATTTTTCAGGTGCACCTGCAGAGGAAACCAAGAGTTCTTAACTGGCATACCAAAAAAGTCTCAACTGCCAGACCCTAGCCTTTATGCAATGAGGTCCTACAGTATGTTTCCGGTTTGCCAGGAGACCAGCTCTTCACAACAGAGTGGCGGGCACAGAACACCACACATTAGTGGCCACAGAGCCATACTCTGGCCAACAAGTTGAGTCAATTCTTCCACATTAAGACAATGGTGGATCTCTACAAGAACTTTGTTTCACTCTAATTCAAACACTCTACCAGGATAAAATATGATACTAATAAATCTAGCTCCAATTTCCCTCTATTCTAACTAGGTGTCTGTGAATGATGTTATGAAAATGAAACTGCACATCTGGAGATTGGGCCAACTTCTTGTAGGGCTATGTTCAGAAAGAATACAGCAAAGACTCCTTAGGGTACCATTCTGGCTGGCCAGGTGGTTAGCTGGATGAAAGGCTCTGGTGACTGTTGGGTCTTACCAGCAGATGTCCCAGCATTAACTGCTCTGCACAGCCTCTGCTTTCGTTCCGACAATAGATCTGGAGAGCCAGAATTTCTCTCTTGCAGCAGTTATCCTTAAACACCTGTAATGGAAAGATAGTTTCTTCACTTCTGTCCTATTCACCACATGCTGCTATGTTGCATAAGGCAAAACCACTTTATAAAGATCTGAAGTCCAGAGTGGGCCTCAGAAAACATTAGAACCATCTTTATTTCTACAAGAAGAATGAAGGCATTGTTCCCACTGAGATATAATTTAAATCATACAATATTAACTACTATCTCTTATTAGATAAACTCCAAACAAATGAATTATGCCAAACTGGTGACCATGACTTTGGATTACCTAGGTTCCCAGGGCACTGTAACCTGAGGACAAGGCAGGCCTAAGCTCCCAGTGCATGCTGAGACACAGGAGTCAGAAGCCAGCAGGAGGCCATGGTGGGCGGTCCACCTCCTACCACAGGAATGGGCCACATTCTCACTGGGTGCTTACTGAATCAGACTGTGATCTGGGGATGATTTGTAAACACTGATTTTGTTTCCTTCTCCTGAGATTATGCTGCTTACAACTCATTTTTTCACCAGAGAGGAAGTTTTAAAATACATATTGCGAAGGTTAAGTTCCTAAGTAAAATGGTTCTCCTTGAAAATAAAAACTTGTCTGGGCTTTACAATTAAACCCTGCTCTTTCTGACAACATAGTGCACAGCACCTTAGTCCTTAGGCATTGCCCAATTCCACAGACAGAAATGAAATCAACAGCTGTCAGAGTTAAAAACAAAACCTGTCAGGGCATCAGTGGCTCACATCTGTAATCCTAACTATTCAGGAGGCTGAGCTCTGAGGATTACAATTAAAGGGGGCAGGAAGCCCATGAGGTTTATATCTCAAATTAACTACTCACCTCCCCCAAAGAAAGGCAAAAGCAGAGCTGTGACTCAAGTGGTAGAGGCACTAGCCTTGAGCAAATAAGCTCAGGGACAGTACCCAGGCCCCGAGTTTAAGCCCCAGGACCTGCACCAAATAAATAAATAAACCAACGAATTTGGAGCTAAGCCTAATCCTTCATAAACACAATTGTTTAAAGGCCATGAGTTAAGGTATGAAGTCAATAAAACACTATTTTTACTAGGAAAGAAATAAAGTTTCCTTTCTGTACCACCAATTCCTTAACTCATTTGAGTTTAACATTACAATAAGAAAACACTGATTGAAACGCCAGAGTAACTAAAGTATAGAACTTGGGAGCTGATGAGGCTCTCAGATTATTTACTGCAAATGTCTGTTTTCCAGAGGAGACCTGAGAGGCCACTGGGCGCACCTGAGTCTCCTGGTGGTCCAAAGGGCTCTGCTCTGCCCACGAGGCTCTACAGCGTCAGACTATCTCATTAATGGTTCTCCAATAAAACAAATCATTTTTCCTTAGTTACCAATTTGGTAGAAAAACAGGACCCGAATTATGGATAATGAAACAAGACATACTAAAACCTTAGGTTGAGGCTTCAACTTTCCCTCACCCAGTTCGCCTGGTCAGATACATGTGAACAAATTAACATGTTAATCATGTTAAAATAAGTAGTGGAGTTGAACCATTTTTTTCTTGTAGTAATTAACTAGAGTCTCAAGCAGCAAATACATACTAGGAAGAGCACATAGAGAGTTGGACAATTTCCATCTCTACAACTTCGAGAGCACATTCTATCAGATGCCCCTATTCCTGGCAGTTCAGGGGCCCCTACAGCCAGCAGCCTTATATGGGTGCCCTTACCTGAGCAGTCTTAGCCAACAAACCCAACATCAGCAAGAGCTCTGGACATTACCCAGTGCAAGTGTCTTACCAGGGAAAATAATGACCTTCATTAAAAAAAGCTGTTAGGTTCATTAATCAAAATATTGGAAACACACACATTTTTATTGCTACTTAAGTTCTTTAAGAATGAAGCCGGGCACCAGTGGCTCATACCTGTAATCTTAGCTACTTCAGGAGGCTGAGATATGAGGATTGTGGTTTGAAACCAGCCCAGACAGGAGCGTCCCTGAGACGCTTATCTCCAATAAACTACTCAAAAAAGCCGGAAGCGGTGCTGTGGCTCAACTGCCAGAGTGCTGTCTTGAGCAAAAGAAGCTTAAGAAACAGCACCCAGCCCAGATCCAGAGTCCAAGCCCTAGGACCGGCAAAAAAAAAAAAAGAGTAAGTTATTTCAGAGGACAAGCGTGCCTGGCAGGGATGAGCAGAGGGCGAATGACCACTAGTAGAGAGACAGTCTTGGGAAAGCTGGAAGACCAGTCAGGTGACCATCTGCCTGAGTATACAAAAACACCTGTGGGCTCCAGCTAGCTAAACATGGATGTCACTGATGTCTAATAATTTCAAGACACTGTCATCCTAGCTACTCAAGAGCCTGAGATCTGAGGATCATGGTTCAAAGCCGGCCTGGACAGGAAAAGTCCATGAAACTCTTATCTCCAATTAACCATCAGGAAACCTGAAGTGGTACTGTGGCTCACAGTGGTAGAGTGCTAGCCTTGTGTGAAAGAGCTCAGGGACACCACCCAGGCTGAGTTCAAGGCTCACTACTGGAAAAAAAAAAAAAAAAAGATACTGGGGCAATGTAGAGAAAATTTCAAAGGACCCCTTTAGGCTAGTAAGGTTGAGCAAAAGATCTTGTGAAAGAGCTGAGTATAAGCTGCCTGGAATAGAGACCTCCATCAGTAGTGGTCGGACTGTGACCCTGCCAATGACAAGCACTGCAGCACCTGACCCAACCAAACCCCTCATTCCTTCCACATCCTAGAGAGCCTTAGCAAGTGATAACGGTACTGCTATGGGCTCTGAGGCCAAAGCGCCTTGTAGGAGTCACACAGTGTAGACAGAAACTCTCCCTACCTCCAAAGTCTGTCCTCATACACGTCTGGGCCAAACCATCAAAACCAAGATAAAACAAGTTCCATAGCACTGAATGCAAGCTATGTGAGATGTTTAAAATGCTTGACAAAACAATGTATCAGCAAGCTAAGGATACCTTGTCTTTCATGATGCTTTCTTGACACGCAGTACATTTTGGACTAGAGCTGCTGAAGGAAACAAGGAACCAGGTTAGAGCAGCAATTCCACTCCCACGCCCCCCCACAGTCACCCCCTTTGTGGCCAGGCCTGCTGTAGCTCATGGCAGCACACAGAATCTAGTTTAAATAAGAAGTCACAGGAGAAAAGGTCTGAACTAGTTTTAAAAGGCAGTTTTCCCAAAGGCATCTATATAGTACAGTAGCCTAGTCCAGTCCTACTTGGAAAACGCGGTCTATGCACATGGAAGTGATGTGTTCTACCAGATGCCACGCTGGAGGACCGGGAGCTCAGGGGGCCTCTGCCACGTGTGCTCCCCAGCAAGCCACCTTCACGGTGTATTAGTCTACTGCCAACTGCCTACTCCCCGCCAGCCTCCCTTCCCTGGGCCACCTGCAGGCCTCTCTTGGGCCTAAGACACGGATGACTAGGGAGAAATCAGGAGCGGAGTCGACTGTGCCAGCACTAAGCCTGCTTCACATGGTCTCTTCCTCAAGTGCACACAGCCAAGTCAGATGTTTGGCTAAGAGCTAAGATCACAGCAGGAAGACCGAGGTGGAGGTGAATGATGGAGGAGGAGCCAGACTGCCATGATCAGCCTAGGGCTTGAGGCAGCCCAAGGGGGCGCGGCCGGCGGGGGAGGAGCTGGAGGGCCTCCCTGGCCATGAAAAGTGCCCCCAGCGTGACGCCCGCCCAACAAGTATGCAGGACCTGGGCAATGAGGAAGCTGCTTCCTTAGCCTGTGCTAGTTCCGTCAGCACAGTTCAAGTGGCCTCTGTGATCATGGCAGCATCAGTGCTCGGCTGGTGAGGGATGCCTGCTCTACGTGCAGCTGCTCCGTGAGCACGCAGTCTGAATTCTGCGTAGGTGAGAGACCTGCCACACCTGCGAGCTGACCATGAGCATGGCCCAGCAGAGCGCTTAGATTTTAATGGCTTACTGTCACCTCCCAACGGTACTGTGGGCTACTCGAGCCGTCGACAGTAACGCGTGGAGACCACCGCGGCTTCACGGTCAGCATGGCAGCACCACTGGGAGAGACGTTCTGGGAGCAGCTTGAGGAAGCAAGTCGTGGTGTGGGGAGGCAGGGCCCACCGAGTCTCAGGAAAGGCGCTGCACATCCCACTGAGCCTCCCAGGGTTACTGATTTCTTTTTTGTGCTAGTCCTGGGGCTTGAACTCAGGGCCTAGGTGCTATCCCTGAGCATTTGTGCTCAAGGCTAGCACTCTATCACTTGAGTCACAGTTTCACTTGTGGCTTTTCTGGTAATCAACTGTAGATGAGAGTCTCACAGACTTTCCTGCCCAGGCTGCCTCTGAACCACAATCCTCAGATCTCAGCCTCCTGAGAAGGGATTATAGGTATGAGCCACCAGCACCAGGCTTAGGGTTTACTTCTGCGAGGAATAAGCAAGCAGTGGGAGGAGGGCAGGCCAGGGAGCTGGTCCAGCAGCAAGGGCCTGCGGGCACCCACCTGAGCAAGGCGGCCATGCAGCTCTCACAGAAGCGGTGTCCACACTCGGTCTGCCTGGGGTTGCACAGTACCAGGCGGCACTTCTCACACTTGTACTTGTCCTCCACTGGCTTCACGAACTTCTCCTTGTAGCCTCCCTGGTCGGGGACGAACACAGACCCGGGGCCACGGTCAGACTGCAGCTTTAGTGGTGGGTTGGGTTGCAGGGCGCCAGCAGAGTCCATTTTTTTACTTGATTCCATTTTGTGGAAAATTCTGCCAGGAGAAAAATAGCAATAAATAGAGTGCCAAGCTAGGCACTGGTACTGTACACCTACACCTATAATCCTAGCTACTCAGGAGACTGAGATCTGAGGATTGCAGTTCAAAGCCAGCCAGGGAAGGAAAGGCTATGAAACTCTTATTTCCAACTAACCAGAAAAAAAAGTCAGAAGCGGGGCTGTGGCTCAAGTGGCAGAGTGCTAGCCTTGAGCAAAAAAAGCTCAGGGATCAAGCCCTAGGATCAGCACACAGGCAAAAAAAGGACAGACAGACAGACAGACAGAGTAAATGGAGTACCATCCTGTTATCCCATGCAAAAAAAAAAAAATAGCATAGTTTGCTCAGGCAAAAGTGCCTAAACAGCAGGCTTTCGGCTTTAACATAAAGATAAGACCCTCTTTCCCACCCTTGTGATGGAAGTAGACATGACTACGCAGCTACCTTACTTCTACTGTTAACGCGACTATTCAAAATACTTTCTAAAATGTACACACTTAATTAACTGTTTTCAAGGTTCTTTAAGATACACATACTAGCTGGGTGCTGGTGCTCATGTTTGTAATCCTAACTACTCAGGAGGCTGCAATTTAAGGATCGCAGTTCAAAATAAGCTTGGGCAGGAAAATCTGGGAGGCTTTTATCTCAAAGCTACCAAAAAGGCAAAAGTAGAGCAATGGCTAAAGTGGCAGAGTGCTAGCCTTGAGTAAAGGAAGCTCAGGGATAGCGCCCACGCCCTGAGTTCAGGCCCCATAATTGACACACACACACACAGACACACAGACACACACACACGATACACATAACACTTTGCTCTGTGGTAACTTCAAATATTACATGTCATTCACAGGATCTCAGCCAGAGCAATCGCCAGTCTCCATCAGTTTGACTTCTGAGTGAGCTTCCTGCCCGCTCAGGTGGCCCTACAGCACAGAGAAGAGTGGGCCAGGCCCACGATGTGCCTCCGGTTTCCACCACTTGCAGCTGACATGCTTCCAGACCACAGCACCACCTCCCTGTGGGCGTGGTAAAGCCTCAGGAGAACGTGCCCACAGGACCCACAGTGCCTGTCTCTGCCCCCACACCCATAAACCAAGCCCTGAATCCTCCCCTCCCCCGCCCCCGACTCAACTGCACACAGAACCATGGCCTGCAGGATGCTGTCACACCAAGCCCTGAGAAGCACAGGGTGGAGGCAGGCACTGAGGGGCCCAGGGACAGGGCCAGCACGTGTGCAGCTCGCATCCTGTACCTGAGGACCCGGCTTTGTAAGGATGGCTTCTGCCCACCTCTGAGGCTCACTGATGGACAAACAGACACTCGCAATGTGAGTCGCAAGGGCCCCGGCCCAGGGCGGTTATCAGCTGAGCCATGCAGTCACGAGCTGGGTTTGATCCCCAGTACCAAAAAAAGGACCAAAAAAAATACACTTAATAGGCTGGGAATATGGCCTAGTGGTAAAGTGCTCACCTCGTATACATGAAGCCCTGGGTTCGATTCCTCAGCACCACATATACAGAAAAAGCCGAAGTGGCGCTGTGGCTCAAGTGGTAGAGTGCTAGCCTTGAGCAAAAGGAACAGGGACAGTGCCCAGGTCCTGAGTTCAAGCCCCAGCACTGGCAAAAAAAAAACAAAACACCAACAAAACAAAATATACTTAATTAAAAAAAAATTAAGATAGAAAGCAGTAACAAGTTTCCTGAATATTAGATTTAATTAAAATTATACCTCCATTGATAAATATGCAATAATAATGGACTCATCATTCTTAGTATTTGCCAACGTATCTAAATTGTGTATTAAATGATTTCAGATAATGGTATAATGGCTGGTTTCTCTTTAGCTTCTGGATATTATTCAGTAAGTATGTACTTTTATTTTTTTAATTTATGTTTTTCGGTCAGTCCTGGGGCTTGAACTCAGGACTTGGGCACTGTCCCTGTTCCTTTTGGCTCAATGCTAGCACTCTGCCACTTGAGCCACAGCATCACTTCTGGCCATTTTCTATATATGTGGTGCTGAGGAATTGAACCCAGAGCTTCATGCGTGCAAGGCAAACACTCTACCGCTAAGCCTCATTCCCAGCCCTGAGTATGTACTTTTATAATAAGGAATTTTGAATGCCAGGCAGAGTCAAGATCAATTCATACATGGTCAAATTTTCAGCCAGGCTCTTGTGCCCCCTTTGAGAAGGCCTCTCAACTGAGTACCCAGGACCTGCCCATCTCTGGGCCCAGCCACCTCTGCTCTGACGCCTGCTTCAGTAAAGTCTGGTGACCAAATGTGGACCAGACATGGTGGCCTCATGCATCTGCTGCTCCAGATGCCTGCAGTGGCCTCCGCACTGAGATGTGCTTCCCTTCTGTCTCCCTCTGTCCTTTCTCACACCATGCCATCCGTTCATTAAAGGGACTAAACCAACTCCCTTGCCAGGCACTGTTAGTTCATACCTGTAATCCTAGCCCATCAGGGAAGCTAAGATCTGAGAAGAGCAGTTTGAAGCCAGCTCAAGCAAAAGTCTATAAAATTCTAATCTCCAATAACCCACCAAAAAAACCTGGAAGTAAATATGCCAGCCCTGAGCAAAAAAGCTAAGGGGCAGTGCCACAGCCCTGAGTTCAAGCCCCAGTACTGCTCCAGCTCCCTCAAATATACACTGTACTCTTGTCCAATCTATGTTTTTGTTTGTTGGCTGTTTTTGTTTTTTTTTCTCCAGTACTGGGGCTTGAACTCAGGGACTGAGCACCATCCCTGGCTTCTTTTTGCTCAAGGCTAGGTCTCTACCACTTCTGGCTTTTTCTGTGTATGTGGTGCTGAGGAATTGAACCCAGGGTTCCGTGCATGCTAGGCAAGCACTCTATAGCTAAGCCCCATTCCCAGCCCCCAATCTATACTTGTTATTTAAAAATATGTATTCTAGGGGTGTGGCTCAAGTGGTAGAATGCTAGAAAAGCAAGGGCAAGGCCCTGAGTTGAGAACCTTAGTACTGCTAAAAATAGGGGGCGGGGCTTTCCACTTGGTGTACCTCAGACCCCCAGGTCTCAACCTTCTTCCTATAGTATGAAACATGAAGCCAACAGCCAGTGCTCCAGTCTTTCACCCACCCCGATGCCCAGGGGAAGGCCCAGGTACTGGAGGTGGACTGGGCACAGCTCTGGCTTCTTCTGCCCTGAGTCTGGTTCTGCAGTCAAAAGAATTGTTTGCCTCATGGCTAGGGGCATCTAAAAATGACCTCCAGTAGCAGAACACCTGACAGATTAAGAACTGATATTCTGACCACACTTGGATTAACTTTAATGTACAGAATGTTCTTGTGGCAATGTCATGGAAACGTGTGGAATCTGTTGGTTTGTAAAAATAAAAACTTTCAAGATAACCTCAACAGGTCAGTTACTGCTTGCAACCCTGCCCTTTGGAACCTGGTTCATAAAGATGGCAGCCAAATGCTGTTAGAAGGATCAGCCCGGAGCCCTCTGACTGCCACCACCTTCTCTGTGTCCCCCGCACAGGCTCTAGCCGCCCCTGTGAGCCTCAACTCTGTGGTGCCTCCCCTCCTCCAAGGAGCCGGCTGGCTCCATCCTGCTCTGCGCCTGCTCCAGGCACTTCTGGCCTTGAGGAGGGCAAACGTAGGTGTCTCTCCATTTTGCAGAACATACCTAAGTTTTTGTTTGTTTTTTGAACTCAGGGCCTGGGCACTGTTCCTGAGCCTCACTCTATCAACGGAGCCACAGAGCCAACTCCAGCTTTTTCCATGTATGTGGTACTAAGGAATCAACCCTGGGCATGCTAGCACGCACTCTACCACTAGGCCACATTCCTAGCCCTCACATGAGCCTTTGAGGACTCAGATTCTGATCTGCTTTGCTGACTTTTCAAGCCCAGGTATATAGAATAGAACCTGACAAGAAGTTAGTGCTTAATACCTATTTGCTGAGTTAATAAACAGATAGAAAGGTAAGATAGCAGGGAGTCAGCCCAAATTCTTTCTTTGATAAACCTACTCCTTCCTGGAACAGAAAACTAACTTTTGGCGCTGATCTTTCAGCTTTATGCCCTGAAAAGTCCTGCCAGGATTAGAAGCTACTTACTACAACCATTTGCTATTTTACTCTATAGTGCCTGGGAAGCTTTGTGATCAGTAAAGAGTTAGTGATGAGAAACACTGGCTCCTGGAAGATGAATTCACATTTACTTTTTATTGTTATTATAAAGGTGGTATACAGAGGGTTACAGTTACCTAAGTTGGGTAATGCGTTCATGTCCTTCGGGGCAATGTCATCCCTTCCCTCGCTCTCTCCTGCCACACCCAGTTATGTAGTTCATTGTCAACATGATGCCTACTGAGTACCACTGCTGCATTGTTTACTATTTGTCCCTCCACCCGGTGCCCCCTCTGAGTTGACACTTCTAGTCTGAAAGGGACAATTTAAGGGCTGGGCTAATGGTAGGTGTTGTGACAGGTGTTCCTTTTGTAGCAGCATGTCATACTCTACTTAAGCAAGTAAAGATGACAATCTAATGTCTTTGTTTCCATAGACTACTGAGGAAAATGGAACAGATGCAAATGGTATTCCAAGGGCATCCATGAGCAGCCTCAGAGTGGCCCCCATCCCCATGGCACAGGAAAGCCCGAAGCCGAGGCACGTGGCGCGACTCGCCCGGAGTGCAGGGCTCCCACAAAGACGCCTCTGTTGGTGGGCCTTGAGGGGCCGCTGACAGCCCTAACCTGGCACCCTGACACGGGCCATTCCCAAGCTCAGCTGCTGTCAGGGGAAAGTCTTCAGGAAGGAGGGAAGCGGACTGCGGGCATAGGAAAACATCAGCTCTCCTCTGCTGAGCATGGACACGGTCTGAGGAGACAGCACTTGAAAGCCATCTCCACACATTCCTAGGCAGGCAGAGACAGACACGCACGGCAAAGGGGTGCCTGGCAGGCTCGGGGCTGAAGGGAACAGCGAGGGCAACAGCTAAGAGGTGTGGGGTTTCTTACTGAGAAGGAAAGAATGTTCTGGAATCACTCAGGGGTGACAGCTGTACTACTTGGTAAATAGACTAAAAACCACCAACTTGTATACTCTAAACGAATGGATTTTAAGACATGTTAATTATGTCTCAATTTAAAATTTAAACGAAGATTCTTTTTTTTTATGCCAATCCCTAGGGTTTGAACTTGGGGCCTTGATGCTGTCCCTGAGCTTCTTTTGCTCAAGGCTGGCGCCCTACCACTTGAGAGACATAACTCCACTGCTGGTTTTTGTTTTGTTTGTCTCTGTAGTTTATTAGAGATAAGAGTCTCTGGGACTTTCCTGCCTGGGCTGGCTTTGAATTGCGATCCTCAGATCTCAGCCTCCAGAGTTGCTAGAATATTACAGGTGTGAGCCACCAGTGCCCAGCTAAACAAAGGCTTCCCCTGCGTTCCCCCTCCAGTCCTGGGGCTTGAACTTAGGGCTTGGGCACTGTCCCTAACCTAAGCCTCTTTGTCTTTAAGGCTAGTGCTCTACCACTTAAGCCACAATGCTCCTTCCAGCTTTTTCTGAGTAGTTTTTGTTGGAGATAAGAGTCTCACAGACTTTTCTGCCCCAGCTGGCTTTGAACCACAATCCTCAGAGCTCAGCCTCCTGAGTTGCTAGGATTACAGGTAGCAACAAAGATTCTTTCTTCCTTTTTTGGGGGGCAGTCCTGGGGCTTCAACTCAGGGCCTGGACAGTGTCCCTGGCTTCTTTTTGCACAAGGTTAGCACTCTACCACTTGAGCCACAGCGCCACTTCTGGCTTTTTCTGTGTGTGATACTTCTTTCTTTGTGTCCGCATCCCAGTATGCTGCTCCGGTTACAGTTCACAACAGAAGTCCAGAACAGTTGCCTATGTGTATGATCACAATTGATTTTTGATGAGCGTTCCCAGAACAGTCAAGGGGAAGGAAGAAGGATGCGCACGCCATGTGAGACCCCTGCGGTTACAGGAGGGCAGGCTCGGCTCCTGGGCTTTCTCCTCGGTTGCTAAAGGCTGCCCTGCTTGTTGCTCCTCAGCTAGTGTTTCCACCTTACCTCTACAAGCTCTGCTGCAGAAAATACCATTTGGAGGAGGGCAAGAAGTAGGCTCCAAGACCTCTCTGATGAGATCTTTCTTTACATTTCAAAAACTAAATTTGGCACTATGTGATGCAAGCAATTAAGTGCAATGCTCGGGGAGCATACGAAACAGGAGCTTCTGGCCACCGCTGTGTGTGATCCTGCCTCAGCCCACTCCTGTCTGCTCAAAGGTAAACACCACCTGAGCGCTCTCTCTTTATAAATTCTACTAGCATATTTCTTCTTAGGCAATATAATTTTTTTGCCTATTTTGAATTTCAAAAATATCTTACCACATGTGGTGTTCTGCCACAGCAATATAAACTTATGTCCGTTTATGTTTGCGGCTACATTGACGGTACGCTTCTCAGGATGTCCCCAGTTTTTGAACAGTTTATTCTGCACATCCTGCCACATTTCTTGGGCTACTTGGACAATTTTTGTAAGACAAACGCCCTTAGGTCAAGATAACTACATTCATGTGGATAAAATCAAGCCAATAGTCTAGTAGCATCAGCTAAGACTAAAAATGATTTTTTTACGGGTATTTTTTTCTTCTTTCTTTTTTTGTTAGTTGTGGGGCTTGAACTCTGAGCCTAGGTGTTGTTCTCGGCTCTTCAGCTCAAAGCTAGCGCTCTACCACTTGAGCCACAGCACCACTTCTGGTTTTCTGGTGGTTAACTGCAGGTAAGTGGCTCAGGGACTTTCTTGCTCTGGCTGGCTTTGTATTTTCTTAAAAGGCATAGATGAACCTTGAAAATATTAGGGTAAGAAAAATATACCAGATACAAAAGGTCATGTCATTTGAAGCCCGATGCCAGTGGCTCACAACTGTAATCCTAGTACTTAGGAGGTTGAGGCAGGAGAATCTTGAGTTCAAGTCCAGCCTGATGATAGTCAGAGTGAGACCCTGTCACAAAACAAAATAAAACAGAACAAAAAGGCAAGTGGGCTATGATTCCATTCATAAAAAAGGTACAGAATAAGTAATCCACAGAGACAAAAGCTGATTGGTGGTTGTAAGTGGTTGAGGGGAGGGATAGTGGAGGCTTTTTAAAGGGTAAAGGCTTTCCTTTTGGGGTTATGAAAATGTTTTTGAATGGGAAAGAGGTTGTGGTTGCACCACACTGTGATTATACTATATGCCACTGATGCTTTACAACAGTGCAAGTTAAGCTGAGTGCTGGTGGCTCACAACTGTGATCCTACCTACTTGGGACCTTGAGATTGGGAGGATGATGGTAGTTCCTTGAGACTCCCTCTCAACCAATGGCTGGGCATGGTAGTACATGTCTGACATTCTAGCTACATAGGAAGCTGAGACTGGGAGGACCACAGTTTCAAGCCAACCTTATTAAAAAATGAGATCCTGGGTTGGGAATGTGGCTTAGTGGTAGAGGGCTTGGCCTAGCATGCATGAGCCCTGGGTTTGATTTTCAGCACCACATATACAGCCTAGGACTGGGGGAAAAAAAAAAAAAAGCTTCATCTTTAGAACCTCTACCAACTGTCTACCAACTGAAAATTATGGAAGTCTCTGGTTAGATTTCTTTATATGAACGTAAATATGCTTCACTTACTTATAAATAGGTATAGAGTCTAATGGACTTTTCTCACAGGGCTGGCTGCAAACTGTGATCCTCAGATCTCAGCCTCCTGAATACCTAGGGTTACAGGCGTGAGCCACCAGTGTCTGCCACATCCTGAATTCTTTTGTTGTTGTTGGTTGTGGGGCTTGAACTCAGGGCCTGGGTGCTGTCCCTAGGCTCCTTCACTTGAGCCACATCACCACTTCGTTTTCTGGAGGTTAATTGGAGATGAGTCTCACAGACTTTCTTGCAAGGGCTGGCTTTGAACCACGATCCTCCCATCTCTGCCTCCTGAGTAGCTAGGATGACAGGCGTGATGGCCCTAGGACCCGGCTTGGCATTCTTAATTCTGGAACTAATTCTGGAGTTTCCCTCAAGCAAAATTGTTTCTCCATCTGTTTACTGTTCGTTACATATTTGGGTATGAATTTATTACATTTTAAGGTTTTACTCAATGAAAGACATCTCCAATTCTCTGGGGAGATATCAAAATTTAGTTTCCAGTTAGCTGCTCTAGAAGCCTTGGCTATCCACACAAAGCACCCAGCTCTGTAATGGCATAGCTATGTTCCCTATTTCTGTGATTTAAGTTGGGCTACACTTTAATTCCAGAGCTTAGAAAATGGAAACCAAAGTATATATGCTGACAAAAGGATGTTCTTAGAACTGGAAAGCCCGGGGAAAACCAAAAAAGGGAAACACAGATAAAGAAAATGGCTCCCACCAGCAGGAAAAGACAAAACAGTACACATAAAGTAAACAAGCTCAACATCAAGCCCAGAGGGGAAATGTGAAGTGTCATGCAAATGCTGTCAATACTAAAGAGGCAGGAGAAGTTAGTTCAGAAACACACAGGCATGCCTGATGGTAAAGATGTCTTCTGGAACCCATCTTTATGCAAACATTTCAACACACTGACTCCTTTCATGATTCCTAAGCCAAATGTTCCACTGTGGGATGGGCCTGGCCAAGTGGGGGGAGGGGGAAAGAGGGCGAGAGGAAACTAGACAACTCCAAACAAACAGGCAGCACATAGCCACTTAGTAAAAGCCCTGTTAACAGGGAGGGAGGGAGGGAAACAAAGATCAAAACCACCCAGGCCAACAACTGGAAAAGAGCTTGATCTACCACAGGATAAAGCATGGTCTTACAAACTCTAAGAAAACAAGAACCCTGAGGCCCTGCATTGTCAAGGAAACTGTGCTCATGGATTTTAAGTTCTGAGCCCTTGTTTGGCCCTTGCTGTGTGCAGATCTGTGCCTCTCCTGGCCATAGCGAGAGTCTTGCCATCTACTCAGGAGCAAGGGTGTGCAGCTCTGACAACAGGTCCACCCAACAGGTCCCGACAACAGGAAACCAGAGTCGCTTAGAGAAACAGGCAATTTCGGTCTTGGGCAGAAAAGGTAGGAAAGGAGTGTGGAACATCAAGCTGACAGGCATGTCCAGGAACCAGGCAGCTCAAGGAGATGGCTGGCTTGAGGCACCACAAGGTGAACACTAAGATTAACTGGGATGAAGTGTAACATACTTCAATTCACAAGTCTTTAACGCTACTTAGCACAATCACTGGTCACTTTTGTAGTCATACGGAACCATCTTACTGATAATTGATACAAATGAAGAATCGGGTATTTATGTATCCTGTGTTTTCTGTTTGAATTGTTCCTTAGGGTAAGTAAATATCCAGTGAAGGAAATACTGGGGGGTAATAACTTAAGTATTTCAGTTGGTCAGGAAAAATACAAACATCCTTTTGCACCCTCTAATGACCATGAGTCCAGACACTGAGCAGTAGGAAGCAGACTCAGAGTCCCCGAGGAAGGTGCGTGGCAGTGCTCTAAACGCCTGTCCTGAGGGCTGAGCCGGCCTGTGGATCCACCACCTGCCACAGGAAACACAGAGGAAGAGCCACGCGTGCTCAATGCAAACCACCAAAGGAGGACTGGGAAATCTCTAACTAAAGGATAATCAGTCTCAACATTCCAAGAAACAAACTCAAAGAAAACAAGGGTAGGAAGAAGGACTGTAATGATGAAGAGACTCGAGGGAATCAGCACCCAACTGTTTAGACCTTGCCTCTAAACAACAGTAACAAAAATGGGACTGTGCTTGGGAAAACTGAGTGCTACTATGATTATAAATAAAAAACTTATTTAATTTTTCAGCTTATCAAAAATAGCTCAAGGGGGCTGGGAATATGGCCTAGTGGTAGAGTGCTTGCCTCGTATATATGAAGCCCTGGGTTCAATTCCTCAGCACCACATATATGGAAAAAGCTGGAAGTGGTGCTGTGGCTCAAGTGGCAGTGTGCTAGCCTTGAGCAAAAAGAAGCCAGGGACAGTGCTCAGGCTCGGAGTTCAGTCCCCAGGACTGGAAAAACAATATAAATAAAATAGCTCAAGGGCTGGGAATGTGGCCTAGCGGTAGAGTGCTTGCATACTGTGCATGAAGCTCTGGGTTTGATTCTCAGCACCACATATACATATATATAACTGGAAATGGCACTGTGGCTCAAGTGGTAGAGTGTTAGCCTTGAGCACAAAGAAGCCAGGGTCAGTTGAAGGGTGAGTTGAAGCCCCAGGACTAGCAAGAAAATAAAATAAAAAGGCTGGGTGCTATTGGCTCACACCTGTCATCCTAGCTACTCAGGAGGCTGAGATCTGAGGATTGTGGTTCAAAGCCAGTCCTAGCAGGAAAATCTTTTTTTTTTTCTTTTGTTGGTTGTGGTTGCCAGGACTGGCAAAAAAAAAAAAGCATCCTTCTTTAGAATGGTAAACAGGCATTCCCAGATTTGGCCTCTAAGTACAGGCCATTATTCTAATTTCCAAACTCATTAAATCACCCCCCCCTACCATAGGGGTCCTGTCTGCTACTCTTACAACTTAATGGGGGTTAAAATAGTTAAAAAGTAACAGCAGACACAAACCAAAACACAGTGCCACATCTGCAGTAGAGTCTCAAAACATCTGCTGAAGAAGGAAACTGATCTAGCTAAAAAATGAGTGCATGCTCAAAAAAATGAAAGGATGCTTTGGAATTATTTTTATGCAAAGCAAAAAAAATGAGCTGAAGAAATTAAACTTATGTAGCATACCTGTGTGTCCCAGGCTGCAAGGAGATGGAGGGAAGGGTGACCAGGGAGTAGCCAAGCCTCCACAAGCAAGAAGCACAGCTGTGAAAACCTTATCCCTCTTCAACTGGAGTGGCGTCCCTTACCTGGAAAGTAAGAGGAGTTCTTGATCATCTCTTAGATGAGTAACTTTAAAGGCTTTAAAAATTGAATTTCAGGGCTGGGGATATAGCCTAGTGGCAAGAGTGCCTGCCTCGGATACACGAGGCCCTAGGTTCGATTCCCCAGTACCACATATGCAGAAAACGGCCAGAAGCGGCGCTGTGGCTCAAGTGGCAGAGTGCTAGCCTTGAGCGGGAAGAAGCCAGGGACAGTGCTCAGGCCCTGAGTCCAAGGCCCAGGACTGGCCAAAAAAAATTGAATTTGAGGGCTGGGAATATGGCCTAGTGGCAAGAGTGCTTGCCTTGTATACATGAAGCCCCAGGTTCGATTCCCCAGCACCACATATACAGAAAATGGCCAGAAGTGGCCCTGTGGCTCAAGAGGTAGAGTGCTAGCCTTGAGCAAAAATAAGAAGACAGGGATAGTGTGCTCAGTCCCTGAGTCCAAGGTCCAGGACTGGCAAAAAAAAAAAAATGAATTTCACTGTATTCACAAACTGCTTTCTTAAATGGCAACTCCTTTGAACAACTAAAGATAGAATTTCAGAAGTATACATTTCTATAAAGTATTAAGTTTAAAATAAATGTTTTCAACCACTCTGCATGGAAATACATGCTATGTTTTCTACATTCTTTTTCTTTATTTTGTGCTGGTAGTAGGGCTTGAAATGACAGGGCCTATGCACTGTCATTTACTTTTTTGCTCAAGGATGGTGATTTACCAACTGAGCAACACCCCCATTTAACTTTTTTCAGTGACTAAAATGGAAAAAAGCAGTGTCACAGCCATCCCTATTTAGGCTGGCTTTGAACTGCAATCCTCAGATTTTAGCCTCCTGAATAGGGAAGATTACAGGTGTGAGCCACCAGTGCCCAGCTTTTACATTCTTTTTTGAATAGAATTTATACTACAAAACCTGAATCATTTTTCCTTCTGAGTCCCTTTTATCACAAAGTATTACACACAGAAAAACACAGCACGTGCAACATCATTATGCTGTTATAGTCCAGCTGCCACCCAGGCTGGGGCACAGGGCAGCACGGAACTCTAGAAAGGCTGTGCGCCTCTCTAGTCCAACCCCTTTCACCTCTTTCTCAAAAACTACTCCTTAAGCTTTCCTCAGTTTTCTTACAGATTAATCACACAGCTGAGCAGTGCTAACATGTACTGGGGTTTCTGTTGTTGTTTATTTGCTTTAGAATTTTTTATCAGAAGAATCACTTGGTATATTCTTTGGTTCAAGATTGTTGCTGTTCTACTATAGTTAATTTTCCTTTCTAAGTATTTCATTGAGTAAATATGAGAGTTTTCATCTGACAATCACTTCCACAGAGGTCCGATTTTGTGACTAAGCATTTGTTCACTTTTCCTATGGTTCCTGCACCGATTTTCCACCAGGTATAACTTCCCACTGCGAGCCCACCAGCTTTCAGAGAGTACTGCTATGTTGAGTCCGGGAAGTCACAGGGCTTGTCCATTCAGAGGCCCCCTGGCCAGAGGTGACCGCCTTCCCTGAACATAAAACCCAGGTCAGAATTAATGAACATGTTACTTTCCCAAAGAACATGAACATCCCACAGCCTGGGCAGGTGCTGCTACTTGCCACCTGTGAGTCGTTTGCTGTAAGTCAAAGCAAACTTGGAAAAAAGGTAGAGGAAGAGCCTTACCAATCAAGGCATCTCCACAGCCCACCTCAGGTTTTCTAAGTGGGTGGTCAGCAAATCACTTAACATTTTTTCAGAAAGATACAACGGCATGTCCAAAACACAGACTTTAATCTTCTACTCAAGGAACACTCGCTAGATCAATTAAGATAATACCATATGGATACAGGTATGTATGCATGTGTGCATACACACAGTCCCAGTATTCCTTCATTCACACTTCTGTTGACATGAAAAAAAAATTGGGGGAACCATGATCTCACTCTACAGACCAGACTACCCTGCAATTCACTATTCAGCCTAGGCCGCCCCCAAACTCACAACTTGACTCACAGTCTCTACAGCATTGGGGCACTGGCAGGCCCAGCTTTTAATCTAAATGTTTTTAATGGCGATAGGAATAACATTTTTATTTCTCTCTTTTTTTTTTTTTTTTTTGGCCAGTCCCGGTGCTTGAACTCAGGGCCTGAGCACTGTCCCTGGCTTCTTCTTGCTCAAGGCTAGCACTCTGCCACTTGAGCCACAGCGCCACTTCTGGCCATTTTCTGTATATGGGGTGCTGGGGAATCGAACCCAGGGCCTCATGTATACGAGGCAAGCACTCTTGCCACTAGGCCATATTCCCAGCCCACATTTTTATTTCTTATGCTGCTTTTAATAAGTTACATTTTCCCAAGAACTCCTTCTGTGTCTTTCAAATTTGTTAGCATGATGCTATTTCTTGTATCGATGTGATATATCTTCTTTTTTCATTTTTTGCCAGTCCTGGGGCTTGAACTCATGGCCTGAGCACTGTCCCTGGATTCTTTTTGCTCAAGGCCAGCACTCTATCTCTTGGGCCACAGTGCCACTTCTGGCTTTTTCTATGTATGTGGTGCTGAGGAATCGAACCCAGAGCTTCATGTATACCAGGCAAGCACTCTACCACTGGGCTATATATTCCCAGCCCTATTTTTTCCCTTTCAATATGGTATTTTCATATAATGTACTTTGATCATATTTACCACTCCTTTTTTGTCCCCCCCCAAATAGGGCCCCTTGTATGTTCATATCTTTTTATTTGTTTTTGGATCTAGATTCAAAAGTCTAGATTTGTCTTTCCTTCTCTCTTTCTCGCTCCCTTCCTTGTGCCCTGCCCCCCCTTGCTCTCTTTCTTTCTGTTGTAGGGCTTGAACTCAGGGCCTAGGCACTGTCTCTGAGCTTCTTCATGCTCAAGGCTAGCACTCTACCATTTGAGTCACAGCACCATTTTTTTTTGCCAGTCCTGGGGCTTGAACTCATGGCTTGAGCACTGTCCCTGGCTTTGTTTTGCTCTTGGCTAGCACTCTGCCACTTGAGCCACAGCTCCACTCTTGCTTTATATATATATGGTGCTGAGGAATCGAACCCAGGGCTTCAAGTATGCAAGGCAAGCACTTTACTACTAGGCCATATTCCCAGCCCCCCACTTTTGGTTTTTAAGTGGTTAACTGGAGATAAGTGTCACACGGACTTTTCTGCCTGGGCTGGCTTTGAACCACAATCTTCAGATCTCAGCCTCCTGAGTAGCAAGGATTACAGCTGTGAGCTCCTAGATTTATCTTTCTGAGTCTGACCTATTTCTCTTAACATGACTCTCTCCAGTTCTATCCATTTTTCCTATAAATGTTATAACTTCATTCTTCTTCATGGCTAAATAATACTATACAGTATATATAATCCGTAACATAGGCTAATTCCATAGCTTGGCAGTTGACACAGTTGTACAGGTATCTCTACTGACTTTGATTCCTTTGGATATATGCCCAGAAGCGGCACAGCAGGATCATAGAGTAGTTTTATTTGCTGAGGAACTTGAATACTGATTTCCATAAATGGCCAGACTAATTTACATTTCCAACAATGTAAAAAGTTCCTCTTTCTTCCTTATGTCTTTACCAGCTAAAAGCTAGTTTAAAGTTCACATCTACCTAAACCTACACATGAGCCCATACTTCATGTAACCAATGATTTAGAAATGTTGCAGCCAAAGCTACCTTCAACCTTCAGTTTGCTATTTTCTGTCTTAGACCTAGAGGGCTCAAGACATGTAGGACTACAAGTATACATAATGTAGAGTGAAGCTATATTTTCATTTTCGTCCACTGAGTAAATTAACAGTCTGTCATTTCAGGGCAAAGAAAATATTCTAAATGAAATGGTAGTGATGCTGCACAACATGAATATACTAAAATCTAAGTAACTTGACCAGTACGGTGGAGTTTATGATATGCAAATTATCTCAAAGTTTTCAAAAACATACTTTTTGTTTTAACCAATTTTGGAGCTTGAACTCAGGCCCTGGGTGCTACTTATGATGGGTTTTATTGCTTAAGCCTAGTACTCCAGGTCAGAGCTGGTGGCTTACGCCTGTAATCCTAGCTACTCTGAAGATCACAGTTCAAAGTCAGCTTAGGGGCTGGGGATATGGCCTAGCAACAAGAGTGCTTGCATCCTATACATGAAGCCCTGGGTTCGATTCCACAGCACCACATATACAGAAAATGGCTAGAAATGGCGCTGTGGCTCAAGTGGCAGAGTGCTAGCCTTGAGCAAAAAGAAGCCAGGGACAGTGCCCAGGCCCTGAGTCCAAGGCCCAGGACTGACCAAAACCAAAACAAAAACAAACAAACAATCAAAGTCAGCTTAGGCCGGAATGTCCATGAGACTCTTTATTTCCAATTAACCACCAGAAAACCAGGAGCAGCACTGTGGCTCAAGTGGTAGAGTGCTAGCCTTGAGCAAAAAACTTAGGGACAGTGCCCAGACCCTGAGTTCAAGCCCATGACCAATTTAAAATAATAATAATAATAATATCTCAATCTTCTCTAAACACTGGAAAATTATGATCCAGGGTTAACCAGAATTTGGCTAGAAAATCAATTAGCATCCCAAACATTTGTAAGCTAACATAATAAGCCAGTTGAGATTTGTAAGCAAATCTACAGTCACTGTGTTGTCCTGCTTTGCTAAGTACAGTATTGTGACCTTGATTTAATAGGTGGTGAATCAGGTTTGCCTGGGGACTGCTGGGCACTGCAGCTTCTCTACAGAGTACAGAGTACTACAAACAGGCAGACCACACGCTGGTGTGCACGGCTCTCTAACACACACCATGTGGCCTGAAGGCCGAGGTCATGTTCTTTACTTTCTCTTACAGGTGCTTCCAGCATATTGATAAAAGTTTGATAAATGACCCAAGGAAGAAGGGAAGGTTGGGGTTTGCAAAATTCTAAATCAGAGAGCTCTAAGTCAGAGGCCTATTATGATAGGCCTCTTTCTGACAAAAGGAAAACCAAAAACAATGAGCCAAGAACAAACCTTGCCAGTGAGGAGAGCGATCCTCAGGAGACTAGAGAGCCAGGCGCCGGGTTTCTGATCCTGAATCTGGTTCTGACGTGCTTTGGGATCTTAACCAAGCGGCATGACTTCTTTGGGCCTGTTTCTTCATCTGTAAAATAAAGGGCGAGGAGTAAGCAACAATTCCTTCCTTTTTTCAAGAGGACGAGAGTTTGAATTCAGGGCCTCCCGATTGCCAGGCAGGAGTGCTTCAACTTACTTAAGTCACACTCCCAGCTGTTCTTTGCTTTGGGTATTTTAAAAATAGGACCTTGTATTTTTGCTCAGGGCTGACCTAGGAACTCAATCTTCCTACCTACCAAACCACCAGGCCCAGCTTATTTGGGATGAAGTCTCACTTTTTGCCTAGGTTCACCGGACCAGATCCCCTCCATCACCTCTTCCCAAGCCGCTATGATTTTAGGCATGAGTCATAGCACCTGGCCTAGGCCTGAAAGACCAGCCTACCTTCAATCCTATCTATATGAGCTGAGCACTGACCAACAAAAAGAGTGAACTATCACCAGACGCTCATGCTTGTCATTCTAGCTAATCAGGAAGTTGAAATCTGAGAACTGTGGTTCAAAGCCTGCTTGGGCAGGCAAGTGTGCGAGACTGTTATCTCCAATTAAGCACCAAAAATCCAGCAGTTGAGCTGTGGCTCAAGTGGTAGAGCACTAATCTTGAGTAAAAACACAACTCAGAGACAGCACCCAGGCCCTGAGGTTCCAAGTTCCAGTACCGGCAAGAATCCCACATAAATGTGAAAATGTCCCAGACTGGCCAAGCACTCTCTTAGGAATCACCACCTTGGCAGTCATCATTCTCCTAACTCCAGGTTACTGACCTCAGCCTTCTAAAAGAAGTTTCCATTTGGTAATGTCAATATAGTTTAAATATTCAATAGGAACTAATTTCAAAGAAACTAAGCAACAAACAGAAAACAGTCCTTTGATAATAAAAACACTAGGCCCTGTTCATTATATTTGTTTTGTTTTTTGTATTTGTGTTTCTGTGTGTGTGTGTGTGCATGTGTCAGTCCTGGGTCTTGAACTCAGGGTATGGGCACTGTCCCTGAGAGTTCTGGCTTAAAACTAGCATGCTACCACTTGACACACAGCACCACTTCTGGCTTTTTGGTGGTTAATTGGAGATAATAATCTCACAGATTTCTGTGCCCTGGCTGGCTTCAAACCATGATCCTCATTCAGTTCTCAGCCTCCCGAGAATCTCATGGACTTTCCTGCCTGAGCTGGCTTCGAAACACAATCCTCAGATTCAGCCTCCTGAGTAGCTAGGATTACAGGCATGAGCCACCAGTGCCTGGCTTAAGTTTGGTGTTTTGAACCTATTTTTAAAGACTTTTTTCTATCAGCATACATTAATTGTACAAAGGGAAGTTCATTGTGACATTTCCATCCATGCATACAACGTACCCTATTAACTGTACCTCTGCTATCACTCTCCCTTATCCACCACCTTCTTAAAATAATTTCAATGGTTTCATTGTTCTCTTTTCACAGAATTTTTTTTGTTTGTTTGCCAGTCCTGGGGCTTGAACTCGGACTGAGCACCATCCCTGGCTTCTTTTTGCTCAAGGCTAGCACTCTACCACTTGAGCCACAGCACCAACTGTTTCCTATATATGTGGTGCTGGGGAATCGAACCTAGGGCTTCATGTATACGAGGCAAGCACTCTACCACTGGGCCATATCCCCAGCCCTCATTGTTCTCTTTTCTTAAATACATAAGAACTCTTTGACCATATTCACTACCCCCCCATACCTACCCCCTCCTCCACCTAAGAGCTTGTGGGGTGTTTTTTTTTTTGCCTGGGCCTTGGACTCAGGGCCTGAGCACTGTCCCTGGCATCTTTTTGCTCAAGGCTAGCACTCTGCCACCTGAGCCACAGCACCACTTCTGGCTGTTTTCTATATATGTGGTGCTGGGGAATTGAACCCAGGGCTTCATGTATACAAACGAGGCAAGCACTCTTGCCACTAGGCCATATTCCCAGCCTCTCTTCTATCATTTTTCTAGTGTATATTAATTGTACCAAGGAATTTCACTAGGCCATGTTCTTTCTAACTTGAGTCTCCACCCCCTAAACCAATGGTGATGACATCCTAGACATGAGCAGGCAGGGCTGCCTCCCAGAAAGTCAGGGTCTCTGGAGCTTTGGGGACGCTGCTGTGTGACAGTAGCTCTTCAGATAGACAGGAAGCCCCATGAGAATCACAGCACAGCAACACAGGGCTGCCCAATCCTTTGTGGGCACGGGGTGCTGCCAGCCCTATGGAGGAACAGACATGCCAGGCCCAACCGAAAGCTCAAAACCACCTCTAGACCGTAATCTGCTATAGGAACCAAGAGTCAAGATGTCACCAGAGAAAACACTGAGCTGAACGGCCAGCTCTGGTAAGCAAAGGGAAAGGATGTGCTGTCCATGAACAACCAAATTTATTTACACTAATTATGAATGCAGGCTATCAGCTGGAAAAAATCTCACTTGAAATGCCAGAAGGTTCAGAACCCATTCACAGGCTTTTCAAAATTCCTGCAGTTGCCATGGTAACCGTGACATTGTATTTTTTGGCGTTGGACATGTAGAATTACTACCCATAATGCATTTAATACAGTTTGGGGCCACCAATTCATAGCAAAATAAATCTGAGTTCAGACTCTTCCCCTCCCTCTTAGATAAACAAAAAGGACCAGCTGGAGGTAGTACCCCATGGACAAGCTCCGAGGCCCACACTTCACAAAATGCTCAACTGAAGGTACAATAAGCACTATGGGAATTGGACTTCCTCACCCATTACCATATGGCTGAAACTTATAAAAATGAAATGTTCCCCACCACATTAATGAAATTGTCACTGTTTAAAAGAACAAATTTATTAAAATTTATATCTCCATCACTGAAATGCAATTCTGTACAGAAAGACAAAGAAAAAAAAACAGAGCTACTCAAAGAATACCTTTACTAATCCTTTGAGGACACTGTCCACACTAAATAAGATAATCCTTCAAATGTCACAATTATTACTAAAATAACAAAAATAAGGCTTTATTTCTCAGGTTTAGAAGGGACCTATTTAATCATAATTCTTTGCCCTGGAATATTCCTCAACATTTAAAATACATGCATGATTTTAAAAGTCCCTTACCTTTGTATAATCTGCCATCTGAACACAGAAATGGAAAAAATTACCGGGCACCAACTGCAAAGCCATACCCAACACACAGCAAGGCCCCTGCACCAGCACCTCGGGGCTGCAGGGCTCCCACCAGGGGCTAGCCTGCATCTGCCTGGTGAACCGCAGGGCCAGGGCAGCGCTGCCTCCCTCCCTCGGCTCCTCCTTCAGATCCCAGGCAGCAGTGTGAAGGGAAGCAAAAGACTCCACCACGGGCGGTTTCCATATTCACAGAGACTTTGGTAACCGCTGCATTGCAGTCTTTCTGAAAGCTACTAACCTTAGAGGCAACGGCGCAGACGAGAGACTCCCCAGCAGAGCAAGCTGACTCTGGAATCACAAAGATTTTTTAAGGATCTTTTTTGAAGTGTTACCAACTCCTACAGATATTTCTGGATTTCCAATCTGTTTCCTACAGGTTGATTGGTTTGTCGCTTTTCCTGGAGGACAGCTGTGACAGTTGGTCGTACTGGGTGAGAATGCCGGAATGGATGTAATGAGCATTGTGACACATACTCATTAATGCTTGAGCACTCCCTGCACATCTGCCTAACTCCAGCTTCACAGCCCCTGCTGAGAGCTCTCAGGAGTAAACCACAGTTTTCAATACAGGAAAAATGCAAGCACAGCAAGCGTGTCTAGCTCAGATGCAGGCAGCTTTCACCTAGCCACCCAGCTACCTTCCCAGTATGGTAAAAACCATTATGTGCTCAGAGCACTTGAAATATTAAACCTATCAGATTCATAACAAGACTTCTGAAATAGCAACACATTCACTAAACAACCTCCATTCATTTGTTCATTCATTCATGCATTTACTCATTCAGTGAGCACTCGCCAGTTGCTCTATGTAAAAAGGTATGTGAGTTCGTGGTTTGCAGGTCCTCTAGTGAGACAACTGGAGAAGAGTGAGGACAAGTGCTACAGACAGGGCCAGCATCCCACAGGAGGGGGAGCTACAGCCGCTCTGGGGATCCCGTCAAGAGTTAGGACCAGCCAGGTCCTACAAGGAAGGAGCCCTGGTGGGTGTGAAAGGATATTCATGTCCTTTCCATGGGGCTGGGAAAGGGGAGGAGGAGGGAAAGCATCCTTTTCAGGGTGTACCAGTGGATCCTCGGCAATCGTGCACAGGCTCTCTTCTGACTGTCTGGGGCATGAGCCGTCCAGACCTCACAGCAGCTCTGCACGCTCACAACCGACACACCCCTGAGCCACACGCATGCCCGAGGCACGAGGGGATTGGAAGGAGGTGCAGAATCTGAAGGTGGCAGCAGCGTGTGCCAGCGATCCCACCACACTGCCCTCAGCAGAGGACAGCAGCCTGGCTTCCGGTGATCCTGGTGACTGATTCCTGGCAGGGATCCACTTCCTGTTCACACTGCCTCTCTACTGGACCTAGTGCCCGCACTGACCATGATGGAGCACCAGAAATGGATGAGCAAACATTCCTTCATCACACTAACTTGAGGTGGCCAGTAGCAGACCTGCAGGCATGGCGCTGTGCTCTACGTGAGAACACCCTTCTTGGCTGTCCCCATCCACTAACGCCACGTGACACCCGATGCTCCGGAATCCTCCCCTCCAGGGAATCTTCACACTTCCCATCCCGAGCCACAAGGCCCCTGGCTCTGGGCTCCTGTCATCCCCAGAGTCATCACCCTGCTCTGACCCGTCAATCAGCTGTACTAACAGTCAATTTTGTACCTGCATGTGTAAGGCACTACTGCGGGCTGTGGTTGTGTCCACGGAAGACACAAGTAGGCAGCCACTCCGAACCAGCCCTCACCACCAGCACCATCTCCAAACTGACTAGAGAGGGAGGGCGAGGCACAGGGGAGCTAAGTCACAATCGAAGTAGAGGAGCCGGGACCCAAACCCAGGCTCTGCCTCCATAAGCCACCCCCTACTGGCCATCTTCTGCATTCAGGGGCAGCTGCAAAGGCTTCAGCCACAAGGACCGGAAAAAGAAAAAGACAATACAGAGGTCATGGGAGTGGGACGGAGGGGGCTTATGGGAACTTGAAAGGAAAGCCTACAATCTTCTGACCCTCATCCTTCTGAATCTTCAAGGTAAGATGAATAAGTGGGTAGTTACACTGCATATTGGCATTCTGGTCAACAAGGGACTGCCTTAACATTATACTGCCTGATGCCTCTGGGCAAAGTACTCTGTGATGTTCCCATCATGACAAAACAGCTAATGATGCACTTCTCTGAATGTATCCCCATCATCTCATGATGCGTGACTGAATATCAGACCATAGTAGACACACCTTGCATAAATTCCTGACTGGGAAAAATCTCACAGCACGTGGTGAAAGAGCCGACAAAGAACACAGGGGTGGCATGAGGAAATTCCTTTTTCCCATCACTGCTTCATAAACTCACTAGAGCAGTTTAAAGCCTCAGAGGAACTTTTATCAGATGCCGCTGGGCACATGCCGGTGCTACTCTGGGCATTCGCACGAGAGAGAGCCCTGCCTTTCAAGTCAGGAGTCAAAGCTTACTCTCTGTGGCAGGTCCATTCCTGCCACTGCCGCGCAGTACAACGACTTCCCCACGGGGCCCACGCAGCCAGCCCCTGGGTCCAGGGGGAAGCAGATACAGGTCTCACATCAAGACTCTGTCTCCTGGGACAGACACAGAGGGTGGGCTGACGGTTGGACCAGTGAGCAGCGCCTGCAGGTGGAGAGGCCTGAAGAGAACACAAGCAGCCTCCCAGGGCCAGTGCCTGAGGAACAGAGGAGGAGTTCACCATGCAGTCCTCCTCCTCCAAACCACCTATCAGCCTGACTCTATGAGGGCCAACCACGGGGAAGCTCAGCGGGCAAGAGCCAGAACCTTACACTGTGAAGGCAGCTTCAGCTCCCTCTTCTCTACAGATGGGGAGGGGGCAAGAGAGAAACAGCGTTCCAGCCGAGAGGGTCCTTCCCCTCTGACTCCTCCAACCAATCACACCCTTAGAATTCCAGGAACCTACACTACAAATCTTACAGGGCTGATTTGATTTTCAGCTAAGCTAAGGGCTGTGAAACTCTCCTGAAAGACCAGGATACCTCAAAAGGTTTGCACAGGAAGTTGAGCTGTGGCTCAAAGTGGTAGCGCCAAAGAGCTCAGGGACAGTGCCTAGGCCTAGAGTTCAAGCCCCATGACCGACAGAAAATTGCACAAACATTTACAAAATGTAGCACAAAGCATTCAGTAATCTTTCCAATCTTTTTTTTTTTTTTTTGGGGGGTGGTCTTGGGACTTGAACTCTGGGCCTGGGCACTGTCCCTGAGCTCTTCAGCTCAAGGCTAGCATTCTAACACTTGAGCCAGAGAGCCATTTCTAGTTTTCTGGTGGATAAATGGAGATAAGAGTCTCACAGACTTTCCTGCGCAGGCTGACCTTTAACTATGATCCTCAGATCTCAGCCTCCTCAGTAGCTAGGATTATAGGTGTGAACCACTGACGCCCAGCTTAATTTTTCCAATTTTAACTCACTTTAAATATATGGTGAGAGCTAAAGGACTCTCACTATTAATTGGAGTAATCATGGCAAACCTGCCCCTTTATTAAATAGCAGGAACAAAAATTAATAATCTAATTAAGACAAATTAGCTAATATTATTAATGGACACTTACATAGATTGGATATAATTATGAAAGCATCTCCATAGGTTTCACTAGGATACATAACAAAATGCTCAAGAACACCACTACTATCCTAAGGTGCTTATTACCACTTCAAAAATACAACCCAGGGCTGGAATGTGGCTTAGTGGTAGAGTACTTGCCTGGCATGCAAGAAACTCTGGGTTCCATTCCTCAGTACCACATAAACAGAAAAGGCTAGAAGTAGTGTTGTGGCTCAAATGGCAGAGTGCTAGGCTTAAACAAAAAGAAGCTCAGAGGGGCTGGGAATATGGCCTAGTGGCAAGAGTGCTTGCCTCGTATACATGAGGCCCTGGGTTCGATTCCCCAGCATCACATATACAGAAAACGGCCAGAAGTGGCGCTGTGGCTCAAGTGGCAGAGTGCTAGCCTTGAGCAAAAAGAAGCCAGGGACAGTGCTCAGGCCCTGAGTTCAGGCCCCAGGACTGGTAAAAACAAAACAAACAAACAAAAAATACCTAGTATCTAAATTAATATGAAAAAATACTAAAGGAGCAAGTGGAACACCTTCTGAAGGGAAAACACATAATAATTTCTAGTCACTCTTAGCATTGTTGGAGCTGAAGAACAAAGGATGTCCCCAAGAAGAAATAGGAAAAGAAAAAAAAAGAACAAAATGTACACTAAAACACAGGCAAAATTTAGTTGACTAGAATATATATTCTTAATTTTTTCCCCAAAATCTAACAGGATACTTTATTTGATAGGACCATTTCATGACCATCAGATTTGATTCGGTTTCAGGAAATAAGGGCAATGTAATTTTGCTTCCTTGAGCAACAGTGGGTCCCAGAGGCTTCAAGCATAAAAAAGAAAGCCACTGCGTGATCCAGATAGGTCAAACAAGCCCCAATTACAAGCAGCATGGCCTCTTCACACATATAAATGGGAATCAGAACAGTAACTAAAAGGAGCATCAAAATGACATATATGTATGTAAGCGCATATGTATATGTGTGTATAGGTATATACGTATGCATTATATTCATAGAAACACTAGTAGGTGAATGAATGAATGTTCTCAGTAACTTGACTCATAGCAGCCAAAAAGCCACAACGCCAATGTTTATGAACAGGACTGGTGAGTACCTCAAAGTGTCCATACAGTGGAATACTAGCTGACATTAACAACAACCTGTGTTAAACACTGACTGACTACCACAACACTGATAAACCTTGGAAACATCATGCCTGTTTTACTTAGGTCACACCTATAATCCCAGCTACTCAGAGGATAGAGTTATGTATAAGGACTGTGGTCCCAAGTCAGTCCCAGCAAAATTAGCAAGGTTCTAGGAAAACAAAACAAAACTAACTAAAAACACAAGGCCTAGGAGTGTGGCACAAGTGGTAGAGTGCCTGCCTAGCAGATGTGCAATCCCCAGTACTGAAAACAGAAAGAGAAAGGGGAAAGGAAAGCAGAGAAACATGAGCATCTGCTTTTTTTTTTTTGGCCAGTCCTGGGCTTGGACTCAGGACCTGAGCACTGTCCCTGGCTTCTTTTGGCTCAAGGCTAGCACTCTGCCACCTGAGCCACAGCGCCACTTCTGGCCGTTTTTGGTATATGCGGTGCTAGGGAATCGAACCCAGGGCTTCATGCATGGGAGGCAAGCACTCTACCACTAGGACATATTCCCAGCCCCAAGCATCTACATTTTTAAGACCCAGAAGAATATCTGAGCTTCGAGGTTTAAAAGAAATTAATTCTCCATAAAGCTCACAAGAACAAAAATAAACCTGTGCATAAAATGAACAACCAATGGCAGCAAAACCACATTCTCTGAACTTAAGTTCCCACCTGGCCCTCTCTCTACCTAGAAGTTTTCAACAATCTGACTCACAGAAAGTACCTAGATCAACGGGGGGTGACCAGAGCAGAATTCGATAATTGGCTGATATTGTCATCACAAAGTCACATCTCTTCCACAGGAAGAGAAGCACATCTACTCACAATTCACAATGACTCAGCCAGTGTGCAAAATGTTTTACATAATGGGAAAATCTATTATGACTACAAAGTTCAGTATGTTCTCATTAAATTACCAGAAATTACAAATGTGATCATGCCTCTGTTAAGTGAATCAAAATGAAAACAAGAAACAAGTTTAGGTATAAACACACTTTTGGTCTGGCTGATCACAGCTTTTAATGCCACCATTTTTAATCACTCAGGTTGATAAAGTCATAGTTCAAATACTAAATAAAGAAAATCTGCATGTCGGCAATATAAGTAATTAGATTCAGACTGGGAATGTGGCTTAGTGGCAAGAGTGCTTGCCTAGCATGCACGAAGCCCTGGGTTCAATTTCTCAGTACCACATAAAAGGAAAAGGCCAGAAGTGAAGTTGCTGCTCAAGTGGTAGAGTGCTAGCCTTGAGCAAAAGCTCAGGGACATGGAGCTGGGAATATGGCCTAATGCAAGAGTGCTTGCCTCGTACACATGAAGCCCTGGGTTCAATTCCCCAGCACCACATATATAGAAAAGGCCAGAGGTGGCGCTGTGGCTCAGGTGGCAGAGTGCTAGCCTTGAGCAAAAAGAAGCCAGGGACAATGCTCAGGCCCTGAGTCCAAGCCCAGGACTGGCCATAAAAAAAAAAAAAAAAAGTAATTAGATTCTATGTTACTACAAAGTTTACAGAGGTTTTGTAAACAGCTGCATGGTAAAATAGTGTCTCCAAATTTACAATACCATCTAATGTGCTAATGAACCCTATTGTGTTTCATTGTTTAAAAAAACCACATTTCTGTAGAACACCTTACAATGTTGCAATCCACTTAGGATTTTTCCACATGCTATATTCAGTGTTTTTGTAAATCCCAGTACAAGAAGATATGTAAAGAATTCAAACATGTTAAGACTTTTCTTTTATGGCTTTTAGAAAAAGGCCTATCTTCTAAAGACTATACTTGTAGACTAACATGCTATACACATTATACAGATGTACATATTCTAAACTATATAACTTATCAATGTGTATTGATAGATTTAAGAAGTCAAGCATTCCAACTCTAAACAAAATCATCAGGGATTTTTTTTGGTTTAGGATTTTTTTTTTTTTTTTTTTTTTGCCAGTCCTGGGCCTTAGACTCAGGGCCTGAGCACTGTCCCTGGCTTCTTTTTGCTCAAGGCTAGCACTTTACCACTTGAGTCACAGCGCCACTTCTGGCCGTTTTCTGTATATGTGGTGCTGGGGAATCGAACCCAGGTCTTCAAGTATATGAGGCAAGCACTCTTGCCACTAGGCTATATCCCCAGTCCCTGGTTTAGGATTTTTACGTGTGTGCCAGTCCTGGGCTTTGAACTCCTGGATGCAATCCCTGAGCTTCTTTTTACTCAAGGCTATCTATCTAGCACACTACAACTTGAGCCAAAGCTCCACTTTTGGCTTTTGGGGGATAGTTTATTGGAGATAAGTCTCACAGACTTTCCTGACCAGGCTGGCTTCAAATCACCATCCTCAGATCTCAGCCTCCTGTGCAGTGAAAATTACAGTCCTGAGCTACCGGCATCCGGCTTCATCAGACATTTTTTACTTTACAAGTTGGTTCCCAGAAGAGAGTAACTGTAAAGCACAAGAGGGAGTCTCTTTTTGACCGCATTAAATAAACCATTTGGAAATATTAACTATAAAACCACTTGGTGATGCCTCCCTGTCTTGGTATTATTACTCATTTTAAAACCCAGAATATCTCAAAGTAAGAACTTGCAGTGCAAATGCTATTCTTAACTATCCATTGCAAGACACTATTCCCTGTATTTCTTTTAAATAAAATCTGAAACTTTTTTTTTTTCTCTGTATGTGGTACTGAGGAATTAAACTCAGGGCTTCATGTATGCTAGGCAAACACTCTATCACTAAGCCACATTCCCAGACCAGACAATTGTAATTTTATGACATCTAACCTATTTCTCCATGCAGGGCAGTCTATGCTTTTGGTAAGAAACCACTACCTAATACAAGGTGATGAAGATTCTTATCTATATGCTCATTTCAGAGTTTTTTAGGCCTTTGGTTCATTGTCTATGAACTTGCATATATGATATGAGACAGGGATACAATTTCAGTCTTTTCTGTGTGGTTAGTCGGTATAGTATCATTTTTTAAATTTTCTATTGTTATTATAAAGATGATATACAAAGGCCACACCACTTCTTGGGCATCTACCTAGATCATTACAAGTCAGTATACAGTAAAGACACTTGTACATCCATGTTCATTGCTGCACTATTCACAGTAGCCAAGTTGTGGAAACAGCCAGATGCCCTACAATAGGTGACTGGATCAATAAAATGTGATACCTGTATGCAATGCAATTTTCCTCATCCATTAGGAAGAATAAGATTATGTCATTTGCAGTGAAATGGATGGGCCTAGAACAAATCATGCAAAACCTATGCAGGATGGGCATTCACCCACAGTGAGACTAAAGGAGGGTACCCGAAGAGGAGGAGCCCAAACGGTGACTTCTTTAAACACTGAAAATACTACTGAAATGAATTCCAGAAAAATGGAAATGATTTTTTATTGGTGGTTATTTTTGTTGGTTGTAGTGATGGTGTTTGTTTCTGGTTTTCGTGTTTCCCTTCTTGTGGGGAAGGGGTGGGCACAGAGAGGGAGAGAGGAAGGGTGAACAAATGCTGTCATACTATTCCTCATAGTATTTCCACACAAGTATACACTACGTGGAACTAGCTATGTAGCTTGTGGGAAGGGAGGGGAGGGGCAACAGGGGGACAGCAGAGGAAGACGGGACACTGTCCACCAAAAAAAAAAAAAAATGTACTCAATACCTGACTTATGAAATGGTAAGCCCTCTGTAAAACACCTAGTAACAATAAAATTATATTTAAAACACAACAAAAACATTAAAACTATACTATATTTAGGAAGGAACTTCCTGAATAGAGTCCCAGGGGCACAACAAATAGCGGAAAGACTCAACAAATGGGACTACTACAAATTAAAAAGTTTCTGCACAGCTAAGGTCATAGCCACCAAAATAGAAAGACAGCCAACGATATGGGAAAGGATATTTACCAGCACAGCAACAGACAAAGGCCTGATATCAGTCATCTACAGAGAACTCAAAAAACTAAGCTCCTCCAAGCCCAATAAACCTATTAGGAAATGGGCAAAAGAGCTAAAGAGAGACTTCACAAGAGAAGACATAAAAATGGCAAAGAAACACATGAGGAAATGCTCAACATCCCTGCTAGTAAAGGAAATGCAAATAAAAACAACCCTGAGATACCACTTCACCCCAGTTAGAATGGCCTATACTCTGAACTCAGGCAACAACAAATGCTGGAGGGGCTGTGGGGAAAGAGGAACCCTTCTCCATTGTTGGCAGGAGTGCAAATTAGTACAACCACTTTGGAGAACAGTATGGAGGTTTCTCAAAAAGCTCAATATAGACCTACCCTATGACCCAGCCATACCACTCCTAGGCATCTATCCTAAACAGCAAAACCCAAGATATCAAAAAGACATTTGTACTTCCATGTTTATCGCGGCACAATTCACAATAGCCAAAATATGGAAACAACCCAGATGCCCCTCCACAGACGAATGGATCCAAAAAATATGGTACTTATACACAATGGAATACTACATAGCGATTAGGAATGGTGAAATATTGTTATTCGCAGGGAAATGGTCAGAACTCGAACAAATAATGTTGAGCGAGACAAGCCTAGAACACAGAAAACAAAGGGGCATGATCTCCCTGATATATGACTGTTAACAAAGGGAGACGGAGAGACAGTAGAGACCAAGTCTGTGAACACTGTATATGTGCTTGATACATTGTATATTGCATATGTGTCTACCTGACCTAGACAAGGGATGGAAAAACAGGTTGTAAGATATCACAAGAAATGTACACACTGCCCTACTATGTAACTGCACCCTCTTTGCACAACACCTTGTAAAAAAATTTATGTTCAATTAATAAAATAAATAAATAAATAAATATACTATTCAGCGAAAAAAAAACTATACTATATTTAAAGATTCAAGGAAAATGTTTTGTCCCAAGTGCCCACAGACATGTCTGAGCTGGCTGGGGTTTCAGAGAGCTCATCATGCCTCTAGTCCTATTTGCTTTCAGTGCAGGAGAGAAGTACAGGCATAGGGGCAAGAACCCCACGTGGTGAGCATTAGCTTGAACCACTCTCTCCATCTTCAACCCACTCAGCTGGGCCCGAGGGGTAGGAATCTGGGAGAATCTGAACAGCTGTTTCCTATACCTAAGGGCCACAGGCCTGGCACAACCATGGCTGCATCACAATAAAGGCCCCAGCTCTGTGTGCCTCATCCGAAACCGTCACACCTACAGGATACCCCTTCAAAAGAATAAGAGGGGCAGGGCATGGGTGGCTCAGGACTTTAATCTTAGGAAGTTGACTTAGGAAGTTCATCTCTGAGGATCATAGTTCAAAAGGCAGCCTGGGCAGGAAAGTCCAGGAGACTCTTATCTACAACTAACCACCAAAAAGCTGGAAGTGGAGATGTGGCTCAAGTGGTAGAGTGTTAGCCTCGAGCAAAAAAGGCTCAGGAACAGCACCCAGACTGAGTTCAAATCCCAGGACTGGTGGGGGGAAAAAAAAGGAAGGAAGAAAAAGGAAAGGAAAGGAAGGAGGGAGGCAGGGGAAGAGGGATGGGAGGAGGGAGGGAGGGAGAAAGATGGAGAAAGGAAATGCCAACAATGTCTGTCTAGAACATGCTATATCAATCTCCATAAGATGATAGCCCATCTCCTATGTGTGGAAAGGCAGGTGCCACGTTTTCTTTCCTAGTTCTGTCACAGCATAATGCCTGACAAACAAGCCTAGAAAAGAGGCCCATAATCCCTTATCCACAATTCTACAACCCAGTAAGCTCTGACAGTGAAGACATGTTCACAGCTCACCTAGTGGCAGGGCTGACAAAAGGTTTGCCTATTTACTGCAAATATTCACCCACTCTACTACGAAAGTATGATGCGTTTGATGACATGGTACTGCCTAAGTTGTTCCACAAAGTGCACTACATTCACTAATTTTGTTCTACCATATCAAAAATTCCACATTCCAGAATCTTCCCTGGCTCCAGGATGGAGAGAGATATAACCCTATGGCTGTTAAGTGACAGCACGACAAGCAATGGTAGAGATGGCAACAGACCAAAGATACCAATGGACAAGAGAAGGAAAATGCCTGCCCGCACTGGCAGTCTGGATCAGGCAATTTTCGTTCCCTGTGAGGCTCTGCTGGGCGGACGGACACCCTCGTGACGGAGGAGTACTGTCTTGACCTTGAGGAGCAGGGACTGTCATGGACATGAGAAGTCTGAGGGCGGCGCACACCTTCTCTTTGGAGCCCAGCCCTACATGACAGCACAAGCCAGCACAGGGCCCTGGGGGTGGAGAAGCATTGGATGCCAGTCTGGAAGCTGGTGGAAGAGTCAGGATTTTTTTAGTATCTAGAATATACAGGCAACTCGAAAAACTGCACAGCAGGAGTACAAGTAGCCCTATCAACAAATGGGCAAATGAACTGAATAGACAGTTCTCACAAGAAGTACCAATGGCTAATAGTTACATGAAGACCTTTTCAATACCCTTAGCCTTAAAGGAAAGAAATTAAAACTACACTAAGGCGGGGCACTGGTGGCTCACACCTGTAATCCTAGCTACTTAAGAGGCTGAGATCCGAGGATCGAGGTTCAGAGGTGCCCTCAGCAGGAAAAATCCAGGAGACTCTTATATCCAAGTAACCATGAGAAAACCAGAAGTGGAGTTGTGGCTCAAAGAGGTACAGTGCTTAGCCTTGCACCCAAAAAAAGCTCAGGGACAGCATCCAGGCTCTTAGTCCAATCCCTAGGACTGACCAAAAATAAACAATAACTAAGATTCCATCTCATCCAGTCAAGAGCAGCAGCCATCAAGAAAACAAACAGGCTGGGAACGCGGCTGAGTGGTAGAGCGCTTGCCTGGCATGCATGAAGCATGAAGCCCTGGATTCGATTCCTCAGCACCACATACACAGAAAAAGCCAGAAGTGGCGCTGTGGCTCAAGTGATAAGAGTGCTAGCCTTGGGGCTGGGGATATGGCCTAGTGGCAAGAATGCTTGCCTCAAATACATGAGGCCCTGGGTTCAATTCCCCAGCACCACATATACAGAAAATGGCCAGAAGTGGCACTGTGGCTCAAGTGGCAGAGTGCTAGCCTTGAGCAAAAAGAAGCCAGGCCCTGAGTTCAAGGCCCAGGACTGGCAAAAAAAAAAAAAAAAAAAAAGAAGCTCAAGGACAGTGCCCAGCTGTCTGAGTTCAAGTCCCAGGTCTGGCAGAGAAAAAAAGAAAAGAGAAGAAAAGAAACAACCAATGCTGGTGAGGCTGCAGGGAAAGAGGATCCCTGATACACTGCGGGGGCACATAAACGAGTGCAGCCTTCGTGGAAACCAGTGTGGAGGGGCCTCAAAAGCCTAAAAGTAGACCTTCCTTCCTTCTAACCCTACCACACCACTACTGAGTATATATCCGAAGCAGACTAAATCAATATACCAGAAAGACACATAGCCATCATATCGCTGCTCACAAAATCCAAACAATAGAATCAACTGATGCCTAACAACAAATGCATGGATAAAGAAGATGTAGGAACACACACACACACACACACACACATTATGGAATATCAACACAGTCATAACGCAAAATGAATCATGATATTTGCCAGAAAATGGATACAACTATAGGGTATCATACTGAGCGAGACAAGAACAGCTCTAAAACAAAATACCACTTTTCCACTATAAATGGAAACTAGACCTAAAAGACATACATATTCATGGACATCTATATAGATATATATCCATACATGTAATTAGGAGTATACTTAAATATAAGCCATGAATCAAGCTAGGAGACTACTCAAGTGAAGAAAGAGATGGGAGAATAGAAAAAGACAGCAAATGATTTTATAAAGATTGCAAGTATATCTGGGGACAGTATAGAGTAGCGTAATGAAATTGGTGATCAACAGGGGATGGTGGAGGAGATATCCACTCTAGTTGGGAGGGATCAATGGGAGGGGACTGGAATGGCAGGGAGGATAAAAGAGGTCAAATCAGGAATGGGGACAGAGAGCCTGCCTGGTAAGAGAGGATGAGACTGGAACACATGCAAACATAGATGAAGATGTGACACCTCCATAGAACTAATATATAAGTGATACTTTTAACAGATCTATCTTTTTAGAAATTTCAAATGGACATTGTTATTATAGTTATGGTCATGGATAAACCTGGGGGACATTATGCTGAATGAAAGTCTCCAGACACAATAACAAATAATGTATGACCTTATTCACATGTGAAACCTAATAAAGTTGAACCTGAAGAAACAGAGGAACTAGGGGACAGGAGAGGAGGGTCAAGGGATATGGAGATTGGGTAGAGCTAGAAGTGATAGGAAGAAAAGGGCTACACAGTACAGTCACGCGTATAAACTACGAATTACAAAAGCAAGCTCCCTCCAGGCCCCAGCCATCTATCAAGAAGAAGAGACAATGGGGCTGGGGATATAGCCTAGTGGCAAGAGTGCCTGCCTCGGATACACGAGGCCCTAGGTTCGATTCCCCAGCACCACATATACAGAAAACGGCCAGAAGCGGCGCTGTGGCTCAAGTGGCAGAGTGCTAGCCTTGAGCGGGAAGAAGCCAGGGACAGTGCTTAGGCCCTGAGTTCAAGGCCCAGGACTGGCCAAAAAAAAAAAAGAAGAAGAGACAAGCCTTCTGCCTCCTCAAATGCCTCCATTCAGGGAAGTTACTTCCATGAAGGAATCAAACTGTCCACAGTCAGGCGCTGGTGGCTCACGCCTGTAATCCTAGCTCCTCTGGAGGCTGGGATGAGAGGCTTGTGGTTCAAAGCCAACCCACAAAGGAAAGTCCATGAGACCCTTATCTCCAACTAATCACTTGAAAACCAGAAGTGGTGCTGTGGCTCAAAGTACTAGCCGTACACAAAAGAGCTCAGGGACAGCCATCCAGTCTCTGAGTTCAAGCCCCAGGACTGACCAAACAAAACAAAAATGTCCACAACACTTTCTAATGAAAAGGTTGGGGGAAAAAACTAGGCGGGGGGGGGGGGGGTGGGGGGGCGGGTGTCGTTTGTGGGGCTTGAACTCAGGGCCTGGGCGCTGTCCCTGAGCTTTTTCGCCCAATGCCAGCACTCTGCCACTTTGCGCCTCAGCACCACTTCCAGTTTTTGAGTTGTTAATTGGAGTTAAGAGTCTCATGGACTTTTCTGCCTGGGGTGGCTTCTAACCGTGATCCTCAGAGCTCAGCCTCCTGAGTAACTAGGATGACAGGCGTGAGCCACTGGAGCCTAGCTGAGCTTGAACTCAAGGTCTGGGCCCTGTCCCTGAGCTTTTTCCACTCAAGGCTAGGGATCTACCACTTGTAGCCATAGTGCTACAGCTGGTTTTCTGGTGGTAATTGGAGATAAGAGCCTCACAGACTTTCCTGTCTGGACTGACTTTCAACTTCGATCCTCAAATGTTAGCCTCCTGAGGAGCTAGGATTATAGGCATGAGCCATCAGCACTGAGCCAACTTTTTCTTTTTTTTTTTTTTTTTTTGGCCAGTCCTGGGGCTTGGACTCAGGGCCTGAGCACTGTCCCTGGCTTCCTTTTTGCTCAAGGCTAGCACTCTGCCACTTGAGCCACAGCGCCACTTCTGGCCGTTTTCTATGTATGTGGTGCTGGGGAATCGAACCCAGGGCTTCAGGTATACGAGGCAAGCACTCTTGCCACTAGGCCTTATTCCCAGCCCAACTTTTTCTTTTTGATAGAGACTCTCACTATGTAGCACAGGCTGGTATTAAACTGGAAATCCTCTGTATTCCACCTCTGGAGTACTGGGTTTACAGGTATGCACTACCAAGCCATGGCTAGGTTAAAGAATTTTAATAGTGGGAAAGACTTAATCATACCAAAACTGTACAGAAAAAAAAGCAGGCAATGTAATAAACAGGAGCAATGACAAGTAACTTCTAATTACTGCTAATTAGTGTAAATGGTATTAACACTACATTCAGCTCATTCAAATTGTCCTGCCAAAACTAAGCGAAGTGCAGAGTATTTATTAACAGCTATGAACACAGGAAAAAAGGTCACTGAAAAGTCCCCCAGGGCTCTGTATTCTAGCCTGGTCTCTTCCACCCTCACCTCTGAAATGATGAGGTGCTCCCCTTCTGCATGCAGCATCCACATGCAGGCTTCCCCAGTGCAGCAGGAAGTGGCTCACCAGACAACTATTAAGATGCATAAACGGAGGGATATTTGGAGCAGCTGCGAAAACTCTATTAGGAATAACAAAATGGGTAAGTGAATCCCAAACTCTTTAAGGTTAAATACTCACTTGGGTGAGGTTTAACAACATAACAATAGCCTACAATAATGAAATGGCTTTTCAAACTTTTCCGCCAAAGCACCCCCCAAAGGCACAGGAAAGAGAACGCTGAGGGTAAGCACTCTGAAGCAACTCAATGGATGTGAAGCATTGTGTGCTGTGCTAAAACTTCACGCATGCTTTACATTAAACCTGGAAACATATCCTCCCCCCCATCACTCTTACCCAGTTTCTTTTGGAAACTGAGGCAGTGGGGATGCTCTGCTTCCCCTTCCAGTCCTGACAGTGAGTCCCTCCCACACGTCTCTCTTCTCTCCCTCTGGGCACAAGTAAGTGGTACTATGTCCCCAAGTTCCCCCCACTCCCCCCATCATTCTCTGCACTTTAGAGCAAACTTTCCCCCATCAGCTAACACACTTTCGCCCACCATGCCTACTGACCCCTCTTGCTGAAGTCCTTGAGACCTCCGCATTGCCATAAGCAAGCGTCAGTACATGCTTAGCTGCTTGTTGAACAACTCCACCTCCCCCATCCTTTCCAGACTGCTATCTGACCACCAACTCAGAATCTCTACTTGAGCACCCAAAAGGCACTCCAACTTAGCAGGTCCCTCTTACCTAACTAACAATTCCTGGGCTCAGTAGCTGGCACCCAACTACTCAGGACACAAAGGAACATCCTTCTTCACACAGCCTCATCTGGTCCAGCAACGAAACTTGTCGGAGCTCCACCTTCAAATACTTCCCAAATCCAGATACTTCTCACCACGTACCGGCTACACTGGCCTCTTGCTGCTCCTCAAACATGGAAAACATAGTCCCACTCAGGTCTTTCTGCTTCCTGATCCTCTGCCTAAAACATTTGGCCAGGCCTTACCTTTACCTGGCTCCATCTCTCAACTTAAATATCGCCTGCTCAGAAAGACCTTTCCTGGAAAATTTATCAGGGAAAAAAACTCAGTCCACATTTGCCATGAGCCTGTTTCCCCTTTCCTTCCTAATACTGCTCTTCAGTATTAACTGATACAATGACTGGTTGGTTGACTGAGTCCCTCTCCTCCATTAAAATAAACTTCAAGAGTGCCAGAATTTGGATTCACCACTACCATGTCCATTCTCTTCCCTTGGAAAAGACTTTTTAGAGAAATGCAATTCTTTGTTGAGTAGGTCTGTTCAGTCTTAATTTATCACCTGATGCTTTGTCAAAATGAGACTTCAAACACAAGAATCTGCATGGTAATAAACTTCAAGGTAAGCAAACATTATTAAACACTATTGTGTGGCCTATCCTGGCAGCAGTCACACAAGTTCAAGGTGATTCATCACAACAGAGTGTAAAACAGAAAAAAAAAAAAAAAAGGAAACCTAAGTGTCCAACAATAAAGAACTGAACCAAGGGCTGGGAATATGGCCTAGTGGCAACAGTGCTTGCCTCGTATACATGAAGCCCTGGGTTCAATTCCCCAGCACCACATATACAGAAAATGGCCAGAAGGGGCGCTGTGGCTCAGGTGGCAGAGTGTTAGCCTTGAGCAAAAAGAAGCCAGGGACAGTGCTCAGGCCCTGAGTCCAACCCCAGGACTGGCCAAAAAAAAAAAAAAAAAAAAAAAAAGAACTGAACCAAGAAACTCTGATGGGCACGGGTGGTTCACTCCTATAACCCCAGCTTCTTAGGAGGCTGAAATCAAAGGACCACAGTACAAAAACAGCACAGGCAGTAAATCAATGAAAACTCTCCTAATTCATTAATCAATAATCTCTAATTAATCAACAAAAAGCTGCAAGTGGAACTGTTGCTCAAGTGGTAGAGTGCTAGCTTTGAGCACAAAAGCTCAGGGATAGTGCCCAGACCCTGAGTTCAGGCCCCACGAGTGGCACAAAAAGAAATTCAGGCATACGATTATGGCATAATGGTGCTATTAAGAAATACCTTGAAGCCTGGTGCTGGTTGCTCACACCTGTAATCCTAGCTACTCAAGAGGCTGAGATCTGAGAATTGTAGTTCATAGCCATCCCAGGCAGAAAAATTCATGAGACTCTTATTGCCAGTTAACCACCAGAAAAGCACAAGTGTCGCTGTGGCTCAAAGTGGTAGAGCACTAGGCTTGAGCAGCTCAGGGACAGCCAGCACCTAGGACCTGAGTTCAAGCCCCACCACAAAAAGAAAAGAAACAAAGAGAGAGAGGGAGGGATGGAGGGGAAAAATTACCTTGAACCAATAGAAATATGAAAATATAACAATTTAGATGGTCTATTAGTAATATAAAAAAGCAAAGAGAAACAGGTAATTTAATGTCTATTATTTAATACAACATAAAATGGGTTTTTTTGGCCAGTCCTGGGGCTTGGACTCAGGGCCTGAGCACCGTCCCTGGCTTCTTCTTGCTCAAGGCTAGCACTCTGCCACTTGAGCCACAGCGCCACTTCTGGCCGTTTTCTGTATATGTGGTGCTGGGGAATTGAACCCAGGGCCTCATGTATATGAGGCAAGCACTCTTGCCACTAGGCCATATTCCCAGCCCCATAAAATGTTATTTCTTGTTGCTCTTGGTTTTTTTTTTTTGACACAGTATCTCACTATGTAGCCTAGAATGGCCTCAAAGTCACCCTCAACCTTCTGGGTTATAGATTATAGATGTGTAACACCTTTTTAAAAACAATGTTTTTAAACCAGTCCTGGAGCTTAAACTAGGCCTGGGTGCTGTTCTTGAGCTTCTTTGTGCTCAAGGCTAGCCCTCTACCACTTGAGCCACAGCACTACTTCTGGCTTTCTCTGAATAGTTTATTGGAAATAAGAGTTTCATGGACTTTCATGCCCAGGCTGGCTTTGAACCATGATACTCAGATGTTAGCCTTCTGGGTAGCTAGGATTATAGGCATGAGCTACCAGCACACAGCTAAAACAATTTTTTAATTGTTGTTATAACGGTGATGTACAGAGTAGTTACAGTTATATGTTAGGTAAAGTACACTTTTTCTTCTGGACAATGTCACTCTTTCCATGCTCTCTCTCTTCTTAGTGCTGATACTGGAGCTTCTTGAACTCTGGGCCTCATGCTCTTACTTGGCATGTGCTCATAACTGGTGCAATAGCACTTGAGTCATGCCTCCACCCTCAGCTTTCGCTAGCTACTTGGAAATAAAAGTCTTGAGGTTCTGTCTAGACAGAATGACTTTGATCTTTGATCTTTAGATCTCAGCTTCCTCAGTAGCCAGAATCATAGGTGTGATCCACTAGCACCTGGCTGGCAATACTTTTTGATACTAAATACACACTGAAACCATAAAACTTCAACAGGACATAATGGGACATGCTTGTAATACCAATATTTGGAAGGCTGAGGCAGGAGGATCTCAAGTTCAAAGACAGCCTGGGCGATATATTATTAAATAAACTGGTATGTGGCTCAAGTGGTAGAGTGTTGGCCTGGCAAATGCCAGATCCTGAGTTTAAATGTCAGTACTACCAAAAAAAGTGTGAATTAAAATGTTTTAGGGGCTGGGAATGAGGCTTAGTGGTAGAGTGCTTGCCTTGCATGCACGAAGCCTGGGTTTGATTTCTCAGTACCACATACACAGAAAAAAGCTGCAAGTGGTGCTGTGGCTCAAATGGTAAAGTACTGGCCTTGAGTACAGAGAGGCTCAGGGACAGAACCTCGGCCCTGGGTTCAAGCCCCAGGACTGGCAAAAGAAAAAGTTTTAGGAACTGGAGGCATGGCTTAAGTGGCAAAGTGTTGTCTGTGAAAGCATAAGTTCAAGCCCTGTGACTGGCATAAACAACAACAACAACAAAAGAAACTGTTATCATGAGATCATTTGCTTTATTTTTTTCATACTAAGTCTTCAAAGTTGAGTTTGCAGGGCTGGGAATGTAGCTTAGTGGCAGAGTGCTCACCTAGCATGCACAAAGCCCTGGGGTCGGTTCCTCAACACCACATAAACAGAAAAGGCTGGAAGTGGCACTGTGGCTCAAGAGGTAGAGCGAAAAGAAGCCAAGGACAGGGATCAGAGGGCCCTGAGTCCAAACCCCAGGATTGCCCCCCCGCAAAAAAAAACCAAGTTGCTGGCTGTACTTCAAGGGCTCACCATGTCAGCTCATACATACTAGAACAGTACAGTTACCAATTAAGAAGAGAAAAATGTTCATGGTACAAATGAAACAAACAAATTATGTTTTTCAGAAACTGTAAAACATATATAAAAATGTTAAGGCTGCAAAAGAGACAAAATAATCTTCAAAAAAATAAATTTGGACTCGAAATTACCAATATCAAAACTTACTATAAAGCTGGATGCAATGGCTCACACTAAGAATCCTAGCTACTCAGGAGGGAAAGATCCGGAAGATTAAAGCTCAAGGCCAGCCAGTAGAAGAAGTTTACAAGACTCCCATCTTAATCTTATAAAATAGGTCTCCTTTGGGTTGGGAGGGGTGAGGGGTGACATCAATCAAGATACATTGTACTTAGAAAGTGGTTTATTGGGCTGGGAATATGGCCTAGTGGCAAGAGTGCTTGCCTTGTATACATGAAGCCCTGGGTTCGATTCCCCAGCACCACATATATAGAAAATGGCCAGAAGTGGTGCTGTGGCTCAAGTGGCAGAGTGCTAGCCTTGAGCAAAAGGAAGCCAGGGACAGTGCTCAGGCCCTGAGTCCAAGGCCCAGGACTGGCAAAAAAAAAAAAAAAAAAAAGTGGTTTATTGAGTGGTAACTTACCTCTTTGTACAACTACTTAACGATGAATTAAAAAAAATAAGTCACCATCCAAGACCTGCTTCCTAGAGCAATTTGGAAATTCTCTGTCTTTAAAATTCTCAGGCAGTCCCTTCTCTCGGGTTATCTCAGAACCCCTCTAACACCTGACTAGCACAGTCCTTCTACACTGAGTTTTCATAAATACAGAAACTTTAGAATTCTCCAGCATCAGTCTGAGAAAGTAAACATGTGCCCCCCCTTCCCACATCCTGTTCATCCAGCACACCAAGCAACAAATGAGTGCAACTGCTGTTTAAATATCAATACCTGGTCCATGCATTCTTCCGTATCTATCAGAGACTTCATGGATCTCAAACATGACTTACAGACTCGAAGGGCGCATGGGCGCACTGCCTAAACTTCCTTCCAGCACTGATTTGCATGCTGTTGTAATTATGCCAAAACAGTTGTACAAGTTTTCCATTTCCTTTTTTTTTTTTAATGAGAAAAGCCCAGACACCATGTTTTACTTCAAAAGCTTTCTGACAACAACAATATGTGGCTCTTTTTCTGAAGGTAGACAGGCCAGAGAAACCCCAGGAGGTGCAATCACTGCCCCCACCCCTCCCCACTTTGGCCTCAGTTCTTTTCATACTCCAAAAGGTGAAGAAAAAATAGCTGACAGAAAAATCCCCTATGCAAAAACCCCAACTCTGGGGGAAGGAGGGTGGGTCCTTGTGAATCATCCCTGCCTCTTCCACGTGAAAGGGAGCACAGGTGAGCAGGCTCTCATCCCAACAGGCCAGAGCAAGGGCACAGCCCTGGGGTCTGAGGGCACCAGTAGGAAATGGGTTAGCAGGACTGGCCGGTACAGGCCCACTGCAGGCAGATGACAAACTGGCACGAGAGCAGGCAGGCATCCAGAGGAAGACGGTTATAGCCCTTTAGGGGAGGGCTGCACATTAGGGAACACCACAGGGCAGGATGAAGGGGAGACAGCATCTGGAACACCAGCCTGGAAGAAGTGCTGGCCTGGGCTGGGGAACCAAGCTATGGGAAAAGCAGCAGGAAACAAATGCAGCAGTGGTACTCACTGGACACTATGCTGAAAACGAACTACACACCCTGTGGGTAGGGACAGGAGGTAAAAGCTGGGAGAGAGCAAGTGAAGGGTGACACTGTCCAGACAGAAATGAACTCATTACCTGACAATGAACCATAATGCCTCTGTACATCACCTCTATATTAACAATAAAAAAAAAAGTAAAGCAGTAGAAACAACTGAGCACCAGGGACCAATGTGAGGGAGAGGGGTCAATGAATGACTCTCCCCTTAGACCTCCTATCTGTCTGGTAGCAGGAAGGAAACAAAAAGTTCTAGCTGAAGTATCATAATTTGCCATCTCTTGTCACCCAGAGAACAAAGATGAATGAAAATGAACAAACCAGCTATTTAACCCAACAGTGGCAACTTGCTTATGAGAACAATATTCATCACATTAAATTATGTTTCTCATTAAAATGCTAATTATTTTGGTGGCTTTTATATTTTAGTGCATGCTTTTATGATTACATGAAGATTATATTTATGTCTAGTATATATTTGTAGTGTATAAATAGCACAATAAAAATAAAGCAAAAGAAAAAGTTCTAGCTGAAGATCAAGTTAAAAAAATAAGACAAGGGACTGGGAATATGGCCATGGGTAGAGTGCTTGCCTCACATACATGAAGCCCTGGGTTCGATTCCTCAGCACCACCTATATAGAAAAAGCCAGAAGTGGTGCCGTGGCTCACGTGGTAGAGTGCTAGCCTTGCATGAAAATAAGCTCTGGGACAGTGCCCAACCCTGATTTCAAGCCCCAGCACTGGCACAAACACAGAGAGGGGAGGGATCTAGCTATAGGTCTATGGGACCCTGAGTGGGTTTTTTTTGGTTGTTGTTTTGTTGTTTTTGTTTTCTGCTATTTCTAGTGTCACTAATGAGGGAAAACTCCAAGAAGGCACCCTACAAGCCCCTTCCTGAGTTCTCCCAGAACCCCTCTTCCCAGCACGGTCTGGAAGGCTTCCTATGGTGACGACATATTATCAAATTCCTGAGTGATGGAATGCCCCCATGCAGGACTCCGTGGACTGCACCACTTTCCCTTGCTCTGAACACCACACTGAGGGTCAAGTCCTGGTAGACCACCCCATAAACGTGAACTAAGACACAGCGCTGCTTGGCAGCAAACAGAAATATGCAGCAGAAGTGAAAAAAAGTTGGAACATTTACACGGTAGCTACATTGTGCCTGTGGGTTCACTAGCTGAGGTGCGACTGCACACACTGTCCAAGTATAGATTTTTAAATTGTGCTCCCAAAATCCTAGCTCATCCCGCTGCTCCTTCAGTGTGTAAAGTCTGTGGAGCCTCCCATGTCTACCTGCTGGCGGCCTTCCAAACCCCACCCCCAGTGCTGGCACCCAAACTCCTAATTCTCCTTCTAGTGCTCCTCCACATTAGCCACTACCTCCCACATCTGGTGTCAGCGTGTTCCTGCCATGACCTATTGTACGTCCTCTAGCCCAGGTCCTGCCCTAATGAAGGTTCTGGAGGGGAGCTTCTTTGGGAAAATCCCTCCTGTCGTCAGAACAGAGAAGTATTCTGGCCTAAGCATTAGCTTACTGACCTAATCATCTTGTGACCTGGCCTTTTAGTTTCTGTTCTACAGCCTCTTCCATGAAGCACAATGTTCCAGATTAAAGTTTCTGGGCTGAGTTGTTTCTGTTTTGTTTTTGGTGATAGTCCTGAGGTTTGAACTCAAGGTCTGGGCGCTGTCCCTGAGCTTTCCTGCTCAAGGCTGGCGCTCTACCATTTGAGCCACAGCTCCACTTCTAGCTTTTTGGTGGTTACTTGGAGAAAAGAGCGTTGTGGACTTTCCTTCCCGGACTGGCTTCAAACTGAGACCTTAGCCTTCTAAGTAGATACAGGCGTGAGCTACCAGCCCTCATCATGGTATTTTTCTTTGTATACTTAGAACAGAAAAACATAGTCCAAGCCTAGACAGGCATACAGTAGATAAATATGGGCTAATTGGATGGGTAAATGTTTGGTGGACATCCTGTCTTTTCTTTCTTTAACTTTAGATGTAATTTGTCATTTTTATGGTGAATTCATTTATGCTGAGTTCACTGTATTTTGACAGCTCTGACACTCATCTAGACATACCACATGCTGGTCCCTTATCAGGAAATGAGGGTTTCCACAAGAGGAATTTTTGCTTACCAAAAATCGGCTGTGGCTCCTGACTGACCACTGTGTCTCTGTCACTGGACCTTGACAAGAAGCCACCTGTCCTTCTACCCTCCTTTCCAACTTCTGCCCTCCCAGACACTGTCCATGTGCCCAAAATTATGTGGAGACAAAGATGAGTTAATTGAAAATGTCACACTTAGCCAGGTGCTGGTGGCTCCCACTTGTAATCCCACATACTCAAGAGAAAAGGATGAGATCTGAGGATCAAGATTCAAAGCCACCCAGCACAGAAAAGTTTGTGAGACTCTTATCTCCAATAAATTACTCAGAAAAAGCCAGACATGGTATTGTGGTCCAAGAGCTAGTGCCAACTAAAACCAAACAACTACTCAACATATAAAGGTCAAAAATTGACCTCTCAGTGGAATACAATAGCTCAAAAGCTATTATGTACGTTCATATACGACTACTGTCGACATATTGTCTAATGTCGACATTACATTTAAAGCCCTAGGCGAATTTTCTTTGGCATAGGCCACTGTATATGTTCTTTTTTTTTTATTAATTAAATTTTGTTGACAAGGTGTTGTGCAAAAGGGGTACAGTTACATAATAGGGCAGTGAATACATTTCTTGTGATAGCTTATACCCTCGTTTTTCTTAAATTTCATTTTCTTTTCTTTTCTTTTTTTTTTTTTGCCAGTTCTGGCGCTTGGACTCAGGGCCCGAGCACTGTCCCTGGCTTCTTTTTTTTTTTTTTGCTCAAGGCTTGCACTCTAGCACTTGAGCCACAGCGCCACTTCTGGCCATTTTCTATATATGTGGTGCTGGGGAATCGAACCCTGGATTTCAGGTATAATGAGGCAAGCACTCTTGCCCCTAGGCCATATTCCCAGGCCCTATATATGTTCTTGGTACATTGTGTATTGTATATATGTCTACCTGACCTAGGGAAGGGAAAGAAAAACAGGGTGTAAGATATCACAAGAAATGCACACACTGCCCTACTATGTAACTGTACCCTTTTTTGCACAACACCTTGTCAAAAATTTTCGTTTAATTAATAAATAAATAACAAAAAAAAGAGCTAGTGCCTTATGCCAAAGAAGCTCAGGAAGAGGCCCTGAGTTTAAGCCCCAGGACTGGCAAAAAAAAAAAAAAAATATATATATATATATATATACATACATACATACATACACACACACACACACACACACACACACACACACACATATATATATATATATATATATATATATATATATATATCACATCTAGAGAAACAGACCTAGAGCTATCATGTGCAGAGCTGAGGTCTTAATGGAGAAGCCTATCAGTCAACTTTTCTGAGATTGAACCACAGCTCACGGTTCACTGTAAGCACGAAGCATTCCCTAAGAACCCTAGACAAATTGGAAAGCAACTACATTAATTTATCTGAAAGCAAAGTAAGACCTATTTCATAATAAAACACAGGAAAACAGGCTGCGTGCATGTCATCAACTGTAAGAAACGCTTACCCTTTCCTCGGCCCCCATGCTGCACAACCCCAGGACATAGTCACTGTCCTGTGCCACAGAGAACCCTAAAGGGAATTATGGACCCGAAAGACAAGTGATAGCAAGAGAAGCAGTCACAGAAAACAGTGATTTTATCCCTTATGGTATGTCAAAGACCACAAAACTTTGGGGATTTCAAAAAGAAAGGACAATAAAAAGCAGACACTCTTGCTCAAAATATTCAAACATAACATTATTGTGGGCAGAGACTTCAGACCGTGTAGAGCAGAAGCTCTTGACTTCATTCAGGAATCAAGGAAGGGAAAAGAAGGGAGACGAGGATGGAAGGAAGGAGTGCCCAGGGCTCCTCAAATTCCCCTGGGGCCCAGTGGTTTCCCTGTAGGGCGGCCAGGGTTCTCTGTGCAGCTGGAGGCAAAGGTGCCCACAGGACCCAGGCAGAAATGACTTCCCTCACTAATGTCCACACAGGTTGCTGCTCTGGAGCCAAGGAGCCAACTTCTGGTTTCATTATTTAAATCTGTTCGCTCCCCCCCCCCCCCGACCTCATCACATCTGCTCTGACTCAGTGGAGCCAGGCTGAAAAGTGAGGGGGAAAAGAAAATGAGATTTCTTTGTTAGCCAATATGCACACATACCTCTGCACATGCAAACTATCCCTTTTATACATAAGTAACCAGAAGTGTATTCTAACTAGACCCCAAGGAATCTAGGATGATTTAGGTAAAGAAAAGGAGATTCAGGATATGTAGGCTCACTAACATTTCCTCAATAAAGATTTAAGGTGGGGGGGGACAGAAAAAAATACAGGGCTGGGAATGTGGCTTAGTGGTAGAGTGCTCACCTAGCATGCATGAAGCCCTGGGTTGGATTCCTCAGCACCACATATCTAGAAAAGGCCACAAGTGGCGCTGTGGCTCAAGTGGTAGAGTGCTACCCGTAAGCAAAAAAGAAGCCAGGGGAGATAGGAATATGGCCTAGTGGCAAGAGTTCTTGCCTCGTATACATGAAGCTCTGGGTTCGATTCCCCAGCACCACATATATAGAAAACGGCCAGAAATGGCACTATGGCTCAAGTGGTAGAGTGCTAGCCTTGAGCAAAAAGAAGCCAGGGATAGGGGCTGAGGATATGGCCTAGTGGCAAGAGTGCTTGCCTTGTATACATGAGGCCCTGGGTTCGATTCCCCAGCACCACATATACAGAAAATGACCAGAAGTGGTGGTGTGGCTCATGTGGCAGAGTGCTAGCCTTGAGCAAGAAGAAGCCAGGGACAGTGCTCAGGCCCTGAGTCCAAGGCCCAGGACTGGCCACTAAAAAAAAAAAAAAAAGAAGCCAGGGATAGTGCTCAGGCCCTGAGTTCAAGCCCTAGGACTGGCAAAAAAAAACAAAAAGAAGCCAGGGACAGTGCCCAGGCCCTGAGGTTCAAGCCCCATGACTGACCAAGAAAATAAAAACAAACCTAATGAAGTACAACAAGTATCTACATTTTATATAACAATTTCATTTCATAAATGACTATATTCTAGAAACTTATTCATAAATTCCTTATTCAGAGCACCTAAAACACTTTCTCACAGAGAGCAGAAGTTGTGGTTCTATTTCAAAAGCAAATACGACACATATTCCTAAGAGCACTGTAGAATCTAGCCATTTGCATGTGGATTAAAGATGGTCACAAATCTTTCACATTTCCCTCATCAAGACAGAGGGCCCATTCCTCCTTCCTTGAAGAAGCCCTGTGGCTTCTCTGGCCAACAAAACATGGCAGACTAATGCTACACTGACTCCCAGACACACACTTAAAGGGCAGGCAGCTTCCGTTCTCTCCTGGTACACCCACTCTAGAAGTCCTGCACTGATATGCAGTCTGGCATTCAAACAATGAGAGTACATGGTGGTATCTGAAATCCAGGAACTGGTGGTTCACATCTGACATCCTAGCTACTCAGGAGGCTGACATCTGAGGATAATGGTTCGAAGCCAGCCTAGGTAGAAAAGTTCATAAGACTTTTTTTTTTTTTTTGGTCAGTTGTGGGGCTTGAACTCAGGGCCTGGATGCAGTTCCTGAACTCTTTTTGCTCAAGGCTCACACTATAACCACTTGAGCCACAGCTCCACTTCTAGTTTTCTGGTTGTTATTTGGAGGTAAGAGTCTCACAGGCTTTCTTGCTTGGGCTGGCTTTGAACTGTGATCCTCAGATCTCAGCCTGCTGAGTAGCTAGGATTACAGGTGTGAGCTACCAGTGTGGACCTATGAGACCCTTATCTCTAACTACCAAAAAGCCACAAGTAGAACTGTGGTTAAATGGCAAGAGTGCTAGCCTTGAGCAAAAAAACTAAGGAATAGCATCCAGGCTCTGAGTTCAAGCCCCAGTATATGAACAGGCACATAGGTCACATATAATGAGCACCCGCGGGTGTGTGTCGCGTGCGCGTACGCACGCACACACACACACACACACACACACACACACACAGAGCCCTGAAACTTCATGGAGAAAGAAGCCACCAAGAAGGAGCCACTGAACTGGCCATCTGACCATTTAAGCATGTGAGTGCGGATATTCTGTACCCTCAAGACCAGACCCGCCACTAGATGAATACCAGTGAGTGACTTCAGGCAATGTAACTGGGACAGAAGGACCACCAGGTATTAGAGCACGAGTGTGTACTGGGAAACAAGAAGTATGTGGCGCCATAGAAACCCTCATAGAGTTTCCTATGTGCGCTGAGTTAGGGGAGGGAAAGCAACAAAATTATGGAGAAATATGATGTATAGCCAGGCACCAGTGGCTCACACCTGTAATCCTAATTACTCACAAGGTTGAGATCTGAGGATTGTGGTTCAAAGCTAGCTCAGGCAGGAAAGTCCATGAGATTCTTTCCTCCAATTAACTACCAAAAGCCCAAAGTAGGGCTGGGGATATAGCCTAGTAGTAGAGTGCTTGCCTCATATACATGAAGCCCTGGGTTCGATTCCTCAGCACCACACATATAGAAAAAGCCAGAAGTGGTGCTGTGGCTCAAGTGGCAGAGCGCTAGCCTTGAGCAAAAAGAAGCCAGGGACAGTGCTCAGGCCCTGAGTCCAAGGCCCAAGACTGGAAAAAAAAAAAAAAAAGCAGAGACTTGAAAAGAATTCAATATAATTAGTCATTAAGCAACTACAAATCAAAACCACAGTGAGATTAACACTTCACACTCACTAGAATAGCTTTAATCAGAAAAAAAAAAAAACCACAAGAAAAACAGGGCTGGGACTGGCATAGCGGTAGAGTGCTTACTTAGCATCCATGAAGCCTGGGTTCGATTGCTCGGTACCACATAAACAGAAAAAGCTGGAAGTGGTGCTGTGACTCAAGTGGTAGAGTGCTAGCCTTAAGCAAAAACAAAAACTCAGGGACAGTGCCCAGGCCCTGAGTCCAAGATCCAGGACTGGCCCCAAAAAAAGCAGTGTTAATGAGACATACAATATTCCAGTTTCTATACTAGAACACTGCTGGGGGCAGTAAGTTAAACACAGGCTTACAGTATTCCTAGATATAAAATAGAGAGGCTAAAAACACATCTACAGCTGGGTGCAGATGGCTCACACCTGTCATCCTACCTACTCAGGAGGCTGAGATCTGAGGATCACAATCCAAAGCTAGCCTGGACAGGAAAGTCTGTGAGACTCATCTCCAATGAACCACCAGAAAGGCAGAATGGTGCTGTGGCTCAAAGTGGTAGAGTGCTAGCCTTTACCGAAAGAGCCCAGGGACAGCACCAGGCCCTGAATTTCAAGCCCCACGTCCAACAAAAGAAAAAAAAAGTTTCATAATCTTTCCTGCCAGGACTGGTTTCAAGCCACAATCCTCAGATCTCAGCCTCCTGAGTAGCTAGGATTACAGGCATATAAGCCCACAGTGCCCAGCCCTGAGCTATTTTTGATAAGCTGAAAAGTAACAAGAAAAATTAAAATTTTTTGCCAGTCTTGAGGCTTGAACTCAGGGCCTGAGCACTGTCCATGGCTTCTTTTTGCTCAAGGCTAGCACTTTATCACTTGAGCCACAGCGCCCCTTCTAGCTTTTTCTATGTATGTGGCACTGAGGAATCAAACCCAGGGCTTCATATATACGAGGCAAGCACTCTACCACTAGGCCATATTCCCAGCCCTAAATTTTTCATTTATAATCACAGTACCAATCAATTTTCCTAAGCCCAGTCCCTATCTTAGATAAACCAGAACATTCCTCAACCTAGACAAAGCTACCGAAACCATAAGGCCCTTGCTATCATACAACTGCTTCTACCTAGAAGGGCTAGCTTGTCTAACAAAACCATTACCTTCCATTACCCTAAGGAGAATCAGTATCAAGAACTCAGAATTCTCAGCACTTCCTGGAGCAGGAGGACCAGAGAGCCATGAAACAAGCCTCACGCCTTTGGCCCAGCAACTACCAGCACTTCCTAGATTCAAGTTCAAAGACATCTCAGTGGTTCTACAAAAATCTCTAAAATGGCCGGCGGCAGCATGTCCCCACTAACTGTGGAGAAGGCTTCTTTGCCTTTAACTTGTATTCTCCTAAGTCATTTACAGTTATAATTGAACTCAAGATGAATGGGTGCTGGGCTCTCTACAGAGTGCCAGGCCTCAGAGACTTGTTCACCACTAATAAGCTAATGTTTATAAAACTCTATAGACATAAAGACTAAACACTATCATTATTACAGACTACCAGTTTAAATGTAAATTAAAAGAGATAAAGGGGAAAGAAACACATTAGTAAATCACGTTAGGGACCACTACTCAGCAAGATGTAAACAACATCTGAACCACAGGGGTAAAAGCATCTTAAAATTTTTTTAATTTAGTTTTTGCAGTGCTGGAGATGGAACCCAAGCCTTTACATGATAGGCAAAGGCCGTACTCTTACTACAGAGCTATTCCCTATGTCCTAACTGGATTCCCAAAGGACACTGAATGCAATGACACTGCTTACAAGACTCTAACCCAAAATATAGAAAGCGATGTATAAGCCAATACAGGTAAAGCACGTTAGAGGAAAGGGAAAGACTGAGCTGGGTGCTGGGGGCTCACGCCTGTAATCCCAGCTACTCAGGAGGCTGAGATCTGAGGACCAAAGCCAGCCCAGGCAGAAATGTCCCTGAGACTCTTATCTCCAATTCACCAACAGAAAACTGGGAGTAGAGCTGTGGCTCAGTGATAGAGCACAAGGTTTAAGTGAAAAAGCCCATGGACAGTGTCCAGGCCCTGAATTCAAGACCCATGACCAACACACCACACCCCCCACAAAGAAAAAGGGGAAGACTACATGAAAAATGTCTGGAACAATAAAATTTGTTTTAAAACACTATGTAGGAGCTAACCAAAAGTTCGGGATCTGAACAAAATCTAAAACTGGATTGTGATTCAGCTCTAAATGCCCACAGGGCAATCGTTAAAAAAAAAAAAATTCTCAGGCTGGGAATGTGACTTAGTGGTGGAGTACTTGCCTACCATGCATGAAGCCCTGGGTTCAATTCCTCAGTACCACATAACCAGAAAAGGCTGGAAGTGGCGCTGTAACTCAAATGGTAGAGTGCTATCCTTGAGCAAAAGAAGCTAAGGGACAGTGTCCAGTTTTTTGCCAGGACTGGCAAAAAAGTTCTTTCTGGAGTCCAGCAGACTGTTCTCCTTCACCTGTCTAGGATAAGCAGCTGTTCATACCTCAACAAGTAGCCAGTCCTCTTTCCTGGCACCCTCTTCAAACCCAGGAGTCCCCTGTGATCTGAATCTCTGCCAGCCCATGCCTCCCATTCTTTCTATTGCCTTGCTGGCCTCATCATCCTGAGTTTCTCCATAGGAAACACCTCTCACTACCACACAACACTTCTGTTCTCTGTTTGTGACACCTACTGCATTGTGCTCAGCCATGACTCCAAAGTTCCCTCCGGACATGGATCATGTAGCATCTTCTTTCTAGCTTTAGCAATCAGCATAGCTCCTTGGCACACAATCAGTTCTCACAGAAAGGAAAAGTATTGATTAACTGCACACTGAGACACACAGGACTACAAGTTTTCAACGTACGCATTCACTGATGTTTCATCTACATCTGATAATTTCACACAAAACCTGAGTATTCATCCTGTGTTTGCCTGTGACCAGCCATGAGGTCAGGTATAGAATTTCCATTCATGGTGTCATGACGGTGCTCAAGAAGCTGTAGACTTGAGAGCATTTTAGACTCGGAATTTTTGGATTAGTAATGTTCAACCTGTAATCCTCAACCCTAGTTGGAGTTAGAGGCCAGTTTCCCTGGGATAAATCTTGAGAACATATAAAAATGCAGAAAGAAAAAAAAACTATTGTGAGGGCCCTGCTCTTGCTTTGTCATTATTTGATACAGAAGTCACTTACCTGTGTACACTCTGAGCCCAGCGACCTCCCATACAGGAAACAGTTCCTGCCAAGCTCTGTCATACCAAAGGTACACACTAAGACTGTAACACCCTCCCTCTACAACGGCTCAGTCCTCACTGCTGTGAGATATCCCATCTGCCAAAGGCTTTCTCACAAACCCCACTCATAACACAGGGTGACGCCCACTTCACCAGTGGGAAGGCCACTCAGAGGCCAGTCATTCTCTCACAGGCAAGCAGGGCAGGACTTCAGATCCTCAAAGGCCACACCCGCCACAGCACAAAGTGGGACACCGGAGGGCCCCTGAGAGGTCCCAAGGGCCACGGATAAACACAGTGCATCTTTTGGAGCATTAACTTGCTAGAAGATTGGTGGCAAAAGTGTTTCTATTAAAACAGACGCATGACTAAGTATAACATGAAATTTGTATTAAATTTTAGGATACAACATAATGGGCTTGCCCTCATTCCCACTGAGGGGAAACTCACACAGAAAAGCCTCCTGAAACCTGTACATTTCATTTACCCTATAATAAGATTTCAAAGAACAAGCTCCATTAATCTAAAAGGCAGAGAATTTAATTTCCAGTAGAAAGTTATGACTTCTGGGAATTAGTGGTCAAGGAAGGGCTCAAGAGAACTAATCTCCCTATTCTTCCAAGAAAGTTAAAACTTACAGTATTAGCCAGGCACCAGTGATTCCTACCTGTAATGTGAGCTACACAGAAAGTTGAGATTATGGTTCAAAGTCAGCCTAGGAAGGAAAGTCCACAAGTCCCCACCTTCAAAATAGCCACCAAAAAGCCAGGACTGGAGATGTGGCTCAGTGGTAAAGTTCCAACTAAGCATGAAAGCTGAGCAAATACAAAGCTGAATTCAAACTCTAGTATTACACACACACACACACACACACACACACACACACACACACACACACACAGTGTCAAATGAAGTTTCCAATAATGCACGCCTCCTAATCTACCAGAACAGAATGACGATGCTACCTTCCAGAACAGTCACAGGAGGCCCTACAGGACCATGTGCCTAGCTGTAGGGGAAAGAGAAAAGGAAAGCCCTACGAGCACGCCCTTACCTACCTCATGTGTGCCAATGTCTCCTAATGGGCAATAGGCATTATAATGGGCATTAGGCATTGACCTTCCTGGTGAAAATTAATCTATGAAAAATTCCATTGGGGGGCTGGGAATATGGCCTAATGGTAAAGTACTCTCCTTACATATAGGAAGCCCTGGGTTCGATTCCCCAGCACCACATATATAGAAAAAGCCAGATGTGGTGCTGTGGCTCAAGTGGTAGAGTGCTAACCTTCAGCAAGAAGAAGCCAGGGACAGTGCTCAGGCCCTGAGTCCAAGCCCCAGGACTGGCCAAAAACAAAACAAAACAAAACAAAAAAAACCTTCACTGGGCCAGGGGGTATAGATCAAGGAGTAGAATGCTTAGCTAGCAAGTAGAAGCCCAGAGGGCAGGCCAGCGCCAGTGGCTCACGCCTGTAATCCTAGTTCCTCAGGAGGCTAAGATCTGAGGATCGTGGTTTGAACCAGCCTGAATAGGAAAGTTCATGAGACTCCAATTAACCACAAAAAGCGGGAAGTGGAGCTGTGGCTCAAGTGGTAAAGCACTACTAGCCTTGAGCACGAAAGCTCACTGTCAGCACAAAGGCCCAGAGTTCAAGCCCCAGAGCCAGGAAAAACAAAAGTAGAAGTCCTGAGTTCAAACCCTAGAACTTTCAAAAAAATTATCAAGCCAGGCACCAGTAATCCTAGCTACACCTGTAACCCTAGCTACTCAGGAGGCTGAGATCTGAGGATCTCAGTTCAAAGCCAGCCCAAGCAGGAAAATCGATTAGACTCTTATCTCCAGTTAACCACTGGAAGTGGTGCTGTGCCTCAAGTGGTAGAGTGCTTGCCTTGAGCTAAAGAGCTCAGGGAGAGCGCCCAGGCCCAGAGTTCAAGCCCCTTGACAAGAAAAAAAAAAATTACCATGGCTGACTAGGCATAATGGAGCATACCTACTGCTCAGAAAGTTGTGGCAATGGGCTGGGGATATGGCCTAGTGGCAAGAGTGCCTGCCTCATATACATGAGGCCCTGGGTTCGATTCCCCAGCACCACATATACAGAAAATGGCCAGAAGCGGCGCTGTGGCTCAAGTGGCCGAGTGCTAGCCTTGAGCAAAAAGAAGCCAGGGACAGTGCTCAGGCCCTGAGTCCAAGCCCCAGGACTGGCAAAAAAAAAAAAAAAAAAAAAGAAAGTTGTGGCAAGAAGATCCACAGAGTTCAGACCCACCTGGACTACATATCAAGACCATGCCTCTAAAAGAAAGGGTGTCCTGACTCCCTAAAGATACATTTCATCATGTCACCACTACTTTCATACTACCCTTCTTGGTTGATCCGTTTAGCATTTATCTCCGTAAAGATGTCAAGTTTCAGGCTGGGAATGTGGCTTAGCGGTAGAGTGCTTGCCTTGGGTTTGATTGCTCAGCACCACATATACAGACAAAGCTGGAAGTGATGCTGTGGCTCAAGTGGTAGAGTGTTAGCCTTGAGCAAAAAGAAGCCAGGGACAGGGCTCAGGCCCTGAGGTCAAGCCTCAGGACTGGGGGAAAAAAAAAAAAGATGTCGTTTCTAAAGAGCATGGTTTTATCACTGAAGCAGTGTTCCAACTAAAAGGAAATCAAAACAGTAGAACACCAGGTCCCACCGTCTTCCTTGGTTACCATCTAACAATTATGTTTATTATTTTATCTTGTGCCGGTCCTGGGGCTAGAATCCAGGGTCAAGGAGCTGTCCCTTAGCCAGTCAACACTAGCATGCTATCACTTGAGCCACAGTTCTACTCTTGCTTTTTTTTTTGTTGTTTGTTTTTTTGTTTTTTTGGCCAGTCCTGGGCCTTGGACTCAGGGCCTGAGCACTGTCCCTGGCTTCTTCCCGCTCAAGGCTAGCACTCTGCCACCTGAGCCACAGCGCCCTTTTTGGCCGTTTTCCATATATGTGGTGCTGGGGAATCGAACAGAGAGCTTCATGTGTTGGAGGCCACTAGGCCATATTCCCAGCCCTACTCTTGCTTTTATGAAGGTTAACTAGAGATAAGAATCTTACTGACTTCCCTGCCCAGGCTGGTTTCAAACCATGACCCTTAAATCCAGGCTTCCTAAGGAGCGAGGATGACAGACGTGAGCCACCTGCACCAGCTATATTTATTTTAACTGTTTGTTGTTGTTGTTGCTGCTGCTGTTTTGTCAGTGGGGCTTGAACTCAGAGCCTGGGCACTGACCCTGAGCCTCTCTATGCTCAAGGCTAGCCCTCTACCACTTGAGCCGCTGCACCACTTCCAGCTCTTGAACGGTTTATTGGATGTAAGAGTTTCATTGGGACTTTTCTGCCCAGGCTGTCTTCAAAAGATGCTCCTCAGATCTCAGCCTCTGGAGTAGCTAGGTTTACAAGCACGAGCTAGTACCTGGCGGTATTTGTTTTTTTCTTTTCTTTTTTGGAACTGGGGATCAAACCTAGGATATTGCACTTGCTAGGCAAACACTTTGTCACTAAGCTACAACCTAGCCCTATTTTTTTGTTCTTTTTGCCAGTCCTGGGGCTTGAACTCAAGCCCTGTGGTACTGTTCCTGAGCTTCTTTTTGCTCAAGGTTAGTAAGCCACAACTTGAGCCATAGTGCCACTTCTGGCTTTTTCTAAGTAGTTTATTGGCGATGAGTCTCATAGACCTTCCTGCCCAGGATTTGAACCATGATCCTCGGCTCTCAGCCTCCTGAGAAGCTAGGATTACAAGAAAGAGCCACCAGCTCAAGGCTAAGATGTCTACTCTTCCATGGTGAATTCCAACCACACTTCTACTTACCTAACACAAACCAATAATTCACATATTGTGCCTTCTCAGATTTTCAGAACAAGTCTTTACTTTCAGCCAAATGGTCAGCTCCCCAAGGGAAGAATGGTAACTTCTCATTTTCTTCATCATTCTTGCACTAGCTCCTGTCCTCATGGCTCAAATTTCTGTGGGGCTCTGGCGTCCTCTGTCATGAAGCACAGGGCCGGACAACGTCCCAGATTTCTGCAGATCACACCTCCAAAAACAGATGTTGCATCTCACTCATCCTAGTACAGTAACTAGAATATTATGGGAACTCAGGGCACATTAACTGAACATTAATTAAGTGAGAAAAAGACTCCCAAGTTCCAGTTAATGATCTGCTTATCTGAAGGTATACCGAATGTAAGAATTCTAACCTGACATCTTAAGCCAAGTCACCTTCATTTTATGACACCCACTAGCTGCCGGCAATTTTCCATCAAAAAATTGAAAACAAAAAAATGTTGGAAACATCACCTTTTCCTTTCTAGGCTAGTCTGTCTCCCCACTCCTTTCCTGGAATAGGTGTGTATGTGTGTGTGTTTGAACTCAGGGACCGGGCACTGTCCCTGAGCTTTTGTGCTCAAGGTTAACACTCTACTACTTGAACCACAGCTCCACTTCTGGCTTTTTGGTGGTTAACTGGAGACACAAGCGTCTCAGGGACTTTCTTGCTCAGGTTGGCTTTGAACCGCAATCCTCAGATCTTAACCTCCTGAGTTGCTAGGATTATAGGCATTAGCCACCAGTGCCCAACTTCCTAGAATATTTTATGTAGAATTTAGTCAATAAAAGCTTTCCAGAATTGAATGGCATTTTGCATTTTTGCTAATTATGAATAGAAATTATATACATACATTTCTTATACTTTTTCTTTTCTGTTCAACTGAATTTGTCTTTTTATTAGCTACTCGGGAACACACCACACCAATCCTTGCTCTAAACCCTCATGTCTACAGTCCTCCAATCTCCCTCAACGTTGGCTCCATTCCTCCTGCTTAAGACTAAGCAAGCATCATCCCACATTCAGGCCTGGACGCCTCTCTCTGTTCACATTCTAAATCCCCTGGCCTTGCCTCCTATCTCAAATTCTCTGGCCTCAACAGCTTTTCCAAATCCTCTGGCCTTGCTTCTTTTCTCACTGTAGCTCTCTTCTGTTTTCCGCTGTATCCCTAAATCATGGGCAGATGCCAATGGTTCACACCTGTAATCTTACCCAGAAAGTTGAGATCTGAGGAACACAGTTCAAAGCCAGCTCAGGCAGAAAAGTCCATAAGGCTCTTACCCACAATTAGCCACCAAAAACAAACAAACAAACAAAAAAGCCAGAAGTGGGGCTGGGGATATGGCCTAGTGGCAAGAGTGCTTGCCTCGTATACATGAGGCCCTGGGTTCGATTCCCCAGCACCACATATACAGAAAATGGCCAGAATTGGCGCTGTGGCTCAAGTGGCAGAGTGCTAGCAAAAAGAAGCCAGGGACAGTGCTCAGGCCCTGAGTTCAAGCCCCAGGACTGGCCAAAAAAAAAAAAAAGCCAGAAGTAACGATGTCATTCAAATGAGAGAGCACCAGCCCTGAGTGCAAAAGCTAAGGAAGACCCTGAGATCAAGCCCCAGGACTAGCAGAAATAAGAAAAATAAAAATCAAGCATGCTGTGGATGCACACAACTGTAACTGCAGCTATTTAGCAGGTAGAGGAAGGGCTGAGTGTGCAAGGGTAGCCACAACAGAGTGAGGGGCTGTCTCCAAAACAACGATGGGGGATGGGAGCATGGCTCAAGCGGTAGAGTGCTGTCTGCCTAGCCTGCACGCTGACCTGGGTTCAATCCCTGAATCCAAAAACATAGAAAATAAAGAAATTTTTCTTCCTCTCTGAAGAATGTAAGGGGTCCTGATTCTAAAGAATCGACAGTGAGGGCCTTGGTCATGAGACTTCTCTGTTAATGGTGCTGGGATTGACCATTCAGATGTTATTGCATAACATTTGATAGGTTAGATCACTTGCTGTTTGAAGAGCCTTGCAAGACAAGATGAGAAAACAGATGGGCAAATTTAATGCAATTTCCTTTGTGTGCTTGAGCTACCTTGGGCTTGCAACATAACACTGACAGCTTGATCTTTCTGGAGGCATAGCTTCAGTATCCTAAGAAGGATTTTAAAGGAATTGTACATCATTTTCATCTTTTGGCTCATTATCATATTTATCCTGACAATACCCTAGAAACACCTTCTTGGTTTGCACACTGGAAAAAATGAAAGGGCTTCTAGCAGAGATGTTTAGGGAAAATTTCCAACATAAGGAAAACAAGCTGCAGTTTGGATGTTTCAGTTAAATGGAAGGACTTTCTTCAAAGCACAAACAAGAGTATGGAGATTTTGGTGTTATTGGCAGAATCAAGTGGCCACTACTGGTGCCTGATTCTAGTGGAATGTCTTTGCAGTCTTCTTGAGTGAGGCCATCTTATTAATTCCAAAAGGAATGGAGAGCATCCAAGAAAAAATTGGTCTTTGCTCCCCTCACAGAAAAATTCACATGAATGTCTAAAAAAAAAAAAAATCCTCAAAAAGGCTAGAATTCTCCCTGGCTAGCTCTGCCTCCCTGGCTTCTGCATTGTGACAGCTGGAACAGATGGCGTCTGGGTAAGACACCTTACATCTTACACCGTAGCTGAGATCCAGCCTGACTATAACCAGGGATGGAGGGCTCCCAGGGCCGCCCGGGTTTCTGTGGGCTCCTACTCACTGAGTTTTCTGATCCAGCTTCCGATTTCCCTGTTTTGACACTGACAAGGCTTATTTTGCTTCACCCAAACAATTCGCACCCTTAAAAGTCGTTCTTACAATTCTGAATGTCACTATACAGTGAGAGGAGAAACATTTCCTCTCTTTTAAATAGAGAATGGCTGTCGAGTATTTTGTCAGGCATCCTGCATATGATGCAGTCTTTTTAACAGGCCATTTTCCAAGCCCTGAAAGGCACTAGGTGATTTTTAGCCCACCTGATGGTCGCCTGAGCATGTCTTTCAAAAAAAAAAAAGGATTTTACAGACACCTGCAAGATGACAGCAGGCAGCATTTCCAAAGGCTTCCCCAGTGTGCGCTCGCGAAAACGCTAAGAGAAAAAGAGCATGGCTCCTCCTCGGTGTGTGCTGTGAATGTAAATGAAGCCAGGCCGCGACGAGGCTCCGCGATGCAGCCCCTGTGACTCCACGGGAATAAACAGATCGATATCATATGGACATGCACGCGCGCGCGCGCACACACACACGCACACACACACACACACACACACACACACTCGCGCGCGCGCGCCCCTCCGGCTCCTTCAGGCTGCATGCACCGAAAGACCGTGCACTGCCCCGGCTCGGTCCGCAGACCCGGCTCCGGAGGCGGCGGGCGTCCCCGGGCCCGTCCACCACCCCTCCCCGGCGGCCCCTCGGCGGGGGCGGCCGACCCAAGGCCCCCGCACGCTCGGTCCCCTCCGAAGGTCCGACTGCGAGGCCGTGTCCCCACGCGCGGGGGCGCGGTGGGCGGGCGGCGTGGAACGGGGCGCGCGGCGCGCGAGCGACCTGGGGCGCCCGGGCGGGGGGGGGGGGGACGCGGCCCCCGCCGCCCCGCGCCCACCCCGACCTCCGGGGCGCCCGAAGGTGACCGGGCGCCGGGCGCCAGCCGCGGCCTCCGCGGCCGTGAGTCACTCATTCATCCGCAGAGGGATGACTCAGGAGAAACTTTTAAATAATGGCTAAAACCCCGACTCCGCGGGCGGCGGGCGCCCCCGGGGGGCCCGCGGGAGGCCCGGGCGCCCGGCCCCAGCCCCGGCCCCGGCGCCGGCCTTCCGCACAAAGTTTCTCAAGTTGAGGCGAACGCCCGCGCGAGCGAACCGGGCCCGAGAGGCGCCGGGCCCCGCGCCGTCCCCCGGCCGCCGCCGCCGCCGAGGGTGCCCGGGGCCTCGCCGCGACGGAGCCCGGCCCGCCCGGGCCCACCCGCCGCGGCCCGCCCTGCCGCCCGCCCGGCCGCCCGCGCGGCCCTTACCCCGCGGTCCGCCCGCTCGGCCGGCTCAGGGGCGCCGGGCGCATCCTCCGCCGCCGTCCGCAGAGTCCAGCTCCCCGGGCATCCCCATGTCGGGGGGCGGGGAAGGGCCGGCGGCCGCCGCGCCGCGCCGCCGCCGGCTGGAAAGTCCCTGCTGGGCTGCAACCCGGCTCGCGCACGCGGCGGCCGCCGCGCCGCGCCGCCTCGCGCACCCTCGCGCTGGTACTTCCTCCCACCGGCTGGAAATCCCCGCCGGCCGCCCGCGCGCGCCCGGCGCCCCGCCCCCGAGCGCGCGCCGCCCCGCCCCGCCCCCGAGCGCGCGCCGCCCCGCCCCGCCCCCGAGCGCGCGCCCGGCTGTCGCTAAGGGCCCTGGGCTCCGCGCTCACCGCCGGCCTTAGCAACGGCACCGCGGGCGCGCGCGGCCCCCCGGGGACCCGCGCCCCTCCCCCGCCCGCTCCGCCCCGCCCCTGCCCGCCTCCCCGCCTTTCCGGGTCAAAAGAGCCACGGAGCCTGCGTGGCGCCCGGCGTGGCGGCCAGGTCCCCTCGGTCCCCCGTCCCCGTGGACACGCGCGCGCCGCGCGGAGACTCAGGCGGGCGGGCGCGCGCGCCCCTGCGTGCCCACCCCGCGGGCTCGGTCCCGCCGCTCCCCCGGCGTGCGAGCGCCCGCTCCCGCGCGCTCCCGCGGAGCCCGGGCTGGGCTGCCGCCGGGCCCCGCTCTCTCTCCAGTGGGCGCCGACGTCTCCTGGCGCCCTCCCCGGGGCCCAGGCTCTGCAGCCGGCCGGCGCCCGGGTGGGGGCCCCGCTTCCTCGCCCGGCAGGCAGGCGTCTGGGACCCCGGAGGACACGCACGCGCGCGCGCTCCCCGCCCCGGCCGTCCCGGAGCCCACATTCGGTGGAGGAGACCGGCGGACCCCTGGGCGCTCGGAGCCGGTCCGCGTCCTTGCGTTTCTCCAGGGACTCCTGCATCTCCCGCACGGCTTCGCCCGGTGGAATGTTCCAGAACCTCGGGTGATGGGACCCGCATCTGTGGCTGCGTTAGCCCAACAGGTGCGCGTGCCGCAGCCGTGGGAGTGGGGCCTGGCTAGCCGGGCTGTCGGCGCCCCCACCTGGGCACGCGAGAGGTGAGCGGGCTCCCGAGGCGCCCGCGTGGGCTCGGGGGCCGGGGCTCGACCCCGGTGCTCGGGGGGGCTCGCCCCGCCCCGCCCCGCCGGCCGGGCCCGGGCTGCCGGTGCGGTAGGCGCGGTGACCTCGCTCCCACGGCGCGGGGGGCGCGCCGCCCTCCCCGCCCTCCTTCCCGCCCGGGCCCGGCTCCCGCGCACCTGCCGCCCTGCTCCGGACCTACCGGGGAGCTCCCGGGACCGGGAGGATTCCCCACGCCGGCCGGGGTGGGCCGTTCGGACCCCGGGGAAGGCGGAGCCCCGCCGCCGCCGCCGCCACCGGCCGGGAAAGGTGCCTTGCATGTTCCGCCGGGGCGCCGCGTTCGGGAGTCGGTGCGAGGCGTCCCGCCGGGCCGGGCGCCGCCGAGCCCGGCTCCTGACCGTTCTCCCCGCGCCCTCCCCGCGCCCTTCTTTCTCTCCTCGGACCGCGCCGCGCTGAGAACCCCGCAAAGCGGGGCGGGGAGGGGGGAGGGAGGCAGCGCCCCCGAAGTTTGCCCCCCAGCGGGGCCGGGGCTTGGGCGGGCGGGCGTTCTAGCCGCTGCCGTTCCAGTGGCTGGGCGGCAGTGACGGACGGCCCGAGCAGCCAATCAGAGCGCTCTCCTCCGGGCATTTCGAGGGCGGAGCTGGCCGTTCCCCCTAGCAACGCGGAACCACGCGCGGGCCGGGTCTCCGGACGGAGCCGTTTCTCACCGGCGGTGGCGTGGCGTGACACGCTCCTTTCGCGGCGTTTTGCGGAGCAGTGCGTGCGGGCGTGACAGTGACTCGCCCGAAGGCAGCCATCCACGCAGCCAACGAGGGAAGAAAGGGGGCTCCGGGCCTAGGAGTCCCAGGATGGTGGCGAGGCCTCGAGTGACCGCGGGCCCCGTGGCCTAACCCGGGCCGAGCTGAACCCACACTTTGCCTGTCACTGAAACATTAATGCCGCCTCCAAGGAAAACAGGGTAACTATCCCAACAAGCTCACGTTATCCATGTGCTCACCTGGCTAACGGTTCTTAATCCCAAACACGTGGTATACTCTGATGTGTTCTCTTCATGCGTTCGTTTACTTAGATACCACATCTGGATGTGTAGCGCGAGCTGGCTTTGAACTGGGAAATCCTCTTGCCTCAGCCTCCTGAGTACAGGCCCGTACCACCATGCCAAGCTTTGTTGTTGGTTGGTTTTCCTGTTACTATAGAGGAAGATGTACAGATTACAGGGCTTCGGTACTCCCAGCCCCTCCCTCCCGTCTCTACCCGAAAGTTTTATACTTCACTTTCAACAGTGCCCAGTGAGCACCACTGCTGCATTTGTTCACCGTTTTCCTTCAGGTTCCGGGCCCCCTGCTACCCTCCCAAAGACAGACACACGAACAAACCAGACAGAAAAGAAAACAGGAACGACAGAGAAAAGAGCTCTTGTTTCCGTTCTTTTGGAGTTCATTTCAGAAGCACACAGGCATTGAGGCTTTGTGGGGTTTTTCTTTAAAACTTTTTATTGTCATAAAGGTGATATACAGAGGGGTTACAGTTACATAAGGTAGGTAAAGAGTACATTTCTTTTTGGACACTCTCACCCCTTCTTGCACCTGTGTGTTTCTCCCCTCACAGTATCCTCCTTTTGTTTCACTGTGTGAATGCCTTCAGTCCGATATAATTTATCATGCCCCAATGTACTTTGGATTTGGCTTCCACCTATGAGAGGAAGCAGGCATCATTTGTCTCTCTGAGCTTGGGTTACTTCACTTAATATGATTTGTTCTAGGTCCATCCATTTCCTGCAAATGATAGTGTTACCGCTTTTTTTTCCTCCTTGCCAGTCCTGGGACTTGAACTCAGAGCCTAAGCACTGTTCCTGGCTTCTTTTTGCTCAAGGCCAGCACTCTATCACTTGAGCCACAGCGCCACTTCTGGCTTTTTCTATATATGTGGTGCTGAGTAATTGAACCCAGGGCTTCATGTGTACGAGGCAAACACTCTACCACTAAGCCACATTCCCAGCCCCCATAGTATTATTCTTTCTAATGGATGAGCAAAATTCCATTATGTCTAGATACCACATTTTTTGGATCCACTCATCTGTTGTAGGGTATCTGGGCTGTTTCTATTAGGTACTGTGAATAGTGCAGCAGTAAACATGAATGAGCGCGTGTCTTGCGATGTATTTGTTTTTAGTATTGGTCATGGCCCTCTCAACTTACTGTTGATTTGTGACTGGGAGTTGGCAAAAACTACTTTAGAGTAAGAACTGTTGTTGATGGTAGAAGTCTAAGAATTTGGGTGATAAACTCTTGCTTCAGTAGTCAAGATGTAGAACAAAACAAAATCTCCGGCCCCTACTCAGGAGGCTGAGATCTGAGGACTGCAGTTCAAGGCCAGCCCAGGCCTGTGAGATTCTTAACTCCAATTAACCAGCAAGAAGCCAGAAGTGGAGCTGTGGCTCAAGTGGTAGAGTGCCAGGCTTGAGGGGGAAAAAGCTGAGGGACAGCACCCAGGCCCTAAGTTCAAGCCCTAGAATAGCACAAAAATTAATAATACTATGGTAGAGCACTAGAAAACATAAAGCCAGAGAACTATAGACCAAAAAATCAAAAAAGCAGAAGTTAACGTATGACTCCTGGTAAGATCTTAGTTAGGAAGGGACTGTGCCCCCAGCCTGGGTTTCCCCTCCTGCAGAGCGGAAACGAACTGCCCACCCCACCCCCCACCCCAGGAGCTGCGAGGGGAGCCCTTCCCAGAGAGGACCAGGTGGTTCCCAGGTCCCTGTGGGACTGTGACACTCAGCAGAGAGGCACCGTGCCCCCCCCTCCCCGCTGCCCCGGCCCCCTCGCCGTCAAGGAGGGTGTTGACTTCAGAACGACACTGGCCCTAAAGTGGCCAGAGTAACACGACGGGGCCGGCCCATTCTGCACCCTTGCAGGGGCCACGTTTGCCATGATCCACTGGATGAACATGGCCATATGCTCCCCAAAAATCGTTTTCCCAGAACCCTGTGGGTCCTTGGACCTCCAATTCCGGTGGGAAAAGGCGTCAGAGCGGCACCCACCCCACGGTCGTCACCACTGGCCTGCCTGCCGCTCTGGCTGGCGGGCGTGGAGCGGGTGTGGCCGGCACCTCCAGTTCTCCAGGCAGCCTGCCACTTGTAATCCTGGCTACTCAAGAGGCTGAGATCCGAGGATTGAGGTTCAAAGCCAGTTCACCTCCAATGAACCACCCGAAAACCAGAAGAGGCGCTGTGGAGCAAAGTGCTAGAGCACTAGCCTTGAGCAAAAGAGCTCAAGCCTTGAGTTCAAGCCCCATGACCAACCAAAAAAGTAAATAATTAAAAAAAAAAAAAAAGGGTCTCATCGATGTTCCTGCCCAGGCTGGCTGTCAACCGCCATCCTCAGATCTCGGCCTCCTGAGTAGCTAGGATTACCAAGGTGAGCCATCGGTGCCTGGCGTTCAACCTGAGGGGTGCGCTCCAAGGACCTTACCTAACCCTCTTCAACCCCGAAGGGATGCCTCTAAGCGCTCTGGTTCCTACCATCTACACCCCTCACACTGCGGGGTAAATTCAACACGGGGCCACCTCCAAGCCAGCACAAGACGCCGGCCATCGGGCTGCCTCAGTGGAGGTCTGCAGGCTTCGTGTCCGCGGGCATCCTGAGCCAGATCCCCTGGTTTAATGTGGGTCTGTGACGGGGAAGGGGGCGGTGGTGGAAGATTAGGGGCTTTGGCTACTTCTGGGCCTCATCACTGAACATGAAGAAATGAAGGAAACCCAGAGCTGAGCGCCAGTGGCTCACGCCTGTCACCCTAGCTCCTCAGGAGGCTGACATGGGAGGAGGGAGGTTCAGAGCCAGCCCAGGCAGGAAAGTCCATGAGACTCCTATCTCCGGTTACCTGCGGTTAACCCCAAAAAAGCCAGGAGTGGACCTGTGGCTCGAGTGGTAGAACATTAGCTCAGGCCCCACTAGGGTGACCCTCAGGTCTCAGGAAGAGGGGGTACCCGCCCCCCCCCACGGGTCAATCAGAGGAAATGGCTTTTCCTCTCTCCCTGTTTCTTTTTGAGTGTTTGGCAAATGAAAAACTTTCCCCCAGAGCTGGTTAAGGAACCAGAATTGGGGGCTCTAACTTTGGTTTGGGGATTTTGCTCTTCACAGGCCTTCATTCTGCAGTGACCAATACAGAAACTGTGCCGCCTGCGTCCCCGGAACTGAGACTGCGCAGGCAGAGGCTGGTGCTCCCTGGGCCTCCTCCTGCTCCATGCTCCCTGGGCCTCGAGGCCACGCCCCCTCGTGCGCAGTGACTTTTGACTCTCCCAGAAACAGCACAGTTGGAACGGGATGAAGGGAAAACACCCCGCCCGCCCAACGCTGGATTCCATTTTCTTCCACCTTCAAGGACAATTCGGATTTATTTTAGCTGGGCATAGTAGTTCACATCTATAATCTTAGCTGTAAGGGAGGCAGCGATCTGGAGGATCGACGTTTGAAGCAAAAATTAGTGAGACCGCCCCCCCCCCACCAATCAACTGTGAGCAGGTCGGCAAGGTGGTCCACATCTGTCATTCCAGCTGTTGAGAAGGTACGAGGATGATACGGTGCAGGCCAGAAAGGCCTGGAGGCATGGCTCATGGGACTGAGCACCTGTCCAGGACACACAGGCCCTGAGTTCAAACCTCCATGTCGTGTTTCGGAACGTTCTGTCAGGATGGACAGCATCCACGGGCCTGTGGAGAATGGCGGCTGTTCCGAGCCTGTGTGTCGTAAATCCTCAAGAGCTGCCGGCTAGGGCAGGACTGTTCCCTGCAGCTGTTCCCAGGGGCGCCCCACGAAGGCTGAGTCCCGCGGGGGCACCCCTATCCACCCCCCCACTCCTGCCGGAACATTCACTCCTAAAGCCTTTCATACGCAGCCAGAACCCAGCACCATCTCCTAGCTATTTTCACAAGGAGTTGGGATCACTTCAAAATTGCTAGAATTTTCCTAAAGCCATTCCTTGCCGCGACTGCCAGCCAATGCCTCAGTCACTGCCAGCAGCTCTGCCCTCCCCTCCCTCTCCTTACTCCACCTGCCCCCCCTCCACTCTGCCTGGGGTGGCGGGTGACCCCAGCAGTAGAGGCCCCGCTCCTGTCTGGAGAGCCGGGCGTAGGAGGCTTGTCTTTCCTGATCCTGGTCCCTTCTCCTGCTCCTGGAACATTCTCCTGGACAGGCCTGCTCCAGATGACTGAACAGGCGGGCGGTGCAGAGGGGAGTCTCAAAAACTTCCGTCCTCTGGGAAGTAATGCTCTTTCAAGGGTCTCCACCAGAGGCAAAATACCCATCCACAGAAGCTTCTGGAAGCCTCTCTATCATTATAGACGCTCTGGGAGAATGGCCTGCTCCTGAAGGGGGAAGATGCATCCGGAAGGGGTGTTGGCCAACACTGGTCAGCATTAGCCCGCCTGAGCCCTTCACCAGGCTCTGGGGCAGGGCGGGAAGGCTCACCGGGAGGGAGGGCCAGCTGGGGCGCAGGGCGGGACACGGGGCTCAGCGTCCTCGGGAGGCCTTCCCTGTGCTCCCGGGGGGGACAGCGCGGTGGGCCCGGCTGGCGGCGCCCACAGGACCCAGGGCCTAGCCACGGGACCGCTCGAGTGCCTCCTAGGGACTCGGGCGAGGCTCCGGGCAGGCCTGTCCTCAAGCAGGCGGACGGTGCTGAAGCCTGCGTGGCCTGGGCTTCCTCACAACATGGCTGAGGGAATTCCACCCCCAAGGCAAGCCCTGTTCCTGTTCGTCACCTACTCTTAAAGGTCACAGTGTCACTGTCTCCGTACCGCAGTGGGTAGAGCAAGTCCTCAGGCCTGCCGAGCCCATGGGGGGGCAGAGACGTCACCTCTGAGGGCCACTGGGTAATCCCCGTGGAAAATAGCACGGCCACAGTTCAGTTCACTGAGTGGCGGCAGGTATTTTGGGGTCACGAGGCCAATGAAACCCCGTGGGGGAGGAGAAAAGCAAGAAGGGAAGGGAGCACAATCACACTGCAGAGGAGCTGGCCCTGCACGTTGTCCTCCCGGCCCGCGTGGGCTGTGAACCGGGTCCCCGGGCAGAGAGGAAGGGCGGGGAGAGGGGGGGCCGGCGGGGCGCGTGGGTCTCGCTGGCAGCGGCCCCCACCCCGGCAGCCCCCACGCGTGAGCTCCAGGCCGGCTCTGTGGGAGGATGCGGTATGGCGGGCTATTCCTTCAGCCAGGCGCTCACCTGGGTGGGGCTGGCTTTGGTCAACCACCTATCAGCAAGTGTGACCTGTAAGAAGGCTTCACAAGAGCTAGCACGCTGGAGTGTGCCCTCCCCTGGGCACTAGAACTCTGAGAGTGTGGGAAAGAGCCTGGAGGGCCGCCCGGGGCCCCACGGCGGAGATCCAGGGTCCTAGCCAACATCCCGTAGCCATCAGAAGTCTGTATCCACGTGAGTGTGTGTGTGTGTGTGTGTGTGTGTGTGTGTCATGGGGCTTGAAACCAGGGGCTGAGCACGGTCCCTGGGTCCCGGGGGTCTTTTGCTCCTCTATTCTGAGCCACAGCGACTGCCGGTTTTCTGGTGGTTAACTGGAGAGAAGCCTCACAGACTTTCCCGCCCCGGCTGGCTTTGAAGCACGAGCCTCGGCGCTCAGCCTCCTGAGTGGCTAGGAGCACAGGCGTGAGCCACGGCTAGGAGCACAGGCGTGAGCCACGGCTAGGAGCACAGGCGTGAGCCACGGCTAGGAGCACAGGCGTGAGCCACGGCTAGGAGCACAGGCGTGAGCCACGGCTAGGAGCACAGGCGTGAGCCACGGCTAGGAGCACAGGCGTGAGCCACGGCTAGGAGCACAGGCGTGAGCCACGGCTAGGAGCACAGGCGTGAGCCACGGGCGCCCGGCTCAAGCCGCTTTCTAAGTTGTACATCGCACACGAAGGCTCATTAGCTGGTGCCCACTGGTGAGGCCCGGAGCCTAGAGGCCTTCTTACCTTCGATCTGGGCCTGGGTCCTGGCCCCTGACCCTGCTCCTCAACTTGTCCTGTGGTGTGTCAGTCCCGCAGAAGAAACTGCGGCTCCCATAGAGTCTCCGGAGCTTCGAGAACTCTGGAGGCAAGTCGGGGGAGGCTCTCCAGGGAGGACCCCGCCCATGCTCTCGACTCTGGGGCTCTGACCACTAGGGCTCCCGAGACCTTGAGTCTGGCGAGGGACAGGACGGTTGCACTTCTCTCTAGTAGTGGGGCTTCAAATCAGAGCCCCAGGAGGGCTAGCGAATGCCAAACACATTTGCCCCCGCACTTAAGGTAAACACGGTAAGCTTATTTGAAAGTCAGAGGAAAGCCTTGAAAGGAAAAGTACGGGGACTCTCCTTTCCCAGAGGGGCCCTAAAAACATTTTGGGGGCCTCTTGAATAAAGATTTCAATATTAAACATAAAGATTTTGCCATGATTAAGTTCTCACTGGGCCTGGGAAAGAGCTATAACTACATTTCAAGCGTAGCATGTGAAGCAATTTAGTGACTTTTTTCCCATTAATTCTTTTTTAATGTCAAGAGTACCTATCTTTCTCCCAGGATATAGCCTATGGCAGATTTCCAATTGACAAAGACCCATCAATGGATTTAAGAGACCAAAACGGAGAGTGAAAAATCCACAATTCAAAAATTATGAAACTGCCTAGTTTTTTGGTTAATTCAAAACCCATCTCAGTGAAAAATGTTGTGAGCTTTCCATGCATAATCCCTGAGAATTATACCGGATATGAACTTTGTAAGAGATCATACTGGGATCCCCACTGGCCTGCTGTCAGCCCGCATTACAGACAGCAGGGGGGAGGTGAGACGCAGACAAGGCTGGGCCCTTCCTCTCCCCCTCCACCGCCCCCCCCCCGTAAGCACGCAGAAGAGACCATTTTCAATTTTGTGGTGCAATGAATTTTGTAGTAAATATTAACTATTTATTAAATACAATTAAATTTCTGGCTGATCTTTGCATGACTCTCATTAGACTTGGCTAAGATTGACCTTTGTATCGAAGAGGAAACAATAGAATAAAGTTGGTAGATGCATTAAAATGTAAAGGAAAAATGAGTGATTGGGGGGGCAAGGGGCCCCGGTGAGGGCAGGGGTGAGGGCCGGGCAGGGGGTGAGGGCCACCCACTTCAGGATCCTGGTCCTTGAGACCATCCGGAGGAGATCTGGGGCCAGGTCCCCGGATGCCAGCTCTGGCTACTCAGGTCCACCCATTAACCCCTCAGGGCAAGGTCCTCCCACCTTGTCAAAACGACTCCTGCCCAGTGATTCCACTCGTGGGAATCGCCTCTAGAAGATGAAGACCTTGGCCACGCAAAATCACAGGCACAGACGCTTAGGACTTCAGTGTTCATCACAGCCCAACAGTAGACGAAACCAAAGGGCTGGGAAGGTGGCGTAGCGTTAGAGCGCTTGCCTGGCATGCATGACACCCTGGGTTCGATTCCTCAGCACCACATACACTGAAAAAGCCAGAAGGGGCACTGTGGCTCAAGTGGCAGAGTGCTAGCCTTGAGCAAAAGGAAGGGACAGTGCCCAGGCCCTGAGTCCAAGGCCCAGGACTGGGAAAAAGAAAAAAGAAAAGAAATTGAGTTTTATGCTAAGTGTAAGGGAACACATAACATCAGGAGGCGAGGAGGGGCCTCTTGCGGGCATGGCACCCAGAGCTTTTCCCTGCCAGGACCCCTGGCCTCCCCAGGCTTCTGCGGAACGAACAGCTGTCGGCTTGCTCCGGCACCACCCAAGCCGCCCTCGTCAGCCGGGAGGATGGACTGTGTTAAACACCTGCTGGGCCCTTCCCCCTGCCGTGGCCCCGAGAGGGCGGCCTGAAGCTGGTGCTGCTCCCCCGGCCACCGCGGGCCTCCTCGCTCCTCCCAGATGCTCCTTGGACAATCTCCCTCTACTTGTTACTTAGGCTGTCATGAACTGCATTCTGTTTTTTGCGGTTCCTAGGTTTTAAACATTGTTCTTGCTAAGGAAGTGCTCTACCACTTGAGCCATGCCCCCAGCCCCTTGTACACTTTCTGTGCCAGTCCGGGGCTCGAACACAGGGCCAGGGTGGCCAGCAATATCCCAGCTGAGCCGCACAGCTTCTCTTCCAACTTTGAGGTGATGAGTTGGAGGTAAGAGTCCCAATGGACTTTCCACAATCCTTAGTCCTCAGCCTCCGGAGTAGCTACGGCAGCTTCCAGACATGAGCCACCAGCATCTACCTGGCTATATTGGGGTTTTTTTTGCCAGTCCTGGGCCTTGGACTCAGGGCCTGAGCACTGTCCCTGGCTTCCTTTTGCTCAAGGCTAGCACTCTCTCACTTGAGCCACAGCGCCACTCCTGGCCGTTTTCTATATATGTGGTGCCGGGGAATCGAAGCCAGGGCTTCATGTCTATGAGGCGAGCACTCTACCACGAGGCCACATGCCCAGCCCTACAATGATCATTTTTGAGGTAGGTTCTTGCTTTATGTTTAGGCTCGTCGGACTCTGATCCTCCTGCTTGTGTTTCCCCGTGAGCTGGGACAACAGGTGTGCACCACTTTGCCCAGCCATCGGTTTAGATGGAGTCTCTCAAACCTTTCTGCCCGGGCTGGAAGCGTGATCCCACTAACTTCACCTCCCCAATAGACCTCTGAGGCAAACCCCAGAGCAGGGTGTCCCAGGCCCCGTGGGCATGCAGGTAGGTGTCTTTCCCAGCGGGCTTCTACCTGAGCCATTTACTTATTTCTTCCTGGGGACGTGCCACGAGTTCCTGTGGTGCTTGCAAAGTGTATTTCTTGAACTGAAGCGTGGGAGACGCGGGGTGCGGCGGTGCCGTGCTGCGGAGTGGTTGCCGGGCAGCGCGAAGGCCCTGGTCGACCTCTTCCCGTGAGGGCCTCAGCTTGACACCGAAGGAGAAGACGTCAGAACCAACCCACCCTGGGCCTCAGGCTCTTCTTAGAAGGACGCCCAAGACAGCCAGGCACGGGGGGCTCACGCCTGTGATCCCAGCTATTCAGGAGGCTGCGATCGAGCATACTGGGCAGGGAAAGAGCAAACCAGGAGGCCGGAAACCAGCCCCGAGGGCCTGCACAGCGCGTGCCCAAGCATCCTTCAATTCAGGACGGTGGAAATAACCCAGCCTCAGGTGAACCCCCCGCCTTAGAGCGGGGTGAACGTCAGCATGAGTGATGGAGTCAGGTTGGCTGAGGGCAGCCACCACGGCTCTTCAAATCAGTTCTTGGGTGTGGATGGCCTAGGCTCACGCCTGCCTCCGTTTCCCCATGGTCGGCTGGACTTGCTCCTCGTTCTGATCTCAGCCAGGGAGCGGCTGTCCCCCCGGACTCCAGGCCCCGAGGGAGGAAGGAGGCCTCTGCCCCTCCAGCCCAGCGGCCCCGCTGCATTGCCAGCAGAGATGTATGAAGATTTAATAGCCGAGGACTGTAAGGAGAGCTCGGATTATTAAGATCGCATTTCTCTTTGAAAGTGTCTCAGGAAGAACTCCCTTATATAATTAAAGCTAAATTCCTTCCACCTATGAAAATAAACGCGAAGGGCCGGCAGATCCTCCGTGCCACCAGACAGACTGACTTGCCCTGGACTCTTCTAAATTTCTTTCCTTCTTCTCTGAGGCCGGTGCTGCCCCTGACAGGGGGCAAGTGACTGGCTTTCCCAACATGTCACCAACCAGCCGATACAACCCACTTGCAAACACCAGGCGATGACACCCGCTGGCCAATCCCAAAATAAACATTATATATAATCTAAGAATGCGGCTCGGTCTATACTTAGGCTGTGGGCCTGGTCTGGAGGACCAGCGTGAGCTCATCCTCCCCAAAAGCCGGGGCTTGGAGCGTCTGTTTACGGATGTCACCAGCCACCTCTTGATGCCCTGGTCCTCTGGTGGGTCCCCTTAGGGCCTCTGCTCTCTCCCCGTGGCGATGGAGGTGAATCGTGAGGCAAACAACAGGGAGGAGGGGAGAAGGACGGAGCACATGGGCCGGGGGCTGGCGGCTCCCGCCTGTCATCCCAGCTCCTCCGGAGGCTGCGATCTGAGGACTGCAGTTAAAAGCCAGGCAGGAGAGTGAGACTCTTATCTCCAATACACCACCAGCAAGCCAGAAGCAGAGCTATAGCTCAAGTGGTAGAGCACCAGTCTTGAGCCAAAAAGCTCAGGGACAGCACCCAGGCCCTGAGTTCAAACCCTACTACTGACAAAAAAAAAAGGAGCTGAGAAAAAAGCCCGCCCCACCATGAGGCTGGTAGGGCTTGTCGACTCCTGGTGTTATCTGTTGATTGTTTGCTTGCTGATTTTTTTTCTCGTTGTACCCAGTACTAGGACCTGGGCACTGTCCCTTAGCTTTTCTACTCTAGGTTCGCACTCTACTGCTTAAGACACAGCTCCAGTTCTGGCTTTTTTGGTGATTAAGTGGAAATGAGAGTCTCATGGACGTCTCTGTCCAGGCTGGCTCTGAAGCTGGATGCTCAGGTCTCAGCCTCCTGGGTGGCCAGGATGGCCGGTGTGAGCCCCCGCACGCGGCTGTTGTGATGGTGATTGATGGGCTGATTGTCACAGCCCCACACACTCAGATGCTCTTCGCGTGCCGCACGCTCTGCCCGTGCCCGGCACCGCCTCCCGCTGGGAGACCCACCGAGAGCCAGGCGATGGCGAGGGCCCCGCCGCTCCGGACAGCACGCAGAGCCGCACCCAGAGCCGCCGGCCGCAGAGCCTCTGCCGACAGCGGCGGCTGCGGGACCTCAGGAAGCCGAGGCACTGCCGGCGGCGGGGTCCCAGCCCTGGGGCAGGGGCCAGGCGGCTCCGCTCCCAGCTGTCCGGGCCTGGCCGCCGCCCTGGGGGGGGCAGGGCGTGGGTGCCCACGGGGGCCAAGGCCGCCAGGGAGACCTGGGCCAGACCCGAGCCGGCCACGCCACGCCCGAGCCGGCCACGCCACGCCCGAGCCGGCCACGCCAGACCCCAGCCGACCACGCCACGCCCGAGCCGACCACACCAAACCCCAGCCGGCCATGCCACGCCCGAGCCGGCCACGCCACGCCCGAGCCGGCCACGCCACGCCAGACCCGAGCCGGCCACGCCACGCCCGAGCCGGCCACGCCACGCCAGACCCGAGCCGGCCACGCCAGACCCGAGCCGGCCACACCAGACCTGAGCCGGCCACGCCAGACCCGAGCCGACCACGCCACGCCCGAGCCGGCCACGCCAGACCCCAGCCGACCACGCCACGCCCGAGCCGACCACACCAAACCCCAGCCGGCCATGCCACGCCCGAGCCGGCCACGCCACGCCCGAGCCGGCCACGCCACGCCAGACCCGAGCCGGCCACGCCACGCCCGAGCCGGCCACGCCACGCCAGACCCGAGCCGGCCACGCCAGACCCGAGCCGGCCACACCAGACCTGAGCCGGCCACGCCAGACCCGAGCCGGCCACGCCACGCCCGAGCCGGCCACACCAGACCCGAGCCGGCCACGCCACGCCCGAGCCGGCCACGCCACGCCCGAGCCGGCCACGCCAGACCCGAGCCGGCCACGCCACGCCCGAGCCGGCCACGCCAGACCCGAGCCGGCCACGCCACGCCCGAGCCGGCCACGCCAGACCCGAGCCGGCCACGCCAGACCCCAGCCGGCCACGCCAGACCTGAGCCGGCCACGCCACGCCCGAGCCGGCCATGCCTGACCCCAGCCGGCCACGCCACGCCCGAGCCGACCACAGCAGACCCAAGCCGGTCACACCCGAGCCGGCCACGCCAGCACACAGTGAGACATGACCAGGGGCCTGCGCCCGGAGGGCCCACCGCCTGGCAGACTGGAGTTGGTGCTCACGGCCACCCGGGCTGAAGGCGCTAAACGGGGGGCAGGCCTGCTCCCCGGGCCGCTCCACAGGCCGCCTTGCAGGGGGAGGGACGGGAAGAAGCGGCCGGGACCCTGCACGCTGCACGCAGCGCGGGCCAACCGGACCAAGACTCTGGGGGTCAGCAGAGGCCCAGCCGCCTGTGGCCGCTGCCTCCAGGGCAGGAGTGGGGGACAGTGGGGAGCCTCGGTGGGCGCTGGCCCTGGGGGGAGGGCGGGCCCCGAGGCGCAGCCCGGCTCCTCTGCTCGACGCCCACCCCGATTCCTGGCAGTGACCCCGCTCTGCCCGCTACAAAGCGTCCATTGCCAAACACGCTCTCCAGGCGCCAGACGCCCTGCGGGAGGCGTGGGCCGCGCGCGGACACGGAGCTCCTGTGTGCATGCAGGGCGCCCCTTTCCAGCCTGCCGGCCGGGCGGCCCCCCCGGCCCTGCGCCCCGCACGGCGGCCTCTCCCGCTCCTCTAGCGGGTCACGAGCCCAGCCAGTCCCGGGCAGCAGCCGGGGGCGTGGGGGCGATGTCTCCCTCTGTACCCCAACCGAGGGGCAGGGCCTGAGCCGCCTGCCCTTCCTGGACCCTGGAGACCCCTGGTCCTCTGACAGGGCCACCTGCCGCCCTGACGCAGTGGCCCTGCCCCGGCTAGCGGGCGCGGCACCTCACCTGGGGCCGGTCACCTGCGGCCTGACTGGCTTTGGGGGTCTTCACCCCGAGATCCCTGCAGCCGCCCGTTGGCGGGGGCCCCACAGCACCCAGGAGGCCCCAGGAGGAGCACCAAGTTCTGATGGTGCTTCCCGGGGTGGGGGTGGGGCCCTGTGCACGGGCCCTTGGGGCAGGGGGCCCCGGGGTCACCTTGGCCTCAGTTCAAATCCCACCATTGTGAATCTGGGACAAGCACGAAGCTTCGCCAAGCCCTGGCTCATCAGCAAATGGGGTGCAGGCAGCTGTGGGCAGATGCGGGGGGGCCGCGGGGCTCATGCGAGTGGCTGCCCAGCTCAGAGCCGGGATGATGGGGGTCAGGACCTGGTGACAAAGCTCCAGGGTCCAGATGTTCAGTCTCAGTGGCAAGATGGCCACGGCTGTGGCCTCTGTGACCGGCTTATGGACTTTGGGGCGCTCCCGGGCTCCAGGGTGGGGCTTCAGCACTGTCAAGCACTTCTTACCCAGCTGTTCCCCCCACATTCGCGTCCTGGGTTTGCTCCTCTCCCCCGCGCTCCCCTGAGCTCTTGTTCTGGGGTTCGGAAGCTCTGGGATCCAGGCACGCTTCTTCCTAATCTTCCCGGTGTATCTGCCAGTCCGAGGCTGGCGCTCCGGCCCGGCTGCTGTCCCTGAGCTTTTCTGCTTTGTTTTGCTCAGAGCCAGGGCTGTACTTCCAGCTTCCTTGGCGTTCACTGGAGGTGAGTCTCGTGGACTTTTCTGCTCTTTTCGGCCGGTTTCAAACCCTGATCCTCAGACCTCAGCCCCCTAAGTAGCCAGGACTATAGGTGTGAGCCACCAGCCACTGGCTTTATTCATAGTTTTTAATGTTTTGAAGTGTCCCACCTGTCCCGAGCACTACACACTTTGCCTAGAAATGGATTTGAGTACAACACCATGTGAGCACTTTGACCCCCAATGCTTGTGCGCAAGTCTTCTCCATGGTTTCCTTTCAGCTCCCTCGGTGCCTCTGCTAGAAATGCCAGGGTACCTGGGCCTTGGGCGTGCTAGGCGTGGCTCGATCGCCACGCCCTCGGCCCTGGGATTTGTGAGGGCGGGGCTGCCCCGGCACACCAGCTGGGCTGGGACTGGAGGGGCGCACCCCCAGCTGGGGCTGGCCTGGCGATCTCCCTTCTGGTGTGCATGCTGTCCAGCCTCGTGGCATTCTAGCTGGGAGCTGAGGAGACTCGGCCTGAAACCTTCCACTGCTGGTGCTCTTTCCTAGGGTCTGTTGCCCGTCCTCTTTGCCAGCTGTGTGAGCACAGTATGTCTGAGTACCCCAGTTTTCCTATTATGTTTTCATGTGGATTTTTAGTGACAGTTCTGGAGACTGTGCATTGACTTAGAATTAGCAGTCATTTCAAGTGAAACATATTGTGTTTTCTTTCACTCTGCCTGTAGTGCTGCAATGATCCTATCATATTTACACACTGTAATGCCAGCACAGCACATCATTTTAGCTTTTTTTTCTTATTGTTTTTAAAAATTGGGATTTGAACTCAGGGCCTCACATTCACTAGTCGAGTGTCCTTGAATCATGCCTCCCTCCCATTATGAAGCTGGTTTTTGTGTGTGTGTGTGTGTGTGTGTGTGTGTGTGTGTGTGAGAGAGAGAGAGAGAGAGAGAGAGAGAGCAAGAGAGCGCGTGAGAGACAAGTCAGTCCTGGGGCTTGAACTCATGGTCTGGGTGCTGTCCCTGAGCTGTTTTGCTAAAGGCTAACACCCTATCATCCAAGCCACGGCTCCACTTCTGGTTGTTTTGCTGGGTAACTGGAGGTCTGAGTCTCATGGACTTTCCTGCCCGTCCTGGCTTCAAGCCGCAAACCTCAGGCCTCAGCCTCCTGAACAGCTAGGATTGTAGGCGCGAGCCACTGCCGCCTGTTTGTACTGGTTACTTATTTTACTTTTGCTGGCACTGGGGCTTGAACTCTGGGCCTGCGAGCTGTCCCTGAGCCTCTCTCTCTGTGCTCGGGTCCTAAGATGGTTGTGCTTAGCTAGGGTCTCACTTCCGTTCAGGGTACGTACCTTGATTTTGAGTTGCTTACTTGGGGCTTCCCGGGTAGTTGCTGCTTTTTGTTTTGTTTGGGTGCTCAGGGCCTCGAGCCACTCTTAACCTGCTTGTTTGGCTGGCACTCCATCCCTTAGACCACACCTCTAGCCCCTTCCTGCAGTAGCTGGGGGGTCAGGCACACACTGCCACACCCAGCTGCTTCCACTGATGCGGAGTCTCGGGAACTTTTCTGCTTTGGGGCGTGCCTCCAACTTTGATCCTCCTCCCTACCAGCCTCCCAAGTCAGATAACAGGTGTGAAAAGCTGGCACTCTGCTTTTGCTTTAGTGATTCCTGTTAAAGACACGAAGCAGTGTGTGTGTGTGTGTGTGTGTGTGTGTGTGTGTGTGTGTGTGAGGTCTCCCAAAGCTGCCCTCTTAGACTTGCTCTGTGAGGAGCTGGACCACATTGCTGGGGCAATGTCAGGTGCCAATGACAGCAGGCACCAGAGGGTCACTGTGGGCCACTGTCCAGTCTGGAGTCCTTTCTGTGGGCCCAAGCCCCCTGCCCACCGGGGCAGCTTTCTTCTGCTGTGTTCCGCAGCGGAGTCAGGCAGGGCCCTGGAAGCCAGCGCCATCTTTGGAGTCTCAGCAGGTGGGGGACGCCCTCCCCTGAATGGTTATTTCCTCGTGATTCCCCCTGAGCACTGGGATTCACTGTTACTGTGTCCCTCAGGTTCTCTTCTATCCACTGTAGTAGCTGACTTTCCTTACCTGCTTAGAATGTTTTCTGTACCAGTCCTGGGGTTTGAAATCAGGGCCTGGGTACTGTTCTTGAATTCATTTGAATTCAGGGCTAGTAGCATTCTACCACTCAAGCCACTTCTGGCTTTTTACAATTATTATCAGTCGTAGGACTCGAACTCAGGGCTTAGGCGCTGTCCCTGAGCTGCTTTTGCTCAAGGCCAGTGCTCTATCACTTTGAGCCACAGCACCACTTCTGGTTTTCTGGTGGTTCATTGGCACTAAGAGTCTCATGGGCTTTCCTGCCTGGACTGGCTTTGAACCGTGATCCTCAGATCTCAGCCTCCCGAGGGGCTAGGACGACAGGCATGAGCCACTGGCAACCAGCTTATCTGCTAATAATTCTTGGCTAAATCCTCCCTGCTCGCGAGTTTGTGCTTCTGGCGGGACGCGAGACGCCCATCTAGGTGGGCACATTTGCCACAGCTGTTGCCACCCTTTCCCCCACGGAGGAGACGCCATCAGGTGGTCTCCCCTCACCTGAACGCTTCACTGAGCACTTTTCTCAGTGGGAAGGAGTTGCTGGTTCTCTCCAATTTTGTTTAGCAAACGTCCTTGTCTTTCTTTTGAAGAACGGTGTGTGTGCGCCAGCGCCGCGGCTGTGTGTGTGTGTGTGTGTGTGTGTGTGTGTGTGTGTCGCTCTCGCGGTGCAGCGCCAGTGGTTTGCCGCTCTGGTCGTCTCTGTGCAGTTGCCTGTCTGTCAATGGCATGGCCGCCCAGGTCTAGCTAGCAGGCCTCCAGCCAGCCATCCACACTGAGCCCTCAAACACCAGGAATCCTGCTTCAGGCTTGCTGAGATTCTTAGACCCAGAGTTTAAGGTTTCCTGCCAAATCTGGGGTGGCCTTTACCACCATTTCCTCAGTATCTTCCTAGCTCTGTCTCTTCTTCTGAGACAGCAACGGCTCTTCCCGATCCTCGCGTGGCCTGTCTTCAGTCTTCTTCTATTTTGTTTGGACTTGTTCATTTCTATTGCTATCTTGAAGTTCAGTAAGGCCCTGAGTTCAAGCCTTATGCCCAATACAAAACAGTAATACTGAGGCTGGGAATATGGCCCAGAGGTAAAGCGCTCGCCTTGTATACATGAAGCCCTGGGTTCGATTCCTCAGCACCACATATATGGAAAAGGCCAGGAGTGGTGCTGTGGCTCACGTGGTAGAGTGCTAGGCTTGAGCACAGAGAAGCCAGGGACAGTGCTCAGGCCCTGAGTTCAAGCCCCAGGACTGGCCAAAAAAAAAAAAAAAGTAATACTATGGTGTGCCAAAGATTGTACACACTCTATCATGGAACATATTTCGGACAGATAGATCCAACAGGAATTACTAAGTACCAAGGAGAACTGCACGGCCTACTTACAGTAAGGTCCACGCACATGCCCCCACCTGGTCGTCTCTACCCAGTTCCCTGGGTAACCAGCAGACCTCCCCCTTCCCTGAGGTCACATCTAATCCAGCAGGCCACACTCCCTGCCACGTGCAAGGCAATTTTCAACGATCAGCAAGTGAGTTGGGGTGCTGACACCGCAGATGTGAGGCAAGGGGCTTGCAAAGGCAGCCCAGCGCTGGAGCTGCCTGCGGGAGGATTCCCACGCACAGGGCCGCGGATCCACTCACCTGACTGCGCTGCAGGGCAGCCCCTCGAGGCCTCAGAAGCACGGGGGGGGGGGGGGGGGGGGGGGAGGCCTGCCCCGAGAGCCAGCCTGCCCCAGCCCCACCGTGCCTAGAGGCACGTAGTCTCAGTGGGAAAACATCTGCACAGCTCAAAACATCTGCTCAGCTGTGCTCAGCTGGGGGGGGTGGGGGGGGCAGTGAGGGAGAATGAATGATGGGCGGGGAACCGAGAATTCCGTGGATTAAAATCCTTATCTGGATTGTCTGAATTCTTCTTCCCACCCGACGGCAGTGTCTGAATGGCAGGCAGGCCCAGGGCCTCGGCTGACCCGGGGGTCCCGCGGATGTCGGGGAACCCACCGGCAGCGTGGCTGCCTCCCTCTGGGCGGTCGTCCCCGGGGGGAGGCCAGGAGGCACCCCATTCCTCCGGCGGAACAGCACTGGCCCACCGCTCCCCCCGAACCTGTCAGGGCCGCACCGGGAGATGCCGGGGGTGACGGCAGCAGGGGCCTTGTTCCTGGCAGGTGAAAGGTGCGCGTGGCAGAGCCTCCCGGGAAGACCAGGGCGTGAGCACAGGCTGAGGAGCCCGCCTCGCACCGTGACGCCCTTCAGTGCCATCCTGGCACTGAAGCCAACAGGCACGCTGGGGGAAGGGAGGGGCGCCCGTGGCCGGCCAGGGAAAACCAGGCGCACAGGGCAGCCTGTGGACAGGACTGGGTGGCCAGAGAATGGGCCGGGTTAAAATTAAAACGTAAAGTCACTCCTGGGCATTCTGGGAGGGAGATGGGACTCAGGGCGTGTGCGCGTCAGGCAAGCGCTCTAGCACAGCCCTGCTCAGCCCCTTATTTTGTGTGTTTCTCTACGCAGCCCAGGGAAGCCTCGAACTCTGTACTCCACAGTGGTCCTGAATGCCTGAGCCTCGTCTCTAACTCCCAAGTGCTGGCGAAAAGGCATTTCTTTAAGACAGCTTTTAAAAAAATTACTGGGGCTGGGAATATGGCCTAGTGGTAGAGTGCTCACCTCATAAACATGAAGCCCTGAGTTCGATTCCTCAGCACCAAATGTATAGAAAAAGCCGGAAGTGGCGCTGTGGCTCAAGTGGCCACGTGCTAGCCTTGAGCAAAAAGAAACCAGGGACAGTGCTCAAGCCCTGAGTTCAAGGCCCAGGCCTGGCAAAAAAAAAAAAAAAAAAAAGAATTATTATTACGATCTTGTACAGAGAGGATACCATTTCATAAATCAGGGAATTTTTAAAAAAATGGATGTCAACTATTCCTTCACTTTCCCATTTCCCCTCCCATCCATGTCCAGTCTCACACATAATTTCACACAGTATATACTGAATAACGCGACTGTCTCTTCACTCTCCTTCCCGCATCCCTGAAAAAAACCAAAAAACAAGAAAACACCCAAACCCCAAAAGCAAAAATAAACATCCCCACCTGCCCATGGTCCCATTTCTTGAAATTCCTTTCAGTAAACAGCATTCCACGTGTTCACCAAAGCCACCCCTTCGGGCTCCTCCCCTAAGGGCGTCCTCCTGCGGTGTTTGTGTGTGAATGCCTCCATCCATACAGGTTTCCTCGTGGTTCTATTTTAGCAACAGCTCTGTCTCTGAGCTTGGCACACCTCATTTAGCAGGATTTGTTCTAGGCCCCAGTCATTTCTTGCAAATGACATCTTATTCTAGTGGATTAGTAAAATTCCTTTGCTTACAGGTACAGTTTGTTGATTCACTCATCTGTTGTGGGGCATCTGGGCTGCTTCTGTAACTTCGCTATCGTCAACAGTGCAGCAATGAACATGGATGTACGAGTGTCTTTACTGTATCATGACTTGTAAGGATCGGGATAGATGCCCAAGAGTGGTGTGGCTGAGTCACAGGGAAGTTCTGTGTCTAGTGTTTAGTCACCCCAGAGCGGTTTGTACTAGCTTACATTCCCACCACCATGTTGTTCAAAAATTGTGATGTTAGCAAATCTAACTGGGGTGAGATGGAATCTCAGAGCTGTTTTGATTTCCTTTCCTTTATGGCCAGGGATGTTGAGCCTTTCCTCAGGTCTGTTCACCATTTGTCTCTCCTTAGCTCCTTTGCCCATTGATTAGTTTTGGGGTTGCTAATTTTTTGAGCTTCTTGTACATTTTGGAAATTAGGCCTTTGTTGGATGCATTCCTGGTAAAGATTTTTGTCCCAGGCTTTTGGCTAGTTTAGTAACTGTCCTTTGCAGTGCAGAAACTTTTTATTTGGATATAATCCTATTTTTTAAGTCTATCTGCCATACGCCTGAGAATCTTTGCAAAAAGTTCTTGCCTGTAAGTTCTAATGTTTCTCCTACTCTTTCTTGCAGTAATTTCAAAATTTCAGGTCTGATGTTGAGGTTTCTGATCTACTTGTGTTGATATTGGTGCATGATAGAAAACAGGGATCCAATTTTAGTTTTCAACATATAGATGTGCAGTTTTCCCAACACCAATTACTGAAGAGTATCCTTTTTCCACCATATTTTTTGGCTCTTCTGTCAAATAATTAAGTGTATGGCCTTTTATTTCTTGATCTTCAGACCTGTTTTTGTGCCAGCACCAAGCTGTTTTTATTGTAGCTCTGTAGGACCCCTTGAGGTCTGGGACTGTGATACCACCCAGCATTACTTTTTTTTTTTTTGTTTTTTGGCCTAGAACTGCTTTGCCTATTTGAGGTCTTTTGTTGCTCCATATGAATTTCTGGATGGTTTCTCTATCTTAGGGAAGGATGTCACTGGGATTTTTAAAGGGATCGTGTTAAATCTGTCATCATTTTTGGCAGCACGGCTACTCCACAATATTAATTCTACATATCCATGAACATGGGCGGTCTTTCCATTTCCTAACACTCCTTGGCTTCTGGAAGCCACCGCTATTAACAGGGGAAGGAAGGCTCAGTGACAGGACTAGGGGGCCCCTCAGGTCTGTGCCTGGGGCTGTCTGCAGTGGTGGGCTGGCCTTGCTGGCGGACGGGCCCTGCCTCCCTTCCTTGGCTCACATGGAAGGCAGCCCTCCCTCGCCTGCTGAGTGCGGACGTTTGGTTTCTGCAGCGGTGAAAGGCCCACTAAGGACAGCCTGGGCCTGGCACTCCTGGCAGGTGAACGAACCCTTCCAGTCCCTCGTCCCCGGCCATGAGACAGATGGGCTTCTGCCTTGGTGAACTAGTTGCCAAGACTGTGTCTCAAAAAAACTGAAGACTGAGGGGGGTAAGGGGGGGAAGCACTGTGCTCACTGCCTGACAGCTCTGATCATTAACGATGAAAAATGGCTGGCTGGTCCCAGAAGGAAATCTCCAAAGTCGTGGGCAAAAGAAATCTCCCCCCTCTGTAAGTCTATTTAGGTTTTGGTAACTTCATTTATCTCAAGTACTTGTCAACTATAATAATATGCGCTCAACCTATTATCTAGCAAATCCTTCATCCTAACCCAAGGAGTCCACACACACACTGGATGTGCTCGCCAGCGGCCCGGAGGCACCAAGCCCAATGGGCGTTCACTTTTGACTGCTCAAAAGCCACAAAGGAGCCGGACACTGGGGGCTCACGACCATGATCTTAGCCACTCAGGAGGCTGAGGCTGAGGATAGTGGTTCAAAGCCAGCCCAGGCAGGAAAGTCAGTCAGAGTTCTCTCTAGTTAACCACCAAAAAACTAGAAGTGGAGCCATGGATCAAAGTGGTGGAGCCCTAGCTTGAGCAAAATAGCTCAGGTACAGAGACTAGGCCCTGAGTTCAAGCCCCACGACCTACCCCCCTCCCCCACAAAAAAAGGACAAAAAGCAATGGCAGTGGCATGGTCCTCCCGCTCCCCTAGGTCAGGACTGTGTAGAGCCAGCAGCCTCCAGGTCAGATCAAATCTGCTCAGGCTGAAGAACAAAAGCTGCCAACAATAGCCAGGCAGGGCGGCTCATGCCTGGCCTGCAGCCCTGGCTCCGCCGGAGCCTCCCACCTGAAGACGCAGGTTTGATGCCAGTCCCAGCAGGAAAACCTGTGCGATTCTCATCTCCATTCACCACTTGAGCACTGGGTGTAAGCTCTCCGCCACCCTAACATTGATGAAATTCTGCATCATGACCCATGTAGCTCAAGACCAGCACCCGTAACGGGCTCAGCTAGAGGTTTGGCAGGCCGGCTATGTCCTCGGGTTTAATCCTGGAAGTCGCGCATACCAAAGCCACAGGCCTGCTCAGAAGGAAGAAACGCACCCCACTTCCTATGAAGGTGGAGATGGGGTGCAGATACTCTTTCATTTCATATTTTATTACATCAATGGCTTGAAAATTTTTATTTAACTTCAGCAAATATTGGAAATAGAAAAATGAATTCTGCAGAATTTCACAAATCTTCCAATTTCCACTAACAAATTTATCATTCAATGGCTAAGCAATTATAATGCTATGAACATTCACCACAATGTATGTGCTGAAATAGAAAACAGGCAAAGGGAGACAGGAAAATATTACTTACAACAGCATTATTACAACGTATTTTCTTTAAAATTCCAAAGTGGATTTTATCACTTCAAAAGATATACAGCATTTCCATTATATTTGCAAACTTAACCTTATACATCTTTTAAAATCTTGAAAAAATTTTAAGCAATCTAAAAAGCACTTAGCAAAGTTTTAAGTCTACATGATGGAGTACTATCAGCTCCAGTATAAACTTTGCTGTAGAAGGTGACTGTAAACACTCATTATTTTACAACATGCATAGACTATATTGACCTGCCTTCTTCTCAACTATATAGCGTTCCTGCCATTGTGCTTTACTACAGTTAGGAAGAGCCACGGAGGTCCCGGAGCGGCAGAAAGAGCATTGCGCGAGGTCACTAGATTAGGAGGCTCTGTTTACTTTGAGTCATCGGAGGCAAAGTTTGCTTGATAGCAAAGCTTGAATCCTGGGTCACTACTCAGACACAGGCTAGTGGAGAAAGAGAGGCTCGTGTGGAAGTCGGCTCTGTCTTTCCTTTGCTCACATAAAAGCAGGGATCCAGTTAGTGTAATGCACTGTTCGGCTTATTTTTGGTGTACAATTATACCAATAGTACATCTGATATTTAGAAAGACAAAAATAGGGTATAGTTGAAATTTTAAGTGACAATGAGCACACAGAGTGGTGTGTGATATTTGAGGAAATTTTATATGAACAGAAAGCAACTAAATTACTCCAACACAGGAAGCCTTTCTTCTTCTTTTGAGATTAGAGGCTTGGGATCCCAGTGGATCTTACAGGTGTTACAGGTGAAACCCAGTAACTATCTTGAGGAAGCCGCGGCTTGACACACACACCAGACCAGGCAGCAGCGGGTGGGCAGCGCCAACCGGGCCCCTGCCCACGCCGGCGCTGGCACCTGGCGACTCGGCGGACAAGGTGGCGCTCACTTCCCAGGTACAGCGACATTACCGAAGCGACCACTGCTGCGGAGCAGTCAATGGGATGTTCAAGTAACAGTGTTTACATGGGAAGTGAAGAACTTTACCTAACACTTTACACATCTACACAAAATTAAATAAAACAAACCTTTAATGCATATGCAATACAATTTATCTTTTAGGGATTCCTAAACTAAAAGTTAACTATTATTTGTGTTCATGATACTATATTTTGCACAATAACTTATACTTAGGAGAATTTCCCCACAAAAAAATATATATAATTATGACATTCACATTGATCATTTTAAGAACACAAAGCTTGAGTGACGTTCTATCTGGAGCAGTTATCACGTCCAAACGCACCCTGCCCACGCACCTAATCCTTGATATGTTAGCGTCTTCACGTAGGTAAGACCAGACCACCCAGCTCTGAGAGCGAAGTGGTTTCTTGCACTGTCTCACCAGGAAGACAATGCAATGAAGAGTTTAAAGCACAGTGCTACTGTATACATGAGACCACGGCAAAAGCAGCTAGGCGAAGACCACACTTCCCCCTGTCCAATGAGAATCCGTGCCGCTCTCCCTTGGGTGGGCTACCATGATCACAAGCTCACCAGCACGTGGCTTTCAGGGCCAGAGGCCATTTCATGGCAGGAACCACCCAGGGGGACAGTGTCCAGCACTGCTGCTCTGCCTGCCACACCTCCTGAGGGTTAGCGTTCCTTCTAGGTATTGCCACGAGGAAGGATTGCATTTTAAGAGAACAGCGTGGGCATGGAGAAGAGAAACAGAACCACGGGCGGAGGGAGAAAGCCGCTGCCTAAGTGCTGGCCACACCTGCTAGCGGGTGAGCACTCAGGAAAGCAAGGAGAGCGGAGGCTGGGGCAGGGGCCCCTCCCACCCGCCTTTCCCACCACCCTACAGCTCCACAGCAGGCTGGTGATACCACAAGGAAAACTCGGCTGGGCCTGGTGTGGCTCTGCTACCCACGGTCAGGTGGGAGCAGCAGCCAAGCCCTGGTGCCCATCTTCACAAGGGCTCCGGGCAAAAGCGCACGACAAGCACCAGGACCGGAAGGCCCTGCTGCGCCCCCTCCCCAGAGCTTCCTCCACACGCCTCGGAAGGACGGCCGAGCCCCCCAAGCCTACACCTCTACTGAACCTCTTCCTAAAGGAAAAAAATCAGTGGACCGAAGGAAAACAAAAGAGCAAGGTGCTTGAGACTCAAAACACATCCATCTCGATTGCATATTTAAATTCTTAAAAATTGTTTATGCATTAAAGCATCTATTTTTGTTTCCTTTTTGGTATTCAAAGCAGAAAAAAATGACTTAAATGATGCAACAAGAAGGCTCCCCCCCACTGGCCGACACCTCTCCAGCCCCTAGGCAGGCGTTCAAATTCCACGAGGAACTCAGCTGTTCCTCGCGCGTCCTTTCTAAATGCATTCTGGAGCACTGCAGAAGGATTCTTTTTGTCCTGGTCTCAGCGGACCAGTACTGATGCCTCTCTGTCCTGAACTCTGCTGAGAAGAGAGGCTATGACATTTGTGGGACCACACTGAACACCAATGACACAGAGGACACCCGCAGCCACACCAAGACGGTGGCAACCAATGGTGTGTCTCTTGTAAAAAACCATCTCCAGCTGTTCTAATATCCCGCACCAGCCTGACGTTTGAGAGCCGCCGCCGCGGGGCCTCCAGCTCTCCCCACAGCTGTCTCAGCAACGTCGTCTTTGGCAAGCAATACACATTAAGTAAGACACTTGAACAGAAAAGGATGGATAACATGGTTGCCAAGAGAAGAAGGCACCAATTCCCAATGGACAAGCACCAGGTACAGTGATAAGGACCGAATCTCCTGGGGTGGGGGTGGCAATGGTGGCTCGGGGGGTCAGGAAAAGATGGGGTGCACCCACCCTGGAATCGCAATGCTGAAGGCTGATGGCAGTAAGCGCCGAGGTCCGCATTCCTGTTAAACTACAGTGTCCAAGGACAGTTGCTGAGAATGAGCGTTTACCACTTGAGAAGGGAGAAAGGGGACAGAGTTAGAAGACAGGGGAAGGGGCCACCCAGTTTCTAAGCCCTAATTCTACATGGGGGGGACTGTGAGCTGCATCAAGATGGCTGGTAGAATAAGGGTCATGAGGAGTCTGCCAATAAACGAATGATTTCTAAGGAAGCATGATACTACTTAGGTGGCTGCCCCAGTAAAGAAGGAGAAATGTTCTAGAAGGCCGGCAAGGCTGGTTACTCTGAGAATCGCAATATGCACAAAGTAGAAACTGCAGGCCATGCAGGGACAGGGCCGGGCCTTCCTGACTACCTGTGCTGCGGCCGCTCGAGGGCTGCGGCTGGGCGCTGGCCCGGCGCTGGGGGCGTGCGCGCGGGTGGGCTCCCCAGCAGTAGGCAGAGTGAGACGATACAGAGCTCTCTGAGAAGTGGCGCCAACATGGGGGAACGAGCAAGGACTTAAGGCAGATGTAGCGCAGGACTGGAGGTGTATGCCTTTTTTGGTAATAGCTGCTTGTCCACAGAGATGTGATGCAGACGGCTAGGTGATGTCTTGTAATACCTGATATCCTGGATAACATCGTGGAGTCCATACCAAGTGTTCAGAGCTCCCCACGCGCTCACGAGGCAGAGGCGTATCTTACATCCAGGACGGAAGCAGCCTGCAGGAGAGGGAAACGCACGCTGCTGAGTCTGGGGTGCACACCGCCAAACCCCCGTGGCAGACTCGGCACATGGCAGCGCAAGCGCTTCTTGGGCAGGGAGAGCGAGTGTGGACACACGAGCTCCCCATGTGCAGCTGCGCCCCACGATGCCCCCCTTCTTCCTTGTGAAGATGGGGCACGAGCAAGAGCAGTGCGTGGTGGGCAGCGTATTCGCGCTGTCTGGAGGCAGAGCCGGCCATTCGTTACCGCGGGGAGGCAGAATGCCCAGCCTGCGGGACGTGCCCCCCTGGCTGTGCCACACACACGGCTGGGGAAGCTGCCAGGCTGTGAATCCAGAGCCCAAAAACGCGAGAGAAAATGGAGGTAGTCCTACCAGAGCTCTCCTTGCTGGCAATACAACGACTCCGTAATTTTAAGTGAGAATCTATCCCTCGAACCCTTTTCTAACAGGGAAGAACTTGGGGTCCTTTGCAGAACTGACAGAGACCCCGCAGGGGCCATGACCTCCCCTTCACTGCGATGCCTTGGCGCAATGATGTTGTGCACAGGGGCAGCCATGCCACTCAAGGACTTGGACAAAGGGCCCTTGCATGGCCTGAGGGCAACACTGGGAAAGGGACGTTCATCCTTGTCATGAGGTGCGTGAACAGGTTCAGGTGCACAGTGATTGTCTAGGCCAAGCCCCGTATTCGTGCATGTTCTCTGGGACTGGAGGCCAGGCAGGACATGACAAGCGAGCCGGGCACAGGAAGCAGCAGTCAGTCCTAGCTGACCGGGCGGAGGAAGTGGGCACCACCGTCCCGGAAATGACAACCCAGCCCGTGCCATACAAGTCCCAGAAGCCACAGGGCCTAGAATCACCCAGCGCCCAGGATGGCGGCAGGGACATACCCAGCGGCTGAGCCTCAGCCTGTGTGCTGCCGCGGTGCCCAGACTCCCTGGGGTCCTCACAACTCCCCCTGCTGTGGCGGCCTCACAGAGCGGCCTCGGGATCCGGGCCAGGGAGTGGTGTGCAGTGGAAGGGCAGCAGAGAAGGCAGCATTGCTCAGATGCCACAGGGCAGAGCACGTAAGGTATGGCATTTACTGGTAACGTTGCTGCCACCGGCAGAGAGAAGGGGTGACATTGTCCACAAAGTGTACGTGCTACTTGACTTATGTAACTGTCACCCCTCTGCACGTCACCTTTATAATAACAATAAAAAATAAAAATTTAAAAAGCTGCTGGCGCCATGTACAAGCGTAAGGTGTGCGCGGGTGAAGGCCGCCGCTCCTGAGTGGCTGCGGGCGGGCGCGGCCGCTGACTCACCTCCTCCTCCTCCTCCGGCACCTTGCCAGCGCTGTCAGGGGACTTGACAGGTTTCTGGTGACTGGGCCCATTGGTCTCTTCTTTACCATGTTCTGCCTCCCATTCTTGTAAAACCTCGTCTATGTTGAAGCGGCGTCGATAATTTACAAAAAAGTTTTTCACCTGTACCACTGACTTGTTCCCAATCACATCTGAGATTGCCTGGAAATCTCGCCCATATTTCCTGATGGCTAGAGAGAGAAAGTAATTTCTTAAATACAAGAGAAAAAACAATCTTTAAGAACCACCATCCAGGGACTGGGGATATGGCCTAGTGGTACAGTGCTCGCCTCCTATACATGAGGCCCTGGGTTCGATTCCTCAGCACCACATATATAGAAAAAGTCAGAAGTGGCGCTGTGGCTCAAGTGGCAGAGTGCTAGCCTTGAGCAAAAAGAAGCCAGGGACAGTGCTCAGGCCCTGAGTCCAAGGCCCAGGAATGGCAAAAAAAAAAAAAAAAAAAAAGAAAGAAAGAAAGAAAGAAAGAAATAGAAAAAAGAGCCACCGTTGAGCCTTGTCCCTTTCTCCTGATAATAAAACATACAATACAGGCTTTTAACAACAAACATTCCTGTACATGTTTCACCAATGGCAAGAGCCCAGCCAGCAAGAAATATCCTATGGATGGGTCCTGGGGTTCAGTGACCCCTGACATCCACTAACCTGTCTTCCTATCATGTAACATGGCTCCCATGGTGTGAATACATTCTGCATTATTACTATCATTAATTATTATTTTAGGAATCACAGCAGATCTAAAACACTTCTTACCTTAAAGTCCCAACAGTTACTCTTTTTCTTTTGGGATTTTGTACTCCTGACTGTGCAGTACTCAACAAGCAACAGCTAAAGTATAGTACAGGCTTGCAAAACCATGGCTTCCAAGTTGTAAGACATGGGGATAAAATAAAACAAAAAATCCAAAAGCCGAGGAGATATGGCTCCAGGATACCTGCCGGGAGAATGCGCTCTTGCACATGGTGAAGTGTTGGGGGTGGGTGGGACAGTCTCTACAACCTACCCCACGTCTCGCGCGCTTTCTGAGAACTCCCATACCTTGGACAGCGAGGAGCTGCTCTTCAGTGGTCCACCGGGCATTGCATTTCTGGATGACCTAGGTATCCAAACAGGCTGTTAGCATAGCATGTGCAAAGGGAAGTGCGTCCTTTCTTTTCCTCCTATCAGAATTTTAATGGAGATGTGAGCAATCCTACCTCTGGAAGCCGGTAAGGTTCTATTCCACCATCAAGTTTTTCTTTGAGAGCACTATTCGTCTGTTTAATATTCTGAATCTAAGAAGGAAAAGATTTTCACATTAAAATCGTTTGTAAAGAGAACTAAACAGTCTTCAATTTACTTGCCCAGAGCAACAGACAAGGGATAGTGCAGCAGGGAGGAGGCAGGTCCGCCCACTGCCTCCCACAGCAACAGCCTGCGCTGCCCAGCACCTGACTAGTCTGACCCCTGACGCCACTGGAGCCAGGAGCAGCGTGAGGACGGTCCCACAGGAGCCGGCTGGCGCTCCTCTCGTTGCTCACAGGGACACAGCCTGGCCCTGCTTCCTTGTCCTCTGCATATCCCCCTGAACACAGACGTGAGGATTACAAAACATGACCAAAGCTTCCGAGGAGTCAACAAGAAGACAAGCCAACAGACTCTAAGAGAACCTGTGTGCATCATGGAAGAGGGATGGCTCAACTCTGGCCACTGGAGAAGCATCCTCCCCGAGTGGCTTGTGTTCAGGCGAGTGTCTCCCTGACACACCTGGGCTCCGCGCAGAAGGGCACGGGGCACCCGCTGCTCTGCCCAGCCATGCCTTGGTAGCTCTGAGTCTTCTCCAGTATGGCAGACTCTAAGTCTTCCCTCTTCAAACTGTCAAGCTCGCAATAGCTATTTTCAAATGATACCAATTCTGACCCTGCTCTGAAAATCAAACCATCTTTTAATCTCCCATGGTAGAATAAGGAACCTCTCTGTGGAAGAGAGGAGCCTCTTCTTTCTTCTTAACACCAGGCTGCAACTCCTAGGAGCCTGGGGTAGGAAGGAGCAGAGGGTGGGGCACAGCAGGCCTCCCTGTAGAGGAAGACAATAAGGAGGGCTGAGAGCTGCTTCGCACGCGGTGGCCCGCCACCCTGACAGATCCTGGGAGATCAGGCTGAAAGGATTAATCTCCTCATTTGAAAAGAGGCCCAGGAAGATTAAGTGATTCTCCTAAGATTAGAACACAGCTGTGCAGTAGCTAAGTGACTCGGATTTTGGAGGACATGCTTGGGCCAGGTCAGCATGGCCTCCCCCACACGTAGCCGCCACAGACCCCCTCTTCTCACTGGGAAATGACAGCTGGCCTCCCATTTAACCTGGCAAGGAAACCATCAAGATCAACAAGTCAAAAGCAACAAAATTTGGGCTGGGGATATGGCCTAGTGGCAAGAGTGCTTGCCTCGGATACACGAGGCCCTAGGTTCGATTCCCCAGCACCACATATACAGAAAATGGCCAGAAGCGGCGCTGTGGCTCAAGTGGCAGAGTGCTAGCCTTGAGCGGGAAGAAGCCAGGGACAGTGCTCAGGCCCTGAGTCCAAGGCCCAGGACTGGCCAAAAAAAAAAAAAAGCAACAAAATTTGCAACTGAACTGCAGTTGCAATCAGCTTATGGTTTCCTCAAAGAGAAAGAATAAATTAATTAGCGACCAACACTAGATTGTTATGCTGAATTTCTTTGAATGCACTTGGGCAATTGAAGCATAAACCCTTTCTACAGTGAACCTCGGAAGACCCTTACATTGTAGCCAAGTGCCAGTGGCTCACACCTATAGTCTTACTCAGGAGGCAGAGATATGAGGATTGCGGTTCAAAGCCAGCCCAGTTAATCTTCAATTAACCACCACAAAACTGGAAATGGTGCTGTGGGTCAAAGTCGTAGAGTGCTAGCTAGCCTTGAGAAAAAGCTCAGTGACAGTGTTCAGGCCCTGAGTTCAAGCCCCATGTCCAATTAAAAACATCCCCCCCCCCCCAAAAAAAAAACAGCCACACTGGAGATGCCAGGTGCTGGTAGCTCATGTCTATAATCCTAAAAACTGAGGATTGAGATTCAAAGCCAGACTGGGCAGAAAGGACTCTTATCTGCAATTAACCACCAAAAAAGCTAGAAGGAGAGCTGTGGCCCAAGAGGTAGAGCACTCACCTTGAGCAAAAAAGCTTGAGTACAGTGCCCAGGCTCTGAGATCAAGCCCCAGAACTAGCACAAACACAAAAACACATTCTCTACAAGAACACCGAGTAACAAGGAGTGACTATAACAGAGGATGTGCACGTTGTGCACAGAAAGCAAACAGCAACTTGCACAAGGCACAGGAACTGCGGGCCTGCGGGGAGAGGGGCTCGTCTCCACCTCCAAGACTTGATGCAGATCGCAACTCCATTGGTAAAATAGCCCCATCCATCCTAACGCTGGCACAATGGTTTCTGGAAATTTACAAAATTTACCTCCCAACAACTTTTTTTTGTTGGTCGTGGGGCTTGAACTCCACCTGGGTACTGAGAGCTCTTCAGCACAAGGCTACCTGTGGCTCAAGTGGTAGAGTGCTAGACTTGAACAAAAAGAAGCCAGGGACAGTGCTCAGGCCCTGAATTCAAGGCACAGGACTGGCAAAAAATAAAACAAGCAAAAAACTAAAAAAAAAAAAAAAAAAAAAGTAATGGGCCAACACCCAAGCTCTTCTGTTCATTTCCGTGGGAACCAATTGCTCTTTTTAGGATTCATGGAAAGGGAACGGCTGCCACAGCTCTGCGATGCGAGCTGACCGTGTCACTGTACTGATCATGTCCCTGCATGCGCGGCACAGTGGTGGCTGCCCTGGGGGCGGCTGGGAGGTACCTGTCGTTTGATGGAGATCAGCTCCATGTCCAGCTGTCTGAGCACCGTGGTAGCTGCCGTGGCATTGGCAGAAACGGCTTCCACATCTTCTTGGGAAAGAAACATTCCTCGTGGAGGTTTCCTTTTTGCTCTGTTTTTGGCCTGTGTGCTATGCTTTTCTTTTTTGACCTGAGGAACTGTCTCAGTAGGTGGCACCTGCATTCCATATTAGATATAGGAAAGTATAAAACAAAAATATCAAACCAATAGTAAAAAGCCTATGTCCTTAACATAGCCCCAAAGGATCAAAAACAAGTACTATTCCATTCATAAAATCTACTGTGGGGTTAGCAGCCACAAATTATCCATGGGATATTTACTGTTTCCTTCTTATTCTCTCTCTTTATGCCTCTGACAGTAAGTAACAGGAAGAAAACCAATTTGTCTGTGAGAGCTGTGACGCTATCTTTAACAAACAGGTAAATGAAGTGGGAACAATTGTATCTCATGACTATAATATTCTCTAGCAATATAGACCACTACACGTGGCCACAGACAGAAAAAAGAGTGCTCTGTACATTTTCAGTTTGTGAGGTGCAGTACTGAGGCATGAACTCAGGGCCCTGCACTTTTGTTTGGCTTTTTTTGCCCACAGCTGGTCCTTTACTGCTTGCTATACTTCCAGTGCAGCACTCTGCTGGTTAGTTGGAGACAAAAGCCTCCGAAGCTAGGACGACAGCTAGCTCTCATCCTTAGCAATACCCACCACATGGGCTCTGTCAATCTTTCCAATACAAAATACAAACTGCAGGCTGGGAAGGTGGCCTCAGTGGTAGAGAGCTTGCCTAGCAAGCATGAAGCCCTGGGTTCCATTCCTCAGTACCACATACACAGAAAAGGCCAGAAGTAGTGCTGTGGCTTGAGTGGTAGAGTACTAACCTAGAGCAAAAGAAGCTTAGGGACAGTGGCCAGGCCCTGAGTTCAATCCCCAAGACTGGCAAAAGAAAAAAAAAAAAAAGATATACAAACTTTTAGGGCCAGACTTTGAGGGCTCAAACTAATTTTAGCTACTCCAGAAGTGAGGACTCAGACTGGACAAAAAAAAAAAAATTAGCAAGATCCTATCTCAGAGGTGGTGGCTGTCTTCTGTAATCTTGTACAGAAGGCCATAGGTAAGAAGATCTTCATTTAAAGAGAGTCCCTGAAAAATATTCAAAACCCCAAATACCTAAAGCCACCAAAAAAAAAAAAAAAAAAAGACTAGAGGTGAGGCTCAAGTTGTAGAGTACCTGCCTAGTACACGCAAGGCTAATGACTCAAACCCCAGCAGCCCACCACCCCTCAAAATAAAAAAAAAACATACAAACACCAAAACACCAAAGTACAAACTGTAATATGAACTATGAATTTTTTTGCGTATCACTGTTAGATGCTGGTGGCTCACACCTGTAATCCCAGCTACTCAAGGGGCTGAGATCTGAGGATCACATGTCAAAACCAGCCCTGGAATAAAAGCAGGTGAAAACTCATTATTTCCAATTAAGTACCAAAAAATTGGAAGTGAAGGAACGGCGCAAGTAACAGAATGCCAGCCTTGGGCAAAGAAGCCATGCGGCAGTGCGAGGCTCTGAGTCAGAGCCCCAGGACAGGCACCAAACGTACGTCAAACAAAAAATCCATTAACAGTTTTTTGTGTTTTCTCAAAAATCTTATGTTTCAGAAATAAAACACAACAAAATCTTGGCAAGATAGGATAGTCTTACTGGTAATTTTAAGAATAATAATTTCAGGGGCTGGCAATGTGGCTTAGTGGTAGAGCCTTGGGTTCAATTGCTCAGTACCACATAAAGAGAAAAGCCAGATGTGGCGCTGTGGCTCAAGTGGTAGAGTGCTAGAGAAGACAGGGACAGTGCTCAGGCCCTGAGTCCAAGGCCCAGGACTGGCAAAAAAAAAAAAAAAAAAAAAGGTACTAAGTTTTGACCATTGCTCATGATCTCCTTTTGCTAGGGCAATATTTGCTAATACATCTATTCAAGTGGCTTTTTGCTTCCAATTTTACATTAAAAACTAAACTAACAAAATACAAGCTAAGGTCTACGATAGTACTGGTAATTTCCTGAGGAACTGATAACATAAAAATATTAGTAGGCAACAAACTATGATCTGTATAGCATTGTGTTTATATTATAAAGACCATGTGTATTGTTAATAGCATTGTACACTTAAAAGAAACTAAGAGTTAATTGATTTTTAATCAGAAATTGTGCTGTTATATAAATAAGAATGATGGAAAAGTCCTCCCTCGTTCATTTTAAATACCTTACCAAAGTCTCTAATAAGTAGCAATCTATCAAAACAAAATCCACTCAAAACTCCAAGTACCATCAATCCTAAACCATGCAACTGAGTTAACTTTTAGATCTTGACACTTTTACAAATCACGAGCAAACATGCCATTCAGAAAGATGACCAAAATCCACATGGAAACACTAATGCTCATATACAATGGGATGAACTCATGAGCTGCTTGAGTCCAGAGTGTTTTTTTTTGGTTTCACAGACCTGGTCTCTACTGTCTGTCACCCCATCTTAACAGTTATATATCAGGGAGATCATGCCCCTTTGTTTTCTGTGTTCTAGGCTTGTCTCGCTCAACATTATTTGTTCGAGTTCTGACCATTTCCCTGCGAATAACAATATTTCACCATTCCTAATCGCTATGTAGTATTCCATTGTGTATAGGTACCATATTTTTTGGATCCATTCATCTGTGGAGGGACATCTGGGTTGTTTCCATATTTTGGCTATTGTGAATTGTGTGGCGATAAACATGGAAGTGCAGATGTCTCTTTGATATCTTGGGATCTGTTGTTCTGGATAGATGCCTAGGAATGAGTGGTATGGCTGGGTCATAGTGTAGGTCTATATTGAGCTTTTTGAGAAACCTCCATACTGTTCTCCAAAGTGGTTGTACTAATTTGCACTGCCACCAACAATGGAGAAGGGTTCCTCTTTCCCCTCACCCCCTCCAGCATTTGTTGTTGCCTGAGTTCAGAGTATGGGCCATTCTAACTGGGGTGAGGTGGTATCTCAGGGTTGTTTTTATTTGCATTTCCTTTACTACCAGGGATGTTGAACATTTCCTCATATGTTTCTTTGCCATTTTTATATCTTCTCTTGTGAAGTCTCTCTTTAGCTCCTTTGCCCATTTCCTAATTGGTTTACTGGGCTTGGAGGGGCTTAGTTTTTTGAGTTCTCTGTAGATGACAGATATTAAACCTTTGTCTGTTGCTGTGCTGGTAAAAATCCTTTCCCATATGGTTGGCTGTCTTTCTATTTTGGTGGCTATGTCCTTAGCTGTGCAGAAACTTTTTAATTTGTAGTAGTCCCATTTGCCGAGTCTCTCCCCTATTTGTTGTGCCCCTGGGACTCTATTCAGGAAGCTCCTTCCTGTGCCTATAAGTTCTAGCGTCTTTCCTACTCTGTCCTTCAGTAGTTTCAAGGATTCAGGTCTGATATTGAGGTCCTTGATACATTTTGATTCGATCTTGGTACATGGTGAGTCCAGAGTCTTAAAAAAAAAAATCTCTTGTGCAATGATTTCTAATATGGAAGTACTCAGCACATCTTTGAGGACAGTCATGGCTTACCCTGTGACTACCTTGCTGTCAGCTCACTTACATGAAGAACAGCCTATGCATAGCCTGGGCAGTGGCTGCTAACAAAGTCTGAGCGGAGTGTTGGCCTACTTTCAGAAGACATGAGCACTGACACCAAGACAAAACGTCTGCTCACAGATGCTTTGTTTTCCCTTAAAGGATTCTTTTACTCAAAATTCCTGGCAAACAGAATTCTAAGTTGTAGTTGTCTAAAGTTAAGCTGGTATTTAAGTCCTGGCAGGAGCTTTGTATACAGCACTTCATGTACTAAGGAGAATGCCCAGAGGAAGGTTTCATCTGGGAACTAGTATGAAGTTCATTTGCCTAAACAGGTGTAGGGCAGTACCTCCTTTTTGCTTTCCTTGTTCTGATCAATCTCAATGTCAATGGGGTTACTTCCATTTGTGTCTTCCAGTTCATCCTCACTGGAAGACAAGAACAAATTACTAAAAGGTTATTCTGTATTCATTCTAGTTCATATAAAAATATAAGCCACAACCTGATTTATTGACACGTAATGAAAAATTACTCTACATGACCTCAGCCTGCTGAGACAAAAACAGTTCATAATTCAAACAGAACAGCAACAATTTCATAGTTCCATTGGAGGTCTAGGATATGATTAATCAACGAAACAGAGAACTTCTACAAGAATAAACAAACTTAGCAACAAGTACCAATCCATTTTCAAGCCCAACTTTCTTCTCACAGCCACAAAGTCTGAGGCCTTTGGTGACGTTCATACTGATTTTGATTTTTTCCTGGCAGTACTGGGGACTAAACTCAGGGCTCCTACTTGCTAGGCAGGACGCAACCACTTAAGTCATACCCTCTAGTCCCACTGATGGGAGGATTGTGGTTTAAGGTCAGGGAAGACAAAAGCCTGTAAGATCCACATTAACAAAGATGATGGATGTGGGCGCAAATGGCTGGAATTCAAGTTAACCCCACAGGAAATTCAGGTGGGAGGATTGTGACCAGAGGCTAGCCCCAGAGGAAAAGATGAGACTTGACCTGAAAAACAACTGAAGAAAAAGAGGGGAGCGGGTGCTGGGGTCATGGCTCAAGTGGTTCTGCCTGATATCGAACTCTGAGTTCAAACTCCAGTACTGCCAATACAAACAAAGACAACTTGCAGTTGCCTGGCACTTCAAAGGTCTGCTTTTTTTTTCTCCTCTAAGGAGAAAACAGAGTCAGGCTGCTTGCCCTGTTGGCCCAGATAAAACAAGGGAGCCAAAATGGTGGTAGAATACCAGAGTTCAGAGCCAGCCTCCACTGTGCCTCCCTCCCAATCTCCACCAAGGAAGGAAGGGGTTCTGGGTCAACCATCCTCACCGTGCGCAGTGCGCAAGGCAAGGTGGAGGGCGGTGCCCACAGTTCATGGGCACAGAACATGGGAGTGGCAGACAGCACTCATGCCATAATCAAGGAAAATCAATCCCAGTCTACTTTACTTAGTTCAGATTGCTGCTCAGTAGATTGCACATGCTTGTAGTAACAGATTCAACTTTATAATTAAACTAAATCTAACATATAAAGGAAGTAAAACATTTAATCCAAAACTAGAATACTGTTCCATAAATAGATCCAATAATCTGTGTGCAAAAGAACATACATACAAGTCAAGATTCACAGTTTTAGTGATGCTTTGTTTTTGTTTTATGAGAAGGGACTTGCTATCTGACCTCAACTGACCAAACTCCTGGGTTAAGTGATCCCCCTGCCTTCTCATCCTTAGTGCTGGAACTAAGCACCAAGCGACCCCACAGAGCCAGCTCTGAACATGTTCTTAACATCACTATCAATTTACACATGGGCTCAGAGGTTCCAAAAGTGATAGTCTATTTTCAGTGTGCTCTTACATATGCTTTTTTCTTTGTAAGACATAATAAAATATACCCTAGAAGGGACACTAAGGATTACCTATTTACTCTCTATTTTATTTTGTACCATTAACTTTTAAAGGGCACCTAATGCATATACAGTGCTTTCTGGATATCAAGCATCTTCAGCTAATGTCACCAAAGCAGCTCAGAGACAAACTAACTCACCCAGGAGGATGCAAAGGAGAACCTTCTGAGTCCAGCCTAGATTCCGTCGTGAGAGTTGAAGAAATGGACTTTTCACTGCTCTCAGCTATGGAAGGCTGAGAAAGTGGTGGCTAACACACACCTACCTTACTAAATGTAAGGAGCTATTCTTCACTCTGACATCCAGGCTGGTGGTGTGGCTCAGTGGTAAAGTTTATGCCTAGCATGTGCAAGGCGCTAGGTTCAATCCCCAGTGTGGGGGAGGCAAGGGGGATGAGAAAGAGAGGGAGAGAGAAGGAAAAGGAAGAGGAGACAGAAGAAGAAGAAGAGGAGACAGAAAAGAAAGGAGGGGAAGAAAGGGGAGAGGAAGGGAGAAACTCAAAACTCACAGTAAGAACAAAACTAAATAAATGTTATTTTTAAATTTTAATTTCTTTATTTTTTTGCTGGTCTTGGGGCTAGATCTCTAGGCCTGGGTGCTGTCCCTGAGCTCCTTTTCCTTGCTCAAGGCTAGCACTCTACCACTTCAGCCACAGCTCTACTTCGGGCATTTTCTGTGATTAATTAGAGATAAAGTCTCACAGATTTCCTGTCCTGGCTGCCTTGGAACTAATATCCTCAGATCTCAGCCTCCTGAGTAGCTGGGACTACAGGTGTGAGCCACAGACAACTAGCAAAACTAAATAAATGGTTTGTTGTTGTTGTTGTTGTTTAAAGAAATTACATGGGGGCTGGAAATGTGGCTAAATGGTAGAGTGCTTGCCTAGCATGCATGAAGCCCTGGGTTAGATTCCTCGGCACCACATAAACAAAAAAGGCCTGTGGCGCTGTGGCTCAAGGTAGAGTGCTAGCCTAGAGCAAAAAATAAGCCAGGGATAGTGCTCAGGCCCTGAGTTCACCAAGCCCCAGAACTGGCCAAAAAGAAAAAAGAAAAAATTACATGGGCTGGTAATGCACCCGAGAGGTAGAGTACTTGCCTAGTTATGCCCTGGGTTCAATTCCTCAGCACCACATACACAGAAAAAGCTGGTAATGGTGCTGTGGCTCTGGAGGTAGAGTGCTAGCCTTGACCAAAAAGAAGCCATGGACAGTGCTCAGGCCCTGAGTCCAAACCCTGGTACTGGCAAAAAAAGAAAAAAAAAAATACAGGGGCTGGAAATGTGGCTTAGCAGTAGAGTGCTTGCTTGGCATGCATGAAGCCCTGGGTTCAATTCCTCAGTACCACACAAACAGAAAAGGTCAGAAGTGGGCTGGGGATATAGCCTAGTGGCAAGAGTGCCTGCCTTGGATACACGAGGCCCTAGGTTCGATTCCCCAGCACCACATATACAGAAAACGGCCAGAAGCGGCGCTGTGGCTCAAGTGGCAGAGTGCTAGCCTTGAGCGGGAAGAAGCCAGGGACAGTGCTCAGGCCCTGAGTCCAAGGCCCAGGACTGGCCCCCCCCCCCCAAAAAAAGAAAAGGTCAGAAGTGACCAAGGTAGAGTGCTAGCCTAGAGCAAAAAATAAGCCAGGGACAGTGCTCAGGCCCTGAGTTCAAGCTCCAGGACTGGAGGGGGGGAAAATTACAAAATGTTCCTTAACTGGGTGCCAGTACCTCACATCTGTCATCCTAGCTACTTAGGAGGCTGAGACCTGAGGACCGTAATTCAAAGCCAGTCCAAGCAGGAAAAATGTGAGACTTTCAACTCCCAACTAACTACCAAAAGCCTGAAATGGAGATGTGGTTCAAACAGTAAAGTACCAGCCTGGCGCAAAAAGGCTAAAGTGAGTGGGAGGCCTTGAGTTCAAGCCCCAATAGTAGCACTCTCCTTCCCCCCAAAAAGTTTCTCTTTTTCACTTACACATACAAGACAGACAGGTAGATGGGTCAAAAAAGGGAAAAGGAAATCTAAACTCAATTTTTATTTTTAACAAATCATAAGTACATTTCAGTCTAGAAAAGATGGGGCTGGAAATGTGGCCTAATGGTAGACTGCTTGCCTAGCATGCACAAAGCCCTGGGTTCCATTCCTCAGCACCACATATATAGAAAACAGCCAGAAGTGGCGCTGTGGCTCAAGTGGTAGAGTGCTAGCCTAGAGCAAAAAGAAGCCAGGGACAGTGCTCAGGCCTTGAGTTCAAGCCACAGGACTGGCAAAAAAAAAAAAAAAGTGTTTTTATATTTTTAAATTTAATTTTAATTTTGTTGGTTGTGGGGCTTGAACTCGGGGCCTGGGTCCTGACCCTGAGCCTCTTTTTGCTCAAGGCTAGCACTCTTACCACTTGAGCCACAGCGCCACTTCTGGATTTTTCTGAGTAGTTTATTGGAGATGAGTTTCACACACTTTCCTACCCAGGCTGGCTTTGAGCCTGGATCCTCAGATCTCAGCCTCCTGATTAAGTAGGGTCATAGGCGTGAGCCAGTGGCGCCAGCCTGGCATGTGTTTTGATTAAAAGGAGTCAAAGCTTTGGGGGACAGGAATAAATCTGTGCTTTAATTCACTCATTCAAAATCCAACTGACTTCAGGAAGAGTAGAACAAAGTAGCGTCTCACAAAGAACATTAAGGAAGAAGATATGCTGTGTATGTTTGTTGTACCAGGAAGGTGTGCCCCCAAAGCAAAAGTAATCCTCCTCTGTGCTTGCCTGACACCCCAGCCAGCTGCTCACCTCTCTTCCCGCTCCCGCTTTTGTTTCCGGGCGTGACGATCCATCACACTGGTTTTAGTTCTTGTCTTCTTCCATGAGTAGTAAAATTTCACCAAACTTGCTATAGACTTATCAGGAAGCTAAATATAAAACAGTGAGTTGGCTTAGGTTTGAGACTCATCGTTTACCAGTCAAATCCAATTAGATGTATTTAATAAGTGTTACTCTCACATATATAGAAATGTCTTAATTCGCATCTTTTCTTCTTTTTTTTTTGGTTGCCAGTCCTGGGGCTTGGGGCCTGAGCACTGTCCCTGGCTTCTTTTGCTTAAGCCACAACGCCACTTCTAGCTTTTTCTATGAATCGAACCCAGGGCTTCATGTATGCGGGGCGAGCACTCTACTGCTAGGCCATATTCCTAGACCACATCTTTTCTTTTCTGATAAGGGGGAAAAATGGCAAAACAAATTCTCTGTACAGTCAATAACACAAGATACTGAAGTGTGCATTGCCACATAAAGTACTGTAAAATCAGGTTATGATTTTTTCCTCCACATAATCAATATCCTTAATATAACTTTTGGCTCAACTTCTTTTTTCTGTGGGTCATGGGCTTGAACTCTGGACCTGAGCACTATCCCTGAGCTCTTCAGCACAAGGCTAGCACTCTACCATTTGAACTACCGCACCACTTCTGGTTTTCTGGTGGTTATTTGGAGATAAGAGTCTCACAAACTTTCCTGCCCAGGCTGGCTTTGAACCATAATCCTCAGATCTCAGCCTCCAGAGTAGCTAGGATTACAGTCATGAACAACCAGTGCCCGGTTTCTGCTTAAAATTTTAAAAATTCATTTTTAACATTTTATGCACCTGTCAGTAAGCTTTTAAGTTGGTGTCTACCAAATAGCTTTTTTTTTCTTTTTGGTGCCAGAACTAGAGCCTGAACTCAGGCCCTCAAGCTCTCCAGAGGCTTTGCTGCTTAAGGCTGGTACTTTACCACTTGAACCATGCCTCTACTTCCTGCTTTTTGCTAGTTAATTGGAGAAGAGTGTCTTGAGGATTTGTCTGGCAGGAATGGTTCTGAACCTCAATCCTCAGATCTCAGCCTCCTAAGTATCTGGGATAGCTAGACAAGCTAAGCAGTTTTTCAGAATGTAAAAAAATAAGCAAACTTTCTCTGGACGGAGAGGCATGCTGCTCTACATCAAGAGCCATCTCTACCCTTTCTGTTGACCGGCTGGCACTGGCTTGAGTAGCCTCATCACTGGGTTGGGGGAGGGGCCATGACCGCAGCTGCTGAGCCAGAAGCAGGAAGCCCTCACTCTGTAGAAGCCTCCTGGCCACAGAGCAGTACTGGTGAGCTGTTTTTCCCCAAAGTCACCTTTATCCATGACATTTGAGGTTGAGGACAGTAACCCTGTCTTTCACACAGCTCCAAAGGAGACACTAAGACAAAAACAGCACAAAGCACCACTTACCATTTGTTGGATTCTGTGAAAAGTTTTCCCATGAAAACTAAAGGCTTGTTCAAATAACACTTTATCTTCCACAGTCCACTCATCTGGGAAGGGTGTAAAGTTGGGCAAATCAGCCAATGATTTTTCAATATTATGCTTATGCCAAAAGAGCATCCCAAGAGCCTAGAAAAATTATATCAGTGGAATTAGATCAGCCAAGTAACTGATGGAAGAAGAGAATGAACATGTGACTTTCCACCCAGAGAAATAAGTATCTGGCTACTGTATTGCTAAGCAGAAGGCGCTGCCATCTCCTTCCTTTTTTCCCGTTTGCTCTTTACTGGCAGTGCCGAGGTTGAACTTAGGGTCTGACATCTGCCAGGCAGGAACTTTACCACTTGAGCCACACCCCTAGTCCCTTTTTTTTTTGTTTGTTTAAATTGCCAGTCATGGGGTTTGAACTCAGGCTCTAGGCATTGTCCTTGAACTTTTTGCTCAAGCCTAGCACTCTGCCACTAGAGCCACAGCACCACTTCCGGCTTCTATGTGTGTGGTGCTGAGGAATCCAGTATGTAGCATTCCCAGCCCCTGACTGGCTTGTCTCAAGTTTCCTATGTCCCCAAGGGCCGTCCACATGGCCTCTCAACTTCCCTTTTTAAATCTCAGGGCCTGGGGGCTGTGTTTTAGCTTTTCCACGCAAGGCGAGTGTTCTACCATTTGAGCCACAGGTCCACTTCTGTTTTTGCCCCCCCCCCTTTTTTTTTGTAGTTCACTGCTGAGATAGCCTCATGGCCTTTCTTGCTCAGACTGGCTTCAAAGTGCAAAAGTCAGATCTCCGTCTCTTGAGCAGCCAACACAGGCATGAGTCACCAGCATCCAGCTAACTTCCTTTGTAAGGATGAAGAAAATCCCATTCTAAGTAAATTCTACATCTTGCTTATTTATTTGCCTTTCTCATACTTGGGCTGTTTCCTTGTTTTAGTTACTGTAAACACTGAGACCCTGTTTTCATTTATTTGGATATGTATCTAGTAGACCTGGAACGGATCCTATGGTAACACTGTTTTAATTTCTTAAGAGAGGCCCACCTGCCTCTCCAGCAGCCCTACCACACTGCTGTTCCCACTGAGGATGCGTGTCCTTGGCGTGCCTAGTATCCTGTTTTCATTTAAAGTCTATTTTGAGCTTTGTGTGGTTATATACACCTGTAATCACAGCACTTGAGAGGTGAATGCAGGAGGACTAAGAAGTCTGGGCTACATAGTGAGGCTCTGTCTCAAAAAACAAAAACCCCAAAACAACAAAAAGTATAAAGCAAGAGTCTATTTCGTAACCTTTAAAATAAAATCAGCCTATTTCTCAATTTTTTTCTGTTCTTTTCCAACCCTTCGGGCCAGCCTATGTATATGCAGATAGAATGCAAGTATCCGTTTATGACCCACACTGGGACTAGTTTTACCCATCCTGGCAGTGTCTTTTTTGTTTTTTTTTTTTTTTTTTGGCCAGTCCTGGGCCTTGAACTCAGGGCCTGAGCACTGTCCCTGGCTTCTTTTTGCTCAAGGCTAGCACTCTGCCACTTGAGCCACAGCGCCACTTCTGGCTTTATCTTTATATGTGGTACTGAGGAATCAAACCCAGGAGGGCTTCATGTATATGAGACGAGCACTCTTGCCACTAGGTCATATTCCCAGCCTGGCAGTGTGTCTTTTAACTGAGTGTAATCCATTTACATTTAAGGTATTTACTGACAAGGAAAACTACTATTGTAACTTACCTATTCTTATTTATAGGCCTTATAGATTCCATTTCTCTATTACTGACTTCTGTGTTCAGTTGGTTATTGGTTGTGAACTGTTTAAATTTATTTCTCATTTCCATTTGTATATATGTTCTGTAGGTATTCTTGCTCCCTCCCTCCCCATCTCTCTGGGGCTTAAATTTAGGGTCTCATGTTTGCCGAGGATGGCCTAAACAATGGTTTTCCTACCTCCAATCCCCAAGGAGCCAGTATTATCAGCATGTACCACCAGGTGTGCATGTGCACGTGTGTGCACACACATGTGCCAGTCCTGGGCACTGTCACTGACCTTTTATGCTCAAGGCTAGTGCTCAACCACTTGAGCCACAGCTCTACTTCTGGCATTTTGCTGGTTAATTGGAAGGAAGAGTCTCATGGACTTTCCCACCTGAGCTGGACCTTGATCCTATGATCTCAGCCTCTTGAATAGCTAGGATTACAGGCATGAGCCACTGGTGCCTGCTCTATCAGGCTGTTTTACTGAGATGCTAACTTTTTTGGGGGGGGAGAGGGGGAGGGTCGGTTGTGGGGCTTGAACTCTGGGCCTGGGCGCTGTCCCTGAGCTCTTCAGCTCAAGGCTAGCACTCTACCACTTGAGCCACAGCGCCATGGCTGGTTTTCTGGTGGTTAATTAGATAAGAGCCTCATGGACTTTCCTGCCTGGGCTGGCTTTGAACGACAATCCTCAGATCTCAGCCTCCTGAGTAGCTAGGATTACAGGCATGAGCCTCCTGTGCCCAGCGAGATACTAACTTTCAAGACTCTCTTTTGCCCGGGCTAGCCTCAGCACAATCCTGTTTTCACTTACTCTACAAGTAGCAGGGATTATAAGCATATACCACACCACACCCTGCTGTGTGGCTGTTTGTTTTGTGGATACCTCCATGGTTACATTTAAGATCTTAAATAATATTCTAATTTGAATTTATACCAGAGTACTTTTCCAATAAGGTACACAAATGCAATTCTTTAAATAGCTCTGTCTTACCCCTTTCAGCTGCTGACATCACCAATTTTTATCTGTCGACACTGCACATCAATATTCTGTTTCTACATGCACTAGTCTCTTAATAACTATACGGGGAGGGCATGGCATCTTTTGGACTAATTTTTTGACTATATTAGGCTCTTGAAGAAAGCATACAGAAAATCAAAAGTACAGTTACAAAACATTGCTCAGTAATACTAGCTTTTACAACTACTCGTGTATTTTACCTGTCTGAAATCATTATTCCTTTGTAGGACAATCCTGCAAGTTCCTGGAGTGCAGATCGACGAATGAAATCCTTCCAGTTTTGGTTATCTAGGAATGTCTTAATTTCAACTTCAATGGGGGGGGGGGGGGGGCATTGTCCCTGAGCTTTTTTGCTCAAGGCTAGCCACAGCTCCACTTCTGGTTTCCTGATAGTTAACTGAAGGTAAGAGTCTCATGGACTTTCCTGCTTGGGCTGGCTCTAAACCTCGATTCTCTGATATCAACCTCCTAAGTAACTAGGATTACAGGTATGAGCCACCAGCACCTAGCTCATCTTCACTTTTGATGAACTGTCAGATGCAGGATTCTGTCTGTGTGGTGCTAGGGTTGGAATCCAGGACCATGCTCTAATACAGAGCTACACACGCACACATAGGGTTCTTGGTTGATAGTTTTTCCCCTTAGCACTGTCAATACATCACACTACTCAAAAGGTTCTGATGAGAAATATGATAAAACTATCAATCATCTCTTGTATGCACTAAATGGACTCCTTACTTTCAAGGTGGTCTTTGTCATTGTGTCACCTATTCTCAGCTCTGCCCCCCACCCAAGTAGCTTGAACTCAGGGCTTTGTGCTTTTTAGGCAAGCAAGTACCACTTGAGCCAGGCCTCCAACCATTTTCACTTTAGTTGTTATTTCTAGGTAGGTTCTTGCTTTTTGCCTGGACTGGCCAGGAATTTTGAGTCTCCTACTTATACCCCCATATATATCTGGGAATTATAGGTAAGTACCACAATGCCCGGTTTATTTGTTCAGATGTGGTCTCACTTTCTTTTTTGCATCAACTGGTTCTGTATCATAATCTTCACAATTTCTGCCCCCTAAGAAGCAAAGATTTCCATGTGAGCCACAATACTCAGCCTGTCATTGGCTTTTGAAAGTCTTATGTCTTGGGTAGGCATGAGTTCACCTTAGTTGAAGTTTATTGAGCTCTGGTGTTCACATTCATGACTTCTATCAGCTGTGAGAAGTTACAGGCCATTATTTCTTCAAAAATTCTCTGTTCTTAGTTTTCTCCATCTGAAATTCCCACAATGCTCTTTGTTCTTCTCTTGATGATGTCTCACAAGCCTCATGGGTTCTATTCACTCTTTTTTTCTTTTTCCTGCAGAGCTGAAGACGGAACTCAGACTCAGCCTTGCACTTAGTAGGCAAGTGCTCTTCCACGGAGCTGAGCTAAATCCCCAACCTCTTTATCTACTTATATTGAGGCAGTACTGGAGTTTAAACTTGGGTGCCGTACCACTTGAATCACAACCTTAGCCTTTCTTGTGCTGAGACAGGGTCATGCTTTATTTCAGGCTAACCTGGACTGCAAGACTCTTATTTGTGTTTAGGGATGATGGTCACATACCATGGTTTCCAGCCATTTGTTGAGATTGGAGTCTTATGAATGTTTTGCCCAGACTGGCTTCAACCTGCAATGTTTGAACCTCAGCCTTCCAAGTAACTAAGGTGACAAGCTTGGGCCACGGCACAGGGCTTTTCCCCTAGCCATTGTCCCTTCCCTGCCCTTCTTTTTGTCCTTCACATTTAGTGTCATGTGCTCTGATGGGGTAACTCAACAAACTTCCTGCCTAGCATGAGGGGGCCCTGGGTTCCTTCCATCCTCAGGACCACAGATTATAAAGTAAGAAGTTATTCTATGTTCAAACTCACCAATCCTTTCTTTTGTCTACTCAAAATGACTTAATTTACAGAGGAACTTTTTATTACATTATATTATATATATTTTTATTACTACATTGCATCATTAAAATTTGTAGCTCCAGAAGGTTTTTCAGGTTTCTTTTACCCTTTCTTGCCTTCCCCCATGTTGCTGCTTCGTCAGGTGCTGTGTCAGTGGTGTTGGAGGGAGGTCTGGGGGTGGGGACCAGCAGTGTTTGCCAGGCATGCACATGGCCCTAGCTTCCGTCCCCAGGAATGTGCAAGAATCCAAATAAAATAAACATCTGCAGCTAACAGGCTCTTGTCAGAGGGATTCTGTTAGGTTTTTCTCCCCTTTCAATGGGCTACACTTTCCTGTTTCTTTCTATGCCGTGTGAGTGTGTATGTGTGTGTGTGTGTGTGTGTGTGTGTGTGTGTTTGGTTGAAAACTGGACGTCTAAATTTTAAAATGCAGTTACCATGGTAAGTCAGATGTTTGCTGTTTTCTATGTTTTTGTAATTATTTTTATTTTTTTCATAATTGCAATCTGTCTGTGTGCCAAGGATTTGTCTGATGTACAACTCTGGACTTTTCTAAGCCTACATCTTTCTGTGGCCATGTACAGCAACTTTCTAATTATCTTTTGAATGCCCTAATCGGTAATGTTTGCCTCTCAAGAGAGAAAAAGGAGAAAAATGAAGGCACAGAGGAGCAAGGGCAAGGTCCCCGACCCTTCCTGTCATCTGGCAGGCCCTCAGCTGGAGGGAGAGGAGCTCTCAAGGACCAGGAGAAGCAACAGCAACGGCTCCAGCCTCAGCCTGCCCCTCTGTGAGGACTGTGAGGAGAAGCAGCAATCTGCAGCAGAGCACAGGTGCCCACCATCTGGAAGGCAGGGGACTTTGTGCCCGCCTGGGTCCTGAAAGTTATGTGTAAGCTATTCCAGAAATACACGTCTAGCTTCCTGCCACAGGGCTGTGTTAGAGGATGGACACAGCTGTTACCTGCCTGTGAGAGAATACGTTTGAAGCTGCAGGTCTTTAATGAACCTCAGGCTTAACAAATACCTACATCAGTGCAGCTCAAGTTTAGATGGGGAGACAGATGCTCAGTGCTTCCTACCCTGCCACTGTCTCAGAACCTTCTTGGGCATATGACTTTCTGCACACTAACTCTTTTATCTCATCAGTCCTGTGAAGTACATGCTAGTAGCTTTGTGTCTCAAATCAGAAGATGGAGGCCTTGAGACACTTGCCAGCTGTAACAGCTAGGAAGTAGCAAACAGCAAGCCAGTAAGGCACCGTAGTTTGCAATGCCTCTGCGTATGAACAAAGCAGGCAGTCTACAAAAACAAACCTCTCACATATTGTGCTGGTTTTTTTCAGTTCAGAAAGAAAAAAATACAACTAGGAATGGAACGAATCAGAAACAGAATAACCCAGCAATACTTTCATATAAAAATTTCCTATGTCAAAATTTTAAAGTAAAAACAATTGTGCTAAATATAAAAATAATCAAGACTAGCATCCTTAAGAATATATATTTAGGGGCTGGGGATATAGCCTAGCGGCAAGAGTGCCTGCCTCGGTATACCCGAGGCCCTAGGTTCGATTCCCCAGCACCACATATACAGAAAACGGCCAGAAGCGGCGCTGTGGCTCAAGTGGCAGAGTGCTGGCCTTGAGCGGGAAGAAGCCAGGGACAGTGCTCAGGCCCTGAGTCCAAGGCCCAGGACTGGCCAAAAAAAAAAAAAAAAAAAAAAGAATATATATTTAGGCTGGGAATGTGGCCTACTGGCAAGAGTGCTCGCCTCATATACATGAAGCCATAGGTTCGATTCTGAGGCACCACATATACAGAAAACGGCCAGAGGTGGCACTGTGTCTCAAGTGGCAGAGTGCTAGCCTTGAGCAAAAAGAAAGCCAGGGACAGTGCTCAGGCCCTGAGTTCAAGGCACATATATATTATATACTTAGTAATCAGGTAATAATATTTAAGCATTTTAGACAATAAAACTTAATGGTTTTTCTTGGCCAGTTTATGAGTATACTTTGGAAAAAGAAAAACATTTCCTCTTTTGAATAATTGTTAATGTTTTATGACAGGTTACGTATTCAAAGTGATTAGTAAAACATTATGAAACAGGCATGGTGATGGACGCTTGTAATCCTAGCACTCAGGAGGCTGAGGCAGGAGGATCTCATGTTGGAGGCCAACTCTAACAGTGAGTTCTAGGCCAGCCTGAGCCATATAGCAAGACCCTTTCTCAGATAAATGAAAGACAAAAACAAACAAGCGTGACAACAAAATCAGGGGGAAAAAAATCCCACAACCCACCAAATGATCAACAAACCACATATTCCAGTGAGAGCCTTCATGGTCCAGTACCTTCTCCTTACTGCCCCTCACAGGAGCCACTGCCCTGCCGGCTAGAGATCTGCAGGATGAACATCCGCCTTCCAAATCAAAGAGCCACATTAACATACACTGCGAGCAAAAAAAGGGAGGCTGCGGTCTATCATGTCAATAGCCCACGAAGAGATACTGGTATACAGTAAACTGAAGAAACCATTTGGCTGAGTGGCTGCAGCCCACCTCCACAGAACACCAGAGAACATGCCAGTACCTGCTCCATGTTGTACCCGTGCTTCTCTTTGGCGATGGCGATGTACTCGTCCACTGAAAAACAGGAGGAGACCAGTGAACAGCCTGAGGACAGCACAATCTGCACCCACTGAAGCTGACAAGTGGCTTAGGCCTGCTGCACTGTCACAGGCCCAATGCGGTCAGCACGCAGTCACGGGAGTGCTTGAACATATTCACCTATGAGGTGGCAGTGATCTCTATGGCCAGCTGATGAGTTCTCTGGGTTCTAACTTTCTTCTTTTTCTTTTTTTGGTGGTACTAGAGTTGGAACTCAGAGCCTGGCACTTGCTAGGCAGGTGCTCTACAACTTAAGGCATGCTTTTGCTGTAGTTATTTTTCAAACAGGGTCTCCTTTTTTTTTTTTTTTTTTGCCAGTCCTGGGCCTTGGACTCAGGGCCTGAGCACTATCCCTGGCTTCTTTTTGCTTGAGGGTAGCACTCTGCCACTTGAGCCACAGGGCCACTTCTGGCCGTTTTCTGTATATGTGGTGCTGGGGAATCGAACCCAGGGCTTCATGTATAGGAGGCAAGCACTCTAGCCACTAGGCCATATCCCCAGCCCTCCTATTTTATTTTATTATTATTATTTTTTAACCTCGTCTACTCCTGAACTGTGAGCCTCCCAATCTCCATCTCCTGACTAGCTAGGCTCACTTACATTTTTCTTTTCTTTTTCTGCCAGTCCTGGGCCTTTAGACTCAGGGCCTGAGCACTGTCCCTGGCTTACTTTTGCTCAAGGCTAGCACTCCGCAGCTTGAGCCACAGCGCCACTTCTGGACATTTTTTGTATATGTGGTGCTGGGGAATCGAACCCAGGGCTTCATGTATACCACACAAGCACTCTTGCCACTCACTAGGCCATATTCCCAGCCCCTAACATTTTCTAAAACAAGTATTGCTTTGGTTGAAAATTACACTTAGAGGCTGGGAATATGGCCTAGTGGCAAGATAGCTCTTCTCCTATACATGAAGCCCTGGGTTCGATTCTCCAGCACCACATATCTAGAAAATGGCCAGAAGTGGCGCTGTGGCTCAAGTGGCAGAGTGCTAGCCTTGAGCAAAAAGAAGCCAGGGACAGTGCTCAGGCCCTGAGTCCAAGCCCCAGGACTGACCAAAAAAATTACATTTAGTAGTAAGAAGAAATATGAGCTGGTTGTGGTTATGCCCACCCGTAATTGCTGTATGGGGGAGGCTGAGACAGAAGCTGCCACCCCAAAGAAACCGGCATCCTTTAAAAAGGATTTTCTTGTCTTTTTCAGGTATGCCAGGTAACAATGGACTACTTTCAAGAGCATTATTCATGTATAATTTTCCTTTATAAATTATAAAGACAGTACAAGCCTAAAAAATAAAATAGCACAGAATTTCATCATAGAATAAACAACAAAATCTGTGCCAGCCTATATCCCCTCTTGCTGTTCAGGCAGAAGCACAACATGTCAAGAGAGGCCAAGTATGGTTGACTTGATCATGGTTTCCCTGAGAGTGAACAGAGTTGGTCTCATAAGTCAGACATTTCAATCCCAGTACACCAATCCAATTATACAACACAATGCATTCCTAATTATTGTATAAATGACAACCAATTTTTAAAAAATCAATAGTGAAAAAGAATTCAAGCTCTTTTATTAGCATGTATTCTAATACTCAGGGGAAGAAAACTATTGACAAAATAGTCAACTTAATTCAAGCAATCAATATGTATGATGTAACTCAATATTAATTTCAAGACTAAGGCACTAACTTTCTCTTACATTAGTTGTACAGAGCAAGATGAGACACTAATTTTCTATTCTTTCAAAATCTGAAATACAAGAGATAAGTTCATGTGTGGGAAGCTTTGTAACTTGTTAAAGAATACCATCAACTATCCACTAACAAACACTTTTTAGTCTTCTCATCATTCCCAATTTCTGACATAGTTTACTTAAACAATTGCCAAGTGGCTGTTGGAGCTGCTTTGAAATTTTCAGTGCCAGTATTTTCTTTTAGGTTGTCTGTCCAGCAAGGCAGCAAGGTCAAGTGTTCTTCTGAAAGGCCAAGATCCAGTCTGGGCTGTTTATTACTGAGTTCATTTGGCAGTGTAGAAACCACAGAAAGTATCTTTATTTTCCTTTAAAAACTTCCTTGAGGGGCTGGGAATATGGCCTAGTGGTAAAGTGCTCGCCTTGTATACATGAAGCCCTGGGTTCGATTCCTCAGCACCACATATATAGAAAAAGCCAGATCTGGTGCTGTGGCTCAAGTGGCAGAGTGCTAGCCTTGAGCAAAAAGAAGCCAGGGACAGTGCTCAGGCCCTGAGTCCAAGCCCCATGACTAGCAAAAAAGCAAAACACAAAAACTTCCTTGACTTCCCCAGGGCTCAATAAAATTATAGGGCACCAATCTGTACTGTACTAATCTGTACTGAATACCAAAAGACCAGGCTGGAAATGGAAATGGAACCCCACAGCTAACACTGCGTGTCACTCAGCCAAGACTAAGCTCTGTTTATCTGCCCTTCCAATTTATCAGGATTAGACAACAGCCTAATGTCCCAAACAGTCCAGGTTCAATGGGTATAATAATGTTCTTTCTGCATTAATCTTTACACAAAAGTCAACTGAAATAACTTGAGGTTAACTGGTCAGTATTTTTCTATTGTTCAGTCCCCCAACCCTTATCAAGTTAGCAGTTTACTTTTTGTTCTTTTGTTTCTGCTCCCCCCCTCCAGTTCTTTTCAGTCTCTATATAATAAATAAAGCTGCCAATTCTAGAATTAAAATTAAAGCAATCAAAACCTTCAAATTGCTGTGACTTTGTTTTATAAGCCTAGGAATTTGCTACCAGCAGCAAAGTGGGAACATGAGACCACAGGAAGCTTCAGTTTCCTCTTCTCAGCACACAGCCTCTTCCCACGGGGCTGGGCTCATGGCCCACACCTGCAATCCCAGCTACTCAGGAGTCTCAGATCTGGAAGATTCTGGTTTTGAAGCCAGACGGGGCAGCAAACTCTTGAGATTCCATTTCCAATTAAACAGCAAAATACTAGGCTGGAGGTTTGAAGGTAGAGTAATCGCTCTCAGCAAGCAGGCACCAAGCCCTGGACTCAGGTTCTAGAACCGGTAACAAACAAAACACCCCATGCCATTGACAGTCCACGTGTCTCTCTGACCTCTCCTCCAAGTTTGCGGTCACCGGGACTCAGCTCTGTGCCTCACAAATGGCAGTGGCTGCTACTAGTACAACAGTAATAAGAGCAGGAAATGTGCATTTTTCTTCTTTGTTGATCAATGCCTCCAGCTCAAAAAATGCACATCTTTCAAAACCAACTCATTCCCTTAAGTGAAAAAAAAAAAAAAGCTTTTAATATAAAAAAATAAAACCAAGCTAGGAGCTGGTGGCTCATGCTTGTAATCCTACTCAGGAGGCTAAGATCTGAGGATCACACTTCAGTTAGCGCGGGCAGGAAAATTCGTCAGACTTTTATCTCTAGTTAACCACCAGAAAACTGGAAATGGGACTGTGGCTCAAAGTGGAAGAGGGCTAGTTTTTTAGCAAAAACAGCTCAGTGTCCAGGCCCTGACTTCAAACCCCACAACCAACAAAAGAAATAATAATTATTATCTCATCTTAATTACAATGAATATGGACATGAATTATGCTCTATAATAAGTAGAGTGAGCTGGGCACCAGTGGTTCATTCCTGTAATCCTAGCTACTCAGGAGGCTGAGATCTGAGGATCACAGATCAAAGCCAGCCTGGGCAGCAAAGTCCATGAGACTCATCTCCAATAAACTACTCAAAAAACCAAAAGTACTGCTGTGGCTCAATGGTAGAGCGCTTTGCCTTGAGCTTCTTTTAAGAAGCTCAGGGACAGCGTGTAGGCCCTGAGTTCAAACCCTAGGACCTGCCAAAAAAAAAGACTGTTCAAACCCATGGCTTTCTTGGAAGGGGCGGGGAGGGGGAGATCCCTAAATACCCCAAAGTTACATGCCTGAAGTAAAAACAATCATTAACATCTGAGAATTTACTTGGTGCCTTTTATCATTCTTACTCACAAAGAGACAGCATCAGAAAATATAAGTCGGCTGGCTAGATTCACACAGCTGATCAATGGTTTCTGCTAATTGCGCTGTGATCCCAGAACACTGCAATCCTCTTAAGGAGGGCAGAGAGAAGGAACCATGACCAAGCAAAGCTGGACAACCCACTCTATTCCAGCTTGAATGGAGTAAAGACAACAGAGCTGAGGTAGAAGGAAGTGGGCTAAACTGTTTCTATATATTCCTGTTTTAGTTCAATGAACCAAATGCCCTTCGTGTAAGAGTAGAGTCTCAAATTCAACTGCAAAAGAGAAAGACTGCAGATGAACACAGCCAGTCACCTTCACTCTCTCTGCCCTCCCCCAACACCGCCCCTTGTCATGTGGCCTATTCCACAGCAGCAAGCTGCTGCATAAAGTGAGCAGCTAAGGATGCTTAGTGAAGCTCTTAACAATAACAATTTACTATCAGCATCTGCAATGGCATTGGGTACTGCAAAGGGAGCATAAGAGTGGGTTCCCTCATAATTCAAACTGAGTGCACCAAAAATCTTTGAAGAACATGGTCCCAGAGCTGGAAAAGGAAGAGTGGCAGAGTGCTTGCCTCACATGCACAAACACACCCTGGGTTTCATCACAGCATCACCAAAAAACAGAATATGGTAACAAATATCCTGCCAATGCTTGTTATTATTAATAGGAAATTATCTGTCACTGAGAATCAAAAAGGAACGAGAATACAGCAATTCTGCCACCTGGTGGCAGCCATTTTACAGTTTTCATCCCAATGGCCCCTGAGTATCTTTAGTAGGTGAGAAAGAGAGAACAAGAAACAAGACTGTGATCAACCAGTCAGTCCTCCCAAGTCCAGAATGAAGTGCACTCTGTAAAATGAAGGTGCAAAGATTAGCAGGATCACAGTTTGTGGACACAGCCAGTTAAGAGTTAGCTGGGGATATGGCCTAGTGGCAAGAGTGCCTGCCTCATATACATGAGGCCCTGGGTTCGATTCCCCAGCACCACATATACAGAAAATGGCCAGAAGTGGCGCTGTGGCTCAAGTGGCAGAGTGCTAGCCTTGAGCGGGAAGAAGCCAGGGACAGTGCTCAGGCCCTGAGTCCAAGGCCCAGGACTGGTCAAAAAAAAAAAGTTAGCAAATCACCACTTTACCCGACTGTGATTTCAGCATGCAGGAAGCCTTAGGTAGAAAACTGGATCTTAATCTGAGGCCAGGCCTACGCAAAAGCACAAGAAAAGGTAACTAAAGGTAAAAGGGATGGGACTATGGTTCCAGTGGTAGAGTACTTGCCTAACAAGTGATGAATTCAAACCCCAGTACTGCCGTAAATGATTTAAAAGTACGTATATAAAACTAAAAACAGGGTGCTGGGGATATGGCCTAGTGGCAAGAGCAGAGTGCTAGCCTTGAGCAAAAAGAAGCCAGGGACAGTGCTCAGACCCTGAGTCCAAGGCCCAGGAATGGCAAAAAAAAAAAAAAAAACCCACACAAAAAAAACCTAAAAACAGAGTTGGGAATGTGGCTTAGCGGTAGAGTGCTTGCCTAGCATGCCTGAAGCCCTGAATTCAATTCCTCAGCACCACATAAACATAAAGAGCCAGAAGTGGTGCTGTGGCTGAAGTGGTAGAGTGCTAGCCTTGAACAAAAAGAATCTCAGGGCCTGAATTCAAGCCCCAGGACTGGCACGGGCGCACAATCATATATATAAACACATGTGTGTGTGCATACACACACAGAAATTTTAATGTTCTGATGAATAACGCATCCAAACTCCTTAGTGATCAAAGGACAAGACCACACCCCCACTTTTGTCTCACAAAGTATTTACACAGCCTCCTCTATCTTTAAAATTGAACCTAGGCACGGGCGACTCATACTTAGGCACTTAAAAAAGAGGACTGTGGTTCAAAGCCATCCCAGGTAAAGAAAAGTTTCCGAGACCAATCAATTAAAGCAGAGCCATGGTTCAAGTAGTAGAGCACAAAAGCTCAGGGACAGCTCTCAGGCGCTGAGTTGAAGCCTCAGGCCTAGCACCAAGAAACAAAACAAAACAAAGAAAAGGTAGACAAAGATGGAATGCATTAACTGTTCCAAAGAGAATCAAAGCTGACTTATATTTTTAAAGCTGACTACTAACTGTAAAGGCAGAATTGACATATAGAACATGAAAGCTGTGTAAATTTTCAAATTGTGTCAGAACACAAGGCAAAGTCAAATTAGGGAGCCACAGCTCCACTTCTGACTTTTTGTGGTTAATTGGACCTAAGGTAAGAGTCTCTTCCATTTTCCTTCTCAGGTTTCACCTTAAAGAAATGTGAATCATGGGGCTGGGGATGTGGCCTAGTGGCAAGAGTGCTTGCCTCGTATACATGAGGCCCTGGGTTCGAGTCCCCAGCACCACATATACAGAAAATGGCCAGAAGTGGCGCTGTGGCTCAAGTGGAAGAGTGCTAGCCTTGAGCGGGAAGAAGCCAGGGACAGTGCTCAGGCCCTGAGTCCAAGGCCCAGGACTGGCAAAAAAAAAAAAAAAAAAAAAGAAAGAAAGAAAAAAGAAATGTGAATCAAACCACACTAAAATTCTATGTCAAGGTGCTGAGAGTGCAAGCCTTTGAGGAAACAAACATCAATGCTGAGGGTTCAGGGAAAGAGGACGGATACAGATATGGTATAGCCTACTGCTCCTAGGGCCATGGTGACCAAAACAATGTGACATTAACTACAAGGGGAAAAGATATAATAAGCATATGGCAACATGAGATGTATGAAGCCACGGGTGTGATGTGGCCATGCTGTTATACAATACTTATTTTTAAGTACAAGTACAATTTAACAAGTCAAAGTATAACATAATAAATGTATAAGCCAGTGATTTGTTATATTTACCATGGACTGGCAGCACGATAGGTTTATATCAGCTCTATCATAAACATGAGCACAAACATCTGTCAAATGGGGACAGCAAGTTCCTACAGACGTACTGTGCAGCCTGAAGCTTCAGGAGAGTGAACATTTCAGTACACTATGTGTGGCATAAAACTCAATACATGTTTCTCTTTCCCAATATTCCATTTTGGGTAGTACTGCAACGAAAGATGGGCATTGTGACCAACTGGAACACATGATACCTCAAAGTCATACCACCCGAAAAATACTCAAAACAACTTAGACAGGAAAGGGAAGACACAACACGTTTATTTAGCAGAACTCAGAGGGGAAAAAAAAAAGCTGTACAGGGGCTGGGAATATAGCTTAGCGGTAGAGGGCTCGCCTTGCATGCACTCAGCACCACATAAACAGAAAAAGCTGGAAGTGGTGCTATGGCTCAAGTGGCAGAGTGCTGGCCTTGAGCAAAAAGAAGCCAGGGACAGTGCTCAGGCTCTGAGTCCAAGCCCCAGGACTGGCCCCCAAAAAATTAAATAAATAAAATAAACATAAAGGGATAAACACAAAAATAAAGGGCATAGAAGACTAAAAAGATTCCAAAAGATTGCTCTTGAAAGCCACAGTAAGAGCTCATGGAGAAGAAAACAAACCACAACAAAAATCAGGAAATACAAGGCTCTCCAAAGCACCACAAGGGCATCAGAAATGCTCCCCAGTTCTCCATTATGAACTCACAAAATAGCAGCCTAGTGGTGGGGAAATTAGCATATCCTTTAAAAAAAAATCACATTACACTGAAGAGGTTATTTTATTATTGCTAAGTTCAACACCATTCAACAATTGTCAGTTGAATTTCCCACACTCCGTGAAGGATAATATACCAAACAACAACGACAACAACAACAACAAAAAACCAATCCTTTGGGTCACAGTGAAACAAGCAGCTTCTTTATGTATGAGACTGTAATGGCTTAAATACACTAATATAGATGCTGAATATTCGACAGAAGGATACAGAATATCCATCACCTCCCCTGCTGACTTGGCATTGGAAGCCTGTTCACACACTGTAACACTGCCAAGCAAGGGGGATACTGACCAAACCCTAAGAATGCCAGTCTACTCACAAACATAAACATTAATAGACCTACCTTTCCTCCTTATTTTTTTTGGACAAGGCCGTGCTATCATTTTGCCTTGGCCCCATAGGTGCTAGAATTTACAGTATGTCCCCACACTAGGCCCCAACTGCTATACTTCCTGCTTTGTAACCTTTTTAAATAAGTCCCTATCGTTTGTACTAATTCACTGACCCAACTAATAAATTTATCCTAAGCACTACTTCATTGGAAAATAATGACTCTTGACCTGTATTCGTCAAAGATGCCTTTGAGAATCCAGAGTCTTTTACTACAGAAAAAAATGTGAATAATACAAAAAACAATGAATGCCATTTCCTAATTTAAAAAACCATAGGGCTGGGCATATGGCCTAGTGGTAAAGTGCTCGCCTTGTATACATGAAGCCCTGAGTTCAATTCCTCAGTACCACATACATAGAAAAAACTGGAAGTGGCACTGTGCCTCAGGTGGTAGAATGTTAGCCTTGAGCAAAAAGAAGCCAGAGACAGTGCTCAAGCCATGAGTTCCAAGCCCCAGCCTGCCTAAATAAATAGATTAGATAGACAGACAAAATAAGTGTAGTTCAGAGCATGTCAGACAATCTTAGACCAGAGTATAGGTCAATGGTAAAGTATTTGCCTTCCATGTGCAAGACTCCAGGTTTAATCCCCAACAATGAAGAAAATAAAAGAATGCAAACACTGTCAGAAGGCCTCAAATTTTATTTCCAGATATACTCAAGTTGCATGTGGCCAGGGGCTTATTATTTTTAAGTCCTTCTTTACACTGGTTACTATTACTAGTTTTTGTCAGTACTGGAGTTGAACTCAGGCGCCTTACACTCAATCTCCCTTCTACACTCTACCAATTGAGCAAGATGTCCAGCCTAATTTTTTGCTGGCTAGTTCGAGACAGAGTCTCAAGGGCTTTTTCTCCTTGGGCTGGGTTTGCCCTGAGATTATCTAGGTCCCACCTGAATGGCTAGGGTTATAAACCACCAGCACCAGGATGCACAGGATACTTTTGAAATAGGATCTCATTTCCTGTCCAAGCATCACCTGGACCACAAGCAGCCTATTTAGACTTCCAAGTTGTAGCTGCAACGACCAGCACATGCCACCAGGCCCAGCTTCTTCTCCTTGGAGCCTTGTGAACTTTTCTGTCTAGGCTGGCATGAAACCGCCATCCTCCTAATCTCTGCCTCCAAGGAAGTTTAAGAAGAGAGGCATCTGCCACCACACTCAGGTTCAGAAAGGATCTCACCAACTTTCCTGTCCAGCTGTCCTTGAATAAGGACCCTCTCATTCTCAACCTCCCAAACAGCTAGACCACAAGTAGGAGCCATGGACCTCCAGCTATTAAAGGCCTATTCTTAATAATAAAACCCTATAAATTTCCACCTGGGAAAACAAATTACTACATTCTAATTTTCTTTCCACTATGAGCCATTTCTCCAAGTTGCTTCAATATCAGCATATAAAGCACTTTGAAAATGTAGACCTTGAAATCTTTTAAGTTTCTAGACCAGACTAAATAAATAAAGACATACCAGCCAGGTATGGCAAGCATGCCTATAAACCAGAACCCAGGAAGTTGGGCAGGAGGATTACAAATTTGAGGTTAATTGGAGTTACATAATGAATTTCAGGGGGCTGGGAATATGGCCTAGTGGCAAGAGAGCTTGCCTCATACACAGGAAGCCCTGGGTTCGATTCCCCAGCACCACATATACAGAAAACGGCCAGAAGTGGCGCTGTGGCTCCAGTGGTAGAGTGCTAGCCTTGAGCAAAAGGAAGCCACTGACAGTGCTCAGGCCCTGAGTTCAGGGCCCAGGACTGGGAAAAAATAAAAAAAAAAATTTTTTTTTTAAAGAATTTCAGGGGCTGGGGATATAGCCTAGTGGCAAGAGTGCCTGCCTCGGATACACGAGGCCCTAGGTTCGATTCCCCAGCACCACATATACAGAAAACGGCCAGAAGCGGCGCTGTGGCTCAAGTGGCAGAGTGCTAGCCTTGAGCGGGAAGAAGCCAGGGACAGTGCTCAGGCCCTGAGTCCAAGGCCCAGGACTGGCCAAAAAAAAAAAAAGAATTTCAGGACATCCTGGGCAATATAGCCAGAATCGTCTGGGGAGTGTGGGGGGGGAGAGGGGAGGAAGGGGTGAAAGAGAAAAAAAGAAGAAATACAACCGAGTATTGGTAGCTCATGCCTGTAATCCAAGCTACTTAGGAGGCTGAGAGCTGAGAGTCACATTATAAAGCCAAAGTTAGCCTGGGGAGAAAAGTCTAGTGAAACTTTATCTCCAATTAACCAGCAGAAAGCAGGAAGTGGCGCTGTGGCTCCAGTGGTAGAGTGCTAGCCTTGAGCAAAAGGAAGCTAGAGACAGTGCTCAGGCCCTGAGTTCAAGGCCTAGGACTGGCCAAAAAGTTAAAAAAAAAAAAAAAAGGTACAAGAATGTACTATGTAAAGGGATTTTTAGCTACAATGATACCTCATTAAAACATTACATTACCTAAGAAAGGTAGAAAAGAGAGGTGCATCAAGACTTACGTTTTGCCTCTGATAGATTCTGATTAGGTGACCAGACCAACATGCCAAGATTGTCTCGTTCTTGACTTCGCCTTGCCAGTTTGGCTTGGTAGAAAGAAAAGAAAATTCTCATTATAATGTAGCACATACAATAAACACTAAACACTATACATTCTGGTCTTCTAAGCTTCAGAACGTGACACCACCACCCACCTTCTCCCTGGGCACGTGCTCGTGTCGCCCGCACGGTGCCAGCGGTGGAAGGCTGGGCAGCGGCTGCGGGCTGTGGAAGCAGCTCCGCCTTCCCCGCTTCCGGGGCACTCGGGCATGCGAGGGGAACGCTGCCCTGGCCGGGCCCAGGGAAGTCAGGAGGTGCTCCGGAGCCATCACCCAGCAGTGCTGACGAGAGCAGAGGCCCCGTGCCCGAGGGCGACACACCGCGCGCTGCTCTGCTCTGCTCTGCTCAGACGCGGCTCATCCGGAGAAAGCTTACTTCAGCAAGCTCTTTGAAATGGTGCGCTCTCAACCAGGGAGAGTGGTGTCTGTCTACAACCCCTGTACTCCAGAAGGTGAGGCAGGAGGATGAGGAGTTCAACATCACCTTGAGCTATACAGCTACCCCATCTCCAGAAAGAAAGAAACAAGACTGCGTTGTGTACTGTCATACTCTTAAGACTTCTCATTCATTTTTCAGTGACTTGACAATAATAATCCAAAGACCAACCACTTTATTAAAGTTAATAATTTAAGTCTGTGAGATCCCTTCTCAACACAAAGCTGGACGCAGTGGGAAGGCTGAGATGGCAGGATGAAGTACAAAGCCAGCCCAGACACCTACGACCACAGAACTCCCATCTCCACAGAAGGAAAGCTGAATGAAGTGGTGTGTGCCTTTCATTCAGGCTACTACAGCAAGCCCAAAGTGGATCACAGTTCAGAGGTGTACCCTGGCAGGAAGCAAGACCCTACCCTAAAAATAACCAGTCAAAGCAGGCTTGATAGGTAGCTCAGAGTACTGTCCCAGCCCAATAAGCACAAAGCCCAGCATTGCCAAGATAAATAAATAACCACTTACAAATTTAACCTGGCTCATGCCTGTAATTCTATCTACTCAGGAGGCTGAGATGTGAGGATAGAGGTTCAAAGCTATCTTAGGCAGAAAAGTCTGTCAGAAACTCTTATCTCAGGCTGAGAATATGGCCTAGTGGCAAGAGCGCTTGCCTCATATACCTGAAGCCCTGGGTTCAATCCCCCAGCACCACATATATAGAAAATGGCCAGAAGTGGCGCTGTGGCTCAAGTGGCAGAGTGCTAGCCTTGAGCAAAAGGAAGCCAGGGACAGTGCTCAGGCCCTGAGTTCAAGGCCCAGGACTGGCAAAAAAAAAAGAAAGAAAGAAAGAAACTCTTATCTCCAATTAACCACCAATGCAGCTCAAGTGGGAGCTCCAGGCTTCAGTGAAAAAGGGATTTGAAGCCAGTGAAGTCCCTGTAAAACTCTTATCTTCAATAAACTACTCAAAAAAGTCAGAAGTGGTTCTGTGGCTCAGGTGGTAGAGTGCTAGTCTTGAACACAAAGGGGCTCAGGGAAAGTGCTCAGGCTCTGCGTTTTAGCCCAGGACGGGCAAAAAATAAAATAAACCTCCAAATAGCTACACAATACATATTCATAATAGTCTGTCAGCTCTACCTAGAGAACCCTGATTGATAAAGACAATCACTACAGAATTGGGCAGTAAAAAGTATGTGAAAAACGTTAATTTTTATTGATAGGGATTAGAAAAATCATGGCCATGAGAATTTAAAAGAATATAGAAAATAAAATTAATCAGCTGTGGACACTGATGAAAGTGAACTAAGTAACTCAAGGGAAGTAATGGGAGGGAAGGAAGGAATGAGAGAGGAGGAGGGAACAGATGACAGTAAGCAAAAGGAAAGAAATGTACATATCATCCAATTTGGAAGAAATAGTTTTATTGTTAATGTCTGCAGAGTTTATAAGCTTTGTAGGTTAGAAGGATAATGTTCATCATTGTGAAGGTTAAAATGTGTACTGTGAGATTTATGTAGTTACTTAATAAAGAAAAAACATTAATCAGCCGTATAGCATCGTAACTTCTGTCATGGGATACATTTAAATTATGATGTGCACAATAAAAATCCCTGAAAAATAAGGTTAACAGATATTCTGACAGGAGGTTTTGCTCTGTGGCCTCTTTAGTGTTTCTTTGAAAAAGCTAGGGAGTAGGCAGAGAGAAGAATGAAAAAGAGGGGGCTGGGGATATGGCCTAGTGGCAAGAGTGCTTGTCTCTTATACTTGAAGCCCTGGGTTTGATTCCCCAGCACCACATATACAGAAAATGGCCAGAAGTGGCGCTGTGACTCAAGTGGCAGAGTGCTAGCCTTGAGCAAAAATAAGAAGGCAGGGATAGTGTGCTCAGTCCCTGAGTCCAAGGTCCAGGACTGGCAAAAAAAAAAAAAAAAAAAAAAAAAGCTGAGATCTGAGGATTTTGGTTCAAAGTCAGCCCAGGCAGGAAATTTTGTCAGACTCTCATCTCCAATAAACTACTTAGAAAAGGCTGAAAGTGGCACTGTGGCTCTCACGTGGTAGAGAGCTAGCCTTGAGCAGAAGCAGCTCAGGGACAGCACACATGCCCTGAATTCAAGCCCTAGGACTGGCAAAAAGGGAAAAGCAAAAGAAAAAAAATAATAGAACTTAGTAAAAACCTATATCAAATGCTCAGCTAAATGTGTTGACACATCTTGAAACCAAACTCGTAATGAATGTAACTACAAACACCAGTGCTGAGCATAGGACCATAAGAAAGCCACATACCCCTAGCTTCCTTCATGCTTTGTGGCTATGGTTCTCTCTACCCACATTTGCAAACTGAAGGCACTGGGAAGCTATTTTAGGTAGCACTAATGTTCTCATCAAACTTTTTGCCTCTTCTCACTATCTCTAAATCCCAAACAGATCTCTGAATAGTAGCAAGACATACCTTTCCTGAGCTTGTAATCCTAGGAGACTAGAATATAAAGCCTGTGGTTCAAAGGCCAGCATGGACAGAAACATTCCTGAGACCTATTCTCAATCATAGCTGGGCACAGAGGAACATGCCTTTCATCCTAAGCTACACGAGAGGCAAAGATTAGGAGGATCACAGATCCAAGCCAACTCAGGCAAAAAGTCTGTTGAGACTCCACCTCAACAGTGGGAAATTGGACATAGTGACATATCTGTCATTCCAGCAACAATGAAAAGTCTAAAACAGGTAAACCACAAGTAAGGTACATGCTTGGGCCAAAAGTGAGAACACTCTATCTCAAAACCATCAAAACGCAGAGCTGGACCAGGAATGTGGCTTAGTGGTAGACTGCTCGCCTGGCATGCATTGAATCCCTGGGTTCCTTTCCTCAGTACCACATACACAGAAAAGGCTGGAAGTGGTGCTGTGGCTCCTGTGGTAGAGGGCTACCCTATGGAAACGACTTGGACTCATGTATCTATCAGCAGTGCCTCAGTGCTGCAAGGCCTTCCTAGAGAAGGACTTCCCTAGGCCTACTAGGCTAGCACTGCCCACAGTCAAGCCAACAACTCGCCCTCTAGTCCTGTACCTAAGTGTAGAAGCTTTCCTAAACCCCAGCCCCTGTTGTTTCTTCAACTGACTTACTCTTTCTTATCCTAAAAATAATTGTAGGTGACAAATTAGTTTTATTTACCCAAGAATAAAAGGCTTGCTTTAGTTTGGGGAAGTTAGCTGACTTCTCATTTTGCCCTGATTACAAAACAGTGGAACAAGGAGATATGGAAGAGCAAAATACAACCCCGTGAAGTAACAATGACCTGAGCTCAGGAAGACCGGGACAGTCTACCTGGCATGCTGCATGCCTAGCACTGCCCAGTGCAACTGCTCGCCTTGTACCTTGCTGGCCTGGGCTCTTTCAGAGTCACAATGGCTCTACTGATAGCAGCTCCTCTGCTCTCAGAAACGCTTTAGCTCAGTTTACTCATAGGGCACACTTGTATGTTTAAGACAGAAGCAAGGCGTGGTGGTGCCTGTAAATCCAGCACTAGGGAGGCTGAGGCAGGAGGATCATAAATGTTCAAGGCCAGCCTGGGCTACACAACACGCCTCAAAATACAAGATTAACAATACAAAAGAGGAGGAAGACTGGTGGAATAAATCTTTAGCATTCTTAAAAAAAAAATGGGAGGGAATGTGTGTATCCTGGCTGAAGGAAGCAAGTCACTGGTCTCTTTACAGGGTACTTTGTGCCCTCTGGTCCCTTCCTCTCTCTTTTGCTTCCTGGGTATTGTGAGCTGTGCATGCACCTCTGTCACTCGTTCTGATATCTATGACACTTGAACACAAATCAGCCAACAGGCAGGAGATTCAACTTCTGAAACTGTAAGCCACACTGTATCTTTTTTCTTTACATTGATTTCTCTCAGGCATTTTGTGAACAGGAAACTGACAAGGTATCTAAATTCCAGTATCATCCTCATTCTTAATCTGGCATGGTAACTCCTCCAAGATTCTGGTGTCCTCTCTATTCTATGCTCTCAAGTCTCACCATGGTATACCACCTGGTCAGAGCCTGAACACTCCCTGAGCTTTTGTGCTGAAGGTAGGACCTGAGACACTGCTCCACTTCAAGCTTTTTGATGATTAGCTGGAAAAAAAAGAACATCACAAAGCTGGCAGAGATAATCAAATCTCAGCATCTTGAGTAGCTAGGATTACAGGCATGGCCCACTGGGGCCTGGCCACTAATTTTTTTCTTTTTTTAATTCATTATGCTAGGCACTTAGAGGCTCTGTTCCATCTGGAGACTAATAACTTTTCAGCTCTGGAAATTTTCCAAAACTTAATATTGTTTCCTTACAATGTTCTTTTTTCTTTCTCTGGGATAGCTAATAATTCAAATACCAGATATCCTGAACTGATACATTAACACTGAAGTATTCCTTTCTGTTGTGAGGGTCTTTTTTTTTTTTTAACTCATCAATTATAAACACTATACATAATTCCTTTTTTTTCATTCTTATCCATGATCTCTCTTTCCTCTTATATGTACAGTATATATGTATATTCCATCTGAAAAATTCAGACACCATGACTATTTAGTACTTATTTTCTAGAAATAAGGACATTTTCCCACATGACCAGTATCATTATCATACCCAATATCAACATAAATTTTCACCATTCAAGATATAATTCTTAGTCACATTTACATACTTCTTCCTGCTACTTCAAATAATATTTTTTAATCAAGGCTTGGGCACTCTCTGCCCACTTCTTTCTAGATTTTCTGTTTCTTTTTTTTTTTTGGCCAGTCCTGGGGCTTGGACTCAGGGCCAGAGCACTGTCCCTGGCTTCCTTTTTGCTCAAGGCTAGCACTCTGCCACTTGAGCCACAGCGCCACTTCTGGCCGTTTTCTATATATGTGGTGCTGGGGAATCGAACCCAGGGCTTCATGTATACGAGACAAGCTTTCTTGCCACTAGGCCATATTCCCAGCCCTAGATTTTCTGTTTCTTACTGAAGTGTTTCCTGGTATTTTCCAAGAGCTTTTTCTTGTTGTCTCAAAGGAGCCCTACTTTGTATCATGCACTTCAAGCATTTTATTTTTGAAGTTTGGACTTGCTTTTGAAATGCATTTCCTGTTTCTTCACTTCATTTCTTTTTATCTGCTTGCATTAGACTATTAAGAGTTTCTTCATGTGCCTGATAATCCTCGAATCCTAAGGAAGTGCTTAGGTTTTAATATCATGTGCACAGATGGAACTTATTCAGTGGCAAGACATCTCTGCAGTGATAAGACAATGATCTAACTGCTTCACCAAGGGCTTTGGGAGGCAGTATATTCGAAAGCTGGTTACATTACTTTCCATCTCATGGGATATTTTTAGTGTGATTAACAAACACACCTGTCTTTAAAAGGACAGGTCTATGTTCTCTGCCTTAGCACCTGGGCACATTTATAACTACAGCAGACAAAAACGATGTGAGATGCGCTGGGGCGGAACTCAGTGGTATAGCACTTATCAAGTGTGTTCAGGGTCCTGAGTTCAATTCCTAGCACTAAATTTTTTTTTAAAAGACTAAGTCATAAAAAAAAGAGCCATCAGTTAGGTGCCAAGGGCTTGTACCACTGTAGCTCATGCCCAGGCAACAAAGTCTGTGAAACTCAATCTCCAATTAGCCACCCAAAAGACAGAAATGGGATGGTGACTCAAGTGGCAGAATACCACCTTGAGTAAAAAAGTGCATGGACAGTGCCTAGGCCCCAAGATCAAGCCCCAGGACCAGCTTTGGAAACAGAGCTACCCCGTGAGCAGTCCCTAGCTCCTGAAGCATGAACAAGTGTACGAGACCTCTCAGAGAGGTTCAGCCAGTGCCCAAGTCCAAGTACTGCCTATCTGCCCAAGCTCACTACTCTTGGTTCTACCCAACTGCAACCACAGAAATAACCCAGAATTGAGCCTGAATTGTCCAACCAAGATCTTCCCAATTCTTTACCTACACAAATAATGAAATCATCTTAATTCACCACCCTGGGGGGAGAAGGAGCAGCAATGCTTTTCAGGTAGGAAGAGTGAATGGACTGGGAGAGAGTGAGGAAAAAGGTGACACTGCCCAAAAGAAATGTACTCTTAACCAGATGCCTGTAGCTCAGGTCTGTAATCCTAGCTACTCAGGAGGCTGATATCTGAGGATATGGTTCAAAGACAGGCAGGCAGGCAGGCAGGCGAGTCCATGAGACTTTTTTTTTTTTGGCCAGTCCTGGGTCTTGGACTCAGGGTCTGAGCACTGTCCCTGGCTTCTTTTTGCTCAAGGCCAGCACTCTGCCACTTGAGACACAGCGCCACTTCTGGCCGTTTTGTATATATGTGGTGCTGGGGAAATCGAACCCAGGGCTTCATGTATACAAGCAAGCACTCTTGCCACTAGGCCATAATCCCAGGCCTCTATAGGACTCTTATCTTCAATAAACTACTCAGTACTAGCCTTGAGCACAAAGAGGCTCAGGGACAATGCCCAGGCCCTGAGTTCCAGCCCCAGGACTGGCAAAAAAAAAAGTTGGAATTAGAGCTCTGGCTCAAGTGATAGAACACTGTTCTTGAATTAAAAGCTCAGGAACAGCACCCAAACTCATTTTTTGTTTAGTCAGTTGTGGGGCTTGAATTCAGGACCTGTGCACAGCAGTTCCTGAGTTTTTTGGGTTTTTTTTTTTTTCCTTGCTCAAGGCTAGCACTCTACCACTTGAGCCACAGTTCCACTTCCGGTTTTCTGGAGGTTAATTGGAGATAAGAGTAGTCTTGCAGACTTTCCTCCCTGGACTGGCTGTGAACCACAATCCTCAGATCTGTCTCCTGAGTAGCTAGGATTTCAGATGTAAGCCACCAGCACAGGGCAGCATCAAGACTCTTGAGTTCAAACCCCAGGATTGGGACAACCCTCCCCCCCCAAAAAAAATCCTAGAGCTGACTTCAGGGTTGGTGGTGGCAACAGAAACAAGAAGGTCCTGGAGGGCTGGGAATATGGCCTAGCAGCAAGACTGCTTGCCTCGTATACATGAAGCCTTAGGTTTGATTCCTCACCACCACATATATAGAAAATGGCCAGAAGTGGGCACTGTGGCTCAAGTGGCAGAGTGCTACCCTTGAGCAAAAAGAAGCCAGGGACAGTGCTCAGGCCCTGAGTTCAAGGCCCAGGACTGGCAAAAAAAAAAGAACATGGTTACTGTATATGATTTTGGTACACTGGATATTGTATATATGCCTACCTGATCTAGGGAAGGGAAAGAAAAATGAAGGTGTAAGGTATTACAAGAAATGTATTCACGGGGCTGGGGATATGGCCTAGTGGCAAGAGAGTTTGCCTCCTATACATGAGGCCCTGGGTTCAATTCCCCAGCACCACATATACAGAAAACGGCCAGAAGTGGCGCTGTGGCTCAAGTGGCAGAGGGCTAGCCTTGAGCAAAAGGAAGCCAGGGACAGTGCCTAGGCCCTGAGTCCAAGGCCCAGGACTGGCCAAAAAAAAAAAAAAAGAAAGAAATGTATTCACTGCCTTATTATGTAACTGTACCCCCTTTGCACAACACCTTATCAATAAAATTTAATTTTAAAAAAAAAGCAGGCCTTGGAGAGGCTGTTAGAAATAACCTGAAGGGACTCAACAAGGAGACTATGAATAACAGCTTGGTGCTGCACTTTGAGGAAAAGGGGCCTCTGACATGCAGTGGAAGGAAATGTGGCCTGTAAAAATGCGGAAAACAAGCCAGGCACTGGTGGCTCACATCTGTCATCCTAGCCACTCAGGAAGCTGAGATCTGAGGACTGTGGTTTTCAAAGCCATCCTGGACAAGGAAGTTCATGAGACTTTTTATCTCCAATTAGCCACCAAAAAGCCAGAAATGGAGCTGTGGTTCAAGTGGTAGAGGGCTGGCCATTAGCAAAGAAGCTCAGAGAGAAAGAAGCTCTGAGCTCAAGCTCCAGGACTGGCACCACCCTCCCCCCCCCCAAAAAAAAAGTAGAAAACAAGACAAATACCTAATAAACTTAATGACCCAACTAAGGTTTCCAGGAAGAATCTAAAAATGGCACTCATTTTGTTGTCACTGCTATGAGTAAACAAGGGGCAGAGGCAGACTCTGGTGGTTCATTCCTATCATTCCAGCTACTCAAGAAGCTGAGATCTAAGGATTGCAGCTTGAAGTCAGTCTGGGCAGGAAAGTTCCTGCCTTGAGCACAAAGGTTCAGGGACAGAACCCAGGCCTCTGTTCAAGTAAGTAATGGGACTGGTGTGCGTGTGCCTACACACTCTCACACACACACGTACATACGTTTTTTTCTCTCTCTCCAAAAGAGCCTCAGAGAATCACTCCTAGGCAAAGAATTAAGTCCTGATGGAGGTACTAACAATATGCATTCCAGAGAGGCTGTGGACCAGGCACTCTGTGCTTGGTGCAGCCCACATTTCTGAGCAGCCTTGTCTACAGCAATCTTCCATGATCTAGGCTGGAGAGTAAACAGACACTGTCTCTGGCGTTATATGTGAGTTCAGATCTGAAAGATCCAGACCTGAGGAGAGTCCTCCACCATAGTTGAGCCCCTAGTTGACAAGATCCTGAACTTTCAGCTAACTCAATGAGGAGATTTGGCTGGAGGTGACAGGGTAGGATATAAGTACAATTTACATGTAGGAGAAACATGAATTATTGTGACCAAGCTGAAAATGTGTAGGTGTTTTCCAAAATGACAACAATATCTTTATCTCAAACATTCTCCTTGCAATGTGCCTTTGACTCAGCTCCTATTAGAAGGATCTCCTTGAAGCTGAGACTTGAGACAATGGCAAAAATGTGATGCCACATGACTTCCAAAGCCAGGTCCTAAAATATCTTATCCTTATTCTCAATACTGGCCTTGGAAGCCTTCTTGTGAGCAGTCAGAGACTACAACAATGTGAGGAACATGAACCAGTCCATGGAGGAGCCACAGGAAGAAGGATGTGTGGCCAGCCACCTCTAACGACTTGGCTCCCTGATGTTCCAGCTCCGTCCATCAAGTGACCAAGACCAGACCAGAGGTGTCTGAGCCATTCCTAAACCCTGACACCAGAATTAGAGACAGAACAAAATGAAGCTGTTGCAAGGAAACAGTTATAGCAGCAATCCCAGGGTGAGTCAACTCAGAGCGTCCTACTTGGGCCAATTTCCTCTCAAAGGAGAATCCTCTATGCTGCTGCCTACAAGGGGAAGCTAGGTGGAAATTGGGAGGTGCGCTATGAGGTTCTTCACTGGGTAACAGGGACACTCACGTATATACATCCCACCCCTGTCCCACCCAGCTTGTCCACTTTCTGCCCTTCAAAGTAAGTAAATAAATAAGCAAATGGATAACAGATAAAATAGAAAAAAGCAAAATAGATAAATCTGATTTCCCTTTGGTTCAAACTCTACTAGAAGTGCATCTGCTTTTGCTGGGATAGGGAAGGTGTGGCTTGTGGCTACTGAGCTGCTAGAGTGAAGACAACTTTAAGGACTTCTTACAGACCTGAGTCGGCTCCGCTCTGGCCCATGCCTGCCAAGCCTCGCCTGAGGATGCCTGGCACAGGCACTGTGGGCTTTCCGAGGTCCTGCAAGACAGCGCCACACCACCACTCCAAAGTAAGGACTCCACATACACCTTTCATTTCTAAACCCTACGTGGTTTCTCCACTCTGCTCCCCTCTTCATGGCATACCAGCACTCAGCTCTTCTGTAACAGATGTGGTGACACGTCCCTGCAATCCTAGGACCAAAGAGGCAAGAGCATGAATTCAAGGCCAGCCTGAGCGACAGAGTGAGACCTTGTCTGGAAAAGAGAAGGAGGAAGGGAGGAAGGCAGGAAGGGAGGGAGGGGGAGGGGGTAAAAGGAAAATCTGTGTACCTACTCTTATTTTATCTCTAGTTTGTCCACAGTTTCTCACAATCTGCTCCATTCCCCCCCCCCACCCCCACCCCCACGCCGCCCCACCTCGCCCCAGCCTCAGATCCTGTGTGGTATACCCTGAGCTTCTTTTGCTCAAGACTAGCACTTATCAGGTGCCAGTGGCTCACACCGGTAATTCTAGCTACTCAGGAGGCTGAGATCGGGATCATGGTTCGAAGCCAGCCCAGACAGGAAAGTCTATGCGACTCTTTTAATTTTTGTCGGTGGTAGGGCTTGAACTGTGGGCCTGGGCGCTGTCCCTGAGCTCTTCAGCTCAAGGCTAGTGCTCTACCACTTGGGCCACAGCGCCACTTCTGATTGTTAATTGGAGATAAGCCTCACATCTAACCAAAAAAAAATTTTTTTTAAGAAATTTCAGCCATAGCTATGAAAGTATAAAGACAATAAATGAGGATACAACAACCACCTTTGTGAAACGAGCCTTTACATTGCAATTGATACACTACTTTCAAACCATAAAGATTATGCTAAATATAGGAACACAGAGTAGATATAAAACATAGCTCTGCTTTCTTGGAAAATACAATCTAATGAGCAAAAAAAGCTAAATCTTGTGCAAGTTATTTAACACCTTTATGCCTCAATTTCCTTATCAGTAAAATGGGAGTTGATAGTAAATGCTTCTTAAAATTATTCTGTAAACCATATGTATCTTTTTTGGGGGGTGGGTGGGAGAGTAACAGTAGGGTTTGAGCTCCATTTCTTGCTTGCTAGCCAAGGGTTCTCTACCTCTTTGGTCATCACCCCAGTCCTTGTTCTGCTATGAGAGGGTCCCATGTTTTTGCCTGGGGTTGTCACAGGCCATTATCCTCCTAACTATGCCAACTGTGTAGCTAAGAAATGCATAACACAGTGCTAGGGATATGGCCTAGTGGTAGAGTGCTTGCCTCATATACATGAGGCCCTGGGTTCAATTCTCCAGCACCACATATACGGAAAATGGCCAGAAGTGGCGCTGTGGCTCAAGTGGCAGAGTGCTAGCCTTGAGCAAAAAGAAGCCAGGGACAGTGCTCAGGCCCTGAGTCCAAGGCCCAGGACTGGCAAAAAAAAAAATGCATAACACAGTGCCCAGCTTGTGTTGAAATGAGGGTCTCACTTTTTGCCTGGGCTAGCCTCAAACCTCAATCCTCCCAAATCCTACCTCCTAAGTAACCAGAATAAAATATGGAAGCCACGGAACCTGGCCACTTTTTTTTAAGGTAAACAGGGTATTTGAAAGTGAAAGGAAACCCCTGAAAAACATAATCTCAAGGGGCTCCCACCTGTAATCCTAGCTATATTCAGGAAGCCGAGATTTGAGGATCGCAGTTCTTATCTCCAATTAACCACCAAAAAGCCTGAAGTGGAGCTGTGGCTCAAATGATAGAGCACTAGCCTTGAGCACAAAAGCTCAGAGACCACATCCAGGCCCTGTGTTCAAGCCCCAGGAAGTGGCACCAAAAACAGGAAAAAACACAAGAAAAGACTAATCTCTCCATCCAGAGAGGGGCTCCAAAGAGGGGTCCAATGGAGTCCTCTCCAATGTAGTTTTATAGTACAGGGCTCCTCCCTACTTCTTCCTATGGGCTTTGGGTTGATGGCTTGTGCATGAGCAGCCCAGCTCTTTTCATTGGTTGAACAGGTACTCAAAGCATTATGGGAAACAGTGCTTGAGTAGGAACTCATAGCATGAGAAGCCAAATACGCTTTAATGAGGAAATTTTAGTACACTGTGAGCTACATCTGCCTAGCAACATATTGTAAACTTACGTTCCCATGGATACAGTCATGAGCAGTGCAGTGGCAGCTGTACAATCAAGGAAAGAATCTCAAGGGAATCATTCCAAACTTGGGATAGAAAGCAGTTCTATGAAGGTAAAAATACCATCTAGTACCGTTCCTAGCCATCTCTCCTAGCCTAAGAAGTGCTTTATGATCGCCCTCCTTAAACATGCTCTACCTCACCATGTATTTCTAAAGAATGGCCTGCTAACCAGAGACTGCAACAATTTAAGTGCCTGTGGTGATAATGACCTCAGTCTACTCTCATGTGCACTACTCCTGAAATTGGCACAGAGACTTCTGATTTTTGATGTAGCAAATTTGTTAAAGTGGCTTGAAAACAAGGTAAAAACTCATATGACATAAATCTGTAATTTTACGTAAATCTGTAATCCGGAGAAATGCTAAATGTTCCATTGGTTTTAATAAACCCATCTTTTTTTCTAACTACTGACATTTGGAAATACATAATCCAAACTGTGGAAAAAGACAATTACTTTAAACTTGAATGTTTATTTCTAGTACTTAAAATAGTAAGAACTAGAGAAACTAAGTCCAGACACAATGCAACTAGAGAAAAGAAAGGAATGCTCAGCCATTTCAGAGCACTTCTCACTCCCTGTGTTCAAAGTTTGTATCCCCAGGGCTGGGGATATAGCCTAGTGGCAAGAGTGCCTGCCTCGGATACACGAGGCCCTAGGTTCGATTCCCCAGCACCACATATACAGAAAACGGCCAGAAGCGGCGCTGTGGCTCAAGTGGCAGAGTGCTAGCCTTGAGCGGGAAGAAGCCAGGGACAGTGCTCAGGCCCTGAGTCCAAGGCCCAGGACTGGCCAAAAAAAAAAAAAGTTTGTATCCCCAGTGCTGGGATTTGAACTCGGTGCTTCACACACACTCGGCTAGCTTGCTCTGCAGCCACTCTACCACAAGCCATACCTTTGGCTCAACTTTTTGCTGGTGATTTTGGAAATGGGACCCCACAAATGTTTCTGTCCAGGCTAGCTTCAAGTTTAGAAATACTTATGAGGGTTGGGAATGTGGCTTAGTGGTAGAGTGCTTGCCTAGCATGCATGAAGCCCTGGGTTCCATTCCTCAGCACTACATAGACAGAAAAGGCCAGAAGTGGCGCTGTGGCTCGCGTGGTAGAGTGCTAGCCTTGAGCAAATGCTCAGGGACAGTGCCTGGGCCCTGAGTTCAAGCCCCAGGACTGGCAAAAAAAAAAAAAAAAAAAACAAGGGAGGCCGTGCAAGGATCTCTCACCCTCACGCAGGTCCAGAACATCCTGAGCCTTTGAGGACCATCTCTACATCACTTGACATCAGGGTTTCTGCCTGAGCCACTCCTCCAGCTACTGTGGTGCGCTTCCCACGCCTTGGACCAAAATGAAAACAAGAAGGAGAGGGAAGGAAAGGAAAGAGAAGAGGAAAGGAAAGGAAAGGAAGGGGAAAAGGAAAAGGAAAGGGGGCTAGGAATATGGCTTAGTGGTAAAGTGCTTGCCTCGCACCACATAAACAGAGAAAGCCGCAGGTGGCACTGTGGTTCAAGTGATAGACTGCTAGCCTTGAACAAAAGGAAGCCAGGAAGAGTGCTCAGGTCCTGAGTCCAAACCTCAAGACTGGCAAAAAATAAATAAAAATTAATTAGTTAATTAATTGGAGGTGAAAATATAGAATACAGAACCAATACCAACAAAATTCAAAGGATCATGAGAAAATGCTATGAAAACTTATACTCAAATAACTGGAAACGAAAAAGAAATTTCTAAATACAGTTGACCTACCTATTATGCCCTAAAGGGGTTCAATAATCTGCCCAGGATTCCCCAGTTCTGTGTGACATAAAGTTTATGACATATATACATTTAGGAAGTGACACATAATAATAGTCAAGAATATTGGACCCTGATTAAATTATGCTAAGCTTGGTTCTGCCAACACTCACCACTTGAGCCCTTAGGGCAAGTTGGTGAGGCTCTCAAAATCTCAGTTCCATTATCAGCCGAACAGTACAAAACCAATCCTAGAAGATTGTTATGAGGATTATATAGAATCTGTCTATAAAGCTCCTTAGATGGACATGGCTCTGGAAGAATCAAAACTTTCAAGCCAATCTAGGCTACATAGTGAAACCATGTCTTTTAATTTAAAAAAAAAAAAAAAAAAAGCTCTTCAGCACAGAGTCAGTCCTTAACATACGTACCCACATGTATGAATGTAAGCATACATGCTACCTACACAGAGCTGAAATGCTGAGAGGGCTAACAGGTGTCTTGATGTTCATCTATTGCTAAGCTACTAAAGTTATTACAGCCTAATCATGATATTCAATTAGGATTCTCTCCATATTTTTAAACAAACAAAATTGTTACTGAGGGTCAAATTTACACCAAGCACTATTGTGGAAGCTGAGAGTCTAAAAGGCAAATAAGATTTAAAAAGCATTGGGCGCTGGTGGCTCCCACCTGTAATCCTAGCTACTCAAGAGGCTGAGATCTGAGAACCATGATTCAAAGCCAGCCCAGGCAGGAAAGTCTGTGAGACAGTTATTTCTGATTAACCACTAGAAAACTGGGAGTAGAGCTGTGGCTCAAAGTGGCAGAGTGCTAGCCTTGAGCAAAAATGCTTAGGGAGAGTGCTCAGGTCCCAAGTTCTAGCAACCCCAATCCAACCCTCAAAAAAAAAAAAGCCCTCACCTCACAGACTTTACTCCCTAGTTGCAAGAAGCAGACAATAAATAAGGAAGTATGTTAGATAATGATAAGAGTGAACGAAGGTGGGGGAGGAGAGCAAGCAAGAGAACAGAAAGTACTATGGATGCAGCTGAAATTTTAGATAGGTTGCCCAGGAAAAGCCTCACTGAGAATGGGGCTTCCAATGTGGATGTGAAAGACTAAGACTTAATTCATATGAACTAGGAGAGCGAGGGGGCCAGGAGAAACCAGAAGCACTGAGTACAATGGCCCTTTGGCAGTATAGTCACTATAACCAAAAAGCAACAAAGAGGTGCCTGGAACTGGGGTGCAGAGATGGGGACAGCAGGTGAGACTCAGCACAAGGCCCTGAGTTCAAACCCCAGACCATCTAAAGAATAAGCAATTTCTTTTTTTTTTCTTTTTTTCTTTTTGCCAGTCCAGGGCCTTGGACTCAGGGCTTGAGCACTGTCCCTGGTTTCTTTTTGCTCAAGGCTAGCACTCTGCCAGTTGAGCCACAGCGCTACTTCTGGCCGTTTTCTATATATGTAGTGCTGGGGAATCAAACCCAGGGCTTCATGTATATAAGGCAGGCAGGCGCTCTTGCCACTAGGCCATATTCCCAGCCCCAGAATAAGCAATTTCAAAAGCGTTCACCACTGGTAGGTCAACACTAAAAGAAATCTCAAAAAGGTATTTCAGGCAACAGAAAAAAAATAAAGTCAGATAACAGAAGCTTCAAAGACATATGAAGGTGTGAAGAAAAAAAGTCTAGTATGTTACTAAGTCCAAACAGTAACTAAAAAGGTATCATTTAGGAGCCGAGGATGTAACTCAGTGATAGTAGGCTTAGCTAGCACGCTCAAGGCCCTGGGCTCCATCTCCAGTACCACAAAAACAAAACAAACATACAAAAATTTCTTATAAGAATTAAAGCTGGGGGCTGGGATTGTGGCTTATCGGTAGAGTGCTTGCCTATCATGCATGAAGCGCTGGGTTCGATTCTTCAGCACCACATATATAGAAAAAGCCAGAAGTGGCGCTATGGCTCAAGTGGCAAAGTGCTAGCCTTGAGCAAAAAAGAAGTTCAGAGACAGTGCTCAGGCCCTGAGTTTAAGCCCCAGGACTGGCCCACCCCCCAAAAAAAAAGCAATTTTAATCAGACATTGGCTAAACTTCTGAGTACCAGTTAACAAAAAACAAGAAGACAAGGGATGGGAAAACAGGTTGTAAGATATCACAAGAAATGTACACAATGCCCTACTATGTAACTGCACCCTCTTTGCACAGCACCTTGTAAAAAAAAAAAAATTTATGTTCAATTGATAATAAAAAAAAAATAAAAATTAAAAAAAAAAAAAAAAAAAAAAAAAACAAGAAGACAAAAAGTAAATTTTAAAAACCAGGGAAATGCAATCACCAAGCACAGAATGAAGGACACCAAGACAAACTAGATGCTTTCCAAAAATTAACTAGAAGGAAAGACAAATAGAAATAAAATAAATATCCATATGTTAAAAAGTAATGTGGTGGGGCTGGGGATATGGCCTAGTGGCAAGAGTGCTTGCCTCGTATACATGAGGCCCTGGGTTCAATTCCCCAGCACCACATATACAGAAAATGGCCAGAAGTGGCGCTCTGGCTCAAGTGGCAGAGTGCTAGCCTTGAGCAAAAAGAAGCCAGGGACAGCGCTCAGGCCCTGAGTCCAAGCCCTAGGACTGGCCAAAAAAAAAAAAAAGTAATGTGGTTAGATGCTGTATCCTAGCCACTAACAAGGCAGAGATTTGAGGATTGTGGTTCAAAAGGTAGACAAGGCAGGACAGGAAAGCTCTGATTTCCAGGAGACTCTGATTTCCAATTAACTACCAAAAAGCCAAAAATAGAGCTGTGGCTCAAAGTGGTAGAACACTAGCCTTGAGTACAACACCTTAGGAACAGTGCCTAGGCCCTGGGTTCAAGCCCCAGGGCAAGCACCACAAAAAAAAAAAAAAGAAAAGAAAAAGGCAGTATGTGTGCTTTTGGCAAAGATAGAGTTAGAAAGCACATTTACCCTCATGAAAACATCCAAACAAAATGTTAGGAATCTTTTTTTCAGACAAAGGACAACAAAGGATAGTGCCACTTGAAAGGTGAGAACGACCTGATAGCCATCCCAAAGTACTACCTTTGTCTGAGAAAACATATGAATGCTAAGCCGATACCATTAGTCATTACAAAAAACTAAAGCCATAATGGATACCACTGTACATCTATTTGCCTGGCTAAAACAAAAAAGATTGACCATACCAAGTGTCAGCAAAGTTGTGGAGTAATCCAGATTCTGATATACTGCTGATGGGAATTTAAATTATAAAACCAAGTTTGCAACTATCAAAAGATTCTACAAAAGAATATATGTTCATGAAAGAAATGTACACATAACTGGGCACTGGTGGCTCCCACCTATAATCCTAGCTACTCAGGCGGCTGAGATCCGATTATCATGGTTCAAAGCCAGCTCAGCCAGGGAAGTCTGTGAGATTCTTATCTCCAATTAACTTCCAAAAAACTAGAAGTGGTGAAGGATTGACAACGTCCTTATTGCCTCAGGAGATATAGACACCAGGCAAAACTTCAGGGGTAAGTGAACCTGCTTTGACATGCAGACAGGGCAATATACCCAGGCCCAGCTGTAAACAGTCCTTTGTGAGCCCAAGGAAAAGCCACTAACTTCTTAGACCTAGTGGTGCCTCCTTGCTCAGACCCCACATAAACCTGGTTCCAAATTCATGCCCTCACACAACCTCCAAACCCAAGGGAAGGTCTGGGCCCCTCCCTATCCTCAATAAACAGTCCTAGCCTGTTGATGATCGAGTCTGACTTACTCATTTTTCGTTCTCCTCCATTTTCCTAACAAGTGGCCTTGTGATTCAAAATGGTAGACTACTACCCTTGAGCAAAAGAGCTCAGGGAGAGCACATAGGCCCTGAGTTCAAGTCCCCCACAAAAGAATTGTACACAAATATCCTAACTACTCAGGAGCTCTGAAGATTGCAGTTCAAAGCCAACCCAGTGCATGAGACTCTTATCTCCAACAAACTACCAAAAAGCCAATACTCAAGGTAGTAATTTGGGATAGCTGTAGAGTTGTTGTCTTCCTAATCTTCTGGTGGTGGTAGTGGCACTATTCTTCCTTGCCTCCAGCCCTTCGTCTGGAAAATTATTTCTGAGCCCCGTGTCCTTGGCTCTCATCTGTAATCCAAGCCGCTCAGGAGATTCAGATCTAAGGATTGTGGAAGTCCCTGAAACTCTTCTCTCCAATGAACCACCAGAAAACTAGAAGTGGCCCTTGGCTCAAGTGGTAGAATGATAGTCTTTTTTCTTTTTTGTTCCCCAGCCAGTCCTGAGGCTTGAACTCAGGGCCTGGGCACTGTCCCTGAGCTTCTTTTGCTCAAGGCTAACACTCTACTACTTGAGGAGCCACTGCACCACTTCTGGCTTTTACTGTTTATGTGGTACTGAGGAGTCAAACCCAGGGCTTCATGTATACTAGACATACTAAGACACATTCCCAGCCCCCTATTGTCTTAATAAAGCAGAAAATGTGGTTTTCAATGTTTGCTTATGCTCAGAATATGGCCTAGTGGCAAGAATGCTTGCCTTGTATACATGAAGCCCTGGGTTCAATTCCCCAGCACCACATATATAGACAACGGCCAGAAGTGGCGCTGTGCCTCAAGTGGCAGAGTGCTAGCCTTGAACAAAAAAGAAGCCAGGGACAGTGCTCAGGCCCTCAGTCCAAGGACCAGGACTGGCAAAAGAAAAAACACCAAAAAACTAACATTTTAGGGGCTAGGAATATGGCCTAGTGGCAAGAGTGCTTGTCTCTTATACATGAAGCCCTGGGTTTGATTCCACAGCACCACATATATAGAAAACGGCCAGAAGGGGCGCTGTGGCTCAAGTGGCAGAGTGCTACCCTCAAGCAAAAAGAAGCCAGGGACAGTGCTCAGGCCCTGAGTCCAAGGCCCAGGACTAGCAAAAAAATAAAAATAAAAAATCCTCCATAATGTTTGCTTATTTATTGTCGGCTGTGAGGCTTGAACAGAAACAGCGCTGAGTCAGGCCCTGAGTTCAAGTTAAAAAAATTTAAAAAAAAAAAGAATATCCAGTAGCTCACACTTGTAATCCTAGCTACTCTGAGGACTGCAGTTCAAAGCCTGCCCAGGAAAGGAAGTCACTGAGACACTTATCTCCAACCAGAAAACCAGAAGTGGAGCTCTATGTAGTTCAAAGTGGTAGAACACTAGCCTTGAATCAAAGAGCTCAGGAACAGCACCCAGGCCCTGAGGTTAAGAAGCCCTACAATGGACTTTAAAATTGACCAGCTGCCAAGCAAAGAGAGAACCAAGCAACAACTCTCAGTTGATACACAAAATCTTAATTCAATTTGGGAGTAACAGTATATATCAAATGTGTACCTGAAAACAAAAATGGGGAGCTAAGAATGTGGCTTAGCATGGCTAGTATGTGTGAAGCCCTGGGTTCGATTCCTTAGTACTACATAAAAAGCCAGAAGTGGTATTGTGGCTCAAGAAGTAGAGCACTAGCCTTGAACACAGAAAGGCTCAGGGACAGAGCCCTGGCCCTAAGTTCAAGACCCAGGACCCACAAAAAAAATAAATAAATAAAAAGTATCCCTTTCATTTTTTTTAAATTAAATATCATGTTATCATTTATTGGAGAAGGGGGAGGAGCATAAAAATTGAGACAGGAATAAGAGAAGAGACAGCTTTGTATCCAGCAATGTTCTTTAAGTATTTTAAAGCATTCAAAAGGTTTTATTTGTTGTTGGCTTGTTTGTTTCTGTGCAAGGATTGGAATTCAGGGACTTGTGCGGCCCCTGAGTTTTTGCGTTCAAGGTTAGTGGTTTACCCCTTCAACTGCAGGTCTACTTCCAACTTTTTTGGTGGTTAGTTGGAGATAAGCGTCTCAAAAGCATTCCTCTCAGGCTGGCTTCCAATGGAGATCCTCAGACCTCAGCCAGAGTAGCTGAAGGTTACAGGCCATTCTTCCCATCTCCTTTCTTCTCACCTTGCCTACCTCCCTCTTTTTCCTCCCTCCTCCTCACCGCACCACCATGACCTTCAAGTAAAAACGAAATATCCACGGGAAATATCCAGTGTAATTCCCTAAATTACACTGCTCTCAAAAACACAGTAATTAGATGTGGTAATTCTTAAATAACTTATTTTTTAACAAACAACTAAAAATAACTATCCTTTGGAGAATTCTGAATTGCAATCATTGTATTAATTAGAATTCAGGGAGCAATGAGATCAGATCAAACGCTTACCACCAGTTCTAAAGTGAATAGTGGCCATAAGAAAACAAATGTGTTATTCTGGTTTCCAAAAATTCTGGTTGTGTATCCAAATGAAAAAAATCTGAAATCTCAAATGCTTCCATGATTTCAGATGATCCTTAGCCAGGCACCCGTGGCTCATGTCTAAAATCCTAGCCACTCAGGAGATTGAGATCTAAAGATCACAGTTCAAAGCCATTCTTGGCAGGCAAATCCATGAGACTCTTACCTCCAATTAATAGCTAGCAAAAAGCCAGAAATGGAAGTGTGGTTCAAGTTATAAAGCTCCAGCTTTGAAGAGAAAAAAGGCATCAACCAAGGCCCTGAGTTCAAGCCCATTTCAAATTTCAAAGTATTTAGATTTTCCGAATAGAGATGCTCAATTGGTATGTGTGTGTTTATATTTTAATAGTAATAGTATTTAATGTTGATATAAATATTAATAATAAAATATATATATTGTCAGTCGTGGGGCTTGAACTCAGGGCCTGGGACCTATACTGGAGCTCTTTCACTCAAAACTAATGTTCTGGGGCTGGGAATATGGCCTAGTGGTAGAGTGCTCGCCTCACATACATGAAGCCCTGGATTCGATTCCTTAGCACCACATATAGAGAAAAGGCCAGAAGTGGCGCTGTGGCTCGAGTGGTAGAGTGCTAGCCTTGAGCAAAAAGAAGCCAGGGACAGTGCTCAGGCCCTGAGTCCAAGCCCAGGACTGGCAAAAAACAAAAACATAATTCAACCAGACACTGGTAGTCCATGCCTGTTATCCTAGCTACTCAGGAAGCTAAATCTGAGAATCCAGGTTCAAAGCCAGCCAGGACTTTGGACTCTGGTCTCTTATTAACTTCTAAAAAGCAGGAAATAGTGCTAAAGCTTAAAGTGGTAGAGCTCTAAGCCTAGAGAACAACAACTCAGACAGTGCCCCAGGCACCAAGTTAAAGCCCCAGGAGCCACACACCTATAACCTGAGATCTAAGAATCTTGGTTGGAAGCCAGCCAGAGCAGGAAAGTCCCTGGGACACTTATCTCTGTGGCTTAAAGTAGTAGAGCACTAGCCTTGAGCAAAAAAGCTCAGAGATAGTGCCCAGGCCCTAAGTTCAAGCCCAAACAAAAAAAAAAAAAAAGAGGGAGAAGGTAATTAGGCTTTAGTTGCACCTGAAGCATGACCTAATGGTATAATCCTGTTTCATCACAGTGGAGAACACTGTTCTGTTTGAAAAGTCTTCCCCCCACCTCTCTTTTGAGACAGTCTCAGTATGTAGCCCATACTGTCTTAGAAACTTGTACAATATCAATATCACAGGCTGGCCTGAAACTTCAGATCCTCCTGCCTCATACCTGTAAGAGCTGGGGTTATAGACTGTGCCACCACTATACCTAGCTAATAATTGTCCTACCATATGGTGATTTGCAAAAAGACATACAATTTTAAGTTATGAAATCTTGTGCTTCCAAAGATATTAACACGTATTAGTGTTATCACTGTTACCGAACTCAGCTTAAATAGGCTCTAAAACTTCTAAATCAATAAAACTGAAATTTGACCTTAAGATGGTTCAACACAAGTCTACCTTAAAATATTTTTTTCTTAGATTACTAGAGTTTAAAACTCAGGGCTTCCTTCTTGAGAGGTAGAGGGTCTACCAGTAGGTCCATGCCCAAACCTCAAAGTTTCTTTTTCCTTTTTTGTGCTGTTCCTGGGCCTGGATGCTATTCTTGAGCCTCTTTGTGCACAAGGCTAGCACTTCACCACTAGAGCCACAGTACCACTTCTGGCTTTTCTGAGTGGTTTAATGGAGATAAGAGTCTCCAGCTCAGGCACGCTTCCCAAGGTGATCGGTAGATCTCAGCCTCCTAAGTAGATTAGGATTGGGTGGCTGCTTAGAGTATTTAAAAGCAACCAGTCTTACTTTCAAAGGAGTTTACCTAGTAGTGAATCAGTTTATGCAGGGACAAATTCCTACTTGACTATAACCTAAATTACATAAAAATCAAAATGATAGCTGAAAACTGGAGTATTGGCTGCATGCTGTCAGGCATTTAATATCTACTACGTCAGTTAATTCCTTCTCTGAGGACAATGTTCCATTTTCTGTAAACACACAGTGGCCAGGACAATCCAGGATCTGAACCTATACCAGATTATTAAAACCCAAACTTTCTCTATATTGCTACTAAAACCAACATTTAGTTACAAAGAAGCTACTATGTAACTGACATCAGACTGTTCCTGATGGAAAAGAAACACTAATTCATGACTGAGGAAACCTAGGCCATAGAGATACAAAGTGATCAGTTCTGGGGGCTGGGGATATGGCCTAGTGGCAAGAGTACTCAACTCATATACATGAAGCCCTCGGTTCAATTTCCCAGCACCACATATACAGAAAATGGCCAGAAGTGGCGCTGTGGCTCAAGTGGCAGAGTGCTGGCCTTGAGCAAAAAGAAGCCAGGGACAGTGCTCAGGCCCAGAGTCCAAGACCCAGGACTGGCCAAAAAAAACAAAGTGATCAGTTCTAACCTTCATGGTTTTAGACACAGGACAATCTTTTTTATTTTACTGGTACTGGGGCTTTTAGTCAAGGTTTGGGTACTGGACCTTAGGGTTGTTTTTTGTTGTTGTTGCTGTTTGTTTTTGCTAGCACTCTACCACTTGAGTCATACCTCTACTTTCAGCTTTTGCAGATTAGCTGGAGATAAAAGTCTAGATTTTCCTGCCCAGGACTGGCTTTGAACCCAAGCCTCAGATCTCAGAGTCCTGTGATCCCAGCTGGGATTACAGGAGTGAGCCACCCACCAGTGCCTGGCTACATTCAGTCTTCTGACAATCAACTCAGTGCTGATGTGGCTCTCCACCACACCACCTGACTACATGGATCGTTCATAGGATTCACCATTTCCACGAAGGAAAGCCCTGACCCCTCCTTGTGGCAGACACTTCCTTAAAGCATGCTTCCATCACAAAGCAGGAATCATGACCTGGGAATTTTAGCACTTTCAGAATACAGATTTATTTCATGAACTGAAGCATAGAAAACAATGTGTCTGAAGACAAGCAGAGGGCATACAATTGTCAGTGGAAACGAATGAAAGGCAGGTCAAACACCTAGTCAGTAAAATGATCTATTGCACATGAAAGTGTAACTTCTTACTACTAAGCCAATGATAATCACAATTTTTCAAATCTGGTTAAATACATAGAATTCGATGTTCAAAATACAGGTGGTAGCTGGGTGGTGATGGGTCACACCTATAATCTTGGTTACTCAAGAGGCTGAGTTCTAAGGACCCTGGTTCAAAGCCAACCTGGACTGGAAAATCTGTGAGATTTTTCCTGCCAGTCTTGGGGCTTGTACTCAGGGCCTACGCACTCACTGTCTTTGAGCTTCTTTTGCTCAAGGCTAGCACTCTACCACTTGAGCCACAATGCTACTTCCCTTTTTCTACTTATATGGTATGGAATCGAACCCATAGCTCATGCATGCTAGTCAAGCACTCTACCACCAACCCACATTCCCAGTCCTGTGAGATTCTTATCTCCAAGTAACCACCAGAAAAACCAGCAGTGGGGCTGTGACTCAAAGTGCTAGCGCACTAGCCTTGAGCAAAAGAGCTCTAAGACAGGGCCCAGGCCCTGAGTTCAAGCCCCATGACTCACTCAAAAACAAACAAACAAAAAGCAGGTTGCCCTTTTAAAGAATAATTACCTCAATAACACTCATCACTTCAGGCTTTTTCTGTTTATGTGATACTGAGGAATCAAACCTAGGGCATCATGCATGCCAGGCAAGCAAGCACTCTACCACTAAGTCACATGCCCAGCCCCATACTAGTGACTTGAGCACTCAGAAGGCTAAAGCAGGAAGACTTCAAGTTTAAGACCAAATCAGCCTGGCCTACATAGCGAGACTCTGTCTCATCAACAATAACAAAATCTCTTCCTATAGTGGTTAGGGCTGTAACTCAGTGATAGCATTTGCCTAGTGTATATTAAGTATGGGTTCAATTCCCAGTATGGCCAAAAAAATTCTCTTCAATAAGACATGTAATTTTAGTATGTGTGAACTGTGATAATGAAAACCAACTTGGGATAAGAGCTTGACATAACACATGCTTCAGAAAACAAGTAATTATATAGAGCCAACCCTAACATCCTATCAGTGCACTCTTCTGGCTATAAAACAAAAGAGGGAGAGTGCCTAAAAATTGACCAAAGAAGCCAGGTACCAGTGAGTCACACCTGTAATCCTAGCTACTCAGGAGGGTGAGATCTGAGACATGGTTCAAAGCCAGCATAGGCAGGAAAGTCCATGAGACTCTTACCTCCAATGAACCACCACAGAACCGGAAGTGGCGCTGTGGCTCAAAGTGGTAGAGCACTAGCCTTGAGCTGAAGAGCTCAGGGACAGCTTCCAGGTAGAGTTCAAATCCCATGACAGACAAGACCAAAAAAAAAAAAACCAAAGCAACATATAGGTATTGGCAAAATCAACAGTCATATTTTGATTAGAAAACAGCCATTCATTTCAAAGTAAGAGAACCTTTGCTAATGAAAGAACTAACCAAAGGAAGGATAATATAGGAAAGCATTCACCCTCTTACTCTGTAAATGCTGACTTCTAAGAGAAACCAATGATGAAGCAGCCGAAGGACAGTCTGGGTACCATATGTGGGAATGAGGCCCATAGAAAAGGTGTAGGAGAATGGCACTCTGATTTTTGTTTTTGTTTGTTTGGGGCCTGTCCTGGGACTTGAACTCAGGGGATGGGTGCTGTCCCTGAGCTTTGTTGTTTTTGTCTTGTTTGGCAGGTCCTGGGGCTTGAACTCAGGGCCTGGACACTGTCCTTGAGCCGCTTTCTGCTCAAGGCTAGTGCTCTACCACTTGAGAAGCAGCTCTACTTCTGGCTTTTTCGGAGTAGTTTATTGGAGACAGGAGACTTTCTTGCCTGAGCTGGCTTCAAACCAAAATCCTCAAGACCTCAGCCTGTTAAGTAGCTAGGATTACAGACGTGAGCCATGGGCAACTGGCACTTTTGATATTTCCAAGTGAGTAAAATATGACTTAAAACAGCAGAGTGCCACAGCCTTGAGCAAAAAGAAGTCAGGGGCAGTGCTCAGGCCCTGAGTCCAAGCCCCGGGACTGGCCAAAAAATATATATATATAAATATATATATATATATGACTTAAAAAATTAAAGCCAGGGCTGGGGATATGGCCTAGTGGCAAGAGTGCTTGCCTCGTATACATGAAGCCCTGGGTTCAATTCCCCAGCACCACATATATAGAAAACGGCCAGAAGTGGTGCTGTGGCTCAAGTGGCAGAGTGCTAGCCTTGAGCAAAAAGAAGCCAGGGACAGTGCTCAGGCCCTAAGTCCAAGGCCCAGGACTGGCCAAAAAATGAATTAATTAATTAAAGCCAACTTGAATTTCACTCACACTTTTACCACTGTTTGAACTCAAGTCCTGAGCACTGTCCCTGGCTTCATTTGCTCAAGGCAAGCACTCTACCACTTAAGCCACAGCAGCACCACTTCCAGCTTTTTCTGTTTATGTGGTACAGAGGAATTGAACCCAGGGCTTCATGAATGTTCAGCAAGCACTCTACCACTAAGCCACATGCTCAGCCCCCACATACACTTTTTTTTTTTAAAGCTTTTATAAGTCAGGCCTATAATCCTAGCTACTCGGGAGGCTGGGATATGAGGATTTCGGTTCAAAGCCAGCCTAGGGAGGAAAGTCCAAGACTCTTATCTCTAGTTAACTACCAAAAAAGCTGGAAATGGAGCTGTGGCTCCAAGTGATACAGCCTGTGCACCAAAGCTCAGGGACAACATCTTGGACCTGAGTTTAAGCCTCAGGACCAAAGAGAAAGGGGGAGAAAAAAAAGACCTAAGTTTAAGGACAAAAGAACAAAGCCATGAAACAAACATGGTGTGGCATTTGTATTCCAAAACAGAATTCACCTCTTATTTTTTAATTTTAAATTAAATGAGAATACACATGAAAAATCACTAGGAAATAGTAGGAAAGTTTCACAATATTCAGCTATATCTAGAACTATGTCCTACCACTCAGATTGACAACACAGGGTTTGAAATAACTTCACACCAGTTAACTTCCTTTCCAGACTAAAACAAACACGAAATAGGAAATATGGAAATGTTAATATCAAGACTTACTCAGCTGATAGAAAGACAGCATCTGACTTTCCAAATGCTTTACTTTTTAGAATAGCAGGGCTCTAGCAAGTTTGTGCCTTGGACAGATCCTATCCTAAAGACAGTGGAAAACACGGACCATTTTACACTTGCTGTTTCCAAGAGCACAGATCAGGCTCATTGCTAACAATGCAGAGCTGACAATATTCTTAGATGAATGTCAGAAATGTAGTTCCTGTGACCACTGAATAGGTAAAGCTTTCAAAAGTAATATACAACAACTGAACAACTTCCTCAAAGATCTTCTCAAGTTGATTTTTTTAAAATTATGTAAAGAGAACCTTGATGACAACCTTTATGTGTTATGGATTTCCGCAGACTTGACCTACAAAATGAAGATAGGGTCAACTGTAACCAAAAAACTGAGTGCTTCCCCTGGTGGCCAGTCCAGGAATGAGGGAGCCCTTGCATGGAAGAGAAAAAGCTTGGCCTCCTGGTTCTGGGCTGTCACTCACAAATGAAAAGTGACTACCAGAAAAGGGTGGAACTATCAAAACCACTAACAGGGCTTTAAAGGGAATATGGAATCTGGGGTTAGAGTATATAAATGTAGGAGACTCAAGTCGATAAAACAAAATGCGGAAGGTAAATGTGGGACCGTCATTTATTTCCAGAGTACCCAAGCCCTCTCATGGAATCCTCCATGTTTTAAATTCTAAGTACACCCGGAGTTTAGTACCTCAATAACAGCTGAAACGTGATCGCTTTTTTCAGGGACTAGGAGATAGATCCTTGCTACTTTCCCAGTCTTGTTTCCAAGGAAAAGCATTTATATTTTAAAAAGCAAAGTAGTGGTGTAACCTACTTAAGAGCCTCCAGCTCTAAAAGCCCTCCAACCAGGATTTCACTCAGGCTGTACAAGACTCTCATTTGAAATTCATTTCTGAACCAAAACCCACGTCGTTTCAAACATCTCTGATAACAACCACCTTTAAATACAGACTCACACAGCGACCGGCTTAGAATCATATGCATTAAAAATCTGTCGAACTCCTTTGTCTGATTGGATTTTCCTTCCCTTGTACCACTTTAAATTTGCTTCCACACAGAACAGCAAGGGGAGGAAATGCTTCATACTTGGGTATAAGGACTTCTAGCCGATGAAAATCATTGGTTAGCGAAAGCTTCTAATGGCTCCAGTCTTTCAGACTCTCTCACACTCTCTTACACACTTACACACACACAACTCACAAAAAGGGAGAGGGGTAATAAAGGAAATGCACACCCGTTCACAAATAGGTCCTAACATCAAACTGCCACGCGCGAGCCTCTCACGCTCACGAAGGCGCCCCCTGGAAAGCACACTTCTTTTATTACTTGATGGGGGGGGGGGTGTATGCCTCAGGGCGGGAGGTGAGTCAAAGCCAGTGGGAAGGCACGGCCGGCTCCGAGCCCGGGGGCGGGGGGGGGGAGGGGGTCCTCGGGAGACGCTCATCCCCGGCTCCCCAAGACCCCCAGCCCCCAGGAGCTGCCGCCACCCGCGCGGCCCCCGCCGAGGATGGGCTCACCCGGACCCGAGGCCAGGTGTGGCCGCGTCCAATGCTGGGGAGCCTGCCGCACGGCCGTGGGCAGCGGGGTCCCCCGGCCCGCGTGCGCGCCCAGCCCCCCCAGGACCGCAGGGCCCTCACGCACAAAAAGAAAGTTGTCGCCGGGCCGGCGCCGCTCGGAGCCCGCCGGGCGCTACTCACCGGGGTCGAAGTCGGGCACGGCCGCCTGGTACTGGGGTCCCACCCGCATGCCGCCGCCACCTGCGGGGAAGCAGAGCGGGGCGGGCGGTCAGCGCGGGCCGGGCCGGGCCGGGCCGGGCAGGGCGGGCCGGGCCGGGCCGGGCCGGGCGCGGCGGCGCTACCTACCGTGCTCCTCGTCGCTGGACGAGCCCGAGCTGCCCTCCTCCCAGGAGTTGCTGCCGCTATTGCCATTGGGCGCCGCGGCCGCCGCCAAACTTTTATTCTGGCCATTATTGGGGGCGGCGGTCGAGGCGGCGGCGGCGGCCGAGGCGGCGGCGGCCGAGGCGGCGGCGGCGGCGGCCGAGGCGGCGACCGAAGCGCCGGCCGAGGCGGCGGCGGCCGCGGTGTTCCTCCCCCGCCGCTTCCCGGAGACCTCGGGGCCCTTCTCCACCATGGCCGGCATCGGCGGGGCCCGGGGCCGGGCCGAAGTGACGGGGACCCCGGCTCTCGAGGCGCGGGCGCCGGGCCGCGCGGGCAGGGGGCGCGGGCGGGGCGAGCGCCGGGGAGCCCGCAGGCGCGAGTTGGGGGCTTGGAGTGACCCGGACCCGCCCCGCGCCGAGCCGCCTCAGGCCCCCGGCGCCGAACCCAGCTCAACTTTGGCTCTCATCGCCGTCCGCACTTGGCTGGCTCTAACTACTCCGCGAGCCGCGGGCGGGGGGGGGGGAGGAGGAGGCGGGGCCTGCGCGGCGGGGAGGGCCGCGCGCAACCTAACCCGCCGCGCCCGGGCCACGCCCCCCGGCGGCGCCATTGGCTCGCGGGAGGCTCTGGCGCCCAGCCGAGCCCGGGTTGGCTGCGGCGCGAGTCCGTCAGCGGGAGGGGGCGGGAACGCGGCGCGGGGGCGGGTCGGCCCCGAGCTTCCGCTGGCTAGTTGGGTTGACGCGTACCGCCCGCCGTACGTGGTTGGAGGCTGGCGCTCGCTCGCCGCCCCATGATCCTTCTCTCGAGGCCGCCGCGCGGGGCCGGCCGCGCGCCCCGCCCCTCCCCCGGCCCCCGCCCCTCCCGCCGCGCCCCGCGGCTCCCGCCCGGGCCCCCGGACCCCGCGGGGCGTCCCGCCGGCCCCTCCCAGCCGGAGCGCGGCTGGCGGGCGCCGGAGCCGGGGCCCCCGGGGGGGACTACTTTCCCCCCCCCGCGCGGAGGAGTACGGCCAGTCTGAGGGGGCTCGGTACAAAGACCGAAAACTAATTGGGAGAAATTAATTGTGCCGCCGCCGCCGGCCCCAGGGGCCCGGGGCGCCCCGGCGACGCGCCCCGGGAGAGGCGGGCGGCGGCCCCAGGCGGCGGGCGCGCTCCGCTAATTGGGTGGGGGGCGGCGGGACCCCGCGTCGCCCGAGGGCCGGCCCCGGGGGGCCGCGGGGAAGCGGTGGGCTCCCCCCGGCCCCCCGCCCCGCGAGGCCCGCCGGCTCCCGTGCGTGCCCACCCCGCGGGCAGCGCGCGCGGCCGGACGCCACCCCGGCCCGGACGCCCTCGGGAGACCCGAGCGCCACAGTGCCGTCCTCCTCCTCCTCCTCCTCGTAAAGCACGGCGTGGCTTCTGACCTGAGCCCACTCGGGGCCGGCCCGCAGCCGCAGCCGCGGGAGGAAGCCTGCAGCCTTAGGGGCTAAAGCCTAAACGAGGTGAGCAGGACCGACCTCCCTCCCCTCCCTTCCCCCCCTTCCAGGCCCGGGCTCGGCGGGCCCACCTGTAATCCCCGCCCTCTGCGTGGAGGCTGAGGCCGCAGAACCGAGGTCCTGAGCCAACCTGGGCTACAGTGAGGCTGTCCCCAAAGTGGAAGAGGAAGGAAGGGCCCTGAGAGGACACCCCTGGGCCCGTCGCATGGCCCGGTGATAGAGTGCTGGCCTCCTGGAAGGACTCCCCTCTCCAGTTGTTCCTGCGGGCTGGCCCGGGCAGAGGGGTGGGAAACGGGCTGCCCCGGGGCAGGCCAGACCGGAGGATGTGAGCTGGGCCTGAGGAACGGGGTGAAGAGCACGTGCTCCTTATCTGCCCAAGTCTCCTACAGGCTGGAAAGATGAGCCGCATTACAGGGGTGTCATTTATTAGGGCGGCAGGGCTGGGGCACCCCTATCCACCACCAAAGGCCCAAGCTGAGGCCACCTCCTGACAAGCGCTAGGGAGCACAAGAGCCTAGACCCTCCCCAGCGGGGCCGGGCCCGCCTCACCGGAGGCAGAGCCCTGCTCCACCCCGCCAGTGCACGCAGAGGGCAGGGCCCGCTGACTCCTGACTGCCCATGTGAGGCCCCCTGCCTGTCCACCCCAGAGCCCTGGCCTCAAATTCTGGCTAGGTTGTGGGTGCCTCCAGTCCTCGCATGCTGGACCCTTACTGTGGTGTGACCGAGAGCCCCATGGACCCCTCAGCGGCCTGCAGCCCCTCAGCCGTAAAACAGGAATGGCACCTATGTCCAGGTCATCTTCCAGGCCCTTCTAATGCCCCCTTCCACCACAGAGCGCCCTCAGCCTGAAAGAAACCCCCTTTCCTGTTGCCCCAGTGGAGCGGGGTTCCCACACAACCATCTTTCTTTCTTTTTGCCATTCCTCTGGCTTGAACTCAGGGCCTAGGCCCTGGCCTTGTGCCTCTTTGTGCTCAAGGCTAGCGTTCTGCCACTTGAAGCCACAGCTCCACTTCCAGTTTTCTGGTGTTTAATTGGAGATACGCGTTTCACAGACTTTTCTGCCCAGGCTGACTTCACAAACTGTGGTCTCAGATCTCAGCCTCCTGGTTAGCTAGGACTACAGGCCTGAGCCACCAGCGCCTGGCTACGGTTTACTTCTCTCTGAGTCTCCAAACTGACAGATCTCCCGGCCCAGCCCCTTGCCCTTGCTGCCTGTCCAGGATGTCTCAGTGCTCTTGTACTGCTCTCGCTGACACTGAGCTAGTATTTTCTTTTCTTTTTTGTGCCAGTCCTGGGGCTTGAACTCAGGGCCTGAGCATTGTCCCTGAGAGTATTTTTCTCCAGGCTAACATTCTACCACTTGAACCATAGCACCACTTCTGGCTTTTTCTGAGTAGTTTATTGGAGATAAGAGCCTCACAGAGGGCTGGGAATACGGCCTAGTGGTAAGAGTGCTGGCCTTGTATACATGAAGCCCTGGGTTCGATTCCCCAGCACCACATATACAGAAAACAGCCAGAAGTGGTGCTGTGGCTCAAGTGGCAGAGTGCTAGCCTTGAGCAAAAAGAAGCCAGGGACAGTGCTCAGGCCGTGAGTTCAAGGCCCTGGACTGGCAAAAAAAAAAAAAAAAGTCTCACAGATAGACAGACTTTCCTGCATGAGCTGGCTTTGAACTCCCATCCTGAGATTCCAACCTCGGTAGCCAGGATTAGAGGCATAGGCCACCAGTGCACGGCTTGGGCCAGGATTTTCTAAACAAAGAGGCCAGGGCTGCTGAGCACCCCCACCCCGCAGCCCTTGCTCAGTCTCTTCTCCCTTGGCAGCCACCTACCTCCCCCTCCCCCCCCCCCGCCAGGAATCCACCCCTGCCACCCACCTCCCCATGAATCCACTCCTGCCCAGCTCAGTCTGTCCTGTCCTCCCCCCCCCCCCAGCTTCTCGCAGAGGCCACCACAGCCTTCCTGCTGTCCAGTCCTGTGGTCAGTCCCTGGGCAGACCCCTCCTCCCAGGAAGTCACCCCAGGTCCACCAGCACCCCTACCCTGCTGAACTGTGTCCCCCTCAACTCCTCCATAATCTCCACCCACTCCCTTCCAGCCTGTAATTACTAGGTTCCTGCCTGGCCTTCTCTGCCCTCCATGCGTGCTTAAAGCACAGCTAAGTGCTCATTAAGTAATGCTAAGTGAGGAATGTAGGGGTGGTTAGAGAGCACAGGAATGGTAGGCTACTGCAGGGAGAGGGCAGAGGGGTGCCCTGGAAGAAGTGAGGACTGAGACTTGACTGTTGTGGGGGGAGGGCCCCCTAGTGTGTCAACCCGGCACCCAGCCATGGCTGGCTCCTGAGAGCCTCATTTCCTACACATGCGGCCCAGGACTGGCCAGGCAGAGCCCCACCTGCAGTGACCCATCAGGGACCCGCGCAGGGCCAGCCGGGCCAGGGATAGGCCTTTCTGGAACTGGGTAGCACTCTCGGGAGCACCTCTCCCTCCCTCAGACCATCACTGACCCTGGAGAAGCACCTCAGCCTGAGGTAGCCAGAACAGGAGGCCAGTCCTGGGGCTTGAACACAGGGCCTGGGCATGGTCCCTGAGCCTCTTTGTGCTCAAGGCTAGCACAGCGCCACTTCCAGCTTTTCCTGAGTTTATGGGCGATAGGAATCTCACACAGACGTTCCTGCCAGGGCTAGCTTTGAACCAGTGGCTCCAGGCAACCCTGGCTTCCCAAGCTCCCTGGGCTGCCAGCCCGCCCCACCCTCTACAGGGAGGTCAGGCCAGCTCTGAAACTACCCCTCCGCCTTCCTGCTGCACTGGGGCTGAGCTTTCAAGCCCTCGGCGGGCCAGGCCTCCCCTCAGCCCTCCCCCCCTTAGCATCCTACACCTACCTGCGGCCTTTGCACGTGCTGTTCCCAGCCCAGCACACCTTTCCCTGAGTGTTCCCAGGCTGCCCCTGCCTCACCAAGCTTACCTGTCCCCTCCTCCTGGCCCTGTCCCCTCCTCCCTACCAATCCAGCCCCCCTTATCTCCGTTACAGTCAGGAGCCTGCGAGCTCTGCCGGCCACCTCCCGCACCAGACCCAACACCTGAGGACTAGGTTGCCACTGGTGCAGCAACCCCGGGACCCAGATACCACTCAGGGTGACAGGATGGGGAGCGGGGACTGGGAACGCGGCTTAGCGGTAGAGCGCTTGCCTTGCATGCATGAAGCCCCAGGTTTGATTCCTTAGCACCACATAAATGGAAAAAGCTGAAGTGGCGCTGTGGCTCTGTAGTAGGGAGGTCAGATCTGGCCAGCGCCATCACTGGCTGTTGGAGAGGCATCAGATTGACTCCATCTCAGATTAGTTAAAAAGAGCAGAAGCCGACTCCATCTTCACTGAGATCTCCCCCCGCCCTATCCAGGGAAATTCCCCTCCCCTCCGCTGTGATAAGATTATGTAAACTGCTTGACCACCTGGGGTGTGGAAGGTTCCAGGTTAAACCTGTGCCCTCCCATGAGTAGGCGAATCCGCCTGCATTACATGAGCCCCACAAAGTCCGTGTGCCAAGTCTAACTAAAATGATACTATGAGAGACAGATTGTAACTCCATTGGCCACCTGCGTGTGGCCTGGCATGCTCTGTCAGTGTTGTAACCTTGTTGGCCACCTGTGTGTGGCAGGCTTGACCAAGTGGTGTTTGCCGGGTCTGGAGTCGGCTGCGGCCCTGGCTGGCCAGCCTGCTTTTTACAGTTGTGGTCCCAGCTCCCGAGTCTGGGCCATGACCCTGGCCAGTCAGTTTACATTTTACTTTCCCAATAAATCCATCCTCTTATCATCTTTTTGCTTGAGACTGTCTCTGAGTGGTGGACCCCATTACAGCTCAGGTGGCAGAGTGCTAGCCTTGAGCCTTCAGCAAAAAGCCAGGGACAGTGCTCAGGCCCTGAGTTCAAGCCCCAGGAGTGGCAAAAAAAAAAAATACATATATATATATAAATTAAATAGAAACTGAGTAGGGAGCCTGGTAGATGGCTCACCCCTGTAAACCTAGCTACACAGGAGGCTTGAGATCTGAGCATCAGGGTTTGAAGCAAGTGTGACAGGGAAGTCCAAACAAAGCTGGAAGCAGAGGTTGTGGTTCAAGTGGTAGAGAACTGACCTTGAGTGAAAAAGCTAAGGAGCATCCACTACTTGCACACTTTGTAAAAACTGAGTAGAATGTTGGTGGCTCACACCTGTAATCCTACCTACTCAGTGTAAGGTCCACCCCCGGGAGGGCTCCATGCAGATGCCCCCCCACTTCTTTAAGTCTGTGCCCAGTACCTGCATTACCTAGGTAACTGGCACACCTGGAGGCCGTTGTTTCCCCCTTTTCTGAGGTCACACCAATCCATCTGGCCAGACCTCCCACCTTTCCCCCATCTGCTCAACAGGAGTCCCAGATCTCTTTTTTTTTTCCCATATTAAAAATTATAATTTTATTATTATTAAGGTGCTGTACAGAGGGGTTACCATCTTAATACCTCGTGGCATTATAATAATGTTTTTCAGATCATAGTTTTCTGTGGGCAGTTGAAGCCACAGACTGAACCCCTTCCCCGGTAGATATGGGGGTCTACTGTACTCAAAATTTTCAGAATTGTTGTTTTGGAAGTCTGGCTACTGGGGTTAATTGTGCAGGAACTGCTGGAGTATGAATTTAAAATTAGTCCCCCAAATAAACCTGGACATTGTAACATTGTGTTAAGCCAGATATTTGGGATGTCTGTGCCACACCATCTGGCGTTTAGCCTAATCTGTTATAGCAAATCTGCTCTTTTTTTTTTTTTTTGGTAATTTATTTATTAATTAAAGAAAAGTTTTTTTTTTGACAAGGTGTTGTGCAAAAAGGGTACAGTTACATAGTAGGGCAGTGTGTACATTACTTGTGATATCTTACATCCTGTTTTTCTTTCCCTTCCCTAGGTTGGTAGACATATATACAATACACAATGTACCAAGAACATATACAGTAGTCACATGGCCTACACCGAAGAAAATTCGCCTAGGTCTTTTTGTTTTGTTTTGTTTTGTTTTTTTGCCAGTCTTGGGCCTTGGACTCAGGGCCTGAGCACTGTCCCTGGCTTCCTTTTTGCTCAAGGCTAGCACTCTGCCACTTGAGCCACAGCGCCACTTCTGGCCATTTTCTGTATATGTGGTGCTGGGGAATCGAACCCATGGCCTCATGTATACGAGGCAAGCTCTCTTGCCACTAGGCCATATCCCCAGCCCTCGCCTAGGGCTTTAAATGTAATGTCGACAATAGACAATATGTCGACAGTAGTCTCATATGAACGTACATACATAGCTTTTGAGCTACTCCCAGATCTCTTTTCTGTCTTATTCTCGTTCTCTCCTTCCTTCCCCTCTTTACCCTGTACCTCCATCTTGTGCGGGCTGGCAGTTTGCTTTCCCCCCAATAAACTCTTCTCTGCCTGAGCCATGGGGCGGGTTTCCTTTCTGGTGAACCTTACACTCAGGAGGCTGAGATCTGAGAATTGCGGTTCAAAGCCAGCCCTGTCAGCAAAGTTCATGAGGCTCTTACCTCCAATTAACCACCAGAAATGGCACTGTGGCTCAAAGAGGTAGAGTGCTATAGCCTTGAACAAAAAATGAAAAGCTCAGGAACCTCAGATTGAGCCATGTGGCTGACAAGAAAAAAAAAAAAATCTTGTGTTTTACAAAATAAGATGTGGGTGCCAATGGGCCGGAAACTCCGCGAATGCGCGCGCGGCCCAGCGCCGGCGACCTGGTGGCTAAACTGGCTTTCGGAATTCCAGTCTGTTGAAAGCTTGCAATTTCCAGGCAAAGGCATGGAGGGGAAAGTTCACGAGCTAGGGTCCTCGAGCAGCAGCGCGTGAAAGCCCAGGGGCAGGCCACACACCTGCCCCCCAGATGCTCCCTGTCAGTGCCCTGCTGCAGACTTGGGCTTGTCCGCCCGGAGGGGCAGGCCAGGCTGGAGCCGTGGCTGCTGCTTCCCCAGGGCCTTGAGTGACACCCGGGAATTTAGACATCATCACCTCCCCCTCTCGTTTCTCTTTCTCTTTTTGGGAGACAGACATTAAAGATTGGGACGTGGAACCTGCTGGTCACTGAAATGAAATTTCAACAAAAGCCAAGGAAGGATTTAGTTGTTTGTGGGTTTTTTTGGTGCCAGTTCAGGGGCCTCAGGCTTGCACCGAGGTTTTGCTCAGGGCTAGTGCTGCACTAGAGCCCCCACCCCCAGTCCCAGCTCCTGGCTGATTGGACCTAGAGCCCTGGGGCTCCGGTCGGCTGGGCCTGGTTTAAAACCTCCATGATGACTTCAGGCTCCTGAGTAACTAGACACCTGGCTCAAAGGCAGATTTTTTATTTTTGGCCAGTTTTAGGGTTTAAACTCAGGGCCTGGGCACTGTCCCTGGCTTCTTTTTGCTCAAGGCTAGCACTCTGCCACGTGAGCCACAGCACCACTTCTGGCTTTTTCTGTGCATGTGGTCATTGAGGAATGGAACCCAGGGCTTCATGTGTGCTAGGCCAGCACTCTACCTCTAGGCCACCTTCACGGCCTATATTTGTTTTTTGAACGTCACCCCTTCCCTTGTTCTTTCCCGGTTTTTCCCTCATGTCCCCACCCACAGGTTGTATAGTTCATTTTCAAGGTAGTTCAGAGTTAGTATCACTGCTACAATTGTTCACCTTTGTAAAGGCAGATGTAAACAGGCAGAAGGACCCGTGAACAAGTTAGCAGAAGCTGGGCCCCGGTGGCTCAGGTCTGTAACCCTAGCTACTCTGGAGGCTGAGACCTGAGGATGGACGTTTGAATCCAGATCTGGTAGGAAGGTCTGTGACACTCTTCCACTAACCACAAGGAAAGTGGGACATGGAGCTCTGGTGAAAGGGGCTGAGTGCTGACCTTGAGCTATAAAGCTCAGAGACAGAGCCGAGGCCCCGAGGCGCAGCCCCGGGACAAGAAGGAGGAAGAGACCTGTCTGTGAAGATGGGGTGGCCAGGGGCTCCCACCCAGCCCCGGTGACTATTTCTCTGTTCCATGGGACCCTCCCCACGCACCCTGGGGGTGATCAGCTGGAATCCCACCCTGTGATCACAGCCCCCCCGGGAAGCCCGCTCCTTTGGGAGCAGCCAGGGTCTCTGGGGCCCGCAGCTTCCCCACCCCCACCCCCAAGAAGCAGCCAGTGTTGCTCAGAAATGCCGGGGGACTTGAGGGACGTTTCTCCTCCATAGTCGGCGAGTAGTTGCATCCGCAATGCAGTAGTTTGGAGCGCACCCCCCTGGCTGGATGCTGGTGGTTCACAGCGCTAAACCTATTCTCAGGAGGCTGAGATCTGAGAATGAAGGTTGGGAGCCTGCCCAAAGCCAATGAAGTCCAGCCAGCCCAAGACAGTCTCATCTTCAGACAACAGCAACATGCTGGAAGGCGGCGGGGGACTTAGGTGGTAGAGCAGGGAGCACGAAAGAGCATAAGGCCCTGAGTTCAAGCTTCAGCACTGGCAGAAAGAAAAGCACACATGATATTCACAAAACTTTAAAAGGCCTAGTGGTAGAGCGCTCGCCTAGCATGCATGAAGCCCTGGGTTCGATTGCTCAGTGCCACATAGACAGAAAAAGCCCAAAGTCTTGCTGTGGCTCAAGTGGTAGAGTGCTAGCCTTAAGTAAAAGAAGCTCAGGGACAGTGCTCAGGCCCTGAGTTCAAAGCCCAGGACTGGCAAAAAAATATATATATATTTGTCTATATATATATAGAGAGAGAGAGACAAACAGGCCTGTAATGAAAAGGAGCACCCCTCCACCCCTGGCTCATTGTCTATTCCCTCCCTCCCTCCCCCTCCCCCACGGATACAAAACCAACTACTTAGACCTCCCCGAATATAAATAACATTCTCATGCTGCTGTCCCTTGGTGTCACTACAGGTGATACCTCAGCTTCCTCACACCCGGTCCAGGGCCTCGCAGCCTTGTTTATGCTGGTGGAAGGCTACCTTAAGCCGTGCCTCCAACCCAGCTTTTTTGGTGGCTCAGTGGAGAGTAGACAGACTTTTCTGCCCAGGGTGGTTCCAAACCTCAGTCCTTTGATCTCAGTCTTCTGGAATTAACAGGTGCCAGTCACCCACACTGGTTTCTAGTTTAGTTTTTTTTTTTTGGCCAGTTCTGGGGCTTGGACTCTGGGCCTGAGCACTGTACCTGGTTTCTTTTTGCTCAAGGCTAGCACTCTGCCATTTGAGCCACAGCGCCACCTCTGGCCATTTTCTGTATACGTGGTGCTGGGGAATTGAACCCAGGGCCTCATGTATATGAGGCAGGCACTCTTGCCACTAGGCCATATCCCCAGCCCGTCTAGTTTTTGTTTTTGGTCAGTTGTGGGGCTTGAACTCACAACCTTGGTGCTGTTCCTCAGCTCTTCTGCTCAAAGTTAGTGCTTTACCACTTGAGCCACAGCTCCACTTCTGGGTTTCTGCTGGTTATTTGGAGATAAGAGTCTCATGGACATTCATGGCCAGGCTGGCTTTGAACCACGATCCTCCTATCTCAGCCTTCTTGGTAGCTAGGATGACAGGTGTGAGCCACCAGTGCCTAGCTTAGTTTATTTATTTTTATCACATTTGGTTAAAAGTACATGTGATAAACCCAAGACTAAGGCAGGTTTGCTATTTCATTATTTAGTTATTACTCTCCATGTTTAGATAGTTGGGGCTTGGGGGGTGCTGGAGATTTGAACTCAGGGCTTCGTGTCTGCTAGGTCCAGAGGTAACTCGGAGCTGTGCTGCTCGCTGTTATTCTCTGTCCAGAGTTCAGCAGCCTGGGTTTTGCCTTGGGCTTCCCTGCCAGGCTTCTGCCCCCTGGGCCTCCCGGGCCCCCCAGCTCCCGCCATGGCTGCTGACAGCTCCGCCGTGGAGGGCAGAAGCTGCCAGCCCCAACGCGGGCCTCCTGGCAGGGCTCCCGGGCCGGGCCACGGCCACTCCCACGGCTGCCTGGGGCTCCGCAGGCCGCCCCAGTGGAGCTCCCCACCCCACCCCGCACTCATCCACCCCACTCTTGCCTCGCTGGTCTCCAGAAGGCTCCTGCGGGACAACCCGCCCCATTCGGGCCTAGGGTTCGGAACCCGGTGTGATCCCAGGCAGCAGGCGCCCTTCTCCACCCCTCCCAACCCCAGGCCCCGGACCTGCCCCAAGGCTTTCTCCGACAGCACCTGCTGGTTCTGTGGGGGACCAGGGGCTTTGCCACCCGAGGCCAGCGCAGGCCTGCGGCGAGCCAGGCCTGGACCCCGGCGCCAGGCTGGTGGAAAGGCCCAGGCCTGGGAGGCGCGGCTTCTCCCTGGCTGGGGCTGGGGGCTCAGGGGCCAGCGGGCGAGGACCTGGGGGGGGGGCTCCCTGCTGCTCCTTCCTGCCCTCGCTGCCTGCCTGGGCCTACTGATGGCCAGGCCCAGAAAACGCCTGGTGACAAGCGGGGGGGGAGGGGGGCCTCTAGGGCAACAAGGAGGCCGTGGGTCACCGGTAACCCTGGCTACTCAGGAGGCCAAGACCTGAGGGTCACGGCGGGAAGCCGGTGCCGGCAGGAGAGCCGTGGGGTGTGGCTCAGAGACCCGGGTAAGGAAGAGTCAGGCCCCGGTTCAAGCCCCAGTACCAGCACCGGGCGGGGGGAGGAAATGATGGCCGCCCGAAGGTGGGAAGCCGCCCTCCGGGACCCGCTGCGGAGCGCGCTGGGCCGGGCTCTGGGCGGCCTGAGCCGCGTTCCCCGGCCGGAGTCCTGGTCCCCGGCGCGGACGCAGCGCGTGCGCCCTCGGAGCCAAGGCCGGGCCCGGGTGGGCTACGTGGAGGCGGCGGCGCCTGCGCGGTGGCGAGGAGGCCTTCCCCGGGCGCGGGCGGGCGGCGAGGAGGCCTTCCCCGGGCGCGGGCGGGCGGGCGGCGAGGGGGCCTTCCCCGGGCGCGGGCGGGCGCGGGCGGGCGGGCGGCGAGGGGGCCTTCCCCGGGCGCGGGCGGGCGCGGGCGGGCGGGCGGCGAGAGGGCCTTCCCCGGGCGCGGGCGGGCGCGGGCGGGCGGGCGGCGAGGAGGCCTTCCCCGGGCGCGGGCGGGCGGGCGGCGAGGAGGCCTTCCCCGGGCGCGGGCGGGCGGCGAGGGGGCCTTCCCCGGGCGCGGGCGGGCGGCGAGGAGGCCTTCCCCGGGCGCGGGTGGGCGCGGGCGGGCGGCGAGGAGGCCTTCCCCGGGCGCGGGCGGGCGCGGGGCGGGCGGGCGGCGAGGGGGCCTTCCCCGGGCGCGGGCGGGCGCGGGCGGGCGGGCGGCGAGAGGGCCTTCCCCGGGCGCGGGCGGGCGCGGGCGGGCGGGCGGCGAGGAGGCCTTCCCCGGGCGCGGGCGGGCGCGGGCGGGCGGGCGGCGAGAGGGCCTTCCCCGGGCGCGGGCGGGCGCGGGCGGGCGGGCGGCGAGGAGGCCTTCCCCGGGCGCGGGCGGGCGGCGAGGAGGCCTTCCCCGGGCGCGGGCGGGCGGGCGGCGAGGAGGCCTTCCCCGGGCGCGGGCGGGCGGCGAGGGGGCCTTCCCCGGGCGCGGGCGGGCGGCGAGGAGGCCTTCCCCGGGCGCGGGTGGGCGCGGGCGGGCGGCGAGGAGGCCTTCCCCGGGCGCGGGCGGGCGCGGGCGGGCGGGCGGCGAGGGGGCCTTCCCCGGGCGCGGGCGGGCGCGGGCGGGCGGGCGGCGAGGAGGCCTTCCCCGGGCGCGGGCGGGCGGCGAGGAGGCCTTCCCCGGGCGCGGGCGGGCGGCGAGGGGGCCTTCCCCGGGCGCGGGCGGGCGGGCGGCGAGGAGGCCTTCCCCGGGCGCGGGCGGGCGGGCGGCGAGGGGGCCTTCCCCGGGCGCGGGCGGGCGGCGAGGGGGCCTTCCCCGGGCGCGGGCGGGCGGGCGGCGAGGAGGCCTTCCCCGGGCGCGGGCGGGCGGGCGGCGAGGAGGCCTTCCCCGGGCGCGGGCGGGCGCGGGCGGGCGCGGGCGGGCGCGGGCGGGCGCGGGCGGGCGCGGGCGGGCGGGCGGCGAGGAGGCCTTCCCCGGGCGCGGGCGGGCGCGGGCGGGCGCGGGCGGGCGGCGAGGAGGCCTTCCCCGGGCGCGGGCGGGCGGGGGGCGCTGTGCCGGGCAAACAGGTCCGACCGGCCGCGGCGGGCCCCGCCTCTGGGCGGGACTCCTGACTTGCGGCCCCACCCACCCGGAGGCCGAGGCGTCCTTGGGCCTCAGCCGCGGGAGGGGTGGGTGGCCCTGGGCGGGAGTGGGCGTGGCACGCGGGACCCCCCCCCCCCCCCCGCCTCAGTTCCCCGTGCCCAGCGTCTTTCCGCAGCCTGGCTGCTCCTTCCCCTCCCCCCGCCCTCCCCCAGCCACCCCGCGTCCAGTCTCTAGTACCCGGGGGCCTCGGCTCCCCCGCGGGCAGCGGGCGGGCCGGGCTGCCCCGCGCTGTCGGTGGGCCTCCCTCTCGTCCCCGCTGCCGTGTGTGCGGGAGGGAGGGAGGCGCTGAGGATGTCAGAATCACCTCCAGGGCAGAGGCGGGCACGGGGCGCGCAACCTCGGGGGGGCGGGGGGAGAGTGAGCGCGCCCCGGGCGGTCCCCAGAGCCCTGCGGGCGCGGCCGGCCGGAGAGGAGGGGAAGGAAACGGGGCTCCAGGCCCTCACGGCCAGAGGGCCCGGGGAGGCGCGGAGGGCGGGGACCGGGACCCGAGCCTGGGGACCGGCGGGGCCCGCCGGCGCCCTTGGGGCACCCCAGGGCAGTGTCCCGGCCCCCTTCCGGGGTGAGGGCGGACGAGGGGCGGCGGCCTGGACGGTTCCCCGGGAAGGGCGGCCGGGCCCCCCCTTCCCGCCAGGCCCGCGCCGCACGCCCACCGGGGGCGCTCCCGCCCCCCTGGGGACCCGAGGTGGTGCTGGGCCTTGGCGTCCGCCGGGCCCGCCGGGCAGCCTCCCCCTTCCCAGAGGAAATGGCGCCGGGGCCCCGGGCGGGCCTCGAGCGCACGCGGCTCAGGGGCAGCGCTCAGGCCCCGAGTTCGAGCCCCGGGACCCTCGTCCCTCCCGTCCCGGTCCCCGCCGGTCTCGGCGTCCTCTAAGGAAGCCTCGGGCTGCGGGTCAGCGATGGGTGAGCGGGCCAGAGCCGCCATCACGCTCCGCGCCCCCACCCATCTCTCAACCGCAGCTCCCGCCCTCCCTCCCCGCGCCTCTAACCGGGGCGGGGGGGGGGCCTGAACCACGGCCCTCCACCCGGTGCTCCGAGGGGCGGAGGGGGGACGCCCAGGCCACCCGGCCCGCCCCTCCCCGGGCTCCAGCCCCCCCCCCCCGCCCCCGGGAATCGCGCCGGGAGTCCGTCCGGCACTTCCCAGCCTCCCTCCTTCTCTGGGAGCGCGGGGCCCCCAGGAAAGGGCCGCGGGGGGCTGCACTGCCTCGCCCGCCTCCTCCCTGCCGCCGGGGTGAAGATCCCGCGGCCGGAGCTCCGGTCGCCATCTTAGCCACCGGCCGTGTTGGACGGGAGAGCGGCCGCGGCGGAGCCCGAGGACGGGGCGCCGTCTGCCCGCGCGCACCGCGGCGTTTCGGGCTCCGCGCCCCGGGCTCGGCTCGCTGCCCAAGGGGGCACCGCGGGAACCGAGGCGCTCCCGGCGCAGAGCCGGCCCCGGGGCTCAGGCCTGGCCACTGGGGGGCGCAGCGGCTGACACCTTCCCGGGGACTCCCACCCCGAGACTCGACGGTGACACCAAGGAGACAGCGCTCCTGAGAGAAAGGGGGAGCCCTCGGCGCCCCCCAGCGGCCAGGGCGGGGCGAGGCCCTCGCAGCCCTTAGGCCCGGGGACTCGGGGACCCCGGGGCCTCAGGACCGGTGTGGGGAGCCCCACGCCCGGCTTTCTCCGGGACGCGGCTGGGGTCAGGGGCGCCAAGCCCCCGCCCCTCGCTTCCGGCCTGACCTCTCACCCTCCTCCTGAAGAGGAAGTGGACGAGCTCAGCCTGGGGGGAGGGGGATGAGGGGGGACTGAAGCGGGGGGGGGGGGGGGGGACCCTGTGCCCGTCATCAGGAAGCCTGTCACGATAGGGGGCCCCGGCATGGCGCGTGCACACGTGTGTGTGAGAGAGAGCGAGCCGGAGCTCGAACCCAGGGCCTGTGCTCCTGCTCCAGCGCTCTGCCGGCCCGGGCGGCCCGGGCTTCCGCCCAGCGCTGAGTCCTGAGCCGGGAGGATGGCGGGCCAGCCGCTGCCATCGCCCACCTCCAGGACTTGCCCCGTCCTGCCCCCTGCAGCTCGGCCTGCGTGAGCCGCGCCGCCGCGGGTGGGCGGGTGGGCAGGTGGGGCGGTGGGTGAGGCCGCAGGTGGGCGGGTGGGCCAGGTGGGGCCGCGGGTGGGCAGGTGGGGCCGCAGGTGGGCAGGTGGGGCCGCGGGTGGGGCGGGTGGGGCCGCGGGTGGGGCCGCGGGTGGGCGGGTGGGGCCGCGGGTGGGTGGGCAGGTGGGGCCCCGGGTGGGCGGGTGGGGCGGGTGAGGCCGCAGGTGGGCAGGTGGGGCTGCGGGTGGGGCCGCGGGTGGGCGGGTGGGGCCGCGGGTGGGCAGGTGGGGCCGCGGGTGGGCAGGTGGGGCCGCGGGTGGGCAGGTGGGGCTGCGGGTGGGGCCGCGGGTGGGCGGGTGGGCAGGTGGGGCTGCGGGTGGGGCCGCGGGTGGGCGGGTGGGCAGGTGGGGCTGCGGGTGGGGCCGCGGGTGGGCGGGTGGGGCTGCGGGTGGGGCCGCGGGGTGGGCGGGTGGGCAGGTGGGGCCGCGGGTGGGCGGGTGGGGCCGCGGGTGGGCAGGTGGGGCTGCGGGTGGGGCCGCGGGTGGGCGGGTGGGGCTGCGGGTGGGGCCGCGGGTGGGCGGGTGGGCAGGTGGGGCCGCGGGTGGGCGGGTGGGGCCGCGGGTGGGCAGGTGGGGCTGCGGGTGGGGCCGCGGGTGGGCGGGTGGGCAGGTGGGGCCGCGGGTGGGCGGGTGGGCAGGCGGCCCGCTCTCCCTCGGCGGGTCTGCACTGCCTTGCTTTGGCGGGATGTGTTCCGGGGTGGGGAGGCGCTGGGCTCCGTGGAGATGAGGAGTCTCGCGGGCTCTGCGGCTTTCAGCCTGGATCCTCGGGTCTCAGCCTCCGGAGTGGCGGGGGTTACAGGCTGAGCCTGGGGGGGGGGGGCAGCCGTTCTGTCACTGGGACGGGAGGACGCAGCCCGGCCTCCCCGGGCCCCGCTTGCTCTCCGCCGCCCTCGGTGCCCCTGGGCGCTGAGCTCCATCCGGACCTGGGATGAGGCTGCCGCTTCTGCTTGTCCCATCCATCCCTAAGTGATGGTGTGTGCACGCGTGCGTGCGCGCGCGTGTGGGTGGGTGTGCGCGCGCGTGCGCGTGTGTGCTGAGGAGCAGCTGTGACTGCCCTGCCCTCCGCACCGCGCCGCTGGGCCTGTGTCCCCCGGGCCACTGCTTGTGATCGGAAGGAGCTGCGGCCCCGCAGGGGGGACTCGGGCTCAGGGGACGCGCTGGTGACTTGTTGAGCCTCGAAACCGTCCTCCCAGCGCTCCCACCCGAGTTTCCCTAAACAACCCACCCAGGAGCCGCCAGGGGCCTCCTGAGGGCCCCCAGGTGCCCTGGAAGGGGCCCCTCCCCCTCCCCCTCCCCCTCCCGGGGATTCTACTCAGGGCCTGGGTGCCGTCCGCTCTGCCACTCGAGCCACAGCGCTGCTTCTGGCTTTTCTGAGTAATTTATTGGAGATGAGTCTCATGGACGTTCCTGCCCAGGTGGGCTTTGAACTGTGATCCTCAGATCCCAGCCTCCTGAGCAGCTAAGATGCCAGGCGTGAGCCGCCGGCACCGACCCCTCTTCCTTGTAAGGTTGATATGGCTTTATCTGTATACAGTAAAACCCCCTCCACTGTAAAGCACAACTCAGTCATTTTAGTCAATGTGCCGTGCTGTGCAATCCATGCTGAACCAATGGTCCAGTTTTCGGCAAATCTCCACCAGCTCCCGGGAGCCAGTGAGTGCGAAGCCAATCGCGGCTGTCCTTACCTCTGTACAGTCGCCTTTACTGCTTCACTGAAATCAAACCATGTAGATGTGGCCTTTCTTTATTACTATTATTATTATTATTATTATTATTATTGCCAGTCCTGGGGCGTGGACTCAGGGCCTGAGCACTGTCCCTGGCTTCCTTTTTGCTCAAGGCTAGCACTCTGCCACTTGAGCCACAGCGCCACTTCCGGCTTTTTCTACATATGTGGTGCTGAGGAATCGAACCCAGGGCTTCGTGCACGCTAGGCCAGCGCTCCACCACATTCCCAGTCCCAGTGAAGAAGTCTTTGTGTAGGAACTTGATTTTCATTCCTCTTGGCTAATACCTGAGTGCAACCGCTGGGTCCCCGGGTTAGAGAGACTGCCCAGGCTGGGCTGGCACTCCATGGTAGAGCCCGGGCCCCTGCCTCAAGGCCATGGGCTCCGTGTCCAGCACTGGGGGAAAACACCCAGAACAGCTACACTGCAAAATGACGACTCCCGGGCCTTCCTCGTGCCTGGCGGCTCAGGGGCGGCATCAGGACCTAAGTTCAAGGCCCCTGACAGGCACCACTAAAACAAACACTAAGTTTTTAGCAATGGAGGGAGTTGTTGTGACTAGAATACAATGTAAGGGGGCTGGGAATATGGCCTAGTGGTAGAGTGCTTGCCTCGTATACATGAAGCCCTGGGTTCGATTCCCCAGCTCCACATATATAGAAAAAGCCGGAAGTGGCGCTGTGGCTCAGGTGGCAGAGTGCTAGCCTTGAGCAAAAAGAAGCCAGGGACAGTGCTCAGGCCCTGAGTCCAAGGCCCAGGACTGGCAAAAAAATAAATAAATAAAAAGAAAAAGAAATGTACTCACTGCGTTACGCATGAAATTGCACCCTCTCTGTACATCACTTTGACAACAAGGAAATAAAAATTCTTTAAAAAGATACAATGTCGGCATGTGTGCGGTGCCCACGTGGCGGTGGACAGGGGACTTCCTATGCGGATGTGAAATGCAACAGGGAGACCCGCGCTGGAGTTACAAAGGGGCAAGGAGGAGGGAGGGGCACGGCGGAGGTGAGCCCCACGGGTGACCTTGCCACGCGTGCAGTGTGTCCCACGCTCCCTCCTTACAAGTTCAACAAGCAAACAAGTTCCAGGCACAATGTGTGTCCCCTTCATTCCCCGCGTCCCTCCCCCCTCCCACGGGCCCCCCCTCCCCACGGGGGCCGTTTCGACGTCTTGCTGTCCATCTCCCTCTCTGTGCGTATTAATTGCATCAAGGAGTTCTACATCTCAGCGATGCCCCCGTTGCTTTCTACCCATCCCGCCACTGATCAACACTTTCCATTGCGGAAGTTCAATCGTGTATGCTAATAAAAATCTTAATGAAAAGGTCCCTGCCACATTAAACTCTAAATATGGTTAGTTTCTGGGGATATGATTTACAAAGGTTTCCCCTGTCCGTGGTGTGTGCTGGAATGCAGGCGTCGTTAATGGTGGTAAGGTCCTATGAGTCAAGGTTTCCCTCCCCGCCTGGGGGCCGCATCCTCCTGAGCGTGTGTACGTGTAGTGTGCAATGTGTGTGGTGTGTTTGTGTGTGTGTGAGGTGTGTGTGGTGTGTAATGCATGAGAGTGCGGTGTGTATAGGTGAGTGTGGTATGTGTGTATGGTGTCTGAGTGCAGTGTGCATGTGTGGTGTGCACGTGCTGTGTATGTGCATGCGTGTGAGCGCGGTGGGTATTTGTGTGGTGTGTGTGAGTGCAGTGTGTACGTGTGTGGTATGTGCATGTATGTGAGTGTGGTGTGTACATGTGTGTGGTGTGTGCGTGCGGTGTGTGTGCGTGCGGTGTGTATGTGTGTGCATGCATGTGTGTGCGGTGTGTGCATGCGTGAGGGATATGTGTGTGGTGTATGTGTGTGAGGTGTGTGTGGTGTGTGCATGAGTGCGGTGCATATGTGGTATATGCATGTGTGCGTGCGGTGTGTATATGTGCGGTGTGTGTGCGTGCGGTGTGTATATGTGCGGTGTGTGTGCGTGCGGTGTGCATGTGTCACTTGTCTGCAGGGCGGGGCGAGGGCCCCCCATTCCCGCGGGGCGCGCCCGGGAAGATGGGGACTGGAGGCGGAAAGCGGGCGCTGGGCCCGCGGCCGGGGCCGGGACTGGGGTGGAGGCGGGGACCGGGCTGCGCCTGGGCCTCGCGGGGCGCTACGGAGCCGCGGGCTGCGCTCCCGCCGCCGGCCGCTGGAGGGCGCCCTCGCCGCCGCGCCGGCCGCAGCCGCCGCCGCGTGGAGCGTCCGGGGCTCCCACGGGGCAGGGGGAGGGCCGGGCAGGGGCAGGGACAGGGGCAGGGCCGGGCAGGGGGGGGGCAGGGCCTGGAAGGGGGAGGGGCCCAGGCCCGGGCAGGGCAGGGCCGGGAAGGGGGAGGGCCGGGCAGGGGCAGGGGGAGGGCCGGGCAGGGGCAGGGCCGGGGCAGGGGGAGGGCCGGGCAGGGGGAGGGCAGGGCTGGGGCAGGGGGAGGGCCGGGCAGGGGGAGGGCAGGGCTGGGGCAGGGGGAGGGCCGGGCAGGGGGAGGGCAGGGCTGGGGCAGGGCCGGGAAGGGGGAGGGGCCCAGGCCCGGGCAGGGCAGGGCCGGGAAGGGGGAGGGCCGGGCAGGGGCAGGGCTGGGGCAGGGGCAGGGGCCAGGCTGCGGGAGGAGGACGTCGTCCGGGCCCGGAGCAGCGGGCCGGGCTCAGCCTGAGCCGGGCGGCGGGGGGGAAACGACTTTAGCGAGTCGGGGTTCTCCAAAGCAACAGACCTGGGGGCTGCGGGGCGCAGGCCGTCACCCCAGACCCGGGGACCGCCGTCCAGGGCCGGGCACGGCGGAGAGTCCCGAGGCCCATCCCCAGGGAGCCGCGGGGGCGGCGCGCCCCCCCTCCCGCGCCCCGCCTTCCTCGAGGGCCCCGCGTGGCCAGGGATCGAGCCCGGCCCCGGGCCTGCGGGGCCGCTGCTCCCCACGCGCCCCCCGCCGCCCAACGGCTAGGATCACGAGAGCGCACGCCGGCGAGCCTCTGCCACGCGTGTGTGCAAGCGTGGAGCCGGCGCAGCCGTGCCTCGTCTCCATCGACGGCGGAGTGCAGGGCGCGCCCTCCATCCCCCGTGGCTGTGCCAAGGCGGGCACGTGCGGGCGCGGGACGCCCTTCCGAGCGGGTGAGGCCGGTGTCTCTCAACGTGTCGCCTGTTCTCAAACGACGGTGCGGGCAGGCGCACGCACTCCTCACGCACTCACGCGCGTGCGCACGCAGACAGCACCGGCACTCACTGCGTGCCCCCCCCGCCCTCCCCCCAGCCCCCCCCAGCCGTGCGTGACCTCGGCCCCGGGTGGCTGGTGGCGCCATCGCAGCCGACCAATCCCAGCCCCCGCCCGGCCACCCCTGCTTCCCGGGAACCCCGAGCCGGCTGCCCCCCCCCCAGGCGGGGCCCACGGGGCTCGGCGGGGGGCGTCCTAGCTTCCCCTCTCCCCGCGGCCCCCGTGTGCGGGACCCCACCCGCCCGTCGGCCTTCTCCCCCCTTCGTGTGCGGCCCTCACCCCCCTCCAGTACCCCCCACCCACCCCCTTCCACCCGAGCGCCCCGCGCCCCGCCTGCCAGGGACGGCCGCGGCTCCCCCGCCCGCCCCGTCGGTGCTGAGAGCCCCCCTCCCGGTCCGGGCCCCCAGACCCCTGGGCACCCGCAGGCCCTGCCCCCCTCCCCGCCCCCGGAGAACCTGTGCACACAGACCTTTGTCCTCCCCCCGCGGGGCACGAGCTCCCGGGAGGACCGGCTAGAGCTCGCCAGGGTCAAAGGTCATATCCTGTCCCCAGGAGGAAAACCCTCGGCCCTCCTCCCCCTCCCCGCCAGAGCCCTGAAGCCGTCTAGGGGCTCACCTCCATCCCCCCCAGCCCGTCCGGGTCCCCCACGGGCCCCCGCCCTCCACGCCCAGCCCTTCCAGGTCCTCCACGGCCCCCCGCCCTCCACGCCCAGCCCGTCCAGGTCCCCCACGGGGCCCCCACCCTCCACGCCCAGCCCGTCCAGGTCCCCCACGGGGCCCCCACCCTCCACGCCCAGCCCGTCCAGGTCCCCACGGGGCCCCCACCCTCCACGCCCGTCCAGGTCCTCCACGGGGCCCCCGCCCTCCACGCCCGTCCAGGTCCCCCACGGGCCCTCGCCCTCCACGCCCAGCCCGTCCAGGTCCCCCACGGGCCCCCGCCCTGCACGCCCAGCCCGTCCAGGTCCCCCACGGGCCCCCGCCCTCCACGCCCGTCCAGGTCCTCCACGGGGCCCCCGCCCTCCACGCCCGTCCAGGTCCTCCACGGGGCCCCCGCCCTCCACGCCCGTCCAGGTCCTCCACGGGGCCCCCGCCCTCCACGCCCGTCCGGGTCCCCCACGGGGCCCCCGCCCTCCACGCCCAGCCCGTCCAGGTCCCCCACGGGGCCCCCGCCCTCCACGCCCAGCCCGTCCAGGTCCCCCACGGGCCCCCGCCCTCCACGCCCGTCCAGGTCCTCCACGCCCGTCCAGGTCCTCCACGGGCCCCCGCCCTCCACGCCCGTCCAGGTCCTCCACGCCCGTCCAGGTCCTCCACGGGCCCCCGCCCTCCACGCCCGTCCAGGTCCTCCACGCCCGTCCAGGTCCCCCACGGGGCCCCCGCCCTCCACGCCCAGCCCGTCCAGGTCCCCCACGGGGCCCCCGCCCTCCACGCCCGTCCAGGTCCTCCACGGGCCGCGGCCCGTCCTGACCCCGGGAGGAGCGGAGGTTGAGAGGCCCCTCCGCACCGTCCCAGGGCCGGGAGGGCGGGCAGCGCTCTTCACGGGGGTGGGGGGTTGCGGTGAGCTCTCTCAGCTGCATTCATAGCCTCCGTGGGGGAGAATGCTAGAAAGCCCCCCCCCCCGTGGCTGGAGCAGCAGGGCGCCCCCCCCCCCGCCCTCCCTCCTTGGGGTGTCCCCCAGGGCCGGCAGGCGCCCACAGGCCGGTCCTCTCCCACCACACGGAGGCTTTGAGGCGAGGAGGGCGGGACTGAGGTCCCGGGTTCAATCCTCAGCCGCTCACCACGAGTGGATAGTAAGGGGGAGAAGCCGTGGTGAAGGCTGGGCGGGGCTGTCCGAGCGCCCCGTTTGTGTCCGAGCTCCCCCAGGGAGCTGGCGGCTGGCGAGGCGAGCTGCTCCCGGTGGCTCGGCGCTCCCCGGGCGGTCCAGGCCGCCGGCCTGCCCCGACGTGGCCTGACTGTCCGCCCCCTCTCGGGGCTCCAGCAGCTCTTCTGCCCGCCGGGGCCACGGGAGGCCCCGCCCCGCTCGGGGTGCACACGGGGGTGCACGTGTGCGGAGGGCGGATTCCAGAAGCACGTTCCCCAGCCCCTACCCTGAGGAGGCGGGGGTGGGGGGGTGGGGGGGGGGTCGTGGCCAGCGCCTGCCCGGGGAGCGGCCGCCGGGCGGGTCTGGGCTGAGGAAGTGCCGGGCACTTCCGGGAAGTGCGGGGGGGGGGGGAGCCCGGAAGCAGCCTGCAGGGGGGCGGAGGGGTTGCCCGGCGCAGATGCTGGGGTCGGCTGAGTTGGGGATCCGGGAGGAAGGTCAAAACAGACCTAGGGCTCCGAGCTGCTGCCATGTGACAACGCATGTGGATGCTTCTGGAAGGCACTCAGGCTTCGGAGTCCCCCAGGCCCTGACCCTAAACCTCAGCCCCGTTCCATTCACGCGCCTGGCTTCCTGGCTGGCTCGTCCCTCCTGGAGGCCACGTCCTCCTCAGGTGGGATTTCCGGGGGGGGGGGGGAGCACAACCTACTGCGGGCAGCGATGAAAGACCATGCAGTGTTTGTTTCTGTGCTGGTTCTGGGGCTTGAACTCAGGGCCTGGACGCTGTCCAGAGCCGCAGCTCCACGCAGCTTTGTGAGGAATTGGAAATGAGTCTGAAGGGCTTTCCTGCCCAGGCTGGTTTCCAAGCGAGACCCTGGCTCTCAGCCTCCCAAGGAGCTGGGATGAGGTCGGGCACTGAGTGCGGGGCCCAGCAGGCGCCCAGAAACATCCCTGGGAGGCCGGCGAGGGAGCTCGGGGACCCCGTCCGGCCCGCGCCCCCGCCCGCCCAGCCGCGGGGTGTTCTCAAGGTCACGGAGGTCAGGGCGGGGAGGGACGTGGGCCGCGGCGGGGAGCCCCGCCCCGCGGGCGCACCCCCCCACCCGCACGCCCTCAAGTTTCCACCAACTTTTCCGCGGGTCCCGCGGCGCGCCCCGCCCTCGGCTCGTGACGCAACAATGGTGCAGCGGGGCGGCCAATGGGCGGCGGCGGGGGCGGGCGGCGCGGGCCAATGGCGACGGCGCACGGTCCCGCGGTCCCGTCTGGCTCCAGCCGCACTGCGCCGCCCGCCCGCCCGCCGCTGGCGCCGGCACCGCCGCCCTGCGACCGGGCCCGGCGGCTCAGAGCGCGGCTGCGGCGGGGCGGCTGCGGGCGGCGGCTGATCGCTCCCGGCCGGGGCTCGGGGACCTGCGCGCTCCGGCCCGCGGCGGGGGCCGGGACGTCCGGGCCCGCGGCCCCCCACGGTGAGTCCCCGGCCGGGGCGCCGCCCCCTGCGTGCGGGCGCCGGCCAGTGCGGCCCGGGCCGGCCGTGTCGGCTACCGGCCCGCGGAGGTGCGGGCTCGCCCCCGCGCCGGGGGGGGGGGGGACCGGGAGGACCTGGCGGGCCGCCCGGGTGCGCGGGCCCCGCCGGCCCAGCCCCCAGTGTCGGAGCCGCGGCCCGGAGTCCGCCCGGTGACGTGGGGCGTCCGAACTTTACGTAACCCGCCGGCGTCCCACTCGTGCCGGATCCGTACACCCGGGGTGCGGGGCTCGGGCGGCGTTGCCGCAGCCCACCTCACGGTGCCCGGTCTCGGGGCCTGCCCGCCGCCCCTGCCCCTGGTGGCCAGAGGGGCACTTGCTGGAGGCCTGAGGGCAGTTGGACCTCAGGGGTCAGAGGCCAGGGCTCAGGCCGGGCCTGGGGCTCAGGGCAGAGGCTGGGCTAAGCACACCGGGAATGGGGGGAGCCCCGAAGGGAACGCCGGAGACCTGGGCTCCGAGCTGGCCATCCCGCGAGCTGGGTGACCGCCCCTGCACACCGTGCCCCTCGGTTGGAGGATGGGACGGCAGCACCCAGGGCAAGGGAAGTCGGTGAGGTGCTCGTCCAGGCCCAGGGACTGCGGACTGTCCCCGAGCAGACGCCCGCCCGCGCCCGTCCAGGTCGCCCTCACCCCGCTGGCTTCTCCCGGGGGCTCCCAGCCACTCCCCCCTCACCCCGCCCGCGCCCGGGCAGCCGCAGCCTCCCAGGGTTCACCCTTCACCCTTCTCTTACAGATGGGAAAGCTGAGGTCCCAGGAGGGGAAGTGACAACCGGCTTCTCAGACCCAGGCGCTTCACCTGGCTACGGGAACCAGGTAGGTCTGGGGGGTGGGGGTCGGGGGTCCCCCCCACCCCCCCCCCCCACCTCCGCTCACCCGCAGCGAGGCTCCAGGAGGAGTGGTCAGGACCCCCGCGGACAGGCCCGCTTAGGGGTGGGGAACGGACTTGCTGGAGCTTTCCGGGGAGAGTCCGGCCCGGGCTTGAGCAGCCCTTCCCGCAGCTCCCGGGGCCGCCATGCCACCGGAAGGGCGCTGGGCCCCGGGAGACGATGGAGCCGGAGCGCCCGGGGTGGTGGCGGGAAGGCGCGGGAGAGAGGAAGGGGGACCCCGTCCCAGACCCCCGTCCCCCCTGGCTCACCACACCCATTCCTCCGCCCGCCCGCAGGTGGATCCCTGGTGGCCGGCGCCCATGCCCTGAGGTGGCCCGGCGCCCCGCGCTCAGCTCAGCATGCCGTGGGACGCGCGGCTCGGGGGCGGCGCCGACGGCGGGCCCGAAGGTGCGGGGGCCGCCCGCTCGCGGGCGCAGAAGCAGTGCCGGAAGTCGTCCTTCGCCTTCTACCAGGCCGTGCGCGACCTGCTTCCGGTGTGGCTGCTGGAGGACATGCGCGCCAGCGAGGCCTTCCACTGGGACGAGCGCGGGCGCGCGGCCGCCTACTCGCCGTCGGAGGCGCTGCTCTACGCGCTCGTGCACGACCACCAGGCCTACGCGCACTACCTGCTGGCCACCTTCCCGCGCCGCGCGCTCGCCCCGCCCAGCGCCGGCTTCCGCTGCTGCGCCGCGCCCGGCCCGCACGTGGCCCTGGCCGTGCGCTACAACCGCGTGGGCATCCTGCGCCGCATCCTGCGCACCGTGCGCGACTTCCCGGCCGAGGAGCGCGCGCGCCTGCTGGACCGGAGGGGCTGCAGCCGCGTGGAGGGCGGCGGCACGGCGCTGCACGCCGCCTGCGAGCTGGCGCGCCCCGAGTGCCTCTTCCTGCTGCTGGGCCACGGCGCCTCGCCGGGCCTGCGCGACGGCGGCGGCCTCACGCCGCTCGAGCTGCTGCTGCGCCAGCTGGGCCGCGACGCCGGGCCCGCGCCCCCCGCCGCCGCCGCCGCCCCCGGGGCCGCCCCCGCCGCCCCCGCCGGCCCCGGGGAGCCGCGGCAGCGCCGCCTGCTGCTGCTCGACCTGCTGGCGCTGTACGCCCCCCCCGCGGGCGCCGCCGGCCGCGCCGAGCTGCTGGGCGACCGGCCGCGCTGGCAGCGGCTGCTGGGCGAGGACAAGTTCCAGTGGCTGGCGGGGCTGGCGCCGCCCTCGCTCTTCGTGCGCGCCATGCAGGTGCTGGTCACCGCCATCTCCCCGGGCCGCTTCCCCGAGGCCCTGGACGAGCTGCCGCTGCCGCCCTTCCTGCAGCCCCTGGACCTCACGGGCAAGGGCTAGGCCCGGGGCCCCCGAGCGTTGTACCTGGCACTTTACATACACTGGCCTCCGCGCACAAGGACCTGTCTCGTCTGTTGCGGGCCCGAGGGCGGGGGTGGGGGGATGGGCTGGGGCTGGGCCCGGGGCCGTGGCGGGCAGGGCGTCGCGCTCCGGCCCGCTGCCCGCCCGGATCCAGTGGGAGGCGTCCCGGAAGGCTGGCAGCTGAGCCGGGCGGGAGCCTGGCCAGCGCGGGGTGGGGACTGACGTGTGCGAGCCCGGGGACGGAATGTGCCGAGGACAGGCCGCGCTCCCCACGCCCCGTGCCGCCGGCGTCCAGGCCCTCGGCAGCTTGCAGGGGGTTGGACTCGATCCTGCAGGCTGGCCGAGGCGGGGCCGGGTGACGTGCGACCCGGGCTGCGCCCTCCGTTCCCACCCCACCTTGGGCGCCACTTCCTCGGCGTCCCCGTGGCTTCCTACCCGGGCCCGGATTGCCCCTGCCCGCCTCTCGCTCCCCACGGTCGCCGGCACCAGGCTCCGCCCCTGCCCTGGGCCTCCGCAGCCGGCTGCCCACCGCGGGGCCACGGGCGCCATGAGCACCGAGGGGCGCGCTCCCCGCCCCGCCGGAGAGCGGGTTCCCGTTGGGAGGTTCTGCGATGGGGACCGGTTGATGAACGGCCTTCTCTGGGAGGAGAAGCGGCGTCCGCGCACGGCGCCGCCGCGGGACCGGGGAGGATGGCCGGCCGGTGAAATTCAACCTCGCCGGCCCGGGCCGGGTGCCCTTGACGTGCTGCCAGGAGCGGACGGCCAGCTGTCGTCCGGTGGGGGCAGGCGGCGGCCACCGCAGGGGGGGAGGGGAAGGCCTCACCTGCCACCCGCGGACCCGCCCGGCCGGCTTGTCTGTCTGGAGGGGTTCGGGTCGTCACCGGGCTCCCCGCTCTGCTGCCGGGAAATGCGGGACGGGAGGGTCGCGGCTCCCCGGCACCCCGGGATCCAGGTTGGGGAGGTTCCGCCCCGCTCAGCGTCCTGGCCGGTCAGCACGAAGGGGTCAGAGGCTCCTCCTGGTCCGCCGGGGGTGCCATGTGTGCACTTTGGGGGGACTAGACATGGCTGCCGAGGCCTCGTCTGGGGAGGCACTGGGGGCCTGTGGAGTTCGGTGGCTGGACACCGGCCAGGGGCCCTTTGATCCCTCAGGTTGCCCCCCCCCCCCGCCCCCCAGCAGCTCTGTCCAGGCCTCAGCTCCCAGCCCAGGCCCAGGGGCTGCTCTGCTTCCCTTCCAGCCGCCTGGCCTGGGGGAGCCGCGAGGTTTTTCAGGGGTGCCGTACACTGGGTCACCAGGAGAGGCGAGCCTGAGGCCCGAGGCGGGCGTGGGGCAGGCCAGCCCCGGGGGGCTCTGTGTGGCTCCAGGTGGGTAAAGGCGGAGGAAGGGCCACCTACAGCACCAGCCTTGGGGGGCGCCGAGGGCAGAGCTCGTCTGGCCCCGTAGTGCAGTGCGGGGCCTGGGCTGCGGCGGGCAGATAAGCAGGGCCTGTCCTATCATGCGGGCGCTGCCGGACAGGGGCGGGCAGGACCGGCCGCCTCCCCTCGGAGCCCGGCTTATCGGTCTCCCGGCCCTCCAGCCTGAGCACCGCGGCCGCTCCTCACCGGCCGTCCCAGTCGGTGTGGCCGCCCCGAGGCGGCGGGGAAGGGCGGGTTGGTTCACTGGTTCGGTCTGAGTTTCCCTGAGCGCCCTGTGTCCCCAAGGTCCTGAGCCCCACAGCGGAGAGTAGAGCATTCCCTGTACCCCAGGGCCTGTGGTGGAGGGCGAGGGGCTGGGCCAAGGCTGGGCTCCCCACGAGCCCTGAGTCCGCCCAAGCCGTGGCTCCAGGCAAGCCCTCTGGCCCCCCGCCTGGCGGCGCTGTGTGACCGGGCTGCTGTGGCGTGGGCCCTCAGCTCTCCTGTGGTCTCCCCCATTCTGCCAGCTTCACAGGACTGTGAGGAGCAGCGGCTGTCGCCTCAGCCTGGCCAGGCCAGGCTCACTCAGCAAGTCGGGACAATGGTCAGGATGGCCCCGTGTGCTCAGGCTTCCAGGAACAGCTCACAGGGCTGGGTGTGGCAGCGCTTAAGTCAGTGCCCTTGGGAGCCAGAGGCAGGAGGGTTGAGAGTTTGAGGCCAGCCTGGACCACAAAGCAGGGCTGTCTCAAAAAACAAAATAAGCAGTATCACCACCCCCATTGTTTTTGCCAGTCTGGGGCCTGGACTCAGGGCCTGAGCACTGTCCCTGGCTTCTTTGTGCTCAAGGCTAGCACTCTACCACTTGAGCCTCAGCGCCACTTCCGGCTTTTGGTGCTTGTATGGTGCTGAGGATTCGAACCCAGGGCTTCATGCATGCGAGGCAAGCGCTCTAGCACTAGGCCACCTTCCCAGCTCCATGACTGTTCTTTTTAAAATGTAACTTTCATTTATTTTTAGAATAAATAAATTTTTGTGGCTCAAAATTAAGAGATTAAAATCATATGCCTAGAAATGCCACCTTCGTGTCCCTTGTGTGCTGGGGTTGAGCTGGGCCTGGAGCGGGCACGAGTTCTCACCATGGGGCCCACCTGGCCCGTGGGTTTGTAGTCTGTGACGTCAGGTCTGGCTGACCGCCCTCCCAGCTGGTTCCACCGCACGGGTGGGCCACCGCGCCCAGCCCCACGTTTGCCCTCTGCTCCCCGGTGGAAGGGCAGAGCACTAGGAGCACACACTGCCAGGCACTGCCTGCTTCTCGCTCTGATCTACGGCTGAGATTACAGGCGGGCCCCACGGCACCCTCTGTAAACGGGCACTGGGCAGCGGCGGCTGCGGGCCTCGGTGTGCTCAAGTTCACAGTGCCCTTCCAGTGCCAGGCTGTGTTAGTGCTTTGAGTGTTTAGACCCGTCCGAGGACAGATTTCCGGAAGTGGATTTGCAGGTGCCGGGCCTGCCAATGCTTTCATCGCCTTTGCCAGCCATGTCCCAACCACCCTCTTCCCGGTCTGGACAGGTTCTTACAGTGAGCATCCAACACGCATGTCTTGCTTCGTGCAATTACCTCCTTTTTGATCTGTGTTGGGATTCTGGTTGGTTGGTTTTGCGGAGCTGGGGATGGAGCCCAGAGACTTGTGTGTGCCAGGCTAGGAATGGGTTTTCTTCTGCAGCTTTTTCCATCATTTGAGTTTAGAAAACCTATCTTTGCCATCCACAGGTTAGAAGTCGTTTTTCCCATTGGCTGTTTTTGCCATGAAAGTAAATAACGGTACCAGGTGCTGGTGGCTCACGCCTGTCATCCTAGCTACTCACATCTGAGGATGGTGGTTCGAAGCCAGCCCAGGCAGCTAAAGTCTGAGATTCACCTCCAAGTAAACATCAGAAAGCTGGAAGCAGTGCAGTGGCTCAATGTGATACAGTACTAGCCTGGGACAGAAAAGCTCAGGGACAGTGCCCAGACCCTTGAGTTCAAGCCTCATGATTGACAAAAAACAAAAAAAAGTTAACAGTGGTCCTGAGTTGTGAAGCCACTTGGCATGCCGTCCCTGCCCTGGGCAGCCCTCGGCTGTTTGTGAGATGGCATCGGCACGGCCTGCCACCCCCGTGTGCTGCCCCCGGGTTCCGGTGTGACTCAGCTCCCTGGTTGCCCAGGGCCACGGCTTCAGGGAGGACGAGAAGCTGCAGGTGCAGCCAGCGGCAACCTGGGCATTGGCGGGCACCGTCACGATTTGAACACTACCTGACTGCGTCCACAAGAAAAACATCCCCGTGGGAGTCGCGGGTGAGCGTTTCCTTCGGTCTGATGTGTTGGCTTGTGTTTAGCTGCCTGTCCTGGAGTAACAAAGAACCCTTCACTCCCTGTTTCTGTCCTGCTGCCGCTCGCCCCAGGTCTGCCACTGCCATGTTCGTGACTGCAGCCTTAGTGCCCAGCAGGGCGCTTCTGGCACAGGGTTTCCTCTGCGAATACAGAGCTGGGGACTTCGGCCCCCAAGGCTGTCCTGGGCTGCAGGGGCAGACGGCCCTGCTCTGGCTTGTTCGGGGTAAGACACCCTTCCCCAGGGCCGCCGGAGGGTGCACCTTACTGGGGTGGCCAACACTCAGGACCTGCTCTGGGCAACACGGACCCAGGAGTGGACGGCGGCGCCTGCTGGCCGGTGGAGCTGGCAGCGCCCCGGGCACAGCTCTGGGGCTCCGCGAGGCACCAGCTAGCTCAAACATCGACTCGCCAGGTTTGCAAAAGCCTAGTTTATTGCACAGTCTCAAAGCACAACTAGGAATTGAAACCAGAAGGCAAATCCTACAAAGCACTGGAGCGAGGTCTAGTTTGCAGGTCTCCACTAGGCTTGGGTTTCATTGCACTGTCGTCCCGCAGGCTAAAGAGCGCTGCTGTCTAGGAGCGGACAAGGCACGGCACCTGCAGAAGAGGCGAGGCCAGCCGGGCCGCCTCCGCTGCCACCCAGCTCTTACAAAAGGACGCTATAAAAGTGGGAAGGTCAGGGGTTCAGCAGCTGGTCCTCGTGGAGCCCCGGAAGCCTCCCTCCTCATGGCTGGCATCCCTCGGCTGGGCTTGGGGGCCCGACGCACAGGCATCGCAGGACGGCCCGGCCGCGGGCAGGCGGGTGGGCCAAGCGGCCATCCCGGGGCGCGGGCCCAGGCAGGGACACGGCCCGGTCCTGAGGCTCAGCTGCCCCAGGGGGGTGGGGGCGCGGGCCGGTCCCCATGACCACGGTGTGATGGCCGGCTGCGCTGACGGCAGACTCGAGCTCCACCTGCTGGGTGTCCGCCCCACCACCGAGGCCCCACCCACACTCCAGGGAGAGGACGTGGGGGGGACACCCGCTGGAAGGACCGAGGGCCCGCCGCCCGCGTCTCTTCTACGTTTGTACGATTTGATTCGAGTGAGGTATCTCATGTAGGTTTGCAGTACACCAAACAGAAAGGCAGCGGTCAGGGCCGTCCTCTGAGGACGTGGCCGCCGCGCTGCTGACATCGCTCACGCGCTCCCGTCGGCTCCCCCGCTGGCTCCCGGCCCCGCCGGCCTCTACGCCGGGTGTGTGCGTGTGCCAGTGCACGCGACGGTGCCCGCTCCAACACGGGCGCACGCCAGAGCACCTCGTCCTGACGTGGGGACTGTCACAGCACACCTGCTGGTGGCAATGACCTGCGGCTGTGGGCCTGGGTTACTTCTGGGGACACATCTGTCGGGGGGCTGCGCTGCCCGTGCTGGCTCCTGGCTCGGCGTGGGTGCGGAGCACATGGCGGGCAGCAGCGCGGGGCGCGTGCGCGAGGCCGTGGGTCGGATCTGGTGTGGCAGGAGTGAGTGTGGATGAAAGCGGTGTCGGGGTCCCGCCTGGCCGCATCCGGGTAGGGTTCCGACGGGGCGCGTCCGCGAGCCCTGGCTTCCCCGTCCAGGCGCGGCCCGGACGCCCTCAGATGACCTCCCACTCGTCCTCCAGGTCCTCGGGGTGCGGGGCGGCCGCCTGGCTGCTCTTCTGGGCGCCGTGCGCGTGGCTGAACGTCTTGGTGAGCCTCTGGAGGAGGTGGCCGGGGGGGCCCACCGCCCACAGCTCATCCGAGGGGGTCACTGCGGACAGAAGCCGCCCGCGGCCCTGTTAGCCACACCGCCGAGGGTGGAGGGGGGGGCTGGACAAGGCCACCCCTCCGCACGCGCATCGCCCCTTCCACCTCCCGACGTCACTTAGTGTTACCAGGTATGTGTGATGGGGCGGTGCTCCCCTGGGGGCGTCCACGCCTGCGCAGTGTCCTCCCCCCGCCCCATGAGCGTCCACAGGTGCTGGCGGCGTGCCTCCTCTGCCGTCACTCCGTTCCCGTCACTCTGCGGGGCCGGTGGCGCCACCCTGCCCAGGCTCTGGGCCCCGCCTCGCCCCGCCCCGCCCGGCACCTGCCTGTGACGCAGGACACGCATCCGGGGATCTTCTTCCAGTAGTCCCCCGCGGGGTTTTTGTCTGTGATGCCGTAGCGGCGGGCGAGGTCGCCATTCGGGCACCGGGCCCACACCGTCCGGGCGCTCAGGGCCAGCTGGCAGGCCTGCAGCCCTGTGGGCACAGCGGGGGCTCCATCAGCACCGGCTGAGGCCCCGGATGGGGGTCCCGGGCAGGGCAGGCCCGCCAAGCCCAGAGGGGCCTGGGGACGGCTGGGCCTCTAGCCCGCACCGGGCCCGGGAGGCCAGGACGGCGGCCGCCTCTTACCTGGCACGTGCTCCCAGTCGGTCCCCACGGGCATCTCCTCGGTGACCCCCGTCCGGACGTGCACGTTCCACCGGCTGTCCAGTGCCCACAGCATCTGGTCGTTGGGGCTGCAGTGGACACTGACCAAGGTGACCCCGGCGGGCTGGAAACACAAAGGGGCCTCCTCAGCCGGAGCGCACCCTCCTCTTGGCCGTCCGCACACACGGAGACCCAGAGAGATGGCCAGGCGCACCAGCCTCCTGGCGACTTCAGCTGGCCCTGCCTGTACCCTGGCTGCAGGTGACCGACACCCCTGCAGCCCAGCCGATGAGATGGCAGTGAGGAAGGCCGGGCAGGAGCTGGACCTGTGGGTCCCGTGCCGGCCTCCCCGCTCCTCGGGAAGTCCTCGTCCGCTTTCCCCGGGGGCAGTGCCGGCGCCTTCAATGCCCTTTGCTGACCGGTCCGGACGCCTTGAGCTGGAGAGCAGAGCAGTCCGGGGTCCGGCCCGGCCCCACAGTGAGCGCCTGTGACAGGTGCAGGGGTGGAGGAGCTCTGCACCTGCCCCGGGCCCCGGGGGGGGGGAGGGGGGAAGGCAGAGTGGGCAGCAGGCACGAGCAGCAGCTGGCCCAGGGGTCGGGCTATATCCGGCTGAAACTGACCGGCGTTCCTTTCAAGAGACAAAAACGCACTGCTTACAGAGCTGGGGAGCTAGGGAGCTGCTGTGCTGGCTCAGGGTGGGCAGGGGAGCCCGCGGGGGCTTTGCCCCTAGGCTGGCCCGGTGTCTGCAAGGTAACTGACCAGGCCAGAAACAATGAGAACCCAGGACAGCAAAGCAAATGACCCCCTCACTCAGCTTCCACAGGAGAGGAGCAGGACAAATGGGGGGGAGGTGGTGAGAGGAGCTCTTCTGGGCCTAGAGCCCAGCCTGTCTTTTAATGATAGGTTGTGGGAGGCTGGGAACATGGCTTAGTGGCAGAGTGCCCGCCTTGCATGCATGAAGCCCTGGGTTCGATTCCTCAGTACCAAAGAAACAGAAAGAGCCGGAAGTGGCGGTGTGGCTCAAGTGGTAGAGCGCTTGAGCAAAACAGGGACAGTGTACCAAGGCCCTGAGTTTAAGCCCTAGGACTGGCAGAAGCAAAGAGCTAGCGCTTTCCCACTTGAGCCACAGTGCCACTTTCACCACTTTTGAGTAGTTTATTGGAAATAAGAGTCTCACAGACTTTCCTGCCTGGGCTGGCTTCAAACCACCATCCGCAGATCTCAGCCTCCTGAGTAGCGAGACTGAGATATGAACCACCACAGCCCGCAAATTTGTCTTCATTTCTTTTAAATGTATTTCAAAGTAAACTGCTGGCATCAGCACTTTCCACTGCTGCTCTCCATTATTGGGAGCTCATTATTCATTTAGGGTGTTTTCTTTAGTAGGATTTACATACGTGTGTACAAGCCTTAAGAATGCTGTTCCCTGATCTTAACAAATCCCCCAGAAGCGGCCTCGTGTGCCAGCCATTGCCACTGAAGCAAGTGTGAATCTGATCTCTGTCACTAAGGATTGTGTGGCTTTACTGTTCTAGAATGCCACACAATTGGGGCTACACTGGAGCTATTTTCTGCCTGGGGCTCCTCTCCCTCAGGATGACGACTGGAGGATGTGCCTGCTTCTTTCTCTCGGGTATACCTGTTCCTACCGTCTCTCTGGAGCACACCCCAGCGCATCCTGGATCCCAGGGGAGCCAGGCTTCGGGGCTGCCGGCTACGCTTCGCAGCACCTCCCCTGGAGGGAACCAAGGCGGCGGGGGTGGTGTGGTGGTGGTGGCTGTATACAATTTGGGCTTCCATTCCATCTTCTCTGCTGTGACCTGACTCATAAAAACCTTCCTCCCAGGGCTGGGAATGTGGCTTAGTGTTAGAGTGCGTGCCCTGCACACACAAAGCCGTGAGTTCAATTCCTCAGCACCACATAAACAGAAAAAGGCAGAAGTGGTGCTGTGGCTCTAGAGGTAGAGTGCTAAGTAACCCTGAGCAAAAAGAAGCCAGGGACAGTGCTCAGGCCCTGAGTCCAAGCCCCAGGACTGGCAAAACAAAAGCAAAAACCCCTCCTCCCAGAAGCAGAAGTGTGGGTGGGCACAGAAGACCCTGCCCCCCACCCTGCCCCCGAGCTGCTGTTTCTTGAGCTCTGCACCCAGCCGAGGCTGGGCCTCTTCATCTGGCTGGCGCTGCTCAGGGCATGGGCTTGCTAACCGTTGCTGAGTAGGTCAGGGCCACCTCGGCTCCCCAAGCCTCAGAAGCATCTGGACTCTGTCATTAAAGCAGCTTGAGTCCCCAGGGCCCCTGTGCCACAGGGCAGCGGGCACCCCACCCACCCAGCTCCTACAGCTGCCTTACCCGGTGCGGCGCTCCCGAGCTGGAGATGGGGCCTCCCCCGCCCTGCGTTGGCCAAGTCCACGCTACGACACCACCCCCCCCCCCCCAGACATCAGGCCATCCATTCAGGTGTTGTTTTAGGTTTGGGCGAGCAGATCCCACCCAGGAAACGGAAGCCCAGAAGTTGGAGCCGGGGGACCATTTGCAACTACTGAGATTGCACGATAACGGCATTCCTGTATGGCACGCCAGCAGTCACCACCACCTGGGTCCTCAGGGCTCCAAGTCTACCCCGGCCTTTCCTGGGTCCTGCTGCTCTTCCCATACCAGTGGGCCCAGGTCTCAGTTCCCTCTCTGGACGCGCAACTCACCATCTTTCCCAAGTCCGCTCATGGCCTGTCCATGCTGATGGGCTCTCCCTCCACCTCTGCTGTCCCCGGCTCGCATGTTCCGGCAATCCTCTTTCTGCTCTATTGCTCAATCCCTCCTGGCAGACGACCTCAACTGCTCACAGCCTCTGAGCACGCCCCTTCCCTACAGTCAGACCAGGTCACTCGGCCTGACTTGCAGTAGCCCTCTGGGTGACAAGTCACCAGGACTTCCGGTGCTATCCCCCACTCGGGTTCCTCCCTCAGAACGCCCTCTGCCTGCCTCCCTTCCCTGCCTCCCCTCTTTTCCCCTTCTCTCTCACACCACTTCCGGCTTTGGCACAGCGCACCTCCAGAGAAAGCCGTCTGGCCCCTTCTTGCTCCAGTGGCTCCGCTGACCCCAACTTGCCTAAGTCCCAGGACAGCAGCTCTGCATCAGCTCCAGGAGCTGCCATGTGTCTCCACACTGTCCCTCAGTGCCCCCTGCACGCCCTCCAGACCAGGGAGCTTGCTTTCCTCCCCTGTAGAAAAAGGTGGCTAGCAACATGCTTTCTCAAGTCTCCCAGAGCTCTAGAGTCATTTGGTGGTTGTGAGTGCAAAAGGAGGGAGGGGATCTTCGGAGATTCTGATCACTGAATCAGATCACCGAGAGGTCCGAGAATGTCTTCTTGGAGCAGAAGGTTGCACACTGATGCACAAAAGATGGATCCTTTGCTGGGCACAGTTGTGCATGCCCGTAGTCCCAGCACTTCAGAGGCAGAAGCAGAATTGCTTGAGGCTAGAAGTTCCAGGCCAGCCTGGGCTACACAGTGAAACACCACGCCCCCTCCCAGTATTCCTGAGGGCTTGTAGCAGGCATTTCCCGCTGCGTTATGTGTGTTCATGTTCTGAACGCTCTGTTTTTTCTTGTTCATGTAGCCCTAAAACACCTACAGCAGCTTGCCAGCTCGGTCGGCCTCGGTCCCACAGTTCTCTCTGGCAGGCCGAGCAGGCGGTCCAAACACAGAGAACGACCCCTAGACAGGCGTGGGCCAGCCCAGGGAGGAAGCCGGCTGGGGGCGGGCGGTGTGGCAGAGTGAGGCTGAGCACAGGGCCCGCAGAGGTGGTGGCAGAGGTGGGCCCCCAAAAGAAGAGATGGCCACGTGGGTCCACGTGGGCACACCGCTCGAGGATGGCCGGCGCTGTGAATGAAGGATCGCACCAGTGCTTGTGTGGCTTTACAACACGGACGGGAAGTTCTAGGACACAGCAAACGCCAGTCCTGTAAACTGCTGAACAAAACTAAAAATATTTCCTGCAAGTCCTCCCAAACATTAGCAAGTCTGAAAACTGAGTCATTTGTTTTGAGTACTTTGCTGAAATTTCACCTCAAAGCCGCTACAAGGGGGAGGTTTTGCCAGAGGAGAACGGGACTCGGAGGCAGAGGGCGTGCTGCTCGTCTGAGGAGGTTTTGGTGGCATTACGACGTGCGCCCTGTGGCAGTCTGGTCTGCGAGTGAGACCTGCGAGCCGCCTGCGGGGGGGGGGGGGGGGAGGAGGAGCAGCACATGACGTGAACATGACGTGAAGGACGAAGGTTGTCCTTCGCCCCACCCTGCTGTCCTTCCGTATTTCCTGACACACGGATGCCACTTAAAGGAGTCATCTCTCCACTTACTCCTGGACTTGTGTTTTCCAGGACCTTCTGTAGATACTGCCTGTGGGCTTTCTTCTAATACACCCGTGAGGTGGCCCTGGCATGCGGCCTCTACTTCCCTCGTGGCTCCTGGCACAAGGCCACAGGAGGGACCTGAGTCAGATGTTAGCACCGGGTTAGTGAGGACGCCTCAGCCACTTTCTTCCGGCCTTTTCTGTTTATGAGGTACTGAGGAATCGAACCCAGGGCTTCATGCATGCTAGGCAAGCACTCTACCATTAAGCCACCTTCCCAGCCCTGCCTCAGCAACTTTCTGAAGAAACCCTTGGAGGGAGCGCAAGCCTGAGGGGCAGGAGGGACGGGGGGGTGGGGGTGGGGGTGGGAGAGGGCGGCTGGAAGCCCTGAGGTGGGCACAGGGGCGTGGCCACCCCTCAGCTCAGCAGATGAGCAGCGGGTCCCCAGGGAGCCTCGCAGGGACCCAGGAGGTCCAGTCTGAGTGCAGCCTAGCAATGAGGGTTGTGGTGCTGGGCAACTCGCTCAAGTGTTCTGAGAAACAAACACCCTTCTTCGTAAAGCAGGGCTTTTCTACTTCCTAGGGCAAGAGCAGGACTGAGGGCAGGGCGCTGCTTGGCAAAGTGCAGTTTAAAGGCTTACACTCCAGGACCAACCGGGAAAGCATTCTGGATCTACTCATTCTGCAGCCAAGTGAGTTTCTCCTACAGCATACCAAAAGCTAACTGAATGAGAAAATGTGGCTCTATTCAATACAACTACTTTCAACAGTTAATGCTTAACAGCCCACTTAGCAATCACTACTTTATTCAGAGCACAGCTTTGAGGTCCTTTCATGTGAATTTGCTCTATTTTAGCCAGTTTCCTGGGAAAAGCTGTTGATCTCTACAGTCAATTAAAGCTTTCTTCTTCCTTTTCAGTTTTGCTTCCGGCGGGTCATTCTGGAATCTTGATGGGGACAGGAGCCCTGAAATGTGGCTTAGCTCAGCTCTCAATGCAGCTCTACTGCCAGGTGTGCCAAGGCCCCTCACCCCAGGCGGAAGCCAGGGCAGCCCAGCCCCACTGTGCGGGCTAAGGGACCCACCCTCCCACCCCACTCTCTGGGCTGACTAGAGATGGAATGCTGAAGACTTTTCTGCCCAGGCTGGCTTTGAACTCCTGAGTAGCTAGGATTACAGGGTTGAGTCACTGGTGCCCATGTTGGGCAACAGATACTATGATATCAAAAGCACAAGAAAACAAATGATAAAATAATCTGTATTGCACAAAAATTAAAACCCTCTATGCATCAAAGGGCATCAAAAAGACAATTAACAAAGTAGGAGAAAATATTTACAAACGGTATGTCTGATAATGGCCTAGTATTGAGAAGATATAAAAAACTCACAACTCAAAAATTAAGAAATAGGTCTGGGAAGGTGGCTCAGTGGTAGAGTGCTTGCCTAGCATGCATGAAGCCCTGGGTTCCATTCCTCAGCACCACATACACAGGAAAGCCGGAAGTGGGTGCTGTGGCTCAAGTGGTAGAGTGCTAGCCTTGAGCAAAAAGAAGACAGGACTGGCAAAAAAAGAACAACAAGAAGAAATAATAATCCAATTAAAAAATAAACAGGGTGTTTTAGATACATAGTTGGGTTTGTTTTATTTTTTGCCAGTTATGGGGCTTGGACTCAGGGCCTGAGCACTGTCCCTGGCTTCTTTTTGCACAAGGCTAGCACTCTGCCACTTGAGCCCCAGCGCTGCTGTGGTCTTTTCTATATATGTGGTGCTGAGGAATTGAACCCAAGGCTTCATATATCCAAGGCAAGTCCTCTACCCACTAGGCCATTTTCGCAGCCCAGATACATAGTTGTTAAAAGAAGCTATACAGGGGGCTGGGGATATAGCCTAGTGGCAAGAGTGCCTGCCTCGGATACACGAGGCCCTAGGTTCGATTCCCCAGCACCACATATACAGAAAAAACGGCCAGAAGCGGCGCTGTGGCTCATGTGGCAGAGTGCTAGCCTTGAGCAAAAAGAAGCCAGGGACAGTGCTCAGGCCCTGAGTCCAAGGCCCAGGACTGGCCAAAAAAAAAGAAGCTATACAGGCTGGGCACAATGGCTCACACCACTTATCTAGGTTACCAGGAAGATAGGTAGGAGGGTGGTGGTCTAAGTCTGGTCCTGGGCAAAAAACTCAAGACCCTACCTGAAAAATAGCTAAAGCAAAAAGGGGTTGGGGTCATGGTTCAAGTAGTGAAGCAGCTTTTAGCAAGGAAGAGGCCCTGAGTTTAAAACCCTAGTATTATTTTTTTTTAAAGATATAGAATAAACATGTGAAAAGACGCTCAGTATCCTGAGTCCTTAAGTAAATGCAATGAAAACCAAAAGGCAACACCACTCCACAACTACAAACTTTTCAGTAACAAAAACCAAGTGAGAAAAGAACAGTTTAGAGTTGAAAATACAGGAAAACTGGGAGCCACGTGCATGTCAAGTAGCTGCCACTGCAGAGAATAGCTGGCAGTCCCTCGGGAGTTAAAACACTCTCCAACCACCAGACGACTCTGCAATCCCGATGGCAGGTGCCCAGTGGGATGGAAAACATCCCCAGATTCACATACACACAGCCAGGGTCAGAGAAACCAGCGACGTTTACCAACACGGCGGACAGCCCTCAACTGGATGATGTTCTAACATAAAAAGGAATGAAGACTGATAACTGCTAGAACTCTGGAAACAAGACACTAAGGGAAAGAGGTCAGCCAAAAAGGCCACATACTGTATGATTGTATTTAGATGGAATTTATCGAAGGGGAAAGAAATCCATAGAGTCAGCGGCAGGGCAGTGGCTGAGGGGTTAGTGTTTCTGGAGGAAAGGGACTAAATGCGGTGATGGACATGGTCTGGAAATGGACACGGTGACTGTTCTATAAAAGGATTCGTTTTACTTTTTATTATAAGTTTATACTTAATTATGTATTTTTTTTCAGTGGGGATTTGAACACAGGGTCTTGGGCTTGCTGGGCTGGTGTTTTACCATCTAAGTCATACCTCTAGCCCTCCTTTTTGCCAGTCATTTTGGAGCTAAGAGTTCAGTGAACTTTGTCTCCCAGGCTGACCTTGAATAGGGATCCTCCAGATCTCAGCCTCCTGAGTTGCTACAAGTACAGGTGCAATCCACCAGTGCTTGGCTGTGAACTATGGTTCTTAGATAAAACCATTAGAAGGAGAAAAAATATATTGACAGTAACAGACCAAAGGAATCCACCTAGGTACAGGCAACAAGAGACAATGACACTAACGTCGAACCGGCCTGCTTTTCATTATCACCGCAAGAATGGTGCTACGCAAGGTCGGTGATCAAGTATTCCTCTTGGCCATGGACTGCTTCCACGGTCTGCTGTTAGTTCTCACCAAGTGCGGAGAAAAAACAATGAAGCCTGTGCTGCAGCTCATCGTACACAGCCTTGTGTCTAGAGTGCACTGTGTAATAACAACACTCTCCACGGTGGTGAAGAGGAGGCTCCTGCTGGGGGCCAGCCAATGGCCTCCACGGAACTCTGGGCCCCACTCCTGACTAGACCCCAGCACATGCCGTGGGGTACCTCATCCTATGGGACAGACACCCAAAACACACACAGTCCCCCAGGAACGGACCCAAACTCTTCATTTCCTCCTGTCCCACTGCTGCCTCTGCATATGGCAACTTCAAGTATTTTCCAACAAAGTCTCCAAATATAGAGATGAGCAGAAATTTGAGTAAAAAGTTCATTAAGTCATCCCCTCTAACTATAAATTTTAATAGAAATACCTGTTGCACAGGAAGTAAAGCTATAGGTCCTACAGGAATTAGAACTACTAGCACACTTAAATAAGACTTCTGCTTGTAATTTTTTGTGTGTGCCAGCTCTGGGGCTTGAACTCAGGGCCTAGGTGCTGTCCTTGAGCTTTACTGCTCAAGGCCAGCACTCTACCACTTGAGCCACAGCTCCACTTGCAGCTTTTTTGGTGCCGATTTTTTTTTTTTTTGCCACTCCTGGGCCTTGAATTCAGAGCCTGAGCACTGTCCTTGGCTTCTTTTTGCTCAAGCTACTTGAGCTACAGCACTACTTCTGGCTGTTTTCTATATATGTGGTGCTGAGGAATTGAACCCAGGGCTTCATGTATACGAGGTGAGCACTCTTGCCACTAGGCCATATTCCCAGCCCGTGGTGCTGATTTTGAGGTAAGTCTCATGGACTTTCCTGCCCAAGCTCGTTTTGAACTGCAATCCTCAGATTTCAGCCTCCTGAGTAGTCAGAATTACAGGCATGAGCCACCAGTGCCCAACTCTCTGCTTGTAATTTGAGTGGTATAATAGCCAAGAAACAAAAACATAAAATCTCATGTCAGATTACAATGTAAACTAAAATTTGGTAGGTATAGGGATAGGAAGACTGGAAACAGAAATTCCTAGCTCAGGAAGAAGACCTTGTTTTGCCAGACAAGGGCTCTACAATCGAGCTGTATGCAGCCTCTACTCCAAACCTCCCCTGGCAACCTGGAACTTGCAATGTAGCTCAAATGTAGTTGACCTCAAATTCTTTCTCTTTTCTTTCTCTTCTTTGTGTGTGTGTGTGGGTGTGTGTGTGCACGCGTGTGTGCGTGCACAGATCCTAGGACTTGAACTCATCATGGCTTGGGCACTGTTCCTGAAAGTTTTTGCTCAAGGCTAATGCTCTATCACTTGAGATACAGCACCACTTCCAGCTGTTTCAGTGGTTAATTGGAGATAAGAGTCTCCTGGACTTTCTTGCCAGAGTTGTCTTCAAAGTGCGATCATCAAATTTCAGCCTCCTGAGTAGCTAGGATTACAGGCATGAGCCACTGGTTCCCAACTTCAATTTCTTTGTTTTTATAAGTAAAATAGAAAAGACTTACTGAAAAAGATAAGCACAGCTCCCACTGGATGGGGAAGTACCAAGGGAGGGTAGCTCTTGGGGTTTGTTAATAAAGGGTTTCTAGGAAGGAGCTATTTGACTCTCAAGATGACTGGGCGGCCACATCAGTTCTCGGTCTCAATCAAAGGCTGCATGTAGACTGACCTCAAACTCTTAAGATTAAGGCACTGACAATATACCTATAGTAGGTATCTTCATGACATTTTGTGTGACTTGAATATGTATACTGAACTCGGGGCCTTAGGCTGTCATTTGGCTTTTTTACTCAAGGCTGGAGCTGACAGTCTCATGGGATTTCCTGCCCTGGATGGTGAAAAACCTCATCCTCAGATCTCAGCCTCCTGAGTGGGAAGGATTACAAGAGTGAGAGCCAGGGGCTGGGGATATGGCCCAGTGGTAGAGTGCTTGCCTCATATACATGAAGCCCTGGGTTTGATTCCTCAGCACCACATATATAGAAAAAGCCAGAAGTGGTGCTGTGGCTCAAGTGGTAGAGTGCTAGCCTTGAGCAAAAAGAAGCCAGGGACAGTGCTCAGGCCCTGAGTTCAAGCCCAGGACTAGAAAGAAAAGAAAAAAAAAGAGCCACTAGCACCCAGCTTTTTTTTGGCTCAGATCATCTTAATAATGTGTTCAGCTTTAAACTTGCTATCAAATTCCAATACTGGATACCAGTGATGGGGAGACAGAACACAGGTGCCAGCTACAGTGTCCTAACAGCTTGTCTTGCTAAAGAGCAAGAGTCTACTAGCTAATGTGGCTCACCTGGACAGGCGGCTCGATCATGATCCAGGCTGGAAGCATCAGGCTGGGGTTCAGGGGCTGGGTTCCCACACGGAAGTAAACTCCACCCCTGGAGTCACACGCCCAGATGTGCTGGTTTCCACATGCCAAGCTTATCAATTTTACGGCTCCTATAGAGAGAGAGGAAAAACACGCACACTGTAATTAATTCTGTGGGATGACTAATCCTTCCTTTAGTCTATGAGCTTGATTTTATACTTGGGAGGAAGAGAGGAGGCTACACTCCCAACTGAAGTCGGGCGTGTGTCATCTGGTCTACTGAGTCCTCCCACAGCCAGTGTGGAAACCTGGCTGGGTGCCAGCTGCCACACAGCACCTAGGCTTGAGGAAAAGTGGTCACCATGCCACTAACACAGCGCCTTGAGCCACAGCATGGGGCTAAAGATCTCAGTGTGGGTCCCAGGTTTACCTCCACCCCACGTGCAGCTGTTGCCAATAACTTTTGGATTTGTGGAGAGGAAATCCATATTTACTGGTAGAATTAAGATTAACATGGTCTCTTAAAGAATCTTCCTTCTGTGTGTGTGTGCGTGCACCATTTCTAGGGTTTAAACTCAGGGCCTGAGAGCTGTCCCTGCGCTTTTTTTTTTTTTTTTTGGCCAGTCCTGGGCCTTGGACTCAGGGCCTGAGCACTGTCCCTGGCTTCCTTTTGCTTCCTTTTGCTCAAGGCTAGCACTCTACCACTTGAGCCACAGCACCACTTCTGGCCGTTTTCTGTATATGTGGTGCTGGGGAATCGAACCCAGGGCCTCATGTATACGAGGCAAGCTCTCTTGCCACTAGGCCATATCCCCAGCGCCCCGCCCCCCCCTGCGCTTTTTTGCTCAAGGCTAGGGCTGTACCATTTGAGCACAACTCTACTTTTTTTTTTTTTTTTTGATAGTTAGCTGGAGATAAGAGTCTCACAGACTTTGAGCTGGCTTCTAAACATGATCTTCAGGTTTCAGCCTCCTGAGTAGCTAGGATTACAGGTATGAGCCACCAGTTCTTAGTTCTGTATTTCTCTGTTAATTAAGCTGGTCATAGAAGGAAAGGAAATGAGAGGTGTGACAAAATTAGGGTGTGGCTTGTCAATAATAAGTGTGTGCAGCGCTGAGCAGACTTCCTTAGCCTCACTTCAGGATTCTCAGCGCAGTGCAGGTTTTACTACCCCAGTTCACACTTGAGGCAGCCATGACTCAGCCACAGATTTGCCAAGGTTCACAAGGACGGAAGCTAAGCCAGGAGGCAGAGGCTGGAGGAGTCCAGTGACCTCTGTGGCTTCACAGACAGCAAAATCCATAGATAGTCTGAATTCTAGCATGTCTTGGGTTTGAACTTAAAACTTTTCACTTGCCTGGCAGGAGCTACACTTCTAGTCCATCTTTTTTGCTGGAGATGTAGTTTTGTAAACTTTTTCCCCCCTGGGATGATTTTGAAGTGTGGTCCTCTCATTTTAGCCTCCTGAGCACTGAGGATTACAGGAGTGAAGGAGTGAGCCACAAGCACCAAGCTCAGGACATTTTGTTGTTGTTGTCAGTCGTGGGGCTTGAACTCTGAACTCTGGGCCTGGGCACTGTCCTTAAGCTCTTCAGCTCAAGGTTAGTATACTCTACCATTGTAGCCACAGCGCCACTTCAGATTTTCTGGTGGTTAAGTGCCTATAAGAGTCTAACAGACTTTCCTGCCCTGGCTGGCTTTGAACCACGATCCTCAGATCTCAGCCTCCTGAACAGCTCGGGTTACAGGGGTGAGCCACCAGCACCGAGCAAGTCTAGTTGTGATACATGAATCCATGGGAACAATCCAATCCAAAGAGTCACTCCTTCCCTGCCCGTCAGTGCCCTGCTCACAGTCAGTGAGGCTACCCCTGCACAGGCTCCCACCCCCGCGGCTAGGCCCGTGGGCTTTCCAGGCTCACACTCCCAGGACCGGAAGCGTGCTCACTGGGACGCGCCTATGCTCGGGCGGTGCATCACTCCCTCTGCCGCCCAGCTTTGCTACGGAAACACCAGGAGCTTCTGCATTTACCTGTTGATGGTGTTTGGGTCATTTCCACTTTTTGCTATTAGTGCCGTTGCTATAATTATTTTTCCCTGGCACTGGACATGAACTCAGGGCCTGGGTGCTGTCCCTGAGCTTTTTCACTCAAGGCTAGTGCTCTACCACCGGAGCCACAGCTCCACTCTGGCTTTTTGGTAGTTATTTGGAGATAAGAGTCTCATGGACTTTCTTGCCCAGGCTGGCTTCAAATGGATAAAACCTGCTAGAATATATACTTCAGTGCATCATAAACCAAACTATTCTGAGTGAAGAGCCAAGTGAAAGACAAAGACGTTTGACTGAGGGCTTGCTTTTCTGCGGTTTTCTCCCCGGGGGTCTTGGCAGGGCTGTGTGATCACCGACAGGATGTGTGCCCACGGCCCGCTCCCTGTCCCCACTCTCAGTTAGGCAGTGGTGACCAGGTCTGGTGAGCAGAGGGGATCTGTGGCTTGGGGACTAAACCAGAGAAGAGCCGGCACACGGCCTTGTCAGCACGCCTGTCCTGCAGGAAGAGGGTGAGGCCCCGCGTGAGTGGCCGGGTCAGCTGGGTCACACCGCCCTCAAAGCACAGGGTGTGCTGTGGGGCAGGGAGGCTGCCCATGGGGTGGGGGCGCTTTCTGTAACACAGAACCCAGCCCGACTGCCCTGCCTTCCCAGCTGTGCTTTTGTTTCTCCCATTAACGAGAGTTTGAGGTCACTCTACACTATAACCCTGCTTCTTACCTGAGGCATACACTGACACTGAATACTTCATTACATGCTGTGTCCAGACACATTGAACTACAAATTGCATTAGTTTGCTAAACAGTCCGATGCCTGACATGCGTAGTTATGTATACTGGGAAACACAATGTTAGGAGTTTCTTAAATATAAGCTAAATGATGCACATTTTTCATTCCAAGCAGGAGTATAATAAATCTGATTTAAAGAAAAAAACTCATAGTCTTTTTTTTTTTTTTTTGCCAGTCCTGGTCCTTGAACTCAGGATCTGAGCACTGTCCCTGGCTTCTTTTTGCTCAAGCTAGTACTCTGCCACTTGAGCCACAGTGCCTCTTCTGACCTTTTCTATATATGTGGTGCTGGGGAATTGAACCCAGGGCTTCATGTATACAAGACAAGCACTCTTGCCACTAGGCCATATTCCCAGCCCCCCATAGTTAGTCTTTACAACTGGGTTCAGCAACCAATCAGCTAAGAATTCTCTTGCCAGGCACAATGGTCACATCCATCACCAGAGGTTGAGAGGTCATGATACAAGGCCAGCCCTGGCAAAAAAGAACTTTGCAAGACTTCATCTCAACCAATGACTGGCCCTGAACATGTGACTCTCCTAGCCTAGTCTCCAGTGTACTGGGATTACAGTCATGACCACCAAGCCCAGGTTTAACTTAATCTTAATGAAGTAACTGACTTGGCATTGGGGTGGACAAGAAACACTTGAACTCAAAATGAAGCCCCTAATTTAGATAATAACTAAAACCATCTGACTGGCATGCTCTCCCACAGGAAAGGCAGACCATGCCTGGAGAGGACCTGGCAGCAGAACACCTGGTGCCTCTGGCTGCAGTTTGCTGCGTAAGTGGCAGGAGCAAAAGCTCTAGCATAGCACGGCCAAGGCCAGCTCCCTCCGGATGCACCTGCCTACAACCCCACCCCAGGAGGAAGGCGTCTGTGGACTCTGGACTTGCTGCATTCTCAGCAAATGGAGAAAATGGCACAAGGAGTTCATCATTTCAGCATTAACGAAAAAAATCAGTAAACATTTTTTTGAAAAGTGGATAACATCTAGAGCACAGAGCAGGGTAAAGACCAGGATGTGGTGCTGCTGTGCACAGGGGTGAATCCCTGTGGACAGCTAGCAGCTGTGAGAGCACCCACAGCAGAGCGTGCTGCTAGGGTGCTTCAGCTGAGGCCTGCTGAGAGCCCAGTGCACCCGTGAGATGCCGGCTCGACGAGGTGGGACGGGGGTAGACATATCAGTACAGAAGAGCTCAGGAAGAGGCAGACAGGCAGCCCTCCAGCTTTTCTTTTTCTTTTGCTAGTCCTGGGGCTTGAACTCAAGGCCTGGGCACTGTATTGAGCTTTTGCTCAAGGCTAGCACTCTACCACTTGAGCCACAGTTCCATTTCTGGCTTTTTCTGTGTATGTGGTGCTGAGGAATCGAACCCAGGGCTTCATGCACTCTACCGCTAAGCCACATCCCAGCCTACTCCAATTCTTCTGTTCTTTTGAACCAGTCCCGGGACCTGAACTCAAGGCCTGGACGCTATCTCTGAAGTTTTACTGCTGAAAGCTGACGCTTTACCACCATTCGAACCACAGCTCCACTTCTAGTTTTTGGTGGTTAACTGGAGATATAACATATCTCAGACCTTCCTGCCTGGGCTGGCTTTAATCCATGATCCTCACATCTCAGCCTCCTAAGCAGCAAGGATTACAGGTGTGAGCCACTGGCATTCAGATAACTTTTCTCCTCCTATTTTTGTGACTGAGTTCTTACACATTGGCTGTCAGTCAGTACACTGCAGCAGGAAGTCTCCCCAGCGAGTGCTGCTGGGAGTTCAAGGCTCGCCCCGATTCCTGGAAACCCCTGGTTTGAGCTCTGCCGGACACTCACGTGTGCTGCTGGGCCACTCAAGAACGGACTCCAAGAATAATGTCGTGTGGGGCTTCTTTCAGTACTTCAGGCAGTATGAATGCTATGCCACATGCTCTCTACACTTTGGACTGGTTCAGAGACAAGCAGGCAGGAGCAGCACCTCACCTGCTTGAATGAAAGCCCACACCCCACGCAGGCATGCACCCCCCCACGCCCGGCATTTTCCCAGGGCTGCGGAGGCACAGCTGAGCCTTGTCTGCTCCAGCACACACCGCCTTTTCCAAATGAAAGGTCACAGCGTGCTTCTCCATATTCACGGGGAGTGGCAGAGGCAGCTGCGCCTCCAGTACTATTTCAAGCAACTCTAGGTGGCAATTTCTGAACACCCTACAACTCCTTGGGGTCTGAAAACCTGCAAGCTGCAGGCAGTGGGCAAAGCGAAGCTCCTTATAGATCAGAGGAGCCCGTGTCATCTCCTGTGATCCAGCCACTGACAAGCATCAGCCACGAATTCACCCGTGGCAACTGTGGTGCATGTGCACAGGCTGACCTGTCAGGTCCACCCCACCACAGTCACAGAGCCACCGTACCTAGTTGGGAAAGGTCCAGCTTCGTCCAGTGCATGCCTGTAGGGCAGCTCTTAGACAGCGTCCTGATGAACACCTGGCCAAGGCGATCCAAGGCCCACAGCGCGTCCTGGCAGGCGGCGTAGGCCCTCATCTCCGCATCGGGGGGCAGCGGCACTGTGGAGGGGCGGCGCTGCGGGCTCTGGGCGCTGACGCTGCACAGCTCCTTGCTGCTCTGGCATAGCCACAAGGAGCTTCCTGCGGAAAAAGTTCATATTTGTCATCACTTGCTGTCTGTGCCAAGCCACCCCAATCCTGTCTGAAGGTGGCCTTTGCCTTCAGGGAGACACCTGCTCCCTGGCTCACTTACCCGAGCCCAGACAGACAGGAGGGTGGGAGCTGCCATGTACTTCTAAGTTCCAGGGAAAGGTCATGACCAGCACTTAAGATCAAGGCTGACGCAGTTTTAAAAATGGAAAGAAAGCAGAGCTTAGGAGGTTCCGTGAAGGCTGTGAGGCTGGCACAGCATCTCTGACCCATTTATGATGGGCTGTGAAGTCTTTTTTTTTTTTTTTTCTGGTTGGTCATTGGTCTTGAACTTGGGGCCTGGGCACTGTCCTTGAATTCTTCTGCTCAAGGCTAGCACTCTATCACTTTGAGCCACAGCTCCACTTCTTGTTTTGGGATGGTTAATTGGAAATGAGAAGAGTCTCACAGATTTTCCTGCCTAGGAGTCGTGATGTACAGATCTCAGCCTCCTGAGCAGCTAAGATTACAGATGTGAGCCCCCAGCCTGGTCAGTCTTTAGTATGAACAAGGCCTTTTGTTTTGGCAGTACTGGGATGTGAACGCAGGGCCTCGCTTTGCTCAGCTGTCGCTCTTTACCTCTCCCTCGCCTGTCTAGCTGAGGCCCTCAGCTTGGCCTACTGGCCAACAACATTGCCACAGCCCCATTAACTAGGCCACAGTCAGGCAGCAGCCTGAACTTGATTTCAACTGCTAACCCTTGTGCTAGAGTACTGAAGCAGGCAAAAACTGACTAACCATCCTTGGTGGGCGCAGTAGAAGCCAAGATGAAGGCCCATTTTGTTGCAGAAGCTGTCCCCCGGGGAACAACATTTTCCCAGTAAGTACCTGCAAAGAATAAACAGGAAGACTGTGGTAAAGAGTTCTGGTTCTTTTCCTTTTTGGTCCTAGGCTGCAAACTCTAGGCTCCCACTTGTTCAGCTGGCACTTTGCCATGGAGGGCAGGCCTCCAGCCTGGCTTTTGCTGGTTGTTTTGGAGGTGGAATGTTATGAATGTTTCTGCCCTGGCTGGCGTTAAATTGCAATAGGATTACAGTTGTAAGCCACTGGCAACCAACAGTCTTGGTTCTTGACTATAGCTTGTCTTCAAGATCTCTTAAAATTAATTTTACTGTTCTTAAACTAAGAGGTATAAGCCAGTACTGCCTGCTATTCATTTTTTGACCATTGTTGAGTAGAGCCATATCTTTCCAATGGAAGCCCAGGGAGGCCAGACAGGGAAGAGAACTGGAGGAAATTCAACAATGGTCACAGTTATTCTCTCTCTTTCTCTTTTTTTTTTGCCAGTCCTGTGGCTTGGACTCAGGGCCTGAGCACTGTCCCTGGCTTCTTTTTGCTCAAGGCTAGCTACCACCTGAGCCACAGCACCACTTCTGGCTTTTTCTATAAATGTGGTGCTGAGGAATGGAACACAGGGCTTCATGTATACGAGGCAAGCACTCTACCACTAGGCCATATTCCCAGCCCTCACAGTTATTCTAACTGGGCTCCCTAGGTTTGGAATTCCCTCCGCCCCAAGTCCTGGGGCTTGAACTCAGGGCCTGGGCACTGTCCTTGAGCTTCTTTTGCTCAAGGCTAGCACTCTGCCACTTGAACCACAACACCACTTCCGGCTTTTTCTGTTTATGTGGTACTGAGGAATGGAACCCAGGGCTTCACACATGATAGGCCAGTACACTACCACTGAGCCACATTCCCAGCCCTGGAATTGTTTTTTTTTTCTGTGAAATTACTAACATAAAAATGAGCTCCAAGGCAACAGGAGAGGAAAACTGGGAGAGAGTAAGGAAAGGGGAGCCACTGTTCAAAAAGAAATGTACCCATGACCTGAATTATGTAACAATAAATCCTCTGCACATCACTTTTATAATAACAATAAGAAAGAGCCCCAGCTGGGTGCTAGTTGCTCAGTGTTTATAATCCTAGCTACTTGAGGCTGAGATCTAATAAGGTTTTCAGTTCAAAGCCAGCCCAGGCAGGAAAGTCCAAGAGACTTTTTTTTTTTTTGCCAGGCCTAGGCCTTGGACTCAGAGCCTGAGCACTGTCCCTGGCTTCTTTTTGCTCAAGGCCAACACTCTGCCACTGGAGCCACAGCGCCACTTCTGGCCCTTTTCTATATTATGTGGTGCTGGGGAATTGAACCCAGGGCTTCATGTATACGAGGCAAGCACTCTACCACTAAGCCATAGTCCCAGCGCCCCAAGATACTCTTATCTCCAATTAACCACCAAAAAAGCTGGATGTGTTGTGGCTCAAGAGCATTAGTCTTGAGCAGAAAAGCTCAGGACAGTACCCAGGCCTTAAATTCAAGCCCCAGGGCTGGCACCAAAAATAAATAGCTCCATTTGTTTTCCTTTTATCTCAATAGATTCTCAAAAGAAACTGATTACATACTATCCAGACACTAAATTTTAGGAATAATCAATTGAATAAAAAGAGAGAGAGCAACTGATCACAAAGAATAGAGCCTTTCTTACAGACACTTCCTACCACAGTACAACATTACCTCTTCAAGGTGAGATCTTACGGCTATTCTTTTTTTTGTTTGTTTTGTTTTTCTGGCCAGTCCTGGGGTTTGGACTCAGGGCCTGAGCACTGTCCCTGGCTTTTTTTTTTTTTTTTTTGCCAGTCCTGGGGCTTGGACTCAGGGCCTGAGCACTGTCCCTGGCTTCTCTTTGCTCAAGGCTAGCACTCTGCCACTTGAGCCACAGCACCACTTCTGGCCATTTTCGGTATATGTGGTGCTGAGGAATTGAACCCAGGGCCTCATGTATACGAGGCAAGCACTCTTGCCACTAGGCCATATCCCCAGCCCCTGTCCCTGGCTTCTTTTTGCTCAAGGCCAACACTCTGCCACTTGAGCCACAGTGCCACTTCTGGCTTTTTCTATATATGTGGTGCTGAGGAATTGAACCCAGGGCTTCATGCATGCAAGGCAAACACTCTACCCCTACGCCACATTCCCAGCCCTTAAGGCTATTCTTTAAATGTGTGTGAGACCCAGCACTGCAAATTAGAAAAACATTTTTCTTTTGTCAATCATGGGGCTTGAACCCAGGGCCTATGTTCTGTCCTTGAGATTTTTTTGCTCAAGGCTAGCACTCTACCACTTTGAGCCACAGTGCCACTTCCATTTTTCTAGGGGTTAGTTGCACAGACTTTCCTGCCTGGGGTGGCTTTGAACCACAATCCTGATATCTCAGCCTACTGAGTAGCTAGGTTTATAGGAGTGAGCCACTGGTGCCTGGTGCAAATCAAAAAATAAAGAGCACGTGCACAAGCGCACGTGTGTGTGTGTGTGTGTGTGTGTGTGTGTGTGTGTGCATTTATAAGCTTCCTATAAACCAAGCCAATATGAAAACCAACGTGATCTACCTACCTACAAGGCTTCCTCTGGCAACATGGAATTCATTCTTGCCTGAGGAGATCCAGACACCACTGTTGTTGACCCCCAGCAGGCTGGGCTGGCACTGAAGCTGCTGAGACCAGAATGCCATGCGCAGTTTATCTGCTACTTTTTCCACAGGCACTTGGGCCGCGGTGGCCACGGAGTGTGTGGCATGGATAATGGTCTGGAATAAGCTGCACTGGTCGAACACCACATAGTCTGTGATGCTCACCTGTAGGGAGGAACATCAGAGCCAACTGTGAATGCAGTTGTAGGAGCCCACCTGCCTCCAGCCATGAGACAATTGAGTGTGCACACACACCTGCACAGGGACTGCAGGGCGAGCAGAACACCTGATGGCTTTTATATATTCACCCAAGGGGTGGACGTAAAGGAAAATGCTATTTTATTTTACACACTTTTATGTTAAGTGGATCTGTTGAAACAAGCAACAGTACTGTTTCACATTCTAATAAAGCGTTTATTCTACTCAGAGTGAGAAACTCTGGTATTTCCAATAAACAGGATATAATACGACTTAGAATCATATTATGAGTTTTAAAATGTATGCCAGTATGGTGATGAAATAATGTATGCTGTTATCTGGGACTACTAACAACTGTGCCAGGCCACCAGCTTAGCCCCGAACGATCGCAGGCATCTAGAAGCGACTTGGCTGCCCTGCGGTGTGGCTGGCACCTTGGGGACACTCCTGAAAAGCATCTGTGCACACAACTCGAGAGATCTTCCATATGCCAATTGCCTCCCCCAAGGGAAACCTGTCCTTGCTGGGCAGCCGAGTCTGAGGGTCCATTGTGGGACAGGCCAAAGCCTCCGCACGACTTTCATCATCCCTTTCCAATTTGGGCTCAATTATAAAGAACAAAACCAGCACAAATACCCTGCTCCTAGAACACATCTCCAGAACATACACAGGGAGATGCTGAGTGAAAGTGGTATCCTGTATTGCAGGACACTTAATTTATAACAAAACAAACAAAACCAAAAAGGAAATTGCTGTAAAGTCACTCATTTATGACACATGCAACTAGTGTCCTATCTTGCCTGTAGAAGGATGCTGGCTGGCCCTAACTAAAGCTGCTGTAGGTAGTTTCTACCACACCAGCCCGTTTGAGCTCTTAGTCAGTCTGGCTGTGTGGCTCCTATGGGCTACAGCCCCTCTCAAAGGTGCATATAGGCGGCTGGGAACTCGGTGCTGCAAACATTCTTCTTACCAGGACAGCAGTTATTTTGCCAAGGCCACAAGCCAATGCAGATTTGGTCCAAGCACCCAAGATAAGCACGCATGTGGGTTGCCAGTTCAAAGACAAAGGAAAGGTTTAGCAGCCAAATAGTAACATTGACTCCAGTTCTTGTACAAAGGAACCTCTCAGTCTCTGAAACAACTCTTGCAAGTACCTCAAGATGGTTCTAGCAAGTTAAATTTCTCTTAAGGTAATGCTCTGAATACTACAGTAAAACCATATTAAGTTTTCTTTATGTTACTTTAAAAATAGAATTTAGTGCTGTAACCCTAGCTATTCAGGAGGCTGAGACCTGAGGATCAAGGTTCAAAGCAAGCATGGCCAGGAAAGTCTGTGAGACTCTTATATGCAAGTAACCACCAGAAAACCGTAAGTGGCACTGTGGCTCAAGTGGTAGAGCACCAATCTTGAGCTCAAGAGCTCAGGGACAGCACCCAGGCCTAGAGTTCAAGCCCCACAACTGACCCCCCCCCCCCAAAAAAAGAAGAACTTAGTACATACATAGTATGTAAACATACACACTATGTTTGCATATGCACATGTATGTTATGATGTTATGGTTTTAAGTATACAGTATGTTTTTTAAAATCACTTGTATTAAGTACTACCAAATATTACCTAGAATATTAATTCAGACATAGTATACAATATATATGGTCATCAAGAAGCAAACCTGACTTATTTTCATCTGAAAGATTTCAGTCAGACAAGCCTCAGCAAGGCAGGTCAGATGATCACAAAACTTCAAACAAAGGAGTCCAAAGATGCAAGACACGGTGTATTTCACCTGTGCTAGAGCAACCTTCACCCATGGTAGGAGACTGAGAAGCTATGTCAACACCAAATGGTGCCAAGCAGGAAGCGTGGAGACTCCTCTGGCAATCCCACCCCAGGCCATGCCGGCCAGGGTGGACCACACACAAAGATCACGGATTAGACCTCCCACTTCTCAGCACGCTCCCCTCTGGGAACGAGTGGGAAACTCTCCTTTCTTTGTTAAAATGCCATTTACTTGGAGGCTATTACAGGCATGCAGAGGTGAATGAATTTTAATTGTGGGTTTTCCTAGCACATTTGTACAGATTTAAACATCATTATTACCTCGGTCTTCAAATGGATGTCACTGGTCTGATCTAGCCTATAGTGATGAATGTGTAAATAACACCGCCTAAACTGTTTATGCAAGAAACTTTTGCAAGTTATTTCCTATTATGAAAAATCCTTAGGTTGGGTGCTGGTGGCTCACACCTGTAATTGTAGCTACTCAAGAGGCTGAGTAAGATCTGAGGATCATGGTTCGAAGCCAGTCTGGGTAGGAAAGTCTCTTATCTGCAATTAACCACTCAGAAACCAGAAGTGGAGCTGTGGCTCCAAGTGGTAGAGTGCTAGCTAGCCTTGAGCACAAAGAGGACCAAAAATAAAAAGAGAGAGAGTTCTTGGTGGTTTTGTTGTCATTGCTTTTGTTTTTGTAGCAGTCCTGGAGCTTGAACTCAGGGTCCAGGCACTGTCCCTGAGGTTTTTTGCTCAAGGCTAGCACTCTACCACTTGAGCCACAGCTCTACTTTTGGCTTTTTTGGTGGTTAATTGAGATAATGGTTTCACAGATTCTCCTGCTCTGGCTGGCTTTACACGTGATCCTCAGATCTCAGTCTCTTGAGTAGCAAGGAGTCCTTGGCATTTTTAATGTATTCATAGGAAAGTATAACCCAAATAGTAAGGATGAATAGTATTGGCTTAATCTGATTCTTTAAGGAAAAAGAGAGCAGACAGGAAGAGGGAGGATCTCCAAGCCAGAGCCTCAGCACCTACCTGCCACCAGTGGTCATCGTCCCCTTGGGGCTTCTTTGGAACCACTCCAGTTCTGAACCACAGCTTACCATGGATGTCCAGGGCCCAGAGAGTGTGCTGGTCCCCAAGAGTAATGCAGACAGGCTCCAAAGCTTGCCTTTCACTGAAAGTGAGCAAGAGCACACCAGAGTCAGTCCCCTTAGTAGGCGGAGGGTCAACTCCCCGAGAGTCTCTGGGAGGCTTGGTGTGGGGAAGAAATATGTTCCTACTCACAGGAGAGGAACATCAAGTGCCAAGGGAGGAGGTATGAGTTTGAGAGACACTAGTGTGCAATATAAACTGTCCAGACATGTGGCAGCTTTTGAAAGACATACTGAAGGCCCAGAACAACAGGAACAACAGAAAACCACCTAAGGCCCAGGGGCCACTCCACTGCTCTCTGTCTTTCCCCAAGGAAGTGCAGCTGTCCCTGAACACAGTTCCCTCTCTGTTGGGTCTGGCCTTACCTCCCCATCTCGGGGTGTCCTTGGCAGCTTCAAGGCTTGGTGGTGGCTTCCTCTGGCATGCTGCCACCCCAATCCCTGCGGGCAGTCAAAGCTCTTGATGCTATACTCTCCTTGTCTTGTTTAGAATCCTCTGTCCTAAGTGGTATTTGTTGGTTAGGTGGCTCCCCAGATTGGCAGATGAAGGCAGGGCTGCCTCTTGGCCACTTTGGTACACTCAAGCCACTCCCAGGGGCTCCCTGATTGTTCACTGCCTGGCTAAGTCCATCCTCATCTGATTTTTCTAAGGACTGATTTTTTTTTTTTTTTATTAGTCCTGAGGCTTGAGCTCAGGGCTTGGGTGCTGTCCCTGAGTATTTGTGTTCAAAGTTAGCACTCTACCAACAGCACCACTTCCATCCTTTTCTGAGTAGTTTATTGGAGATAAAGAGTCTCAAGGATTTTTCTGCCTCCTGAGTAGCTAGGATTACAAGTGTGAGCCATCAGTGCCCAGCTTAAGGACTAATTTTGAGTAGTAAAAGGAAAACAAGTTACAGGCTCAGAGATCCACCTTCACAGACCAGATGAAGATAGAAAAAATAATTAAAACTACACCACCATAGATTCTCAACAGGACTGCACAGAGACACTGTGAAAAGTCTCTGATGCTCAGGGCCTGTATACAAGAACAGCTATGTTTGTCAAAGTGAGCTCTGGCCTGACAGCCATTCTGCTGGCCCAGGTGGGAACATGTCCCCAGAACTAGACTGCTGACACCTTGAGAGAACTTGTATCAACATAAGACCTGCGGGTGTTGTGGAGAGTCATGCTGATAAAACACCTTGGTGCGTACCTGGCGATGTCACACTTCCACTGCTCCCCCTCGGGACAGAAGCTGCTCACACCCTCTCGATACAGGAGGGCCCTCTGCTCTGTCAGGGCCCACACCACGCTGTTGCGGGCGGTGATCTGGGAGAGCGGGTACGGACAGTCCACTTTCACAGCTCGGGCACAGGGGCGATCCACACTGAGACCTGCCCGCCACAGGGGAAGGAAACCAAAGGCTCACCATCAGCACTTCTTTTGTTTTTAATTTATTTTGGTACCATTCCTGAGGCTTGAAGTCAGGGCCTGTGTGTTCTTCCTGAGCTGCTCTGCTCAAGGCTAGTGCTCTACCACTTGAATAATAGCTCCAGTTCTGGTTTTCTTGGTGGTTAACTAGAGCTGAGAGTCTCATAGACTTTCCTGCATAGGCACCTGACTGCCATCAGCATTTGAAACCACGGGGTATGCATTCTTATTTTTTAGTATTTTACTATCTAATGAATTCCTTTTCTTTTTAAGGTTGAAGCAACAAAAAAGGGTAAATTCTACTTTGATGTCACAATCTATATGAGACTGTTTTAGACATTCTTTGGAAATTAAAGGAGTATCATTTGACGTGGCTTAAAGTTTAGAAGGTGCTTTGAAACTGGAAAGCTGAGGCAAGACAGCCCGCTCCACCCCCACCCCCACATCCACAGGGAAAGCCTTCTGCCAGGAAGCTGTGTTGGCCAGTTGCTGCTGCTGGATCCTCTAGCCCTCTTCTGCAGAGCAGCTCTGAAGACTAGCTCCTCTCTCCTAGGCTTCACCAAATGAAGTCTGAGGTCCGCTAGAGTGCCTGTAGTGCAAGGCTGTGGTGGGACCAGCGCTCCAGGGCTCCCTCCCTCCCTGGTCTTTTTGTGGCCTATCAGCAATGTATGTCTATGAGCTGAAAGGCTACTTCTAAAGGAGCTGGCAAAACAAGACTGCCTCAGCTTGCAATTGGGTCTTAGTAGTATAATCACAAAAAGCACCCATCATAAACCACAGATGGTTCTTACCTAGTGGACTTCTTGTTCAAACTCAAGCCCACTGCCCTACTGAGGAGTTGGGAGGGCACCTGGCTCCTCATCCCCAGGCCCCAGTGCCACCTCCTCGTCACGCCATGACCTAATCTGAAATGTCCTGGAAGCCAGATATGCAAGTGAGCTGCCAGAGCTATTTTCAGTGGAGAGAAGACACGGAACTGGGCCGGAGGCCAGCACTAGCACATGGCCATGAAGCAAGCATGGCTGCCCTCAGGGCTGGAAGTTCCTCCATACCTGGGAAGGAGTCAAACAGCCAAGGCCTTCAATCCCGAGAACCATTCCCATGATGGGTCATATGAGAAATTGTTCTCTGAATCAGCAATATTAAATGGTTGGAAGATGGATCTTTACATAAGCCTAATATGACCATTAGACAACTCAAACAGAACTTCTGCCCCCAGCCCTTCCTAGTCCTGTCGATCACGCTACTGATGGCAAACCATTTCCCATGTGTGCACAGTAAACAAACACTGACTCATTACAGTTTGTTTCTAATAAACAAGTCCCACTGTGCCACTTCTAGCAGCTAAAGATTTCCCTAAGGGCAGTTTCCTAGGACAAGCTGAAGTGCTATTTAGGGAAAATTATTTTCACCTGACCCATATGTAAACAAGTGTGTAAGTGTTGAGCTTTGGCTTGGCTGGAAAAAAAATTCAGTCACTTAAATCTTAGGGTGAAATGATTTCTAACATAATTTCTTTAATTTCTAGCAATACTGGGATTTGAACTCAGGGCCTCATGTTTCCTGGGCAGGTGCTTTACCAGTTGCGCTATACCTCCAGACTCCTATCATCATTTCTATTATTCTTTCCTCAAAGGCTACACTACACGATTGGCTATGTGATGGTTAGCTGTGATTCTACTTTTGTACCTCATGAAAAACCATATTAATTCCTGCTCTAAATCTGTGCCAGACTGTGCTACTACTGTTAGAGCAGCAAGAAACTGCTAATACATTCCATGGCAAACACTGTCTTTCTAGAACCTGTTTAAAATTCTAATTGGTTTTGAGCCTCTGAATTTGTGACTGTTTGAAGTATGTGGTTAGCAGAGCAGATGTGGCAAGAGGCAAAGTGGCCTGTGGGGCTGACCCTACCTGTCTGCAGGTACAGGTCTCCATTGGTCCTGACGATCCAGGCTGTGTCGTCACTCAAGGCCACGAATACTGCCTGAGGCAGCGCTTCATACCAATGCCGCTTCCCCTTGATGGTGACTTTTCCACAGGCGAAGGCACGGTTCGATTTCTGTTCAATCTTCCAGAGAAGAGCTCCTGTGGTAATAAAAACTATAATCACTACCAACAAAGACTGAACTTACTATGCAGAGACATTGTTCTAGGCACTGTGAGGGTCAGACTCCTAAATCACACTCTGTAACTTCCTCGTCACGGTGCCGCGGCTTGCACTTCTGCCAGCACCGCAAAGCTGTGTGAATCTGGGCATCATCACACCCCTCATCTTCCTAACCTGTGAAATGAGTCATCTCCACCTTCCCGGGCTGATCTAAAGGCTGGGGGTGAAGAGATCTGTGCCCTAGCAGTGGGGGCTGGGAAAAGCAGTGATGACATCATCAAGCGGATGAGGTTGAGGGCCCAAATAGACACAGTGTGACACAATTGTTTGTCCGAGGCTTGGCTAGGGACCACTTCTGGAGCAGCTAAACAGCAGAGCTGCATCTAAGCTAGGTAGAGTTCTGACAAACAAATGTAGGAGGGGAGGCAGGAAGAGGAAGGCAGGGGAGAGCACTGTAGATGGAGGCCAAGGCAAGCAATCACCTTGGCTGACATGAGCAGAGCTGGACCACAGGGTCTGCTGAGTGGCTGCTCCTGTGTACCCCCTACTCCGAACAAGACATGGTACAAGCGCTCTGGGAGCCCCTGCAGACATGAATCCTGAAGGATACTACCTCAGCTGAGAATGTTAATGTCACTGAGACATCTGCAACCACAGCAATGAGGGACTAATGAAACAGTTGGGAAAATACAAAGTAATTAAGACAAGAGAGAGAACCAAAGTTTCTAAGTAACTAGGGAGATGAACTCCTAGGTAAAAAAGGTAGAAACAGGGGAAAAAATGAAGACATGTGATCATATCACACAGTAATGGAGGGTTATTATTTCTATAGCTCAGCCTGTCTCCAGGGAGCAGTGAAAAGAAAGAAAACAAAATAATCCTGAAAAAAAAAAAAACACCCTCGTATTTTCTTCTTTTGAACAAGAGTTTGGGTTTTCATTTTTCTTTTTTACTCAAAGCTGGAGGTGGGAACCAGTACCTTTGCACACTAGGCAAGCACACTCTGGATTCTTGTTAGCACACTGGAACAGAAGCTGGACAAGGCTGAATCTATGGCTCTAGACCTGTCTCCTGAAACTTCATTGTGAACTTTCCTTAATTCACCATTACCATGTAAATATAAGTTTAGTGACACTGACAAACAGAAATACATGTAGCTTTTATAAGGGTGAAATATGTTAATAGTACCCAAGAACCTTCAAAACTCAAATTATTTATAAGCTTACAAAAATGTGTTCAAATAGTATCACTGCAATTAATTAGCAAAAAGGGCTGGAAGTTGTGGTACATGCCTGCAAGCCCAGCTACTTGAGAGGTGCAAGTAGGAAGACCTATGCCCAAGGAAAGCTCAGGAAGAAGCTTAGAGACAAACTAAAACAAAAAGGCTGTGTATAGGCTCATGTGGTAAAGTACCTGCCTAGCAACTACTGAAAGGCCCTGAGTTCAACCCTTAATGCCATCAAACCAAGACAAAACAACAACAAAAACTAAAATAAGGAAGAATAAAAAGGCACTCAAGTTGAGCACCCATCAGAGTATAACATCAAAGGAAATGAATCCTGGGAATTGAAGAAGGTCCCCCAGCCCACAGGAAGGCCCATGTGCATCAGGAGACCTGATGGGAGATAGCTGGGACTAGGAGCAGGAAGCCAAGGAGGCAAACCTGAAGGGGAGACCGCCACCTGCTGGACAGCATCTTCAAACTTCTGCCAGCGTAGCCCAGCGCCAGGCAGTGCACTGCAGAACAGGCCACCTTTGTAGTCCAGGCACCAAATATACTTCTCAGACACCGCCAAGCTGAGTATGCCATAGCCAGGACCCGAGTAGCCCATCCAGCTCTCTGCAAACTAACAAGGAGAGAGTGGTAAGTTCTGTGGCAAGTGGCATAGCTGCATTTGTCATACTGTTGTCAACAAGGAAAGTGGGCAGAATGCTGAAAATTATACAGCTGAACAGCTCTTTGAGAAGCCTTGCTGCCCCTACTCTTTTATTCTACCTCTGGGACAGAGCCGTGGTTCCCTGGAAAAGGCTGTGATATCCTGGGATAACATTTTTCATATGGTAATATCCTTCCACAGTAGTGCTCAAAGCTCATGAACTTTTATGATCTGGTTGGACTTTAACCTTGATCTTTTGTTCTCTGCTTCTTGAGTAGCTAGGATTACAGGCCTGAACCACCACACCTACCTAGCACTGGATTTTTTATTTTTATTTTTGGTCAGTCCTGGGGTCTGAACTTAGGGCCTAGGCACTGTCTGTGAGCTTTTTTCTCAAGGCTAGCCCTCTACCACTTGAGCCACAGCGCCACTTCCAGCTTTTCCTGTGTATGTGGTACTGAGGAATGGAACCCAGGGCTTCATGCATGCAAGGCAAGCACTCTACCACTAAGCTACCTTCCCAGCCTCGTATTGGATATTTACGATCTGGCTTCATTCTATGGCACACTTTACTTTAAACATGGAGTCCTCAACACGCTTTGCATGTGAGCTGATTTTCTGAATGTCTAAATGCAGCAGATGTGCTAGGAGAACTGCACCATCAGTGTCTTATTTTTCCTATACTTCTGCAAGCACTGTTCCAACCTTCACACTCAAGAGTATCTTGTGGGAACTGCTGGTAGAAGGTTGGCTGAAGACAATGAATTTTGTTGACTAAAGTTTTACTGCTAGTTCTTTTTCCTTTTTGGGGGGCTGGTTCTGAGGCTTAAATGCAGGGTCTGGGCATAGTCCCTGAGCTCTTTTGCTCAAGGTTAGCACTCTAACACTTGAGCCATAGCTCAACTTCCAGCTTTAAATTTTTTGTTGTTTTTTGTCTGTCATGGGGCTTGAACAGAGGGCCTGGGCGCTGTCCCTGAGCTTTTTCTGCTCAATGCTAGCACTCTACCACTTTGAGCCACAGCACCACTTCCAGTTTTCTGGTGGTTAACTGGAGATAAGAGTCTCACAGACTTTCTTGCATGGGCTGACTTTGAACCTTAATCCTCAGTTCTAAGCCTCCTGAGTAGCTAGGATTACAGGTATGAGCCACCAGCACCTGGTTCACTTCCAGCTTTTTGGTGGTTAACTTAAGATTCTCATGCCCCCCCCCCCTTTTTTTTTGCCAGTCCTGGGTCTTGAACTGAGAGTTTGAGCATTGTTGGTGGATTTTTTCTTTCTTTCTTTTTTGTTCAAGGCTAGCACCCTACTATTTGAACTACTGAAGCTCCACTTCCAGCCTTTTCGGTGAACCGGAGGTAAGTGTTTCACAGACTTTCCTGCCCAGGCTGACTTTGAACTGTGATCCTTAGATCTCAGCCTCTTGAGCAGCTAGGAATTCAGATGTGAGCCACTGACAAGTAGAGGTAAGATTCTTTGAACAACAACAACAAAATCAAAGCTAAATACACTTTAACAAATTTCTAAAAATGCAAATGAAATCAACCTATTTGCACAAATAAAGATGTTAAGTGTTTCAAAGAAACACCTTGATTTGCTCACTGTGGCAAGCCATAGCCTCCTCCCCCACTCCCTTAAAACTCCACAAAAAGTTGAGCTTTCCAGCTCCCTGGAGCAGGACAGGCATACTTCACCTAAGGAGGAAAAAACTAGTGCTGCTCAGGACTCTCTTAAGAAAAACAAACAGAAAACAACCTTAGTTACATCTCCCACATACCTGGTCTGACTTGAGCAGAGCAGTGTCGTCAGCACCGGGCTGACCCAGATCCTGCAGAGCGTGACTAGTTCCAAGCTCTGCCACGCTTGTCTCTGAGGATGAAGATGGGAGCCCCTGAGCATAGATGTCTTCATCATCACTGGACGCCAAGGCCTGGTCCTGGGAAGGCTGCTCCAGCCAAGGCTCATGGGTGCTGGCCACCAAGGCAGAAGTCAGAGGGGTCAGCTGACTCCCCACCACTTCACATTCCAGAGCCAATGGTGCTTTCTGGCCTGTGTCTTTGTTGTCAGGGAGCGCATGCCAGGAGTTTGAGCCGAGGAGGTCAGGGGCATCCATCTGGGCCATGGCGTCCTGGTCTTGGTTTGCCTCCTCAGTGCTGCCACCATTGGCGGGGGCCCCAGGCGGCCACTGCTCAGCAGTTGGAAGCCAGCTGAGGCAAGAAGGCACCATACACAAGTCCAGGAGGGGGCCCTCGGAAGTGCTCTGGAGTTCACTGGGCTCCCCCTTCTCGACCTCATGCGCTTCGGCAGAGCTGTTTGGGTCTCCGAAGGGCACCAGTAAGTGGTCTGCTGTGTCATCGGTAGGACCAGGATCCTCTTCCAGTCTTGTGACGTCACCTGCAGCCACACCTTCCCTCGGGAGTGAGGATGAGGGCGGCTCCACTTCGCACGTGTGAAGGTGCTGTACAGTGTCCGTTCTAGTGTTGTTCTCTTCCTGCAGTGCAGCAGGGGCACATCCTGGCACCTCCAGGACGCTGAAAGCCTCAGGGTCATTATTTTCCTGCGAGACACCATTCACCTCACCACTGAAGGTGCTTTCCGGGTCGGGAGACTCTGTGCTCAGCTGATCCAGGCTGCTGCCCAGGACACTGGAGGCCATGGACAGCAGGTCTGTGTGCAAGGACTGTGGGCTGTCAGCAGGAAATTCGGAGCACGGGGTCGAGTCCAAGGAACTGTGACAGGTGTTCTTGTTTCCACTTTCTAGTTTAAAATGAGAATATTAAAATAAGACACGATTTGACATAAATGGCAAGAAAACATGAAAAGAAAACTATTTTTTTTTTTGGCTTATGAAGAAAAACCTTCTGGTAGTATTAGGGTTTGAATGAAAAGCCTCACATCTCTCGTAGGCAAGTGCTTTACTACTTGAGCTATTCTGCCAGCCCCTTTCTATGTTGGTTACTTTCAAGATGAGGTCTCTCTTTATGCCGGGGCTGGCCTAGAGGAAGCCTACTTGTCATCTTTTGTCACTGGGATGACAGGCATGCACTACTGCATCCAGTCACTGGATGGGATGGAGTCTCATGAACTTTTATGGTCTGGCTGGCTTTGAATATCCTGATCCTTCAATCTCTGCTTCCCGAGTAGCTCAGATTACAGGCTTGAACTACCACACCTAGCTTGAACTGGATATTTTTGTTTTGCTTTGTTTTTTGGCCAGTCCTGGGGCTTGGACTCAGGGCCTGAGCACTGTCCCTGGCTTCTTTTTGCTCAAGGCTAGCACTCTGCCACTTGAGCCACAGTGCCACTTCTGGCCATTTTCTATATATGTGGTGCTGGGGAATCGAACCCAGGGCCTCATGTATATGAGGCAGGCACTCTTGCCACTAGGCCATATCCCCAGCCCTGAACTGGATATTTTTGATAGGGCCTTGCTTCTTGACCAGGCATATGCCTGGACTGAAACCCACCTGTTTTTCATTTCCGTCTGCAGTTGAAGTGACAGGGATGAGCCACTTCACCCAGCTGCAGGTTAGAAGGGCTACAAACAGCACAGAGGAGCCACCAGTGTGTATGACCAGTTTGCCTCAAACCATGATCCTCCTAATTTCAGCCTCTCTAGCTAGGATTATAATTACTTGACTGGCTCTTGTCTGAAAAAAATATTTCCCCCTGTATGTGCCCCCCCCCTTTTTTTTGCCAGTCCTGGGGCTTGAACTCAGGGCCCAAGCAGTCCCTGGCTTCTTTTTGCTCAGGGCTAGCACTCTACCACTTGGGCCACAGCACCACTTCTGGCTTTTTCTATATATGTGGTGCTGAGGAATCGAACCCAGGGCTTCACGTGTACGAGACATGCACTCTATACCACTAGGCCATATTCCCAGCCCCTATACGTGCCTTTTATTTATTTAGCCAGTCCTGGGGCTTGAACTCAAGGCCTGAGCACTGTACCACTTGAGCCACAGCACCACTTCCAGCTTTTTCTACATATGTGGTGCTGAGGAATTGAACCCAGGACTTCATATATGAGGTGAGCACTTTAGCACTAGGCCATATTCCCAGCCCACGTGCCTTTTATTTTAAAAAAAGGTATTTTAAATGAAGGAGGTGAAGAATGAGTCTCTTAAATACAAATGATCCCAATAAAGGGATGTTATATATTGATACAAGTATCATATTCACCTACTGATTCTGAGACACTCAGGAAATGCTAAGGAAGTGGAATGGAACAAAAGGGCATATTCGGCTGGGTCAGGGCCAATATTTTTTAATTATTAGAATTCTTAGACATGCATGCCTAGCAACTGCAAGGCCCTGAGTTCATTCCTCAAGACTGTTAAAAAAAAATGGCTGGGAATATGGCCTAATGGCAAGAGTGCCTGCCTCCTACACATGAATCTCTCGGTTCAATTCCCCAGTACCACATATATGGAAAACGGCCAGAGGGGGCGCTGTGGTCCAGGTGGCAGAGTGCTGGCCTTGAGCGGGAAGAAGCCAGGGACAGTGCTCAGGCCCTGAGTCCAAGGCCAAGGACTGGCCAAAAAAAAACCCAAAGACTGTTAAAAAATGTTTAGGAATCTGATACTCAATTTCCTTTAATACCACAGTAGCTAGAGAACAGAGTAAAAAATTCAAATGTCAACACAAAAATGTCCCATCTGTACACCAATGTAAGTCTTATCTCATGACTTTCCAAATCCATGTTTATGGACTCTCTGGTCTAGTAAATAGCATACATGCCTAAGGCAACATTCTTAATTAAAAAGACAAATGACTACAAAAGCATACTTGTAAAACTATTTGGTGTAAACCAACTGAACAACTCATAGGAGGAGAGGGAAAAGGGGGAAAGGGGAATGAGGGAGGAGGTAACAAACAGTACAAGAAATGTATCCAATGCCTAACGTATGAAGCTATAACCTCTGTGTACATCACTTTGACAATAAATAAGAAAATTTAAAAAAATAGAAACTAGGAAAAATAAATAAATAAAAAGAATGAGGGCTGGGAATGTGGCTTAGTGGTAGAGTGCTTGCCTAGCATGCAGGAAGCCCTGGCTTCAGTTCCTCAGTACCGCATAAACAGAAAAAGCTGGAAGTGGCTCAGTTGCTCAAGAGATAGAGGGCTAGCCTTGAGCAAAAGCTCAGGGACAGTTCCCAGGCTCCAAGTTCAAGCCCCAGGACTGGCAACAAAAAGAATGGACTCAGACTACAAGGAGGGCATGATAGACAGATGAAATGTTCTGCAATCATTCCAATCTTACAGAGGGGCTTTGTGTGTGTCTGTGTATTCTTCATTAGTTTGGAGACACTTTTTACAGTGAAATTCCTCTGGGAGGAATGTGTTCATTTTCTAAAGGCCTCTACTTTTCCCCGAGTGGGTAAGTGGCCATTCAATGAGAAGCAGGTGTCCTACCCGAGCACACGTGTATGTCTATCTCCAAAGGGCCTAGGCAAGCTACACAAGCCACACGAGCCAGCGGATACTCAGCCATGGAGACTACCTGTCCTTCTCTTCTTTTTCTTCTTCACTTTGATAGGTTTCACAACAAGTTCCTGGTCAAAATCTTCTGAGCTGATGACACTGAACCTCTGGGAGGAGGGCTGGCTGCCTTTGCCCAGCTCGGGGCCTGGCTGAAGGCCAGGTGGCAGCAGCCCTGAACCGCTGTCTGTGGAGTTGAGTGAACTGCTCCTGCTCCGGGGCTCACTGACCACAGAGCTTGCCAAAGAAGAACCTCGGAGTCTTGTCTCAGACACTGCAGTTCCCAGTGGCTTCTCCAGACGCTGCATGTGTGCTTGTTCTGAACATCGTGACATCTCCAGACCATCTCTCACTGAGGAAGAAGAAGAGTTCACATTCACTACCGATTATCCCAGGGAAAGTCAGCGTGTGCTTATCCAGGCTGCTAGTCCTAAATAGCAAACAGCACAGAAGACCCAAGGCTCCCACCTGATAAGGAAATGAGAAATTCTAAATTTTACAGAAACAAAATTCAACTACACAGAGATTTAAGTGGTTTTCATTTTCTAGGAAGCTCATATATCAAAATCCATAAAATAGTTCTCATAAATACCACTAGATAGGAATACCCCCTAGGCATAAAATTCTTGAGAAAGGAGAGATGTCTGTATAAAAAGGGTTTCATTATGCTTCATGCTTACATTATTACTTCAAAATGCCTCATGGGCTTGTTTGGAGGTGGCAGTTAAGGACTGCAGTCCTCCTCCGAGGGAGACAGTCAACCTCCAAGAGCATGGGAGAAGAAGGGACATCCGCCTAGCCAGCCAGATCAGCTGCATCAACCCGGCCCTCAACAAATGATGTGACACATCTCAGCCACATTGCCCTCCTGTACTCAAAGGGCATGCGAAAACTACATGCGTACTAGGAGCTTCAAGGAGGAAAGATAACTTTCTACTAGAACAAACTCAAGATGGGGTTAAGAAAGCTGGTATCAATGCAAGCAGATTGCAAAGTGATGGAACACAAGTCTCCATACTCAGTCCTTGTGATGTGCTTATGTCTTTGTCCCTTCCTCATAGTGGTTCTTAATTGTTGTTGTTGTTTTTTACCAGTCCCGGGGCTTGGACTCAAGGCCTGAGCACTGTCCCTGGCTTCTTTTTGCTCAAGGCTAGCACTCTACCTCTTGAGCCACAGTACCACTTCTGGCTTTTTCTGTGTATGTGGTGCTGGGGAATTGAGCCCAAGACTTCATGCATGCTAGGGAAGCACCCTACCACTAAGCCACATTCCCAGCTGCCCAGAAAACAGAAAAACTATGCATGGTGGTGCACACCTGTAATTCCAGCACTCTGGAAGCTAAAGCAGAGAATGGTGAACCATCCACCCAGGGCTATACAATAATATGTGCCTATGTGAATTACAGAACAAAAGTCGAAAGAATCAAGATCCCACAAGGATTGACCAATGAGAGTTTCAGATGTTCTGAAGACTTATGCAAATCTGCCATTGGAGCATTCACCCATGTACTGTCTTAGTCCCTTTCACACAGGGAAACAGCCCTAATTGTGAGATGCCTGACATAACCCTTCAGGCGGGTAAAGCCTGAGTTGTAAAGCCTCCAAATGCCCCTGGCTAGTTTTCCCTTATAAATGGCAGTGTCCATGCCCCAGTACCTCGCACACAGAGCTCTTCAGATGGACACAAACCTATCGATGCTAGTCCTTCAGGCCTGCTCGAAATTCTTATAATGTTCCTGTCTCCCTTTAAGAAAAAGATTTCATTTTCTGTGCAGGAAACAGATACAATATCACCGGATCCTTCCAAACCAGCAATTGTAGCCTGTTAAGATAAACAAAGAAATAAAAGCATGAAACCAGGCAATAGTAACAGTTGAAAGTATTAAGAAACTTATGTAAGACTGCAAATAAATCAGATGGCAGCTGGACTTTGTTACAACTTTCTGAAATTGCTTCAGAAATTGACACATCTATAGTCAGGCGTTATCTGGCAGATGTGACCTAGAGTTGCACAAGGTGTCAGGAAGCTGAGTGACAGGCTCTACTGTCCAGCAGAGCCTCTCCCACCTCTCAGCTACTCTATGCTCTGAGGCCTCCATATGCCATGGAGTGCAAACTTCCTGGCAGGGCAGGAAGGGGCCTCAGCCTGTTACCCCTGGCTCCACCATACCTTACATGCACAGAATGTGCCAGTCCAAACCCCAGCCTCCCTCCTCTGTGCTTGGGCTCTGTCCAGACGCCTTTCCTATCCTGGGGGAGTTCCAAGTTCATCAGGAAGAAGTCCCTGACAAACTCCTCCTTGACAATGCGCAGGGTCCCCGCGAGTCCCCAGCACTATGTGGCACGTCTCCCTTGTGCTGGACGTCAGTGCCCCGGGTCATGTGCTCTCCTGCAGGGGAGACTAGGGTGCCTGCAGCTCATGGTTTCTGAACAATATGAAAGGGGAGGGAAGAGGCCTCCACCTGACAAATAGCAGCATACAAGACGTCTCACACTGACCCAATTGTTGTTTTCCAGCCAATAGTGTAAACAAGAGACCAGTTCACTGTAGAAGATAGAGCCAAGTTCTCTGTTAATGTTCAGATAACCAGGCAAATGGTTAGAACAAAACAGTAGTTTCTGAAGGCTGCCAATCATGGTGCCCTGAGGTACAGGCTCGGATAGCAGCTGGCAGTATCTGTTCAGACAGCCGGTTACAGATCTCCCTGCCTATGGAATGAAGTTACTACATCTATTGGGGAAGCACTGGGGAAGTACTCAGATGAAAAGGACTTGATGCTACCTACCACTTGGCAAGTGCAAAGGATCCTGGAAAAGAGAAAAAGTTCTCCATCAATAGGGAAAGAGTATAAAAAATATCTTTTGAAATAGCCCTCACTAAAAGAATGAACACAGGCTTCACATGTACCAAACCAGTAGTACAGACATGGCTGATAATTGTAGTTGAGGAGGTTTCAGTGAAGATCATAAACTTGTTTTCTGATGATAGGTATGACATAAAAACCTTTGGTCGGGCTGGGAATGTGACTTGGCAGTAGAGGGCTTGCCTAGCACGCATGAGGCCCTGGGTTCAATTCCTCAGCAGCACATAAGCAGAAAAAGCCAGAAGTGGCGCTGTGGCTCAAGTGGCAGAGTGCTAGCCTTGAGCAAAAAGGAGCCAGGGACAGTGCTCAGGCCCTAAGCCCCAGGACTGGCAAAAAAAAAGCAACCTTTACTTTCTGTAGTGAGGCTATGCCACAGGCTTCCAGAACCTACATGGAGGAAACTAAGCAGTATGGGCCTGGTCTGGATTTGGGGGGAGTGAGACAAGACAAAGGCTCTGAAATTGAAGAGGTTTAAGGCTCAGAATGTCTCCAAAGGTGACCTTCAAGATTTAAGAAATTGTTTTGTCATGACTTACTAATGATGATAAAAAGTTGCCCAAGACGTATCATTAAGTTTAAAGAAGAAAATGTAGAAAAGAACCAAAATAATGTAGCTTTATCTACCTGGGCCTGCGATGGTTATTCTAGGAGTTACTGTTTCTGCCACAATTCATTGTCATTGACTGTGCTCAAAGTAATTTGGCAGCCAGAAAATACATAGGTCCAGGAGACAGGGGTGGAGCTCAACATGCACGAGGTTCCCCGAGTACAATCCCCAGTACAGCACCCTAACCCCCAAAAGAGAAAAACATGACCCAAACAGACTACAAAGAATGCACATCGAGGCTGGGGATATGGCCTAGTGGCAAGAGTGCTTGCCTCGTATACATGAGGCCCTGGGTTCGATTCCCCAACACCACATATACAGAAAATGGCCAGAAGTGGCGCTGTGGCTCAAGTGGCAGAGTGCTAGCCTTGAGCAAGAAGAAACCAGGGACAGTGCTCAGGCCCTGAGTCCAAGGCCCAGGACTGGCCAAAAAAAAAGAATGTACATCATTTTTGCTCAAATATAAAAAAAAAACCAAACAGAAAAAAACCCACCTAATTCCTTAGCAAAGCTAGGATTATGACTATCAAAAGCACTTTATTTATTTAGTGTATTTATTCATTCTTTGGTGGTACTGGGATTCGAACTCAGAGCCTTGTACTAGTTTACTAGGCAGATTCTGCTACTCGATCCATGCCCTTAGCCCATTAACTTTAGCTATCTTTTTTGATAGGGTCTCAAGTTTTTTGCCTCAGGACAGCCTCCAACTGGGACCTTCCTACCTGTCTCCACTATAGCTAGAATCACAGGTGTGTATCATGCCCAGCCTGCTGGCTGAGATGGAATCTGTTTGCCTAGACTGGTCTGAGATTTCTATCCTCCTCATCTCTGCCTCCCAGTAGCTCTATTATGGGCTTGAGCCACTATGCTCAACAAAAGTAGATACTTCTCAAATCTACAAAAATTTCTAAACCTTCATTTGATTTCTTTGGATCAAAGGAAAATAGAAATCACTGGTATTGATACTTCTCTCACCATTCTGAGAGCCCAGGGGCAGAACATGCTCTTGCCTTCTGATCCCTTCATGTACCTGGTTGACGGTGTCCAGAAGATAGATACTGTACTCATTCCAACTCAACACCCAGCCTTCTCGAAAGAAACATGAGACGAGCCCCAGGTGTTTCTCAGGTGAGCCGCAACTCCCACTGTCGGAGGATTCCAGCCTCGGGTAGAGCTCAAAAGGTGTGATTCCTCCAGCAAAGACATCCTTTAAGATAAATGTGGCTTGGACAGTGCCATAGACATCAGCCTTCCACAGGCGGAGTCCAGGCCGGGACGCATACAAGGTTAGATCACTTTGCTTACACAGCCCTGGTATAAAACAAGCACCAAATTTCCCAGTACTAAAATTGGGAGAAAAAGAAGAGAAAAAACAAAAAAAAAACAAAAACAGGCATGAACTGATTTAAAGTGATATCACTGTTAATCCCTGATACTAACTATAATAATTTATGGGCTAAGCAAGGCCTGATTTCAAACTCCAGTACCATCAAATAAATATAAATTAAGTTTTGGCAAACACCAAACAATTATTTTCCACCTCTCCTAATGTTTACACCCACCCCAACCCCCCACCTTTACCTCATGCCCCTGCTCCCATCTTCAAAGTGGCTGCACCCTGAGCACACACCCCGGTTCCCTGGGAAATCACTCAGTGAGTACCTGCCATGGTTCACCTGTGCACAGAATTTGTTATTCCTCTAACCCTCACAACTCCATTACGCAGGGTTGTTGTTTTTTTTAATTTCTGAATTTTTTTTTGGGGGGGGGGAGGAAGCAGTCCTGGGTCTTGGAGTCCTCTGGGCCTAGACACTGTTTCTGAGCTTTTGTGCTCAAGGCTGGTGCTCTACTACTTGAGCCATAGCTCCACTTCAGCTTTTTGCTCATTAACTGGAAATAAGAGTTTCACAGCCTTTTCTTGCCAAGACTGGCTTCAAACCATGATCCTCAGATCTCAGCCTCCTAAGTAGCTAGGATTACAGGCGTGAGCCACTGGCATCCAGCAATGAAGCAGTTATTACATTCCAGTTTTACAGAAGAGGAAACTGAGGCAAGAAGGTGACAAGGCCAGGGCTGTCCCTGCAATCTCTGCTCCGAAATTCAGTCCCTTCCAACCTCTGATGGCCATAATCACTCCAACTTCCTCAACGAACAAGCTAATAGCCACTCATCTATGCTGTTAATCATTCAGAATGCCCCAACCCAATCCAGAACATCTCAGTAACTTCCAGTCCCCAGGCTCAATATTGCTTTCTTTTAAAATCATGAAATTTCTGACATATGCAGGAGAATATGTATAATAAAAGTTATGAAGTCTAGTGGACTACCCACCCAGAAACCCATCTTCCAACTCAGGAACAGTCACTGCACCACAGATCCACTCAGTGCTCTGGCCTCCTGTCCCCCACTGTTCTGGCTGTGATTACTAAACTGAACTATGTCATATTTCCTTGCCTTTCCTGATTCATTTATTCACATATTCTATGTTCCTAAATTCTAAATAATTTAGTCTCTCATTTTTATTTAAAAAATGATATGACGCCATTTGGATACTTTGGCAAACCTTTTTTCATTTAACATTAAGTTTCCAAAAATTATCCTTGATAAAAAGAAGCTATAGCCAGGAACCAGTGGCTCATGCCTGTAATCCTAGCTGCTTAAGAGATCTAAGGATCATGGGTAAATGCTATCTTGGGCAGGAAAAGTCTGTGAGACTCTCATCTCCAACTAGCTACAAAATGCCAGAAGTAGGCCAGGAGTTTGGCCTACTGGTAGAGTGCCTTGCCTAGAATGCACGATGCCCTTCGAATCCTTGGTACCACAAATACAGAAAAAAGCTGGAAATGGCGCTGTGGCTCAAGTAGTAGAGTGCTAGTCTTGAGCAAAAAAAAAAGCTCAAAGACAGTGCCCAGGGCCTGAGTTCAAGCCCCATGACCGACAAAAAAAAAAAAAAGCCAGAAGTAGAGCTGTGGCTCAAGAGGCAGAGCGCTGCTTTGAGCAAAAGAGCTCAGGGACGGTGCCCAGATTCTGAGTTCAAGCTACAGTACAAGGACAAAAAAAAAGCTGTAGCACTCATTTACTCTTCTGTCTGTTCCAGTATTGGGGCTTGAACTCAGGGCCTGTGCTCACTCAGGCTTTTTGATCATAATTGGCCTTCTATCACTTGATTCCTAACTCTAGTTCTGGCTTTTTGCTGGTTAGTTGGAGACTCCTGACTCTAGCTGGGCTGGTTGAATCAAGAGCTCAGGTCTCAGACTGCTGAGTAGCTAGGAGTACAGGTGTGATCCACCAGCATCTCACTGCACTTTTGTTTTGTTTTTTGCCAGTCTTAAGCCATGAACTCAGGGCCTGAGCACTGTCCCTGGCCTCTTTGCTCAAGGCTACCACTCTTAACACTTGAGCCACAGCACCATTTCCAGCTTTTTCTATATATGTGGTGCTGGGGAATCGAACCCAAGGCTTCATGTATATGAGGCCACACTCTTGCCACTAGGCCATATTTCCAGCCCCTGCACTTTTGTTTTTGCACTTTTATTTTGATTGTTCTATAGTCCACAATTTATTCACTCTTGTTATGGGTACCTGAGTTATTAATTCTTTCACTTCTTCATGCATGGGCCTAAGAATTTGTCAAGAGTACAACTACTGGATTGTTGAGTAAGATTACGTGCAAATTTAAAAGACAACTGCATTAGATTCATGTCTGTAATCCTAGCTACTTGACATCAGGCGAACTATGGTTCAAAGCCAATCCAGGCAAAAAGTTTTTGAGATGCCCCCACCTTAATAACTGGGTGGCTCACGCTTTTTATCCTATGTTTAGAAGGCAAAAAACAGCAAGATCACAGTCTAGACCAACCCAAGCAAAAACTGGAAAGGCTATTGGAATAGTAACAAAAAGCAAAAGACTTAGAGGCTCAAGTAGTACAGCACCTAACTAGCAAAGAGGCCCTGAGTTCAAACCTCAGTACTGTCAAAAAGACAATTGTGGTTGGGCGCTGATGATTCACACCTGTAAACGTAGCTACTCAGGAGGTTGAGATCTGAGAATCCTGGTCTGAAGCCAGCCCTAGCAGGAAAGTCTGTGAGACTCTTATCTCCAGTCAACCACCAGAAAACTGAAGTGGAACTATGGCTCAAAATGGTAACTAGCCTTGAGCAAAAGAGCTCAGGGACTGTGCCCAGGCCCTGAGTTCAGGCAGGCCCCATGGTCAAAAAAAAAGACAATCACAAACTTTCTTCCTTGAGTTGATACCAGTCTCTACTCTCCAGCAACCTTCTAACTGCTTCACATCTTTGTCAATACAGAGACTTCTACTTTAAGATTTTTTTTTTTTTTGCCAGTCCTGACAGTGCTTGAGCCCTGTCCCTGGCTTCTTTTTGCTCAAGGCGAGCACTCTACTACTTGAGCCACAGCGCCATTTCTGGCCTTTTCTATGTGTATGCTGAGGAATCGAACCCAGGGCTTCATGTATGTGAGGCAAGCACTCTAACATCAGGCCATATTCCCAGCCCTTCCACTTTAAATTTAAGCATTTCTGCTCACTCCTAAACTTTATTATTCTCTAAAATATTTCTCAAGTTGTAGACAGTAGATAAAGACCTGGGCTCCATGTCCACACTGACATGTAAGAAATGCGAGGTGTATGCAGTTACTTCGCCTTCCCGGATCCTGCTTGCTACAGTGTAGAAGAATAAACAGCTCTGTCACTGAGGCTGAAGACTAAATGGAAAGTTTCCACAAAGCACCACCAGCAGGGCTGTGACACTCCAGGTCCTTGCATAGAAGCTCCTCTATTCCCATGGATTCCTCCTGAGGAATTCTCATTCCTCCTGAGGGCATTCTCATCATTTACCATCCCTCGAAGAGCTGCCCAACCCCATTGCCCCTAAGGCCCACCTCCCAGAGCCTCGAAGGTAGTTATTTGGGATGGGTGGGGTCTCTACATATTAATGTCTCACTAGGCCTCTTGGTGCTTGGGTAACTAAATCTGAGGAGGATATCATATATCAACTCTAGCTCTGGAATAAAGCTCAAGAGACTAGCCAAGAATGTTCTGGTAGCAAAGAGCTTTCCTGCCCTTAGTGGGTTTGTTCTGGAGAAATCTTCTAGGCAGAGGTGCCCAGAGAGTTCCAGCAAGGCAAACCATTGCTCCTCCTGCCTTTCCCATCAAGTGAGCCCCACCCCTTCCTCTGGTCCACCCTGGAGCCCCAGAGTGTACCACCAAAGCCACCATACCTGTCCCTTTTTGCGACTGCCCACCATGCTGGAATAAGGCAGCCCCTGGAAAGGAACTTTCAGCTTTCATCTCTAGCTAAGTCCTCTGCCGTGTGCTCCAGACCTGTGCATGGACACCTTCCTGATGCTCCCACACGGTTACCTCAGCATCAGGACTTCTAAAACCCAACTCCCCACGTCCACACCTCACACCTCCCATCTTCTCTTCTTGTGAACAGCCTTCCCACACCCCCATCTGTCTAGCTGCTTTAGCCAAGAAAACATGCCCAGTTGCTTTAGCCAAGAAAACAGGAACCTTGTTTCACTCTTTCCCTCCCTGGCACACTACATCCAATCCATTATCCAGCCTTGCCCTAATCCTTACCTCCCCACCTGCCCTTCAGTCTTCATGGCACTGACCCCAGAACAGCCTCTTCCTGGCCCTTCCTGTGGTCTCCAGCCATTATCCACACAGAATGAGGGTGATCTGGGAAACACACCTGTTTGTCTCCTGCCTAGGCTTCCACGATGCCTAGGGTCCATCAGGGTAACAGCAACCACTCCACTAGCTCATTTTATTCCAGTGCCCTAACATACCCACTTTTCTGCCATCCTGGGCACTTCTGGTTCTTTGGATATCCAAGCCATGGCCCAATGGGGTGCCTTGGCATCTGCTGTTCTCTGAGCCTGGCATGCCCTCCCGCCAGCTCTCCCCATTTTAGGCTTCAGCTCAACGTCATTGAAAAGGAGGCTTTCCCCAGCCATTCTATCCACAAGCTGCCAGCCTCACTCTGTAGCTTCTGTAACACCTCAGCTGGATTGCTTCCATCATAGCATGTACTGTAGTCTCTAGTCACACTGTGCCGCCTGGACATCTCTGCCACGGGACAGGTCCTTCCTGGACTAAGGCCTGTTGTTCTTGCCCTCTCTTATTGCTACTGGACATACCACAGTCATTCCCTAACATCTGCTGAATGAAACACTGCTCCCAAGGACAGGCATGGCCACTGCCCTTTGTTACTACCATCGAAGGCAGCCTATGGCAGAGAAACAGCCCTTCAGCTTATTCTGCACTACCTCTATTGCTCCAGGCGTCTTCCCTCTAAGAAAGGAGACACATTCAATTATTTCTGTATCCTGGCTGTCCCTGGCAGAGTAGACTTTTAGTCATTACTGCTAAAAGGCCTGACAACATAATGCCCATGAGTGGTTCATCATCAAAACTGCCTAGGTCTCCACACAGCTGGAGGCCAGGTCGGAGAGGCAGCTGGGGACAGGATCTACACAAAAACTAACCAGCTCTGTGTGTGTGTGTGTGCGCCAGCGCGCGCGCTGGTCCTGAGGCTTGAACTCAGAGCCTGGGCACTATCCCTGAGCCTCTTTTTGCACTGGATTAGAGCTCTCCCACTTCAGCCACAGCTCCACTTCTGGCTTTTTGGTAATTTACTGGAGGTAAGTCTCATGTGCTTTCCTGCCCAGGTTGGCTTCAAACTGCAATCTTCAGATCTCAGCCTCCTAAGTAGCTAGGATTACAGGCATGAGCATAGGTGCCAACACTAATTGCTTTTAACTCTCTTTAGATGCTATCTTCCCTGAGACACAGGAAAGTACCAGCCAATGAGCCAGGACCTAATGCCAGCCTGATGAGAAGAGTGCTGCAGAGAAAGTCAGAATTCAGCTCTGTGGAACCTCTAAAACCAGGCTGCAAACCCCACTCAGGTACCCAGGGCCAACGGAAATTCATGAAAAGGTCAGATTGTTGGTATCTGGTGGAATTAAATGGAAGGTAAAGGGGAGGCATGAGAGGATCTTTTGAGAGCTAAAGATCCACAGTGCAAAAGAGAATAGACTTCTACTGTGCTTCTGCAAAGCAGGGTACAGAAGAGTGGCCTGTGAGTGTGCCCACAGAAGCCGCTGCCCTTGTCTGACCTCACCCAAGCCTTCCAGCTGTCACCGATGGCACCACCAGTCCCCGAGACCCTCACACGCCTACCAGTCTCCCTCCTCTCCACAGAGTCTGCCTCAAACCATGTCCTATGGTTTGGCCTACTGCCAACCTGCCTGGTTCCCCGCAGGCAGTAGTGCCCCTTTACTGAGAGAAAGAAAGAGGGACATATATGTAAGCTCCTTCCACTCCCACCAGCCAGCTGACAACCAGCCTGTGCCAGTGTCCCTGTCCCCCATGCCCATCTGGCTCCTTCTCCCTCCTTCTCACCAACTCAACTGCCCTGCTCCCCCTTCCCTCACTCATCCCACACGACCTGGCTGCAGAGTACGTGAGGCTGGGACGAGGATGGTGAATGCAGGTCACACATGCACTCACTCCACCTGCCCTCATGCACCTGACAGGTATGGTGGAGGAGAGCTCAGCAGCTGGTCATCAAAGGGGAGATACTCTCTTAGACAGGACCTTCCCCGTCCTGGCTACTGCCACTCAGCGTGCAGCGCCATACTTGCTCCTGGGAGGACAACTGTCAGCCAGAATCCGGGGCTCACATTGCTCTGCTACCTGGCCATGACAAGGCTGCCATGGTACAAAGCACGAGGGCAGCTGTGGCAGGAGGCGCTCCATAACCAAGTCCCTGGGTCTGCGCCGGCCACCCCAGAGCTGGACACAGCACACCCCACACTGAGGCTGAGTACTCCCCCGCAGGTCCCTCAACTCCTTAATCAGAGCATCCCATGAGGTGCCTAAGCAAGCATAGGCCACCAGGAGCCCCAGGACAGAGCGGGTGGGTCCACATCCAGCACATAAAAAACTCTAGAATTCAGAGCCACTTCTGTGTCAAGGCCCTGACACTGAGCGCAAACAAGTGTTCATGAAACATACCTTTTTCTTGGTTGAGTTCCAATCTGCTTGACAGACTTTTCCTCTGTGTAGAAGAGTAGACTTCTCTGCAAGGTAGAGATGAGCAATACCTTCTGGCTATAATCCAGCTGCACAATGGAGGACGGCTCTTCTAACACCAAGTGTGAGTTGCAGATGCCCTGTGAGAATCCAGTGAGAGATCAGGTCAATGTTGTGTAGTGCAACACTTGCCTAGCAAGCCGGCCTTGAGGTCAAACTCTAGTACTGCCAAAAAAATGTATGTTTTAATTTCCTCAGATTCAGTGTCAACCTACTGCAATGGAATCTGGAAAAGTCTTTACTGATAATAGTAAACGTTAACGTCTATCTCATGCCACATCACTTGGAAAGAAAAATTTAAGCCAAGTGTGATGGGGGACACCTGTAATCTCAGGAAGCAGAAACAAATGAACTGTAGTTTGAGGTCAGCCTGGGAAATGGAGCAAGACCCTATCAAAAAAGAAGCTGAGAGCCAGGTGCTGGTGGCTCACACATGTAATCCTAGCTACTACGCAGGAGGCTGAGATCTGAGGATCATAGTTCAAAGCCAGCCTGGGCTGAAAAATCCCTTTGAGACTCTTTTTGTTTCGTTTTGTTTTTGTTGCCAGTCCTGGGGCGTGGACTCAGGGCCTGAGCACTGTCCCTGGCTTCTTTTTGCTCAAGGCTAGCACTCTGCCTCTTGAGCCACAGCACCACTTCCGGCTTTTTTCTATATATGTGGTGCTGAGGAATTGAACCCAGGGCTTCATGTATACGAGGAGAGCACTTTACCACTAAGCCATATTCCCAGCCCGCCTTTGAGACTCTTATCTCCAGTTAACCACCAGGAAACCAGAAGTGGTGCTGTGGCTCAAGTGGTAGAGTGCAAGCCTTGAGCGGAAGAACTTAGGGATAGTGCCCAGGCCCTGAGTTCAAGCCCCTTGACTGACAACAGCAAAAAAAAAAAAAAAAAAAAATCCTTGAGGGCAGAGCTCTTTGCTGTTGCTGAACCTTCCCCTCCTCTACCACTTCTTGTCACAGGTCATCTTGCACAGGCCAGGTATGTCTGGAAATAGGGTCTCCATCACTGAACACACTAACCTTACCTGCAGGTAGGACTGGAAAATGCTTTGTATCACTTCTAACCCTCCTAGGAAACAGGAGGAAAATGCCTTCTCCTAAGTAGTTAGCCCATGAGAACAGAAGGATGAAAACCAGGAATGATTCCCCACAAGTATGTGCCAAGTGGTGGAAAAGTTCAACACATTTGCCCTGACTTAAGCATCACACAATAAATACAAGTACTGAGTCATCACATGGTATCTCATAAAAATGGCTGATTTTCCTGTCAGTTAAAAATAATAAAGAAGTGCCGGGCACTGGTGACATACCTATAATCCTACCTACTCAGGAGGCTGAGATCTGAGGACCATGGTTTGAAGTCAGCCTGGGCATGAATAGTTGGGGAGACTCTTATCTCCAGTCAACCACAAAAAGCCAGAAATGAAGCTGTGGTTCAAGTGGTAGAGTGCCACCCTTGAGCAAAAGAGCTTAAGGACAGTGTACAGGCCCGAGTTCAAGCCCTAGTGTAAGCATGGGAAATAATAATACTGAAGAAGTGAATGTTCCAGCAGGCTAATTCTTCAGTCACAGAAGTGCCTTATAAAATATTGAAAAAGCCCATGAAAAAAAGTGTTAAAAATAACTATTGAGGGGCTAGGAATATGGCCTAGTGGCAAGAGAGCTTGCCTTATACACATGAGGCCCTGGGTTCGATTCCCCAGCACCACATATGTAGAAAATGGCCAGAAGTGGCACTGTAGCTCCAGTGGTAGAGTGCTAACCTTGAGCAAAAGGAAGCCAGGAACAGTGCTTAGGCCCTGAGTCCAAGGCCCAGGACTGGCAAAAAAAAACAAAAACAAAAAACTATTGATATTATAAAGGGGCTACAGTCAGGTATATAGTCATCTAGCTAAAATGGAATTTGAATATATTTCTAACATTAAAAATAGTCAACAATATTTCTGAAAATAATTTACCTGGTCTAGGTCCAGAGAAGAATAGATGATTTTCCCTTTGTCATCTCCTGAGAATAACTTCATTCCGTTGGGGCTCCAAGCCAGAGCCGTAATGCTATGCTTGTGAAAACCAGTGACATCAAATCTCCGAAGCTATGAATAAACAATAAAAACACACAAGGAAGGGGATTATGCAGTAACTGGGACTATGTGGACATCAATTATTTATGGAGAGCTAGTGTTCCATACAGAACGCTGTACAGGGCTATGCTTGTCTGTTCACACTGAAAACTGAGAGAAGTGGGGCAAAATGGTGCACTTTTTTTTTTTGTCAATTGTGGGGCTTGAACTATTCAGCTCAAGGCTAGCCCTCTACCACTTGAGCCCCAGTGCCAACTTTGGTTTTCTGGTGGTTAATTATCAATTAAGAATCTCATAGACTTTCCTGCCGGGGTTGTCTTTGAACCTTGATCCTCAGATCTTAGCCTCCTAAGTAGAAGGATTGTAGGTGTGAGCCACTGGCGCTCAGCAGTGGTACTCTCTTAGAATCCTCGCACTCAAGAGGCCAATGCAGGAAGACCAGGAGTCCAGACTGGGCCACACAGCAAGATCCTGTCTCAAACAACAAACGCAAGTACCTTTTGGAAAAAATAGCTATTTGAACAATAGCTAAAGAAGAAAGTGCTAAGAGTGTGGCCCAAGCAGAAGCGTGCCTACCTAGTAAGGGCAAGGCCCTAATTTCAAACCTCAGTACCACCAAAACAATAAAGCAACAAGAACAAACCTCACAAGAACACAGCAGAGGGTATTAAGCAAACTTGAAGACATTCCTGTGTGCTTTATGCCATGCAGGAACAGAAATGTCACCTAGTTATGAACAGCACGGTATTCTAAGAATAAGTTTTCTAGAGAGATGAGGATTTTTCATTTTTAAAATCCATGAGGAATTTGCCAAGAAGTGGAGAAATATGAATGGTATGAGTACCCACTTGTTTATTTCTCCCTGGCAAGGAAGACACCAGTTGAAAAATTGCCACCCTCCCTGAGGCAGTGCCCGCTGCCACCAGGTCATCAAAGCAGCTCAGCAGCTTCACCACGGTGATAGACTCCGTCTTCCCCTGAAAGAGGCAATGTGGAGAACAAAGAGATCTGTAAGCAGACAGCATTTAAAGCATACAGCAAGGAAGGCAGAACCAAAAGAGGCCAGGGATTTATTTGGCTGCAGCCCATATGTTCCTGTTGGAAATGTATGCAAGCTAGAAAGACATGTAAACATCTTAAAATCTTATTTTCCTGTCTGGATCCCTGTCCCTACTTTTTCTTATATTAAAATAAACAGAAGTAGCCAGGCGCTGATGGTTTGTGGCTGTAATCCTAGTTACTCAGAAGATTTGAGGAGCATGGGTCAAACCAGTCCAGGCAGAAAAATCCATGAGACTCTCTCTCTCTCTCTCTTTTTTTTTTTTTTTTTTTTTGGCCAGTCCTGGGGCTTGGACTCAGGACCTGAGCACTGTCTCTGGCTTCTTTCTAGCACTCTACCTCTAGAGCCACAGTGCCAATTCTGGCTTTTCCTGTTTATATTGTGCTGAGGAACTGAACCCAGGGCTTCATGCATGCTAGGCAAGCACTCTACCACAAAGCCACATTCCCATTCCATAACTACTTGTTCCCCACCCCTCCCTCACCCCCAACAGTACTAAGGTTTGAATTCAGGGCCTTGCAATCTCTCAGCGTGCTTGCTCAACTAACACTCTACTACTTGAGCTATGCCTTTGGCCTGGCTTCACGCAGTTGAGATCTCTGAACTTCTTGGATACTTGTATTTGTGCCTTTTGTGCTATTTCTTCAGTTACTTTCTCTCATTCCCTTCTCTAACTCCCACAAGTCAGTCTTCTTGATGCTATCCCACAGGTCCCTGAGATTCTATCAGTTTTTCTTCAAACTTTTTCTTTTGATCAATTTTTCTCTTTAAATTCACAGACTTCTTGTCTGCTTCTATCTGCCCTGAAGGCATCTAATGTGGGCTGAGGGCACAACTCAAGTGTTAGCTACCCTGCCTAGCAAAGTTAAGAGCCAGAATTCAAACCTCAGTTCTATACAAAAAAAAAAAAAAAAAAAAGAGGGCTGGGAATGTGGCTTAGTGGTAGAGTGCTTGCCTAGCATGCATGAAGCCCTGGCTTCGGTTCCTCAGCACCACATAAAGAGAAAAGGCTGAAAGTAGTACTGTGGCTCAAGTGGTAGAGTGCTAGCCTTGAGCAAAAGAAGCTCAGGGACAGTGCCCAGGACCTGAGTTCAGGCCCCAGGACTAGCAAAGAAAAGAAAAAGTAGATTTGACCTGGGTGCTGATGACTCAAGCCTATAAAACTACTATAAAAGCTACTCAGGAAGCTGAGATCTGAGGACTACATTCTCAAAACCAGCCTGGGCAAGAAAGTCTGTAAGACACTTAATCCAATTAACCACCAGAAAACTCAAAGTACAGCTATGGCTCAAAGTGACACAGGGTTAGCCTTGAGCAAAAAAGTTCAGGGGCAGTGACTAGGCCCTCAGTTCAAACCTCAGGACCAGCGAAAAGAAAAACAAAAACAGAAAAAAAGAAAAAGCAGATTTGAAGGCTTCTAGTAAAATTTTAAAATTGTAATACTTTTCGGCATAGGATATTTTTGGTTTAAGTTTTCTTTTTTTTTCCAGTCCTGGGGTTTGAATTCAGGGCCTGAGCACTGTCCCTGGTTTCTTTGTGCTCAAGGCTAGCACTCTACCACTTGAGCCACAGGTCCGCTTCCATTTTTTTGCTGGCTAATTGGAGGTAAGACTCTCAAAGACTTTCCTACCCTGGCTGGCTTCAAACTGCAACTCTCAGATCTCACCCACCTGAGTAGCTAAGGATCACAGGTGTGAGCCACGGGGAGTTGGTTTGATGGTAGTTTTGTTGGTTTACTGATTCCCTTTGAATGGAATATCATACACTCATGTTTCTTGGTAGGCCTTGCAAATTTTTTGCTATTGTTGGAACCATTTGGATATGCTAATATGATCATTTAGAAAATCAGACTCTGCACAACTGCTTTGACTTTGCTAAGATATGTTATTCTAAATTCTGACACAGTGATTTATATACCCCCCATACTCTCAATAGCAAGTGAGATGCTGTAGCTGTGCAAACTGAAGCAGGCCACAGCCCTGGCTCTCTGAAAGCTGAGCTGCAGCAATGAGGCATGCACAGGAAAAGCCGCCCACAGCAAGAGGAGGTGGTGATGACAGAGCTAACTTTCATCTGGGACTCTGCAGCTTCCAGGGCATTTTCAACAACTATAAATACATCCACTGTCACATTGTCATACAGTTAAGATGTTTGGACCTTAAGCTATAAGATGGAGGAGCGGGATCTTCCTAGTGTTATCAGTCAAATGTTTCTGATATACATGATAAGGAGCAAGATACTAAAAGTTGCAATAGTTTAGACTATCATTGGCTAGTAATGGACTAATTAATTATTGCAATCAATAGTTAGTAAGGAACTAGTCTAAGGCCAGGTGTTTCTGGCTCATAACTATAATCCTACCTACTCAGAAGGCTGAGATCTTAGGATCACAGTTTGAAGCCAATCCAGGCATAAAATCCATGAGACTTTTACCTCCAACTAAGGGGGTGGATAAAAGCCAGAAGGGGAGGTATTGCTCAAGTGTTAAAGCACCAACCTCAAGAAAAAAAGCCAAGTAAGAAAGAGCACAATAAGCTGGGAATATGGCCTAGTAGCAAGAGTGCTCGCCTCATATACATGAAGCCCTGGATTCGATTCCTCAGCACCACATATAGAGAAAACGGCCAGAGGTGGCGCTGTGGCTCAAGTGGCGGAGTGCTAGCCTTGAGCAAAAAGAAGCCAGGGACAGTGTTCAAGGCCCTGAGTTCAAGGCCCAGGACTGGCCAAAAAAAGAAAAAAGAAAGAGAAAGAAAGAGCACAATACCCCAAGTTCAAGCCCCAGTACCCACACCAAAAAATACCCCACATTTTAAAAAGGCAATCTCTTTTTCTTTCCTTCATGGAGGTCCTAGGGCTTGAACTCAGGGCCTAGGTGCTGTCCCTAAACTTTTGTGCTTAGGCTAGCACTCAACCACTTGAGCTACAGCTCCAATTCTGACTTTTTACTGGTTTGTTGGAGATAAGAGTCTCTTGGACTTTGATTCCCAGGATGGTTTTGAACTGTTATCCTCAGATGTTAGCCTCCTATTCAACTAAGATAAAAGGCGTGAGCCACCAGTGCCCAACTATTACATACATGGCTGGTTACAGCACATGAACAGCCTAGAGAGTTACAAAATAAGCATCTGTAGAAAGCCATCTAGCTTGGGAAAGGGATTAACAGCACCTTTGAGGCTCCACATGCCTCTTCCTGACTACACAGCCCTACTGAAAAATCACATTCTTCATGTCAGGATTAAATATTCTTTGCTTTTATTATTATAGCTTTACCACATGTACATGCATATCTTTTCTTTTTGTTTTCTTTTCTCTTCTTTTCCTTTAGTTCCAAGACTGGGACTCAAACTTGAACTTGATACCTGCTGTTTTTACTCATTGGCTAGTGCTCTACCAATTGAGCCACACCTCCAACCCCTGCAACATGTTCTTGCTTAAGCACATGAAAGGTCTGGCCCTCAACTATCCTGACCCACATACTCCATGATTTTAAGTGTCCTGCTATTCATCAATGAAGCCCAGAGAAGAGGATTTATGTCCACAAAAAGTAGGTTGACACTGAAGCCAAAAAGCCAATTTGTTATTCTACCATGAATTACTGGTCATAAAAACCAGAACACAGGCTGGGAATGTAGCTTTAGTGGTAGAGTGCTGGCCTAGCATGCATGAAGCCCTGGGGTGGTTCCTCAGTACCACATACACAGAAAAACCCCCGTAGTGGTGCTGTAGCTCAGGTGGTAGAGTGCAAGCCTTGAGCAAAAGATGCTCAGGGACAGTGCCCAAGTGCTGAGTTCAAGGCCTAGGACTAGCCAACACACACACACACACACACACACACACACACACACACACACACACACACACACACACACACACACCCCAAAACATCAAAAACAGAACACAAGGGGCTAGGAAGGTGGCTTAGTGGTAGAGGGCTTGTCTAGCAAGCACAAAGCCCTGGGTTTGATTCCTCAACACCACATAAACAGAAAAGGCTGGAAGTGGTGCTGTGGCTCAAGTGGTAGAGTGCTAACTAGCCTTGAGCAAAAGGAAGCCAGGGACAGTGCTCAGGCCCTGAGCCCAAGCCCCAGGGCTGGCATTAAAGAGAGAGAGAGAGAGAGAGAGAAAGCTCCAGAACGCTCAAGAGGTCTGGCCTATATATTCTTCCCTCATTTACCATTCAACATAGGAAGCAAGGCCAGCCCAGAAGCCAGGAGAGGAGACAAGAGGTCCCTGTGCACAGACCTGGCACAGCGCACTTGCAGGGCCGCCCCGCTGCTCAGGAGGTCCGTCCTGGTGGTAGTCTTCCCATGTGACACACAGACTCTCCTCCTCTTCCTCTGCTCCACTCTCTTCTCTGATATGGGGGCAATTCTGTCTTAGCCTGGCCGGGAGACAAGCTTCTACCCTATCAGGTAGGTGACTTTGCCCATCTCACCTATTGTGTTTACCTTTCCTGCTTCCTTCATTTCCAACTCCCTAGAGGAATGTGCTGTTGCCCTCCTGATAACAAAACTTCATCAAGCAGAAATTCAATAATCAAATATTTTGATTAAAAAAAAAAAGTCTTTTTGTGTGTGTGTTCCAGTACTGGGACTTACACTCAAGACTTGGGCACTGTCCCTAAGCCTTTCTGTTCAAGGCTGGAGCTCTACTTCTGGAGCCACATTCACTTCTGTGAGTTAGGGATGGGGACTGATGGGTAGAGTGTCATGGATTTCCTGCCCAGATTGGCTTTGAACGTTGCACTTCAGATCTCAGCCTTCTGAGTGGCCAGGATTATGGGAGTCAACTAAAAAGTCTTTTGATTTGAAAGGTGCCAGGACTGGTTTTGTAGACAAACGCCTTGGCATCAGCCTTGGGCACCTCATCAGGCCACTTTTCCTTTATAACCAGGAAGAAAAGTATCAGGACAATGTGCTTTTTGTGAGTGCACTGGTGAGAACCATGAAGTCCGGCAAAGCTTTCTTCATGAGTTTCTCTTGGAAGGACAAAGCTTAATCTTCAGCAAACTGCTAGTATTCCAAGTAACTAGTAGATTTGAATTATCTGTAAAGACTAAATAAGAATTCGTAGGTTTTACTAATTTTCTTCTTTACCAAAAGAGAAGTTTGAATATTTACACAACCTGATAATGAACTCAACATTATACAAAGGCATCTACTCTCCTGACATAGTTTTCCTAACTCCACAGCAAAATGGAGTCAAGAACGAAGGCCAGAGTTGAAGGAAGGCGCCAGGCCTGGGGCCCACACACTAGAGGATCTAAATGAGGGGAGTAGAACACGCCAGCCAGCACAAGTCTTAGCAGTAAAGCGGCAATGTCAGAGTCCTTCCCTTCTCCTCCTCATATTCCCCCTCCCTTTTCCTTCCTTTCAGTGTAAGGGGTTAAGCCCAGTAAGGCAAGCGCTCCACTGCTGAGCTGAGCCTCAGCCTCTACATAAAATGAGCCTGCAGTCCAGTTCTACTTTTCCACTGATGTTCATATCCAACTATCCCATGACATTTATTGGGAAACAATCGGGAGGTTACCTCCCCAGGAAAAGCCAAGGGAAGGCATTAGGCAATTGCACCTTTGGCTCACAGGTGAGATAAAAACTGATTTCTGCATCACTTTAGAAAATACAATAGGTTTAAGCCAATGAGACAGGCTCTTAGCTATGTTCCTAAGCTCAGGGTCTTTCCTGTGGAAATCTTTTTTTTTTTTTTTTTTTTTTTGCCAGTCCTTGAGCTTGAACTCAGGGCCTGAGCACTGTCCCTGGCTTCTTTTTTTTTGCTCAGGGCTAGCACTCTGCCAACTTGAGCCACAGCAGCACTTCTGGCCTTTTCTATATATGTGGTGCTGAGGAAATGAACCCAGGGCTTCATGTATACGAGCCAATCATTCTTGCCACTAGGCCTTATTTCCAGCCCCTTCCTGTGGAAATCTACCTCAGTCCGATCAGCATGGCATGCTGGTCACTCTTCCATTAGGTCTTTATTCAAGTGTCCCCTGCTCTGCGGGACCTTTCTTGGACTTTGCAACCACCCCTCCTGGCACTGCTTAGCTCACTCGCTGCTTTATTCTCCTATGCCTGCTTTGCTTTTTTTTTTTTTTTTGGTTTTGTTTCTATATTTAGTTAATAACTTCTCTTCCTTATTTTACTGGCTCTTCCATGAGAACTAAGCTCCTCAAGGACAGAGTCTGCCTGTTGTGCTCTCAACTCCAGCTCCAGGACTCGTCATAGGCTGGGAACACACTAAGCACTCCATGAATGCTTGCTGAATGAATTCCCAGGGAGAGGCTGCAGAGACAAGAAGCAGCATTCTCCACCAACATCTGCGGAAATCAGCACGTAACACTTGAAGTTTGTCCTGAAGGCAAACCTGCAGGATTTCAACAACTAAATACTAAGATATCATATATTTAGTCTCAAAACAAAATTAGAAACTTTAGTCAAGTAATCTTTTGTGGTCTGTGCTCACACATATTCCAGCCGTACACTTAACCAGTTTTATAACATTTTTGTACTCATTAATTAATGCCTTACAACATTTTCTTGGTGTCTTTTGGCAGTTGCTAGGAAGAACGTTTTGTGCTTCCACCTAACTTCTCCCACTAACTTCTAAAGAAGGAAGCTTCCTTCAAGAGCACTCTTCTCGAAAACACATGTCAGACTATATTTACCACACTAAAGGTCTGCTTTCTTCTTTATTTTCATTTTATTTATTTTTTTATTTTTGGTGCCAGTCCTTGGACTGGAACTTAGAGCCTGGGCACTGTCCCTCAGTTGTTTTATTTATTTATTTTTTGCCAGTCCTGGGACTTGAACCCAGAGGCCTGGGCACTGTCCCTGAGCTCTTTTTGCTCAAGGCTAGTGCTCTACCACTAGAGCCATAGCACTATTTCTGGCTGTTTCTATTTATGTGATACTGAGGAACTAAACCCAGGGCTTCATGCATGCCAGGCAAGCACCCTACTACTAAGCCACATTCCCAGTCTGTCCCTCTGAGTTTTTGTACACAAGGCTAGTGCTCTACCACTTGAGCCACAGCTCTACTTCTAGCTTTTTGGTGGTTAAGGGTCTCATAGATTTTCTTGCACGGGCTGGCTTTGAACTGTAACCCTCAGATCTCAGTCTCCTGAGTAGTTAGGATTACAGGAACGAGCCACCAGAGGCTAGCTTGCTTATGCTCTTTCAGCACAAAGATATAACTTTCTCTGAAAATTTAAAATACTACTTATTGAAACAAACTCTTGGAAATGGAAACATGTTTTTTTTTTTTTTTTGCTGCTGTTGTTAAAATATATGTATGGGGGATGGGCTGGGGATGTGGCTTAGTAGTAGAGTGCTTACCTAGGGATGCATGAAACCTTGGTTTCAATTCCTCAGTACCACATAAACAGAAAAACTCAGAAGTGGTGCTGTAGTTCAAGTGGTAGAGGGCTAGCCTTGAGCAAAAGCAGCTCAGGGACGGTGCCCAGGCCCTGCGTTCAAGCCCCAATACTGGCACACGCACACACACATACACACACACGAGGGCACAAACATGGAGGGGTTGGGGCTGGGGATATGGCCTAGTGGCAAGAGTACTTGGCCTGTATACATGAGGCCCTGGGTTCAATTCCCCAGCACCACATATATAGAAAATGGCCAGAAGTGGCGCTGTGACTCAAGTGGCAGAGTGCTAGCCTTGAGCAAAAAGAAGCCAGGGACAGTGCTCAGGCCCTGAGTCCAAGCCCCAGGACTGGCCAAAATAAAAAATAAAAAAATTAAAATAAAAAACATGGAGGGGCAAAGGGTGAATAAATGCAGCTAGTGGTACTCACTGGACACTATATTGAAAATGAACTATATAATTTGTGGGTGAGGATGAGAGAGAATAACAGGGAGAAAGCAAGGGAAGAGGTGACATTGTCTAAAACGAAGTGTACTCTTTACCTAACTTATATAACTGTAATCCCTCTGTACATCACTTTTGTAATAACCACATATATATACACTTATATGTATATATATAATCTTTTATGCATGGATTTATCAGAGGGTAAACTATGGGTTTACCCATAGGGTAAATTAGCTTACAGTTTATCAGTACTTGGTGCCAGTCATTCCACCACTATAAAACATCCCTAGCAACACCTACAGTACAAAGACAGCCGAATCAGGGGAGAACACAATTGGTCTGGTTATCTGTGCTATAGAAGTAACCTTATTTCCGATGTGCATAATCTGGCAATTTGCTAATACAATTTTTTTTATAATCATTTCAAGACAGTAACTAGGCACTTTGAGAAACAAAAGTTAACAAACATATCTATTTCTAAAGTTTCCTAGTAAATGTTAAACACTATAATATGTTGCAACGTAACAGGACTTTTGAAAACACGGTAAAAAGTTGAAAACAGCAACGACTTTACTTGTATTTCTTTTAGTTAAAAATGGTTTTAAAGGGCTGGGAATATGGCCTAGTGTCAAGAGTGCTTGCCTTGTATACATGAAGCCCTAGGTTCGATTCCTCAGCATCACATGTATAGAAAACGGGCAGAAGTGACGCTGTGGCTCAAATGGTAGAGTGCTAGCCTTGGAGCAAAAAGAAGCCAGGGACAGTGCTCAGGCCCTGAGTCCAAGCCCCAGGACTGGCAAAAAAAAGTTTTTTTAAAGCATTGTTTAGATGAGGAATGATGCCATATTGTATGTAGAAAATCAGAAGTGTATTACCCTATTCTACAACACAAATGTGCTTAACGTCAAGCACGGTTCAGGCATGCTAAGACTCAAAAGCAACTCACCTCAAAGTTGTACTTTTTCATCTGGTTGAGGTGCCGGCAGTATAGATAAAGCATGCCAATGCTACTGCCCACCGCAATGTAGTCCTCGTTGGTATCCAGGGCTGTGAGGTAGACCACAAGAGAACGGAAACCCTTCTGGATCTTCGTGGGAATGGCATTGAGGAGATAGTATAAAGGACAGAACTCTTTGAATGTAACAGGCTCTGATATGGATGCCATGACCAAGGTTTCCACAGATGTTCCTCAGGAAGGGAAAGGAATGTTTATTCGTCATGGAGGAAAACCTGGGGCTACAGAATAAGAAACAGTATTATAATGATAGTAATATGTACATATATAAACAAAGATGGTATCTGTGTTTTGTTTTGGTTTTTGTTTTGTTTTTTTGCCAGTCCTGGGCCTTGGACTCAGGGCCTGAGCACTGTCCCTGGCTTCTTTTTGCTCAAGGCTAGCACTCTGCCACTTGAGCCACAGCACCCCTTCTGGCCGTTTTCTGTATACATGGTGCTGGGGAATCGAACCTAGGGCTTCATGTATGGGAGGCAAGCTCTCTTGCCACTAGGCCATATCCCCAGCCCCGGTATCTGTGTTTTAACAAGGACTATTATTATACTGAATGCCTAGTCATGTCAGAAAGAAGTAACGATTAACAGTGGACCCTGGGGGATAGTACATATAGCTAGTGTGGTAGAACACCTGCCTAGCAAGTGAGAGGCCCTAAATTCACATCCCAGTACTGCCAAAAAGAAAGAAAATAGTGGAACATGGAACTTTCAGGCAAAATTACAGATCAAAGAAAGCAAGCAAGGGGCTAGGAATATGGCCTAGTGGCAAGAGTGCTTGCCTCGTATACATGAAGCCCTGGGTTTGATTCCCCAGCACCACATATACAGAAAACAGACAGAAGTGGTGCTGTGGCTCAAGTGGTAGAGTGCTAGCCTTGAGCAAGAAGCCAGGGGCAGTGCTCAGGCCCTGAGTTCAAGGCCCAGGACTGGCAAAAAAAGAAAGTAAAGCCAGGTGCTGGTGGCTCACACCTGTAATCCTAGCTACTCAGGAGGCTGAGATCTGAGGATCATGGTTCAAAGCAAGACTGGGCAGGAAGGTTTGTGAGACTTACATCTGCAATTAACCACCAGAAAACTGGAAGTGGTGCTGTGGCTCAAGTGGTAGAATACCAGCCTTGAGCTGAAGAGCTCAGGGACAGCGTCCAGGCCCAGAGTTCAAGCCCCACAACTGACAAAAATAAAAGTATATGAAAGGCTGGGAATATGGCTAAGTGGTAGAGTGCTCGCCTTGCATACATGAAGCCCTGGGTTCAATTGCTCAGCACCACATATACAGAAAAGGCCACAAGTGGAGCCGTGGCTCAACTGGTAGAGTGCTAGCCTTGAGCAAAAAGGAAGTCAGGGACAGCACTTAGGCCCTGAGTCAAGCCCCAGGACTGGCAAAAAAACCAACCAAACAAACAACAAGAAAAAACAAACAGAAAATGAAGCTGGGTGCCAGTGGCTCTCACTTTAACCCTAGGCTATTCAGGAGACTGAGATCTGAGGACAATGGTTCAAATCCAGCCCTGGCAGGAAAGTCTGTAAGACTCTTATTTCCAATAAACTACTCAGAAAAAGCCAGAAGTGGTGCTGTGGCTCAAGTGGTAGAGCACTAACCTTGAATACAAAGAGGCTCAGGGACAGCACCTAGGCTCTAAATTCAAGCTCCAGGATGGGAAAGGAAGGAAGGAAGGGAGGGAGGGAGGGAGGGAAAGAAAGAAAGAAAAAGAAAAACAGAAAATAAGGTGCTACTAAAGATCACTTTAGAGCCTTTTAATTCAAAATGCACTTCGGAAAGTACCAGCCCCTATAATTTATGTTGTAAATACTATGAAAGAGTAGAAAAAGTTTAACATAGTTCTTTCTTATGATCTAGTCAGCCAGGCAGATTACATGATACAGAACACAAAACCACAAGTAATTACGTGTTAATCCATGGGTCTTGATGAGAAGAGGGAGAGATCAGCGTGGATTAAGTGGGTGTGGAAGACTTCACTGGAAACATCCTGAGTGAGGTATGAAGCCCACCAGATTGCACAGGATATGGAAGAGAAAGAAAAAAGTCATTGCATACTAGCAGACAGTGACCCCACCCCAGAGGCAAAGATGTGCTTCCTGTGGCAAGGAATGGGTAAAAAAGCAGGTCTCCTAATTTCTCACAGCTGCCTCAGTGTTCAGAATCCAGTCACTAGCACCTCCCACATGGAGGGTCGGGCCCTGCGCCCCTGTGCATGCGTGATACCAGGCTTCCCTGAAGCAAGACGGTTCACCCTTGCCCATTGCGTTTAACCAAGAGCTCACTTGCTTCTTCAATCCTTACCTTATTTGGAAAATAAGGTGGTATCATCCCTAGTACTGAGGACCAGAGGGCCACGAGACCCAACAGAGACTTGAAGACGGATCCTTTCCCTCCAAGGCCTGGGTCCTTGGACACAGCTCTGATGGACAGTCAGCAAGTAAGGCTAGATGCTCTGTCCCTGATTCAATCTGGAGGGATATCTTAACCCTTTATGTCTATAAAACCTTTAAGCTCCTCTAGTAGAAATTTCTTAGGATGCTGACTTTATGGTTGTTTTGTACTGTGGACTATTTCTGTGTAGTTGACCAACTGACTTATGATCCTTCTGATCAAATTCTCCCAACTCATTCTCACCGAGGAGTCCTTGCATTGGCTGTTCCCTCTGCTTGGAATGCTTTCTCTAGCTATCATGTACCTTTTGGTGAAGAAGGTCCTCAAGGCTCCCAAAGCCTTGTCTGACCTTACCCCTCACCTCAGCAAAGCACTAACTCATGGTGCTTTGCTTCTCCCACACAGTCCTGCTTTCCTGTCCATGCATGTATGTCTGCACACACATGCACACTCACCCACATATACACAATCTGTTAATCCCACAGGAGCAGGAGCCATGCCCGCCTCACTCATCCTCTTAGGCCTGGCATCTGATAAAGGGCCAGTACATGAGAGACCTTTGGAGAGTATGCATTGAATAGAGGAGTAAATAACAAAAGAGGAAACTGTATGGGGAAAGAATGAATGACAAGAGTGAAAAACAACCATAATACCACTTTTTTTTCAAGACAGCCCAACTTAAGGCTAGTAAACAGCGTAAGATCCAGTTTTCCAATCATTTTCTGAGTAGTCACAACAACCAGTACACAATAAAGATCTATGAAAGAGAAACTTCCTAAAGGCAAGCAAATAATTGTATCGCTCAGTGATTATTAAGATTTAACTAGCTACTGGATTACTGGCTCATGCTTATAATCCTAGCTACTCAGAACCTGAGATCTGAGGACCATGGTTCAAAGCCAACCTGGGCAGGAAAGTCCATGAGTTTCTTACCTCCAGTACCAAAAGAAAAAGACAGACAGAAAGGAATGAATCTAGACTGTGAGATCACAGCCCATCAAGAGACAAGCAAAAATTAAAAAAAAATTTTTTTTTGGTAGTATTCAGGATTGAACTCAGGGCATAGGTATTGTCTTTGAGCTCAAAACTAGAACTCTGCTGGTTGCTGGTAGCCCATGCCTATAATCTTAGCTACTCAGGAGTCTGAGATCTAAGGATCACAGTTCAAAGCCAGCCCAGGCAAGAAAGCCCATGAAGCTTATTTTCAATTAGCCACCAGGAAATCAGAAGTAGCACTGTGGCTCAAAGTTGTAGAGTGCTAGCCTTGAGCAAAAGAGCACAGGGATGGGATAGAGCCCAGGCCCCAAGTTCAAGTGCATGACTAGAAAAAAACAAAAACAAAAAAACACCTAGCACTTACTTCTGGCTTTTCGGTGGTTAATAGGAGATAAGAGTCTCACAGAGGGCTGGGGATATGGCCTAGTGGCAAGAGTGCTTGCTTGGTAAACATGAAGCCCTGGGTTCAATTCCCCAGCACCACATAGACAGAAAACGGCCAGAAGTGGCGCTGTGGCTCAAGTGGCAGAGTACTAGCCTTGAGCAAAAAAAGAAGCCAGAGACAGTGCTCAGGCCCTGAGTCCAAGCCCCAAGACTGGCCAAAAAATAAAAAAAGAGTCACAGACTTCCCTGCCCCAGCTGGCTTTGAATCACAATCCTCAGATCTCAGCCTTCTGAGTAGCTAAGATTGATTACTTGTGTGATTAGCAGAGCCTGGCTGGGAAAAAACTACTTGGCAACAAACTTTCCTACTAGTACTTTTAGTGCTCACCTTGCCCAATTTACAAGCCTTTATGCTTCAAGCTGCTCTACCCCAGGTCCAGACTCTCTGTCATAAAACTATCCCTTTCAAGCTGGGCACTGGTTCATGCCTGTAACCCTAGCTACTCAGGAGGCTGAGATATGAAGATCGTGGTTTGAAGCCAGCCTGGGCAGAAAAGTCCCCATGAAACTCTTATCTCCAATTAACCACCAGAAAACCAGGAATGGCACTGTGGCTCAAAGTGGCAGGGTGCTACCCTTGAGCAAAAAAGCTCACAGACAGTACCCAGGCCCTGAGTTCAAGCCCTGTGCCCGATTAAAAAAAAAAAAAAGTTCCAGGCCAGTCTGGGCTGTATGTATACCCTCAAAACAAAATATCTTTGTCTTAAAATAGCTCAGTCAAATCAAGACATTTAGTTTCCAAAAATTCATAATTCATTCACTTGAATCAATATGGTTCACTGACAGCTCTACATAGGAGGGGCTTTGAAACTAAAGTCTGGCTAAAGGGGAGAGGGGAAACTTGCCTAGACCTTGAATTTGCACAGCAGGTATACTATTCGGAGATGAGATAAATGATTTGTGGCTTAGAAGGGTTTAAATAGATATCATGGAAGGGCAGAATCCCTAGAACTGTCTTCTTAGAAAGCCGAAATACTGCCAAAAGCAACTTCCAAATGTACAAAGAAAAAGCACAGCAGGGATTAATAACTGTCACAAATCCATAGCAGGAAACTTTTGTAACACAAGACTTCTCCAAGCTAAAGTCCTGACACTCATTCTTGATTCCTCCATTCCCTTACCTTACACCTCCACCTTCCCTGTCTCAGAAATGTCTCTCTCCAAACCCACCTCACCACTGCCCCTTTTCATCAACTCAATGATGGAGCCTTACTGGAAGCATCAGCTCTCTCATCTGCACTATAAGCTAATTTGGTGGCACATGCCTATGATTCCAGCTATGTAAGAGTCATAGGTAGGAAGATCATGACCTGAGGCTGATCCCAGGAAAAAAGAACATGAGGTCTCTGCTGAAAAATAATGAAAGCATGGGCTGGGGGTATAGCCTAGTGGCAAGAGTGCCTGCCTCGGATACACGAGGCCCTAGGTTCGATTCCCCAGCACCACATATACAGAAAATGGCCAGAAGCGGCGCTGTGGCTCAAGTGGCAGAGTGCTAGCCTTGAGTGGGAAGAAGCCAGGGACAGTGCTCAGGCCCTGAGTCCAAGGCCCAGGACTGGCCAAAAAAAAAAAAAAAAAAAAAAAAAAAAAAAAAAAAAAAAAAAAAAAAAAATGAAAGCAAAAAAAGAGTGGGAGCCTAGGTAAAGTGGAGTGAGTGAGTACCTGCCTAGCAAGTGTGAGGCCCTAATGTCATGTTATTGAATGAATAAGTTAACTAAATTACTAACTTCAAGTTTCATTGGAAAAGAATACTCTCAATCTAAACTAGCCATTTATTTGTTTGTGATACTAAAAGTTGATCAGGACCTCCTGATTACTTGCTAGGCAAGAGCTCTACACTTGATCCATGCCTCCAGTCTCTTTATACTTGTTATTTTTGAGGTAGGCTCATTTTATTTTTGTTGTTGTTGTTTGTGGTGCCAGCTCTGGGGCTTGAACACAGGGCTGGGCACTCACTGTTCCTGAGCTTTGTTGCTCAAGGCAAGCACTCTACCCCTTAAAACTACAGCTCCACTTCCAGCTTTTTGGTAGTTAATTGAACCTAAGAGTCTCAAAGACTTTCCAGCCTAGTCCTGCTTCAAACTGTAATCTTTAGATCTCAGCCTCCTAAGATTACACACATGAGCCACCAGCACCCAGCTTGGGCTTTGATCCTATTTGTGCTTCCCCTTGCCAATGCGGATGCCAGACCTGCACCACAGTGCCCAGTCATTGGTTGAGATGGAATTTCCTAAACTTTTATGTCCTGTGGCTCACATCTGTAATCCTAACTACTCTGGAGGGTGAGACCTAAGGATCATGGATCAAAGCCAGCCCAGGCAGGAAAGTCTGTGAGACTCTTCTCTCCAATTAACCACCAAGAAGGCAGAAGTGGAGATGTGGCTCAAGTGGTAGGCGCCAGCCTTGAGTAAAAAAGCCAAGAGACAACAACCAGGCCAAGTTCAAGCCCCAGTATCAGCAAATGTGTGTGTGTGCACACACACACCTCTCTATAATTGACATCAAAGCCTATTTTCATGGTGTGTATGACCATTTCCTGATTTGTTCCTCATCCTTCCAAGTTCAATCAATTGTTCTGCCTGTTGCAGACTTCCAAGTTCCAGAAACCGGGGCTGGGAATATGGCCTAGTGGCAAGAGTGCTTGCCTCCTATACATGAGGCCCTGGGTTCAATTCCCCAGCACCACATATACAGAAAACGGCCAGAAGTGGCGCTGTGGCTCAAGTGGCAGAGTGCTAGCCTTGAGCAAAAAAAAAAAGAAGTCAGGGACAGTGCTCAGGCCCTGAGTCCAAGGCCCAGGACTGGCCAAAAAAACCCCAAAAACACCAAATTCGAGAAACCATTTTTTTTTTTTTTTTTTTTTTTTGCCAGTCCTGGTGCTTGGACTCAGGGCCTGAGCACTGTCCCTGGCTTCTTCTTGCTCAAGGCTAGCACTCTGCCACTTGAGCCACAGCGCCACTTCTGGCCATTTTCTGTATATGTGGTGCTGGGGAATCGAACCTAGGGCCTCATGTATATGAGGCAAGCACTCTAGCCACTAGGCCATATCCCCAGCCCCAGAAACCATTTTGCTAAAATTAAATTGAGACTAAGAATGAAATGAGATCCTCTTCAAACCTGATGCGTAACTTCTCTATGAAAAACTGAAGACAAATGCAGCAAGAGCCAGTCTTCCATTCAAAAGGACAACGTGGCTACAAAATAACTTAAACCTACAAAGAGCTTCTCAACAGCCCTTCCTGTAGAAGGGTATCCTGTCCCAGCTTCCCCACTGCTGGTTTCCAGGCCAGTTCTGAAAACCTCAGCAGTGTTCCCTCCACAGGATTCTCAGGCCTGAAAGATCTGAAGCCAGACCATAATCTCTTTGACAACTGGGTCTGTAGAGCAAACCACAGCATCCCGAGGACTTGGCACAGTGGCTGGCATGCAAGGGACCCCAAGTAAATACCTGCTGAATGAACACACAGGATGTTAAGTCAGGTTACCAAAAAAATAAAAATGTGTATCAATGTGCATTATTGTATAAAAACTCTTGCAGCTTAGCAGATCCAGGATTCACTGGTAAACAAGCAGATTCTGCCCGTGCTTGGAATGGGGGTTTAAGGGAGTTCCCAGAACTCCCTTTAAAGTTTCTGAGACGTCGCTTTGCGAGGGCTTGCGGTGGTCCATTACCCCAGCGAGTGAAAAGGAGCGCACCCAGGCCAGTACCCCACATTCTACCAAGCACAACAGAGACAAGAGAAGAAAATTCCCAAATCTCGTTGAAAAAGACAGGAGGAAGAACAAAGGACGGGAATGAGAAAGGCAAGGAAAGTGGATGACATCCAAGTAATAAGGAGCCAGAGGCTTTAAGGGACGAGAGCAAGCGGGGAGCCTTCCGGGACTGACCGAGGCTCGGCGCGTGGCTGTACACAGCACTGACCCATTTAACGCCCCCTCCTCCCCCGAGTTGAGGCCGCGGTCGCCTGCCTCTGGGCGCTGATGAAACGGGCTGGGGAGGCTGCGGGCGCCTTCTCGCCGGCCCGCCGGGAGGGGCGGCGCGGGGCGGCGCTGGGGCCCGACCCCGGCCCTGACCTCGGCACCCCGGCCTTCAGCCCTCCCTGAAGGGCCGGGGGCGCTCGTCCGTCCGTCCAGCGAACGCTCGTTTCGCCGCGGCTGGGTGTGGGACCCGGCGGCGAGGGTCGGGGCGGCCGGCCCGTCAGTCCCGAGGCTGAGGCGCCCGAGCGCGCGGCCGCAGGGACGCCGCGGGCGGGGCCGGGGCGGGGAGGCGCGGGCGGACCGCTGGGCGCTCGGCGGCAGCCGCGGACTCGGCCCCCCCGCAACGTCCCCCCCCCCCCGCCGAGGGCCGTCGGGTCTCCGCGGCCGACCACCGGCTCCCGCAGGCACTTGGCGAGCGGTGGCGGTGGGTCCCACCACTGAGGAGAAGCGGCGGGCCCGGCGGGCGGCGAGCCGGCAGCGGGGGCCCTGGGGGGCGAAGGCCGGGAGGGCGGACGGGGGCGACGGGAGCGCGCGGGGCCGGGGGACGCCGGACTCACCTCCCGCAGCAGCCCCTCAGGACTCGTCGGCCCCGCCGGGCCGGAGGAGGCGGGGAGGAGGCGGGATGGACGCGGAGCCGCGGGGGCTGCCGGGAGCGCGTTGCCTGGGCGACGGGTACCGCCCCCGGGAGCCACAGCTGACTGCGGGGGGCGGGGCGAGGGGAGCCGCGCAGCCACGCGGGTCAGCCGGCGGGGCGGAAGTGACGCGTTCCGGCGCGAGGGGCGGGGCTCCGGGGTTTCTTCCTGGGATGGCAGCGGACGGCTCCGGAGGTGGGTGCCGCGGGGTTCGCTTTCCCGGCCGGGGCGCCTGCGACTGCGGCTGTTAGCGGCTTGAGCCTCGGAGATCACCCCCGGACTGTCGTGGTCGTGCAAGGCTCCAGCTCAACCCGCTGGCCCCGCACAAGCCCCGCCGCCTGCGCGGGAACCAAATATGTCCGGGCTTGGTTTCCTTGACGTGGGGAGTGACAGCCGGGTGACGGCTGTGCGGAGCAGGGGGCCACCGAGCTCCGGGGACCGGCCCCGAGCCCCTCAGCCGGGTCACCAGCGCGGAGCATTCCGCCTGTAATGAGGTGGTGCTGTGTGGTTCAAGTGGTGGAGCGCTACCCTTGAGCAAAAGAAGCCCAGGGACCGGGTCCAGGCCCTGAGTTCAAGCCCTAGGACTCCCCCCCCCACCCCACCCCCGCCAACACTGTATTATTTAGAGTTGGTGTGTGTGTGTGTGTGGTGCCTCTCTAGCAAGGCCCTGAGTTCAAACTCCAGCAATACAAGAAAAAAAATCACTATATTAAGTGGGAGAAGACCACCCTGGAAAAGAGATGGGTGCATATGTTTATCTACTGTTAGCAACCCTATGAAGCAGATCCTAGTTAGATCCTCCCTTAATAGAAGAGAACGTAGAGGTTCCTAGAGGTTAGCTAATGCCCTGACCGAACAGCTGGCAGAGTTGGAATTCAAACTCAGGTAGCATAGTCTTAGGAGTTTAGAAGCATACAGCTGTTGGGTGACCTGAACTCCTCAAGGGCTCTGAGAAGCCTTGGTAGGGTTCTGAATAGAGATGGAAGGGCACAAGAGGGTTCAGAAGAGGGCAGATAACCTGAGGTCACCCTTGGTCTAGAGAGCACTTCCACTGGGATCTGGGTGAGTCTTGAGAGATGGTCAACAGCACTAGTCTGAGGTGGGAAGGAACTTTCCAGCTGAGTAAATTGAATGTGTCAATGTTCTTTCAAGTGCTCCCAAGTAGTTCATTGTAACTGCCCATGGGGGAGCAAGAGGTGAGGGTTGAAAGAAGTATTGAGGCAGAGATGTAACTGGAGGAGGTTGGACTCGTGTGTCCCTGTGGGTCAGGGGCAGCCCCGTCGAGATCTCTGGATCTCTGGCATTGGCATGATGAGTGGTGGTGAGCCAGGAAAATTTTGAACAGGTTTGAAGTATCAAAGAAAGTTCATTGTTTCCAACCGCTGAAAGTAGTTGTGCTTAAGGCAAAGACTTTATGGAGTTGTGTGATACTGGGAAAGACCTTAGATTGTGTGAACTTGTTTGTCCAGTGATGTAGCATTTCAGATCATTTTCCCATTGAAAGTTAAAAGGACATTTACTGCTGGGTGCCAGTGGATCATACCTGTCATCCTAGCTGCTCAAGAGACTCAGATCTTAGGATCATAGTTCACAGCCAGTCTGGGCAGCAAAGTCCCTGGGCTTCTTCTCTCCATTTAATCGTGGTAAAGCTATAAGTACAGCTGTGGCTCAAGTGACAGAGTGCTAGCCTTGAGCAAAACGCTCCGAGACAAAGCCCAGGTCCTGAGTTCAAGCCCTAGGACCAGCACCAAAACAAACAAACAAAAAAAAGACATTTCTTTTCCAACTATAATCACTCATTCCATAATGATGATGTTTCTCTTGTTCCCTATCAGCAAAGACTCCTGAAACTACAACTCCCAGAAAACCTGACTTATCAGTCAGTGCAAGAAAAATTAAGGACAATGCAGCAGACTGGCATAATTTAATACTGAAATGGGAAACCCTCAGTGATGCAGGTTTTACCACTGCAAATAACATTGCCAATCTGAAAATCAGCTTACTGTGAGTACACACACCCCTTGTGCCCTGGACTTCCTTTCTTACTATTTGGGCAGAAGAGGCACCGCAGAATCTTCTCCGTGGAGAATTCATCAGTACGAGTCATATGGACAGGCACTGCACCTGAGACTCTCTCTGATAAAAGTCTCATGAACTTTCCTGCCCAGGCTGGGTTTGAACCACAGTCCTCAGCTTTCTGAGTAGCCACTGAGTGTGGGGGTTTGATTTTTTTTTTGTAGTTTTTTTTTTTTTTTTTTCCCCCAGAGCTGGGGACCGAACTCGGGACCTTGCGCTTGCCAGGGAAGCGCTTTTCCACTGAGCCAGATCCCCAGCTTGATATATATATATATATATATATATATATATATATATATATATATATATATTTTTTTTTTTTTTTTTTTTTTTTTTTTTTTGGCCAGTCCTGGGCCTTGGACTCAGGGCCTGAGCACTGTCCCTGGCTTCTTCCCGCTCAAGGCTAGCACTCTGCCACTTGAGCCACAGCGCCGCTTCTGGCCGTTTTCTGTATATGTGGTGCTGGGGAATCGAACCTAGGGCCTCGTGTATCCGAGGCAGGCACTCTTGCCACTAGGCTATATCCCCAGCCCATATTTTTTTAATTCCTTAAAAAGAGGAAAGATTTAGGCTGGAGATACAGCTGAACATGTACAAGACCCTGCATTCAGCCTTAAACACCACCAAAAAATAAAATAAAAAAGAGGAAAAAAAAGAAAGGTTTATGTCCATGGTCAGCCTGCCCTATTGCCTCTATGCATTCTGGTCACTCATGACTGAGGAAGTCTGTTTACCTCATTGCAAGGACCAAAACAAGAAGAAGCCTTGGGGTGGAAATGTGGCTTAGCAGTAGAGTGCTTGCCTAGCATGCACGAAGCCCTGGATTCCATTCCTGAGTTCCACATATACAGAAAAATCTGGAAGTGGCGCTGTAGCTTAAATAGTAGAGTGCTAGCCTTGAGCAAAAAGAGCTCAAGGACAGTGCCCAGGCCGAGTTCAAACCCCATGACAAAAAAAAAAAAGGTTGTGTTCGTTTGTTTTGTGTGCTCCTGGGGCTTGAATTTGAGGTCTGGGCTCTATCCTTCAGCTTTTTTTTTTTTTCCCTTTGCCAGTCCTGGACCTTGCACTTCAGGCCTCACCACTGTCCCTGGCTTCTTTTCGCTCAAGGCTAGCACTCTACCACTTGAGCCACAGCACCACTTCTGGCTTTTTCTGTTTATGTGGTACTGAGGAATCAAACCCAGGACTTCATGTTTGCAAGGCAAGCACTCTACCGCTAGGCCACATTCCCAGCCCCTATCCCTCAGCTTTTTAACTCAAGGCTAGCACTCTACCGCTTGAGCCACAACTCTGCTTTCAGCTTTTTAGTGGTTAATTGGAGATAAGAGTCTCATGAACACTCCTGTCTGGACTAGCTTTGAACTGTGATCCTCAGATTTCAGCCTTTTTGAATGGCTTAGGATTATAGGTGAGCCACTCAAGGCTATTTGTTTTTGAGGAGGTTTTTGCTTTTGGGAAAGAGCCTTGCCCTGTAGCCCAGGCTAGTCTTGAAATTGTGATTTGCCTGCGTCAGGCTCCTGAGTGTTGGGATTACAGGTATGTGCTGACATATCTGGGCATGAGGTGAATTCAGTGTAATTTCTACCCCTTATCTTCTATTTTGCCCAGGAATAAAGACCAGATAGAAGTAGAGAATAGCAACACAGTGTTGAGTGAAAATGAAGACAAGAAGTGTCTGGAAGATGATAAAGAACTTGAGTCACTGTGCAAGGAACTGCAGGTCACCTTGGATGGTTTGGTAAGACCTAAAGATGCTAGCCATCGGTGGTCACTGTCAATAAGCAGTGATCATCTCCTCCTCCTCCCCCTCCCCTCTCCTCTTCTCCCCCTCCTTCTCCTCTGCTGGCCTCCTCCTCCATCCATCCCACATATCTTGCTTGTTTGCTTTGAGACCTGGGGCAAGCTGCGTGATGGGAATAAGGCTGAGCATTAGCACACCCCTGTCCTGTGCATTGTCTGAGGAAGCCCCACCGCTTGGAGGGTCTGCCTAGTAAATACCTGAGGACTCGTAGGCCAGAACATTCTTTCTGCAGCTCCTCAACAGGCAACCGTAACCAGTACATACACAAATAGATGGCTCTGTTCCCACAATACTCCATGCTTTACTGGAACTTGGATTTCATATTATTTTCATGTGTCCTGAAATATTACTTTTTTTTTGTTACTTTTCAGCCATTTAAGTGTAAAAACCTTCTGAGGGCAGAGCATCTATGAATTGTTTAAAATTCTACTTGGGAGATTTGTTATTCAACTCATTTATATCAGTCGGGACTTCATGATATTTTTATTTATTTATTTTGCACGTACAGAGGTTTGCACTCAGTCTTGTGCTTTCTTGGCTGGTGCTCTACCACTTGAGGCAGGCCTCCAGCCAGCTTTTTGAATCATGATCCTTTAGATCTCAGTCTCTTGAATAGCAGGATTACAAATATGCGCACCCATCACCCAGCTTGTTGGGGCTTTTGTTTTGGTTTATTCAGTCCCCCCACTCAGCCCCCCTCCATCCCCCTCCCCCCTTTTTTTAAAAAATACTTCTTTACTTGCTGTCACTAGAGATATTTCAGGTGCTTTTTTACTTCTTGCCTTTTATAGAGAATCTTGCTAGGGGGACTAGAGGTAAAGGTTCAAGTGGTAGAACATCAGCCTAGCAGGCTGAACAAGGGTAAGTCCCTGAGTCCAAGCCCTGGCACTAGTATGGGGGGGGGGGGGGGAAGAGGTACGCACGCCACTGTTGGTGGCTCACAGCTGTAATCCCTGTAATTCAAGAGGCTGAGACGAGCATCATGATTGAGACTCTTATCCCCAGTTAACCACCAGAAAACTGGCTCAAAGTGGTAGAGTGCTGGCCTTGAGCACAAAAGCTCAGGGACAGCGCCCATGCCTGAGTTCAAGACCTACGGCTGACAAAACAAAAATGAAAACAAAACTGGGGGCTGGGAATATGGCCTACTGGTTTAGTGTTTGCCTTGCATACATGAAGCCCTGGCTTCGATTCCTCAGCACCACATATACAGAAAAAAGCCAGAAGTGGTGCTGTGTCACAAGTGTCAGAGTGCTAGCCTTGAAGCAAAAAGAAGTCAAGGACAGTACTTAGGCCCTGAGTTCAAGCCCCAGGACTGGCAAAAAAAATTTTAAAAATAGGGATATTCTATTTCTTCTGTTTTTCCCCAGCCTTTGGAGAGAATGTTTCCTAGACCTGGCTTGGGGGTTGCATGCACCCATTCCCCTGAGCTGGGCGTTTTGTGTGTTTGTGGCTGGGAAGCACTGCTCGCGCTTGAGTGGCAGCGTGGGCCCCCCGTGCGTGTCACTGTCCTTGCTAACAGCCACGCCACAGAACCGAGTGCTGACCGCCAGCCCCAGGTCAGGCCTCTGGGATTTTCCTTGCTGTCTGGATCTTCGTAAGCTGTTCTTAGAGTCGAGTCGCAGCAAGGAGCTTGCATGGAAACTTGTGTGGATGTAGAGGAAAGAACAGAGGATTGGGTGTTAAAAAAAAAAACAAAACAAAACTGGTACCAGAGGCCTGGTGTCAGGTTCTGGCCTTGTCCTTCCCTAGCTCAGCCCTGAGTAATTTTCCCAGCTATGAAGTAGAAATTATGAGTCCTATCTCTTTGAAACTGGGCCAAGTGAGATACTGAGACTAGCAAGACTTGAGAGCCAAGTAATGTTCTTTAAAGATTTATGCTAGCTAAATTTAGTGCATGCCAATTTGGATGCAACCAGAGGGTGGTTGGAAGGACCCAGTGCAAGGAGCAAAGATTTTGATGCACTTGAAGTTTATATATCCCTAGGAATCCAAAATTTGGTCTTAAAAAGACCTGTGCTAGGGCTGGGAATATGGCCTAGTGGCAAGAGTGCTTGCCTTGTATACATGAAGCCCTGGGTTCGATTCTCCAGCACGACATATACAGAAAACGGCCAGAAGTGGCGCTGTGGCTCAAGTGGCAGAGTGCTAGCCTTGAGCAAAAAGAAGCCAGGGACAGTGCTCAGGCCCTGAGTCCAAGCCCCAGGACTGGCAAAAAAAAAAAAGACCTGTGCTACTGAAAAGTGAGTCTGGTAACCAAGTAGGTTTTTCACAAACATGAATGCACTCTTTACCCGGCTGTGAGATCAGCCTTAGATCCCAGTGGGGTGGGTGGGTGGTTCCTGGCAGTGCCACGGGGGCAAGGGACACAGTGACAGGCAGGGGTGGAGCCCAAGGTCTTCTAAGACTCTGCCAAGGTCAAGTTCTCACTGTGTGGGGAAGCCTTCCATTATTATTGTCTCATAAATAAGGAGATGGAGGCTCAGAGAGGCTTCAGTAAGCTCAAAGGCAGTTAATAGAAGATAGAAATGAGCTCACTAAATGCCTTTTCTCCTGTCTTTATGCCATGGGATCTCTCCAGGCTTTTGGAGGTCAAGCATTAGTGGTGTGGGGAAATGGAATAATGTGAAGCTCGGCGACCTTTATCTTCTCTGGAAATCCTCAGCTTATTACTGAAGTAATCCAAATTAATGAAACCACAACTATCTCCTCCTATCTCCCTGGAAACTGGCTGCTCGTGGAGTTGATGTTGTTTAGTGACAGCACTTGTAGTGCCACAGACCTGCACTTCTTAGTTTTGAAATCTTTTAGTTTGGCTGAGAATGTGGCTTAGTGGTAGAGTCCTTGCCTACCATGCATGAAGTCCTCGGTTCGATTCCTCAGTACCACATAAACAGAAAAAGCCAGAAATGGCGCTGTGGCTCAAGTGATAGAATGCTAGCCTTGAGCAAAAGCAGCTCAGGGATAGGGACAGTGCCCAGGCCCTAAGTTCAAGCCCTGGGACTGGCAAGAAAGGAAGGAAGGAAGGGAAGGAGGGAGGGAGGAAAGAATCTTCTAGTTCTTGAATCTGAGGCTAGAGATTTCACATAATAGTTTTTTTCTTGTTTTTTTCTTCTTCTTTTGCCAGTCCCTGGGCTTGAACTCAGGACCTGATTACTGTCCCTGAGCCTCTTTGTGCTCAAGGCTAGCACTCTACCACTTGAGCCACAGTGTCCCTTCTGGTTTTTTCTGTTTATTGGAGATAAGGGCCTCATGGACTTTTCTGCCTGGGCTGGCTTCAAACCATGGTCCTCAGATCTCAGCCTCCTGAGTAGTTAAGATTACAGGCATGAAATAAAAACAACCCTGAGATACCACCTCTCTCCAGCTAGAATGGCCTATACTTTGAACTCAGGCAACAACAAATGCTGGAGGGGGTGAGGGGAAAGAGGAACCCTTTTCCATTGTTGGTGGGAGTGCAAATTAGTACAACCACTTTGGAGAACAGTATGGAGGTTTCTCAAAAAGCTCAATATAGACCTACCCTATGACTCAGCCATACCACTCCTAGGCATCTATCCTAAACAGCAAACCCCAAGATATCAAAAAGACATTTGTACTTCCATGTTTATCGCGGCACAATTCACAATAGCCAAAATATGGAAACAACCCAGATGCCCCTCCACAGAAGAATGGATCCAAAAAATATGGTACCTGTACACAATGGAATACTACATAGCGATTAGGAATGGTGAAATATTGTTATTCGCAGGGAAATGGTCAGAACTCGAACAAATAATGTTGAGCGAGACAAGCCTAGAACACAGAAAACAAAGGGGCATGATCTCCCTGATATATGACTGTTAACAAAGGGAGACAGAGAGACAGCAGAGACCAAGTCTGTGAAACCAAAAACTGCTTGTCAAATAGTATTCCCCACAGGATTGGGGCAGCGACCCAACAGTATGTAACTAAAACCAAACCATTACTCAACATATAAAGGTCAAAAATTGACCTCTCAGGGGAATACAATAGCTCAAAAGCTATGTATGTACGTTCATATAAGACTACTGTCGACATATTGTCTAATATCGACATTGCATTTAAAGCCCTAGGCGAACTTTCTTGGGCATGGCCACATGGCTACTATATATGTTCTTGGTACATTGTATATTGTATATATGTCTACCTGACCTAGAGAAGGGATAGAAAAACAGGGTGTAAGATATCACAAGAAATGTACACACTGCCCTACTATGTAACTGTACCCTTTTTGCACAACACCTTGTCAAAAAAATTTGTTCAATTAATAAATTTAAAAAAAGATTATAGGCATGAGCCACCAGCATCCAGTGCAGGTAATATTTTCATATTCTAAATCACTATCTTTTCAGGCTAAAATACAGGTGAAAATGGAGAAGCTGTCTTCAACTACCAAGGGGATTTGTGAGCTAGAAAATTACTATTATGGGGAGGAGCACAGACGGCCCCTCCTCTTCCACACGTGGCCCACTGCCCATTTCTGTAAGTAGCCCTTTTGGTCCTCAGGCGGGGAGGCGGGACATCTTAAATGAGTATTTCTCCCAGGCTCTAATTGCCAGAGATCTTCGGCAGGTAAAGTGAGCATAATTAGAGACCATGATGCAAGTTGCTCTTAGCCACCCTTTAAAGCCAATGAATAGAATGAATTCTACCTCCTCCATGGGTACAGAAAGCTCTCATTTTCTTTTATTAACTGAGGAAAAAAGTGTTTTCGGTTTCATTTCAATTTTAAAAATGGGTGGGCACTGCACTAACTTCATAGGAGATTATTGAGAAAAGCTTTGTGAAGTGCTTTTTAAAGGATTATTTTTAGTTGAGTTCAAAAGAAAGGCTAAGGGGCTGGCAATGTGGCTTAGTGGTAGAGAGCTTATATGCATGAATTCCTGGGTTCGATTCCTCAGTACCACATCAACAGAAAAGGCCAGAAGTGGTGCTGTGGGCTCAGGTGATAGACTGCTAGCCTAGAACAAAAAAAAAGAAAAGAAAAAAAGGCTAAGCTTTTTGATGTTGACTTGAGACTAGTCTCCTTTAAAATGATGAAAGACAGGGCAAAGTATCTACCATCATTACTTATTGAAATAAAGTTGGTGTGTGATGACTCCTGGTTGTCGTCATTGCAAGTGACCTAAGGGTTAAGCTGAAAAGCCTGCATTTCCTTTGTGACTGCGTGCTTCTTACCATGGGCTAATTGGCATGGCTGGGGTAGTCAACACACCTGCTGCTTTCCTGTCCCGGCGTCTCCGATGATTCCGGTTTTAATAAGGAGCCACGAGGCGGCCCAGCCCTTGTGGAGCGAGTCCTCCAATGACGTCTCAAGGGCACCTTGTTCTGTTGCAGATGAGGTTTCCCGCCAGCTCTCTGACATGTACCGGAAGGACCTGCTCCTGAAGCGCACGGTGGCCGCCGAGCTGGCACACACGGCCGACCGCGATCTGTCCCTCAGCTTCCTGTCCATGTGGCTGCACCAGCCCTACGTGGAGGGCAGAAGCAAGCTCCTCCTGGAGAGCATGCTGTGCGAGACGGGCCACCGGCCGCTGTGACGCATCACGGGCCTTTGCGCGCCAAGCATGCCGGGCTCCGGACCGGTGTCCTCTCCCCTGCCCCCAGACGGCGCACCGCACCCCCCCCCCCCCCCCCCCCCGCACGCCTGTCCCCACCCCTACGCCTGCTGTGAAGTTCCCACTGGGGCACCTAAATGAGACCTGACTGAGCACTTTGTAAGTTTAGTGTGCTGTACACATCACATTTGTGGAGAAAAACCAACTTTCCTATTCTGTCTTCATACCCAAGTCGCATCCCCAGACTCTATTTCAACTCTTTGTGAGGATATTAGTTCTGTGGTTGTGACTTTTAAATCCCAGAGTTAACTGAAAAAAGTCTGGTATCACGGAAGCAAAAGCTAGCAAAAATCCTGCCAGTGTTCATGCTGAAGATGTGACAGACCAGTCACAAGTCCTGCCATCTCACACCGCGTTCTTGGGGGCTGTGTCCGCAGTGACGCTGAATAACTGTTTAATTATGACGCCAGCTTTTTTTATATTGCATCCTTAGCATACTACTTCTCTATAGGCTTAGAGCTGTTTAACTCACCAAATAAGGACTCCCTTGAATAGAATTTATGGCTCGAAGACCTTAGAAAACAATAACTATCTCCTGCTCCCTCTTTTCTAGGTAGATGAAGAAACAGGGGCCATAGTCATGCCTTCAGTTGTCCAGGGTCCTTCAGCCACACACCCCTAGCTTGGCTGTCTTTTGGTCCAGTTTGACTTTTACCGAGACCTTAAGTGTAGCCCCAGCTTCTGTTTTCTCGTTGTTTTCCAAGCACTTAACCTACTGTTTGCTCAGTCCCAAGTTCAGAACGAAGAACTGAAACACAAAGGAACCATAAGATCTTATGGACTAGGGCTGGGACTGTGGCTTAGTGGTAGAGCACATGCGTACCATGCATGAAGCTCTGGGTTCCATTCCTCAGTACCACATAAACAGAAAATGCCAGAAGTGGCGCTGTGGTTCATGTGGTAGAGTGCTCACCTTGAGCAAAAGGACAGCTACAGTGCTCAGGCCCTGAGTTCAAACCCCAGGACTGGCAAAAGTAAATAAATAATCCTCTCCAGAGAAGGAAATCTAAAGCCTCTTAATGTGCAAAAAATGTAGCATGATCCTATAAAACTGAAGTTCTAGAGTGTAAGGAGCAAATGCTTCCCACAAAAATCAAGAAAATATGCCTCAAACAAAAACTACAGAATGGAAGGCATGGTCAAGTTCAAACCCTAGTGCCATTAAAGAAACAGCCAAAGCTGTGTGGTGATGCAGATCTGGAGTCCCAGTCACTTGGGCAGTTGAGGCAGAAGGGTTCAGAGTTCAAGGCTAACCTGAGCTACATAATGAAACCTTGTGTCAGAAAGCCAAAGGGGGTGGGGGGAGACTACGTATGACAGGGAAGAACTTTGAGAGGAAATTAGGATTTCTCGGTTGTACAAGCAGATATTTCGAAAGCATTTCCAGGTGGCATTTGTTAGGGTTTCCCTTTCTTCTGCCTTTGCTGTGACTACTAGAGTCTATCATAAAAGGGTGTCAGATGACTATGTGTGGGCAGAGCTGCTCAGACACACTGCTCTCCAGCCTGGGAGAGGGCTTGGCATTGGGGTCTGTTGGCAGCCATTTCTATGTTTGAATAATCACACTTAACTAAGAGCTGGGAGCATATGTCTGTAATTCTGATCTGAGGATCAAGATTCAAAGCCAGCCTAGGCAGACAGGTCCAAGAGATTGTTATATCTACCAAAAAGCCAGAAATATAGCTGTGGCTCAAGTGGTAGAGAATCAGCCTTGAACAAAAAGCCAAGTGAGAGCACAAGGCCTTGAGTTCAGACACACATACAAACACAAAAGCAAAAATATTCTACACAGGGGACGTTGACGGTGGCCTCCAGGACATCCCCGTGTGTTCCGGGATGCATCAGTGCTTGTGGAGAGAGCTAATGCAAATGACTGCTTCTCCTACGTACTGCAGAACAAGGTGTGGCACTTCATGCCTGTAGTCCCAGCTACTCAGAAGACTAAGGCAAAGAGGATCACAAGATGAAGGCCATCCTGGGTGACTTAGTGAGACCTCAAAATATTTTATTTTAAAAAAATATTACGACTGGGCTGGGATTGTGGCTTTAGTAGTAGAGTGCTTGCCTACCATGCACGAAGCCCCGGGTTCAATTCCTCAGCACCACATAAACAGAAAAGGCCAGAAGTGGCGCTGTGGCTCAAGTGGCAGAGTGCTAGCCTTGAGCAAAAAGAAGCCAGGGACAGTGCTCAGGCCTTGAGTCCAAGGCCCAGGACTGGCAAAAAAAAAAAAAAAGGACTGTATAGCTTGCCAAGCATCCTAAAGGCCCTTGGTTCACACACACACACACCCTGAGTAACTTCTGAGAGTAACAATGAAACAGAGGGCTGTACCCCTACCTCTACAAAGGCCCTTGGTACACACACACACACACACACACACACACACACACACACACACACACACACACACACACACACACACACACACACACACACACACACACACACACACACACACACACACACACACACACCCTGAGTAACTTCTGAGAGTAACAATGAAACAGAGGGCTGTACCCCTACCTCTACAAATCCTGCCAAACTGACAGAATGGGAATATGAAAATCTGCCCCTGGATTTGGGAAAGGTGTATGTGTAGTGATACATGATTCCAGAAAATACAAAACCTTATACAAAGTTGAAAAAGTAACAAATGGCATAAGCAATAATGTGGCTCCTGTTCAGACCAACATAAACAGCCATCAACTGTGCACCCAAGGTACCTGGCGTCCTGCCTTCCGGGCCATGGAAAGCCTGTGCTTCTAGCTTTTTCTAGTTTATTGGAGATAAAGAGTCCCACAGACTTTTCTACCTGGGCTGGCTTTGGAGCAGATCATCAGATCTCAGCCTCCTAAGTAGCTAGGATTACGTGTGTGTGCCACCAATGCCCTACCACAGATATATATATATATATATATTTTTTGCCAGTCCTGGGACTAGAACTAAGGGCCTGAGCACTGTCCCTGGCTTCTTTTGCTCAAGGCTAGCACTCTGCCACTTGAGCCACAGCACCACTTTCAGCTTTTTTGGTATATGTGCTAACGAGGACTCAAACTCAGGGCTTCATGCATGCTAGGCAAGCATTCTACCACTAGGCCACATTCCCAGCCCCAAAGATAGCTGCTTAACTTTGCAATCTTAACTCTCAAGAAGCTTCTAGTATAAATCAAGTTTGATGGAGAAGCAGTATTATCACCAGGAGAGAGGGAAAACCTTTTTTTTTGAGATAAGGAATAGGACTGATAAGTAATAATGATCTTAACTGCAAGTCACAGTGATCTTAACTGCGAGTCACTAAACACTCCAAGGTATGTCATCCAGTAACGCGTCTGCCAGGGGTACACACCTATAGTCCCAGCACTCGGGAGGCCGATAGTGAGGCCTCAAAACAAAACAACCAAAAAAAAAAATACACTGCCATGATTGTAATGAGTTCTTCTGAACAACAGAGAGTGAGACAAACATTATTCTTTATAAATAAAACGCTCATTTGTGTCAGTATTCACATTAGAAAAACACACCTTGCCTTATCCAGATCTAAGAGGTTGCGCCTGCTCGTCACGGAGAAGACTCTGTTTTCATGGTGAGAATGTCCCCAAGGTTCCCAGGTGAGCCCCTTCGGGCAGGCCCACCTTCAGGACTGCCCCCCCGGCCCCCGTGTGGGTCACTAGGACCACGTCCTCCTGAGACACGGAGGAACCTGGACAGGACAAGACATCTCCGTCGGAAGTCTGAATAAGGACACCCCCCCATTCCTCCTGGCATCCGCTGGTCACTGTGAAAGCCGGGGTGTCCCCCACAGCAGCCCTACTCTCCAACGCCCCTGGCTCTACCTGCACCCTCCCGCGGGAGCGCTGGCCTCCCGTGCTCCCTTGAGCTGACCATAGCCAGTCGGGGCCCAGCTGAGGCTCTGGCTCAGGCCCAGTGCTGGAGACACAATCGTCCTCGAGGCTGGGGCGGGCCTGCGGGTGGTGCGGGTAGGGGCCACCCTCCGCGAGATGTGGGGGCTCCCCTCCTCCACCCGCTGCCGGGGCGCCGTTCTCCCCTAGGTGCATCTGGCCGTCTTCAGCGCCCCGGTCTGCTGCCTTCTCTTCGGGGATCACTGCCACGGGGGCTGAGGGCAGAGCCCAGGGCTCCCCTGGCTGAGTGTAATGAGCAGGCGCGTTGACGTGCTGACGCAGCAGCGCAGGCCCTGGGGTCCCGCTTCTCACTTCCAAGTCAGCAGACGACGACTCTGCCACCAGCTTCTGGCCCACAGGTAACGCCCCTCCATCTCCATCGGACACCACCATCCCCCAGCTTCCTGCCACGAGCAGAGGGCCCTGCCCGCTGACGGTGGGCGGAAAACCTAGAGTGCAGAAAGACATCCCGGTCACCACCCTCGTCACCCCTGACCAGCCCACAAACAACACCGAAACACTCTCGCTACGTGGGACTGGTAGGCAACCGTTTTTCTCTATTAGTCCTTTGTATCTATCCACAAAGGCAGATTTTTGGTGGTAGTGGTCTGTTTCTTTTTGCCAGTCATGGGCCTCGGACTCAGGGCCTGAGCACTGTCCCTGACTTCTTTTGCGCAAGGCTAGCAACTAGCACTCTACCACTTGAGCCAGAGCATCACTTCTGGCCTTTTGTGTTTATGTGGTGCTGAGGAATCGAACCCAGGGCTTCGTGCACGCTAGGCAATCACTCTCCCACTAAGTCACATTCCCAGCCCACTTGTTTCCAAATATTAAATCTTCCCTGTCAGACAGAGCTAAGTCTCACGAAAATCAAGTCATAGATGCCTGTGTTGGGTTTTTGTTTTTCGTTTGCTTTGGTTTTTTTTGGTCAGTTGTGGAGCCTGAACTTGGGGCCTGGGCGCTGTCCCTGAGCTCTCTACCACCTTGAGCCACAGCGCCACCTCCAGTTGGTGCCCGTGTCCTTGGGCCCCATCTCTGCCCAACCTCTTGTACCCGCCTGGTGGCACCCAGTTGCCACCACAAGCGAGTCTCCACTTTAACAGAGGGCTCTAAGACTCCTGGGGCATAAACGTGGAAAGACAACCGTCGGAGGCTGGGATCAAATCTGAGAGGCCAGAAGGTTCTCCTACACCCAGCCGCAGAGGCCCTCCGCCTGGGGAGAGCCCGAGAGGCACGCTTACCCTCACTGGCAGATGGGCCGCACAACGGCCTGGGCTCCTCTAGGCCTCTGCTGTCCCATGGCCCCGCGTGTCTTCGGGGCCTCTTCCCCGTGGCCAGCCCCTCGCCTGCAGCCTGAGAAGAGTCCCTTCAGCTGAGACCCAGAAGTGAGGGGAGCCCTGCACCCCTCCTCCCCGAGAGAAGCACCGTGAAGGACCACACCGCACTGTAACCCAGCATGGCACTACTTCGCCGACGCCCACCTCACAGTCCCTCTTTGGTCGGCCAGCTCCCTCTGGCTTGTCCACGTCCATCGCCCGGCTAACGTGCTTGTCCACGTCCATCGCCCGGCTAACGTGCTTGTCCACGTCCATCGCCTGGCTAACGTCCTTCCGTGCAGTGCAGTCGGGGGAGATTTCTTTCTGCCGCAGAAATTCTTCTGTGATTCCTAAGGATTCGGCAACCTGAAGGGAAAGGGACCAGGAGGCATGAGCAGACTCAAGCCAGCCAACTTCACGAATTCCTAAGGATGAATGACTGCGTTTCAATCGCTAAGGCTTCTTTACCCAGCAAGGTGCCATCTCCCAATGAGAAAAGTGAAGATAAATATAAAGAAAGCTGCACGGAAAAGCTGATGGTAAAGTATGTCCCTACCAAAACCAGAGGGTTTTATGTCAGCATAGTGTGCAAGAGAGACTAAAAGACACTCAGAAGAAACCTAAAACACTCTAATACTGCCGTAACCTTAGTAATGTTAACTCAAACCCAGGTACTCTTCTTGCCATCATCGGGGCTCTTTTTGAATGCCAACTGGCCTTTTCAGAAAAATATTCCTGTGTAGCCCATAATCAGGTCTCCCCTCTCCTGTGGTGGGGAGGCCACGGGTCTGGGGTCCAGAAAAGCCAAGCTAGATGCCGGTCCCTGCTCACACATGGTGATCTGGGCAAGCCACCCACTGCCCCAGATGACCCACCCACCTCCCCAGGAGGCCCCGCCCACCTCTGACGACACCCACCTCCCCCAGACCACCCTTTGTGAAAATGAGATTCCATTCCCGAGGAAAGCACAGGGGTGAAGGTAGTAAGTGATGGCCCCAATCAGGACACCATGAGCATAAATCTGAGGGTGGGCACAGAAGGAAGGACAGGAGAGCAAGGCTGAGGAGAAAACGAGACTGGACAGCGTGGCTTACGAACGGAGGCACGGGCACCATCTGGATGAGGACAGAAGACCAGTTCCAAGGATGATGGATGACAAACACAGACTAGGCAAACTACATGAATCTTGGCAAATAATCCCTTATGTTTTCATAATGTGTAGCTTAAGAAAATAAAATTCAGGGCTGGGAATATGGCCTAGTGGCAAGAGTGCTTGCCGTATACATGAAGCCCTAGGTTCGATTCCCCAGCACCACATATATAGAGAACTGCCAGAAGTGGCGCTGTGGCTCAAGTGGTAGAGTGCTAGCCTTGAGCAAAAGGAAGCCAGGGACAGTGGTCAGGCCCTGAGTTCAAGCCCCAGGACTGGCAAAAAAAAATAAAAATAAAAATAAAAAATCACGATGACTAATAACCCCCCCCCCTCCAAATAACAAAATTAACCCCCAAAACCCCACCCTGCTGAGACCTCCTTACAGCAGGGACTGAGGCTGCTGGCTGCGGAAGCTTCCTTAGCGGTCAGCCATGAAGCCTTCCTCCTCCTCTTTGGGACTGGGAGGTCCCGCAGGTTAATTCCACAGCAAGAACAGAAAGTAGTAATACGGCCATTGTTAAGTAAAGGAGGGTCTGATCTAAACCCACACTGTGAAAGCCACAAAGGACCTTTTAATTAGTCTTCCTGCTTCCCGGAGGTGGGAGCTGAGACCCAGAGGGACCGAGAATGGAGTCAGTGAGGAGCTTGCTGCATACAGCCCGGTACCCACTGAGAAGGCCACCCGGTGGTCATGTGATACGTGCTACACCCAGCCCAAGGCTTTCTCTAAAACAAGCAAAAACAAAAAAAAACCCTGGTGGCTGCAAACTTACCTTTTTGGGGGGAGTGCTGGTCCTGGGCTTGAACTCAGGGCCTGGATGCTGTCCCTGAGGTGCTTTTGGCTCAAGGCTAGCACTCTTACCACTTGAGCCACAGCGCCACTTCTGGCTTCTCCTGAGTACTTTATTGGATAAGAGTCTCACACTTTCCTGCCTGGGCCGGCTTTGAACCGTGACCCTCAGATCACGGCCTCCCGAGTAGCTAGGATGACAGGTGTGAGCCACTGGTACCCAATTCAGGCTTGCTTTTTTGTGAAGGACCCAATGTGGCTAAAGGCTGTGCTGGCCACAGGGACCGCGCCCCCCCGTCCCCCCCCCCCCCTCCCCCCCCCCGGCCCGTGCCCGGCCCCCAGCCCCATGGACGGGAGCAGCCGAGCCAGGCAGCAGTGAGCCACTGGACCACAGCAGCTTTTTCCTATTCTAGTTGATGCGCATTTTCTTTTTCAGTTTTGTGGAACCAACATTGTTGCACTAATGTGAAGGGGACAAAACCTCACTGGGCGGGACGGGCTAGTGGCTGGGGGGGAGGGCGGCACGTGGAAGGTGTCCGCGGCTCTGGGCCCGGGGGCGGTTACCGTGCGATCGCGGATCTCCAGGGGCTCTGGCGAGCGTGGACCCGCGCTGCTGAGGTAGTCTCGACACATTTTCTTAACTAGGTGGTGCAACTCTTCAAATTCCTTATATATGGCTGGGAAAAAAGGCTTTGCTAGATGACTCTTCTCAACCTTCAGGAAGACAAAGAGGACAAGTAGAGTTTAAAACCTGAGGCGACGGCACGGAAACGTCTTGAGATCCGAATTTAAACTCAGTATATCTCATGCTTTCGCTCACTGGCCGGCACTCCACCACCTGAGCCAGGCTTCTAGCCCCAACAAGACTGAAACGTCAAGACAGAAGGACGGGTCCCAACCCGGGGGGCTGGTGAGTGGCAGGAGCTTCCCAGTGCCACCCTCCCGGGTGCCAGCACCACACCCAGCTCCCGGAGGCAGCCTGGGCCCTCAAGGGCCAGAAAACAAAGCCTTGGTGCGGCAGCCACAGAGCTCTGAGCCTGGGGCAGCCCCGGGAGGAGGAAGGGCAGGGCAGAGAGGCTGAGGGTGGGCTCTGGGCTCCCAGACAGGCCCGAGGGGCCTAACTGGGGAGCTGCCGGCCTCGGTAGGGTGCGCACGGCTCTGTTCTGGGGAAGGAAGTGACCCACATGGCCAGGCCCCATCGAACCAGTCACCCCATTGCCGAAAAGCACCCCGCACACCCACCTTCGTTAGGAGGAATTCATACACAGTCACTACCCGGGCCAGCCGCGGCAGCACCAGCTCCACCAGCTCCTCGCGGGCACACTGCTGGAGAGACTACCAAGAGAAGCATCTGCTTGGAACCCCCAACAGCAAGGGCTGATGCGACCCAGAGCAGAAGACACGGAAGGCCTCCAGAGCCAGACATCCCAACTGCAGACATTCTGCCTTATGAGAAGCTCATGGCTTCGTCCATTAACAGAACCACAGGCTGGGCGCTGGCGGCTTGTGCCTGTAATCCTAGCTACCCAGGCGGCTGAGATCTGACGATCACGGCGCACTCCTGGGTTTTTAGGTAGTTTACTGGAGATACGAGCCTCAGGAACTTCCCTGCCTGGGCTGGCTTTGAACCACGTTCCTTACATGTGAGTCACTGGTGCCCTGAAGCCTCCCCCTTCATTTACAGAAACAACAACAAGAACAACAATACAGGAGACCATTTCCGTTGTCTTTTGAACTGTTTCCATTAATTATTTCAAACTCATGAAGGCAACACCAGAGCTATGGTTTTAGGGAGGCATGAACAGGAAGGAGGAAATGTCCCAGACTACAAGACCTCATTCTAAAATGGCACACAAGCCACATCCTGCACCCAGGATTAAGACCAGGATCTGTTTCCCTATGAAGCCCACTCCCCACATCCAGGTGAAACCAAAAGGGCAAAGAGGATGAAATGCACAGACCTAGGTCTTCCCATACCCGGGTGGCCTCTTTGCCGTCTGGGAGGGCCCTAAGGCTGAGTTAGCCCTCCCTGGACTGGGAGCCTCCCTGGAGGGCTGAGTCTCCTTTCCTTGCTCTGTTCTTATTCATCATGGCTCCTCCAGTTGAACCCAGGAGCTGAGGGACATGGGAAATGCCCATTCACTGGGCACTCAGCGTAAGCAGGTAAGCCTACGACTGCCACTGGAATTTATCCCGTGTCATTTCAAGTGAGCTTTTTATAGCTCATCAGGGTAGTTTATTTTATTGAGAAACAGAGAGAGAGAGAGAGAGAGTCGCATAATGGAGCTGGGGTGGTCTTGAGCTCAACCCCACCTCAGCGTCCCGAGGGCTGGGATTACAGGCATGAGCCACCGTGCCAGGCTGGGATGATTTACTTGTCCATTCAAGAACTAAACTGCGAACTACCACATACCGTGGCAGAGACCCGGGTGTGGCCCGCGGGCGTGCGGGTGGCCTACCTCCTCGAGCTGGGCGCGTAGCCCCGCAGCCCCAGCTGGGCGCCGGTGCGGAGGGGCCGCCCTGCCCCCCGGGAAGGTGACTGTGCCGCCCTCCGTCAGGGTCTCTGAGCCTCCGCTTCTCCTAGGGCCTTGGTCCTCGGGTCCCAAAAGAGCTGACTGACTTCCATTTTCTTCAGCTGCCACAGACCGACCATTCTAGATAGTTTGAAACCCAAAAAGGAAAAAACAACAACAACAACAACCTATTAAAAATGCTTTACACACCATCACGAAAACATAAAGCACAAAAATGTCAGGTCAAAGTCAAGGAGCTAGCGATGACGCTATTTCTTCCTTGATGAGTACTTAACTCTTAACCACAGTCAGCACATCTTACGTTTCCTTGACACCAGCTGAGAAAGTGAGTATGGGCTTTTAACAAACCCTGGGGTGAGCTGAGCTCTGTGGCTCACGCCTGTAATCCTGGCTACTCAGTAGGCTGAGATCTGAGCATCACAGTTCAAAGCCTGCCCAGGCAGGAAAGTTCATGAGATTCTTATGCCCAACTAACCACCAGGAAACCGGAAGTGGGGCTGTGGCTTCAAGTGATAGAGGGCTAGCCTTGAGCTAAAGAGCTCAAGGACAATGCCCAGCATTCAAGCCCCACAACCGAAAAACACAATAGTAAAAGAAATAAGCAAAATTAAATAAATAAGATTTATTTTAGAACAACTGAATTAAGAAAAGGGAGAAATGGGAAAGAGAAAAGGAGGGGGGAGAGGGGAACGAGAAAGACCTGAACCCCTGAACCCCATCCAGGAAATGGGAGTTAGGACACCGAAAATAAATTTAAAAAACAAAAACAAAAAACTTAACGTGGGGGGCTGGGGATATGGCCTAGTGGCTAGAGTGCCTGCCTCGTATTCATGAGGCCCTGGATTCGATTCCTCAGCACCACATATACAGAAAATGGCCAGAAGTGGCGCTGTGGCTCAAGTGGCAGAGTGCTAGCCTTGAGCAAGAAGAAGCCAGGGACGGTGCTCAAGCCCCAGTCTAAGCCCCAGGACTGGCAAAAAAAACAACAAACTTAACGTGGGGAAGCTCAAAGTGCCAATCAGTGTGGAACATCTGCTTGGCACACAAAACCCCAGCACTGAACAGTAACAACTACAAAGCATGCTGCACTTGTTTCTAGTGTATCACATACCCATGACTTTCTCAGTATTTTATTTCCTATTGGCTATACTTCAGATATAAAACATTTCACCCTGAAATTAGAGAATTCCAGCTTCTACACATCGGCAACGAAATATAGTAATTGTTTTAGATACAGGACAAGGCTGACTGACTCACTAACACACACACACTAACCTTGTTAAACTTTTCCCCCCAAACAGAAGCAAGAATACTTCCTAACTCATGCTATCAGGTCCAAACACCATGTACCGCCAAGGCAAAGATTCCACAAGAAAGGAAAGCTGCGCCTCTGGTGCCACAAAATTCTCAGCAAAATACTATTAAACAGGAGCATACTTATTAAGGGCTTTCCTCCCAGGAAGCAGACATTTCAATATGTGCAAATGAGTTAATGTCACGTTAACAGACTAAAGGGCCACTCATAGGATCATCTCAGCTGATGCACAAAAGACACGGACAAAATTCAGCATCTTTTAAGATAAAAACCAAAGTCAGAGCAGAAGGAAACTACTCAATGTAATAAAAAGCCCTATGTTAAAAACCCAGGCGAACGTCACACTCCACGGTGACAGACTGGAAGCTTGGCGTTCAGGTTCAGGAAGGAGGCATTTGAGACTTCTGTCAACACAGCCCCTTCACAGGGAAAATAAGAAGAGTTCAGCTGGGCGCTGGGGCTCACCGCCGTCATCCTAGCTACTCCCAAGGCAGGGATAGGAAGCCAGCCTGGGCAGAAAAGCCTGTAACTGTTTTTGTTTTTGGCCAGGCTTGAACTCGGGGCCTGGGCGCTGCCCCTGCGCTTCCTTTTGCTCAAGGCTCGCACTCTACTGCTCCTGCCATAGCTCCACTTCCGACTGTGGGGTGGTTCATTGGAGGTAGGAGTCTCACAGGGACTGTGAACTCTATATAAAACCGTTGAGATCATAACTTTCATGCTACGTATGTTTTAATCACAATTAAAAAAAGATTTGGAAAGCCCTCCTGATGTGCGGGGGCCCGGGAGCCTTTGGGAAGGCGAGGACGGGGAGGAGGCCAGAGGCCTGTTGTGGTGGCTGCTCGGGGACGCACCTATGGACTGGCGCCCCGATTCTGCCCTCCCCAGCCCTGCCTGTGAAACTGGCCTCAGCCGCGCTGCCCGACCCCGCAGCGAGGGGGTGGGGGGGCGCCCCGGGAGAGGACAGGACGCAGAGCCACGCTGGCTCAGGCCCCAAACCCCCACCCGATGCGATGGGAATGGCTCCCTGGAGCATGGCGGGCAGGACGCGGTGAGGACCCGGCACGGGACACACATACCTGCAGGCCTCCCTGGGCTGCGGCCGGGGCCCCGCTGCCGGGGGACGGGGCGGGCTCCGGCGGGCCGTGGCCCGGGTTCAGCTTGAAGTGGCGGGCCAGGCCGCCCTGCCCGATGTAAGACTTGGCACAGGCCGGGCACTTGAAGGCCCTGGGCCGCAGGGCGCCGCTCTCCACGGGGAGGAGCGCCCGCGGCTCCCGCTGCTCCTCCTCCTCCTCCTCCACGCTCAGCTCCGAGTAGTCGTCGGAGTCGGACGGGTGCCCGTCCAGCAAGCCCTCCGTCCTGATGAATCTGTAGTCCCTGGCTTTGAACGTGGGAGGTCGGGATATGCGTCCGGAACGCGTCTTCACTCTGGAAGGCCTGCGTGGCTTCCCGGTCTGTTCCGCGGGCGAGCCGGACGCCGGTGCCCGCGCGGCGGCGCTGGAGGACGCGGCCGAGGGGCTGGGCGCCCGGGGCACCTGCGCCCCCCCGGTCGGGAGCGGCTGGAGGGCGGGCAGCGGCCGCTGTGCCAACCCCTGGCCAGCAGGGGGGCGAGGCCGGCGCCCGCCGCGGGGCTGCGCCCTGGACAGCGTGCACAGCCTCACCAGGATGGAGCTGGGAGCCGCCGGCGGCTGGGTGGTGGCAAGCGGTGGTGGCATTGGCCTTTCCTGACCTCTTGTGTCACCAGTTGTCACCTCGACACGAATGGCTTCTAGCTGCTTAAAGACAGAAAGAGGACGTGGGGGAAAGCGTTATGCGCGTCCGTGTCTCCGCCACGTCGCGCTTCCCGCAATCGACGGTTGAAACTGTTTCCTAAATTACACACTTCAGACAGGTGGAGCGCGTCTGCGCTCCACCCGCCCCTCGACGCGGTGGTAGTTCTCATGCCCTTCTGATCAGAGCACAGGGATCCCTGTCACCTCCACAGCCAGCTACACATCTGCTGTGACACTTTCAGACATAAGTGAAACGAAGAGTTTGTGAACCCACTTATGCTATGTAGCCTGCATCATTTCTAAAGCTAGCAGTCACAAGCCACCAAGTGATTTCATGACTCCTGAAGACATCCTACCGTGTTAGATTTGCCCGTGTGGGCCTGTGTGCGTGAGTGTGTGCGTGTGTGTGTGTGCGCGTGCTGGTCCCGGGACATGAACGCAGGGTCTGGGCCCTGTGCTGTTTTTGCTCAAGGCTAGCATTTCACCATTTGAGCCACAGCTCCACTTCCAGCTTGTTGTTGGCTAATTGGAGATGAGTCTCATGGACTTTCCTAACCAGGCTGGCTTTGAACTGCAGGCGTCAGATCTCAGCCTCTTGGCTGGCTAGTATTAAAGGAATGAGTCACTGGCACCTGGCTGAATGAAGACTTTGATTCTACCTTGTGTGACATTGTTGCTGACCCTTCACTGGGAGAGGGCGACGTCCAAACACCTGCTGGTGGTCCAGTCAGTGGCCAAGTGAGGGCTCTCGAGGGAGGGCCACTTTGGCCCACAGGGAAGTGCTCTGACCATGTCTGAGTCCCCTCCCCCTTTTTGGTGCTGAGGATAGAAGCCAGGGCCCGAGTTACACCCCAGCCCCTGGAGACAGTTTTGATGGTTACAATTGGGGATGCTGTGGACAATTGATAGACAAAGCCAGGACGCTGATAAGATTCTCACAGATTTGTCAGCCTGGGCTAGCTCTGGGTGTGGTTCAAAGACAGCCTGGGCAGGATAGAACATGAGACTCTTACCTCCGATAAAATTACTCAGAAAAAATTGGAAGTGGTGCTGGGGCTCAAGTGGTAGAGGGCTAGCCTTGAGCATAAGAAGCTCAGGGACAGCGCCCAGACCCACAGTTCAAGCCCCAGGACCAGGGGAGATAACCCAACATTTCATTTTACCGTGAGTCACATCAGAATACTTCTCTAAGCTCTTATGACATGACTGGGTACCATTCATTATGACATGCATGCACACGCACACATGCGCACACACACACACTCTTCTTGTCTCATAATAAGCAAGCTGCAAAGCTGGCCTAAGAGTTTACAAATGGGGCGTGAAGACTGGCTTACCATGAGGTGTTGTACCTGGCTGGATGTTTGTATCACTTAGCAAAGTTTCCGTACCTTGGCGTCCTCTCCATGGGAGTCACCCCAGCCCCATCCCGAGGTGTCCCCCCGACTGCCCAGTCCCTGTAGGCCTCTGAACCGGACCTCCTGAGGGAGGGCCAGACATCACGGCGCAGAAGCCTGAGGGGTGGGGGCTTGAAGGCTGGACATATGACAGCAAAACGAGCTGACTTTTCCTGGACGGGTGAAGGAGGGCCCCGGAGCTTGGTGGAGGTGGCCACAGTCCTGAGGTGGGGACAGGGAAGCTGGGGACAGGTGGGGCTCGGGAGCGTCCACCAGGCCTGGACTTCTGTGAACCATGGTGCCTCTGGCCTAGGTGGCCCTCTCCCGGTGGGGACTTCGTGGAAGCGTAGGCTGAAAGAGGATTATTGTAGCAGGCCACAGGTAACATTCCTGCCTGTGCAGGCACCACGCGTGCCAGCTCCACGAGCAGCTCCGGACTACAATTCCATCCCGTTCTAACCTGGGGGATGTGCGGCTGGCGCTCTACCATTCAAGTCTCGGCTCCACTCCTCGCTTTTCGGGGGTGAGCCTCACAGACTTTTCCTACGCAGGCCGGCTTCAAACCCCAATCCTCAGACCTCGGCCTCGCGAGTGGCTGGGGTTACAGCCCAGCAGTGGGCTGGTGCTGGTTCAAGTTCCACACCAGAGTGAAAAAGCCGCCGCCGCCGCGCTGCACTGCGTTCTGCACGGCGGGGAGGTGACACTGGGGACGGACGCCCCCCCCTGCAGGGCCTTCGGCACCGGGATGCCGCCCCGGAGCCGCCCTGGCGCCAACCCACTCCCCCCCCCCCCCCCCCGTGGGGAAGCGGGCGCGGCGCAGAGCTCCTGCCGGGAGCAGGGGCCTCACCCACAGGTATGGAGAGAGGGGCTGGGACTCCCCGGCACTAGACGTAAGGAAGAGGCCGGAAGCGGCGCTGTGGCCCGGGGGGAGGGGGAGGGCGCTGGCCTTGAGCAAGCCCCGGGAAAGGTGAACGAACGCGGCGGTGGTGCGCACGGGACCGGGGCTGGGGACGCGCGACGCTCCGGTGGGAGCAGCTGGGGGAGGGGAAGGGGCGGCGCCCCACGGGCCGGCAGCCCTCCGCACGGGGGGAGGGGGAGGGGAGGAGGAGGGGGGAGGGGGAGGGGAGGAGGAGGGGGAGGGGGAGGGGGTGAAGCGGCGCCCCACGTGCCCGCAGCCCTCCACACAAGGAGGGGGGCGCCCCACGGGCCGGCAGCCCGTCCCCGCAGCCCGCCGCACGGGGGGGAGAGGGGGGAGGGGCGCCCCACGTGCCCTCCGCACGGAAACAGCAACTTAGAAACTTTAAAAGGAAGGGCGGCGGGCACGTGGGGCGCCCCAGAAAGCCCGTCCCGCTGGGTCGGCGCCCGGGACTGCCCCGCCGCGAGCCTCACCTGGGTCGGCGCCCTCGCCACCCGGCCGCCGCCGTTCCCCCCCGCCGCTCGCGGGGCCCGAGCCCGGCTCGGCGCCTGCCATGGGAGACGCTGCGCGCGCGCGCCCCGACGGTGCGTCACCCGGGCAGAGGGGCGAGGTACGGGGGCCCCCGCGGCCCAAGACGCTGCGCTGCGGGAGGCGGCGCCCGGAGGCCCCGCCCCCCAGGCCCCACCTGCCCGGGACGGGCGCCGCGCCCCGCGCCCCGCGCCCCGCGCCCCGCGCCCCGCGCCCCGCGCCCCGCGCCCCGCGCCCCGCGCCCCGCGCCCCGCGCCCCGCGCCCCGCGCCCCGCGCCCCGCGCCCCGCGCCCCGCGCCCCGCGCCCCGCGCCCCGCGCCCCGCGCCCCGCGCCCCGGCCTCCCCCGCCCGCCCCCTTCGCTCCGGTCGCGGGGTCCCGGAGACCTGCTTCACCTCTACACTGACCTACCCGCTGCTCGAAGTCCCCGCGGGAAGGAAAAGCAACCGGCGTGGCCCGTACGGGGATCGAACCCGCGACCTTGGCGTTATTAGCACCACGCTCTAACCAACTGAGCTAACCGGCCGCCCGGCTGCCGGGCGCCCTCGGCCCGCCTCTGAGGCCTCCGGCCCGCCCCCGATCCGCCTCCGAGGCTGCCCCTCGGGTCCGCCTCCGGCCCGCCCCCGATCCGCCCCTGAGGCCGCCCCCCGATCCGCCCCTGAGGCTGCCCCTCGGGTCCGCCTCCGGCCCGCCCCCGATCCGCCTCCGAGGCTGCCCCTCGGGTCCGCCTCCGGCCCGCCCCCGATCCGCCCGCCGCCCCCCGATCCGCCCGCTGCCCCTCGGGTCCGCCTCCGGCCCGCCCCCGATCCGCCCGCCCCGATCCGCCCGCCCTCGCCCCGCACGCCGGGCGCCCGGGGCTGGCGCCGGCCATCCCAGGAGGCGGAGGCACGGGGGTCGCGGTTCGAAGCCAGCCATCGCCCGCTAACCCGAGGGCGGAGGAACGAAGGCCACTCGGCCGGCCGGGCGCCGCGTCGGGCTCCGTGGGAGGAGCCGGGGCCCGGAAGCCCGGCAGGAGAGGGCGGGGACCCGGCGCGGGCGGGGAGGCCACGCCCAGGCCCAGGCGGGGTCCCGGGCGCAGTTCCTCCACCTGGCCGCCGGGGGGCGCCCGAGCCCCGCCCCACCAGCGCGAACTTCCCCGGTAGGCGCCGGCGCAGGGCTGGGGCGCGCCGGGCAGGTTTCCTCCCGCCTCCGGGTGTACACGAGGAGGGGGACGGTGTTGGTTGTGGGTCGTTGGTGGGAGAGGTGTAGAGTGCAGAAAGCAACCTGGGACTTGAATATTCCGTTTTCTTTGAAATCCACTTACAGCTGTCTGCTTACTCATTTGAAACCTTCGGTGTGGCAGGAAAGACACCTTGATTAGCTTCCCCAAGGGGCCTTAGCAAAGCACGACAAGCCTAGGTGGCTCCAGTGGCAGGAGCAGAACGTGAGGCGGGGGTGGGGGCCGAGGTCCCCCCTCAAGGCCTGGCAGGCTGGTTCTACCTGAGGCTGAGGGCTCCTATGTTCCAGGCCTTTGTCTCTGATTCTTAGGGTGGTCACCAATCTCCGCCTTCTTTAACTTCCATAGAAGCAGTGCATGCCTCCCCCCCAGGGGTCCTCCCAGTCTCCCCCCCAACCCTTGTTTTGTACCAGTCCTGTTGTTGAACTCAGGGCCTGGGCACTGTCCCTTGAACTTCTGTGCTCAAGGCTAATGCTCTACCATTTGAACCACAGCTCCAGGTGTGTGTGTGTGTGTGTGTGTGTGTGTGTGTGTGTGTGTGTGTGTGTGTGTGTGTGTGTGTGTAATTGGAGATAAGGATCTCATGGAGTTTCTGCCTAGGCTGGCTTCAAACTGTGACCTCAGCTTTCTGGGAAGCTAGGACTACAAGCATGAGCCATCAGTGCCTGGTGCTAATCTTGCTCTCTTGTTCTCTCTCATTTGCCAGTTCTGGTGCTTGAACTCAGGGCCTGGGCACTGTCCCTGAGCTTCGTTTTGCTCAAGGCTAGCACTCTACCACTTGAGCCACAGCGCTCCTCTGGCTTTTTTCTGTTTATGTGGTACCAAGGAATCGAACCCAGAGCTTCATGCATGCTAGACAAGCACTCTACCACTGAGCCACACTCCCAGCCCCATGACTTCTGTAACCCAAGTTGGCAGCTTCCCATTCCTCTCCCCTCTCATCTATCCATTCAGTTGTATCAAAGCACAAAGCTGCCTGGCCAGGTCCTTAATATTCGTTTGTAATCTGCATAGAAACGAAGGACAAGCAGGTGACAGGTGACCAGGCAATCTAACAATTATTAAACCCCTGCTGAGTGCCAGGCCCTGTGACAGGTGAAAGCTCCTCTAAGGGCAAACTTCTTTAATACATAAGAGCGCTCTTATAAATCAAAGGGAAACTGCAGAAAAAGAATTTGGGGTGTGGTCAGCTTGCTTCTCCTAGAGTTGGAAGCTTCTCCTCTGAGCCAGTAAAAAAGCTTCTCACAGCCCAGCTCCACTGGCTCACCTCTGTAATCCTAGCTACTCAGGAGATTGAGGATTGTGGTTCAAAGTCAACCTAGGCAGGAAAGTCTCCAATTAATCCCAGAAAAAAGCCAGAAGTGGTGGTGTGGCTCAGGTGGTAGAGTGCTAGCCTTGAGCACAAAAGCTTAGGGACAGTGCCCAGGCCCAGAAAAAGAACAGCCAGGGACATCCAATCTCTCAGGGGAGTTATAAGGCTAAACAAATCAGTGTGCTCTACCCCAATGCTCAGGGTTGTTTTTTACTGCATTGCCACCCCATGTGCACACGGTTTATTTACTTTTTTTTTTTTTTACTCAATTTACAGTAGAATCCAAGTTTCAAAAAATTAGGACTCTTGTCTACACTTTGTCTACCTGGTGTCTGGAGCAAAATAAGTGAATGCTGCCAGACACCAGTGGCTACTGCCTGTAATCCTACTAGCTACTAGCTATTCAGGAGGCGGAGATCTGAGGATCGGGGTTGGAAGCCAGACCTGGCAAGAAAGCCCTTGTGACCCTTATCCCTAGTTAACCACCAAAAAGTCCAAAGTGGAGCTGTGACTCAAATGGCAGAGCGCCAGCCCTGGACAGCGCCCAAGCCCCGAGTTCAAGTCCCAGGACTGGCTGCCCCTACCCCCCAAAGAAAAAGTCTACTAAATTAAAAAGAAATCCTTACACGTTTGCTGCACCTTGGTTATGTCTCAGGCTGGCAGATGCTCAAACTGGAGCTGGGAACCGATTGGTGCCAATTAGTGTCACAGCTCACAAGCCAGTTCAAGTGCAAATCCATTGCCCTGGGCTGAGAATACGGCCTGGCGGTGGAGTGCTTGCCTCGTATACATAAAGCCCTGGGTTCGATTCCCCAGCACCACATATATAGAAAAGACCAGAAGTGGCGCTGTGGCTCAAGTGGCAGAGTCTAGCCTTGAGCAAAAAGAAGCCAGGGACAGTGCTCAGGCCCTGAGTTCAAGGCCCAGGACAAGCCTGTGGTCCTGCTTTAGGAAGAGCTCGCGTCGCCCACGGCCGGGCGGGACTTGTCTGTAACTTGAAAGCCGCGAGGTCGGTTGCCTAGCAACCAGGCCGAGGCGGCGGGCCGTGCTGCGCACGCGCGCGCCGGCGGGGACGGAGCTTTTCCTCTTGCGCACGCGCAGGGCTGGCCCGGGGGCGTGCGGGCCCGGCGGTTGCTAGGGTGACGGGAATACAATATGGCGGCGGAATCCTAACGCTCCGGGACGTGGGGCCTCCGCGGCGGTGCTCGCGCCAGCCCGGCCCGGGAAGCGGACGGTGCGGTGCCGCGCTCTCGTCGCTCTTCCCTTCTGTCCCGTGCCGGTGAGCGGCTGTCGCCGGCGTCCGCGTCCAGCATGAAAAGTGAGAGGGCCCGGGGGACCCGAGGTCTGGAGGGGCTGCCGGGGGTCCCGGGTTCCCGGGGTCTGGAGGGGCTGCCGGGGGACCCGGGGTCTGGAGGGGCTGCCGGGGGACCCGGGGTCTGGAGGGGCTGCCGGGGGTCCCGGGTTCCCGGGGTCTGGAGGGGCTGCCGGGGGTCCCGGGGTCTGGAGGGGCGGCCGGGGGACCCGGGGTCTGGGGGGGCTGCCGGGGGTCCCGAGGTCTGGAGGGGCGGCCGGGGGTCCCGGGGTCTGGAGGGGCGGCCGGGGGTCCCGAGGTCTGGAGGGGCGGCCGGTGGTCCCGGGTTCCCGGGGTCTGGAGGGGCTGCCGGGGGACCCGGGGTCTGGAGGGGCTGCCGGGGGACCCGGGGTCTGGAGGGGCGGCCGGGGGTCTCGGGGTCTGGGGGGGCGGCCGGGGGTCTCGGGGTCTGGAGTGGCGGCCGGGGGTCCCGGGGTCTGGAGGGGCTGCCGGGGGTCTCGGGGTCTGGAGGGGCGGCCGGGGGACCCGGGGTCCCGGGGTCTGGAGGGGCGGCCAGGGGTCCTGGGGTCTCGGGGTCCCGGGGTCCCGGGGTCTCGGGGTCTGGAGGGGCGGCCGGGGGTCCGGGGGTCTGGAGGGGCGGCCGGGGGTCCCGGGGTCTCGGGGTCTGGAGGGGCGGCCGGGGGTCCCGGGGTCTCGGGGTCTGGAGGGGCGGCCAGGGGTCCTGGGGTCTCGGGGTCTGGAGGGGCGGCCGGGGTCCCGGGGTCTCGGGGTCTGGAGGGGCTGCCGGGGGGCCCGGGGTCTGGAGGGGCTGCCGGGGGGCCCGGGGTCCCGGGGTCTGGAGGGGCGGCCGCCGGTCCCGGGGTCCCGGGGTCTCGGGGTCTGGAGGGGCGGCCGGGGGTCCCGGGGTCTCGGGGTCTGGAGGGGCTGCCGCCGGTCCCGGGGTCTCGGGGTCTGGAGGGGCGGCCGGGGGTCCTGGGGTCCCGGGGTCTGGAGGGGCGGCCGGGGGTCCCGGGGTCCCGGGGTCTGGAGGGGCTGCCGCCGGTCCCGGGGTCTCGGGGTCTGGAGGGGCGGCCGCCGGTCCCGGGGTCCCGGGGTCTGGAGGGGCGGCCGGGGGTCCCGGGGTCTCGGGGTCTGGAGGGGCGGCCGGGGGTCCCGGGGTCTCGGGGTCTGGAGGGGCGGCCGGGGGTCCCGGGGTCTCGGGGTCTGGAGGGGCGGCCGGGGGTCCCGGGGTCTCGGGGTCTGGAGGGGCGGCCGGGGGTCCCGGGGTCCCGGGGTCTGGAGGGGCTGCCGCCGGTCCCGGGGTCTCGGGGTCTGGAGGGGCGGCCGCCGGTCCCGGGGTCCCGGGGTCTGGAGGGGCGGCCGGGGGTCCCGGGGTCTGGAGGGGCGGCCGCCGGTCCCGGGGTCTCGGGGTCTGGAGGGGCGGCCGCCGGTCCCGGGGTCCCGGGGTCTGGAGGGGCGGCCGGGGGTCCCGGGGTCTGGAGGGGCGGCCGGGGGTCCCGGGGTCTGGAGGGGCGGCCGGGGGTCCCGGGGTCTCGGGGTCTGGAGGGGCGGCCGCCGGTCCCGGGGTGTTGAGGGGCGGCCGGGGGTCCCGGGGCTCGCGGGCCGGGTCGGGGTCATGGTCCCGCGGCCGCCGTGGGCGCTGGGCGGGCTGCGGGCGGGAGCCGCGCCCTGGGGAGCGGAGGCCGCGGGGCTCTGGCCGTGCTGTGCGGGGAGCCCCGGGGCCGCTGTGCGGTGCTAGGTCGCCGTGTCCGCGGTCATCTTCGGGCGCCGGGGTGCTGGATGGACGTTTTAGCCCCGTTGGTTGTTTGGTCTAGTTGAAGCCAGGTCGTTACCTGAAATCACGTCCTTGAACACTTGGCAGAAAGCGTGACAGCGGTTTCGCGCGTCCGGGAGCGAAGCTGGGCTGTTTGGATCTGTAAAACCACTCAGTAGTGTTTTTATAGGAACTCTGAAGCAACAATTAAAACAGCTAAAAGCCGTTGCTTCTGGGTTGTCATCCTAGAAAATGTAATGGGTCAAAAGCCTGTACGTTATGACGGTCCAACTAGAACCAACTAGAATGACTAGGTTTTTAAACCTTAAAAACATAATTATACAGATATTGTTTGTGGTTGTTAGCCAGAAGTGCAGAAAATTTTCAAGTGCCTTTGCTGTGTTAGATGTAGTTATTATGTTAGCTTAGCATTATGTCCTTGGTTGTCATTGGTTATTTGAATATACTGTCATTCGCATGGCAGCTGGGGGCTATGGCTCCACCCTGCAGATCTTCCAAATTATCCATCCTCAGCAGAGGAGTGTCACAGATTCACTGCACAGAAGCCCGTGCCATGGCCTATCTACATTACTGCTGGCTTAAAAATTAAATAATTTAATTTATTATTTTATTTATTTTTGGCTGATCATGGGGCTTGAACTTAGGGCCTGGATGCTGTTCCTGAGCTCTTTTGTTCAAGGCTAGCAACCTATCACTTTGAGCCACAGATCTACTTACAGTTTTCTGGTGGTTAATTGGAGATAAGTGTCTCACAGATTTTGCCACAGATTGCCCAGACTGGCTTTCAACCTCCGTCCTCAGATTTCAGTTCTTGAGTATCTAGGATGACAGATGTAAGCCACCAGTGCCTGGCACAGTCTTACCTTTCAGCCTTCCACCAGTATTTACCACTATTTTAAGTGTGAAGGTTCCTACCTAGTAACTTTCTTTTCATTTGTACACAATAAAATCATTTGGTTTAGATGTGTAGTGTGCTGACTTTTGGCTGTTGTAGACAGGAGTGCCTCCACCTCCACAGTTAGGATGCAGCCTCCCACACTACTTCCAAATTCCATGTGCCCTCCCACAGTTCTGGCTCAGGGATAATTAATATGCTTTTTGCTGTTAAAATGGTGCCTTTTCTATGGTTTACTAACAATTAAACGTAAGGCATGAAAAGGTATGTGGTTACAGGGCACTGGTGCTATTATCGTAGCCACTGAGGAAGCAAAGATCCAGAGGACCACAGTTCAAATCCAGACAAGGATTTGAAGGCAGACAAGTCCACAAGACTTCATCTTCAAAATAACCAGCAAAATTTTAGGGCTGGAGGGCTGGGAATATGGCCTAGTGGCAAGAGTGCTTGCCTCGTATACATGAAACCTTGGGTTCGATTTCCCAGCTCCACATATATAGAAAACGGCCAGAAGTGGCGCTGTGGCTCAAGTGGTAGAGTGCTAGCCTTGAGCAAAAAGAAGTCAGGGACAGTGCTCAGGCCCTGAGTTCAAGCCCCAGGACTGGCAAAGAAAAAAAAAAAAAAGGACTGGAGAAGTGGCCTAAGTGGTAAAGTGCCAGCACAACAAGCAAAAGCTGTAAAAGCTGTGAATTTAAAGGGATGAGGGAAAGAGATATATGGTCTTTTGAATCTGGCTTCTTTAATTTAGCATGAAATGTTAACTTCTGGTCCAAGGCAGTAGTTTGCTGAGCAGGGCGTTCCAGAAGAGACAAGGAGGAAGGAAGGCGCCAAGAGGTGCCTGGGCTTTCCTCAGGCCTGAGGAGGGCCTAGGCCTGCAGACTAGAGAGGCCCAAGCCCCAAGCCTGCCCTGGACAGGAGAGGCCCGAGCCCGGCCTGCAGCAGAGTGGAGAGGCCCAAGTTCTGGCCCGTGGAACAGAGAGGCCTGCAGAGAGGAAGAAAGAAAAAAAAGAAAAACTTGCCCCCTTTGCAACTGCAGCTGCTTCTAGTTCCAGTGTAGCCCAGGGCAAGGCCGTTGCAGACTGAGGAATTGTCACTTCTAACCTTGCCTCTGGATTTTCTTGCTTCCAGATCACTACATTCTCCATGCTTGTTTTAGGTCGTGATCTCAAATTGTGGAAAGTCCAAGGACACCAGTATGTCAAGGAGGATAGGGGGACTTCCCTGCCTGAGTGCTGACTATGGGAAGCTGAGCAAGACCATGATGTTTATTCATGTTCATTCAAGATGTTTATTCATGTATCCTCTCACAACCAGAATGTGTTCTTTTTACCATTGCTTGTGTTGCAGAAGGTGCTACTTGTATGTCGGCAACTTTCTGCATCTCTTAGGGGCCCTCCTCAGCGGGGCTGGTCATGTGGAAATCACCTGTTACTCCACCGTGTTGTGGAGGTCATGTCACTCATCCACTCTGCTGTTGGGTTCTGCTTACTCAGGGGAGAGCTGCAGCAGTGTGGCCGGGAGATTCATTCTAGGGAGACTCTCAGGCCTGCCCTCCCTGCTCTATAACAAGCTGCTGCACCTCTCTAAGCCTTGGCTCTCCAGTTAGAAGTGGGGCCAGTGGAGTGCCTAAGGCATAGCGCTGTTGAGGACTGGCTCCTACCACCTGCCACCCAGATCTCAGTACCTAGTGCCATTTTTAGGTAATGAGCCAGGATTCCTTAGAGAAATAGATATCATGTAGTGCCAGAAAGTAAAGGAATACAGTGAAACAGGGTTGGGGCTGCAGCCAAGTGGTAGAGCACTTAGGTAGCATGTTCAAGGCCTTGGGTTTGAACCTACCTCCTCCTAGCAATTCCACATGGCAGGGAGTTGTCAAAAAGACAAAAGGTCAGCAGCAAGAACACTCAGTGGCTAGTACTGAGTCAGTTTGAACAACAAAATAAGTAGTGTTGACTTATCCCAAAGTATAAAGTTAATGCCCAAAGACTCATAATAAATGATAGAATAAGAAAATGGAGAACAATGGGAAAGCCTCCTTTTGAAACTCCAGATAATGCACTATAAGCTCTGTTTGATAGAGGGAAGTGTAATGCCTCATTTTTTTTCTTTTTTTGCCAGTTCTGGGGCTTGGACTCAGGGCCTGAGCACTGTCCCTGGCTTCTTTTTGCTCAAGGCTAGCACTCTGCCACTTGAGTCACAGCGCCACTTCTGGCTTTTTCTATATATGTGGTGTTGAGGAATCGAACCCAGGGCTTCATGTATGCGAGGCAAGGACTCTGCCATTAGGCCAAATTCCTAGCCCAGTGCCTCACTTTTATGTATTTCTTGCTTGCTGAGCATTTATTTCAGTGTTTAGTTCATATCTTAGGAGTTTTTGTGCCGAACTCAGGGCCTGGGCATTGCCTCTTAGCTTTTTTTGTTCAAGGTTCTTGCTCTATCACTTGAGCCCCACAGCTCCACTTCTCCCTTTTATTGGTGGTTATTTGTAGATCTAAGTCTTACAGGTTTTTCCTACTGGACTGGCTTTGAGGTGTGATCCTCATATCTCAACCTCCTGAGTAGCTAGGATTACAGGCCACTGGTGCTGGCACCTTAGGTGTTTTATCATGAGTCAGCACCTAGTACGCTGGTACATACATACTGCATCAGATAGTTTAGTGCCTCTTTTCTAGTAATTTCTCCCTAGCCAACATTTCTCCCATGTGATATTTTGTATGTGGGTCAGAGGTTTGCAGGGAAGCAGATATAACAATTTCCTCTCAGAAGGGAACCATGGCCCAGTTCTTCTGCTTATAAGAAGGTCTAACTGTGTGTGTGTACTCTTCAGTGTATGCGGTCCTCCCTGTCTCTCAGCCTCCAAAGGAATTACATGTGCCTACTAAATTGTAGTAGTCATGGGGCTTGAACTTAGGGCCTGGGCGCTGTCCCTGAGCTCTTTTTGCTCAAGGCTAGAGATCTACCACTTTGAGCCACAGTTCCACTTCTGGTTTTTGAGTGGTTAATTGGAGATAAGAATAAGACTTTCCTGCCTATGCTGGCTTTGAACTGCAGTCCTCAGATCTCAGCCTCCTGAGTAGGTAGGATTACAGGCTGAGCCATGGGTGCCCAGCTGTAGTAATTTTCTACAGTTACTTTTTGTCATTGAGATCCAGTAGATAGCAACTCACTTTTTTTTCCATGTAAGTCCTGGGGCTTCAACTCAGGGCCTGGGCACGGTCCCTGATCTTTTGCTCAAGGCTAGCATTCTACCACTTTGAGCCACAGTGCCACTTCAGGTTTTCTGGTGGATAACTGGAGGTAAGAGTCTAAGGAGGACTTTCCTCCCTGGGCTGGCTTTGAACCATGACAGCCTCCTGAATAGCTAGGACAACAGGTATGAGCCACCAGTGCTCTGCCAGAGGTTCAGGTTCAAGGCTAAGATCAGGCAGTCCCATTTGTGTGGGCCTCAGGTAAACTAAGACCATCTTTGGAATGAATGAATGCACTTCAAGCATGAAGTGGAAAGAGAGGGTGAGCCTACTCCCAAAGGACCTGAGGATCCCAGGTTTGACCCCACCCCTAAGGATCCACAGTACTTCCAGTAGTGCCATCTGGAACAACATTTATATGCACCCTTTTGAGGGGCACTTCCCCAAACTTTATTTTGTCAGTCATGGGGCTTGAACTCTGGGCTTGGGCACTGTTTCTATGCTCTTCGGCTCAAGGCTAGTGCTCTACACTTTGGGCCACAGCACCACTTCCGGTTTTCTGGTGGTTAATTGGAGATAAGCATCTCATGGACTTTCTTCCCCAAGCTGGGTTTGAACCACAGTCCTCAGATCTCATCCTCCTGAGTAGCTAGGATGATAGGCGTGAGCCACCTGCCCAAACTTGAGTGCTGTAGTGTCTTCAATGGGATCCCGAGACAGAGCACAGTGAGTGAAAATGAAAGAAGTCAGAATGCAGCGAGGATTTTAGTTAATTATCTACCAATGGTGACTTTTTAGTCACCACAAATGTGCCATATAAAGGCGCTTAATAACAGAAGAAGCGGGGTGTGTAGTAGGTGGGAATTCTCTACTGTCTCCACTTTTTTTTCTTTAAATTTCAAAATGAATGTTAAAAAATGGTGCTTTGGGTTGGGGATGTGGCTCACTGGTAGGATGCTAGCTTAGTGTGCATGAAGTCCTGGGTTCCATCCCCAGTACTAGAAGAAAGGCAATAGATGTATGATAAGCTACTTAGAATGTACTTTGTTTTAAGACATTATTTGGTGGGGCCTTGGGCATTCAAGGTAAGTATTCTGTGGCTTTGTTTGTTTTCTATGTTTCCTAGAATGTAAAATTAGTTGCCACTGTGGGAGTTCTAGAGCTGGTCTGACCTGGGAAATGAAGGGAGTGATCACTCTGTGTGGTGGGACATGTCCAGCCTTTTAATAAAATGAACATGAAGTAAGGGTTTGCTCCCAATTCACAGTGCTAACTTTGCACCTGTGTCTGGACCCATGAGTAGGGTCATGAAGTGTGGGCACCTTACCTGTCACATTGAGTCACTTGTCAAGTTGTCTGGGGCACCGGTGAGAACAGAGCAGACACCTTCCCAAGAATCTTTTGTGGGGGGAGGAGCAGCAAAATGGGAGCAGTTTGGTAACAGAGGGTGGGCACCCACACAAGAGGAGAGACATGCCTGAAGGTGTATCACGTCCATCCTTTGAGACTGTAATCCAGGGCATCACGTCCTAGTGTGCATGTATTACACACTGCATGATAGTGAGTGGACCCTTAAAATGATCTAAGCACACTATCATCTAATATTGCCTATTATCTAACCCTTCTCTAACCTCTTTTCTTTTTCTTCTTTTTTTTTTTTTTTTTGTTGGTCATGGGGCTTGAACTCGGGGTTTGAACCTGAGTTTGAACTCAAGCCTCCTGCTTGCTTGGCTGGTACTCCATCACTTGAGCCATGCTAGCTTTTTGCTGGCTGTTTAATGGAGATGGAGTCTACTGGACTGTTCTGCCTGAGCTGGCTTCATGCCCAATGTTCTGGATCTCAGCCTTCTGAGTAACTAGGATTACAGATGAGTTACCTGCACTAAGTGTTTGGCTCCTCTTTCATTTTACTTCCCTAGATCTTCCCTGTTTTGGTGACAATGACAGTTGTCACTTGGGTAGCAGTTAAGTATTTTGCAAAACACTCTACCACTTTGAGCCACAGCGCCACTGCTGGTTTTCTGGTGGTTCATTGGAGACATGAATCTCATGGACTTTCCTGCCTGGGCTGGCTTTGAACGGTGATCCTCAAATCTCAGCCTCCTGAATGGCTAGGATTACAGGTGTGAGCCACCAGCACCTGGCTAATGACTTTTTGTTTATAAGGAAAAGACCTCAAGTGAGGGGAGGGACATGTTTTAAGTCATTAAAGCAAAAGATAAGGTCCTGGGCTGGGAATATGGCCTAGTGGCAAGAGTGCCTGCCTCGTATACACGAGGCCCTGGGTTCAATTCCCCAGCACCACATATACAGAAAACGGCCAGAAGTGGCACTGTGGCTCAAGTGGCAGAGTGCTAGCCTTGAGCAAAAAGAAGCCAGGGACAGTGCTCAGGCCCTGAGTCCAAGCCCCAGGACTGGCCAAAAAAAATAGATAATGTCCTATTGATCCTCATGTCTGCAGTGCTTGGCACAATGCCTGGTGCGTAGTCCTACTAGCCGATCTGTATGGATACCCACAGTGGTTTAGTCATATTACCATGGGTTTAGGCTAAATTTGCTAGCTCTGAGCATACAGCTGTGCTCACCTCTGTGGAATTTACTGTGATGGAAGGACACAGTCTGGTCAGCAAAGGGACAGGACACCTAGGGAGAAGTCCAGAGGAAATGAAGCCCAAGAGTGCTTGCTCTCCTGGTGGGTTTGCAGAGTGCTCCTCATTCCCCAGGGAAGCCCCGTAGAGGCAGCGCCCTCTGCCCATGGTAAAGCAGCAGGCGTGCAGAACGAGCATGCGTGTGTGGCATGCACAGTCTTTGCACAGGCAGGTCAGGGACCGTGGGCTGCTCTTCACCATGGAGGAAGTGCTCAGAATCCTGCAATGCCTATTCCTGGACACCAGCCACAAACCAGCTGATGGACTGACAGACTTTCCGAGGCCCCGTGGGAATGCCGGGCTGCACGAAGACTGCTCTTGTAGGGGAGTCTCTGGACTTGGCAGCTTCCTCTGTCCAAGAGAAGGGAAGCTAGTTGTTGCTCACCAGCAGCAGCCCTCCCACAGTGGGTGGGAGGGGGCTGTGGAAGTCTGGCAGGGCCACCAAGGGCACAGGGCTAGCTACATTTTCTCAGTTTGACTTTGGAGGTGTCTCAAGACATTTGTCAGAGCTGCTCCCTAGTCGTTTGTGCAGACACATGAGTGCTGTAGGGCTGATGAGCGGAAATCCAGGCCCCGAACCAGCCAGGTTATTTTGAAGATTCACCAGAGAATCCTCCTTTCCTGGCTTTAGAACTTCATCGGCTCCAGGATTCAGTGAAGCCCTGAATATCAATTGTCTCTACACTGCCCTCCTGAGCGGCCTGCTGGGTGTGGTCCAGGCTGGTTTGTGTATGGCAGCTCAGGGCTGAGGTTCCCCCTAGCCTAGCCATCTGCTCAGCTCCCTCCATGAGCCCTACAGCCTGGCCACCAGCCTGCCTTGCTCTTCCCTCTTGAACTCAGCCCTTGCCGTGCTAACAAGCGCTCTACCAGCCTGGGGGGGCCCACACATTCCATTGGAAGGTGCACAGACTGCTCTCTGCCAGCATGCTCTGCAGTTTTTTCTCCTATTATCTGGGGTATGGAACCTATACAGCCCACGGGACTTTTGCTCTCAGGACTCTCCACGCCTGCTATTTCCGTGTAGGAAGGAGCACTTCCTACCTGTGCCCATCTTTGTGTGGATGTACCTTCACCTGGAGGAGGGATTTGGAGGCTTACGGCTAGGGTGATGGTGGTGGCAGAGCCAGGCAGCTGTTGGAGCGTTTAGAAAGTGAAGACTGTGAGAGTTGCAGGAAAGTGCCGCTGCGTGGATGCTCTGTAGGCCTGGGGGTGAAGGACAGCAGAGTGCTCAGAGGCTTCTGGTGGCCGCATGGCACCTGCCCAGTGCCAGAGCCAGTGCCCCTGCCCTCGCCTGCCTGAGCAACCCCATGTCACTCTTTGGTGGCTGGGCCTCTCGTGGCCAGCCAGGGGCTGGTGAGGCAATTCTTGCTTAAGCAGAGTGTGAGGGGAGGGGAGGGGCAGGGAGCTGTGTGGGCGCCACGCAGCCTGGCTTCTTCCTGTGGGAAGTCAGTGTGAACCAGAGAACCGGTGCTGTGAAAGGCTGTCAAGTATAACATATTATCACTTTATATGAAATGATATAAAATGTATCTTTATTTTAAATTATAGACTATAAAGCAATTGGCAAAATAGGAGAGGGAACATTTTCTGAAGTTATGAAGATGCAGAGCCTAAGAGATGGAAACTACTACGCGTGCAAGCAAATGAAGCAGCACTTTGACAGGTAGGTCTGCGCTCGGGGCTAATACCCAACATGCATGCGCCTTTAATCCGTACGTATGGGTTGACGCCTAAGTTGTATGCACCCTTTTTTCTTTTTCACATTGACTCTTTGTTTTTCCTTTTTGGATTTAATGAGTTTACATAAAAAGTTAGGTAGTCATTTTACATCTAAGGAATAAAAACCTTTTAAAATATACAAAGAGTGTAAGGATTTGAATCAAGTTTACACTTGTTTTTAAACACTTCATCTCATTACATCACAATGTGCAAATACATTTGCAGCACCTGTTACAATCATGGAATTAAATTTCCGGAAGAACATACACTGTTAATAGTATCTCCATGGAAACTCATTCCCTTCTAGCCAAAACTCTACATTGGGGAGCTGAGAATGTGGCTTAGTGGTAGGGTGCTTGCCTAGCTTGTATGAAGTCCTAGGTTCCATTCCTCTGTACCATATAAACGGAAAAGGCCAGAAGTATTGCTGTGGCTCAAGTGGTAGAGTGCTAGCCTTGAGCAAAAGAAGCTCAGGGACAGTGCCCAGGCCCTGAATTCAAGCCCCAGGACTGGCAAGACAACAACAAAAACAACAAACCCAAAAATCTCTGTATTGTACCTATGCATCCCTGAATAATTCTACTTCACCAACAGAGCTGGCACTAAAGTCTCAGGCAAGTAAGTCCACATAAGAATTGAATATTTAAAAGGTGAAATGTTCTTTATATCAAGTGCCATGTGGGAGCAGAACTGACACTGAAGACAATACATGCACCTTTAATCAGTATGTGGGACTTGTCATTGCCCAGAAAATTCATTCAGTGACACATAGGGACAATCAGATTTCCTTGGACAGTAAGGATTATTGGCTAGTGGAATATTTATTACTCTAGAATTTTTCTCTTGCGCAAGTTTATTATAATATCATCACTGCTACAATAATTTTGGGTTGTAAAAGCCGTACTTTAAACCTGTTGTATGGTGGATTTTTATGAATCAGACCTCAATCTAAATGTATTAGTTATTCTTGCAATTTTATTAGTTATGAATAAGATAACATATTGATATATTAAGAAGGATTTTCCAAGCCGGGTGCCAGTGGCTCACTTCTGTAATCCTAGCTACTCAGGAGGCTGAGATCTGAGGATGGAGAGTTCAAAGTCAGCCCAGGCAGAAAAGTCCCCGTGAGACTTTCATCTACAATTAGTTACTCAAAAACCAGAAGTGGAGCTGTGACAAAGTGGTAGAGACCTCAGGGACAGTGCTCACGCCCTGAGTTCAAGCCCCACACCTGACAAAAAGAAATAAATATAAAATAAAAATATAAAGAGTTTTCCAGGGGCTGGGAATATGGCCGAGTGGTAGAGCACTTGCCTAGCATGCATGAAGTCCTGGGTTCCATTCCTCAGCACTACATAAATGGAAAAGGCCAGAAGTATTGCTTTGGCTCAAGTGGTAGAGTGCTAGCCTTGAACAAAAAGAAGCCAGGGACAGTGCCCAGGCCCTGAGTTTAAGCTCCAGTACTGGCAAAAAAGTTTTCCAGTAAGGATTGAGAGGTCTTTTGTTAACTTATTTCTAATTTTTATACATTATACTACAATTATATGTGAAATTCATTTTAATTTCTTATTCTTTGCTACCAGTATGCACTAATTATTTTGTCAACTTTGCATTCGGATATTTTGCTAAATGTACTTACTGGTTTTAGTACTTTTTTGTTATTTCTTACATTTTTCCACTTAAAGGGCAGTGCTGCTCTTCCCTTCTAATGTTCATGACCATTTCTTTGCCTTTTTCTTTACAAACTGGATTTCAAGTATGATGTCGAGCAAGTAGGAGATAGTTTAATTTTTCATCCTTAGAATGTCATGTTAGCTGTAGATGTCTTATCAAATTGGAGAAGTTTCCTTCTGTAACAAGTTTTCTGGGAAACTTTTGCAGACTGGGTATGGTGGTACATGCCTATAGTTTCAGCAGTTGAGAGCTAAGGCAGGAAAACTAAAAGTTTGAGGCCAGCCTGGGCTACATAGTAAGACACTATTGGGGATAAAAGCAGAAAGAGGTTGGTATTTATTGAAATTACCTCTTTTAGCTAGCTGGTGGCTCATGTCTGTCATCCTAGTTATTCAGGAGGCTGGGGTCTGAGGATCAAGATTCAAAACCAGCCCAGGCAAGAAAGTCTGTGAGACTCTTGTCTCCAATTAACTACCTGAAAACCGGCAGTAGAGCTGTGGCTCAAAGTGGTAGAGTGCTAGCCTTGAGAAAAACAAAGGAGGATGGGGAAGGGGGAGAGGGGGAGGCGGGGGGGGGATAAAGGAAGAGATCACTAGTTGGATAAAAAATGTGCACACTGCCTTACATGTGAAACTGTAACCCCACTGTACATCACTTTGACAATAAAGAAATAAATTAAAAAAAATTTAAACACTCAGGAACAGAGCCCAGGTCCTGAGTTCAAGCTTCATGACCACCCACCCCCCAAAAAAAGAAAAAAAAACAGGAAGGAAGGAAGGAATTACCTCTTTTATTTCTGCTGGTCCTGGGGCTTGATCTCAGGGCCTAGAATGTTATCCCTGAGCTTTTCTGCTCAAGGCTAGCACTCTATCACTTGAGCCACAGTTCCACTTACAGCAATTTTGACAGTGAATTGAAGATAAGAGTTTCACAGACTTTCCTATCCAGGCTAGCTTTGAACTGTGATCCTCAGATCTCAGCCTTCTTATAGTAGCCAGGATTACAGGCATGAGCCACTGGCACCTGGCTCCCAACCCTTTTTGGCTTCAGTTATTTTTCAGGTAAGAACTCTCACCTTAGAGTTCTTATTTGTTTATTTGTTTTGTTTTTTGTTGCCAGTCCTGGGGCTTGGACTCAGGGCCTGAGCACTGTCCCTGGCTTCTTTTTGCTCAAGGCTAGCACTCTACCACTTGAGCCACAGCGCCACTTCTGGCCATTTTCTATATATGTGGTGCTGGGGAATCGAACCCAGGGCCTCATGTATACGAGGCGAGCACTCTTGCCACTAGGCCATATCCCCAGCCCACCTTAGAGTTCTTAAAGTCAGCATTGTTGACGTTTTGACCTGGATTCTTTCTTTCTTGTCTTTAAAATTATTTTTATTTATTTCCTTTTGGTTTGTTTTTTGACAGTACTGGGGTTTGAGCACAGAGCCTAACACCAGACAGGCATTCTCACCTCTAAGTCGCACTTCCAGCCCTAGGTAGACTTGGATCAGTTCTTACATTTCCGCATTGTAGATGTGCACCAGAATCCTGGCGTCTGTCCGTTCTACTCCCCAGTGTGTGTTAACCAAAATGTCTGCAGACCTACAGTGTGCTGCATCTGTCCAGGTGGGGTGGGTGAGAGGCTCTTCAGTGGCTGCTTCCTGAGTCAGGGTGCTAGGAGCCCAGAGCTAGGGCTTCACAGCCTCTTCCCATGTGGACCCCAGGGAAGGGCTCAGTGTCATGCATGTCCCCAGAAAGGCTTTACACAGTGTGCATGCGTGCGTGTATGTGTGTGTCCTGGTCTTTATTTACCTTCTCTCTCCAATGGGGGAAACCTATTTTCTCTGTCACTGAAAAGATGGTTTGGAGCAGGTGCTCTCTGGAGCCCAGTCTGCAGACTGGTAGCTAAAATGATTTGAGATTAGCACAGTGTCAGGCAGAGCTGTCTTCACAGGGAAGAGCCTGTGGGGAAACGCAGCTGTGGAGCTAGTTCCTGGCTCAAGTGGAATGGTAAGCAAAGTACAGACTTCGTCAAAGACAGGTAGGAGGATGAGGCCTGGTGCATGACTCACTTGCTTATCCTAGCCGCTCAGGAAGCTGACACCTGAGGATCTTGGTTGCAACTACCCAGGCAGATAAATCCTTGAGACTCTGATCTCCAGTGAACCAGCAAAAGTCCAAAGTGGAGGTATGGCTCAAGTGGTAGAGCACCAGTCTTGGGTGCAAAAGCTGGGAGCTCTAGCCCCAAGGCTGGCTCAAAAAATAAAGGGCGAATCCAGGTGCTGGTGGCGCTAGTGGCTGTGACCTGTAATCCTAGCGACTCAGGAGGCTGAGAGCTGAAAAGCAGGTTCAAAGCTAACCTGGGCAGAAAAGTCCCCAAGAGACTCTTATCTCCAGTAGACTACTCAAAAAAGCTGGAAGTGGCACTGTGGCTCAAGTGGTAGAATGCTAGCCTTGAGCACAAAGAGGCTCAAGGACAGCACCAAGGCCCTGAGTTCAAGCCTCAGGCCCAGCAAAAGTAAATAATAAATACATAAAGAGAAGGGGGATGGGTCTGTTCCTGGAACTTAGAATTTTGATTTTTATCATAGTATATACCTTGTTCAATTGGTTAGTTCCCATAAATCGATTAATGTATTTTATAATATATAATTAATCTTGATTATTAATAAATACTAATAATAAATGTAATTGTAAATCTTTGCATCTAGTTCTGTTTATTTAATGTATAGTAAAAGAAACTAAGATTCTTTTGTGATAGTAAATGGGAAAAATTTTAATGTATGTTGTAAGCTATAAAATGCTTGACTTGGACGCTGGCATATAGCTCTCTGATGAGTTTGCCTGGCATGTGTGAGCCCTTGGGTTCATCCCTAGTACTGGGGAAAAGAAAAAAGAACTTTGATTTTTAGAAAATAATGCAGAAATAGGCTTTATTACAGGTTCTCATGGGGAAAATCAAACCTGACTAGCTTGTTTGGCATGCTAGTGAAGCTAATGAACATGCTTTAATAACTAGTGTTAAAGTTTACCTGATTGTAAGCAAGGTATCTGTTTTTACTTACACAATAGTATTGATCAAGTGAACAGTCTGCGGGAGATACAAGCCCTGAGGCGCCTGAACCCACACCCCAACATCCTCACACTGTACGAAGTGGTTTTGTAAGTATATCTGGAGCTTGAAAAGTGATCTCACTTAGCAGTTCTCAGACACCATGGTTAGGCACTTAGAGGGTTTGCTGGTCCCACAGCACCATAACAGCACTCCAGGCCTTGATGATGCTGTTCTTGCGGGACAGCACAACTTACTGGTATTTTGGGGGCCTTGCATTTTCTCCTTGTCTTTGCTAGCTGCACCTTTTTTTTTTTTTTTTTTTTTTTTTTTTGCCCAGCCTGGGGCTAGAACTCAGGGCCTGAGCACTGTCCCTGGCTTCCTTTTGCTCAAGGCTAGCACTCTACCACTTGAGCCACAGTGCCACTTCTGGCTTTTTCTGTGTATGTGGTGCTGAGGAATCGAACCCAGGGCTTCATGCTTGCTAGGCAAGCACTCTACCAGTAAGCACATTCCCAGCCCCAGCTTTGTTGTTTCTGTAGCCTTTCTTACAATCACTGATATCATTTCTGGGCAGTTTTCATCTCTGCTCTAATTATAGAACAGGTTCCATAATGTTTACTTACTAAGCAAGAAGGCCATGTGCATGATCTGTGGGCTGCCCAGCGGCTCTGCACTGCACTCCTGGCCCTCTTAGGCTCCCCAGCAGGGATGCGGGGTTCAGGCCATGGGTTAGGGGAGTGCTGACACCGAGGCGTGCCTTGCTTCTTGCTCCTGGCTGTGGAAGCTGTGGCGTGGCTCTGTGGGGAGCTGGGACTGTTCAGTCAGCCACAGGACTGCAGTCTCTGGCCACGGAAGTGTGGGAGATTTTCACCCGAGGACGGGACACTTGCAAACTCAAATCCACACGTCCTGCTGGAGCTGTGTGCCTCCTGGCTGGCAGGGCTCTGGAGACCACAGTGTGCACTGCATGTGAGAGGCCCAGTGCTGCAGCACGCACGCCTTCACCGTACTTCCCAGAATCTCCCGCGGCCCCTTGCGGCCTTCGGAGGCCCGCAGCGAGATCGGTGCCCAGGGCCAGGAGCGGGCCGGGGCAGCACACGCGTGCGCTCCGCTCCCCTCCAGCCAGGTTCTGTGATTTGCTCCCCACTGTCAGTTTTCTCCAGCACATGCAGTGATTTAAATAAATTCAAACTAAACATGTAATCAGCATAAATAGAACTCATTTTTGCCTTACTATTTTCCTTAACCAATTCCCAACCTCTTTTCTTCTTTCTGCTGGTAATGAATTATATATATATATATATATATATATATATATGCATATCTATATACACACATATATATGTATATATACATTTTAAAGGGATTTTAGAATTTTGCTCAAAGCAGTGTTTTAAAATAATTTTAGCTGAAATATTAACAAAAATCAAATCCTCTACTATCCCAGTAATTACATAGCAATCTTCATTGGCGTGGGAATTCCTTATGTTAACAGAAATATGCACAACTAAACTAGATATTTGATTCTATTTTCTGCTTAAGACAAAAGAATTTAAAACTTGCTTTCTTCTTCAGTGACAGAAAATCTGGTTCTCTTGCACTAATATGTGAACTTATGGACATGAATATTTATGAGCTAATTCGAGGTATGTAGACTATTTGAAAGCTACTCTGAGGTTCTCTTCCGTAGTTCACACATGCTTTGTAGTTCTCCTGGTTGCTGGCCACTGCGCCATGGTGCTTTGTGAGTTACCGTGCATACAGGGCAGGACCAACTGCAAACAGAAGGGAAGCCCCAGGTAATAAAGGCCGCAAGGCAGAACCCCACAGCCTTCCTCACAGGACTCTGGATATACCTGCGGTCCCACTCTGAGGTCTGTCTTCTTTCTTTGCTTTGTCCTACGTTCAAAACAAGGTGGAAGCTGAGCGCTTGTGACTCATACCTGTAATCCTAACTACTCAGGAGGCCTGAGATCTGAGGATCATGGTTTGAAGCCAGCCCTGGCAGGAAAGTCTGTGAGACTCTTATCTCCAGTGAACCACCAAAAAGCTGAAACTGGAGCTGAGACTCAAGTGTTAAGAGCACTGGCCTTGAACAACAACACCTAAAAACTCAGGGACATGGTCCATGCCCTGAGTTCAAGCCCCAGGATTCACACACACACACACACACACACACACACACACACACACAAAAAAACTAAACAGAACTTGTCTGTGACCCAGTCATACCACTTTTGGACATCTACCAGTCAGGTTATGTTAAAGACACTTGCACATCCATATTCATTGCTGCACTATTTTCAATAGCCAAGTTATGGTAACAGCCCAGCTGCCTTACGATAGTTGAATGTATTAAGAAAATATGGTACCTGTACACAGTGAAATCTTACTCATCCATTAGAAAGTGTAAGAGTATGTCATTTGCAGACAAATGGATGGACCTAGAACAAATCATGCTAACTGAAGTAAGCCAGGCTCAGAGAGGCAAACTGCTCATGTTTTCTCTCATATGTGGAAGCTAGATCTAAAATACAAATATGCGTGCTAACGCAAAACAGGGCTCTACACATATGTACACAAACCAACTAAAGGAGGGTCTGTATAGGGCAGGGATCCCAAGGTGTAACTCCTCCGAACAACGAATGTACTGTTTATCAAAATAAATACCGGGAAGTAGAAACATGTTTTGGGAGGTGGGTAGGAGGAAGGGGCACAGGGTGTGCAAATGTAGTCATTCTATTCAAATATGCATTACATAAAAAATGAACTATGTAACTTGAAGAGCGGGAAGGGGATGGGATGGGGAAAACGTGGGAGAAGGAAGGAAGGGGTGATGTTGACCAAGAGGCATCATACTTATAACCTGCCCTGTGGAATTGGAATCTCTTTGTACAACTTTTTTGTGTGTGTATGCCACCCCTAGGGCTTGAACTCAGGGTTTGGGCACGGTCCCTGAGCATCTTTGTTCAAGGCTAACACTCTACCACTTGAGCCACCGCACAACTTCTGGCTTTTTGGTAGTTAATTGGAGATAATAATCTCATGGGCTTTCTTGCCTGGACTGGCTTTGAACTGTGAACCTCAGATCTTAGTCTCCCAAGTAACTAGGATTGTGCAATTATTCATTTTTTTTCCCCCCAGTTCTGGGGCCTGAGCTCAGGGGCCTGGCATTGTCCCTGAGCTGGTTTTACTCAAGGCTAGCATTCTACCACTTGAGCCACAGCATCAGTTCTGGCTTTTTCTGTTTATGTGGTATTGAGAAATAGAACCCAGGACTTCATGCATTCTAGGCAAGCACTCTACCACTAAGCCACATTCCCAGCCAGTAATTTTATTTTTAAGTGATTACTTCAGGAGTACATATATTAAAATTGGAATGATACAATATAGCGAAGATTAGCTTGATTCCTGCACCAAAAGAAATCACAAGTTTTTAAAGCAATCCATATTTGAAAGCAAAACAAAAAACCCAACAAGGCAGAGCGTTCTCCAGAAGAGCTCTCACAAGGCAGAGTTGCTCACAGAGGGGATCTTTCTATCAGCTCTCAGATTCCAGGGTGATCCTTTGTTTCCTTCCTTTTGAACAGTAAGACACTGTTCAGGAAAGCTTGTGGCCTTGGGTGACCTCAGCCAGAGGAGCCACAGGGAACGGGAGGACCAGAGGCAAGCCCTGGCCTTCCACAAGCAAACTCTCCTTGGAGCCTGCCCTCCTGAGGCTGAGCAGATGCTAGGGAAGATGAGACACTGCTAGAAAGGAGTACCCCAGGGGGTCGCATTAGACTGGGGAGGAAGAAGTGAAAATAACAGTGAGTAACTTCTGATGATGTGAGAGAGAATTTTAGTGAGAGCATCATAGTTGGTTTAAAACTGTAGTATTTCCAATAGCTGTAGCCAGACTGAAGTGGTGTGCTATGGAAACATTTAGATGCCACTTTTGTGATGAGGACAATATATGTACGTACACAAATATATGCATATGAAGTGGAAGAATGGAAATCCACATTATAACAAGATTAATCGGCACGCCTTGGTATCCTCAGGGGATTGGTTCTAGAAACTCCGGGATGCCAAGTTTGAGGTTCTCCAACCCTTCCTCGGTATAAAAAGGCATAGCATTTGCAGTTGTCCCAGCACATCCTCCTGCACCCCATAGCATCGCATCTACATTAGGCTCATGTTATAGGAATAGTTGTCTTGTTGTATTGTTTAGAAACAACAAGAAACAAAAGTTTGAGTACATGTTGAATACAGATACAGGTTCTAAAAACATGTTAGTTGAATCCATAGATGCCAGACCCACAAATACAGGAGTACAGCTGCTTGTATTTTATTATATGATTTAAAGATATATGTGATAGTAAATCATTAATGAAAATTAGGTGAATAGGCACATTTTTCTACATCTAAAAGAGTTGATGTATATGAATTGGTCAGAAAACTTTTGAATCTTTTTGGGAAAATAGGAGATTCACACACATACATATATATGCTACAAACTTCGTATGCTTATTCACTCAATCATCTGTTAATTCTTTTTTTTTTAAATCAGTCTTTATTTTTTTTTAATCAGAACTTGGCTTGGGTGCTGTCCCTGAGCTCTTTTGCTCAAGGCTAGAGCTCTACCACTTTGAGCAACAGCTTCACTTCTGGTTTTTGGTAGATGAATAGAGATAAGAGTCTCACAGACTTTCCTTCCCTGGACTGGCTTTGGGCCATGACTCTCAGATCTCAGCCTCTTGAGTGGCTAGGATTACAGGCATGAGCCAGCAGGGGCTAGCCTGTTTATCCATAAGTACAATTATGGAAGTAAGCATTTCTGCTTTCTTGGTCAAAACCTGTTGGAAGCAGAGCTGTTGGAACGAGTTGCAGGCCCCTTGCCCAGCAGCAGCAGGAGTGGCAGGCGACAGTCCAGTAATGGGGAGGAGAGTGGAAATAAGCAGTGTATCCATGGACAGCAAGCGAGCACGAGCCACGTAATGACTGCGCCACCCAGGGAGTACAAGCTGGCAAGCAGAGTCCTCCTTAAAAGAAGTCCAGCCAGGTTCCGGGTGGTTCACACCTGTAATCCGAACTACTCAGAAGGCTAAGACCCGAGGATCACAGTTCAAAGCCAGCCTGGGCAGGAAAGTTGTGAGACTCTTACCTCCAATGAACCACCAAAACAGCTGGAACTGGAGCTATGGCCCAAGTGGTAAAAAGCTTGAGCAAAAAACGTAGTGACAGTGCCCAGACCATGAGTTCAAGCCCCAGGACCAGCACCAAAAAACAAAACAAAAAAAAAAAAGAAAGAAAGAAAGAAAGAAGGAAAGGAAGAAGGAAGCTGTATAATCGCTTTCTTTAGTTTCAATTCAGTCAGTGTAAGGGACATACCTTAGAATTCTTACTGTTGCTTCCTAGAGTATAGGTACTTTAAGACTTAAGGGAATGGGGACTTTTCTACATGCTGCCAAAGCTTTATTTAGAACAAATGTCTAATTTCTGGGAGTTGAGGGGTTGTGTGATTGGAGACATTGAAGGTATTTCTTTTATTTCTGTAGGAGACTGTAGAAGGCAGTTACAGACCAGCATACACTAGCAAGCCAGGCCTGGTACTTTGCCCGTCACTCAGTGTGCTGGTCTTATGGATACCTTCCTTCCTAGTGGCTGGGTGTGAGGAGCTGGGAGACCCAAGTCTTAAACCCAGCGTCTGAGGACTGGGCTTAGAGTTGTTATGAGCCAGTGAAGCCGCAGGGCAAGGCATGGGAAAAGGTGCTGGCAGGGGCAGCACTCCATGGGCTCTGTGCCTCATGTTCGTGGCAGCAGCGTGATCCAAGGGCAAAGGCTGTGTCCCCCTGAGCTTAGGGGGTCACCACTGGGCAAGTGAGGAATGAATGCTTTTCACAAAATGGCTTTCAAGTCCCTGGAAAGGAGCCTAGGTACCTGCTGTCATTGCCCCATGGAATAGCTGGCTAACCGCCAAAGCAGTGATCTGGAAGCTAGCCAGAAGCAGGGAACTCAGGTGGGCATTGAACCCGGGGTCAGAGAGGTAGCAAGTACCAAGCGAGCCATTGCGAAGGAAATGAGGCCTGCCGTGTGCAGGCTCGCATGCGTCTTGGAGGGGAGGCCTTACTCTTTTGAGGGTTACCTTCATAGAGCTGGCTCTCAGTCCTTGCTGTGCTGCAGGAGGCTCATACTTACGACCGAAAGCCCCTGACAGAAGCCTGGGGACCATGATGAGCTTTAAGCTTTAACTTGGCATCGTTCATACACAGGGCTGCTGTCTGCACCAAATCTAAGATGCTGCCAGCCATACAGCATTCAGAAATACTGGAACTTGAGGAAAACAGCTGGCAGGTCTGGGCACGATGTCTCACCCCTGTCATCCCAGCTATTCTGGAGAGGCAGATTGTAACCGCTCCTCCTTCACAGAGGGGGAATCTGAGGCTTGTGAGATTAGTTAATAATCCAAACTAAAAATGCTAAGAACTGGCAGAGCTAGGACTAAGACTCTCATCTACTTCTGACTTTATCTTTATGCTGTGTGGCTTCCTGAGGGGGGGTGGGTGCGGTGGGGGGCCCAGGGTAGGGCCTGACCTGCTAGGCACTGCTTTACTGTTGGCTCTTGTTGATGGCAGACCTGATTGATTGAACACCGAATCAGCTACCAGAATAGCAATTCCTGTGACTTAGATTACAGTGCCCCTAGCCCATTAGAATATCCAGTACCTTCCTAAATACTAAAGAAGGGTGACAGAGGGTAGACTGCTGTGTCTTTATAGAGGTGTCATTTATGAGCACACAGCATACAAGGTCTGGTTCTGGTAAGAACCCAGGAGGAGTGATGTGGCTTGAGCTTTTCAAGGTGTGTGGTCCGTTGTAGAAGCAAACCAGAAGATAGTGCGGGCCTCGGAGGAAGGGAGCGGAATTCCCCCGTGTGGAGCAGGCTTCAGGTGAGGCTGGGCCGAGGACTAGAGGAGCATGAACTTAACCTGGCCAGTAGCAGGATCCAACGAAGACCAGCGAGGCCGTCCCCTTCCCGGTGCCGTGCCCCAGGCTCGCTAAAGGAAGAGGCACAGTGGGGCATGGCAGCCGCCGCCCCCACACCCTGATGGGGAGCGATGGCCTCTTCACAGAAAGTCAGGCCTCCTGGAAGTTGGAAGCAGGACTCCTACTGCTGAGGCCGCACCATTGACCGGGGCGGAACTGTTTCTTGCCTCTGCTCCCTGCCTGTCCCTTCCTCCTCCCTTGAAAGACTGAGCCTCTCAGAGCCTGAGACTTGGATGGCTGACAGTAGTCTCTGCTCACATTATTGCAAGAGGAGATGGGATCGCGGGCCCAGAAACTGTGGTCAGTGGGCTGCATTTTGGAGCACCAGCTGCCCTTCCTTGGTCCAGGGGGCTGGCCTTAGCACTTAGGTTTGTACCTCTCCAGCCTGTGAGTAAGGCACAAGCCTCGACAAAAGTCCATGGTGCGGGGGGACTAGGACAGATGAAAAAAGCAAACTTGGCCGGGCACCAGTGGCTCATGCCTGTAATCCTAGCTACTCAGAAGGCTGAGATCTGAGGATCGCAGTTCAAAGCCAGCCAGGGCAGGAAAGTCTGTGAGACTCTTATCTCCAATTAATCATCAGAAAACTGGAAGTGGCTCTGTGGCTCAAGTAGTAGAGCACTAGCCTTGAGCTGAAGAGCTCGGGGACAGTGCCCATGCCCAGAGTTCAAGCCCCAGGACCAACAAAATAATAAGCAAACTTGGTTGGCTATAAAAGCATTGCAGCTCATTCCCATGGATAGCTTATGGTCAGTGCCTCACTGTCACAGAACCTGTTTTGCAAATAATACATGCTAGATGGATTCAGTTGTATTTTTTTTATTTCAGTAATTCTGACCCATTAATTGTAAGATGCAGCATTTTCTGGGTAGCAACAAGAAGGAAACATTTCCAGTTCAGTTATGACACAAAGCTTTACCACATGGTGATTTTAATTTTATCCTTACAAAAGAATTCCTTTAGATCTATGTAGCTTTTTCCTGTGTTACTTTTGCACACGTATAAGAAAGACAGGAGAACGTCAGTGCATTTGTGACAGCGTTCCTAATCCCTTCTCTGAGCATTTGACTCGAGTGGGTGGCGTCTCTGTTGGCAGTGGGTGACCCATCCTGGCGCGTCTGACCGGCCTCGGTCCAGATTGCAGCCCTGTGCCTTCAGGTGAGCCTTGCCCTGGACCAGAGGGGGAGGGCGTGGTGTCCTCACGCAGGTGCTGCGGAGGCTGCAGTGGCCCCTGCCTGCTGTGCTCAGCCTCGCCCTTGGCCTGTGCAGTGGCCGTGTGGTGTGTGGTGTGTGCGTGGGGCCATCGACGTGTACAGTGTGCAGAAGCAGCAGTGCGGCCTGCCCTGTGTGCTCTGCCCTGCTGTCCAGGTGGTGACCCAGCCTCTGAGCGCACACCTGCCCTGTGTGTGCCGCTGCGATCTGTGGCTCTGGCTCTGCTCGGCCTGGCACCCACCCGTGATCCTGTGCGTGGCTCCGGCTTCTCTCAGCGGTGCTCCTTGGGTCACACGAGGGCACGTGTGTGTGTGCAGGTGGTGGATACAAAGGCCCTGGACTGTGCCCTGTTGGGCCCACTGTGCACCTCCAAGCCTGACCAGGCGAGCGGGACTGGCCCAGTGTGGGGTCTTGTGGGAGAGGGTGTGTGCTAGAATAGTGTCACTGTGGAGGCGAGGACAGCCACAGGACTGGCTTTCCCTGAATGAGGCTGACTCGGTGAATGCCAGGTCTGTGCCTGTGCACACCCCACTTGCTTCATTATTGAGATTATGCGTGACATTTCGCAGAGAGTAGAGACACCCGGTAAAGCCTCCAGGGGTTCCTGAGGCCAGGGCTCCAGCTGCCGAGGACTGGGGGTGGCAGGGGCCCCGCCTGGCTTACACGGGCTGCTGCATCTTGTTTGTTGTTCCAGGCTGATGGAAAAGGAGAATCTGGTGGGGATGAGACCTTGGGCTGGAAGCCTAGGGTCTGGGATGATGGGAGCCTGAGTGATGGGCTTGGTCCAGACCACCGGTCCCACCCTGCTCCTGCACCGCCTCGCCCCGCGGGGCCCCTTTACAGAGGCGGCCACAGGAGAGAGCTGTCCCAGGATGTTAGTGAGGGGACCAGGGAGGCAAGGAAGAGGGGAACTGGACAGAGCTCTCATGCTGGGACCAAGGGCAGGTAAGACATGCCGATTCCTAGGCGCTGTCACTGAGAGAGAGAGAGAGAGATAGAGAGAGAGAGAAGGTGCGCATGCGTGCTGTGGCTTAAACTCCGTGCACTTGCTGAGTTCACTAGCATCTGGCTGGAACCTGTTTTTTAAAAGATTCCTGGCTGGGGCTGGGGATATGGCCTAGTGGCTAGAGTGCTTGCCTTGTATACATGAAGCCCTGGGTTCGATTCCCCAGCACCACATATACAGAAAACGGCCAGAAGTGGCGCTGTGGCTCAAGTGGCAGAGTGCTAGCCTTGAGCAAAAAGAAGCCAGGGACAGTGCTCAGGCCCTGAGTCCAAGACCCAGGACTGGCCAAAAAAAATTAAATAAATAAATAAATAAATAAACAAAAAATTCCTGCTGGGCAGGTGCTGGTGGCTCATGCTTGTAATCCTAGCTATTCTGAAGGCTGAGATTTGAGGATCCTGGTTCAAAGCCAGCCTGAGCAGGAAAGTTCCTGTGAGACTCCTCAATTAGCCACTCAAAAACCAGGGCTCAAAGTGGTAGAGTGCTAGCCTTGAGCACAAAGAGGCTCAGGGACAGTGCTCAGGCTATGAATTCAAAACCTACAACCCCCCCAAAAAAGTAAAAAAATCCTGCTGGTTGTGAAGACTGGGTGGATGAGGCTTTTTCTGACAGTCTGTCTTTGTTGGGTTCAGGTTCAGAGGACTACAATGCAGTTTCCAGCTCTGGGGTTTGAATGTGGGACCCAATGGGCAGGAACTGTTCTACTGGAGCTTCAGAGGGGAGGCCTTCGCCTGGCCCTTGGGTACTGAATCATGACATTGCCACAAAAAGAATTTTAGGACCAGGTTGCCGGTGGCTCACGCTGGTAGTCCTAGCAACTCAGGAGGCTGAGATCTGAGGATCACAGTTCAAAGCCAGCTGGGACAGGAAAGTCCTTGAGACTCTTAACTCTAATTAACCACCAGAAAACCAGAAGTGGCGCTGTGGCTCAAGTGGTAGAGCGCTAGCCTTGAGCTGAAGAGCTCAGGGACAGTGCCCAGGCCCAGAGTTCAAGCCCCACAACCAACCAATAAAAAGAATTTTAGGAAATCCTGACCAAGAAAGTTTATTGGGGAAACAAAACCAAGGAAGAGAAAAAGATGGGACACAACTAAGACCCGGGCCACCTCACCGCGTGACGGGGGCTCTGGCATTGTTGTGAGGTAGCTCGGCGTTTCACTCAAATTCACCTTTAGGCAGTGTTTCCTTTTCACCCAGTGCCTGGCTGCCATGGGTGGGTAGCTCCAGCACGTGGGAGAGAGCTAGAAATTGTGCTTGCTTTCTATTCATGTTCTGATTTTTGAGACCGGGTCTTGCTCTGTAGCCCTTTAACCTGCCTTCTTTAACTTGCTTTCCTCCTGCCGAAGCGCTAGGATTACAGGCGCATGCCACCACACTGGCCTCTAGAGGTTTTTTGGTTGTTATTGTTGTTTTGTCGGTTGTGGGGCTTGAACTCAAGGTCTGGGCCCTGTCCTTGCGGTTTTTTTTTTTTTTCACTTAAAGCTAGGGCTCTACCAGTTGAAGCCACAGTTCCACTTCCAGTTTTGGGTGGTTAACTGGAGATTAGAGTCTCTTGGACTTTCCTGCCCAGGCTGGCTTCAAATCACTATCCTCAGATCTCAGCCTCCTGAGTAGCTAGGATCACAGGCGTGAGCCGCCAGCGCCTGACTAGTGTGGTAGGATGCTAGAGCCATCAGCACCTGGCTAGGGTTAGGAAAGCTAACAAGGTCTAAATTTTAATTCTTGCTGGTACCACCACACTGACTCTAGAATTCTTTAAGCTTAGGAAAGCTAACAAAGTCCTAATTTTAATTCTAGGAAACATGATGACCCAGGTGAAACAAAAGATGATGGTGGCTGGGAATGTGGCTTCGTGGTAGAGTGCTGGCCTGGCATGCAGGAAACCCTGAGTTCAGTTCCTCAGCACCACATACACAGAAAAGGCCAGAACTGGTGCTGTGGCTCAAGTGGTAGAGTGCTAGCCTTGAGCACAGCAAGGCTCAGGGACAGTGCTCAGACTGAGTTCAAGCCCCAGGACTGGCAAAAAAAAAAAAAATGATGGTATTACATGAAAAAGTTAATTGCACTGAGATATTTTAAATTTTAATTATTTTCTAGTACTTAGACATTACAAACATTCTTAGTTATATAGAGAAAAATACACGTATTTGCAAAGAGAAGTCACAAGCTTAGAGCTCGTGGTGTCAAACAGGTGATGTGTTTAAGGAGGAAGAAAGTGGCTTTTGAACTGTTAGGTGGCCATAGTTGTCTTGAAGATTTGAAACCTGAAAGTGGCTACCCCTGAACTGTAGTCAATTAAAATGTGGCCTTGTGTGGAACACGAGTTCTCTGTGGTACTGGGTGGCATGGCGCGTCCTCTGCGAGCGGAGAACACGGGAAGGGGCAGAAGCAAGCACTGCCCGGGGCTCTGCCTCTGCAGTGGACACCGCCGTCAGCGGCCCTTCTTCTGAATGGTGCATCATCTCTTCCCCAAGGCCAGCTGCCATGGTGCACACTGTAGTCTCAGCCGTACGGAAGGCTGAGGTGGGAAGATCACTTGAGTCTAAGAACTTGCCTGGGCAAGAGAGAACATGTCTCAGATGAATACCTGAGATGGAGAGCCCCATCTAGACAGGAAGACACAAGGTTTTCAAGTGAGCCACACACTGCAAAGGGGGTCCCACCAGGCCAAGGCTGCCAGACCAGCGACGCAGGAGCTCTGTGACCTTAACCGCCTCACCGTTGCCTGTATGTAGACTTTGTGATGGCGTAGGTTTTCCATGTGTGTTGTATTTCCCTTAACTACTTTAGATGACTTTTCACAGAGGAGCTCAGATGTTCACATACCCCTGAGTAAAAATGGGTTCTATGTGTTGTAGATTGGTAAAGGGACTCTGCACCCTTGCTAACCGCCTCCACCTGTCCCTTGCTTGGTCAGGGCGAAGACACCCGTTGTCGGAAAGAAGAATCATGCACTACATGTACCAGCTGTGCAAATCCCTCGACCACATGCACAGGTACTGCACCTGGGCTGGCGGCACGTGACCCAGCTCCAGTCCCGTCCAGTCCTGTCCCGTGTGACTGGTCGTGGGAGGCAGTGGCGGACCTGGGAAGGAGGGAAGATATGATCCAAATACTGTACGTATGTGCACGACACATGGGATGGAACAGTGGCACTTGGTGAGATTGGATCAGACCGTCAGAGGGATGACCGACCAAGATCCACTATCTGAGCTGGGAGCTGGCGGCTCGCGCCTGTAATTCCAGTTACTCAGGAGACTGAGATCTAGCAATTGCAATTCAAAGCCAGCTCAGGCAGGAAGGTCCATGAGCCTCTTATCTCCAATTAACCACCAAAAAAGCAGAAGTGGGGCTGTGGCTCAAGTGGTAAAGCACCAACCTTAACCAAAAATCTAAGGAACAGCATCCATGCCCTGAGTTCAAGCCCCATTATGGGAACAAAAAAAGTCAATTGCATAAAAAAAAATTTTAAAAATGGAGTTCCATTGGAAGAATTTGAATCAGTGAAGGACAGTTGTTTGATTATTTACTTATTTTTATGGTACTAGGGTTTGAACTCAGGGCCTCATGCTTTCTAGGCAGGTGCTCTACCCCTTAAGCAACACCCTTAGTCCTTTACTCTTGTTATTTTTCAAGTAAAGTCTCATAGTTTTTCCTAGGCTGGCCTTAACCATGATCCTGTTTCCATCTCCCACAAAGCTAGGATGACAGGGTTTTTTTGTTGTTGTTGTTGTTTTATTGGGGTTTTGTTGTTGTTGTTTTTTGCCAGTCCTGGGCCTTGGACTCCGGGCCTGAGCACTGCCCCTGGCTTCTCTTTGCTCTAGGCTAGCACTCTGCCACCTGAGCCACAGCGCCACCTCTGGCCTTTTTTCTGTATATGTGGGGAATTTTCTGTATATGCTGGGTAATCCAACCCGGGGCTTCATGTATACAAGGCAAGCACGCTACCACGAGGCCACATTCCCAGCCCCTGGATGACAGGTTTTTATTGGTTGAGATGGGGATCTCATGAATTTTGTGCCAGGGCTGGCCTTGAACTTTTGTCCTCCTGATCTCAGTGTCCCGAGTAGCTAGGGTTATAGGTATGAGCCACTGTGCTTGGCTAATTCTGTTTTGTTTTGTTTCCCCTTCCATAATAAATGCAGAAATGGAATATTTCACAGAGATGTAAAACCAGAAAATATACTCATAAAGGTAAGAACTGAGTGTGAGCAGTAAAGGTGTGCGGGCTAGCTAGAATGCGTGTGGGCACACTCGGGGACTAGCACTGCCTGTGCCCTGTGAGCCGCCTCGTGCCGGGGCGGGGGCGAAGGCCGGCTCCCTGGCCGGGACTCTGCGGGTGAGCTGGCTGTCGCCCCTGCCCCGTGGTGTGCAGCAGGACACCCTGAAGCTGGGGGACTTCGGGTCGTGCCGGAGCGTGTACTCGAAGCAGCCGTACACAGAGTACATCTCCACGCGCTGGTACCGCGCCCCCGAGTGCCTCCTCACCGACGGCTTCTACACCTACAAGATGGACCTGTGGAGCGCGGGCTGCGTGTTCTACGAGATCGCCAGGTAGGCCGCGCGGGCGAGCGGGCGCCCGCCGGCCCTCCCGCCCGCGTCCCCGTCACGCCAGCGTCCCTGCGGGCGGGAGCGGCAGCAAGCACGGGAGGCTGCCATTTCACTGCCGCCGCGGCGCGCTTTCCGCGTCCGGGGCGAGCCTGGGGCGCGGAGCTGTTCCGCTCACGGCTCGCGTTCTCCCGCTTGAGCCGCTGCTCCACCTTTGCTGCAGTGGAGTGCAGTCTCCGGGGCTTCCTCCCGGCTGCTGCTCCGCTCCCGAGTGGCGAGGATCACGGTGCGAGCCCCCGAGTCCTGACTCGCTTCGTCTGTGGTTGACCCCCGTCCTTGCTTGCTTTCCTGTGCCGGGGAATGGTCTTCTCCACGGGGCTTAATCACGATGTGACTCAGCCAGAGGAGAAGGTGTGCTGCTGGGCCCTTCTCACAGCGGGTGGTGCGGCTGCGCGCAGAGCAGCACGAGGCAGCCTCCCGGCCGCTGGACTCTTCCACAAAGTGCAGATCTCAGTCACCCTTCCCTGGCTCCTCCCTCTCTCTTTCCTCCCAGCCCCTTCCTCCTGCCTCTCCCTCTTCTCCCCCCCCCCCTTCCTCGCTCCTCTGCGCCTTCCCTCCCTCCTCCCTGGGCCTCCGGGCTCTCTCTCTGGGAGGAGAGCTGGTCAAGCAGGTCGAGCAGGGCGTGCACCCCCTCAGGGACCAGTGTGTAGCCACAGCAGCCCAGGGAAGGGTGGCCATGTTCTCCTGCTCCACGTGAGCCATCAGGCGGGCCGGGACGTGGGGGCACCCAGCGCTCCGTGCTCCCTGCCGAGCTGCCTCTGCAGAAATAGGCACCCATGGACCTCTGGGTCTGTTTGCTTTGATTTCAGAGTGTTGTGTTAAGAGTTGTCATCTGAGTGAGTTAACTGAATGGCAGCTTCATTCAAGCCCAAATTACCGAGCATTCTTACCCCAGGGCTACATCCCTTGCGAATGCAGTGGCTGACAGCATCTCACCAGTCGGTTGCTGGGCACTGGTGCCCGGCCTCCCCGGAGCCGTGTCCGTCATCCTCTCTTCTCCCTCAGTAGAGGACACAGCTGTTTGCTGATAGAAGCACCTCTCACTGCCAGAGCTCTGTTTTAAGTTTTCTTTGTGACCTGTAACATGAATTGAGGTTTGGGTTTTTTGTTGTTGTTTTTGCCGGTTGTGGGACTTAAACGCAGGGCCTGGGCACTGTCCCTGAGCCTCTTTGTGTTCAAGGCTAGCGCTCTACCCCTTGAGCCATAGCACCACTTCTGGCTTTTGAGTGGTTAATTGGAGATAAGAGTCTCGCAGGGACTTTTCTGCTGGTCTGGCTTCAAACTGTAGTCCTCAGATCTCAACCTCCTGAGTGGATGAGTTGAATTTTTTTGTGGGCTGGTACTGGGCTTGAACTCACGGCCTGGTCCCTGTCCCTGAGGTTTTTGTGCATTGCTAGTATTCCACCACTTGTACCACATCTCCATTTCTGGCTTTCTGGCTTTTTGGTTGGAGATAAGAGTCTCAAGGACTGTCTTTCTTGCTTAGGGTGGCTTCAACCCGTGATCCTCAGTTCTCAGCCTCCTGAGTAGGATTAGAGACGTGAACCACCAGTGCCTGACTCTTTTAGCTTTTTTGCTCTAGGCTGGTGCTCTACTTCTGCCACTCTACCCCCTAAGCCACACTTCCACTTCCAGCTTTTTGCTGGTTAGTTGGAGATAAGAGATGTCTGCCTTGGCTGGTCTTGAACTAGAATCCTCAGATCTCAGTCTCCTGAGTGGCCAAGAGTCTAGATGTGAGCCACTCACTCCTAGCCATGAATTGAGTTTTTATGTACAGGTCTAAAATCACAGTCTCCCATCCCCAGATCTCTAAAAGCTCTGAAATCTAAAGTGCTTCTTAGAATTCGCTTGTCAACAAGACCTGCCCCGTCCCCCTGGGTGTGTGGGCAGAACTCACCGTGGCTGCCCGGAGCCCTGTGCTTGGAAAGTTAGTGAATATTCACATTGTGCTGCAGACATCAGAGGCAGGGCCCTTGGGGAGGCGGGGCCCCGGCTCTGGGGTGAGGGGCCCCTGGGAGCCTCGCCCTCACCCCGGCCCCGCCCTCGTAGTCTGCAGCCCCTCTTCCCTGGAGCCAATGAGCTTGACCAGATCTCAAAGATCCACGACGTGATTGGCACGCCGGCTCAGCGGACCCTGACCAAGTTCAAGCAGTGAGTGTGGAGTTCCCTGAGGAGGGGATGTGGCCCGCGGCCCCAGCCTCACGGGGCTCCCGCCGTGGGCCCGCGAGCATCGCTGAACCCCCGGCGTCTCTAAGGGCGTGGGAGTGGGGCTGTGTCCACACTCTACACGGCACTTAGAAACCCTGGCAGAGAAAGCCCCAGGTCACCAGGGCCGCCCTGCGATTGAACTCAGGCCTCACACGTTGCTGGGCAGGTGCTCCTGGCACCCGAGCCGCACTTTGTCTCTTCTTCATTCCTCTCCTCACATTGGAAGGTGGCATTCATCTTTTGGGGGGCGGGTGGAGGAGATGCAGGCCCCGTGCTGTGCAGAGCCCGGGCCTGGCGCAGGAAGGCTCTGCCGCACACACAGCCCCCCGCCCCCCCTCCCAGCAGCCCATGCATTTGGGGCAGTTGGAGGTTCACAGGGCAGTTGGGCAGGCAGGCAGCACGTCCAGGGGGACCCCTGCCCAGAGGCCCTAGGCCCCAGGCCCCCTCGCGGGGGCTCCCTGGGGGCTGCTCCCTTTCTCAGACTCCTTCAGTGCGGGCCCCTTAGATTGGGGTGCTGACTGGCCGAGCACTCTAATAATGGCGTGATGGTTTATTGTCATTGGGTTTTAATGCAGGTCCAGAGCTATGAGTTTTGATTTTCCTTTTAAAAAGGGATCAGGAATTCCTCCACCGCCCACCAATCTGTCCCCGCAGTGCCTCAGCCTCCTGCACGCCATGGTGGTCTACGACCCCGACGAGAGAATCGCTGCCCACCAGGCCCTGCAGCACCCCTATTTCCAGGAGCAGAGGTATGCCTACTGTAGCACCCCAATTCTAGGAGTAGAGGTGGGGCTCCTGAGGGCTGCCAAGGGGCTGGCCTCCTGTGTCTTGGGACCGCACCCCAAGAGAATCAGGTGGCCAGCTCCATGATGGGGAAGGAGGCCGTGTGGCCACGTGGGGGTGATGCCAAGGCCCCACTGCGTGACCACGAAGGGCCGACCACACCCACTGCGTGACCAGGAAGGGCCAGCCACGTCCACTGCGTGACCAGGAAGGGCCGGCCACGTCCAATGCGTGACCGCGAAGAGCCGGCCACGCCCACTGCGTGACCACGAAGGGCTGGCCACACCCACTGCATGACCACAAAGGGCCGGCCACGTCCACTGTGACCAGAAAGGGCCGGCCACATCCACTGCGTGAACCGGGAGGGCCGGCCACGTCCACTGTGTCAACAGGAAGGGCTGGCCACGTCCACTGCGTGACCACGGAGGGCCGGCCACGTCCACAGCATGAACACGAAGGGCCTGCCACATCCACTGCGTGAACAGGGAGGGCCGGCCACGTCCACTGCGTGAACACGGAGGGCCGGCCACGTCTACTGCATGAACACAAAGGGCCTGCCATGTCCACTGTGACCAGGAAGGGGCCGGCCACGTCCACTGCGTGAACAGGGAGGGCCGGCCACCTCCACTGCGTGAACAGGGAGGGCCGGCCACGTCCACTGCGTGAACAGGGAGGGCCGGCCACGTCCACTGCGTGACCACGAAGGGCCGGCCACGTCCACTGCGTGACCACGAAGGGCCGGCCACGTCCACTGCGTGAACAGGGAGGGCCAGCCACGTCCACTGTGACCAGGGAGGGCCGGCCACGTCCACTGCGTGAACAGGGAGGGCCGGCCACGTCCACTGCGTGACCAGGGAGGGCCGGCCACGTCCACTGCGTGAACAGGGAGGGCCGGCCACGTCCACTGTGACCAGGGAGGGCCGGCCACGTCCACTGTGACCAGGGAGGGCCGGCCACGTCCACTGCGTGACCAGGGAGGGCCGGCCACGTCCACTGCGTGACCAGGGAGGGCCGGCCACGTCCACTCTTGACTGCGAGTTCACGAGTTGGATGGTGGGGTGCAGGAGAGTCCCTGTGAGAGGCGCCCGGCGCGTGACCGCCCTGGGGCACCGCCTGGCCCGTCGGCTCCTGGCAGGCAGGTGCTGCTGAGGTCCGGGTGTCTCTGCTCTGCTCAGCCCCTGTAGGGCTGGCGCAGGAAGGGGAGACGCCCGGCTTGTGGGCAGGTTGGAGGCATAGTCAAGGCCCCTCTCCCCCCTGCAGGATGGCGGAGGCCCGGGCCCTGGTCAGCCACAGGAGAACCGCGGTGCTGGAACCGCTTGCTCCGCACTGGCCCTTGCGGGAGGCCCGGAAGCAGCAGGTAGAGCGGGGCTCGGGCCTCCGGGGAGTTGGGGAGGAAGTGGCGGGCGGCGGGGGAGCTCCTGCCCTGGGCCCTGTCCTCGTGCTGCCGTGGGCACTGGCCTGTGTTCTTGTTCAAGAAGCAGCTCCCGCGGCACGAGGAGGACCACGCCAAGAGAGCCGGGCCGGACTGCCCGGTGGAGCTGCCCCGGCTGCGGCTCTCGGCCGTGAGCAGGCTGTCGCCGTGCCCCAGCCCCACGCTGCGGCCGGCGCTGGGCGCGGGGGTGGACCGCAGAGTGCCCGTGCTGCTGCCCCTCAAGTGCCTGAGTGTGAGCAAGAAGGTAGGCGCGGCCCCCCTCCCCCTCCCGGCGGCCTCCGCCCCGCTGCAGCCCTCCCACGGCCCCGCTCTCCCTTCCCAGGCGGACCCAGAAGGACATGAAGCCCACCCTGAAGCAGTACCGCCTGCCCACCATCACCAGGAAAGGTGGCGGGTGCTGAGCCACGTCCTCCTGTCGGCCAGGCTGCGCCGGTGCCCACGCAGCCCCGGCCCTCCGCATCTGCGAGCGGGCGGAGGCCCGAGGCGGCGCCCGTGCCCGGCCTGGTGCGTGGGGGGGGCCGGGCGGCCCTGGGCATGCAGCCTGCGCCTGCTGCCCTCCCTCCCGGCCTGGAGCCGCCGCCGCCCACGCTGTTTGTGTGTACTCAAGGCACTGCGCCGTGCTCCAGATGAATATATTTGTGAACCGCCCCGTTCTGGGGTTTCATTTCATTAGCGTGACACAAAGACCTGAACTAGGGTGTCTTTTGTAAAGTGTGCGCGCACGCATTTGCAAATGCGCATGCACACATGTGTGTGCCAGACCGGGCACCCGAACTCAGGACGTGGGCACTGTCCTTGAGTGGTTTTGCTCCACACTAGTGCTTGGCCACCATTTCACTGCTGATGTTATGTTGGCTAGAATCTCACAGACTTTCCTTCCCAGGCTGGCTTCGAACCAATCTCTTCAGATCTCCGCTTCCTGAGTAGCTAAAAGTACAGGCGCGAGCCACCAGCACCGGGAATTCTGTAAAGTTCCCTGTGAATCTGAGCAGAGAAGGCGCAGCATGGCGGCTGTGTGCCTGTCGTTCAGGTGCTGGGGAAATGGAGGCGGGAAGATGGAGGGCTCCAGCCGCGATCGGCACACCGCGACCCTCCGTGCACACAGGGAAGCGCTCGGCTGAGCTGCAGCCTGTTGTGTGCGCCCCGGGCTTGCTTGGGAGGCGCTGTGCCGTTGCGCACAGGGTGCCCTCCCGCCGGGACAGAGCCTCCGGCCCTCGCGCTCACCTTCTCCCGTCTGGTCTCTACGGGCGGCTCCTTTGTGGGGACTGGGGGCCACGGGGGGGGGTCACTCGCTGGGAAGCTGTGGGCGCTGCCCAGCTGTAAAACCATCCAAGACAGGCACAGCCTCAGCCTGCGAGCCACTGCCGGCAGGAGCCACGGCTGGTGGGAGCCACGGCGGGCGGGAGCCACGGCCGGTGGGAGCCACGGCCGGCGGGAGCCACGGCTGGTGGGAGCCACGGCCGGCGGGAGCCACGGGAGCCACGGCGGGCGGGAGCCACGGCCGGCGGGAGCCACGGCTGGCGGGAGCCACTGCCGGCAGGAGCCACGGCCGGCGGGAGCCACGGCGGGCAGGAGCCACTGCTGGCGGGAGCCACGGCCGGCAGGAGCCACGGCTGGTGGGAGCCACGGCCGGCGGGAGCCACGGCCGGTGGGAGCCACGGCCGGTGGGAGCCACGGCGGGCAGGAGCCACGGCCGGCGGGAGCCACGGCTGGGCGGCACTGGCCCACCGCCTGGTCACAGCAGTGCCTGCAGCCTTGTTTCGTGGCGCAAGAGGAAGTTGTGGAAACTAGTCAGGCCGGGGGCGGGAGGGAGCTCCGCGGAGGAGCTGCGGCCTGCGGGATTCACGGAGGCGGGCCTTTGCCAGGCACTGACACCTCCGAGTTCCTAGTCACGCTTCCTTCTTCCTTTTCTCTTTTCATTGTTTGCTAGACCTGGGGCTTGAACTCGGGTCCGGGCGCTGTCCCTCCGTGGTTTTGGTCAAGAGCGGTGCACCACCACCGGAGCCGCAGCTTCGCTCTGGTTCTCTGGTAGTTGACTGGCGATGAGCCGCATGGCCTTCCTGCCAGGCTGGCCTTGACCTGACGAGCTGGGATTACAGCTGTGAGCCACCAGCGCCCCGCCTACTGCCCCCACCTTTTTGTGTCCGTCAGTCCTGGGGCTTGAACCTGGGGCCTGGGCGCTGTCCCTGAGCCCCTTTTCCTCAAGGCTGGCGCTTTACCATTTGGAGCCATAGCATCGCTTCTGGATACCTGTGGTTCAATGGAGATAAGGGTCTTAAAGACTCTCCAGCCCAGGCTGGCTTTGAACCACAATTTTCAGATCTCAGCCTCTCTGTACACGAGAGCGGGAGGTTCTCCCGCTGGGCTGAGCCCTGCCCGCTGTGAAGCCCCTTTGTGTTTTGGAATGTTCGTGAAGATGCTTGTGTGTCGCCTTTGTTCTGATCTGTGACCAGTGAGGCAGACCTGTGACCTCTCCCCCCAACCCCGCCCCAGCCGCAGAGCAGCTGGGCCGGGGAAGGGGCCCGAGCCACCCACATGGACGATGCCATGGCACGAGTGGGTGCTAGCGCAGCCCACTCAGAGCCAGACCAGAAATGAGGCCGGGGGCGGGGCCACGCGTGGAGTCCCTGGGCTGCTGTCTCTGCTCCCGGCTTGGGAGGGGCCAGGGCAGCGGGCGTGGCCACCGGCCCGAAGGACCAGTGGGGCCTGTGGGAGTATCACTGTCCCCTCCGGATCCAGCAACTGGAGGGCAGTTGCATGCTCTTCGTCCTGGCCCCCAGCTGCCCGCCCTCCCCGGGGGCAGCAGGCCAGGTCCCAGGAGGCCGGGGCAGGGCTCCGCCCGGCAGCCGGGCAGGAGAAGCCTGCTGGCCACCCATGGGCTTCCTGCATTTCGCCCGGAGCCTGTCCCCTGGGGTGCCGTGGGCCAGGCTGGTGCGGGGCCCCGAGCCCCCCCACCCCCCGGGGGGACATAACCACGCCCCCACGGGAAGGTGGTGCTTGCTCAGAGCTCAGGAATGGGAAGGTGCAGTGCCGCCCTCCCTCCTGCCCCCTCCTCCAGATGCCAGCGTGCTCCCCTCCTGCGCTCCGAGGGCGGGGCCTGGCGGTGGTGGTGTGCGACGTAGTGACGGGGTGGCCCGCCCTCCACTCTGCTCCTTTGCAGGAAGGCCCGCGTGCCCGCGTGCAGCGAGCGTGTGGGCAGTGCGAGCTGAACCGGCAGCGCGCTCAGCGCCAGCCCCCCGCCCCCGCAGGCCGTCTGCACACCCAGGCCCCGGCATGGAGCCGGCTCCAGCTCCAACTCGACGTCCCAGAGTGCAGAGGCCCCAGCAGGTAAGGCGCTCTCCCTGCGTGCCGAGCCATCTTGGTCCACGTGGCCAGGGCCAGCCTCAGGAGCGCAGCCAGACAGACCGGTTCCTGGCACGGGCGCCTGCAGCAAGCTCGATCGCACAAGTGCGGCCCGCAGAGCCCTCGGGCACCGTGGGCACCGTGGGGACCGCGAGGTCATCCGGTCTGTAGTGCAGGGGAGGAAACCCAGGGCTCCCCTCGGGCCAGGCAAGCTGCTCTACTGCCCACCCCCACCCGCAACCCTATTTTATTTTGAGACAAGGCCTCACTGAGTCGCCCAGGTTAGACTTGCACTTGTGATCTTCCTGCCTCAGCTTCCTACGAAGCTGGAATTACAGGCGTGAGGTGCCCCAGCGTGAGGCCACGCCTGAGCGTGAACACCCCCCCAAGCATGAGGCCCCCACCCCGCAAAGCCCCCCCAGTGTGAGGCCGCCCCTCCAGGCTTCGAGTCCGCTTAAGGAAAGATACCAAATCATATATTCAACATAATTTTAATATTAATGTTTCGTGAATTAGGAAGATCACTCTTGAGTGAGGAAAGTTACTAGTGAGGGAGCTCATTTCCCGGCTGCGGAATGGCATGCCTTATACACATAATACAGAGTTGACTGCGTCGGAAAGCACAGCATTGGAGGTGAGCAGCTGGCAGGGCAGCTGACACCTCAGCGGGAGAGCCCCGCGCCACCCGCGCCACCCGCGCCACCCCGCGCCATCCGCGACCGCGTCAGTGCGGAACGGTTTCCAGTGCACACAATGTTTAAAACCTACGACTGCAGCACGTCTTCCCGAATTACACATTGAAGTCTGAAAGTCACAGTGTGCTTCCTGAGTGCACGCCTCGCTGTGCCCTAAAACATCAGTGCAAAACCAGAGAGAAGTGGTGTTTCTAACCGTCCACGGAGCGTGATTTCCTGTCCAAGAGACGGTGTATTTTACACTGCGCGTGTCTGTGTGTGATGTGTCTATATTTTACACTGCGCGTGTCTGTGTGTGTGATGTGTCTATATTTTACACTGCGCGTGTCTGTGTGTGTGATGTGTCTATATTTTACACTGCGTGTCTGTGTGATGTGTCTATTTTACACTGCGCGTGTCTGTGTGTGTGATGTGTCTATATTTTACACTGCGCGTGTCTGTGTGATGTGTCTATATTTTACACTGCGCGTGTCTGTGATGTGTATATTTTACACTGCGCGTGTCTGTGTGTGTGATGTCTATATTTTACACTGCGCGTGTCTGTGTGTGTGATGTGTCTATTTTACACTGCGCGTGTCTGTGCGTGTGATGTGTCTATATTTTACACTGCGCGTGTCTGTGCGTGTGATGTGTCTATATTTTACACTGCGCGTGTCTGTGTGATGTCTATATTTTACACTGCGCGTGTCTGTGCGTGTGATGTGTCTATATTTTACACTGCGCGTGTCTGTGCGTGTGATGTGTCTATGCGGCTTCGTTACACCGAGTTGAGAGCGACGGTGGAGGACTCTTCTGTCTTCTTCTTCACCACAGCCCCGTGGGGCTGCCTGAGGGCGAGCCGCGGAGGGCACGGCCGGGCGTCCTTCCACGGGCCCGCCCGCGTGGCTCCGGTGCGCTCGGCTCCACGCGCCTCCTCACCGTGGTCGCCGCCTCCGGGGAGTCTGGGAGCAGCAGCGGTCGCTACACTACGGTTCCGCCTGGAGAACTGGCCTGGTTTGGGGATGACAATAAGCCCTGCAAACAGAACGGTTCCCGTTAATCCAGCGGCCCCTCTGCAGCGCACACAGAGAGCTGTCGCTGTGCCCCCCAGGCCCGAGGCTCAGGGCCCCGTCCTAGCCACGAGAGCCCCGCAGGAGGTAGGACCAGGCCTCGGCCCCGTCGGCGAGAGCCGCATGGGGGGTGGAGACCGGGGGGACAGTCCAGCACCGGCAGCCCTGTGGGGAGCCCCGGCTACACTGCAAGCCCCCCAGAGCCGCCAGACCCACAGAACTGAGTCTGCAGGCACTTCCAGAAGGCTTTGCTGGTCCCAGGGCTGCTTGGCGTCCTTGCATTCTTTCTTTTTAATTTTTTGCTGGTTTGGGGGCTTGAACTCAGGGCCTGGTTGCTGTCCCTGAGCTTATTTTGCTCAAGGCTAGCGCTCTACCACTTGAGCCACAGCGCCACTTCCAGCTTGTTCTCAGTAGCTTATTGGAGATGAGAGTGTCACGGCCTTTCCTGCCCAGGCCGGCTTCAAACCGCGACCCTCAGCTCTCAGCCTCCCAAGGAGCGGGGTTGCGGGACGGTTGCAGGAGGGAGCTCCCGGCGCGGCCTGTCCTTGCGGTCTTTAGCTGACCTCCAGGTGTCCACCCAGCACGTAGGAGAGCGGCCAGGGCCTGGCCTAGGACTCCTGCCAGGAGACCGCTGCTGGGCCCAAGAGAGGGGAGGGGAGCGCCCCACCAGGCTCTGCACACAGCCGCACCTGCTGGGAAGGCTCGGGGCTCGGCCCGCTGCCGGGGGGCGCGCGCTGTGCAGATGCGCAGAGCAGGCCGGGCTCCAGCGGCAGCTCCCCCGCCACAGAACGGACAGCACGGCCGCTGGCACGCCACACGCGCCACCGAGGGCTAGACTGCACACACGCACGCACACACCCCGAATGCTAGACTGCGCACGCACACCGAATGCGAGGCTGTGCACATGTGTACCGAAGTTTGGTCCTCACTAGGAATAATTTGAAAGCCATACACAGGGCCAAGCCGGAAGCAGGTGTCTCACGCCTGTAATCCTCGCTACGTGGGAGGTTGAGACCTGAGGATCACGGTTCGAAGCCGACCTTGGCAAGAAAGCCCAGAAGACTCCTGCCTCTAGTTAACCACCAAAAAGCTGGAAGTGGAGCTGCAGCACAAGTGTAGAGCACTAGCTTTGAGCAAGAAAGGACAGCGCCTAGGCCCCGAGTTCAAGGCCCAAGGCCTGCACCAGAAATTAAATTAAAAGCCAGCCACACTGGAGCTACAAATGCCCAGCTCCACGAGCGCACACTTACCGTGACACCGCGCTGAAGTGACGCCTCACGCCAGGGCGGCCGCCCGACGGGCGCTCAGGGACACGAGGGCCCACAAGCTCAAGTTGGCCTTCAGCCTTGCCTGCCCCCAGCCACGGGCCTGCCGTCTAGACGAGACCAGGGCGTTAAGGCCCGTGGGCCCGGCCGTGGAGGGCGACCCAGCGGGAGCGGCGCGCCTTCCCACGGGCATGTTTAGCAAATTTCAAACTAGGTCAAAGGAACCGTGTCAAGTTCTTGGCCATCCCCGTGAGCGTGCTGGCTCCATCGGGCGTGCGTGCGTGCGTGCGTGCGTGCGTCACAGGCAGGGACCCGGGCGCCGGGACCACGTGGGCGGCAGGTCTCGCGCCCTCCACGCGGGGCAGCGGGCGTGCGTGCGTGCGTCACAGGCAGGGACCCGGGCGCCGGGACCACGTGGGCGGCAGGTCTCGCGCCCTCCACGCGGGGCAGCGTGCGTGCGTGCGTGCGTCACAGGCAGGGACCCGGGCGCCGGGACCACGTGGACGGCAGGTCTCGCGCCCTCCACGCGGGGCAGCGTGCGTGCGTGCGTGCGTGCGTCACGGGAAGGCGGAAGTGGCGGTGGCTCAAGCGGTGGCGCGCTAGCCCTGGGCCGAAGCGCCGGGACGGTGCAAAGCAACTGCGGATACCGAGGTGACCCAGGCGGCGGGCCTGAGGGTGGTGGGGACCCGGCGTCCAGGGCTGCGGGCCCCGCCCCCGCCGCAGGTCGGCGCAGCTCGGCCTGGAGCCCAGGGGAGCCGGGCCACCCCGCCTCCTCCAGGAGCCCCACTCGCCAGTCAGCCCATCGGGGTCCAGTCCCTGGGGTTAGCCTTTGTGCCGTCAACCCCAGGAAATGAACCCTTTAGGATGACTTGCGGGGCACCCCGAGGAGCCCAGCCCAGCCCCCCCCCCCCGCGCTGTGCACCTTGGGAGCGGGGGGCGGGGGGGGCTGAGTGGGTCCCATGGGCAGGAGCCCCGCGTGCTTGGGGCCCATCGGACCCTGGGTGTGAAGCCAACCCGTGTCGGGAGCTGAGGAGCCGGGGTGACACGGGAGGGGCCTCGGTCCAGGCTCGGTCCAGGGCGGGGCCGCCCCCCCCCCCCCCCCCCCCCCGGCGAGGACGGTCTCGCTTCCCCCCCCCCCCCCCCCCGCGCGTCCTGGGGAGAGGGCGGCCTGCCGCGGGGGCCCCCCACCGTTAACGAGCTGCTCGGGGCTTGGTGGCTATTTGGAGATTTCATTTCAAACTTGGTTGGCGTCTCCAGCTCTGGCTCTGGGAATGACATCGTTTATGATGCTGCACCCACAGAATTGTAGACAACTGACGAGGAGGGGCCGGATCCGAGCCCGCCCCGGGCCGCCGCGGGCGGAGGCGTGGCCTGGCTGGACGCCGTTCACCGCCTGCCTCGCCCGGCCTCGAAGCCCTGCCGTCCGCGACTTCACCGCAGTGGCATTCGGTCCAGCCCGGCGGGCCGGGGGCGGGCGGGCGAGGGCGCCGTGGGGAGCCGTGGGGAGCCGGCGGGCCGGGGGCGGGGCGGGCGAGGGCGCCGTGGGGAGCCGTGGGGAGCCGGCGGGCCGGGGGCGGGCGGGCGAGGGCGCCGTGGGGAGCCGTGGGGAGCCGGCGGGCCTGGGCGGGCGGAGCGCGGGCGCGTGGGGAGCCGGCGGGCCTGGGCGGGCGGAGCGCGGGCGCGTGGGGAGCCGGCGGGCCTGGGCGGGCGGAGCGCGGGCGCGTGGGGAGCCGGCGGGCCGGGGGCGGGCGGAGCGCGGGCGCGTGGGGAGCCGGTGGGCCGGGGGCGGGCGGGGCGAGGGCGCGTGGGGAGCCGTGGGGAGCCGGCGGGCCGGAGGCGGGCGGGGCGAGGGCGCCGTGGGGAGCCGTGGGGAGCCGGCAGGCCGGGGGTCCTCGCCAGGCTCGCCAGGCTCGCAGGCGGTGGCAGTGAAGCCTCTTTAGAGAAGCACAAAAAAGGACAAGAAACCCGTGCAGGGCCTCGGGCCTCGGCCCGGTTCTCTTCTCGTCAGCAGGGGGTGGTAGTGCACACGGAGAACCCCAGCACTAGATGCTGCCGTGGAAAAGAGCCCGGAGGCCTGGCCCAGGACGGGAGAGGAAGTGAATCACAGCTGGGCAGCCCAGGGGTCCCCACCACCCCTGCCCCCAGCTAGCTGCCTGTCCCGGGGTCCCCACCACCCCTGTCCCGGGGTCCCCACCACCCCTGCCCCCAGCTAGCTGCCTGTCCCGGGGTCCCCACCACCCCTGTCCCGAGCTAGCTGCCTGTCCCGGGGTCCCCACCACCCCTGTCCCCAGCTAGCTGCCTGTCCCGGGGTCCCCACCACCCCTGTCCCGAGCTAGCTGCCTGTCCCGGGGTCCCCACCACCCCTGTCCCCAGCTAGCTGCCTGTCCCGGGGTCCCCACCACCCCTGTCCCCAGCTAGCTGCCTGTCCCGGGGTCCCCACCACCCCTGTCCCGAGCTAGCTGCCTGTCCCGGGGTCCCCACCACCCCTGTCCCCAGCTAGCTGCCTGTCCCGGGGTCCCCACCACCCCTGTCCCCAGCTAGCTGCCTGTCCCGGGGTCCCCACCACCCCTGTCCCCAGCTAGCTGCCTGTCCCGGGGTCCCCACCACCCCTGTCCCGAGCTAGCTGCCTGTCCCGGGGTCCCCACCACCCCTGTCCCGGACCTGAGACCCTGGCCCCTCCCGCTGCTGCCAGCGCTTTCCGGCCGAGCAACGCAGGCCACGCAGCCTGGCCCCTCCCGACAGGGCCCCCCGCGAGCACACGCCAGGGAAGAGGGGAAACAAGGGCGACCATCGCAGAGTACCTGGGACCTCCCAGCCTTGCAGGGACCCCAAAGCCTTTCTAGCTCCTGAGCCTGAAGCCACCTAGCCAACCACCGCAGAAGAGGGGCAGTTTTTTTTTTGGGGGGGGGTGCCAGGAGGCAGAGGGGGTCCGGACCTCGGGGGGCCCAGAGGGCGACCATGAGTTCTCTCGGTGTGTGAGGACTCGGCGTGGCTCGGGCAGTCGGCCCAGCCCCGGGTGTGGCCTCGCAGGTCTCTGTCCAGCACAGCGGGGGGGGGGGGGGGGAGGAGGGAGGCACAGACTCACCCTGAGACCCTCTGCTCAGCACAGCGGGGGGGGGGGGCACAGACTCACCCTGAGACCCTCTGCCCAGCACAGCGGGGGGGGGGGGAGGCACAGACTCACCCTGAGACCCTCTGCCCAGCACAGCGGGGGGGGGGGGGGGGAGGCACAGACTCACCCTGAGACCCTCTGCCCAGCACAGCGGGGGGGGGGGGGTGCTCAGGCCAGCCTTGGCTGTCGCCCGGATTCACACATCCAAATTGTCCCTCCGAAGCCTTTGAGGATGGAGGGCACAGTGCCAGGCCAGCCTGGAGGGACAGCGCCGCGCACGGGTGACAGCAGCTGCTGAGTCCCGTCCCCCCCAGCCCGGTCCACGCAGCTCCTGCTACCCTGGCCTCAGGAGCGGTCGCAGCGGCGCGGGCTCGAGGCAGGGGCGTGGCCACAGCCCGGGAGACGCTCCCACGGGCCCCACGGCAGCCGCCCTCCCGCGCCAGGGCGGCGGAGGCTGCAGAAGGCAGCGCCTCTGACACACAGCACATCCCACCAAGCTGCTAAGCCCGCACTCGACGGCAGAGGGGAGGGCGCGCGCTCTCGCTCTCTCAGTATTTGAAAGCGTCTCTGTTCCGCCTGAGAGTTTAATTAAGGATCAGATATGAAATGACCACTGAACACGAGCAGCCACGCGGCTTCGTGCACGGCAGTGGGCAGTGGCGGCCGCGGGGGCGGCAGGTGTCCTCAGTGGAACGGCGACAGTGACAAGGGAGCCGCTGCCGCACAGAGCAGCGAAGCAGAAACAGGACTTCCCGGGAGATACGGGAGCCGTCTGGCTGCGCGGGCCTCCTGGGCGACCGCAGCGCGAGCGCGGGGAACCCGCTGGAGTCCCCGTTAGCAACGCGCAGGGACCCGGCCGCAACGCGAAGGACTCGAGGAGAACGCGAGCCGCGCGCTTGCACACCGCCGCCCGGCGCCGGCAGTGCTCACTAGGAACACGGCGCTGCTCTTCACACGTGAGACCCAGCAGCTTCACCAGCATCCGGAGCGCGGGACACACGCAGTGTGCGGGAGAACCAGCACGTGCTGCTGCCGCGGGGGAGAGGCGCGCTCCGCGAGGCTCCTCCCGGTCACCCGGGCCGAGCGCGGCCCCCCCCCCCCCCGGCTGCCGCCACCCCAGGACGGCGGGTGCTGCAGGCTCCGGCAGGGCACAGGGCGGCTGCCGGCCACGCGGGCGCCCAGCACGCGGCGTGGGGCTGGGCCTCCCCGCCTTTTGGCTGCTCCCGTTTCCTCGGCTGGAAACACCTTCCCCCAGCGCGCAGGCAGCCTCACCAATTTCAGCACAAACAACACTTCAAGAATGGGGGGGGGGGGGCTGGGAATATGGAGTGCCTGCCTCCTACACATGAAGCTCTCGGTTCGATTCCCCAGCACCACATATACAGAAAACGGCCAGAAGCGGCGCTGTGGCTCAGGTGGCAGAGTGCTAGCCTTGAGCGGGAAGAAGCCAGGGACAGTGCTCAGGCCCTGAGTCCAAGGCCCAGGACCGGCCAAAAAAAAAAAAAAAAAAAAAGAAAATGGCCAGAAGTGGCGCTGTGGCCCAAGTGGCAGAGCGCTAACCTTGAGCAAAAAGAAGCCAGGGACAGTGCTCAAGTCCTGAGTCCAAGGCCCAGGACTGGCAAAAAAAAAAAAAAAAGAGTAGGGGGGACAGTACTGGGGGGTACTCAGGGCTGTGCTTTCGGGGGTACTCAGGGCTGTGCTCGCCAGGCAAGCGCTCTGCTGCTCAGACCACACTCCCACCCCTTTGGCTCCAGCTGTCGGGGGCTGGGACCTCACGGGCGCCCACGCTGGCGGGGGCCAGGGCCCTGCAGCACCGAGCCCCGCACCGCCCCCCGCCACAGGGTGTGGGGGCGGGAGAGGGGGCGGGCCTGGCTGAGAGCTAAGCACAGCTCTAAGCCCAAATGCCGGAATTCCACCAGGGAGGGGGCACATGGACATACCCTGAAAAACTAGAAAATTCCATGGCCTTTCCCCCCTAACTTCACTTGGTGTGGGGCGCAAACTCCGAGCCCACCTGAGCCCTAGGCCTTTTGGCTTTCAGGTTAGGCTGGGTGTCGGCCCGGGCCAGCCCCGGGCTCTGACCCTGCCTGTGACCTGCCCAGCATCTGCAACGAGAGACGCCAGCGCCAGGCCCAGCTTAGGGCTGAGCGAGTACTGAAGCGAGCGCGTGGTCTCTTCCAGGCTGACCCGGTCTCCACCTCCCCCCAAATGCCCAAGCGGCCTGGAGGCCCCCCCGCCCCCGCCTGACTCCTTTCCAGCCCTGGGTCTTGATAGGCTCAACCAGCACGGAGAAGACAAACTTGGGGTTCTGGGTGGGGGTCAATCCGGAGCCCAGGATGACTGTCTTGTGGGTGCTGCCCACTCCTTGGGTGCCTCCCAGAGCACCCCTGCTCCAAGCCTCTTGGGGGGCTCCCCTTCTTTGCGTGAGAGGGTTGAAGGCTGGGGTGCAGCTCAGTGGTGGCAGAGGGGTGCGGCAGGGCCCCGCTTTGCCCTGTGGGTGTGATCTCACAGGGGGAGGAAGGAGGAACTGCCTTTGTACCTAAAGCGGCGTCTCCTCGCGGGTGGCCAGAGCAGGTGTTTGGCTCAGGAAACGTTGAAGCCAAAGAACTTTTGGAAAGTGCCGATGAGCAAGCTCCAAGTTTGGCAAGAACGCCACAAAATCGCGTCCCAGAGCCCGCGGCACCCGCGTCTCCTCCCACACACGCCTGACGGCCAAACCTGGGGGCAGAGTCGGGGTGGGGGGGCGGGGGGACATGGGGGGCAGAGAGCCACCTCATCTGCGCACACCCCAGCACGACCAGCCCTCCTCCTCCTCCTGTTCCTCCTCCTCCTTCTCCTCCTGTTGTTTCTCCTCCTCTTCCTCCTCCTCCTCCTCCTCCTTCTTCTCTTCCTCCTCCTATTCCTCCTGTTCCTCCTCCTCCTCCTGTTCCTCCTCGTCTCCTGTTCCTCCTCCTCGTCTCCTGTTCCTCCTCCTCGTCTCCTGTTCCTCCTCCTCCTGTTCCTCCTCCTCCTGTTCCTCCTGGCCCGCGCCCTGGCCAGTCCAAGCTGGGCCGGGCGGGAAGTGAGGGTGACGGAGGGCGTCACCCCCGTCGGGACACACTTACCTGTCTGTGTTCAGCCCAATTCCAAGTCGTGAGCTTGGCGAGCGCACAGTGGATGCGTGCGAGGCCTGGGACGCGGCTGTGCGGCTATGGGAGGCGCCCGCGGCACCTCTAGAGCCGGCCCGGCCCCTAGCACGGTTCACCTCTAGGAACAAAGGAGCAGGTGTGGAAGGCGGGCGGCGCGGGGCCCGGCACAGGGGAGCTGCTGGGAAGCCGCCTCTGCCACCCCGCAGAGCACAAGCCGGACCGCAGCCCGGCCTTCGGGAGCTAAGAGCGCTGCTCACGGCCTTCCCTACGGAGAAGCACTCAAGCCGGGCCGTCACCACGCACGCCAGCGTGCGGGACTACAAGTGTGCAAAACAGAAAACGGCCAAGTGACAAAGCCAACTAACAAAACAACTCTCATCCCAACAACGACAGCTCCACGAACCACCGCATCCGCCAAGAGCCACCTCTGCCACGAGCCGAGGCCGCCAGGGCCCGCGTCACCCCGGTCCCCAGCGGGCGTCTGCGGCCGAGGCCCCGCACCGGCCAGCCCGGAGCCAACTGCCGCCCGGGGTCGCAGGGGAAGCCCGCCCTGGGCATCCTGCGGGGACCCGAAGCCCATGAGCCAACTCGCCACCGCGCAGCTGCGCCCGCCTGACCCGGACGAGAAAAAACCAAAGCCACGGGCCCTCCTGCTCCCTCGCTGGGGGGGGTGAGGAGGCCCTCCTGCTCCCTTGCTGGGGGGGGTGAGGAGGCCCTCCTCCCTCACTGGGGGGGGGGGGTGAGGAGGCCCTCCTTCTCCCTCGCTGGGGGGGGTGAGGAGGCCCTCCTTCTCCCTCGCTGGGGGGGGTGAGGAGGCCCTCCTTCTCCCTCGCTGGGGGGGTGGGAGGCCCTCCTGCTCCCTCGCTGGGGGGGGTGAGGAGGCCCTCCTGCTCCCTTGCTGGGGGGGGTGAGGAGGCCCTCCTCCCTCACTGGGGGGGGGGGGGTGAGGAGGCCCTCCTTCTCCCTCGCTGGGGGGGGGTGAGGAGGCCCTCCTTCTCCCTCGCTGGGGGGGGTGAGGAGGCCCTCCTTCTCCCTCGCTGGGGGGGTGGGAGGCCCTCCTGCTCCCTCACTGGGGGGGGTGAGGAGGCCCTCCTTCTCCCTCACTGGAGGGGGGGGGTGAGGAGGCCCTCCTTCTCCCTCACTGGAGGGGGGGGGGTGAGGAGGCCCTCCTTCTCCCTCACTGGAGGGGGGGGGGTGAGGAGGCCCTCCTTCTCCCTCGCTGGGGGGGTGGGAGGCCCTCCTCCCTCGCTGGGGGTATGAGGAGGCCCTCCTTCTCCCTCGCTGGGGGGGTGGGAGGCCCTCCTTCTCCCTCACTGGGGGGGGGGTGAGGAGGCCCTCCTTCTCCCTCGCTGGGGGGGGTGAGGAGGCCCTCCTTCTCCCTCGCTGGGGGGGGGGTGAGGAGGCCCTCCTTCTCCCTCACTGGGGGGGGGGTGAGGAGGCCCTCCTTCTCCCTCGCTGGGGGGGGTGAGGAGGCCCTCCTTCTCCCTCGCTGGGGGGGGGTGAGGAGGCCCTCCTTCTCCCTCGCTGGGGGGGGTGAGGAGGCCCTCCTTCTCCCTCGCTGGGGGGGGGTGGGAGGCCCTCCTTCTCCCTCGCTGGGGGGGGGGTGAGGAGGCCCTCCTTCTCCCTCGCTGGGGGGGGGGGTGAGGAGGCCCTCCTTCTCCCTCGCTGAGGGACACGGCCAGCCCGCTTCTGAGGCAGGCACGCAGGTAACAGGCTCTGGAGCAGGGGGAGATTTTCATGCACAGAGTCTCAATCAAAGTTCTACAAATTGCTTCTTTGAAAAAAGATGTTTATTAAACAATTTTAATTGTCATAAAATGACTAAAATGGGTTTTAAAAATTAAGGCTCTTTCTGTGGATTGCCAGAACAATGTAAAAATAATATCAATCAACCCTGCTGAACGCTTTGTTCCTAAAGGTAAATTTCATCAATTCCTAAACATTTTTTTTATGATTTAAGATAAAAAATTGGACTACAAATGACAATTATCGGCCATCTGTACTGAACACACACTCTGATCAGGTGTACAATAGTCTAGTTGAGTAGTTAGGCAAAAATATTCCAGTTAAAGCATAAATTGTAATTTCAGCACGTTCAAGTCACCGCTTCCTCATGCTGTCATGATCTCCCTAGAACTGGAACCTTCCGGACCACGCCGACCCTGGGCTCTGGGCTCGGCGCTCCGGGAAGGACCACTGACTCGGCTGGCAATTAATTTGATTATATATTTTTTTCAACACTCTAAGGTGAATTATCAAATGATTCAGAATTACATGGCATGCAGTATCCAAAATTATGGCTCTGATGCATTTAGTTTTACATTAGGAATAAGAAGTGTCATTCACATTCGTTGTACACCCCACCCCTCCCCAACTAGCTAGCCAAGCTCTAGATCTGGGGCAGCATTAAGGATTAAAACTTACCACTTTACCAGGCCTTCCCCATGTGCAAATAAATCCCTCCTGACAAGCAGTCACTATACAGTCTTCAAGAAAAATTAATACAGTCAGTCTTTCGTGTGCTATCTTTTTACAGATCAGCGGCTCTAACAAGGGAACGTCTTCCATCCGAGGACACAGGGGTGTCCCCAAAGTTTTAGCTGGGTCCGTTTTGGCTTTAGTAACTAGGTTCAGTTTGTCACTGCTCTTGCTAGAAATGTGTCCCATGCTGTGGTTCCGCTTGTGGTCTTTCTCGTGGTGTCGCTCCTTCCGGTCGTGCAGCGAGAGGGTTGCGAACTTGCTGACGCCGGAGGCGATGGCCCCGTCCATGACGCTGCTCTTGCTGCCGGCGTTGGAGACGGCCGCGTGGGGAAGGCTGTTGGAGCGTGGCAGCGGAGGGGGCACCGAGTTCCCGGGCGTGGTGACACTGTTGCCATTGCTCCCGGCGGGAGGACTGGTGGCATTCATGACATTGGTGTGTGTCCTGGCCCTCGAGAGGGGCTGGTGGGGGAAAAGGATGTCTTCCGTGAGGTCCCACAAGCACAGCTGCGTGTCCTGACCCACCGAGCCGAACCGGTACGTGACGCTCACGGGGCGGCTGTCTGTAGAGTTCCGTTTGGACAGCCTGGACTGTGTGCTGTTGGCGCGATCTCTGCCAAAATGCAGAAGGTCCTGGAAGTCCTCGTCGCTGCCGCTGAACTCCAGGGGGTCGCTTTCCTCTACGCTCGTGGTATAGGGGTCGAACGCCACAACACTGACCCACGACTTGTGCCCGTGGCCTCTAGCGATGACACGGCAGTCCACAAAGGACCAGACCGTCACCAAGTCGTCCTCGCCGCCAGTCACAATGTACTTGCCGTCGGGGCTCCAGCACACACAGAGCAAGCCCCCAAAGTAGCTTTTCATCGTGCCGTGCAGCTCCACCGAGTCGAAGTTGAACACCCGCAGAAACCCGTCCTGGCTCACACACGCTAAGAACTTGCCATCTGGGGAGAAAGCAAACTCGTTGAGGGCCCCCTCGCCCACCGTCCACTTAAGGAGAGGGTTCCTCGTGGATTTGCTCTTGCAAGTGTGCACGGCAAAGCTCTCTCCCTGCTTCAGAAGCTGGTAGTGGGGGGCTGTGGTGCCACAAGTGTGCTCCACATTATACAAGTACATGTTCCCACTCGAATGGGCTACTAGGAAAAGGCTTTCCGAGCCAGGCACCCATTTGACACAGCTTACGCGGGACTTGTCTATTAGTCTCTGTGAAGACAAAGGAGAACACGTTATCACAATGGAGAAGTCGAAAAGGAACTCGCGTCTGCTCCTCGCTGACGAGGGAAGCTCGCGTCCCTGCGGGCTCTCCGGGTCTAGCCTGGGAGCGGCCAGCCAGGAGCATCTGGCCCCGGACAACCGCGTTCTAGAAGCGCACTTGGCTCTTGCGGAGGGAGCTGGTCACCCAGCTGTGCGTGCTGACGGCCCTCGGGCACGGGAGCCGCAGCGCCTCGCTGGACGCGCGGGGAAAGCTCTGCGCGCGGCTCTCCGTCCCGCCTGCAGGAGGGGCACCAGGACGGCTGGCCCGCTGGCTAACTTGGGAGTCTGCGTGGCCACTGACCTAATCGTCTAGCTGCCACGGGTCAGGAGTCTTGCCTTTGAGACCAAAGGAACAAAAGGCAAAAAATGAGAAGCCCCCACCGCGAAGCGAGAGCCCCTCGCTGGGCGGGAGGGCCGCGGGGCGCTGGCGGGAGGACCGCGGGGCGCTGGCAGTAGGCACGGTGGCCTCCATGGGCAGGCGGGCCCTCGGCAGGCTGCTGCGTCTCCAGTCCTGACTAGGAACAATTCCCATCAAAAGACTTGGCTATACCATCGCCCTGTACCACGGCAGCCCTGAGTGAGGGCCATCAGTGCACAGATACGGCATGCACACCCTGCCCCCCCCCCCCCCACGGAGCTGCATCAGCGTCGACTGTGACTGTGTGTCTGCTGGGTGTGCTACTTTGCTACAGAAGAAGACTAACACAAGGGCTGAGGGCTGGAGGTGGGGTTCTGTGATCGAACAGCTGCCAGGCCCGTGAGCAGCAGCACAAAAATTAATGCATTAGAAATAACAACAAAGGATAGAAAAGAACTGAACGGGCCGTACTGGTTTGCGACACGACAGGGAGGCCTCAGCCATTGGACGGGAGGAACGGGGCTTACGGGGTGTGGCGAGCCGCAGTGGACCCAGCGCAAGAGCAGGCGTTGCTTACGGTGGCCTGACCACTGCTCGAGGCACATCCTCCACCCCACTCGTGTCCTCTAGTGACCTTCCCATAATGGCACCTGACCTAGGAGAAGGCCAAGCTCCTCAAAGCAGAGCAAGCCTTCTGGCAGGATGTCCATTAGACATAATGTCTTCAGCAAAGGATCCGATTGTGGCTCGCTGTGGGGGTGCAGGGATTGAGTTCCCCATATGGTAGCTCTGCCAGGCTTGCTGTTTATGGCCACTGTGCGCCCACTGGGCCAGGTGCCCAGCACACCCTCCCGAGCCCACGGACAATGGGGTCAGATGGCCAAGGGTCTACGGTGTCCCCACCTCACCCGTGCAGGTGGGCTAGAACAGCAGCTCTCCATGTCTGCACCTCGCTAAGCTCCAGACGCACCCAATCCAGCCCCCGAAGTCCTCACTCTAGCTGATGTGCACATCTCAATGGATAGGAACATTGCTGGTAGCATGCCTAACTTTTAAGGCTTAAGAAAAGCACAGACAGGCAGGCACCAGTGGCTTACGCCTTGCACCCTAGTTATTCAGGAGGCTGAGATCTGAGGATCCAGGTCCAAAGCCAGCCCTGGGAGGGAAGTCTGTGAGACTCTTATCTCCAATTAACCACCAAAAAGCCAAAGTTGGGGCTGGGGATATAGCCTAGTGGCAAGAGTGCCTGCCTCGGATACACGAGGCCCTAGGTTCGATTCCCCAGCACCACATATACAGAAAACGGCCAGAAGCGGCGCTGTGGCTCAAGTGGCGGAGTGCTAGCCTTGAGCGGGAAGAAGCCAGGGACAGTGCTCAGGCCCGGAGTCCAAGGCCCAGGACGGGCCAAAAAAAAAAAAAGCCAAAGTTGATTCAAGCAGTAGAACACTAGCCTTGAGCAAAAATCTCAGGGACAGCACCAGGCCCTGAGTTCAAACCCCATGAACAAAATAAAAATATTTATTATGCATAGATACTAGTCCTGTTAAAAGATACTACTGCTTTGCTGTTGTAAGATATGAAAATTAGGGCTGGGAATATGGCCTAGTGGTAAGAGTGCTTGCCTCGTATACATGAAGCCCTACATATATAGAAAATGGCCAGAAGTGGCAGAGTGCTGGCCTTGAGCAAAAAGAAGCCAGGGACAGTGCTCAGGCCCAGACTGGCAAAAAAGAAAAGAAAAAGAAACTAGCCTAGAAAGTGCACGGTGCTGTCTCCAAAACTCTAGTGCCACAAAAAAAGAAGAGGAGCTGGGAATGTGGCTTCGCGGTACAGCACTTGCTTGGCATGCATTCGCCCTGGGGTCCGTTCCTCAGCAACCCATAAATGGGGAAAAAAAATTAAAAGGAGGAGGAGAAGGAAGAGAAAAAGGAGCAGGAGGAAAAGGAGGAGGAGGAGGAGAGAAAAACCAAGTATCTTACTCTCATCTTGCAAATTAACAAAGTACTGGGACTGTTTCATTCAGTAAATATTAAAATAAAAATCAGTCCAGGTGTAGGTATTACGAGGTTATATTTTGTTCCAGGCAAGCGTTCGAGCTCTCCGCTTTGCGATGGCCAGGCAGAGCTCATTGTTCCGGCCGTGCCTCCAGTGTCTTTCACGTTGGGCTGTCTGCAGGTGGGGAGTCTTGTTTTGCTTGGAATCGTGAGGACGTGCCAGTACACCTGTCTCCCTGCTCCACCATGGTCTTGCAAGCTTTTTGCCAAGCTGCCCTCCTCCTCCTCCCAACAGCTGGGAGGAGGCACAAGCCACCAGCCTGCTTTGTTTAGATAGGGTCTCTCAATGAACCCCGGGCTGCCTACTAGCTCGCCTCCGGCGGGCGCTCCTCCTGCCTCAGTCTCCCGAGTGCTGCGTTTCTAGGTGTGTGCCACATCATGCCCGGCTTGAAGAAACGCAAGCTAGCCCAGGGAGGGGGGGCCCGCTCGGGGCGCAGCAGCGTGGCGCTCATTCAAGCTCCATGCCAGCGGAGGCAGCGTGGCGCGCAGAGCAACAGGACGCAGGGCGAGGTCTCGGAGGGAGAGCAGCCCGGGACCCAGAGGGGGCGCAGCCAACTGCCCACTAGCCAGTGAGCAGGACAGGACACGGGCGGGGGCGGGGGCGGGGCTCGAAGGCCCTGTGCCCTGCCGAAGCACTTGCGTGCGGGAGCAGGGCCCTGGAAGCGGGATGTACCCTGGGCTCTGCAGAGGGGCTTGGGGAAATGCTAACTGCATCCTAAGTTCACATTGCTACCTAGGCGGTAGTATCTTCCTGATGCGGCTATTAGAAAATGTCAGCGTGCGTGAAGTGTCACACGGCCCCTGAAGGGCCGGCCAGGCTCCTCCGGCAGCCTGGGCCTCTCTCCAGCTGTCTGACATTTATTCACTTATCACACAGTTTGCCTCAGCACAGTTTTGGTTTTGGGTGTGTGGACTACAAACCATTAAGATACACAACACCTCAAAGAAAAAGAACAAGATCGCCAGCGTGGTGCCCCCTGGACAGGGCCCCCTCTCCGCTGTGGGGCCCGAAGGTGTCTGGGAAGGGAGGAAATCACGGACACAGAGAACCCCAGGAGCAGGGAGTGGATGGAAGGTGCGCGTGGGGAAAACCGGCAGGGGCCATGCACAGACAGGTCTTCAGCCTGACTCAGAGGGTGTGGGCAGGCTGGTTTAAAAGGTTTTAACAGTGGATGGGGGATAGGGGTTGATGAGGAAAATGGACATTCGTAAAGACCCCTGGTTCAGATAGAAAGTGAAACTGACCAGGAACCAGGGGTCAGTGAGTCCCATATAATCCAAGGTACTTGGAAGGCTGAGATCAAGACGATCATAGTTTGAAGCCAGCCCAGGTAGAAGATTCCACGCAACTTCATTTCCAAAACAACCAGCAGAAACCCAGACCACAGGCAGGGCTCAAGTAGTTACAGTGCCATCAGAGCACGCAAGCCAAGCAAGACCGAGGCCCTGAGTTCAAAAGGCACCAGCCACCCCTCCCCCACAGCACCCCCCAAACCTGAGGTGCTGCGAGGGGGAAACAGCCGCCTCTGGACCTACCCAACAGGAGCAAGACAAAGGTCCAGCAGCAGTGCCACCAGAGCAGGCAGACAAGGCAGCTGCCACAGAGCCGACGTGGCTCTATTGTGGGGCGGCCCAGAAAGCAGAGGCCGAGGGCACCGGGGAGCACGGGAGCAATGGGGACGTGAGGACAAGGGCAGATGGCGTGAGGCGGGGCACGTGCCTGGTAACCGCAAGCATGGGAGAGAGAAGGGCTGGAGACGCATGGGAGGCTGAGGTGAGAGGCGAGCAAGCGTGAGGACGAGCAGCGGGAAGCTGAGGAGCCCGCTGCCTCCCCCGGGGGGAGCCCCGACTCCTGAGAAAGCTGGGATGTGAAGAGTGCAGCTCAAAGCCCGCCTGGGCAGGGAAATCCAGGGGACAGACAGCTCCAATTACCCAGTAAAAAGGCGGAGTGGAGGTGTGGCTTAAGTGGTAGTCTTTCCAGCCTTGAGCAAAAAAGCTAAGGGAATGCCAGGCGCTGAGGTCAAGCCCCAGTACCGGGACCAAACAAGCCAGAGACCTTTCCCCACCGAGGAGGAGCAACAGGGCCTGTGTGTGCTCCCGGGCCAAAGCTCGGGGAGCCGTGGGTTCCAGTGCTGCGCGCTCTACCAAGACACTTCTTAATCCCGAGAACCAAATGGGCCACCATTTCAGCTATCAATCCCCAGAACAATCCCATCGAACACCACCACAGCCCGTGTGAGGACATGAGCACACACGAAGGGCCAAGTTCACCACGCCAGTCAGAGGGGCTGCCACCCCCCGCACAGCCACCTCGCCACGCGGGCGTCGCGGGGTTTCTAGCTCTTGGTTTTCGTTTCTCTTTTTCTCACTCTGTCAATGCGGCGAGTGGGGAGAACGATGTTTGGAGGAATGGGCATCCATGGTCATGCAGACAAGAGTGCAGGGTGAAAACAAGCCGTTCGAAAGCCACGGCGGGAACGGAGGATGGCCGGCCTGACCGAAGCGGAAAGCCAGCCTCCTTCTGATGCTGTCCCGGGGTCTTTACGGCAGCCCGAGGAGTTGAGCCAGTGCCACCCCAAATGGTCCCACTGCAGAAGCCTCCTGGTGCTAGCCGGGACTGCACGTCCGAGGAGGGGAGCCTCCTCGCTAGGATCTTCACCCCCACGGTGATTCCTCAGACATGCACAAGCACGACTTCAGGGAGGACCAGATGCAAGTGTCAGGACCCTCAGCACAGTGAGGCTGCCGAGATCTTGACATCAGCATGTGTGCTTCTTTCCCTACAACAGTCACCCCCGAAGAGAGAAGACTGCGCCCGTGCCTCGCCACCCACCCCCCCTCCCCCCCTCCCGCGCGGGGTCCCAGGGAAGCCATGTGGGAGCGTCCTCGGCCCTCCCTGGCACAGGGTATGACGGATGAAGGCAGCTAGCCCATCCATTACCCCAGCTGTACTGCACTGGAGAGCGCTGCCCTTCCCTGACAGGAAGATTAGCCTCCCCCGTGATGTATACGTAGCGCATGTATTTATCCATCAGCAGAAGCAAGAATCCTGAGGCCTTGGCATGCGATTGGCCTGGCCATCTCTCCCTGTGTGTGCGCTACCAGGAGACGCTGACCCTTTGAGGACCCCAAGACACCGTTTGCCCTTTCGTCCTCCTGTCCAAAAATGGTAAAACTAACGCCTGAATTTAAAAACAACAACAAAACCACAGCCGCTGCTAGAAAGGCCATAATGTAACCACAAGCCAGGATGGCAAGTGGAGGCTCTGGTTCTAGAGAGCTGCTCGGCAGGCCGCCGGCCTGGGCACAGGACATGCCGGGAAGGGGGCGTTAAGAGCAGGAAGGGAGCAGGTGCCACTTCTGCCAAAGGTCAGAATGTTATGGAGTAGAGCACTCTGTCCTCCTTTCCCTTAATCAAGAGGAGCAACAAAACCCAAACTCTCAACACTGACAGTCCACTCTGCTCCATCACAACAAGCAGGGTCCTGCTCCCCTCTGCCGGTCCCGGGCCCTACCACAGGAGGCTGAGCCGGCGAGGGCCCATCCCCCAGCAAGCCCGGGGGTCAGGGCCACCTCCTCCATGGCCATCCACGTAGACTCCGACAAGCAAAGCCCAGCACACAGCAACGGAAGGCACATGAAGCCATGGCTTACCACAATCAAGACATCGTTTGAAAACCTCTTCAAGTTACCACTCGGCAGATGGAAACTCCAAGTCAGAATTTTTACCCAGGTATCACAATTGTGCTCATTACTACTTTCTCTCCCCCAAATACCTCATCGGTCGTTGACTGATAGGTGACTGAGCAGCCCTTGCTCTGGTGGCTGCCACTGCGGAGGCAGGCTCGGGCCTGAGCATGCCTGGGCTGAACTGTGCGAGCAAAGGCCCAGCAGGCATTTTCAAGGACATAGCATGGAGGAATGCAGCAAGGAGCAACTCCCTACTCACTTTCGGAGACTACCGGGGCCATGGGGGTGCTGAGGACATGGCTCCCTGAAGAGGTTAGAGAGGACCGGCCAGAGCAGCAGGTCTCCACGGTGGCTGGGGACAGGCCCAGGAGGGGGAGAGCCAAGCCATGGCTCCCCTGTGCCCACGGACCCAACGCAGCGGAAACCAGGCTGGCAGGAGATGCGCTGAGTCCTTTCTAGGAGGTGTTTTCCTATCTTTGCTCTTTGTCTATTTCCCATTTTTCTTTTTTAAATTTATTTTTATTTATTTATTTATTTATTTTTTTGCCAGTCCTGGGCCTTGGACTCAGGGCCTGAGCACTGTCCCTGGCTTCTTTTTGCTCAAGGCCAACACTCTACCACTTGAGCCACAGCGCCACTTCTGGCCATTTTCTATATATATGGTGCTGGGGAATTGAACCTAGGGCTTCATGTATACAAGGCAAACACTCTACCACTAAGCCGTATTCCTAGCCCCCTTTTCCCATTCTTCTATTACAATTACTTAATATGTATTTAATTTACTTTGGTGCTGTTCCTATTCCTGGGGCTTGAACTCAGGGCCTAGGGGTGCTGTCCCTGAAATTTTGTTGATTTGTTTTTGCTCAAGATTAGCATTCTATCCCTTGAGCTTCACGTCCGGCTTTTCGGTGGTTAACTGAAGATGAGAATCTCATGGCCTTTCCTGGCCAGGCTGGCTTTGAGCCACACTCCTTGGATCACAGCCTCCTGAGTAGCTGGGATTACAAGCATGGGCCACCGGCGCCCAGCACTTTCACAGCTCTAAGCTTCCTGCTCCCTTCCAGGGGGCCCCACCCCAGGATGGCTGCCAGGTCAGTCCCAGACCCCTCTGCAGAAAACGGCTGTCTATCTCCTTACCTGGTGGTCCTGTGTCTTGGGAGGCTCAGCTGAGAGCATGCTACTTCTCTGACAGATCTTCTCTGCCTGCCAGTTTAAAGGGGTCTGCTCCCTCCTCCCACAGAACACTGCAGCACCACTGTGGTCCTCAGCACGTGTGGGTGGTGCCATTACTTATCCCTCTCTGCCCCTAAGGGGGGCAACAGGAAGGAAGGGCATATCTGCCACTGCAGACCCAGTGTTGGGCATGGGGTAGGCAAGGTCTGGTGAGGGAATGAAAGAATGGCCGAAACTCTAGTTGAAGCCCTCAGCTCTCACCTGGATAGTTACTAGAGCCTTCTCACTGGTCTTGCTACCTTCATTCTCTCTTCCTTCACTCCAATCCACCTTCCACAAGTGCTGACAAGAATTCTAAAAAAACACATTTGATCCTGTCACTCCCTTGATGAAGACCTCACGGTTCCCCACAGCCTGCAGTGTCCGATCTACGCGCCGCGGCATGGGACCAAAGGCCGGACAGCGCGGTTCCAGCTCCTCTTGCTCGCTGGGGCTTCTGCCGCGCCCAGCCGCGCCTGGGTCTTGGCCATGCTGTTATCTGATGTCTCCTCAAAGGCCAACTTGTTTTCTCCAGCTTCAGCACTTGCTGTGGTTTATCTTGTCTCCTGAAACTGGGTCTTGCCATGTAGCCCGTGCAGGCCTTAGAGTCCTAACCCTCCCGTGCGTTCGTCTCCCAAGCGCTAGGCTGAGCACATGAGCCACCAGGCGCGGCCTGTCTGCTCTAGCTTTATTGTTACTAGGAGGTACAAAGGGGCGACAGTGGTGTAAGTCAGGTAGAGTGTATTTCTTTTTGGACAATGTCACCCCTTCCCTCCTCCTACTCTTGTAAATACTTTCAAGATTAAATGTCACCTTCTGAAAAGTATTTCTTAAACTTCTGTCTCAATAAGATCTTCCTATAGTCACACTGGCTTCAAACTCGTGAATCTTACCTTAGTCTACTAAACAGCATAAGCCACTGTGCCTAGCCAAACTTGACCTTTTCTAAATTAGCAAATGTTCATTGTACAAGGGAAGGCTTCAACTGTGACATTTCTACATATGTAAACAGTGTATCCTGGTCAACCGGCCCCCTGAACTTGACTTTGAAGAAAATGTCTTATTTGATCCATACTCAAGAGGACACACACCACATAGCCTCATACACACCTGGCTGGTGCACTGTCACTGTGACACAAGCCCCACCAACGCACCTGTCCATCCTTACAAAACCACGAGTGCTCATGGGGCTTATAGCCCACAACAAGAAAACCTGGGGAACTCATTTGTAGTCCAACGCTATCCTAATGCCTCTAGTGACTTGGTACCTGGAGAGCACACTTACCTTCTCTTGGCCTACTTCTTTACCTGCCCGCCCTCCTACATACAGGGACTTGCCAGCCTCTGTGCCATCCCCCAGTGCAGAGCACAGAACCACCTCTTCCCGTGCCATCCCGATGCTCTGGAAACACATTGCGTGTGGCCTTTGCTCTTAGACTTTCTGACCCAGCTGATGGAACTGTCTCCACACCGCCCAAGGCTTCCTTTGCTATGAAGGCATTGGCCTCGGCCTCAAGCTCTACATGTCAACCTGCATTAAACCACGCAATCCTAACTGGAGAGCCATTTTTCTTTTCTCTCCCTTCCTTTCTTCCTCCCCTCCTCCTTTTTTTTTTTTTTTTTTTTTGGTGCCAGTCCTGATGTTTGAACTCAGGGCCTGAGTGCTGTCTCTGACATGTTTGTGGTCAAGGATAATGCTCTAACACTTGAGCCACAGCGCCACTTCCAGATTTTTGCTGGTTAATTGTAGGTAGAGTCTCACAGACTCTCCTGCCCGGGCTGGCTTTGCACTGCGATCCTCAGATCTCAGCCTCCGGCGCCCGGCTGCCCTTGTTCAAACGCAGTGAGGCAGTTCCCAGGCGCTGACACCGGCCGTGAGGAGGGCGGCGCTGGCCTGGATGGCGCGGTGCCCCTGCCCCGGGGGCCCGTGCCGCCGGACTCTCCTCCCCAGCCGACACACAAGCATGTCTTGTTCTCCAAGTGGCATTCCGTGCCACCCGCACCCAGAACGGCCTCCAGGTTTTGTTTACCAACAGCCCAGCACGTGACTCAATGCTTTCCCGTCCTCACACTCTCGTCTTCCCAAACAAACCCAAACCCATGATGACTCCAACTCCACTATCGCTGTCAACAGCAGAGGTGGCTCCGTGTCCCCATCTCACCGAAAAAAAGCATCCAGCTACTTAGAAGTCCCTTCCTCGGGTGGCATTAATAAAACACGTGGGCAAATAGAATACTTCTGTTTCAAGTTTTTAAGGAAAAATGGACTGTTTCCTCTACAGTTTGTCAATCCAGACAGCCATTCTACTTCTAGTCAGCCCAGACCAGACCGGGAGATGGCACAGCGAGAAGATTTCACCGAATCCTCTGGCCGTGTCGCACAGGAGCGTCTTGGATAGGTGTGCAGGAATGCCCAAAGCCACAATGACTGCAAAACACTCAGAACCCTCACCGTCATGTGTGAGGTCTGGGGAATATTCTTCCCCAGACAAAACTATTTCCTAAGAACCAGAATCCATACCACATTTCTGTTCCAACTTGATGACCTATGTCATCAAGCCCTATGTCCTTCCTGACAGAGGGTCCCGCGGAACCTGACCTTGCACAATACTCACGAGTTTCTATCTCACCAAGTCCACTTCATCTTTGCCATTTGCTAGGCAAGTCACACTGAAACAGAAAGCACCCAAATACGGAGTGGCAATACTTGAATAAAAGCAACTCCAAGGACTTTAACAATCTATTTGGCAACTTCCATCTGCTACACTGAACAGGGCTGACACGTTCCTGAACAGAGAGCTCAGGCTCCTTCCAGAATGAAACTGAAGGGATGCTAGAAACTCCAGTGCATACTGGAAAGCTGGCAAAAGCTGTGTCAGGTGCTCCAGTTTTAAGTGCCAGAATTCCTACGTCAAAGGTGATGTTACAGCAATAGTTCCAAAAGCAATAGAGCTACCCTTTGAACAAACATACATACAAAAGCTCTTGCTATGATGTGAACAGCCTAAAGCAATGTTGCCAAGTTATTCAATCTTCATGAAAATTTCCAGGGGATATGAACAACATGAGAATTCTACAGTTTTTTTCTTTAAATGATATACATCCATCAACAGAGTCATGCTTACCTCTATTACAGATAACTGTGCATGCTCTGTACAAACACACAAAACAATTACCCAAAGAGGAACAGGCGAAGGCCAACACATGAACCCACCACATTTAAATGAAAAACACTAGGTAAGACAACTGAGCAAATGAAAAAGGAGCTAAGCTCCAAGTGCAAAATAAGGCCCACTGCCCCTGGGTAAGAACCACTAAGACAGGGTGCTACTTACTTCCTCATTAAATAGCTTGCTAGTTTCTTTTTTGATTGGGTCTATAAGCTGGACTTGGCCTGCGGAAAAGCCCACTAGGAGAGAGACACTCTCTGCTGTGGCTGCCAGGTGGTTGAAGTCATGACAAGTAGGCTGTGTTCCTTTGTATATCCTTTTATCTATTGGTTTACTCAAGTCAGCAGCCTGGAGGAGAAAGAGAAAAACACACACAGTAAACAGCACGTTGACACGAGAAACCTAAGTTACACTGTTTTATACTGCTAGGAAGTTCACTTTCAAAACTAAAGTTACTTAAAATATTCTTTCAATTGTGACATTTTATAAAAGCAGTTTCACATATACCCTAGCCACCTAGACATGGTTACACTATTCATTATAGGTGTATTTACTGCCAATTCCGACCACTTATTCTCCTTCCAACATATGTAACAAGGACTCCTGGACTTTGGGAGGAAAAATACCTTTGATACACTAAATTCAATATTTTCAAAATGCATTCTAGTAAGTTTTGACAGGGTTAAGTCTAATCAACACATAGATGCTCGGGCTCTCTGATACATCTGTAGCACCTAAACATCATGGGGAAGTTATCCCTAGCCTAGTAGTTCCAGAGTATGATCCCCGGCCACGAGCAGCAGCTGGGAAACTCAGAAATGTAATTCTCAAGACCCAACCCAGATCCATGAATCAGGAACCACAGGGTAGGCCAGATACACCATAGTTTAAGAGCCTTGCGCTGGGTCCTGGTGGCTCAGGCCCGCAATCCTAGCTACTTGGGAGGCTGAGATCGTGGTTCAAAGCCATCCCAAACAGCAAGGTCCATGAGAGTTTTTTTCTTCAATTAATCACCAAAAAACAACAACAACAAAAAAAAAAAACCAGAAATGAAGCTGTGGCTCAAGTGGCAGAACACTAGCACTGAGCAAAAAAGGCTCAAGGACAGCACCCAGGCCCTGAATTCAAGCCCCAGTAATTAGCACCCCCCCCCAAAAAAAAAAGCGCCTCTGAATGATCCTGAGGCCTACTCAGGTCTGAGAACCACCGCTGGACTCAAATATATGCAGATGACTGCCTTTCTTGATCACACTCTCTCTCCTGTATGTACTTTCCAAGCAATTTTCACTTATATAGAGTGCTTTACACACATATAACCTTTATTCCTTACAATAATCCCTCAATCCTTCAAGGGAGATATTTTCCCCAGTTTACAGATCAAACAACAAGTTTAGGGATACTTAATTGCAAGTGGTAGGGCTAGATTTGGAATCCAGGTCTATTGGCCATGGGCAGATGGAGACAAAAGACATCTAACACACCCATCAAAGACAAATGATTTCTGACTCAGGTTCTAACAGTGACATTTTGCTGAGCAAAGGCCTGTAAACCTAGCACTAGAGAGGAAGAGGTGGGTTTGGGCCACACAATGAAACCTTGTCTCAAAAAAACACCCCAAACCCAATGTATACCCAACTATTCCTCTTTTTTCAAGGACGGTCTTTCCTTCAGAAGAAATGCTCCACGTGCTCCCAATATCCTGGCTCTGTCTACTGAAATAAGGCAAGAGCACCTCCTCAATGAGAACTGCTAGGATTACAACTCCAAAGCCAGCCTGGGCTATCCGTTCCCCCAAACATTACGAGCTGAGAATAGAGATTCAAGGGTCTGGGAAGGTGGCTTAGCAGGAGAGTGCTTCCCTTGCATGCATGAAGCCCTGGGTTCGACTCCTCAGCACCACATAAACATAAAAGGCCAGAAGTGGCGCTGTGGCTCAAGAGGTAGAGTGCTAGCCTTGACCCAAAAGAAGACAGGGACAGTGCTCAGGCCCTGAGTTCAAGCCCCAGGACTGGCAAAAAAAAAAAAAGAATCAAGATTCAAAGACAGCTGGGACAAACTGGAGATTAGTATCTCCAACTAAAAAGCACAAAGATGGAAATGGAAGCATGGCCCAAAGTGGCAGAGCTCCAGTGGTGCGTGAAAAGCGGAGCAAGGGTTTGTGGCCCCAAGTTCAAGTCCTAGTAGGTCTTCAGGAATAGGATGTTTTTATTAAAGTTAGCACGGTATTGTTCTGCCAATTTTCCAACTTTCTGATGGATTGTACATACTATGGGATTTTAAACATGCTTTGCATTTTAATTATTGCCGATTATCTAACCCATGAATGTGTAAAAGAATCCATTTATTAAAAATTCTTGGAAGCCAGGAGCTGGTGGCTCACACCTGTAATCCTAACTACTAAGGAGGCTGAAATCTGAAGATTGTGGTTCAAAGCCAGCCCAAACAGGAAAGTCTGTGAGACTCTTATCCAATTAACCACCAGAAAACCAGAAGTGGAACTGTGGCTCAAAGTGGTAGAGCATTAGCCTTGAGCAAAAGAGCTCCAGGACAATGCCCAAGCTCTAAGTTCAAGCCCCACAACTGGCAAAAGAAAAAGAAAAAATTCTTGGAGCCAAACACCAGTGGCTCATGCCTGTAACTCTAGCTACTCAGGAGGCTGAGATCTTAGGATGGTGGTTTGAAGCCAGTCTGGGCAGAAAATCCATGAGACTCTTATCTCCAATTAAATAAAAGCCAGAAGTGGAACTATAGCTGAAGGGGAGAGGGCAGAGTGCTAGCTTTGAGCAAAAGAGTACCCAGGCCTTGAATTTAAGCCCCAAGAACAGCGAAAGAAAGAAGAAGGGAGGGAGGAAAGGAGGGAGGAGGAAGGGAGGAAGGGAGGGAGGGAGGGAAGACATTTTCCTGTTTCAGTGTCCAGCCTTAACAGAGTACCCAGTGTGTCACATATGCTCAATATGTGTCAAATGAATGAAATCCCAATTGTTTCTGAATTTGTTTCAATGGTAAGATTAACTCTTATCATTATGCTATTGAGTTTTGCATATGGAACTACTGATTACAAATAACTTGTCAGTGTTTCCTCAAGCTTATTAGTTCTAGATATGGAGAAAAATTTTAAATGATGGCTTAAGAATTTCTAGTAGCCAGCATGCCTAAAATCCTAGCACTTGGGAGACTGAGGTAAGAGAATCATGATCTGGAAACTAGCCTGGGTTATAGAGACAGGAGCAGAACAAGCCCAGGGCTAGTGGCTCACTGGTGACATCCCAAGCTACGGGAGAGGCCGAGACTGGGAAAATCACAGTGCTTGGCAATCCCTGGCACGGAAGAGAAGAGGAAAGAGGTGGCAAGCGCCTGGGGGCCTCGCACTGATGGGAAGCCTCACCTTCGGTAGACAGAGCTCAGACACATGCAGGAAGCAAACTCTTCAGCCAAAACAACCACTGCAAAGCATGCCAGGAGAGTGGCTCAACATGCTCACTATCACTCCAGTCTAGCAAGGGCAACGCCTTGAGTTCAAACCCCAGCACCAACAAGAACGAAACAATGGGGGAAGGAAAGCGTGACGTTGTCAAAAAGAAAATGTACTCATTACCTGGCTTAGGAAATTCTAACTCTCTGTACAACACCTTAGTAACTGAAAAAAATAATAAAACAGATCCTACAGAAACGATAACCAAAGTTTCAACCAATAAGGAAGTATTTTAGAATGTCATGCTTCTTGGACTGGCCATCCTTTTGGAATCCCGTGCACGATGAGTTACTGCTGCCATGGGAACTCCAGAAGTAATTAAGAGCCTTCTTCTGGGCCCCGTGCTGTCCACATGGACCTGCAAGAGGAGCCCTTCTGGTGCCAGCTCCCACCCAGCCCACCTGACTCTTTCCTGGGCCAGGCTGTTGGGCCACCAGGAGTGTTGAGGGCAGCTCAGCTCCCACTCAGTGCGCCTCCCTCTGCTGAAGCCTGTCCACCCAGACCCAACTACGCCGCCTCACAGGGACCCGGGCTGAGTTCTCCTCACCAGAAACTACTCGATCCTCCTGAGTGCCTGGAAGGATCGGATGGGGTATGAAAAATATCTCATACTTCTTTTGTGAAATTCATGTCAAATGACCATTTTATTCTCCTCCTCCATCCTTGTACAATGTACAATGTCATTTTTCTGGTAAGTCTACAGCCATCAAATGCCCAATGTAGACCAGAGCTTGCTTCATCTGCCCCAACCTCATCACCCTGACCAAATGACAGATTCATGGCTCTTGTAGGGCCTAGCCCTTCCCAAGTCAAGTCCACCCCTAGCTTGGCCTCCCTTACTGCCCCAGACTCCTTCTACCCATTCCTGCCTCCGTCAAGTCCTTCTGCACAGTTATTAGATTAATCGTCAGGAAACTCCACGTTACCTTCTACTACGTTACCTTACCTCACATTCTTAGTCTCGCATGCAAAACCTCCGGGGCTCTCTCTCTGCAAGGAGGGCAGCTGGACTCTCCAAGGCTTCCCAGGTGTGGGCCTTGGTTCCGCCCTGCTCATATTACTTCAAAGGCACTACCTGTGCTTTTGATGCATGCCTGCCTGCCTGCCTGCCTGCCTGCCTGCCTGCCTGTCCTTATCTTCCTCTTTGTACTCAGAAAAACTCTATCACCAGTGTCTACACAGAATTTTGCTCACTTGGCAGAAATGTCACAAATTCTTCCTGCTCTTACTTACCTAAGTGTGACATTCTTTAATCCATCCTTCAGAATGCCCATCACGGGAGGCCATATTGATGGCTGAACTATCCCATATACCCTGCAAGTGCACCTTTTTTTTTTTTTTTTTGCCAGTCCTGAGCACTGTCCTTGGCTTCTTTTTGCTCATGGCTAGCACTCTACCACTTGAGCCACAACGCCACTTCTGGCCTTTTCTATATATGTGGAGCTGAGGAATCGAACCCAGGGCTTCATGTATACAAGGCAAACACTCTTGGCACTAGGCCATATTCCCAGCCCCGAGTGCACCTCTTTTTAAAACCAAAAAGGCAGTTGGGCTGAGAATGTGGCTTAGCAGTAGAGTGCTTGCCTAGCATGCATGAAGGCCTGGCTGCAATTCACCACATAAACAGAAAAGGCTTGAAGTGGCACTGTGGCTCAAGAGGTAGAGCGCTAGCCTTGAGCAAAAAGAAGCCAGGGACAGTGCTCAGGCCCTGAGTTCCAAGCCCTCAGGACTGGCAACAAAAACAAAACAAAATTAAATCAACAAGGCAGTTAAGATGCTGGTGCGTCACTGACAGACTGAATGATTACTCAGAGAAAAGTACCTGTGAGGCATCAAGGCTGCCATTATGCCTCTCTGAAGATTAACAGAGAACCAGGTCTTATTTATTACAATTCCTCTTGATGAGCTCGGTGCAGGTGGCTCGTGTGGGCAATCCTAGCTACTCAGGAGGCTGAGACCTGAGGACTGTGGCTTGAGGCCAGTCAGGACAGGGAAGTCTGTGAAACTCTTACCTCTGATAAACTACTCAGAAAAAGCCATAGTGGTGCTGTGGCTCAAGTGGTAGAGAGCACAAGCCTTGGGTACAAAGAGGCTTAAGGACAGCACCTAGGCCCTGAGTTCAAGCCTCAGGACTGGCAATAATAACAACAACAATAATAATAATGCCTCTTGATCACATCTCAGACAAAATTGGGACCAAAAATGATCCAAGGATTACTCTGAGATACAAAGGATCATCTTCTTAGAAAAAAAGTGAAATCCAAAAGAAACCACATTACAAAGATTGTTCTACAGCGCTTTCCTTTTCTCTCTTACTCTCTTGCTCTTTTTCATTTTCCCTCTTTCTTCCCCTCTGTCTCCCCACATATCCATCTTATGTAGGCTGGCAGTTTGTTTTCCCCCCAATAAACTCCTTTCTGCCTGAACCATGTGGCAAGTTTCCTTTCCGGCGAACCTTCTATCTGGTGCTGTGACTTGGATGGGGACAGAGTCAGGAGTTGCTGGATCCCCTCCTCCCTCTTCTCTGCTGAGGGTTACTCCATCTCCTTGACCGCCCCTCCTCAGACCAAACTGCCGAAAGCCAGAGGGAACTCACCTTGGACGTCTTACCTTTACCACTGCTGGCTATGCATCCACCACACCATCTCCTGTCTAAGCCTGGCACCTGTGGCTCACACCTGTAATCCTAGCTACTCGGGAGGCTGAGATCTGAGGATCACAGTTTGACGCCAGCCCATGCAGAAAATTCTGTAAGACTCTTGTCTCCAATTAAACACCAAAAAAGCTGGAAATGGAGCTGAAGCTCAAGTGGCAGAGTGCTAGCCTTGAGAAAAGAAGCTCAGAGAAAGCGTCCAGGCTTCAGAGACTTGCCAGTGATGCTAAGACACCTGCAGCCAGGCAGAGATGGGCAGAAATACTCACATCACAGTATCCTCCCCACAAATGGGTTCACATTTTACTGTAAAAATAAGACTGTTCTACAATTTTCCTGGGGGTTGAGAAGGGGCTTGGAATTATTCCACAGCTGGTGGCCTAGGGTTGAAAGTGAAGAAGTAGGGCGGCTTTCCAAGTCACAGGAGTAAGGAGCCACTGACCACGCAGAGCTGGGCTAAATAACTGGGTCTAGTGACAAAAATACCACATGGTGACTTTCAAACGTCTTCACTACCTACACTTAAGTAACAATGAGCTGTGGGGCCCTGCACACATGCCAATTTGACAGTCCAACCAACCTACCCTTAAAGGAGAAATAAAACTGGGTTAATCTTGTGAAACAAAGTCATCTTTCTCTCTTTAGATCAATAGTTATATCCAAAACACCTGCACAATTACCTTAACACTATGTAAAGAGCTAAATGCCTATTTAAGTATGTATATTCTACACACATACACACACACAATGTAGTATCTGTCCCTTAATGAACATGAGGGATGTTAGAAGTCAAGCTTTGCACACTTTACCCCAGTAGGAAAAATAATGTCACAATTTCGCAGCTTCAATGCATTTCACCACTGTGTCTTACCAGTGGGGCCTATCATACGGAAGGTCTCACCAAACCGCTGTCACAGAAAGGAACCAGTCAATGAAAAGAGATGAGACAAACTGTGTGTGTGTAGATGGATGACCGACCAATAGATATATACAAGTATAGAATATTTTGCTGACCTAAACGCTAACTAACAACCGCCTTTTTGAGTACTCATCTATGAAAAGCCAAGTATTGGGCTAGAAATATGGCCTAGTGGTAAAGCGCTCGCCTTGTATACATGAAGCCCTGGGTTCGATTCCCCAGCACCACATATATAAAAAAAAAAAACAAAAGTGGCACTGTGGCTCAAGTGGTAGAGTGCTAGTCTTGAGCAAAAAGAAGCCAGGGGCAGTGCTCAGGCCCTGAGTCCAAGCCCCAGGACTGGCCAAAAAAAAAAAGGCAAGTATTGGTACGGCACCTTATGGTTTACAAAACACCTTCTTTGGGGGGAGGGAGGTCAGCTGTGGGGCTTGAACTCTGGGCCTGGGCCCTGTCACTGAGCTCAAGGCTAGCACTCTACCACTTGAGAGCCACAGGGCCACCTCCAGTTCTCTGAGTGGTTTATTGGAGGTAACAGTCTTATGGACTTTTCTGCTTGGGCTGGCTTTGAACTGCGATCCTCAGATCTCAGCCTCCTGAATAGCTAGTATTACAGGTGTGAGCCACTGACGCCCAGCTTACAAAGCACCTTAACACATCACTGTTTTTTTGCCTCGTGTTGCCTGTGTGGTAATTAGTCCTGTGGCTCCCATGTCAGAGATTGGCAAACAGCAGCAGCTGTCAAAAGGAACCAAGTGGGAAAGACAGGCAGCTCAAAGCCCACTCCGGTGCCACACTGCTGCAGCAGCAACCAGACAGGATGAACTCAGAGGTAGCACCTAGTTCTAAAATTCTATCGCTGTGTGACTCTAGGTTCCTGTGCTCGCCAAAGTGGGAATCAAACACACCAGCTTTGTCCAGTTTGGCCTAGATTCCAGATCAACCTTCTCAAGGCAATATCTCCTGGGATTGTCTTATTAAAATGGAATAACAGGTGTAAAGTCCCCAGTATAATGCCTGGCTCTTAGGAGACACTGGAGAAAAGTTAGTTCCTTTTCTGAATGCAGAAGGACTTAATGCTTATCTTAAAGGCTTTGAAAATTCTCATCAATCAGTAGTATCTTCAAAGAAATAGAAATAAGAGAAACCAAGTATAATTCTTTTTGTCCTAAATTTCCTGGACAGACAACAGTAACAGAAGCCCCGTTTCAGCATGCTACACTTCCAATATACTTTTCCAAAACAAGACAGTAGCTCTCCTCTGTTTCTGTCCTGCCTTCATTCTGGTACACTTTAGTACAGACAGCCCAGTTGCCTGGCATTCCAGACCCATCCACTTTCTCAAGACAAGCCCCTGGCAAGAAACCCACTGGCAGCTTCTGAGGAATGGTAGCCTCACCAGGAGCGCCGAGGTGATCTGCATGCTTAGCAGCTCCCAGCAAGACTGTTAAGATCAGATGGAGGGGACGTGGGAGGAGCGTGAGCCAGACTTGAGCCTGAGAGAACACGGGCTGGTAGTGAGTAGTCAGATGTCAGGACCCTGACCTCTGTGCCATCCCCAAGTGGAAAGAGATGCATGGTCGCACAATATACAACATGGGCTGGGTGACAAGTTGATTGTGGTCCTCTCTGAAATGGCGTGCTCGCGCAGGCCAACAGGGACTCCTCCTCTGGAAGCACGCTTTGGAGTTGCCGGGCAGCATCTTCCCCCCGGCACAGTACTGTCAGCCAAGTATCTGCTAAAGGAATAAGCTTCTGCCATCATCACATGTCAGCTCCCCCAAGGCCACCTGCCACTTAAAAAAGACACCCATCTTTCTCTTTTAACCTACAAGCTCTTGGGGGGTGGGGCGGCACGGGGGAACAGGGTCTTCCTGAAGAGCCCAGGCTGGTCTCCACCTCCCAACACTTGCCCCAGCCTCCAGTGGTGAGATTATAGGCTCGTTGCCACTATTCCTAGCTTCAGAGTCATTTCCTGGAAAATGAGCTCAAAGCTGGGTACCACTGGCTCAGGCCTTTGATCCTAGATACTCACGAGGCTGCACTCTGAAGCCAGCCTAGGCAGAAAAGTTCATGAGACTCTCATCTCCACTTAACTACAAAAACTCCAAGTGGAGATGTGGCTCAACTGATAGTCTGTCAGCCTTGAGCAAAGAAGCTAAGGGACAGCACTCGGTCCCTCTGTTCAAGCCCAAGTACTGGCACAAAAGAAGCAGCAGTAACAACAGCCACCAGGGAGGGCAGAAAGATCCGTGAGACTCTAATCTCTACTTAACCAGCAAAAAGCTGGAAAGGAAGCTGTGGTTCAAGTGGTAGAGTGCCAGCCTTGAGTGAAAAGCTAAAGGATTGTGCTGTGGCCCTGAGTTCAAGTCCTAGTACTGGTGTGCACACATACACACATATACAACTTAATAAGCTGCTAAACTTTAACATCATTTCCACCTCTCGTTTTTTTATTTGGTACAAAATTTTAACAAAACATCTTTATGGGATCCCTTATGACAATTATATGTATAAATATATGATATTAATACGCAATGAGAAAACCAGCCTGTCTATTTCTTCTATGGTATTCTACAGGGTCAATCTCTTCATCACAAGGTGAATCACTACAGATAGCTATCCTAGTGCTTCATTAAGCCTGATGCAATACCCGATCTCTTCGTTAAAAAGAAACTATGAATAAACATTATATAAATTTAATTTGCACACATTCTAATGCCAGATCTCATCACTTTATGCTATCATATTCAAATGACCTATTTTATTAAACCCTTCTGTTAAATATGTATAGATATGAAATCCTATTCCAAAAGCAATACTAACATCTCAAATAGAACAAAAGGCAAAATGCTTTTATGTGTTTGTTCAAAAGCTATTCATTTTAAACTCTTAAGAAAATTTCTGTAAGTTCTCCAAAAGGGCTGCCCTTCTAAAAGTACTAAGACAATGCTGGTGAAGTAAAGGTCATTATAAAGCAGGGAGTAGTCCTATGATGCTGGAAACTACTATAGTGATTTTCTGACCTTTAGACAATCCTTGTGCTTATCATACTTGGCAGAGTACATTAATGATTTTTTTTAACATTTTTCCAATTGAAGTTGCTGAATAATACAAGCAATGATCTACTAAGTGGGAAATATCAGAAATCCCCAATTGTGCAGTGGCCCTACAGAATCCTGCCACTTCCACTTTCTTATTTACAGAAAAACTGAGGCCTAGGGAGGGGCAGTAATCTGCTCAAGGCTTCACAGTGTTTTTATTTGTATTTATTTTTGTACCAGGATGGGACTTGAACACAGGTCTTGGGTGCTGTTCATTAATTTTTTCACTCAAGGCTGACACTACTACTTGAACCACAGCTCCATTTTTTCAGCTTTCTGGTAGTTAAATGGAGATAAGAGTCTTATGGACTTTCCTACCTGGGCCGGCTTTGAACTGTGATCCTCAGATCTCAGCCTCTTGAGTAGCTAGGATGACAGGTGTGAGCCACCAGTGCCCAGCACAACAAGTGCTTTTAACCATACAAAGCTGCCATGCTTTTTTCAAAATCCAACATCAGCTGGAATGCAAACACAGAATATGTAATACAAAACTTCAAGGGAGGGGCTGGGAATATGGCCTAGTGGCAAGAGCGCTTGCCTCCTACACATGAAGCTCTCGGTTCGATTCTCCAGCACCACATACATGGAAAACGGCCAGAAGGGGCGCTGTGGCTCAGGTGGCAGAGTGCTAGCCTTGAGCAAAAAGAAGCCAGGGACAGTGCTCAGGCCCTGAGTCCAAGGCCCAGGACGGCAAAAAAAAAAAAACTTCAAGGGAGAGGGAAGGTGGCTTAGTGGTAGAGTGCTTGCCTAACATGTGTGAAGCCCTGGGTTCGATTCCTCAGCACCACATACACAGAAAAGGCCAGAAGTGGTGCTGTGGCTCAAGAGGTAGAGTGCTAGCCTTGAGGACGAAGAGGTTCAGGGACAGTGGCCAGGCCCTGAGTCCAAGCCTCAGGGCTGGCAAACAAACAAACAAAAGCAAATTTATTAGTACTAGAAATTTTATATCAAAACCATTTCAAACCCACTCTATTGCTGTGTTGTCAAAGAGGAACCAAGAGAGCTAGAAGAGAATTCATTTTGCTCATTTATTAAAGATCAAAAGAAAATAAACAAAGATCAGCCACTAAAATTAGTGACCAAAGTATTCAGTTTGGATTCTGTAATTCAATTAGTTGTTTACCCAGCCAGATCTCTGCAGAGCATCCTGAAACCAGTGAGGCTAACAGAAAGTTGCTCCATCTAGACGCTACCATGAGGAAAAGCTGTGAATTCTTTATCTGAAGTTCCACAATAGTTTATCACTGCAGCCATTGCTCAATTTAGCACATGTGCTGTGAGTCATTAGTTATGTATGGCTTATCTCAACTACTCTAAATTTTGGGGTGACAGAATAACTCTCATGGGTCACAACAGCAATAGCCACTCTCGACTTTTTTTTTTCAGTACCAGAGTTTGAACTCAGGACTTTGAGCTTAATAGGAAGGTGCTCTACTGCTTGAGCCAAGCCTCCAGCCCTTATTCAGACATTTCTGACTTGTTTTCCTATCAGATTTAAAGTGATTTTTGAGGTACTGAAATGCATCTGGTATAGACCTAGTAACTCAATAGCAGCTAATTCCAAAACACAGTTCAGTAGACCTGGTATACAGAATGCAGAAAGGCAAGTCTCTCCAGCCTGATCCTCAGGTCTCAGTCTCCTGAGTAGCCTGTATTACACTGGTGTCCCCTAAGGCCTCTAAGATACAAAGTATACAGATGTGATAAATATGGACTATCTCTGTGTGCAATCTTCTGTGTGTCCTGCAATAGCAGAGCACCAGTATTTCATGTCTGTAATTCTAGATACTCAGCAGACTGAGATTTGAGGATTGAAGTTCAAAGCTAGCTTGGGCAAAAAGAAAATCTGAGATTCTTATCTCCAATCACACACAATTACACACACACACAAGCTCAAGTGGTAGAGCACTACTGTGAGCCACAGCTCCACTTCTAGTTGTTGGTGGTTAGCGGGAGGTTAAGAGACTTTCCTGCCCAGGCTGGCTTTGAAACAGAATCCTCAGATCTCAGCCTCCTGAGTAGTTAGGATTACAGGCGTGAGCCACCAGAGCATGGCTGAAATTCAGTTATTAAAAGGGCAACTGTTTTGTATATCTGTCAATAATTACATATTATTTTGTAACTTTTAAGTAGAAGAAAATGGCCTAAAATTCCACTAAAAATATACCATTTCAGTGAACGTTAGTGCCCTGCCCAGCAGCATCTACACAGTAGCAGTCCCCCAAGACTCGGGCCTCCTGACCTCAGAGCCACAGTGATGATCATAGAAACCTAATGATGCATTCCTCAGATGTATTCCTATCATGAAGCAGTGGAGACACTTTAAAAGCACGTCAGAGCCCAGTACAGCCACAGAAAAATACATGTCTTGATAAAGAGTAAAAAATTCATCATGAAAGCAAACATACTATGTATTACATCAAACAAATACACAAACAGGGATGAAGCAGCACAAACAGGTGATAATCCATTTTCAACTGCCAAATCATCATTTTTACAACTACTCTATTACTCATGTTTCTTTTCTTTTCTTTTGTCAGTCATGGGACCTGGGTGCTGTCCCCGAGCTCTTCAGCTCAAGGCTAGCGCTCTACCACTTGAGCCACAGCGCCACTACAGGTTTTCTGGTGGTTCATTGGAGGTAAGAGTCTCACGGACTTTCCTGCCCAGGCTGGTTTTGAACTGTGATCCTCAGGATTACAGGTGTGAGCCACGGGCACCCAGCTTTACTTGTGTTTCAGTGGCAGCGAGCATTTCAGCAGATGAGAAATGCCAGAAAGAAACCATCTCCTAGCTAAGCACCAGTGACTCAACCTGTAATCCTAGCTGCTCAGGAAGCCAATCTGAGTGAGGATCATAGTTTGAAGCCAGCCAGGATGGGAAAGTCAGTGAGACTCTTAGCTCCAATTAACTACCATAAAGCTGGAAGTGGAGCTGTGGCTAAAGTGGCAGAGCACTAGCTTTGAGCAAAAAGCTAAGAGAAAGAGGGGCACCAGTGGCTCACACGGGAATGCAAGCTATTCAGGAAGCTAAGATCTGAGGACTGCAGTTCCAAGCCAGTTCATGTGGAAAATTCCATGACTCTTACCTTTAATGAACCACCCAAAGCCATAAATCGAGCTTTGGCTCAAGTGGTACAGTGCCAGTCTTGGGCAAAAAAGAAAACTCAGGGACAGCACCCAGTTCAAGCCCCATATAAATAAGTAAAGGAGACTTTCACATGGCCCAAAATCTGTAACCACAACAGAAAAGCCTAATAAATTTGCCCACAGAAATTAAAATTTCTGGGGCTGGAAATATGGCCTGGTGGTAGAGTGCTCACCTCATATACATGAAGCCCTGGGTTCGATTCCTCAGCACCACATATGTAGAAAGCGGCCACAAGTGGTGCTGTGGCTCAAGTGGCAGAGTGCTAGCCTTGAGCAAAAAGAAGCCAGGGACAGTGCTCAGACCCTGAGGCAAGCTCCAGGACTGGGAAAAAAAAAGCCTATCAGACATTCAAGAGTTAAAGAGGTAGATATTAGCAAGCGAGAACGGGGGGCTAACAAGAGTGGATGAGGCAAGTATGACAATAGAACAATGAACGCTCTTGAAATTGTACTAGGAAGAAGTGGGGAGGTAAGGATGAGTGACAGAGGGGAACTGATTAGGATACGCTGCAGACCTGTGTGGAAATGTCACGGTAAAATTTCCCCTTATAAAGCTAATGTATGCTAATGAAAGCTAAACTGAAGCGCTAAAGGGGGAATAAAATGGAAACAAAATATTTAGATACCAAAATAAGTAAAGATTATTCTAGAACCTCAAATATCACTAAAAAGGGGCAAACAATTATGTTTTGACACAGGAAACTACAGAAAGAGCAGACTGAACTTAAAGAAAATGGAAAAAGAATAAAGATAATATACAAGCAAAACAAAAAGAAACAATAGCTGCTAGCCAGATGCTAGTCAGGAGGCTGAGATCGGAGGATAGTGAAAGCCTGGGCAGAAAAGTCCATGAGACTCTTCTCTCCAATAAACTACCAAAAAAGTCGGAAGTGGAGCTGTGGCTCAGGTGGTAGTGTGACAGTCTTAAGCAAACAGGCTCAGAGACAGTGCCAAGGCCCTGAGTTCAAGCCCCAGGATTGGCACACACAAAATAATAGCTGCTTCCTTGAAAAAAATCTAATTCTGTTTTGTAAAATATTTGAATAGGAAGGGTTGACAGAGCTGGTGACAGCCCAGCAGCAGTAGGAACTCTAGAGCAGGTCACACAATACTGCACAGGAGGAGGCAAGCCACAGTGCCAAGCCAGACACGGCCACAGAAAGAACCAGCAACAGTTACTAACCGGAGCAAATCCAGAGATGACAGTGACTGAGACAGAGCTTTGCTGGAGCATGTGTAGTTTAAGTTTTAGTTGCCCTAACTGATTTGTGCTCTCAGAAAAATAAATACCCACTGGTTTAAATTATTGTAAGGAGTATCTTTTCCTGGGGGAGGGAGGAGAACTGGCATAAATAATTTGAGGAACAAAAGGGAAACATAACTTCAGATGCAACAGAGACTTATAATGACAATGAGAAAAGGTATCAGGATAGAGTCGTAAGGAAACCCAAGAGTTAAACAAGTAGACAGAGGCCTGGTCCCAGTGGCTCACACCTGTAATTCTAGCTACTCAGGAGGCTAAGATCTGAGGATCAAGGTTCAAAGCCAGCCTGGGAAGGAAAGTGTGTGATACTCTCGCCTCTAATTAACCACCAGAAAACCAGACGTGGAGGCTGTGGCTCAAAGTGGTAAAGCACTAGCCTTGAGCAAAAGAGCTCAGGGACAGCACCAAGCCCCACAAAGATGATGGAGGAGGAGGAGGAGGAGGAGGAGGAGGAGGAGGAGGAGGAGGAGGAGGAGGAGGAGAGGAGGAGGAGGAGGAGGAGGAGGAGGAGGAGGAGGAAGGAGTGGGAGGGGGAGGAGGAGGGGGAGGGGGAAAGGAGGGGGAGGGGGAGGGGGGAGGAGGAAGGGGGGAGGGTGAATTAGCAGAGGTGGTGCAACAGTGGATGACCACAATGACATGAGCCGGAAAGGTGGCAAGATCAACTGTTACCACAAGAAACATTCTAGTGAAGAAAAGATGACTAATGATGTCCAGTCTTGCTGAGAGGCTGAATGGTGGTGTCTGGCTGACTTGGTGGCACAAAGATGTGTGACCAGACCATGGAGATTACAGCAATGGGAGCCATGCTCACAGAGGAGCAGAAGGCTAGCTCCAGCTGAATTCAGATTTGGGAGCAGAAACTGCTTCAGCTGCGAGGGCTGTAGTGTCACTGTGGGAAAGTGCAGGAGAGATGAGTCCATAGGGTGGCCACCGTGCCAGCACCAGCTACGACCATGGCGTGGCCAGAGTGGAGGCAGGGACTGGGGTCAGCAGTGAGCAGAGGGAGCCAGGAAATCAGGAGACCCCTGAGGAGGAGAGGGAAAGATGCCACGAGTCTACAGGCAAAGGCTCCACATGGCTACCAGGAAAAGTAAATGGCCAAAAGCCTGGTCTTAGGAGGAACAGGCATCGCAGCAGTTAGCACTCCAGCAGGCCTCTCCAGCTCCACCTCTGACCCCCAACTGCCGGCAAATCAAAGAAAAAGCTGAGAACAACTTCCACTCATTTTTAATAATAATGTCCTCAGTCTTGCTAACCAAATGCACACCTAGGCCAGAATCCAGATGAGGAAGCAATGAAAGGAATGGCGCAATTCCTCTGAGAAGAAAGAAGTGACCAGGGACAGCAGCAAAACCATTTTCCGAAGGGAAAGAAAAACACGGTGTAAGATAACACAAGAAATGTACGTAGGGGCTGGGGATATGGCCTACTGGCAAGAGTGCCTGCCTCACATACATGAGGCCCTGGGTTCCATTCCCCAGCACCACATACACAGAAAATGGCCAGAAGTGGCGCTGTGGCTCAAGTGGCAGAGTGCTAGCCTTGAGCACAAAGAAGCCAGGGACAGTGCTCAAGCCCTGAGTCCAAGCCCCAGGACTGGCCAAAACAAAAAAAAACAAAAGAAATGTACATACTGCCCTACTATGTAACTATACCTCTTTTGCACAACACCTTGTCAAAAAAATTTGTTTAATAAATAAATGAATTTAAAAAAAAAAACTTATCCTCTGGAAAGGACAGTAGAGACTTTTTTCCCCCCCAGGACTCCAGAATAAGAAATACAGAAGTTCCAAACAAAGCTAGCTTTAGGCATTCAAGACACTCAACACAAGCTGGGCACCAGTGGTTCATAACTGCACTCAAGAGGCTGAAATCTGAGGATTGTGGTTTGAAATCAGAAGGCAGACAAAGCTGAGAGATTTAGCCAGCAAAAAGCCAGAAGTAGAGGGGTGGCTCAAATGGCAGAGTACCAGTCTTGAGAGAAAAAGCCAAGTGAGAGCTCAAGGCCCACAGTTCAAGTCCCAGTACTGGCACATGCGTGCATGCACGCGCGTGTGCGAGCACACACACACAAAATCAATGCCTCATGTCCTAAAGCTAGATGGTGACAGTTGTACAGCTTAGAAGTTTTCCTAAAAATCATTGAATTGCACATGTAAAACTGATGTCAAGAGGGAACAGTAACTTGCTAGGTTAAGTTTAAGGCACAATCAAGTAACTAGAGAACAAGTGAAGACTGCTGCCACTCCAACTTCAGTGTGCACCACTTAAGGGATCTTCCCGCTCTGCAGACTTCACTTCCGTGTGTGTGGAGGATGCCAACAGTCTGCACTTCACCAAGCCCCCAGGTGATACTCCCAGGTGCTGGCCTACAGCTCACACTGGATGGCCAAGACAATCCAGCCAACTAGAGGAGCCTTGCTCTACAGCGCTGCTGAGAAATGGAGCAGTAGCTGCCAGAGGCAAAGGACTTGAAGAGACTAACTAGGTAGGAGGACAGAAACAGTCTTCCTACTTTCTTTTTAGTACCAGTCCTGGGACTTGAACTCAGAGCCTGGGTGCTGTCCCTGAGCTCTTTCGCTCAAGGTCAGTACTCTACCACTTTGATCTACAGCATCACTTTTGTTTTTTGAGTGGTTAATTGGAGGTAAGAGTCTCATGAACTTTCCTGCATAGGGCTCACTTTTAAACTTCAATCCTCAGATCTCAGCCTCCTTGAGTAGCTAGGATTACAGGTGTGAGCCACCAGTGCCTAGCCAATGTGTTTTTAAAATATAATTTTGTTATTATTAAGGGGTTACCATTTCATAAGTCAGGTAATGAGTACACTGCCTTTTTCTTTTTTGGGGGGGGGCAGTATCACCCCTTCCTTTGCTTTCCCCCAGTCTTCCCATTTTCAAGATCTGGGAAATATGTTTACAAGAGCAAAGATGATGTGTACTGGGGTGGGGAGCACGCTGGTGTAGAATACATGAGTCGGGGAGGGGCTTCTGAGGCAGGGAAGACAGCTCTTCACAAAAGAGATGATAAAAGTGACTTCAAAGTCATGAAGAATGTAAATGGTATTTGAAATATATGCCACACAATCACATAATGTGACATGAAAACCTGTGACTTGCATTGGTGAAGGTCCAAGGTTCTCCTAGTCCTTTGAAACACTGTCTACATTCTACTAGTACTTTGATCTGTTGCCTATTCCTAACTGAAGCACATGTTAGTAAAAAATAAACCACATGTGGTAGTTCATACCTGTAATCCCAGCACTTGGGAAGAAGCAATCAGGAGATTTTAGAACCAAGCCAGCTTGAGGAAAAAACTCACAAGCATCCCTCTACAGCATGCCCAAGAGAACCTGGGCATGATGACACGTGTGTGTCGTCCCGTTCCTTGGGAAGCAGATCCAGGCCAGGCATGAGCAAACATGAAACCCTACCCCAAAAGCTGAAACAAGAAGGGCTGGGGTGGCAAGCAGGGCCAACTGGAAGAGCACCTGTCGAGAAGGCATAAGAAGTTCAAGCTCCAGGCAGCCAAAAAGAAAAGAAAAAGAAGTTTAAAAAATAAAAAGAGGGGATGGGAATATGGCTTAGAGTGCTCGCCTAGCATGCATCTTCAAGCCCTGGGTTCGATTCCTCAGCACCACATACACAGAAAAGGCTGAAGTGGTGCCGCGACTCAAGTGGTAGAGTGCTAGCAAAAAGGAAGCCAGGGACAGAGCTCAGGCCCTGAGTTCAAGCCCCAGGACTGGAAAAAAAATAAAAATAGAACAAAAATAAAAAGATAGCCAGGTGCCTCTACTTTACCATTCTTTTTAAAATTTATTTTGGTGCTGAGGCTGGGGCTTGAACTTGGGGCCTCATGGTTCTCACTTAGCTTTATCACTCAAGGCTAGCATTCTACCATTTGAGCTACTTTTTTTTTTCTTTTCTCGCTTTTTTGGTTGCTCGGTTGGGAGGCTTGAACTCTGGGCCTGGGCACTGTCTGAGCTCTTCAGCTCAAGACTAGCTCTACCACTTTGAGCCACAGCATTTCCGGTTTTCTGGTGGTTCAATGGAGATAAGAGTTTCACATACTTTCCTGCCCCAGGCTGGCTTTGAACAGTGATCCTCAAATCTCAGCCTCCTGAGTAGCTAGGATTAAAGATGTGAGCCACCAACTCCCAGCTTGAGCTACATTTCTATTTTTGGCTTTTTGATGGTTAATTGAAGAGTCTCATGGACTTTCCTGCGAGTGTTGGCTTCAAATCACAATCCTTAGGTTTCAGTCTCCTGAGTAGCCAGGATTACAGGCATAAGCCACCAGGGCCTACTACTTTCTCCTTCTTAACCCAGCCTCTCTCATGCTCCTAGAAGGGCTCAGGTGAAAGAAAACAGTAAAGAATCAGCAAGTCACCCGGTGCCGGTGACTCATGCCTCTAAGCCTAGCTATTCAGGACCTGAGCTCTGAGGATCCAGGTTCGAAGCCAGCCCAGGCAGGAAAGTCCATGAGACTCTTATCTCCAATGAACCACCAGACAACTGGAGGTGGTACTGTGGCTCAAACTGGTAGCACACCAGTCCTGTGAGCAAAAGCTCAGAGACAGGACCTAGGCCCTGAGTACAATCCCTAGAACTGACAAAAAAAAGGTGGTAGAGCTGCCTTGAAAGAAGGAGCTCAGGGACAGCACTCAAGCTGAGTTCACGCTTTACTACCAAAAAAAAAGTCACTAGTGGGCTGGGGATATAGCCTAGTGGCAAGAGTGCCTGCCTCGGATACACGAGGCCCTAGGTTCGATTCCCCAGCACCACATATACAGAAAACGGCCAGAAGCGGCGCTGGGGCTCAAGTGGCAGAGTGCTAGCCTTGAGCGGGAAGAAGCCAGGGACAGTGCTCAGGCCCTGAGTCCAAGGCCCAGGACTGGCCAAAAAAAAAAAAAAAAAGTCACTAGTGAGGCATAATGAAATGAGTCAGTTCCAAGCCTTTGGTATATTCTTCCATAACCAAAAGAATTTTTTACACTGGTAGACTACTTTGCCATTTTTATGGAACTTTCACATAATATTTAATCAAGAAAGTGAACAGAACAAATATTCTCATCATTATGTACACAAATGAAACTGTAGCTCTTTGAGGTTAACCAATGTGCTCAAGGTTATCATATAAAAGAGTAACATATGGGATGGGCATAGTGGCTCATGCCTATAATCCCAGATATTCAGGAGTCGGAGATCAAGAAGATCATGGTTCAAGGCCAGCCCAGGCTAAAAATCTAGGAAAACCCAAGCAAGGTTGGCCTGGCCCTGAGAAACTGTCTGAAAGAAAAGCAAAACAGGCTGAGGAAGCGGCTCAAATGTAAGAGGCCCTGAGTTTAAATCTTATCACCAGAAGAAGAAAAAAAATCAGAAACCAACACTGGAAAGTCACAGGTCTTGGGTACTACCTACTAATCCTACCAATTTTTCACATTCCTGAGTCTAATTAGTCATCTGTAAAATAGGAGTAACAACAATAATGGCAGCCTCACCCTACAGAGAGCTCACAGAGCTCAACAAGGTGACCCACAGAAATGTTTTATACACTGAAGTCACAATTCTCACCAATAATAGACAGTATACAAATAAAGGCAAATAGCATACATTCATTCAACAGTAATGTGCCAAGCATGTGCTAAGAGCTACCCCGGGAATACAGTGAAGAAGAAGAAGAGAGAAAAGCCTTGCCACACCCTATATTCAATGAGGACTGTGGACAGTCAGTGTTAGAGCTAACACTAAACACATAAGTAAACTTGAAAGTTATCAGTGCTGTGATCTAAAAATTCAACTGCTGGGGCTGGGGATATGGCCTAGTGGCAAGAGTGCTTGCCTCGTATACATGAGGCCCTGGGTTCAATTCCCCAGCACCACATATACAGAAAATGGCCAGAAGTGGCGCTGTGGCTCAAGTGGCAGAGTGTTAGCCTTGAGCAAAAAGAAGCCAGGAACAGTGCTCAGGCCCTGAGTCCAAGGCCCAGGACTGGCCAAAAATAAATAAATAAATAAAAATAAAAATAAAAAATAAAAATTCAACTGCTGAGCCAACTCACACCTAATCTTAGCTACTAAGGAGGCCAAGATCTGAGGATCAAGGTTCAAAGCCAGCCAAGGCAGGAAAATCCATGAGACTCACCTCCAATTAACCACCGAAAAGGCTTAAGTGAAACTGGCTCAGTGTTGAGTGCTAACCTTGAAGTGAAATAGCTAAGGGACAGAGTCAGGCCCTGAGTTCAAGCCCTAGTACCAGAACAACAACAAAAACAAAAAACAGCAAAACAGCTTTCTATGCTAAAATCTAACCACCAATGACATGAAGAGGCAGAACTTGGGGTAATTGGATTATGAGTGTACAGTCCTCTAAATGAGATTAGTATTCTTATAAAAAAGAGACCCCAGGGCTGCAAATATGGCTTAGTGGTAGACTACTTGCCTAGCATGCATGAAGCCCTGGGTTCGATTCCTCAGTACCACATACACAGAAAAAGCTGGAAGTGGCTCAAGTAGGTAGAGTGCCAGCCTTGGGCAAAAAGAAGCCAGGGACAGTGCTCAGGTCCTGAGTCCAAGCCAAATGACTAGCAAATGAAAGAATGAATGAACATGAATGAATAAATAAATAATAAATAAATAGAGGACCCAGAGAGTTGCCTCACCCCTCTACCACATGGGCACAGCAAGCAAGTAGTCCCCACCAAACACTTCATCTGTTGAGTTTGGACACTCTGGTATCTAGAATTGTGAGAAATAAATTTCTGTTGTCTATAAGCTACCAAGCATACCAGTCCATGGTATTTTGTTATAGTAGCCTGTAACAGCCTAAAACTATAGTAAGAACTGTGTTAGATTACATGATATTACTGAAGGTGATCAATAGCTTCTCCTCTCTGAAGGATAAAATTGAAGCTGGGATCTAAACAGCAAGAAGGAACTAGCAATGGACTACTAGCCCAAAGGACTATTTTGAGGAGAAAATAAAGAGTATCAGCTGTCAAAGACCAGGCAGTATCCTCTCACAAACTGCATGCAACACCAGCAGGCTAGGTTCCTTTGTGAATGCTTTTCAGGAGCTTCCCCAGGAATGGAAACACGAGGTCAAGGACTGTCTTACTCCACAGGTCTAATAAGAGTAAGTTGAGGCTGAGAATGTGGATTAGTGGTAGAGTACTAGCCTAGCATGCATGAAGCCCTAGGTTCAATTCCTCAGTACCACATAAACAGCTGAAAGTGATACTGTGGTTCAAGTGGTAGAGTGCTTGAGCAAAAGAAACTCAGGAACAGTGCCCTGAGTTCAAGCCCCAGGACTGGCCCCCCAAAAAAGAAAAAGAGTTTGCTAAATGTATAAGTTTATTATTCCACTGGACTGCGAGATTCCTTCCCACAAACAACGTAGAGTGAATGAAAGTAGGACCATCATGTCTCCTTGTTCAGTAATAGTCCTCAGAAGACAGGGCCTAGGTCCCACACTTCCTTGATTTACCCTAGTTCCGTATATCACTTTTCATACAAAGAATGCCCAAGTACTTATTAAATGAAGCATTCAGGCAGACAGGCCCTCTCAAGTGGAGAGCAAAGTAAATACAGAGAAGAGAACCTAAACCAGTTTGGCTGTGGCAGAGGAAGAAAAGCACACAGGAGTGAGCTGCCTGTAAATCAACTAAAAGAAAACACAGGTCAGTGGGATAATCTATACAGTGATTAACTTAGAATGTTAAAATATTCCCTGCTACTCAACACTTCTTAAATGCAAAAACCATAAATTAGGGCTGGCATGGCTCAGCAATTGAATGCCTGCTAAGCAAGCAAAAGACCCTAAGTTCAACCCCCAGTAATGGAAAAATAACAACAACAAAAGCACCAAAAACTCTTTTCTTATAAAATCTCTGATGCCTGTAATCCTAGCAACTCAGGAGAACGAGATCAGAGGACTGAGATTCAAAATCAGCTCAAAGCCAGGTTCCAGCAGCTCATCCCTGTAAGACTAGTTCAGGCTACACTCTGAGAATTACAGTTCAAAGCTAAGTGGGACAGGAAAGTCTGTGATACTCATCTCCAATTAAGCCACCCAAAAGCTGGAAATGGAGCTGTAGCTCAAGTGGAAGAGCACTAGCCTTGAGCAAAAAAGTTAAGGACAGAAGCCAGGCCTTGAGTTCAAGCCCCAGTATCCAGTATCAAAACAAACAAAAAAACAGCCCAAGCAGAAAGGTCCATGAGACTCTTATCTCCAATTACCAGCAAAAAGCTAGAAGTATGGCTCACATGGTAGAGCCCCAGTACTGCATGAGAAATCAGAGTCCAACACCCTGAGTTCAAGCTCCAGTATCAGAACAAAAATAAATAAATTTTAATTAAAGTTTACAAAAATATGACTTATAGCTGGGCGCCAGTGACTCACACCTGTAATCCTAGCTACTCAGGAGGCTGAGATCTAAGGCTTGTGGTTTGAAGCAAGCCAGGGCAGCAAAGTCTGTGAAAGTCTCTCTTACTTCTGATAACCTACTCAGAAAAAGCTATAAGTGGTGCTATGGCTCAAGTGGTAGAGTGCTAACATTGACAAAGATGCTCAGACAGTGCCCAGGCACTCAGTTCAAAAGCCCCAGGACTGGTAAAAAAAAAAAAAAAAAAAAAAAGACTTGTATAAATTATTTCAGGCAAAACTACTTATTTGAAACCCAACCTAGCGTATGCCCATACCACCACTGTACTTAATCTTGCCTGAAACCCTACCCAATATTATTCTCCTTCAAGGCCCAGAAAAACTTCTTCACCTTTACCATGAATAACTTGATACTGCTGGGAGCTGGTGTTCACACCTATAATCCTAGATACTCAAGGCTGAGATCTGAGGATTGCCACTCAAAAGTCAGCCTGGACAGACCAATTCCGGGGACTCTTATCTCCAATTAACCAGCTAAAAGCTGGACTTGGAGGTGTAGATCATCAAGTGATAGGATAGGATAGGATATAGCCTAGTGGCAAGAGTGCCTGCCTCGGATACACGAGGCCCTAGGTTCGATTCCCCAGCACCACATATACAGAAAACGGCCAGAAGCGGCGCTGTGGCTCAAGTGGCAGAGTGCTAGCCTTGAGCGGGAAGAAGCCAGGGACAGTGCTCAGGCCCTGAGTCCAAGGCCCAGGACTGGCCCCCCAAAAAAAGTGATAGAACACCAACAATGGGGGGGGGGCAGGCAAAACAAGAGTTCAACACCAGCAATGAGCGGGGGGGGGGGGGGGGGGCAGGCAAAACAAGAGTTCAAGGCCTTCAACAATAGGAAGTATATCATAATCCACATTTAAATCATCCTTAAGAGATAGCAAGATGTTGTTTATAACAAATCCTCGAGATACTTGAACAAGTTGGTCTTTTTAAGCAAGACACACTTTACACTCTATTATTAAAAGATGCTAAGTGATCAGGCACTAGTGTTTCATGCCTATAATCCTAGCTACTCAGGAGGCTGAAGTCTAAAGACCATAGTTCAAAGCCAGCCCAGGCAGGAAAGTCTGTGAGACTCTTATCTCCAATTATACACTAGAAAACTATAAGTGGCGCTGTGGCTCAAGTGGTAGAGTGCTGGGCCTGAGGTGAAGAGCTCAGGGCCAGCACCCAGGCCTTGTGACACTGACACACACACACACACACACACACACACACATATATACACACAATCTTCCTATGTAAGTTTCTCTAGCCACAGAACCAAACCAGTCTGTAACAACTAACCCATTTTTTAAAATTCTTACTCGGGCTGTCTACTGAACACAGTACCACTTAAGTCACTAGATAAACTCAGTAAGCAGTGACAAGTTTCTTGAGGACAGAGACTGTCTATCTCAAGCATCTAGAACAGTATTATTTGGTAGACATGTTGCACAAACACTCGGTAACAGAAGGACACTCGTGGATAGCTCATAGAGTTCACTGACATACTCTGAATGGTTCTCACTGCTTTTCATATCCACCCACAGGATCTTTCAAAATCCCATCACCGGTCTCCTCTTAGAGGTCAAGGGAAGCAAGGTATGTCCTACTTTAAATGATAATTAAGGAGCTTTCTACTCAGGATATAGGATTCTAAAGTCGAATGACTAAATCTTTTTGAGATTTCAGAAATCAATAAGTAGCTTTTGATGGAAAAAGAAACATGGGTTTCCTATCATTCAAAAATAGCATGTGTGCACTACTAAGTACAAGATTTCTCTAAGTAAGTGGATATGCTAGTGCATACCTGTAATTCCAGAACTCAGGAAGCTGAGGCAGGAAGATAGTGGATTCAAGGACAGCTCAGGTCTGAATGAATAAATGATAGAAATATATCTCAAAGTACATATGATATAAAAAGTTCTAGGCGTCTAAGCCTCTTTCTAAATTATAAATGAGTGGGGAGGTATGAGAATTACAAATGAAGAGAACAGTGCAAACACAACAATATTTAAATCCAGTCTGTGGGGAAAATCCTTTATTCTAGTTCACCCTCCACGCAAAGCACATATTCCTCTGAAGTCACCAACAGGTAGTCCTGCAGTTTCTGATAGAAACAGAACATTTCTCACAACAAAAATATTCACTCTCTCCTAAGTCAACCCATTGTCTACCATTCTCTAAAGCTTGGGCTCTAAAAATATCTTAGATGGTAGTTATCATCAATTGACTCCTGACCACAGTTTCATCTCAGCATGGTAAATATAAAGCTTTTCTACATAAGGACTTAGAAAATCACAACACTGGGGGCTGGGAATACGGCCTAGTGGCAAGAGTGCTTGCCTTGTATACATGAGGCACTGGTTTGATTCCTCAGCACCACATATACAGAAAACGGCCAGAAGTGGCACTGTGGCTCAAGTGGCAGAGTGCTAGCCTTGAGCAAAAAAAAAAAAAGAAGCCAGGGCCAGTGCTCAGGCCCTGAGTTCAAGGCCCAGGACTGGCCAAAAAAAAGAAAAAGAAAATCACAACACTTCAACTTGCTTTCTCTAATACCTGACCCCATCCAAGTAATTAACCCAAAACATTAACATACCCCCCCAAAAGATGAATTTATTTTCCTAAAAAATATTGAGCACAGAACATATAACCTTGGAAGTTGATAAGGTCTTAGAACCATCTAAATATACTTCCCCCCTATAGTAAGAATCATTTCATTATCATATCCAAAGCTGGATGCCCTTGGCTCATGCCTGTAATCCTAGCTACTCAGGAGGCTGAGATCTGAGGATCACAGTTCAAAAACCAGCCCAGACAGGAAAGTCCGTGAGACTCTCATCTCCAATGAACCACCAGAAGATGAGAAGTGGTGCTGTGGCTCAAGTGGTAAAAGCGCTAGCCTTGAGCTGAAGAGCTAAAGGACAGTGCCCAGGCCCAACAACCACCCAAAAAAAAAAAAAAAAAAAAAAACACCCTATCTGAGCAGTACATTTGTGGCCTGGAGTCTTAAATGGAGTGCAACAAGGCCCTTTGGTTTAAATGTTGAGGATGTTAAGTTATTCTGACTAAGTCATGGTGATGCACACCTGTAATCCCAGCAATGACGGAAGTGTAAAGAGGACAATCGAGGTCCAGGCCAGCCCAGACAAAAACAAAATAAGAGACCTGCCTAGCAAGCTCAAAGGCTTGAGTTCAAACCCTAGTAACAACGGGGCCGGGGGGGGGGGGGGGAGTTGTTTGCTTATACCTGGATCTCATAAATAATATGGTTTCACACAAGTACATAAAAAGAAGTTGTGGCAAGTGGCGATGTGGCTCAAAGAGGTCGAGCACTAGTCTTGAGGAAAAAAGCTCACGGACAGTGCCCAGGGCCTGAGTCCAAGCCCCACAACCAACCAAAAAACAATCAAGAAAAGTCTGTGGCATTTGTTTTTTTCCATTACTTCATTATCTCCTGCTACACCATTTCCCAACTGTTCTTTCTGTTCAGTGCTTGGGATTGAACCCAGACTTCTGCTAGAGGTACCACTGAGCTACTCCCTCAGCCCTTTGTTTTTTGACACAGGATCTCACTATAAAACCCTTCCAACTCGGCCTCAAACTCAATCCCCCTGCCTCTACCTCCCAAATGCTAAGATTACAGGCATACACCACAACATGACAATTTTAAGAAAGCTAAATTTAATGCTTACAAAAAATATCTTTGTTTTAAAAAGACATGAACTACTAAAATATACCTGCACCCCCCCCCAAAAAATATATATATACCTGCTACTTTTTGGCCCCAAATTAAATGGCTTCCACTTCTTAAAGGTCTTTTAGAAGTAGGATAACCTGGACATCAGCTGGTCATACGTGTAATTCTAGCTACTTAGTTCAAAGCCAACCAGAGTCCATGAGACTCTTATCGCCAATGAACCACCAGAAAACGGGAAGTGGTGCTGTTGGCTCAGTGGTAGAGCGCTAGCCTTGAGTGAAAAAGTTCAGGGACAGTGCCAAAGCCCTGAGTTCAAGCAACAACAAAAACAACAACAACAACACTCAAATTATGCAGGTAAAACAAATTTTTGTATCTTAGATTTGCCTTTAACAGACTTTTTATTGATTTGTTTTTGTCATCCATGGGGTTTGAACTCATGGGGCTAGCACTCTACCACTTTGAGCCAACAGCACCACTTCCCGTTTTCTGGTGGTTCATTGGAGGTAAGAGTCCCAGATTTTTATGCCTGGGCTTTGAACCGCAATCCTCAGATCTCAGCCTCCTGAGTAGCTAGGATTACATGTATGATCCACCAGCGCTAAGCCTCTGAAATGCTCTCTTAATTTTACCTTTCAGTGAGTAGTGTCCCTAGTGTCCCACTGGAAGAGAACATGACTATAAAGATACTTCCAACTAAATGAACCATTGGGGGTTTATTTATTGTTTGATGTGCCAGTCCTAGGGCTTGAACTCAGGGCCTAGGTGCTACCCCTGAGCTTTTTGCTCAAAGCTAGTGCTCTATCACTTGAGGTACAACTCCACTTGCAGCTTTTTTGGTGGTAAGTGGAGATAAGGGTCTCACCGACTCTCCTGCCTGGGCTGCCATCCTCAGACCTCAACCTCCTGAGTAGCTAGGATTATAGATGTGAGCCCTCTGTGCCTGGCACAAATGACCTGATTTTACTATGCAAACGTGGGCTACCAGAACCAGAGGATGTTGGCCAGGAGAATACTTTTGAAATGAAGAGGTGTAGTTCAGTGGTGGAGCACTTGCCCAGCATGCCAGAAGCCCTAGGTTTGATTCCCATCACCGGGAGTGGGGGAAAGGCTTGCTCTTATTTTTTACTGACAAAGTGTCTTGCTATGTATGTAGCCCAGGCTGGCCTCAAACTTGCCATCGCCTGCTTCTGCCTCCCAAGTGCTGAGATTACAGGCTGAACGACCACACCTGATTCTAAGCATAAATTTTAATAACACCATTCTAAACTTATTTCCACAGGGGGGGAAACTGATCTTTGCACTCAAGAGCATGGGTGTCAAGATGACAGCTCCCTTTCTGGCAGTTATTCTTGATGCTTTTAACCACGTCTTACATCTACGGAGCGTTTCCGTGGTGTAAAGCTCGTTTCTTAGTATGTATCGCCAACTGCAACTCACTACAGTAGTGCACGATAACAGTCTCTTTTTAAATAAAAATAAAACCTTAAAAACTAAGTTAGGAATGAAGTTGGGAGTGGCACAAAAACTTCAGCCTCTATATATACTACTCCAGTTTCTCAATCCCAAAGGAGGAGAAACAATCCAGCCACTTATCTTCAAAAATGCCCCACAGCGTGCCACAACACACACCGTCGTACCCTCACTGGAAATAAACAAAACACTCATCAGAAGGGAACAAACCCGAGACGTTGCCATACGACTACTGTCCCCTGCTTGCCCTCGTCCGGTCACCACGCCAAACCGTGGTGCCGGGCCTGGGTACACTACTCCTGGGGAAGGTTCGCTCTGTCCTATGTAGGACTGGTTCCTTTAACATCACCTCCCGTCGCCGGTCCTCGGCCCAGGGCAGGGGCGGGGAAGGGGGGGGGGTCCCCCAATTTCCTCAATCTGCCAAAAGTCAAAGACCACCCTGTCGGAAGTCAACGGTTCTCAGAGCCGAGTTCTACACCGCCAAGGAACGAGGGAGAGAGGGAGAGGAGAGCACGGCGGCCTTCCCCGCAGGATGCCGGCTAAGCCGCCCGCCCCGTCCGCGCAGCTCCGAGGGCGCACACGCGTCCCTCGCCGTCGGGGACGCACCCCGACTTGTTGGGCGAGACGGATCCGGGCACGCTCGCCCGGCGTAGCTCCGCGCGAGCCTCCCGAGCGCGGCCCGCGGCCCTCGGCGCCCGCCCGCCGGCCCGCCCGCCCGCCGGGGACCGCAGCCCGGACGGCCCACCTCCGCCGAGGGTCCTCCGCCTCCCGCCTCCCGGCCCCAGGACCCCCCTCGGCCCCCGGAGCTGTCTCTCCCGGGCACGCACTCCCTCGCTGGCGGCGGGCGGGCGGGCAGAGGCGGCGGCGAGGCGGCCGGCCACCCCACCGCTTCCGGGGACTCCGGGACCGACCCTGCCGGCGGGGAGGCGGCCGCGGCCGCGCGCGCCCCGGAGCCCCGCCGTCCCCGCCCTGCCCCCAGCCTCCGCCCGCGCGGCCGGCGGGCCCCGGGGACGCCGGGTCGGTACCTTGCGGACCCCCTTGTAGATATAGAAGTAGAGCTCCCGGCCCACATTGAAGCAGAGGCGGTCTCCGTTGCCAGACTGGTCGTTGAGGTTTACGAAGGAGACGCGGACAGGGTTGGATCCCTGCGAGTTGAAGGGCACCCGGTTGGGCCGGCTGTACTCCGAGTGCGGTAGCAGCTTGTACAGACCTTCCCGGGTGGTGAACTGGGTCTTAATCTCGTTCATCTCCTTCCCTCCTCCCTCCGTCGCCATCTTGGAAAGCCGCGTTCATCCTGCCCTAAGTGCCCGGATCGCGCCCACCGCGCAGGCGCCGCGGCCGGCGCCGGCTCGGCCCCGCCCCTTCCTCCCGGCCCCGCCCCCCCGCGAGCCGGCCCCGCCGAGGCGGGCCCCGGGCCACGGGGCGGGCTTGTTTACGGCCCGACTGCGCACGCGCGCTCACCTGGCGGGCGCGGCCCCGCGCGGCGCCCGCGGGCTCCTCCCCGGGGCGCCGCCCGGCCCGGCCGACCGACGGGCCTCCGGACGGCCGGGGCTGAGGAGGAGGGCCCGCCGTGAGGGAGCCGCCGGGGGCCCCGGTCGCCTTCCCCAGCTGCGCAGGCCCGGACCCCGCGCGTGGGAAGCCCGAGGCGAGCGCCGCGGGGTCGGGGTCGGGGTCGGTGGGCCGGCCCCGCGCCTGGCCGGCCCCGGCCGCTCCCACCTGGGCGGGGCGGCCCCCATCCCGACCCCTCCCCGCCTGGGCTGTGCCCGCTTCCAACCCGCCCCCCGACTCCCCGCACCCCACCCCCGCCTGGGCTGTGCCCGCCCCCATCCCGCCCCCCGACCCCACCCCACACCACCCCCGCCTGGGCTGTGCCCGCCCCCCGACCCCACCCCGCCCCGCCGCCTGGGCAGTGCCCGCCCCCAACCCTGCCCGCCTGAGCTGTGCCCGCCCCCAACCCGCCCCCCGACCCCACCCCCCACCGCCTGGGCTGTGCCCAACCCCACCCCCCCCCCGCCTGGCTGTGCCCGCCCCCATCCCGACCCCACCCCCCCGGGCTGTGCCCGCCCCCAACCCGCCCCCCAACCCCCGCCCGCCTGGGCAATGCCCGCCCCCATCCCGACCCCACCCCCCCCGCCTGGGCTGTGCCCGCCCCCAACCCGCTCCCCGACCCCACCCCACCCCACGCCCCCGCCTGGGCTGTGCCCGCCCCCATCCCGTCCCCCCGACCCCACCCCCCCCCGCCTGGGCTGTGCCCGCCCCCAACCCGCTCCCCGACCCCACCCCCACCCCCCGCCTGGGCTGTGCCCGCCCCCATCCCGTCCCCCCGACCCCACCCCGCCCCCCCTGCCTGGGCTGTGCTCGCCCCCACCCCGCCCCTCGACCCCACCCCCCCCCCCTGCCTGGGCTGTGCCCGCCCCCATCCCGACCCCACCCCCCCCGCCTGGGCTGTGCCCGCCCCCATCCCGTCCCCCGACCCCACCCCCCGCCTGGGCTGTGCCCGCCCCCACCCCGCCCCCCGACCCCACCCCTGCCTGGGCTGTGCCCGCCCCTAACCCGACCCCACCCCACCCCTGCCTGGGCTGTGCCCGCCCCCATCCCGTCCCCTGGCCCCACCCCTGCCTGGGCTGTGCCCGCCCCCATCCCGACTCCACCCCACCCCTGCCTGGGCTGTGTCCGCCCCCACCTGGGCTTTGCGCCCCACCCGCACCCCACCCCCGCCTGGGCTGTGACAGCCCCCACTTGGGCTATGACCGCGCACACACACACACACCCTCCCGCCTGGGCTGTGACTGCCTCAGTTGGGCTAAGACCCTCCCACCTGAGCTATGACACCTCCCACCCCACCCTCCTCCCCATCCTCACCCCCACGGCTATGACAGCCCCCCCACTATGACAGCCCCACCTGGGCTGTGACCGCCCCCACCCCTCGGGTCCTCGGAGGCTGAAGACCCGCGGGCCATCAGGATGCCTGGTGGGCACCGCTCTGCTGTGGGACCGGAAGACGGTTTTATTTATTGCACTTCACTCTTTTAAGTGAAGGCCTTTTAAGTGGCCTGCATTATTGTATGGAAGTCACAGGTCTGGATCCCTAGGGGGGGGCAGTGAACGAGGTTTCTGTTGGTGGTGTTTTCTTTTGGTCGGTGGTGGGGCTTGAACTTTAGGCTAGCGCCCTACCTCTTGAGCCACAGCGCCATTTCTGGTTTTCTGGTGGTTCGTTGGAGATAAGAATCTCAGGGGCTTTGCTGCCCCGGCTGGCTTTGAACGTCGATCCTCAGATCTCAGCCTCCTGAGTAGCTAGGGTTACAGGCTTAAACCGCCAGCACCAGGCGTGGTGGAGGATTTTAAGAAAGCAAGAGCATCTCTTGAGCCCACGAGTTCCAGGCCAGTCTAGGCAACATAATCATGATTCGACCATGTCCTGTATAAAGGAAGGTAAGGTGGGAAGAGTTTAAATCATAACATCTTATGTAGTATAAAACAAGTAGAGGGCTGGGATGTAGCAATTGCCTAGCAAGTGGGTCACCCTGGGTTTGATCCCCAGTACCAAAAATAAAGACACCCTCCCCCCCCAAAAAAAAAGTTAAAACAGATAGATAACAGCACTAACTGTGACAATGATGTAACAATGCAGTTGACACTAACATCCTGTAGCCTTTGTACAGTCAGGTAAGAAAAGCACTAGAATAACAGCCACCCAGCCTGGGCAGGAGGATCTGGAAGACTCAACTCCACCAAAAAGCTCAAAGTGGAGCTGTAGCTCAAGGGGTATAGCACCAGCTCAGGGACAGTTTCCAGGCCCTGAGTTCAAGCCCTAGGACCAACACACACACACACTACCTGCCTAGCATGTTATGACTGTACTGCATATAACTGAGCCACAGAGCCACTTCCTGTTTTCAGATGCTTGATTGTTGATAGTCTCTTGGACTTTCTTGCCCTGTCTAGATTTGAACCTCAATCCTCAGATCTCAGCCTCCTGAGGAGCTAGGATTACAGGCATGAGCCACCAGCTCCAGGCTTGACAAAATTTCTTAAGGACTGTTTACTCTTCTCCTGACATCCCATAACTTAAATATGATAATGGACATTTAACAACACGTAAGTATTGACATAAAATCAATGTTATGCTTCCTGATAAAGGAGTAGGAATTGTTTTTGTTTTTATTTTTGTCAGTCATGGGGTTTGAACTCAGGGCCTAGGTACTGTCCTTGAGCTCTTTGCTCAAGGCTAGGGCTCAACCACTTTGAGCCACAGCACCACTTCTGGTTTTCTAGTGGTTCATTGGAGATATGAGTCTCATAGACTTTCCTGCCCAGGCTGGCTTTGAGTCTTGGTCCTCAGATCTCAGCCTCCTGAGTTAACTAGGATTACCCTAGCACCCAAGCTAGATATCTGCTTTATATATGCATAATCATTTTCTTACAAAATAGGAAAGAAATACCCATAACTATTATAGTCTTAGTGTTTGTAACTGATCATGCTGTGACTCATGATTATAACTACCTTCTTCATCTACCTATTCTGTATTCTTTCTGTCTTCAGCCAGTCCTGCAAGTGGTCTTGATTCTTTACCTATTAGAGCTGGGTCTTAACAACAGGACCTGGCAGTACTAAGAGGCACCCTAAACAATCTCCTGTGCTTCAGACCTTCTCTTCCTTACTTGCACTGTGAAGCAGTAATCCAATTCTCCCTTTCTAGTCAGGATTAATCACTCCTTCCAACAATAACTCCCTTCTTAGCTTGTTGACTCAGGAGAACGAAGAGCCCAAAATGGCTAAAGGGAAGTCTTAACTTCCATTCCAATAAAATCATTGTATCAAAAAAAAACAAAAAAAAAAAAAACACTGTATCCTCTCCTAGAAGCACTATTTCCTCCGAAACTAAAACGTCCAGGCCCTTGATTTCTAGACCTATAAGAGAGAGAATACTATAGACTGGCTGCTGGTTCAGAGCCTCCTGGAGAGCCTTGCCCTGCCCCGCGAGGTATGGCACCTAGCTGGCACTGCAGTTACGTCATCAGAAGGCCATCCACCCTTCCTATTACGCCAGCTGCTTCAGGTGGTGGGAAACATGGCAAATCCAGTGAATTCCGTGAACATGGGCTCTTACTGCACTTCTTTGGCTGTGAGTGGGTTCACTAGCCACGCTATGTGGAAAACCAGGATGGTGGTAAGGCATTCTGTAAGTCAGCAAATGGCAGTTCCAGCAGGAGCATTATACGCAAGAAAGGCAAGTCTATACCAAGAATAAATGTCTATTCCCGTAAGGACAAAGTGTCCTCCCTTCCCATGGAAGTGGTCCAGTAGACTCAACCTGCCGCCAGGTCGCTGGCTGATCATTCCAGGACACGAAGCCATGTGGGAGGCTCCGGAGGGCAATGACGAACAGCTGGCCAAAGAAGCCTACTGCTGTCCACCAAACATGTCGTCCTAAAGTCCTCTGCTAAGATCACCTTTTGGTGACAGAAATGCCGTCACATCCGTTATCAATTTACAGAGATCTATCCACCTGCCACTTCTCCAAATTTCCAATCATGCTCCTTCAAAGACCCTAATCAGAAACTTTTGCCATTCTGGGCCGAATGAAAACTAGCAGCTTTTGGAGTTGCTCAGTCCCTTGACCACCTAGGTGAGGAATATACTGCCTCCAAAATCCAAAGAGTTGTGCCTCTGTCTTGGTTGTGGAAGGGGCTGTGTGCAACAACTGACCGTTCACCTTAGAAGGGATATCTCAGTATGCCCCACACACTGGACTCCTACAAATTTCATTTAGGTAGAAGGTCCTGGAGCTTTAGTTGGATTCATTCCCCATCCTCTTAGTACCAGATGCTTTACCAACACATCCAGAGTAGGTACTACCTCTCTTACTCAGTCCAGTGAGCAGAATGGAATCAGTGTAATGGCTCAGCATGAAAGCTGGTGGAAGAGGAGGGCAATCAAGTTTCCTGAGAATTAAATTGTGACACAGGTCTGCAGAGTTAATATACTCCTAACGTAGGACTGCGAAGATATCTCGCTGGCCTCACCAGCTGAAGGCAAGTTGCTTCTAATAGACCGTATAGGCACATAGGTAGAAAACGCCATTTGCCTGGTCAGTCATTGCCTACCAAGTAATAGGAGGAGGTGTGTCAATCTGCCCAAGCAAGGAAACCACTGCAAGGACAGCAGCTGCAGTCAGTCACCCCTTGATAACCCCCTTCCCATGCCTTAGGAAAACAGTTACCTATACCAACTACATATTCTGGGCATAAGGAAGTAACTACAGGATGAGTTCAGGAACCCACCAGAAACACTTGAGTGGGGGAGCCTAGGCTAAAACTCCATTGATCACTGTGTTCTGGTGGCTCACACCTGTCATCCTAGCTACTCAGGAGGCTGAGATCTGAGGATCACAGTTCAAAGCCAGCCCAGGGAAGGAAAGTCCGTGAGACTAATTTCCAATTAACCACCAGAAAACTACAAGTGGCACTGTGGCTCAAGTGGTACAGTGCTAGCCTTGAGCTGAAGAGCTCAGGGACAGTGCCCAGACCCAGAGCTCAAGCCCCATGACTGATACACACACACACACACACACACACACACACACCTCCACTGATCACCTAATGACTACAAGCCCCTCTCTGACTAGAGGACTGCCATAGCATTTTGGATCTACGAAAATCAAGGTCAGTGCATAGCCAGTGTCTTCAAGGTTCATTTACCTGGTAAGAGTCTGTGGGTTCCTTTGGGAACTAATATTGATAAATTGAGTCTGCTGCAGTTTTATTTTCCTTTCACCATTAGTGAGCACTGTCCCTGGCTTCCTTTTTGCTCAAGGCTAGCACTCTACCTCTTGAGCCACAGTGCCACTTCTGGCTTTTTTTTCTATATATGTGGTGCTAAGGAATCGAACCCAGCACTTCATGAATGCTAGACAAGCACTCTACTGTTAAGCCATATCCCCAGCCCCCCATGAGACACTTACCTCCAATAAACCACTTGAAAATTGGAAGTGGTACAGTGGCTCAAAGCAGTAGAGTGCTAGCCTTGAGTAAAAAAGTTCAGAGTCAGCACTCAGTCCCAGATTTCAAACCCCATGGCTGAAAAAACATAAATAAAATAGATTCTGAGTCCATCCTGGGCCACAGAGTAAGTTCCAAGCCATTCTTTGTCCTCTTCAGAATAAGGATCCCCTAGTATATTGCTGAGCATTTTGTAAATGATCAGATCAAATATATGCTGACTTGAACTTCTAGTTTTTTCCTCCACATATAATACTAGTATATGGAATATTCTGTATATATGTATGCATGTATGGAAATGTCACAATGTACAGTTACAATTCAATAATGCACAAAATCAGGCAGGTGCCTGTGGCTCACACCTGGAATCCTGGCTACTCAGGAGGCTGAGATCTGAGGACTGCGGTTCAAAGCCAGCCCAGGCAGGAAAGTCCGTGAGACTCTCATCTCCAATGAACCACCAGAAAAACCAGAAGTGGTGCTGTGGCTTAAGTGGTAGAGCCTTGAACTAGCCTTGAACTAAAGAGCTCAGGGACAGTGCCCAGGCCCAGAGTTCAAGCCCCATGACTGACAATAAATAAATAAAAATAATAATGTTGAACAAAAATAACCCCATCCTCCCTACCCCACTTTCCACTTTTCGTTTCTCGTCTGAGACCAGGACTTGAACTCAGTATCTGACGGTTGAATTCACTGGCTGGCGCTCTGCCACCTGAGCCATGCTTCCAGCTATCCCCCCCTTCACACAATTTCAACAGGTTTTGTTGTCCTGTTTTCGTGTGTGGGTGTGAAATGTGCCCTTGGACCCTGCTTGCCATCCTTAGGCTTCTCACCCGCCCTCCCCCGTCCTGCTGGCATCTCCTGCCCCAACACCGCCCATTTTTCCTGTCTGGTACTTGGGTGTTTGCCTTTCCCGCGCCCTCTAGCTGAGCGCTGGCCCCGCAGTTCCTCATGCCCGGCATTCCTCTGCACCCCACCCGCTACCCTTAAACTTCAGCTCCACAGTCACCTCTGTAGGGCACGCGCGTGGCCCTTCTGCCCTCATTCGCCTCACCGGTGGCCGGCTACCCGTGAGAGCGGTCACCCACGGGAGAGCGCGCTCCGTCCTGCTTGCTTTCCTCCTGCCTGCGCCCTGAGGTGGAGCCCCGCCTTTGGGCCACACCACTTGTCCTGGGATGGCTCAGCTTCCAGCCTCCTGAGGGGATCTCCAGCCCCTTGTTCGTTGTATGTATTGAGCTTTCTTGTCTAGTTCCTTGGGCCTACCTCATTCCACCCACCTTTCCCAAAAAGCAAACCACAAGATGGACAGCCATCTTGGCTTAGAGTCACATTTCAATTCAATAGGGCACAGCATGGACTTCTGAAGAGGCTTTAAGTACTGGCCACCTGGATATTTGTGTGTCTAGATGTTTCTTGAGAGAAGGAAATATTTAGGAATTTGGCATTAAACATTTTCTTTTTAGCATGTCTTTCACAAACTAATTTTCTTTTAATGCCAGTCCTTGGGCTTGGACTCAGGTGCTATCCCTGAGCTTTTTTTTTTTTTTTTTTTTTTTTGGTCAGCTGTAGGGCTCGAACTCAGAGCCTAGGTGCTGTCCCTGGCTTTTTTTGCTCAAGGCTGGCACTCTACCACTTTGAACCACAGCACCACTTCTGCCTTTTTCTATATATGTGATGCTGAGGAATCGGACCCAGTGCTTCATGCATGGGAGACAAGCACTCTACTAACGAGGCCATAGTCCCATCCCCTAAATTAGTTATTTTTTTATCTTGAAAAAATAATTAACTCTAAGGCTGGGGAAATGGCCTAGTGGTAGAGTGTTTGCCTCGCATACATGAAGCCCTGGGTTCGATTCCTCAGCATCACATATATAGAAAACAGCCAGAAGTGGCGCTGTGGCTCAAGTGGTAGAGTGCCAGCCTTGAGCAAAAAAAGCCAGGGACAGTGCTCAGGCCCTGAGTTCAAGCCCCACCGTCAATTTTTTTAAAGCAATTCAAATATAAAAGAAATACCACATGGGCTGGGGATATAGCCTAGTGGCAAGAGTGCCTGCCTCGGATACACGAGGCCCTAGGTTCGATTCCCCAGCACCACATATACAGAAAACGGCCAGAAGCGGCGCTGTGACTCAAGTGGCAGAGTGCTAGCCTTGAGCGGGAAGAAGCCAGGGACAGTGCTCAGGCCCTGAGTCCAAGGCCCAGGACTGGCCAAAAAAAAAAAAAAAAAAAAAAAGAAATACCACAATATCCATGAGAACAAAGTAATATAGAGGAATGAACTCCCAGGTGGCATCACACAGAGAAGTCATTTAGGATGACAGCAAAGTGGATGGCGCCCCCTGAGGCCGAGCCTGGAAGCACACTTAATACTACAAGGCAGTGCTGGTGGCTGGCTTCTATAATCCTAGCTACTCAGGAGGCTGAGATCTGAGGAATACAGTTCAATCAGTCCAGGAAGACAAATCCAAGAGACTCATCTCCAATTAACCATCAAAAAAGCCAGAAGTATGGCTCCAGTGATAGAGCAACAGCACAGCACAAGGCCTTAAGTTCAAGCTCTGGTACTAGCACATATGCACATGCAAACACACATACACACAGAATACAATGAAACTATGAAGAAGCAAGATAACTGAAACATCCCTTCTTGGATTAGAGGACTCAATCTTGTAATGGTGCTAATTCTTTCTTGATCACTATATAAATTATATGTAGACTAAATCTAAACCAACAGATTTTTTCCCCCAAACTTGTTAAAATTATTTTCAAGTTTATTTGGAAGGATATGTATTTAGGAATCACTATGGGAAGTTTTAATAAAGCTAGACGTGGTGACACATGCCTGTAGTCCCCGTTAGTAACTTAGGGGGGAGAATCACTTGATCTCACAAAGTCAAGACGTGTGTGACTCCCATCTCAAAAAGAAAGCAAAAATTTCTAAAACAGACTAATGGTGGGCATGGGGTCCTGCCTTCTAGACACTGCTAGGTAGTATAAAACCTTTAAGCAGGTAAATGAGGTGGCATACATGTAGCATTAGACCCCAGCAGATGTGGATATATGACAGGGGTGGCAGCCCTAATTTAACAAAAGGCATTGAAGCAACCAGCTAGTCCTGAATAATATCAGATTCTACATCCTCCTTTTTCCAAAATAAACTCCAGATGGATGAAAGGTTTAAATATAACAATTAGCCATAGGAGTCCAAAAACAAACTGCCTGAGTAGATGTATTTGTAATTGAAATAGAGAAGGCTTTTCTAAACATAGCACAAAACTCAGAAGCCATAGTATTTTTGTTTCATATCTTGTATGGCACAAATCACCACTTAAAAAGATAGACAAGGCTGGGCGATGGCGGCTCCTGCCTGTCATCCTAGCTACTCGGGAGGCTGAGAGCTGAGGATCTGGATGCCAGCCTGGGCAGAAAAGGCCCTGACACTCTTATCTCCAATGGCTCAAGTGCTCAAGTGGTAGAGTGCTAGCATTGAGGTAAGGGACAGGATCCAGTTCAAGCCCCACAACTGACCAAAAAAAAAAGAACAGGTTATGACCCTTTTTTTTTTTACTATCATACTGAATAAATATCAATTATCAATATAATAGTAGGCGTATTGACACATATTTTAGTGTGGACAAAAATTTTTGATCTTGCAGGTGCTAGTGGCTCATGCCTATAATCCTAGCTACCCAGGAAACTAAAATCTGAGGATTATGGTTCAAAGTCAGCCCGGGCAGGAAAGTCTGTGAGACTCTTATCTCCTATTAATCACAGAAAAAAATCAGAAGTGGCGCTGTGGCTCAAGTGGTAGAGCGCTGGCCTTGAGCTGAAGAGCTCTGTCACAGCGCCTAGGCCCAGAGTTCAAGCCCCACAACTGAAAAAATTATTTTAATTATCTGGGTGCCAGTGGGTCATGCCTATTATCCTAGCTACTCAGAAGGCTAAGATCTAAAGATCAAAGTTTGAAACCAACTTGGGAAAGAAAGTCCATGAGACTCTTATCTCCAATTAATCACCAAAAAGCCAGAAATGGAGATGTGGTTCAAGTGGTAGAGTACCAGTCTTTAATTAAAAAGCTAAGGGAAACTCGGAGGCCCTGAGTTCAAGCCTCATTACACACACACACACACACACACACACACACACACACACACACAGCTTTAAAATGCTACAGAAAGACTAAGTACAAACGTACATGGAAAAGCACACCATGTTCTTGAGAAAATGACTCAACATCATAAAGGGTATTTTTAGTTCTTAGTGAATTAATATATAAATGTAATGGGCCAAGGCTGTAGCTTAGTGTCAGAACACTTGTCTAGCGTGTGCAATGGGCCCTTTGTCCACAAAAAAAAAAAAAGAATTGATCCATCAAATTCTAAACTGAACTAGGCAAGAAGGTTTCAATATTCAAGAAGGAAAAAAAAAATGAGAAGGCCAAATGAGGAAATTTCTAAAAAAGACTAGGAAGAAGGTGAATCAGCTATATCAAATATTAAAAGATGTGAAAAAGTTATAGCAGAGTGTGGTATAGGCACATAAATAGATCAGAACAGAACCAAGAAAAATAAGTAATGAGGAAAGACATTTTGAATCTCAGAATATGAAGGAGTTTTTCTGAGTATGACACAAGATTTAAAAACCAAAGAAAGTTGACCCCATTACAAAAACACTTTGTGTCACCGGGCGCTGGTGATTTATACCTGTAATCCTACCTATTCAAGAGGCTGAAATCTGAGGATCATGGGTCAAAGCCAGCCCGGGTAGGAAGAGTCCCTGAGACTCTTAGCTCCAATTAATCACAGAAAAAGTCAGAAGCGGGGGGCTGGGGATATGACCTAGTGGTAGAGTGCTTGCCTCGTACACACGAGGCCCTGGGTTCGATTCCCCAGCACCACATATACAGAAATCAGCCAGAAGTGGCGCTGTGGCTCAAGTGGTAGAGTGCTAGCCTTGAGCAAAAAGAAGCCAGGGACAGTGCGCAGGCCCTGAGTTCAAGGCCCAGGACTGGCAAAAAAAAAAAAAAAGAAAGAAATTTTAAAAATAAAGTTTTTCTTGGGCTGCGGGTGAACCTCATAGTGGGGCGTCTACACGAGGCCGTGGGCTGTGGTGAACCTCATAGTGGGGTGAGCTTCCACGAGGCCGTGGGTTTTATCCCCAGCGGACATACGCAACACAATACACTATTTTTTTTTAATGTTTGTTTTGGCAGTACTTAGGATTGAACTCAGCTACACAAGTGCTCTACAACTTTAGCTATGATTGCAACCCCAAAACAGTTTTGAACTGGGCATGGTAGTGCCCATCTGTAGCCCCAGTTACTTGGAGGAGGTTGAGTCTGGAGAAAAGCTTGAGCCCAGGAGTTTGAGGCCAGCCTCAATAGCATAGGATCACTTTGTCTCAAAAATAAATAAATGTCTTCCTGTCATATAAACAACTATAACAAAAATGACGAGATGGAAAAAGAATAAAACATTTTAGAATCAATAGAAGACTAGCAGTCTAATGGACAATGGATTTAAGCAAACAGAAAAAAATAGAAACACAACTGTCTCTAACCATGAAAAACTGCTGTTTCAAACTTTACAAAAATACAAATTAAGCCACAGAGAAACGAAAGGAGTGCTTAGGAGAAGAGGAGGAAAAGAGAAATGGGAAAGGATCGAGTGAATCAACTTGAAATACATTGGGAGCATATATGAAAGCATCCTAAAGAACCTCGGGGAAAACTGGACCAACTGGGGATTGCCAGCTGGGTAGAGAAACGGGCGGGGAGGGGGCATGAGTACTAGCAGGAAGGGGGTGGGCGGACAAGGATGAAATAGGGTGAATACAATCAAAATAGACTGTTTGCAAGTGTGTTTTGTTTTTTGTTTTTTGCCAGTCCTGGGCCTTGGACTCAGGGCCTGAGCAAGCACTGTCCCTGGCTTCTTTTTGCTCAAGGCCAGCACTCTGCCACTTGAGCCACAGCACCACTTCTGGCCATTTTCTGTATATGTGGTGCTGAGGAATCGAACCCAGGGCTTCATGTATGCAAGGCAAACACTCAACCACTAGGCCATATTCCCAGCCCCTGTTTGCAAGTATGAAAAAGAGAACAATGAAACCTGTTAAATGGTTTTGGGAAGGGGAGGAGAAGGAAGGGAGAGATTGATTAAATACACTGCCGATGTATAGAAACGTAACAATGAAATCACTAATGTAAACAAATAAAAACCATAAAGTATTGTCATGGTGAGAAAATGTGATAATTCTATTTACAGGGTACAATGAGTGGCTTGGGCTCACTAGAGAACAACCTAGCAACCATTCATGTCAAGCCCAGCTCCCCACTCTCCTGTACATCTTTACAAATCTAGGTTCCTGGGCTGGGGATATAGCCTAGTGGCAAGAGTGCCTGCCTCATATACACGAGGCCCTAGGTTCGATTCCCCAGCACCACATATACAGAAAACGGCCAGAAGCGGCGCTGTGGCTCAAGTGGCAGAGTGCTAGCCTTGAGCGGGAAGAAGCCAGGGACAGTTCTCAGGCCCTGAGTCCAAGGCCCAGGACTGGCCAAAAAAAATATACAAATCTAGGTTCCTAATTTCCTTCTCCATCCTGGAAAAATCTGAAGGCTCAAGTGGTAGAGCTCTTTTGTTTTTTAATTTTAACATTTATGTGGTGCTGAGGAATCGAACCCAGGGCTTCATGCATGCTAGGCGAGCACTCTACCGCTACACATTCCCAGCCCCCCATCCACACTCTTGTACCCTTTTCCTCCCACTAGTAGCGCAAACAAAACATGTTTTACATTCCTGAAGAAGAAAAAATGAAACATATGTACATACATATGGACATTTGTACACACGCAGACATATAGACATAAGTATGTATATCTTTTAGGTCTAGCTTCCACATATGAGAAAAACATTTGCCATTGGCTTTTCCAAGTCCTGGGTCTTGAACTCAGGGCCTGGGTGCTGTTCCTTAGCTCTTTTGCTCAAGGTTAGAACTCTACCACTTGGGGATGGGAATGTGGCTTAGTGGTAGAGTGCTCACCTAGCATGCATGAAGCCCTGGGTTCGATTCCTCAGCACCACATAAATATGTTAAAATTTAAAAACAAAAGAGCTCTACCACTTGAGCCACAGTTCCATTTCTGGCTTTTTCTGTGATTGATTGGAGATATGAGTCTCAAAAACTTTTCCTGCCCGGGCTGGCTTTGACCATGATCCTCAGATCTCAGCCTCCCAAGTAGCTGAGATTGCAGGCGTGAGCCACCAGCATCTGGCTGCTATTTGGCTTTTGAGTTTGGCTTGTCTCTCTCACTGTGATGTTCTCCAGTTCCATCTGTCTTCCTGGGAATGGCATGACATCAGTGTTTCTCATGACGGTCTAATTCTCCATGGTACATGGACTCTTGTTACTTGTTCACTTCAGCGGCTTTTACCATGTGCCTCTAATGAACAGAGATGCAATAAACGTGTATTCACGTATCGTTCTTGTATATTGTTGTGTGTGTGTTGTCTGTATGTGTATGTATATTGTGCTGGTACTGGAGCTTGAACTCAGGGCTTCATGTTCTTTGTTCTTCTCAAAGCTGGCCATCTGCTACTTGAGGCACACATCAGGTGTTTTGTTTTGTTTTGTTTTACTGGTTGTTTGGAGATGTAGAGTCTCAGATTTTTCTGCCCCAGCTGGCTTTGAATCACCATCTTCAGATCGTATCCTGAGTAACTAGGATTACAAGCATGAGCCACCAGTGCTAGGCTTTGTTGATTTGCACTCTTTGGATATATGCCCTTCGCGGTATCATATATTTTGAGTTTGAGGAAGCTCTGTACTGATTTCCACCAGTTTATATTCCCACCAGCCTTTCCTCCTCCTATGCTCCCGTAAGGGCCCCTAGGCTATTACTCCTCAAGCAGAAACTCTTTAAGAATCTTTTCTGGACAATCTAACAACTAATTGCTCATTATAAAGTGAAAAAAATCAGTGAAGCCAAAAAGAAATAAAATTCAGGTCACCATAGCTCCACTAGAATCAAGAGAAGAATAGCTACTGTCTCTACTTCTGCTAACATTGTTCTAAAGCTATTAACCAGCGCTGGTGGCTCACACCTATGATACCAGCTAACCCTGAGATCTGAGGGTCACAGTTCAAAGCAAACCTGGGCAGTGTAGAGACTCTTTATTAATTAACCAGCAAAAGGCCAGAAATGGAGGTGTGGCTCAAGTGGTAGAGCACCAGCCTTCAAGGGAGGTGGAGCTAGTGAGTGGAGCTAATGAGTTTAAACCCCAGTGCTGAAACAAACAACCAAAAGCCAAGCAAGCCCGGCTTTGGAGGCTCACCCCTGTCATCCTAGCTGCTCAGAAGGCTGAGATCTGAGGACGTGGTTCAAAGCCAGCCTGGGCAGGAAAGTCCATGACATCTCCAAAGCCAGCAAAAACTTGAAATAGAGGGGGTCTGGGGATATGGCCTAAGTGGCGAGAAAGCTTGCCTTGTATACATGAGGCCCTGGGTTCAATTCCCCAGCACCACATATACAGAAAACGGCCAGAGGTGGCGCTGTGACTCAAGTGGCAGAGTGCTAGCCTTGAGCACAAAGAAGCCAGGGACAGTGCTCAGGCCCTGAGTCCAAGGCCCAGGACTGGCCAAAAAAAACTTGAAATAGAGGTGTAGCTCAAGGGGTAGAGCGCTGGCCTTGAGCACAAAGAGGCTCAGGGACAGCGCCCAGGCCCTGACTGGGAAAGAAAGTTCCAGGGAGGGTGTGAGGTGAGCAGGCCGGCTCTTCCGGGCACGCTGGTGCAGAACAGCGGCCGGATTGCTGCGGCTTCTCCCCGCTTCTCCTGACGCCTCAGCAGCGCCAATGGCTTTCCTCTGCTCTTTCAACTCCTGGCAGGAGACAACACAATAGCGTTTCTCAGGATTTTTCCAGAGCTATCTGATTTTGTGGTCCTTCATCTCTTGTGTGCGTGCGTGTGTGTGCGTGTGTGCGTGTGTGCGTGTGTGTGCGTGTGCGTGCGTGTGTGTGCGTGCGCGCGTGCTGGCACTGGGACTGAACTCAGGACCTGGGTACTGTCCCTTGCTTTGCACTCACGACTTCACACTCTGCCACTTGAGTGACAACTCCACTTCCAAAGTTCTGGTGGCTAATCGGAGATAAGGGTCTCAGATTTTCCTGCCCTGCCGGGCTTCTAAACTCGGTCGTCACATCTCTGCCTCCTGAGTAGTTAGGAGCACAGGCGTGAGCCGCTGGAGCCCACCCTCGCTTCTTCCTCATCGATACGGAGTCGTCGTGGAGCCAGCATTTCTTCTTAGAAAGCTGACAGAGCAAAGGCTTGAGATCGAATGGCGGTGGCTCTGTGCTGCTCACTGAAAGTCAACAATGGTAAAATATTCGGAGCAAAATGGATTTGGGTCTGGGGAATGGCTTGGGAGAGCCTTTGTCTAGCAGGCTTGAGGCCTGGAGGTTGAGCCTAGCACAAAAAGAAAAGAAAGGAGGAGGGAAGGGGAGAGGGAAGAAAACTGAAAACCTTCCAGGCGGAAGAGCATGCTTTCTAGAGGTCAGGATCATTGATCGAGAGGGTTATTTCTGAACAACATTGGAGAAGCCAGTCTCCCCGATGCACCAACGCACCGGGGCAAAGGACAATGAGACGGCACCGCGCCCATCTGCGTGACACTGGCCCCTTCTGTGCCTGTGCCACTGCAACCACTTTCGCAGTGTCTCCTCATGGCGAAGAAGCCACCCAGCACCAAACCTCAGAATGAATGGTCTCCCCCCTCCCTGGCCTTTTTTTGGTGCTAGTACTGGGGCTTGCATTCAGGGCCCGGATGTTGTTCCTTAGCTTTTTCAGTCAAGGCTGATGCTCTACCGCTTCCAGCCTTTGGGTGGTTCCTGCCCCGGCTGGCTTTGAACTTCCCCCTCGGCCTTTTGAGAGGCTAGGATGACCGGCCTGTGGCCCTGGCGCCGGACAGTGACCTCTCACGGGTCTTGCGCATGCTGAAGAACGGGCTCGGCGAGCTGCTCCTCCCACACCTCCGGACTTCTCAATCCTCATGCCCTTGCACGCCAGCCAGGCCCCGGGGAGGCCCGGCTGTGCCTTTCAAGTCCGCTCAGCTGTCGTTGCCGTCATTTCCAGGCCTCACCAGGCCCCCATCACGCTCTGAGCCTATTTTTATCATGGCACTTATGTCAAGGCATACCTATTCCTGGCTCTGCCCTCTCAGCCCCGAGGGCCTGAACCGGGAGCTCAGGAGCCGGGGCTGGTGGATCTCCCAATCCCCGGGCCTACCAAAGACTCTGGCACACTAAAAACTAGGTCAGCATCTGTGGACTGGAAGTTGAATGAAACGTCTTTCAAGGGACATCAGGCACTAACGTTGCCTGTTCTATGTTCTTGCAAATTCATTGTAAGTGATTTTGGAATGTTTAAAATGCTTTCGTAGTATGCAGGGGGAAAAAAACAAACCTGACCTTTTTATAATGAAAACACGCATTCTTATTTATGGAGTTGGTAGATCATACCTGTAATCTGAGTACTCAGGAGTTAATTGAGGCACAGGCTGGCCCTGGGTGAGAGACAGAGTAAAGCAAGAGGAATTGGGGGTTTGGTTCAGAGAGCTTGCCTAGCAAGTATGAGGACCTGAGTTCAAACTCCAGTGCCATAAAAACAACTACTTTAGGCTAGAAGAGCAGCTTAGCTGAGAGCCTGCCTGGCATAGGTGAACCCTGTGTCCTAACCTGGCACTACACCAAAAAATTAAAATTAATACTTATTTTTGGTGGTGTTGCCAGGTTGGGAAACAGGGCCTCACCCTTGTTAGTTTTTCTACCAGCAGCCATGTCCCTAGCTTGTTTCATTTACTTACTTATTTTGTGCTGCTTCTGGGCTTGAACTCAAGGCCCGAGCACTGTCCCTGACCTTTTTTTTTTTTTCTGCCAGTCCTGGGCCTTGGAGTCAGAGCCTGAGCACTGTCCCTGGCTTCTTTTTGCTCAAGGCTAGCACTCTGCCACCTGAGCCACAGCGCCCCTTCTGGCCGTTTTCCATATATGTGGTGCTGAGGAATCGAACCCAAAGCTTCGTGTATACAAGGCGAGCACTCTACCACTAGGCCACATCCCCAGCCCCCCAGACAGCCTCATTCTACACAGTGAAATCCTGGAATCCTCACCACAAACTTCCTGAGGTGAGAAATTAGAGGTCTGCACTGGAGTCCGCGTCACACTCCCGCTCCCCTTAAATTACAGGAATCCCAAGTTGTTTTGGGCCGGAGGGCAGAGTCACCGGTCGCCAGGTGGCGCTAGAGGTTCGCTGCTCCCTTTGGGCTGAAAGGTGGATTTTGGACAGGTGCGTCCACTCATTCATTCTGCACACGTGGCTGCCTGCCACGTGCTGGGTTTGGGGATGGGTCAGTAATCCAGTGAGAAAGACACATTCCAGTGGGTTCCTGCAGGTGCAAGGCCGTGGAGGCACCCAAAGTGACTCTGGCCAGAGGAGACGGCCTCAGAGCTGAGACCCACGGACGGACACATGTGCGTGGAGAATGTGCTTCCAACACCCTGAGGCACAGCCCGAGGTGGGGAGAGCGAGCAGGCCGGGGCTGTGCAGTGATCTGAGCACCTCGTGGCCATGCGCACTGTGCAGGACCAGGCTACAGGTGTCTGAGGGCCCGGAGTCCACCCAGACTGGGCGGATCTAGGTCAGTGCCCCAGGAGGAAGCCAGAGAGGTAGAATGACTTAGCTAATGGCGTCCCCGGGGTTTTCTGTAGCGGGAAATGGAACCCAGAAAGGAACAGACCAATCCTGCAAGAGCCAGATGCATGTCCAGGGACGTGCAGGCCCTGAAGGCCTGGGCCAGGAGGTGGGGAAAGCGCAGATCAGAGCCTTGACAGCTGGGGGGGGGGGGTGGGCAGGCGAGGCCCGGGTGTGGAGGTGGGCTCTAGGGAGGAGGATGGAGCCCCTGAGCCCCCCCCCCCCCCGGGGTTGCTACAAGCCCCTGGGCCTGGCTGGGGTTTGCGGAGCTCTCACGTACACTTTGCCACCCTGGGGCAGGGAGAAGCCGAGGGACGCCCACCAGAGGAGGCCAGAGACTTTGGGGTCAGGAGGTTGGGGCGTGGGGAGTCCTAATATCTCTTGCGTCATCACCCTGGAGCCAGGCACCCCCAGGACTGGACCCCACCCACTCAAAGGCCCGACTCCAGTTCCCCCGGCTCCCTCCCGCCTCCTCGCCAGGCTCTCCAGCTCCCCTGACGTGGCTGGGGCTGCCATTGTCGAGGTGCAAGTGATTCTCACACAAGCCCCTCCATTCTCCCCCCGCCCCCCCCCGCCCCCACCCCCGCCCGGCGGTCCCAGGACCACGTGCTGGATGCGCCGCAGCCTGTCCTGCCCAACACCAGTGGTGAGTGTCGCCCGTCGCCACCGGCCTGGGCCTCAAGCTCCTGGTGATCATGGCCACCCAGGCCTCCTTAGCGCCTTCCTTTGGCCTGCTCGCCCACCATCTGTGGTCCCCCCGACGCTGCCCTTTCTCCAGCACCCACTGGCCACAAGGTCCCCAGGCTGCTTGGGGGGCCCGTGAAGCCCCTCACGTCTCTGCGCATTGCGGGGTCACATGGGATTTGGCTCCTGCCCGTCTCTCGCTCCCGCTCGGCCTCCAGCTGGCCACCTCCCGCCCCCACTGTTTGCTGTGCCAGTCCTGGGGCTTGAACTCGGATCCTAGTGCTCTCACTTAGCTTGCCTATACACATCCTCGGCTGGTGCCCTACCACCTGAGCCACCGCTCCACTTCTGGCTTTTTAGCGGTTAATTGAAGCTACGAGTCTTATGGCCGGCTGCTGGCTCACGCCTGTCATCCCGGCTACTCAAGAGGCTGAGATCTGAGGATCCTGGTTCAAAGCCAGCCCAGGCAGTAAAGTCTGAGACTCTTATCTCCAATGAACCACCAAAAAACCGGAAATGGCACTGTGGCTCAAAGTGGCAGAGTGCTAGCCTTGAGCAAGATTGCTCAGGGACAGTGCTCAGGCCCTGAGTTCAAGCCCCACCGCTGACAAGAAAAAAAAAAGTCTTACACATTTGTATGCAGGCTGGCTTCAAACTGGAATGCTCAGATCTCAGCCTCCTATAGAGCTGGGGTTACAGGCGGGAGCCGCCGGCACCCAGCCCTCCACCTCCATTTTTGAAGAAAGTTTCATCTATTTTCTTTTTTCTCCTCTCCTCCCTCTCTCTGTCCCATCCTCAGCTCCCAGTATTCCTTACAGATTTCCCCAAGGTCCCAGGCCTTTCCCAAAGCCATTCCTCCCACACAGCCCTCCCTCCCTTCCCCTCCCAGCACCAATCACTCAATCAGCTTGCGAAGCCCTGCATTTGTGGGGTGGGGTGTAGGCCCCAGCGATCTGCATCTCGTGGGCGAGGCTGGGCCATGGGACACTTGGCGTACTGGAGGCCAGCAGCCCAAGCCTGGTTGAGGACCTCTGACCTTGTCCCGGCATGACAGGAAGGAAGTCAGCCAGAGTTCCGGAAGGAGGGAAGGACAAAGCTGTGGGGTTGATCCCATTTAGCTTGTTCAGAGCTGGGGTTGGCCCCTGGGACCCCTGCCTATGCAAATGCTCGACCACTGGCGCTTCCAGCCTCAGCCCCAGTCTGTCTTTTGTCTTGGTTTTCTTATTTTTGAGACCATCTCATTATGTGGCACAAACAGGTCTGGAATGTGTTATCCTTTCTGCCTGGGCTCTTGAGTCAAGAGCTCTCTCTGTTCTTAGGGGTTGTTCACCCTCCGTCCAGATTGGAAACAGCGCCGAGGGGCCTGGGGTGCTGGGGTGGGCTGTGAAGGACTTGCAGATGAGCCGATGGTTCCATGGCTGGGGGAAGCGGACAGCAGGGGAGGAGGGAATGGAGCCGGGCGCTGGTGGCTCATCTGAGGATTGCACTTGGAAGCCAGCCCTGGCAGGAAAGTCCTTGAGACTCTTGTTTTGTGGGTGGTGGGGCTTGAACTCAGGGCCTAGGGTCTCTGACCCACAGTTCCAATTCTTGTTTTCTGGTGGTTACGTGGAGATGAGAGTCTCATGGCCTTTCTTCCCTGCCAGGGCTGGCTTCCAGCTGTGATCATCGGAGCTCAGCCTACCGAGTAGCTAGGATTACAGGCTTGAGCCGCCAGGGCCTGAGACTCTACCCCCCCCCCCCAAAAAAAAAGATGGAAGTGGAGCTGTGGCTCAAGTGGAAGAGCACTGGCCTTGAGCACAAGAAAAGCCAAGGGACGGGGCCCGGCCCGAGCTCAAGCCCAGGACCGGCGAAAAAGGGAGAGGGAGGAAGCAACTTTACAGGGGCACCTCACGTTCACCTTGTGGGGGTGCGGGGCGGTTCCTCCTCATGGTGGGGTAACGGGGTGCGGGGCCGTCCCTCCTCATGGTGGGGGTAACGGGGTGCGGGGCGGTTCCTCCTCATGGTGGGGGTAATGGGGTGCGGGGCGGTTCCTCCTCATGGTGGGGGGTAACGGGGTGCGGGGCGGTTCCTCCTCATGGTGGGGGTAACGGGGTGCGGGGCCGTCCCTCCTCATGGTGGGGGTAACGGGGTGCGGGGCCGTCCCTCCTCATGGTGGGGGTAACGGGGTGCGGGGCCGTCCCTCCTCATGGTGGGGGTAATGGGGTGCGGGGCGGTTCCTCCTCATGGTGGGGGTAACGGGGTGCGGGGCGGTTCCTCCTCATGGTGGGGGTAACGGGGTGCGGGGCCGTCCCTCCTCATGGTGGGGGTAACGGGGTGCGGGGCGGTTCCTCCTCATGGTGGGGGTAACGGGGTGCGGGGCGGTTCCTCCTCATGGTGGGGGTAACGGGGTGAGCGCGGGTTTGATGCCCGCACCACCGCCTGGGGGGGGGAGCCCCGCCTCGGGGTCCCCGGCGGCTTGCACTGCAGGCCCGCGTGCCAGCCCGGAGCCCCGGCGCCCCCCGCGGACCCCACGGCCCCGGGTGCCCCGCCCCGGCCCCCCGGCCCCCTCCGGGGTCCATATACCCAGGGCCGCCAGCCGGGCCCCGCCGCCGCCCACCCCCGCGGCGCCCCGAGAGCGCTCGGGTCGCAGCCTCCGCCCGCGCCCCACGCGCGGACGCAGGGCCCACGAGCGGAGCGTGCGCGTGCTGCGGCGCCGGCGCGAGGGGGCGCGCGCGCGCTCGGCCGCGGGACGGGGCGGGGCCTCGGGCAACGCGAGACTCGGCGAGAGTTCCGGCCGGCGCCGGCGCGTGGAGGCCGCGGGCCCGCGGGGGGAGGGGCGGCGGCGCCCAGGGCGCAGGCGCGAGCGCGCGGCCGCGGCGGCGGTTGGGGGGCGGGGACGCTTCCGGAAGGTTCGGGAGGCTTCTGGAAAGGGCGCCGCGCGCTGGGCGGGCCCGCGTCTATATAAGGCGGCGGCGGGGGCGGCGCGCCAGTTGCTTCTGCGTTGCCGGAGTTGCTACGCGCCGAGCCGTGCGGCCGCTCAGCCAAGGTGAGGGGGGGCTCCGCGGGGCCGGGGTGCGGGCCGGGGGCCGGGGGGCGGGCGGTGGGGGGGGGGGCGGCCCAGGCCCCCGAGGCCGAGCGTCCCCCGGCCGCCCTTGCCTCGGGAGCGGGCCGCGGAGCCCGGGCGGAGCGGGCCGGGCCGGGCGCCGGCGGCCCGGTGGGCGCCGCCATGGCGGCGGGGGCGGCCGTTGGGGCCGGGGCCGGGGGCCGGGGCCCGGGTGGGTCGGGTCCGAGCGGCCCCGGCGCGCACGCGCCCGCCCGCCCGCCGGCGGCCGCCCCGGGAAATGAGGTCATCCTTTGTGAGCCGGCCGGGCCGGGCCGGGCCTCCCTTCCCCGCGAGGGCGGCCCGCGGGTGGGCGCGCGGGGCCTGAGGCGGCTCGCTCCCCCCCATCCCCCGCAGATGCCGGAGGAGACCCAGACCCAGGACCAGCCCATGGAGGAGGAGGAGGTGGAGACCTTCGCCTTCCAGGCGGAGATCGCCCAGTTGATGTCGCTGATCATCAACACCTTCTACTCGAACAAAGAGATCTTCCTGAGGGAGCTCATCTCCAACTCGTCCGACGTGAGTCTCCCTCCCCCCCACCCCCCCGCACGGGCGGGTGCGGGACCCGCGGGCGCCCCCCCCGGGCGGGGCCTCACGTGCTCCCCACCCCCTCCCCCTCTCTTCCAATAACAGGCCCTGGACAAAATCCGCTATGAAAGCTTGACAGACCCGAGCAAATTAGACTCTGGGAAGGAGCTGCACATTAATCTCATACCCAACAAGCAAGATCGCACCCTCACCATCGTGGACACCGGCATCGGCATGACTAAGGCCGATTTGATCAATAACCTGGGCACCATCGCCAAGTCGGGCACCAAAGCCTTCATGGAGGCTTTGCAGGCCGGTGCAGATATCTCTATGATTGGCCAGTTTGGCGTTGGTTTCTATTCTGCCTATCTGGTCGCTGAGAAGGTGACTGTCATCACCAAGCACAACGATGACGAGCAGTACGCCTGGGAGTCCTCGGCCGGCGGCTCCTTCACTGTGAGGACCGACACAGGTAGGCACACCGGGGGGAGGGGAGGCGGGAGCTGCATGTGCCGGGCCCCTGTGGAAACGGCTCTTTCAAAAAGCACCTCCAGCCTGGCTCTGGTGGCTGGATCCTGTAATTTTACCTCCAGAAGGGGGAGGTCTGAGGATTGTGGTTCAAAGCCAGTCCTGGGAGGAAAGCCCATGAGACTCCCATCTCCAGCTAACCACTAAAAAGTAAGAAGTGGAGCTGTGGCTCAAGTAGTAAAAGAGGCTCAGGGTCTGCTCCCAGGCCCTCAACTCTATAAGTCTCAGAACTGGCACAGAAAATTGTCTAGCAGTAGTTTTTTTTACTCGTTTGTTCAAAAGAACATGCACAATCAAACTCAGTGGAGCGCCAGTGGCTTCCCCTGGAATCCTACTTAAGAGGATGAGATCTGAAAGGTGGTGGCTTAAAGCTAGCCGAGGCAGAAAAGTCCTAATACTCGTATTATTCTCCAGTTAAGAACCCCTCCAAAAGCCAGTAGAGGAGCTGTGGTTGAAGTGGTAAAGGACTGTCATTTAAAAATGCTCAGGGTCGGGGCTGGGGATATAGCCTAGTGGCAAGAGTGCCTGCCTCGGTATACCCGAGGCCCTAGGTTCGATTCCCCAGCACCACATATACAGAAAACGGCCAGAAGCGGCGCTGTGGCTCAAGTGGCAGAGTGCTAGCCTTGAGCGGGAAGAAGCCAGGGACAGTGCTCAGGCCCTGAGTCCAAGGCCCACGACTGGCCAAAAAAAAAAAAAATGCTCAGGGTCAGTGCCCAGGCCACGTGTTCAAGTCCTAGGACTGGCACAAAGGGTTGAGTGCTGGGAACCACATGGTACCATTTTGCTAACGCCATTCTTGAGGCTGAGTCCCACGAACCTTGAGTAATCCTCTTGTCTGGTCTCCCACTGGTAGGATTAGAGTCATAGGCCACATCCACCTTGATGATGCCTTTATTTGGTCATTAACATCTAAATGAGCTCCATTTCCCTTCTGCAGGGGAACCCATGGGCCGAGGAACAAAGGTTATCCTGCATCTAAAGGAAGACCAGACAGAATACTTGGAGGAAAGGAGGATCAAGGAAATTGTGAAGAAACATTCTCAGTTTATTGGCTATCCCATTACCCTTTTTGTAAGTATTCATGTAACTGTAGGATGAATTTCTGTCTGAAAGGTGGCTAAGATAAATACAGGGACCCAAACTAAAGATGCTAAGATTAGTTTACTATGAAGCCTTTTGGGAGTCTGAGCAATAGTGGTCTATCTACTATGAAGCAATAGTCTAAGCACTAAGACTGCTTGGAAGGTAAATGCCAATGAGAAAGACTCGCTAAGGCTGCTTAATGCCACTCTGGCTAATTATCGTGGTTGGTTATAATCAAACCGTTTTTTCAAATCATCCTTCACATACATAGTGCAAAGGTAAAATGACTTGTGATCTTTTGAAGGTGGAGAAAGAACGGGATAAAGAAGTCAGTGATGATGAGGCTGAAGAAAAGGAAGATAAAGAGGAGGAAAAGGAAAAAGAAGAAAAGGAGTCAGATGACAAGCCTGAAATAGAAGATGTTGGTTCTGATGAAGAGGAAGAAGAAAGAAGGAAGGTGACAAGAAAAAGAAGAAGAAGATCAAGGAAAAGTACATTGATCAGGAAGAACTCAATAAGACAAAGCCAATCTGGACCAGGAATCCTGATGATATCACTAACGAGGAGTACGGGGAGTTCTACAAGAGCTTGACCAACGATTGGGAGGACCACCTGGCAGTGAAAGTAAGTGACCCACAAGTGCTCTGGCGCAGCCCGCGCCCTTCTGCATGGCGCAGCTGTACCTATAACTGCTCATGGCCTGGGTCTTGATAGTGAATGTCGTGTGTTTTGTTACAGCATTTTTCCGTTGAAGGACAGTTGGAATTCAGAGCTCTTCTTTTTGTCCCAAGACGTGCTCCTTTTGATCTATTTGAAAACAGGAAGAAAAAGAACAACATTAAGCTGTACGTCCGCAGGGTCTTCATCATGGATAACTGCGAGGAGCTGATCCCCGAGTATCTGAGTACGTAGGAAGAGTGTCCCGTGCCTGCTTCAGAGCCCGTCGCCTCAGATTCTGTTGGTTTTGCTTTGGGGGATTTATAGGTTCTGTCCTTGGAGTGACGGTGCCTTGTCTTTTCAGATTTCATCCGAGGGGTGGTGGACTCTGAGGATCTTCCTCTGAACATTTCCCGCGAAATGCTGCAGCAGAGCAAAATTTTGAAAGTTATCAGAAAGAATTTGGTCAAGAAATGCTTAGAACTGTTCACTGAACTGGCGGAAGATAAAGAGAACTACAAGAAGTTTTATGAACAATTCTCTAAAAATATAAAGGTAAGTAGATACGTGAACACATTTGTTGACAGCTTTCAAGCTGACCTCATTTCTTTCAGTGGTTTCTTGAATGTAGAAAAGTGAAGGTGGAATGGTTTCTCTTAGCTTGGAATCCATGAGGACTCTCAAAACCGGAAGAAGCTTTCAGAGCTCTTGCGCTACTACACATCTGCTTCCGGGGACGAGATGGTTTCTCTCAAGGACTACTGCACCCGGATGAAGGAAAACCAGAAGCACATCTACTACATCACAGGTACCCTTGGGACTCGGGCTGGTTCTCGTGGCTTTAAAGAGTCTGAACGAACTAGGTGGTGGCTGAGCTCTCGCAATGCATTCAGGTGAGACCAAGGATCAGGTGGCAAACTCGGCGTTCGTGGAGCGGCTCCGGAAGCACGGCCTGGAAGTAATCTACATGATCGAGCCCATCGACGAGTACTGTGTCCAGCAGCTGAAGGAGTTTGAGGGGAAGACCTTAGTGTCTGTCACCAAGGAGGGCCTGGAACTTCCAGAAGATGAGGAGGAGAAAAAGAAACAGGAAGAGAAAAAGACCAAGTTTGAGAACCTCTGCAAGATCATGAAAGACATCTTGGAGAAGAAGGTTGAGAAGGTAATGCTAACACGTCGGGGGCGGGGGGGGGGTGGAACCCCAAGGGGCTCAGCTCCCACTGTCCTGTTTGTAGGCCTTAGCTTCCACTTGGAACCGTTAATACTTGAAGCTCCTATTGCATTCTTTTTAGGGAAAGACTTCTAAGATGAAACTCGGTTTTCTAGGCAAAGTCACCCCTTGAGGCTTTCTTTCAATGACAGGTGGTCGTGTCAAACCGCTTGGTGACATCCCCCTGCTGCATTGTCACAAGCACCTACGGCTGGACTGCCAACATGGAGCGGATCATGAAGGCCCAAGCCCTCCGAGACAACTCGACCATGGGCTACATGGCAGCCAAGAAACACCTGGAGATCAACCCCGACCACTCCATCATTGAGACCCTGAGACAGAAGGCGGAGGCCGACAAGAATGACAAGTCCGTGAAGGACCTGGTCATCCTCCTCTACGAAACTGCGCTCCTGTCCTCGGGCTTCAGTCTGGAGGATCCCCAGACACATGCAAACCGGATCTACAGGATGATCAAGCTGGGTCTAGGTAGGAAGCCACGGCTGGGAGGTTACCCGGAGGCGGAGGCCGGGGCATCTTGACCCGTGCATGGGTGAGGGTGAGCGGGCTCTCTAGTCGTGGAGGGCCCGCCGCTTCGCTGGTGGCACTCACCGCGGTTGTCTTTCCCAAAGGTATTGATGAGGATGACCCCACGGCCGACGACACGAGTGTGGCCGTGACGGAGGAGATGCCGCCCTGGAAGGCGACGACGACACCTCGCGCATGGAGGAGGTGGACTAGGCCCCGCCCTGCCCCGCCCCTCAGATGATAGAGTGCCCAGGATTTTGTTTATTTTTGTTAACATTTTTAAAAAGTCTGTATGGCATGACAGCTACTTAAAGGGGAAGATAAGATTTCTTTACTTGTGATACTGTGACACTGTGGGCAGAGCAGAGGTTAATAATGCTTTTTCTAGTTTCACCTTGGTTTTGAACAGGTGGAGATGTTTGTTGCAAGCTGTAATGTGACCTATTGTTTGTGTTTAGCTATTAAGCCAGAATCCTTAGTAGACCAAATCTTGGCACTGGTGTGTTCTGGCATATTTATCTTTATGTTGAAAGACAATTTTTGTTGACATGGCTTGCGTTTCATCGGAGAGGGTCCAATTTTTCCAAAAACTTCCTTCCACCCCTTGCAGTTAATGGTGCATGTGCTAGTCCTCTAGAAATACGTATGCTAGGCTGACATGACCCAACTTGACGGGAGGAACTCTCCACCGGGCTTGTTTTCCAAAGAAAAGTGTACTATTTAGAGAAATAAAAATAAACTTCCCTAGATGTTGTGTTGTAAAAACATTAAAGCCGCTCGGCAACAAGAGCTTGCGTGTGGAGACGTAGTGTGCTTTAAAAGGTAGCAAATACAGTAAGTTAAAAGAAACGCTGGTGGAAGTGTGTTTATTTTGGAGTGGGGTTCCTATCTTGCCGATAGGAAACTGGGAGGATGGAAAGCGTCTGGGCTCAATTGTCAACAGGCCAGGACTGCAGCATGGAAGGCCATGTGGTTGCTTAGCCCGGTGGGGGGCTGTGGTCAGAATGATCTGCCTGAGGTCAGGCTTGCGGCTGGACCTGGAGGGGTAAGGTGGGAGCCAAGCTTTCCTATTCCATCTCTACATAAAAAGATGGTGGGCCCTTGCATCATGAAAAGGTGCCTGGCCCGCTGTCCTGGTCTCCCCACAGGACTTGAGCTCCGCCTCCTGAAGAGGGTTACAGGCATGAGCCGCCACCACCTTGCTTTCAGGTGTCCTTGATTAGTGGGGACCAGCAGCCTGGAGGGAAGGGAAGGGAAGGGTAGATAGGGTCTAGGGTCCGGTACTAAGGAAGGACCTGGTAAGCGGCAGTAAGCAAGAGTACTAGTCTTGAGTGAAGATCTGAGACTGCCCTGTCCCGGGACCCGTGCAAAAGTGCATGCTTAAAAGAACAAAAGCAGCTGGGAATGTGGCTCAGTGGTAGAGTGCTTGCCTGGCATGCATGAAGCCCTGGGTTCGATTTCCCAGCACCACGTACAGAAAAAGCTGGAAGTGGAGTTGTGGTCAAGTGGTAGAGTGCTGGCCTTGAGTTGCTCAGGGACAGTGACCAGGCCCAGAGTTCAAGCCCCACGACAGACCAGAAAAGAAAGTAAGTTTATACATATTCGCCAAGTAGAGCTGTCTTCTGAGCTGCGGTGAAGTCAGCCCGGGCTCCCTTGCTACGCCGGCAGAATGCGCTAAGCCGGGGCTGACCCCTAAGCTGTGCCCAGGTTCTGGCCCAGGCTACTTTCTAGGCGGTGGGGGGGGCCTTGCGTCCACCGTCAGGCTGCCCGCCCGCAGGAAGCCGCAAACACCACATCTCCGGCTTCCCGAGCTGGTCCTCTGGACTCTGGCTTTTCCATATCCTTGCCAGCACCCCGTGATTGGCCGAGTCCTTGTCCTGTAGCTGTGACCCAGAGCACAGGGAAGGACTTCCCTCCAGTGGCATCGTGGAGGAGGACTTGGGGGGTTTATGCCGGTCACAGGGCTTGCACTGGGCTGACACTCCTCCACTTGGGGCTTTTCCTTAATTCATTGGGGGGAGGGCGTCCCTGCCTGGCAGTTCTGCACCTGACCCCACCCGGCCTCTGCCTTTCCGGGCAGCTTGTCGGCGGGAGGCTGCCGTGGCCGGGGAGGGAAGGCCCGAGCCGCGCCGTCCAGCCTGTCCACCTGACTCACTTGTGGGCCGAGTGAAGAGCTGCTAAGGACACTGTGTAGATCTCTCCCCTCCTGTGCAGATGACAATGGAAACACATTCCTCTCCCTGCTCCGCTTCAGGATCTGCTCAGACCTTTAAAGAATGATGGCAGATTCCTCTTTCGCGGGAAGGAATGTCACCTCCCTTCCCTGGGAAGAACCTTCTGGAAGGCCACGCTCCTGATGAGTCACTGAGTATTAATAGCACCACCAAAATCTGAACAAAGATCCCGTTGTGTGAGTGCAGAGGCCGTGAGTGCCGGCCGCCTGTCGCGCGTGGGAACCACCCCGTTCTCCCCGTCCCTGGGGCCGCCATGCCGGGCCAAGGAAAGTGCTGGAGCCGGAAATGTCCACGTGAAGCCAGACGCCAGCAACTCGCACGGGTGAGCGGAGCCGTCAGGAGGAGGAGGTCTGAGGATCATGGTTTGAAGTCAGCCGGAAAGGAAAGTCCCTGAGGCGCCCCTCCCAACGGTGAAGGTGGAGCCGTGGGCGACTCGGGGGACTGCGCCGGCCCCGAGCAAGCCCCCCTCACCAGGGATAGCGCGGGCCCCGCGTTCAAGCCCCACGCCCGCGAACGAGCATCACGTGTGTTCAGTAGTTGGGCTGCCAGGATGAGCGCAGGACGCTGGGGGGGGGGGGGCAGCTCTTAACCAAGACGTGGGGGCTTCTGGCTGCAGGGGCGGCCGGGAGGGAGGCAGCCGGGCTCCCCAAGTGCAGTGAGCAGCGCTGGGCCGGGCGGGCCCGCTGCAGGACGGTGCTCTGCTGAGGGCCGCCACGCCAGGGGCTACCACGCTGAGGGCCGCCACGCCGGGGGCCACCACGCTGAGGGCCGCCACGCCTGGAGCCACCACGCTGAGGGCCGCCACGCCAGGGGCCGCCACGCTGAGGGCCGCCACGCCAGGGGCTACCACGCTGAGGGCCGCCACGCCTGGAGCCACCACGCTGAGGGCCGCCACGCCAGGGGCCGCCACGCTGAGGGCCGCCACGCCAGGGGCTACCACGCTGAGGGCCGCCACGCTGAGGGCCGCCACGCCAGGGGCCGCCACGCTGAGGGCCGCCACGCCAGGGGCCGCCACGCTGAGGGCCGCCACGCCAGGGGCCGCCACGCTGAGGGCCGCCACGCCAGGGGCTACCACGCTGAGGGCCGCCACGCTGAGGGCCGCCACGCCAGGGGCCGCCACGCTGAGGGCCGCCACGCCAGGGGCCGCCACGCTGAGGGCCGCCACGCCAGGGGCCGCCACGCTGAGGGCCGCCACGCCAGGGGCTACCACGCTGAGGGCCGCCACGCTGAGGGCCGCCACGCTGAGGGCCGCCACGCTGAGGGCCGCCACGCCAGGGGCCACCACGGTGAAGAGCTGGGGGAGCTCGGCGTCCTGCGGCCCAGGAGGGACGGAAGAGCCCGCAGGCCCGGGCCGGATGCAGGGCAGGTGCACCCCTTCTCTCCCGGCGTGGAAGGCGGGGCGCGGTCCAGGCGCGCTCCAGGAGCTGCCCTGAGAGGGGTCGCCGTGGAGACCCCTGTGACCTCACGGGGCCTGCGCCCGGGGTCTCGCCGCCGCCGCCTCCACGCACAGAGCAAGATGGCCGTCCCATCCTGAAGGTGAGTCTGGAGGGGCCTGGAGCCTGCCCGCACCCGGGCCCCGTGGGTCTACCGGGGTCTAACAGCTCCCACGCCCCGCGGGGGCCAGGCCCGTCGTGGGGCTCCCTCCCTGGGAACAGCTCGAGGGGGGACCGCGGGTTCCCCCCTGCGGGGCCTGCCGTGCTCCAGGCCCCCCTGGAGGCCCCGGGAGGGGCTGTGTGCAGCCTCCAAGGCGGTCCCTGCACACCTGTGACCCCCCCCAAGGCGCTCCTGCGGTGGGAAGGGGGTCCCCACGTCCAGCCCCGGCCGCCGTGGGGGGAGCTGGCTGCGGGGGGGGGGGGGGCGGTGAGCAGCCTGCGCCCGCCGGGCGGCCTGCACCCCGCTTTGCACCAGGGAGAATCCGGGGCGTCTGGGAAGGCACCCAGCCCTTCGCGCCACGGGGGGGACTGGTGTTTGCCGGGGTGAGATGTAACCGCAGCCCAGCATTTCCGGCCCAGCAAGGCCTCCGCCTTCCGCTCGGGTGACCTTTCTTTTCGGTCGGTTGTGGGGCTTGAACTCAGGGCCTGGGTGCTGTCCCTGAGCCCCTTTGTGCTTGGTAGGTTCTTAAAGTAGGGAGCCGGTGAAGGAGAACACCATGTGGTGTTCAGGCAGGACAGAAAGTTTATCACCGGACTGCTGGCCCGGAGGATGCGGAGGGAAGGGCGAGCAGGGGCGACCCCCACCAGCCCTCATCTAGGGTGGGGGCAGGGGGTGTGGCCAGGTGGATTAGGCTGTGACCTCAGGGAAGGGGGGGTAACCGCCTCCAGGTCTGCTGGTTACCCAGGTGGGGGCCCTGCCGGAGCCCCCCGGGATGGGCCTTGCAGTGCTCAAGGTTGGCGGGAGCTCTACCATTTGTGCCCCAGCGCCACTTCCGGCTTTTTCGGAGCAGTGGATTGAGAGGCCACAGATTCTGCCCTGGCTCTGGAGCCTCTGGTCGCAGCCCCGCTCCCCCCTCCCCCCGCCCGCCCCCCCCCGCCCCCCAGTGCTCAGATCCCGGGCCGCCTGGCTCTGCCTGAGCAACTCCGTGATCAGACGGATTCTGAGGAACGCTGGGCTCACTCTCCACCCTGTGACCTTACCAGCGGGGGGGGGGGGGGGTGGCGGGGGGGGGTGGTGGAGCGTTCATCTACCCCCCCACCAGGGACATCAATCAGCCTTTTTATTTATTTGTTTTATTGAGTTCACATTTGTTCTTGGGCAGATGCTGGGGCTTGAACTCTGCCCCGTGCTCTTGCTTGGCCTTTTCACTCTCTGCTGGTGTTCCACCCCTTGAGGCACATGGTTCAAAGCCAGCCTGGGCTGGCTCAGCCTCCTGAGTTAGCTGGGATTATAGGTGAGTCGCCAGTGCCTAGCGGTCATTCACTCATTCATTTATTTATTTTGCCAGTCCTGGGCCTTGAACTCAGGGCCTGAGCACTGTCCCTGGCTTCTTTGTGCTCAAGGCTAGCACTCTACCTCCTGAGCCACAGCGCCCCTTCTGGCTGGGGGGCTGAGGAATCGAACCCAGGGCTTCACACATGCCAGACGGCGCTCTACCGCTCAGCCAGGCTGGCTTTGCACCCCCGTCCTCGGATCTCAGCCTCCTGAGTGGCTGGAGTGACAGGCGTGAGCCGCGGCACCTGGCCCGTCCGGGTCTTTTGGTAGTTTCAGTGGAGAGTCCCACAGCTGGCACTGGGGGCTCACGCCTGCCATCCGAGCGCCTCGGGAGGCTGAGCTCCGAGGATCACGGTTCAAAGCCGGCTCGGGTAGGAAAGTCTGTGCGACTCACCTCCTACTAACCACCGGAGCGGCGCCGTGGCCCCCAGTGGTAGAGCGCTGGCCTTGAGCGGAAAGTCTCAGGGACAGCGCCCAGGCACTGAGATCAAATCCCACCAGTGACAGGAAACAAACACGCTCAGACTCTCCTGTGCGGGCTGGCTTTGAACCATGATCCTCCTCCGACTTCAAACCCGGGTTGGAATCGCAGGATCAAGTGTGAGCCGCCAGCACCTGGCTGTCTTGCTTTCCAGTGGGGGGGCTAGAATTCTGGGCTTCCGCATCAGCCCAGAGCGCTGGTGGTCAAGGCCCCACGAGAGCCACGTCTCCTCCTCTGGCTGGCTGTGGGGATTGGAGAAGAGAGCCTTACAGGCTTGCCTGCCACCGCTGGCTTTGAACTGTGATCCTCGCGCACAGTGTCTGCGCTGTGAGGAATGGAACCCAGGGCTTCATGCACGCTAGGCCAGCGCTCGAACCCAGGGCTTCATACGCTAGGCCAGCGCTCGAACCCAGGGCTTCATACGCTAGGCGAGCGCGCGAACCCAGGGCTTCATGCACGCTAGGCGAGCACTCGAACCCAGGGCTTCATGCACACTAGGCGAGCACTCGAACCCAGGGCTTCATGCACGCTAGGCGAGCGCTCGAACCCAGGGCTTCATACGCTAGGCGAGCGCGCGAACCCAGGGCTTCATGCACGCTAGGCGAGCCCTTGAACCCAGGGCTTCATGCACGCTAGGCGAGCACTCGAACCCAGGGCTTCATGCACGCTAGGCGAGCGCTCGAACCCAGGGCTTCATGCACGCTAGGCGAGCCCTCGAACCCAGGGCTTCATGCACGCTAGGCGAGCGCTCGACCACTGAGCCATCAGCACCCCGCCCCCCCCCACCCCCCCCCCCCCCGGCCCAAACTTGTTTTTCTTACACTAACAACATTTTCTGCAGCGTCCCCGGGCGGGCGGGTCTCCTGAGCTGTCACGCAGGCGCTGCAGGGCCCCCCCCCCCCCGCCCCGGGAGGGCGCCCGGCTCCGGCGGTCGCTTTGTTCTGAGCTGGGCTCCGGCACCCGGCGGTGAACTCGGCTCCTCCCCGGCCTCGGCCTCCTCAAGGCTGGGAGGGCAGGCGGGGCTGCCGCGCCCGTGGCTCTGGGCTTTTGACACACATCCTCGTGGGCAGTGGGCAGCACCACGAAGACAGGGGACTCCAGAAAGTTCTGGGCGGCGCTTTGGCTCCCCCCCCACCTCCCGCCTCGGGGAGTCTCCGGCTGGGCTCAGTGCTTCCCATCTTGTATTTTCCAGCTTAGTAACAAGTGGGCAGCATGGCCGGCCTCAGGCCCGGCGCCCCGGGCTGCATCCGGGCGGCGTTCGCCACCGCCGGCCTCCGGAGAAGCCAGAGGAGCACGCGCCGCCGCGTCCAGGTGCGAGATGGGGTGGGCGGGCGCGGCCGGGGCCAGGGCCTGGCTGGGGACGCCGGGGACAGCTGGGTCCCCAGCGCCCGGTCATCCGTGAAGGTCCTGAGGACCAGGCCTGCGCAGACGCCGGTGCTCCCAGAGCCCTGCGCTAACACAACAAACACGCCCGGTGCCGCGGCGCACGCCTGCAGCCCTGGCTACCCGGGAGGCCGAGAGCTGAGGACTGAGGTTCAAAGCCAGCCTGGGCAGGACAGTCCATGAGACTTTTTTCTTCCTATTAACCGCCCAAAGGCCAGAAGTGGAGCTGTGGTTTCAGTGGTGAGCAAAAAAGCTCAGTGACAGCACCTAGGCTCTGAGTTCAAGCCCCAGAATTGGCACCCAAAAAAGAAAGAAAAAAAAGGGAAGGAAGGAAAGAAGGAAAGAAAGGAAGGAAGGAAAGAAGGAAGGAAGGAAGGAAGGAAGGAAGGAAAGAAGGAAGGAAGGAAGGAAGGAAGAGAAAGAAAGAAAAAAAGAGAGAGCGAACTGGGAATGTGGCCTAGTGGTAGAGTGCTCACCTAGCACGCATGAAGCCCCGGGTGTGATTCCTCAGCACCACATACACAGAAAAAGCCAGAAGTGGCGCTGTGGCTCAAGTGGCAGAGTGCTAGCCTTGAGCAAAAGCAGCTCAGGGACAGTGCTCAGGCCCCAAGTTCAAGCTCTGGGACTGGCCTAAAAACAACAAAACAACAACAAAAATGAAAGAAAAGAAAGCAAATCCAAGCAGCCCTCCTGCTGCCTGAAGTCAAGGAAGAGGAGACGGAGCCTAGAGGCCCCCCTGGGCCTCAGCCACCGTCTGTGGAGGGAGGGAGGGAGGAAGGGACCTCTGGCTCTGGGGTTGCCTTGGGGGTCCCTGCCCCATGGAGGGAGGGGGTCCCGCACTTCCGGTTAGAGGCCAGGCCCACGTCCGGGTCCCGCCTCCTAATGGCCCCCAGCCTGTGCTCAGGGTCTGGGCAGCCTTCCTCTTTGTCCTCCATCTTGGCAGCCGGGCTGGCGTGGGCTAAGCCTCTCTCTGCTGCCCCCCCCCAGCACGGCTTTCTCCCCCACCCCACCCCAGGTCGGCCACAAGAAGAATCACCTGGACTTCGCTGTTGCTGAAGGGATCTGGAGAGAGGTGTGTCCAGAAGGTTCCTGTGACCCCGTCCAGCCCCCTCACTGCTCAGGGCACGGTGGAGGCCCCTGGAAATGGGCGCGCCCAGGGCCCGCCCAGTGCTGAGACCTCGGAAGGAAGATCTGTGCTCCTTCTCTGCAGTACCGGGGGCTGAACCCACGGCCTTGTAGCACGCTAGGCGGGCGTTCCGTCACGCCGCCAGCCCAGTTTTGTCTTGCTTTTGTCTGCTGTGCTGGGTTCTACACGCAGGGCTCGGGCACCTCCTGAGCTCCTTTTGCTCAAGGCCGTGCTGAACCACCTGGGCCACGGCTTCCCTTCAGCCCTTTGTGGTTCACTGGAGACGAGGCTCCCAGAAAGCCCGGTGCTGGTGGCTCACACCTGTCACCCCAGCTCCTCAGGAGGCTGAGATCTGAGGACTGCGGTTCAAAGCCAGCCCGGGCAGGAAAGCCCGTGAAACTCGTATCTCCCATGAACCACCAGAAAACTGGAAGTGGCTCTGTGGCTCAAAGTGGTAGAGCTCAGATAGGGTTCAAGCCCGGAGTTCAAGCCTCATGACCCCCAAAGAAACGCACAGGTTTTTCCTGCCCCGCTGGCTCAGATCTCAGCCTCCTGAGGAGCCAAGATTACAGGCATGAGACCGCTGGCCCTCGTTTTTGAGACAGTCGCCCGTGTTCCCAGGTTCCCCTGTGTTCCCCAGGGGCTCATGGCTGGTGCTCTACCACTTGAGCCATACCTTCAACCTGGCTTCTTGCTGGCTATTATTGTTCTTGGAGTTGAAGTCTCATGGCGCAGAGCCTGGATCTTCAGACCTTGGCCTCTTGACTAGCTAGGATTATAGGCGTAACCACTGGTACCTGGCAATATATATATTTTAAAACAATAAATTATAAACTCTAAGGAGTTGGCCTAGGAGCTTTATTTTTATTTATTTTTTTGGCCAGTCCTGGGCCTTGAACTCAGGGCCTGAGCACTGTCCCTGGCTTCTTTTTGCTCAAGGCTAGCACTCTGCCACGTGAGCCACAGCGCCACCTCTGGCTTTTTCTATATGTGTGGTGCTGGGGAATCGAACCCAGGGCCTCTTGTATAGGAGGCGAGCACTCTGCCACTAGGCCATCTTCCCAGCCCTAGGAGCTTTATAAAACCATAGATTTTCAGGTAGTCAGCTTCAAAATTCCTCTCTACCCAAGTTCAGAGTGGTTCCCTCGGTGTGTGGTGGGGGTGATATGGAGGGAAACGAAGCCGCCTTTCAGGGAGCTGGAGACTCAGTGGTTCAGTGCTCCTCCGTGTGCAGGGAGGGGGTTAATGAGCTGCGAGGTTTCCACTGCCCAAGGGCGATGACCAGGACTGTGGGTGTCGGGGTGGATTCGCTCCTACGTGCGTGCGCACACGTGTGTGTGCATGTGTGTCACCGAGGAGCAGGCAGGGCTGGAGGGGGCTTCCCCCGGGAAGCTGAGGAAATGACCCCCGTGTGCGCCCCCCAGGCTGGCCGGGGACCTGGGGGCGCTGGGACCGCAGATTCACGGCCAGGACCCCGGCCCGGGAGCGGCTGCGCGGCCCTGCGGTCCCCTGAGGAAGGGTGAGAAGGAGGCTGGGCTTCTGTGAGGGGCCCCGCAGGGGCTCGGCCTGCCTTGGGTGCCCCTGGACAGCCGTGGTTGTTCGGCCACCTGGACCGCCCGGCAGCTGCCCGGGCCGGGGGTGGCGGCCTGGGGGCGGGTTGGCGCGGCTTTGGCGGGCTCATCAGCAGGGAGACGGCCTCGAGTTCCGCCCACAGTGGCTGGCGGGGCTGGGGCTGTGGCTGGGCGGGTCTGGGTCTGTGCCTGGCTGGGGCGGGGCTGGGTCTGGGTCTGTGCCTGGCTGGGGCGGGGCTGGGTCTGTGTCTGGCTGGGGCGGGGCTGGGTCTGTGCCTGGGCGGGGCTGGGGCTGTGCCTGGCTGGGGCGGAGCTTGGGCTGTGCCTGGGCGGGGCTGGGGCTGTGCCTGGCTGGGGCGGAGCTAGGGCTGTGCCTGGCTGGGGCGGGGCTTGGGCTGTGCCTGGGCGGGGCTGGGGCTGTGCCTGGCTGGGGCGGGGCTTGGGCTGTGCCTGGGCGGGGCTGGGGCTGTGCCTGGCTGGGGCGGGGCTTGGGCTGTGCCTGGGGCGGGGCTGGGGCTGTGCCTGGCTGGGGCGGGGCTTGGGCTGTGCCTGGGCGGGGCTGGGGCTGTGCCTGGGGCGGAGCTAGGGCTGTGCCTGGGCGGGGCTGGGGCTGTGCCTGGCTGGGGCGGAGCTAGGGCTGTGCCTGGCTGGGGCGGGGCTTGGGCTGTGCCTGGGCGGGGCTGGGGCTGTGCCTGGCTGGGGCGGAGCTTGGGCTGTGCCTGGGCGGGGCTGGGGCTGTGCCTGGGGCGGAGCTAGGGCTGTGCCTGGGCGGGGCTGGGTCTGTGCCTGGCTGGGGCGGAGCTAGGGCTGTGCCTGGCTGGGGCGGGGCTTGGGCTGTGCCTGGGCGGGGCTGGGTCTGTGCCTGGCTGGGGCGGGGCTGGGTCTGTGTCTGGCTGGGGCGGGGCTGGGTCTGTGCCTGGGCGGGGCTGGGGCTGTGCCTGGCTGGGGCGGAGCTTGGGCTGTGCCTGGGCGGGGCTGGGGCTGTGCCTGGCTGGGGCGGAGCTAGGGCTGTGCCTGGCTGGGGCGGGGCTTGGGCTGTGCCTGGGCGGGGCTGGGGCTGTGCCTGGCTGGGGCGGGGCTTGGGCTGTGCCTGGGGCGGGGCTGGGGCTGTGCCTGGCTGGGGCGGAGCTTGGGCTGTGCCTGGGCGGGGCTGGGGCTGTGCCTGGCTGGGGCGGGGCTTGGGCTGTGCCTGGGGCGGGGCTGGGGCTGTGCCTGGCTGGGGCGGGGCTTGGGCTGTGCCTGGGCGGGGCTGTGCCTGTGCCTGGGGCGGAGCTAGGGCTGTGCCTGGGCGGGGCTGGGGCTGTGCCTGGCTGGGGCGGAGCTAGGGCTGTGCCTGGCTGGGGCGGGGCTTGGGCTGTGCCTGGGCGGGGCTGGGGCTGTGCCTGGCTGGGGCGGAGCTTGGGCTGTGCCTGGGCGGGGCTGGGGCTGTGCCTGGGGCGGAGCTAGGGCTGTGCCTGGGCGGGGCTGGGTCTGTGCCTGGCTGGGGCGGAGCTAGGGCTGTGCCTGGCTGGGGCGGGGCTTGGGCTGTGCCTGGGCGGGCTGGGTCTGTGCCTGGCTGGGGCGGGGCTGGGTCTGTGCCTGGGCGGGGCTGGGGCTGTGCCTGGCTGGGGCGGGGCTGGGCTGCGGACCCGCAGGCTTTCTGGTTCCCCCCACAGTGGCTGGGTTGGGCGGGGCTGGAAGGTCTGGGTCGGGTCTCGGGTGCTGACTGACCCTCAGGCTTTCTGGTGGTTTCTCGCAGGCCGCAGGCTCCCGCGTGGCCGGGGCTGCAGGGCACTGGAGGCCGGGGCATCTCCCGCAGCGCATTAGAAATCGTGCCAGGCACGGTAGTGCCTCTTAACGCCCCCAGTCAATCCCCACTGCCCCTCAAGGATCACTTCCGAGGCCGTGGTGGGGGCGCAGAAATGTCTGTCTCCAGCTTGCAGACGCTCGCGACGGCCACTCGGACGTCCCCGGCCAGGCCTACTACCGCGCGCGCCGCGCCCCGCGCCCGCGCCCCCCGAGCCCCGAGGAGGCGCTGCGCCCGGCCCCGGCCCCGCGGGTGGAGGCCGCCAGCTGCGCCCCGCAGGGCCCGGCGCCCCCGGACGCCGGCGACGTGGACATGCAGCCCGTGGGGGAGGCCAGGCCGCCCGCCAGGCCCCCCGAGGCCGGCAGACGCCCGCCCGGCAGAGCCCGGGGGACGCGGTCGCCCCCCCGACTGGCGGGCGAGCGGGACCGGGCGCCCAAGCTCAGGCTCTCCAAGAGGAAGCTGGAGCTTCTGCTCGCAGAGCCCGTGAAGACCAAGAGAAGGAAGTACGTGCCTGTTCTGAGGGGCTCGCTGGAGTTCTGGAAGGGTCTGGAAGCCACCGGGGGCCGGGGGGCGGGGGAGGGCGCGTGGCGACGGCTAGCCGGGTGCACAGGTTTCCGCGCACACACCAGTCCTGGCTCTCACACTCGGGCAGACGCTGCTCCTTAGCTTGCTTCGCTAGTTGGCTGGAGATAAGGGTCTATAAACTTTCCTTCCCGGGTGGTTTCGAACCACGGTCTTCACAGCTTAGCCTAGGATAGGACTCAAGGCGAGGGCACCACCGCCTGGCTCGGTCTTGTGTCCTTGGCTGGGGCTTGGACTTCCCCTCGGCCTTTTCTGCTCACGGCTCATGCTCTCCCACTTGAGTTAGGCCTCCGGGTCAGGTTTCTCTCTCAGCCTGGGGCGATGGCCTCGCGTGGCTGCGGGGGGGCTGCGTCTCTGGGGTGTCGGCACCGAGCTTTGGTTTCTTCTTGCAGGTAGCAAGGGCAGAGTGCCAGTGTGGCGCCGTCAATGCCGGCTGCAGGCCCCTCCATTCCCAAGTGCAAATAAAAGCTGCCACCCCAGGAGGCGCGGTGCATGCGCGGCCGCCATGGCGGAGGGGGGCGGGGGTCCGGCTCGTCCCCCGGGGCCCACGCAGTGCCCTGCGGAGTCGGGCTCATCCCGGGGCCTGTCTCGCGGACCCTGGCCCTGGGTGCGGCGGGAGCCCAGGCTGCCGGGAGCCCGTGGGCCCAGCCGGGCGGGGCAGAGGCGGGAGCCAGTCGTGCTTAGTGTTTTATTTCATAAAACCAGCCCCGCATCCACCCCGTAAAACCACGCGCTTCGTCTCGCCGTCCCCGCGCTTCCCTCCCCCGCCAGTCCGCGCCCGCAGGCCGGGGGCGAGCGCCTGCCGCGGAGTCCCGCTGGGACGCGGGGCCGTGGCGCCTCACTCCGTGCACAGCACGGCCACGCCCCGCTCGTAGAAGCTTCGAGGGTCTTCCTTGGTAGCGATTTCAAAGTCCACGGTGAAGATGAGGTCCGCCCGGGTGAAGTTCAGGTACACGGGCAGGGTCACCTGCGGAGGGCGGAGGTGAGGCCCGGGCCGGGGGGGGGGGGGGGGGGGGGGGGGGGGGGGGGGGGGGGGGGAGGAGGCGGGGGGGTGGGGCCGCGGGGGGGCGGGGCGCGTCCGCTCACCACGCTGGCCTTCTTCTCGGCGTTGGTCTGCTTGACCCAGCGCAGCTGAGTGAGCGGGAGGACGGTGGAGATGGCGTTGGACAGCGACAGCTTGTTGTTGTTGCACGTGGCCCCCTGCAGCTTCAGACCTGGGGGGAGGGGGAGGGGGCCGCTGGGCTGCTGTCCGGGCCGCCCCGCCCCCCACGCTCCCCCCCCCCCCCCCCGCCGGCCTCGCCCGCTCACCTGTGACCCCGAAGCTGCAGGCGTCCAGGGCGGCGCCCTGCGCGGCGGTGACGTTCACCTCCAGGCACAGCTCCTCCAGGGACCAGCTGGTGGCCTGCGCCACGTACTGCCGCGTGGCCGTGATGTACGCCTCGGGCACGAACAGCCCGCCCAGGTACACGTGCACGTTCTGCGGGGGCGGGGCGCGGCGCGTTGGTCGGCGGAGGCCCCGCCCCTCCAGCCCCGCCCCCGCCAGCCCCGCCCCCGCCGGCCAGGCCCCGCCCCCGCCTCCTCCAGCCCCGCCCCCGCGCCCACCTTGAGCTCCTTGGCGCCCCCCGCCGCGGCGGCCTGCGAGATGCTCTGCAGCTGCTTGACGCGCTCGCTGAAGTCCGACACCCACTGGATGACCGTGAGGCCGGCCGGCACCGTGTAGTGCGACCAGCTCCGCGGCAGGATCCCTGCGGAGGCCCACACCGGCTCCGTGGCGGCTCCCCAGGCCCCGCGCGGCCCCTTCCCCTGCCCGCTCCCGGCCCCCGGCCCCCAGGACCACCCCGGCGTGCTGGCCTGGGGCGAGTGCTTTACAGCTGAGAACCTCCCGAGGGGCTCAGGGCTCCTCAGCCCTCACCCCTGTGCCCGGCTCCATGGCCTCCGGGAGCCCACGGTGCGCTCCCCCTCCCTGCCCCCTCCCTGCCCCGGAGTTGGGGACACGGCTGGGCCGTGCCAGGAGGGACCCGGGGACAGGGCCGGGCTTCCCGCTCGCAGCGGCTGGCGCGCACCTTTCACCAGCTCGTTGATGAGCGTGCGCAGGTAGTTGGTCTGCTTCTTCTTCCCCTCGCACACCTGCACCACGTCCGCGAGGTCCTGGCGCACGTCCTGGAGCAGCTTCGCCCCCATCTTCACCTCCCTCTCAAAGAACCTGAACAGAGGGTCCTGCAAGCATCCCAGGGCGCGAGGGCATGAGGCGCGGCCGGCATCGGGACACGGCCCGCCCTCCCGGTGGGAGGAAGCTGGGCCAAGAACGGCCGGCAGCCATGGGAGCGGGAGTGGGGTGCTGGGGCGGCCCTTGTGCCAGCTCCCTGCCACTTCTTTCTTGGTCATTGACAAAAGAAAACAGGGTGGGGGGGTGGGATGGGTGGGGGGAGATGTGGCCTAGCAGTAGAGTGCTCGCCTAGCACACACCAAGCCCTGGGTTCCATTCCTCAGCACCACATACATGGAAAAAGCCGGAGGTGGCGCTGTGGCTCAAGTGGCAGAGTGCTAGCCTTGAGCAAAAAGACACTTAGGGACAGTGCCCAGGCCCTGAGTCCAAGCCCCAGGACTGGCAAACACCAAAACAACCCAAACAAACAAACAGTAGGGTCACTTGGGGCTTGAACTTGGGGCGGAGGCGCTGTTCCTGAGCTCTCTGGCTCACAGCGCCACTTCCGGTTTCCTGGTGCTCAGTCTCACAGAGCTCGCTGCCCGGGCTGGCTTGGAGCTGCGATGTCACACCTCTGCGCCCGGCTCTGTGTCCTCTGCACGTCGTGTGCCCGGCCTCCGGGGCATGGCAGTAGTTGCCTCCTTTGCAAATTCACAAACGCTCCTTGACGGAGGCTGGGAGACAGAGTCTGGCCAAGCACTTTACACGCATGCGTGAAAGTACACGTGAACCCCGTTGACAAGGGACGGGGTGCGGGGCTGGAGGGGTGAGTTAAGTCGGGATACGCTGTGCACACACAGAAACGACTCGAGCTGGCTTGCGAGTCCCCACGGGCTGCCCGAGCTGCCCCAGCACGACGACCCCGCGCTGCCCGCTACCTTGATGTTCTCCACCGTGCGCTTGAGCGGGCTCAGCGTGTGCGGGATGAGCTGCAGCCAGTTGGACGCCGTGGTGTGCAGGGTCCTCATCCAGGCCGGGCGCCCGTCAGACGTGGAGTCCGTCCTGGTCTTCTTCTCCGTCTCGGCGTAGGCCAGGTCGTCCTCATCCTCCAGCATCTGCATCTTCAGCATCTTACTGATCATGTCCACGCCTGGCCACCGGGGGGAGGGGCGGAAGAGAGGAGACGTGGCATGCAAAGGCCACCAGGCAAGTCTCCAGGGACCTGCAGGGCACCCAATGCCCCTTCCTCCCGTGGCCTGTCCAGTGCCTGGCACACTGCCTGGGGAGGCGACACAGGACACAGGCCAGGCGGCCCGGGCCCCCATTGGCTCCCCGGCTGCCGATCCGAAGGGGATCTCGACTGAGACCTGAGAAGACATCCGCTTTGCCAACTCAGACAGCCAGTGGCTGCGGCGCCTCCCTGGTGCCCTCCGCCTCTGGTGGCCCCCCCCCCAGCCCCTTGCGGCCTCCCTGGTGCCCTCCGCCTCTGGTGGCCCCCCCAGCCCCTCGCGGCCTCCCTGGTGCCCTCCGCCTCTGGTGGCCCCACCAGCCCCTCGCGGCCTCCCTGGTGCCCTCCGCCTCTGGTGGCCCCCCCCAGCCCCTTGCGGCCTCCCTGGTGCCCTCCGCCTCTGGTGGCCCCCCCCAGCCCCTCGCGGCCTCATCGTGTGGTGGACCCCGTCAGCCAGCTCTCCTGCTGTGCCTCCTCTGCGCTGGCCGAGCCCGTCCTCCCGGCCTGTGCTGCGCGTGCGCACGCCCACCTTGGGTGGTGAGGAGCACCTTCTCGGCGTTGTTGGGCAGGCCCAGCCAGGAGGGCGTCTGCGTGTCGGGGAGCAGCTCCACCCACTGCACAAACTCCTCTCGCCTGCAGGGGCGGCACGTGCGGAGCGGCATTAGGGCGGCGGCTCTGCCGTGCTGGCCGCGTCCCCGCGGGCCCCGGGGGCCGTGCGCACCTGATGCCGTCGGGCATCTGAATGTCCTTGTGCCCGTCCACCTTGCAGGCCAGCTTGAATTCGCTGTCGAAGCTCCGGGTGGTGAAGAGCCGCTCGAGGAAGGTGTTGAGCAGACGCTGGTCGAACTCGTTGTCCACGCGCCCCCCGTAGATGGACTGGGCCATCAGGGTCTTCAGCGCAGACCAGGGGATCTTGTCAGGAGAGATGTTCTGCCTGCCCTGGGGGAGGCGCCGGGGTTACAGGCGCACCCTGCGGCGCCTGCGGGGCGCCCTGGGTGTGGTGCGTGTTGGCCTCGCTCCCCGCGCGCGGCCCGCCTCGGGCGTGGCCCGGCCCACTTGCCTTGGCCGTGTCATCCAGCCACGTGTCCACCGTGTCACAGGCTGACCTCAGGTCGGACTCCCCGAACTCGTACTTCTTGGACCAGCCCAGCGGCGCGTAGCGCAGGCGCTCTTGGATGATGGCGTGGAACCAGGCCAGCAGGAAGTACAAGCGCGCACGCTCGTTGGGGGACTAGGTGAGACACGGAGGACGGGTCAGGGCGGCGGGTCAGGGCGGCACGCTTTCCGCCCTGGGAGGCCGTCCAGCGGCGGGGCCGCCCCGAGCGCAGGGCGCGGGCAGCAGCAAGGGCAAGTAGGCCTGCTGGCCGGGGCAGCACGAGGCTTTCCTCCTAACGCACACGGGAGCCCGGGATCTCCACCGTCCACCCAGAGTCACCAGGAGACTTGCGAGACACGTGCACCAGCAAATAGCGGAAACACAGAACCTTTGCCGCAAGCCTCTGCCCGGCCCCGTGGTCTGCGCGGCCCCCGGACGCGGTGAGCGGCCTCGGGCAGCCGGGAGGAGGCCGCCGCGCCCTGTGGCACCCCGCCTGCCCCCGTGCTGAGCGTGAGCATGGTGTGGGCAGCCCCGGGCAGGCGGGGCAGGAGCCGCACCTTGCATATCCGAGACACAGGGATGCTACTGAACGTCCGCAGCATGTTGGCCTTCACGCCCGGCGGCGGCTCGAACACGAAGATGCGGCCTGCGCGGAGCAGGTTCACGGGCACCTGCGGGACAGGGCGGCGGCGGAGACTGAGGCTTTGCCCGCCCGCCAGCCCATGCCAAGGAGCGCCGGCCCACTGCCGCCGTGTCCCCCCCAGCAGCCCCCCCCCACACCTTGGGGTTGATCTCCATGGTGAGGAACAGCCGGAAGCAGGCGTGGGGCTGCAGCGAGTGCAGCTTCTTCTCCAGCTGCATCAACCACCCGGGGGCCAGGTGCACGTTCTTCAGCATCACCCACCTGCACACAGCGCGGCCCGTGACCCACCGGGGCTCCCCAGCATGCTCGGGCCCGGGACCCACCGGGGCTCCCCAGCACGCTCAGGGGCTCCCCAGCACGCTCGGGCCCAGGCCCCCCAGCACACTTGCTCAGGCTTTGGCTTTCAAGGCAAAGCCAGCTAGGCCTACCTGCCCGACTTCACGGCGGTGTTGATGGCCTTGTCTGCTTGGTTGAAGCCTTCCGCTGAGCCTGAGACACAGAGAAGGGTGAGGATGGGACCCCGCAGCCCGGCCCCCACAGCCCGGCCCCCACAGACCCGTGCCGCGGCCAAATGCCCTTTACCAATGGCAATCGAGGTGATCTGGGTGTTCTGCTCGGCCGCCAGGTCTTCCACGTGCCCGCTGGCATCATACCCGGGCACAGAGCACATCAGGACAGGTGTGTTTGGCTTCACCTACAGCCAAGAGGCAGTGAGAGAGGCTCAGCCTGCAGACAGCGCAGGCCGGGCCCTGGGGTGCGGGTGGCGAGGGCGGGCAGATTCAGGAGCACAGTGGTGGAGGAGGCCCCGTGGGGCCCGTGGTGGGGGCTCTGGGGAAGCAGGCGGGCGCGGGCGCTACCTCTGTGCCCACGATGTGCGTCAGGTCGAGCGGCTGCTCCATGATGGACATGAAGGACTCGCCCAGGTTGGTGGAAACGAACATGTGGGCCATGGCCAGCAAGCGGTCGGGCCGGAAGGCCTGAATCAAGAGCAGGCGGTGGATGGCCTGTCCGATGGGAGCTGAAAGGAGGGGGGCGAGGGTTGGGGAGGGTGTACACTTCGGGACACGCCCGTGTGCCCGCCCCACCCAGGGCACCGCTGGCAAGAGCTCAGCGCCCAAGTCCAGCTCTGCTCAGGCTCTACCCCGGAAAGCCCAGCCAACTGCTGCTCTCCAGCCTGGAAGCGCCGCCCCACTTCCGGCTCGAGGCACAGCAGGATAAGGTGCCCTTCACTCATCAGTCTTTCTGGGGGTAGTGGGCTTGGAACTTGGGGCCCTGTGCTGGTTAGGCAGGCGTTCTGTCAGTGGAACACAGTCCTGCTGTTTCGAGGCAGGGGTCTGTATAGTCCAGGATGGCCTGAACCTCTAATTCTCCTGTTTTGGCTTGAGTGCTGGAATTACAGGTACGCCCTGCCAAATGGGGCTCATTAGTGATCCTTTCATCGTTCCACTAACACCTGTCCAGTGCGGCGCACGGGAATTCTCCGGAAGGTCTGAAGGCAGCAGTGCCCTCCGGGACGTGAGATCGGGCGGCTGCCTCCGCATGCTGCTGCTGGTGGCCCGGTAAAGGCCCTTTCCTCTGACGTAAGGCCAGGGCTTCTCTACCACCTGCTCCTCTGGGCCGGTGGAGCAGGAATATTAGCTGGGGCAGGAATTAGGAACTGTTTGGTCTTTGCTTCTACATCAAAAATCATTTTTGTTGCTGCTGTTGGATGTGGGGCTTGAACGTGGGGCCTGGACGCTGCCCCTGAACGCTTCTGTGCAAGGCTAGCCCTCCGCTCCTTGAGCTACACTTCCTGTCCGCTGGTGGCAGTGAGCGTCTCAGACTCTGCTTCCCAGGCTGGCTTGGAACTGTGACCTGCGCCCAGTGCGAGCTGTTTCCCCGGGCTCTCGCTACAAAGTTTCTCGGTGTCACGGTGTGGCCTGCACTCAGCTCGAGACGGCCCTCGGGCCGTGGCCGCTTCACGCCCCACCCAGGAGGATGAGCATGGCCCCGACACCACTCACTCGCAGGCGTGTCCTCGCTCCAGACGTAAGGCACCGTCTGCTCCGGGGAGCTGCTGTCCAGCCAGATGCCAAACTGCTGTGGAGACAACGGACAGACAGAGCGTCACCACGAAGTGGACCTGGGACCCAGCCCAGGCCACCCCACTGCTGAGCCACGCAGGCCCAGGCCGCCGCCCTCGGGAGGACGCGGGGCCGGCACACAGGCATCTGCCGCCACGCGGGGCTCCCTCTGCCAGTTTCAGGGGAAGAGCGGACGCGTCCAAGGGACAATTACCTCGTCTGCCTGAACCTTGGCGATCAGATCTTTGAACGCAGGCAGACAGCTCAGCCTCACCACGGCTTCCGCCTGCTCCACCGTCAGGCCCGGGACTTTGGGGGCGGAGCTGGCGCTCAGCACAATCTCCTTCCCGCGGAGGAAGTGCTGGAACTCAGCATCGTAGGTGGGCTCCCTGGGGACGGGGTTGCGGTCAGCCCCGACTCCCAGCGGAGGGCCAGGGAGGACCGGGGTCCCGATGGGAATGCCGGCGGGCGCCCAGTGACCTCGACTCTGGAGGAGGGCGGCGTGCCCGACTCACCCCGCGGTGCCCTTCAGCTTGATCCTGGCCAGCAGCATGGCGAAGGTGATGTGGTCCTGGTGCAGCATGCCTCGGGCCACTCGGTTGAACGCCACCTGCCGACAAGAAAGGAGGTGCTCGCGCCCCGAGGAGGGGAGAGGGGCTCCCTGGCCCCCCACCCGCGCCCGCGGCGGGCCTGCCGTGCTGTACCTGGAAGAGGTCCCTGGTGACGGTGGCGAGGCGCTGCGTGTGGTCGCTGACCCCCTTCAGGTTGGGGTTCTCGTACAGCACATTGTGGTAGATGTCCAGGAAGAACTGCAGGGAGTACTGGTAGAGGAAGTGTATCTGCGGGGGAGGAGCGCGGGTCAGTGCGGGTCAGCCGGGCCCGCGGGGGTGGGGGGGGGGTAGGGGGGCCGAGCGCGGGCCGCCAGTCACCTGCTTCAGCGACTCCATGGTGAAGTAGATGCTGCTGCAGGCGGTGGAGAGCGGCAGGTACTGCTGCGACACCGTCTCCACCTCCTGCATCACGATGTCCGTCTCCTCCACCTTGCGGGTCACCTCTGCGGCCTCGCGCTTCAGGTTCTCCAGGGTGGTGATGATCGTGTCGTCGTCCAGGATGCGACCTTTCACCTCGTTCAGCGCTTGCAGCAGAGACTTCTCCAGCTGGCGCAAGCGGAGCTGGAACTCGCCTGAGGTGAGCGAGACCCGCGGTGGGCGTGCGGCGGGCGTGCGCGAGGCCCCGCGGGGTGGACGGAAGCCGGCGCCCGCACCGCCCTACCTTGCAGCTTGAGAAGATCGGAGCGCTTCTCGTCCACGTCGGGCCTCTCCGCCTTCAGCACCTCGTTGAGACACTGGCTCTGCAGGCTGCTCCGGGTGACGGTGAAGTTCACGAAGGTGACCCGGGAGCACAGGTCCGGAGGGAACTCCACCTGCCGCACAGGGGGCACAGCGCCGCATCACGCCGCCGGCCAGGCCCCCCCCCCCCCCCCGCACGCGCCCTGCGCCAGGAGGCGCCCTGCTCACCGTGGGGTCGCGGGTGGACAGGAAGATGACGAATGACGGCGACAGGTCTATGTCCTGGTCGCCGAGGGTGATCAGCACTCTCCCTCCTGTGCGCCGAACTTCGCGGTTCAGCACCGGATTCAAGACCGGATCGTAGCTCTCCACATCCTGTGGCGCGCGAGCGAGCAGACGTCACCTCCCCACCCGATCCGCACTCCATCCCCAAGGCCCCCCCCCCCCCCGCCCGGGGGACGGCCGCGAGCACGGGGCTTGCTCAACTCCAGTTAGAACGCGAACTCAACCGTATGGGAGCACATGCTTCTAACCCTAGCACTTGCAAAGCTACAGCAGGGGGATCTCAAGTTCAAGGTCAGCCTGCGCTATAGAGCGAGATCATCTCACAAAAGAAGAAAAAAAAATGGAAGTGGAGGTGCGGCTCCAGTGGTTGAGTGCCAGCCTTGAGCAAAAACGCCAAGCAAGAGTGTGAGGTACGTACACACACACACACACAGACACAAACAGCGGCAGAGTACAATACATGCAATTCACAAAGGCCCCGGGGTTGATACGCAGTGCTAATTAGAAAGATAAACCATCTGGGCACTGGCGGCTCACGCCTGTCATCCTAGCTACTCAGGAGGCTGAGATCTGAGGAGCAGGGTTCAAAGTCAGGCTGGGCAGGAAAGTCTCATTATGAAACACACTTCCTCTTTTTGCTAGCCCTGGGCTTGAACTCAGGGCCTGGGTGCTCTCCCTGAGCTGCTTCTGCTCAAGGCTAGAGCTCTACCACTTGGGCTGCCGTGCCATTTCTGGCCCTTTCTGAGTGTTTTTACTGGAGATGAGAGTCTCACGGGCTTTCCTGCGTAAGCTGGCTTCAAACCGCGATCCTTACATCTCAGCCTCCTGACTGGCTAGGATTACAGGCGTGAGCCACCAGCACCCGGCTTCTATGAAACTCTTATGAACTTCCAAAAAAGCCCGAAGGGGAACTGTGGCTCAAGGTAGAGTGCTAGCTTTGAACAAAAGCAGCTTAGGGCCAGTGCCCAAGGCCTGAGTTCAAACTCAGGGACCAATAGACACAGACACAGACCTGAGTTCAAGTGCAGGCACAAACCTGGACCAGAAGGGGGTTCCCAAATCTCAGCGCGCTCTCCAGGTTCTTTCTGAAGGCGTCGTCCAAGAAGCTCGTCCGCGTGATCTTGCGGTCCTTGTATTCGTTCATAATGAACTCCGTGGCCTGTCCGGAGGGGTCGATGATCAGAGGATACCTGCGGAGGAGGGAGCGGGTGAGATGGCCAGCAGGGTGTGTGGTCCCCACCAGCCACCCAGACGGGTGCTTTCTCGGTATTTCCAGGTTCCCTCGTGCCTGACGCTAAAATCGAGTTGTCTTTCTCCAGAAGGCCCGTGAGGACAGAGAGAGCAACTCAGCGAAGATGAGGAAGGGAAGGCCTGTCTGTGCCGCCACCCCGAGGGTGCTTTCCGAGGGCCCGGGGAGCGCGCGCCGCCGGGCCCTACCGGTTGAAGCGCTTCAGCATGATGGCGTTCTCCGTGCACAGGTCGTCGGCGGGCAGGGAGCTGGCCTGCCAGCGCAGGCGCTCGTCCGCGTTGGACAGGTACTCGGTCCTCGCGATGTCTGTGCGGAACTGAGAAGGGAGCACTCAGCAACGGACGGGGAGGACTCGGGGAGAGAGGGCACCCGGGTGCTCCTGCAGCCAGCCAGTCACCTGGATGTTGGCTTGCTGCAGGTGGTGAGACCAGGTGGTGAACAAGTTCTGCCGCATCTGCTGGTCAAAGTACCCGGCGTAGGCGATGAAGGCGGCGGACAGCAAGCAGTCCCCGGCGATGGTGGACATCTGGTTCTTGAAGGTCTCGCTTGTTTTTTCCCATCGTTCCCGTTCGGCGGACAAGCTCTTCAGGAGAGCGGTGCTCCGGTTCACCTGCGGACGGTGACGGGGGCTCAGCGAGCAGCCCACTGGGCGTGGTCCCCCGTGCCTGGGGCGGGCTTCGGCTGTGCCCGGGCTGTGGTGGGGACCACGCCTGGGCTGGGCAGGGCGTTCCCTGTCAGCCCTGAGACACAGGCCTGGCGAGAAGGGGCCCGAGACGAGGGACAAGGGGGTGCCCAAAAGAACAGACCCCAACGGCAGAACCCAGGAGCTGGCCTTGAGAACGGGAAAGAGGAAGTGGGTGACAGCCGGGGAGGACGGAGGACGGACAGGAGACCCACACGAGGTTTAGGAAGTGGGAGCACAGACAGAGGGAGAGACTTGCTGGCTTCAGGCTGTCCGGTGGTCCCCACAAGCGCAGAGACCCCCCGTGGGGACCAGCAAGGCCTGTGCAGTGCACGTTAGCAGCCCGGCTCCCGTTCCCAGCCGCCCCTGGGGAGGCCCCGGGCGTGTCGAGGTGTGCGGGCTGTGGAAGGGGGCTGCCTACCTTGGCCTCGACGGCTGCCAGGTCGGCCTTGATGGCCTGGGCCTCCGAGATGAGGACGGCGTACTCCTCCTTGTAGCGCGCGATGCTGGCCTCCAGGTCGCGGATCATCTGCTCCACCTCGTTGGCCTTCTGCTGGTTGTCCTTGGCATCGTCTTCCAGCTTCTGCAGCTCGTTCCGCAGGGGCTCCACTCTCTTCAGCATGTCCGCGTAGTTCAGCTGGGACGGGAGGGTCCAGTGGTGACTGACAGGGCACCGCCAGGCCCGCCTTGCCCTCCCGAGCCGCTGGCTGCTGCTTACCTGTGCGATCGCCCATTTCACCATGGGGCCACAGGCCAGCGAGGCGCGGTTGACAATCTCGTAATTGTAGCTTGGGTTGGACATGTAGTTCTTCTTCATCTTCTCCCTTATGGCGTCACTGGGAAGGAGGATCGTGTTTCTCAGTGTGTGTAGGGTGAAAGCCACAGGACTCGGGCTCCCCGTGGGAGGGTTTGGGCTGAGCCCTGGCCCCCAGGGGGCAGCAGGTGGGGGGGCCCTGCGTGGAGACACTGGGCCGGCCCCTGCAGGATCAGTGTGCCCCGCACTGCCTCCGGGTGTGAGGCACCCGGGGTGGGCACGAGGATGCCCACGCGCGCCCCGCACCTGATCTCCTCGGCCGAGAAGTTGACGATGGTGGGGATGAAGTTCTCCCGCATGATGATGGAGCGGATCTGCTTCCAGTCGGTGGTGCTCTCGCCCAGCAGCAGGCAGATGGACTCGAGGGCCAGCTTCACGGCGGCGGGCGGGTTGGCCATGGACCGCACCTCCACCAGGTGCTGCTTCTTGATGGACTTCACCGCTGTGGACGCACAGGGCGCGGCGCGGTGAGCGGGGGCACATGGCTCCCCTAAACCCTGTGGAGCCTCCTGTCTCACTTTTAGTTGTTTGGACAGTTCTAAGGCTGGAACTCGGGCTCTACCACTTGCGACGCCGCTCGCCCTTTTGTCCTAACTGCAGGGAGACGGTCTGGTGTCGTGCTCGGGCTGGCCGTTACCACGGCCTGCTACTGACGTCTGTTACTGTGGCTGTGATTCTCGCTGCAAGCCATCATGGCTCGGCTATTTCCTGTTGAGGCCTCGTCGGCCTGGGACTACAATCTTCTTTATTTCCATCTTTTCAAGAGCTAGGATTACAGGTGTGGGCCAACCACACTTGGCAAAATTAAACAACTTTAATCAATCATGGATTCATGCCTTAGTCACGTAGGTGGCCTGGACCTCACTGGGTAGGCCGTGCTGGCCCCCGCCTCTGACAAACAAGTGCCAGGATGAGATCCCTCCCAACAAGGAGCAGCGAGGAGCACAAGGACTCCCCTCCCCCGGCCTTTGCTGGTGCTGGGGATGGAACCCAGGGCCGGCTACTGTCAGCCCGTAAGGAGTGTGTGTGTGTGTGTCAGTCCCTGCGGCTTGAACTCAGGGCCTGGGTGCTGTCCCTGAGCTTTTTTGCTCAGGGCTAGCCACAACGCCACTTTTGGCTTATTTGGTGTGTTTCACTGGAGATAAGAGTCTCATCAACTTTCCTGTTTGGGCTGGCTTTGAACCGTGATCCTCAGATCTCAGCCACCTTAGTTGTCAGGACTGTAGGTGAGCCACTCGTGCCCAGCTTGCTTTAAGGCCACTCTTATTAACCAGTGGGTGAACTGCAAACTCAAACATGGTGCCCTACTTCCCTAGCCTTCCACAGGCACGCGAGAGCATGCACATTATCCCCACCGACGTAAAGCATCCCAAGCCAAGGCCAGACGCTTTCAAATCACCACACGCCAATGACGCCGACTGTGGTCACCGTGTGCCCCACATGCGCGGGTGTTTAGAAAGCGGGCACGCGCTTTCACTGTGGTACACGCGGGTTACCGTGGTCACGAGGAGGAATTTGCAGAGGGCGTCGGTGCCCTCTCAGCAGCACGCATACCGTTCTGGGCCTCAATGACGGCAGGCTCCACCTTATCCAGGTCCTCCTTGACGCTCATCTGCTTGTCGGCAATCACCTCCTGCTGCTTGTGCAGCTGCTCCTGGATGTCTTGGCTCATGACCTGCAGAGGAAGACGGTGTCCGTGTGGGTGGGCTAACATGCACTTGCACGTGTGCAAACACACGGCCCTCGCTGACTCACAACTCCCGCTTTTGCATGAGGATGAGTGCTCCCAGCCCCTGGAAGCAAAGTACCTTTTTCTTCTCGGCCTCCTGCTGGTCCTTCACCATCTTCTTCAGTTTGTCGTTGGCGGCGGCGTTCTTCACCTCCAGCTCCTGGCTCTTTATCCTCAAGTCCCGACGCAGTTCTTCTACCTACAGAACCCAGGAGCACGCAGCCACTGCCCTGACCCATGGGCTCCCCGCGGCCCCCCGGGAGGCCTGTGCCCCCCTCACCCACAGGGGCCCCCGGGAGGTCGGAGCACTGCTGTACCTGGTCCACTGTCTCTTTTATTTTCCTCAGCCCGACGTTCAGGTGCATCTGCTGCTCCTCCAGCTCACTGCGCTTCTCGTGGAACAGGTCGGCGTAGTGGTTAATGAAGTCCAGGTAGTGGCGTGGTGTGATGGCCATTGTTCTGCCGCCTCGCTTTGCCAGACGAGCGTTCGCCTTTCAGAAAAGAAAGTTAAAGCCTTTCAGTCTTCTGCATGATCACTGTGACTTAATTGCAAAAAAGAAAGGTTTATTTTTTTTGGCAGTCGAGGGACTTGAACTCTGGGCCTGGGCGCTGTCCCTGAGCTCCTTTTGCTCCTCTAGCTCTCTACCACTTGAGCCACAGCGCCACTTCTGGCCCTTTCTGTGACTAACTGGAGTCTCATGGGCGCTCTGGCGGAGCTGGCCTTGACTCTTGATCCTTAGACCCCAGCCTCCTGAGCAGCTGGCATGGAGTACGAGCCACCAGCGCTTAGCGGATAGTTCCGCCTTACTAGACTGCAGCGGGGACCGATCCATGGAGCCAGCTGACCGGGAGACCAGCCTTCAGGAGTCTTAGCTTAGCTTCTTTCAGCGCTCAAGAAGCCCCCTAAATGGAAAAGTTTTGCCTTGAATTTAGCTAAATGAGGATGATGGCTATGCGAATCTCAGAGGCATATTTAATGAAAAAAGTATGTAGCCTAGGCTGGCCTCGAATGTGATTCTCCTGCCTCAGCCTTCCAAGTGCTGGGATTACAGGCCTGTGCCACTACTAGATCCCAACCCTCTCTTAGCTTTCATTGCTTATTTGCAATGGAAACCAAAATAAAGATTTGAGAACGGCCTCTCTGTGATACACAGGGGGAGTGTGGGCAGAGCAATGGGGATGCCTGCAGGGGTCCGGGCGGACGGTCTGCCTCGGGGACTGCAGCAAGGATGGGGAGAGCCCGCCCTTCCAATGCCTCTGGGGCGGGGCTGAGGGCCGCTCCATTCCTCTGCCTCTGGGCGTGGCGGCACCCAGCAGGCCTGAGCTGCGTGGGGCCTGTGTGGCTGAGAGTGCAAGGTGGCAGGGGGTCGGGGTGGGGGGTGGGGGGAAGGGCAGTGAGGGCCATCCGGCTCCGGGTTCAGAGCCCGGCACCAGGCTGGATGACTCGCCAAGGTGACGCAACAGGTGGGAAACCAACTCTCTTTGGTCGTCATGGGTCCCTAAAAGCTTTTTTAAAAGCCACGACTGTTTTATGCTAGCAGAGTTCATCTTCTTGTCGTCACTGATCTCAAACCCGCTCCCACCTGGTGAAGAGTCTGATGGACAAACACGCAGCTGTTGACGATGGCCTCGCGGTGCGTGGGGGGCTGCGGCAGCTTGTCGTACACCACCGGCATGTAATCCGGCACCATGTAGTTAGGCTTCTCCAGGTCCATTTTGCTGGTGAATTCTTTGCCAACTTGATACAGTGCTTCCGTGGACCAGTCGCCAAACCAATTTAACACACACCTGAAAAGGAAGCCCATTCCTCAGAAGCTCTCCCCGACAGCCTGCTGGGGGCGGAGCCAGGCTGCCCTGGTGAGGAGGCGGAGGAGGCCGCACCTGTTGAAGAGGGCGGGGGAGGTGGCCGCCCGGTCCTTGAGCCCCTCCGAGGACGGGTTCATGGTGAACACGACGTGCAGGTTGCGGATCACCTGGCTGGTGAACCACTTGTAGAGTTCCTCGTGGGAGTCGAGCATCAAGCCCTCTTTCTGGGCCCCCTCTTTGCACTGCGTCATCAGGGTGGCGTACTCGTCTCCTTCGAAGAGCCCCGGAACCTGAGGGAACGCAGCACTGTGACTGACTGGCCCCCCGCCACGAGCAGCCCAGTGACGCCATGCAACACGCCACACAGCGAGACACACTGCCCAGTCACCTCGCCGTTGGCCAGCAGGGTGTTCATTCGCTCCAGGAACCCGGAGTCCAGAACGTTGGACTCATCCATTATGAATGCTATCTTCTCATTTTTACAGCCCGAGCGTCTCAGCACGGTCCGAAGATCTTCGTCGAAATCTTCCCCGGTGTACTTTCTGTGGACCTGCAGAAGCAGTGACAAGTTAGGTCCCTTCGCACACCACGGCTCCCGTACGTGTTAGAACCAAGAGTCCAGCACTGGGCCTGAGGCCACTAAAAGACCCACCTTTATCTGGTACACACTCAAGCCATTCATCCAGGCCACGAACCGGGACAGGGTGGTCTTGCCCGCACCGCTAACACCAATCAGAAGCAAGTGGCCTTGGGGCTGACGGAAGATTCTGAAACACCATCAGAGCTGATTATTTTTAAGGATTGTAGGCCTCTCATCCAGTTTGATATTCATGTCCTAAACTTAGAGAGGTGTCAATAGTCTGAAATTGTCTTTTATTGTTGGGTGTGGGGCTTGAACTCAGCCTGAATGCTGTCCCTGAGCTCTTTGCTCAGGGCTAGCACTCTGCCATAGCTCTACTTCCAGTTTTCTTTTTTTCCTGGGGCTGCAACTCTGGGCTTGGGCGCTATCCCTGGGCTCCTTTTGCTCAAGGCTTACGCTCTACCACTTGAGCCATAGCCTCACGTCTGCTTTTCTAACAGGTGGCTGAATGCTTTTTTTGTTGTTGTTGGTCATGGGGCTTGAACTCTGGGCCTGGGCACTGCTCCTGAGCTCTTCAGCTCAAGGCTAGGGCTCTATCTCTTGAGCCATAGCCCCACTTCTGGTTTTCTGGTGCTTAATTGGAGATAAGAATCTCATAGACTTTTCTGCATGAGCTGGCTTGGAACCACAATCTTCAGACTTTCCTGCCCGGGCTGGCTTTGAACTGCGATCCTCAGATCTCAGCTTCCTGAGTAGCTAGGATGATAGGCGTGAGCCACTGGCACCTGGCTGTAAGCTGAATTTTTACATAAACATTTGGTGAGTAGTTATTTGCCAGGCCCAGTGGGGGTCCAAAGACCAAGGAGATTTGATCTCCTGACTCGCAGCTGACATGAGAGACAAAGGCAATTGTGGGAGGCAGCAGAGAGGCTGCACTGGGTGGTGGGCCTGCAATGCTAATGGAGTAGAGTCAAGTTCTTGGGGTAAACACCAGGAGCAGCAAGGCGAGACTTGGCAAGGCGCGACTTAGACGGAAGAGGCAAGGCTGACAAGGCTGAGGTGGGGGAGGGGACGGCATGGAGCCTGACCTCATCACCTGGTGCCCACTTACTCAAGAGCAGCTAAGCCAAAGCGCAGTGCTGTACAACAAAAAGCCCACCTGTCAATCCTGAGCACATGGTCTAGCACTTCATTGAACAGGACTAGGGGAACATCAAGCTCTTCTTCATAGAAGACTTTCAGCCGAGCTTTGACATAATCTCTCAATTCTTCCTGGTCGACTGGGATATAATCCTACAGAAAGACAGATAACATAAGGAAACACCAGAAAAAGATATAATTTTTATAACACAATAGTATCTTCATAATGTTAAATTTTTTTTGGGGGGGGGTAGCCATGGGGCTTGCACTCAAGGCTTGGGTGCTGTCCATGAGCATTTTGGCTCGATGCTAGTGCTAAACCACTTCAGTCACAGTGCTACCTCTGGCTTTTTTGGTAGTTAATTGGAGATAAAGTCTCATGGACTTGCCTGCTCAGGCTGGCTCTGAACTGCGATCCTCAGATCTCAGCCTCCTGAGTAGCTAGGATTATAGATGTGAGCCACTAGCACCTGTCTAATCCATTCTAGCTAACTTACACGCGTGGATACCACTGAAAAAAACAAATTTTTACTAGAAGACATCAAAGACTTAAATACACAGGAAGATCGTACCATGACCAAGGAGAGAAAAAGATACTATTACAAAAATGTCGATTTCATTCCAGGTTTATATAAAGACTCAAATCTCACTGGTAAGTGGTCTTGATTGTATGCAACTTGACAAGTCAATTCTGAGCTGAGTTTCATGTAGACAGGGAAGGACTGAGAATGGTTAAGATTTTGTAGGAAGGACCAGGAGTGACAGGTTTATCACCACCTGGAGGATGTGTGTTATTTTTTATTTTTTGGCTAATCCTGGGGCTTGAACTCAGGGCCTGGGCACTTTCCTTTGAGCTCTTTTTGCTCAAAGCTAGCACTCTACCACTGGAGCCACAGTGCCACTTCCAGCTTTTTCTGTGTATGTGGTGCCAAGGTGTACATGGTACAGAGGAATGGAACCCAGGGCTTGGTGCATACAAGGCAAACACTCCACCACTAGGCCAAACTCCTGGCCCGACGATGTGGTTTTAGCACAGAGAGTAACCACAGACCGGAGGACAGAGTCTGCACACAGATTGTGCACATGGGGAAGTCTGTTAGGAAGGAGACACTGCGAAGTCAAGGGTCATTCGGTCAACAGGAAAAGAGATGGAGGGAGGCGGGCTGGTGGGGATGGAGGAAGGAATGTCGGCGTGAGGGTCACAGAAGGCACGTGACATTATTTGGCCTGGCCCTGCCACGGCAGCCACAGGCAGAACTTGGTGTTCAATATTTTAGGAGCTTTTTTTCAAAATGGAGTTCAAGAAATCTATGCCCACAAATGATGCTATAAATATTCAAATGGCCCTCAGCAGAAAGTTTCTCCACTCTTGGTTTAAATGATTAGCCTGTAAGAATCTTATCCTTCAAAGGACCCTATAAAAACAGTGAAGAGACAAACTACCTAGTCACCGGGAAGCAGCATCTACAAAGGAAAAGGCCCGGCACGAGCGGATAGAGGCGTCCACCGACCCGGCCAGCCTGTCTCTTCCTTTCCGGTCCTCCTGACATCATAAATACTGGCTGGTCACTTTTTGTTTTGGTGTGTATGTGTGCATGCGTGTGTGTGCATATGTTTGTACCAGTCCTGGGGCTTGAACTCGGTGTCTGGGCCCTGTTCCTTAGCTTTTTTTGCTTAAGGCTGGTAGTGGCCACAGTGCTACTTTTTGGATAGCTAATTTGAGATAAGGGTCTTACAGACAAGCCTAGCACTAGTGGCTCCTGCCTGTAATCCTAGCTACTCAGGAGGATGAGATCTGAGGGACTGCAGTTCAAGCCCAGCCTGGGCAGGAAAGTCTGAAACTTTCATCTCAGGTCTGCCATCAGGCACTTTTCTTATTTGGTACTGGAGATTGCACCCAGGACATTATACTGGCTAGGCAAGTACTTTGCCAATGAGCTACATTCTAGCCTCATAAGACACTTTTCACACCAATCCACACCTGCCTCGTTTTTAGTGTGAGGAGACTGAAAGCTATGTGACACGCAGACGTCTTTCGGTGTGACGCAGCCACCTGCCCCTCCCAGGCTTTTCTTTCTTTTTTTTTTTTTGGCCAGTCCTGGGGCTTGAACTCAGGGCCTGAGCACTGTCCCTGGCTTCTTTTTTTTGCTCAAGGCTAGCACTCTGCCACTTGAGCCACAGCGCCCCTTCTGGCCATTTTCTGTATATGTGGTGCTGGGGAATCGAACCCAGGGCCTCATGTATAGGAGACGAGCTCTCTTGCCACTAGGCCATATTCCCAGCCCCTCCTCCCAGGCTTTTTGACAAGCGCTATTAGCGCATGGCGCCAGAACCCAGCTTCCCATTTTTATTAAAGACCAACTCAGTCCACAGGATGCAAGGAGCGAGCGGGCAACGCGATGTTACCTTTGACAACCAGTTGCTGTACAGGATGGGCCGGCTCATGGCCTTCTCTTTGTCGATGTTCGGGAAGTGCTTCAGAGCCACCATGTCAATGTTCTCGTCGGTCCAGCGCCGCTCCTCGTCCTCCACCAGCCTGTAGTGAGGAGAGCGGCGGCCGAGCGTCAGAGCCGCTCGGCTCCACGAGGAGACGGCACGCGTGTGCCACGGGGCCTGAGCCGTCACTCGGCAGCCTCGGGAGGACTTGGCGGCCTGACCCCTGAACACGCAGGGTGGAGACCCTCACAACAATGGCGCCCAGACATTCACAAGCCCCTCTGCAATGGTGACCTGCCCTGACGTAAGATGTGCACGTGTGGTCTGTGCTGCCCAGGCTGGCTCCCCCTTCCTCCTCCTCTGCCAGTACAAACCTGGGAGGGCGGCTCCAAGCCATGGCCGCTACACGGAGGAGGGTGGGTGGGTGAATCTCAAGGTGGGGACCATGGGTGGGCATGTGTTGTGGATGGATGGATGCTTAAAGGATATGCAGGGATGAGCCGGGAAGGTGGCTTAGCGGTAGAGCCGGCAGAGTGCTGGCCTAGCATGCAGAAGCCCTGGGTTCCACTCCTCAGCACCACATACGCAGGAAAGGCTGGAAGTGGCGCTGGGCTCTGCACGCACGCAGCGGACTACCGCGGGAGGTGGTGTGTGCTGCGACGCCCACCTACTGTTAACGCCCTGGCGGGCCCTGCACACACCTGTGCAGACACGGCAAGGACGCAACCAGAGGGACTCTCGCCCCCTTACCTGTCCTGGAAGAGACGGAGGGCTTCATGGGCCCAAATCCGAATGAGGCCTTCAACGGGCAGAGTCTCCAGGGGTCTCAGGGCCTCGAAAATGCCCCTGACCCACCTGGTCATCTCTCGAGGCGAGTAGATGTAGTGGGGCTGGGTGTCCTGAGTGAACCTCTCCTGCAGAAAGGAGGGAAGTGTGTGACCACACGGACAAGCGACCACGCAAAATGCCATCAAGTCCTTTGTACTAAAGGCACAGGGCCGAGGGCGGAGGGCGGCTGAGAGGCGGAGCACTTGCCAGGAAGATCAAGGCCCGAGTGTAAATCCTTGTTCTGCCTCCCGCAACAACCACCACAACAATCTAGACTTGGACTAGCTTAGTGTGAGACAGTAAATATGGCCACTGGCTCTGAGCTTCTGTAGTCAAGGCCAGCACTCTACACACTGAGCAACAGCTCTCAACTGTGATCCTCAGATCTCAGCCTCCTAAGTAGCTAGGATTACAAGGTATGAGACCATTTTATTTATTTTTCTGGTGGCCATCCTCGGGTTTGAACTCAGGGCCTACGCACTGTCTCTGAGCAGTGTTTCGCTCAAGGATAGCGCTCTATTACTTGAACCACAGTTCTACTTGTGGCTTTTTGGTGATTAATTGGAGATAAGAGTTTCCCAGAGGGCTGGGGATATGGCCTAGTGGCAAGAGTGCTTGCCTCGTATACATGAGGCCCTGGGTTCAATTCCCCAGCACCACATATACAGAAAACGGCCAGAAGTGGCGCTGTGGCTCAAGTGGCAGAGTGCTAGCCTTGAGCCAAAAGAAGCCAGGGACAGTGCTCAGGCCCTGAGTCCAAGGCCCAGGACTGGCCAAAAAAAAAAAAAGAGTCTCCCAGACTTTCCAGCCTAGGCTAGGTTTGAACCACAATCCTCAGGTCTGCGCCTCCTGAATAGCTAGGATTACAGGTGTGAGCCATCAGAGCCTGGCTTCCTTTTGGGGGGGGGGGGGGAATGATTAGTTAGGAAAGCAAAAGTAGATCTCAAGAGGTAAGTCAGGTGGTCGGTTACTGAGATTGTACCAATTCCTATGAAAACAACAGCAGCCGTAGGGCCTGGTGGAATGAGGCTGAGGACAGAGGCGGGAGCAAAGCCCTGTCCGGGTTCAGAACACTCACCTGAGACATGGTGTAGAACTCCACCATGGCGGCCGTGAGCGGCTCGGCATAGGTCCGCAGGGAGGGGATGAGCCTCAGCATGGCGCGGTTGAAGGTGCCGTAGATCTGGGTCAGGGAGGCGGGTCCCGGGTAGTCCACGTACACCACGGGCACGTGCCGCAGGAACCTGTCAGCACAGGCAGGGGGCACCCCTCCGTGAAGGGGCGCCCAGCACTGTCCTGGGCGGGGCTGGAGGGTGCTTCCTGCTCCCTCCCCCGCACTGTGCTCAAGCACTGCAGGTTCAGAAAGCTCGAGACCCGAGGGAAGATGGGGAATGGAGCGGGGCCTATTTTAACCTCCACCTGGCCCTGCACATGCGAGGGGGCAGTTTAACTCCTCACAAGGTCAAGGTTTTTCATTTTCCTTCCTGCTTACAAAGTCAATCCTTTTATTTCTCCCGCATCTTCCTTCCTTTCTTTTTGGTGGTTGGTTCTAGGGCTTGAACTCAGGGCCTGGTACTATCCCTGAGCTCTTCAGCTCAAGGCTAGCTCTCTACCTCTTTGAGCCATAGCGCCACTTCCGGTTTTCTGGGGGTTCACTGGGGATAAGCGTCTCACGGACTTTCCTGCCCCAGCTGGCTTTGCCCCACGATCCTCAGATCTCAGCCTGAGCCGCCCGCGCCCAGCTCCCCCTTTCTTCTGGTTTCTGCTTGTCGTGTGCTCTACCACCGGACGCCAGCACCTGGCGCTCCACTACCAGCAGCCCCCAATGCTTTATTTATTTACCACTATAGACAGTCTATGTGTCACCAGGGCGGCCTTGAACTCCTTCCTGCCTCACTCTCCCAATTGCTGGCACTTCAGATGTGCTCTACCACATTTAGGTCCTAATGACTTTTAAGAAACATGTTGCCAATGGCTCAGGACTGTAATCCTAGCTACTCAGGAGGCTGAGATCTGAAGATTGTGGGAAAAGCTCTAGTGGTGCTTTTGGCTCAAGTGGTAGAGCACTAGACTTGAGCACAAAGAAGCTCTGGGACAGCACCCAGGCTCTGAGTACAAGGACGACTGGCAAAGGAAAAAACAACAACCAAAAAACTAGTTTCCAGCTGGGTGCAGGTGGCTCACGCCTGTAATCCTGACTACTTAGGATGACATCTGAGGATCATGGTTCAAAGCCAGCCTGGGGAAGAAAATCTGAGTCTCGTATCTCCAATTAATTACCAAAAAAGTTGAAGTGGAGCTATGGCTCAAGTGGTACAGCACTAGCCTTGAACACAAAAAGCTCTGGGACAGCAAGCAACCTTGCCCTCAAGCCCCAGGACAAGCAGAAACAGAACAACACGTTTGCACTGTACCTGCACAGTGCAAGCGACACACGAGGAACCGATGACAGGTGGTATTTTGCCCCCTTGTCACTGAAGCCAGCTCTTGGCTGCACTAGGTTACAGCCCCCCACAGGTGTCCGGAGGCACAGAGGTGAGATACCTGTGTGACAGGGGCTTTCGCCCAGGGTCGGTGGGGGGATTGCAGGCCCCCACAAACTGGATCCGCTCCAGCTTCACCCATGTTTGATCTGAAGTGCGATAAAAGCCTCCGTGCTCAACCATCTGCAGGAAAGGAGGCGGGACAGTGAGGAGGGAAGTGAGGGGGCGGGGGGGGGGGGAGGGAGGCTGTGACGTGACAGACCTGCCGGATGAAGGAGATGACCCTCTGTGTGCCGTATTTATCCATATCCGGCAGGTTGATCTCATCACAGAACAGCACCAGCCACTTCCCAAGCTGGACGGGGGCCAGGACGACGCCGTTGGGGGTGCGTCTATACTCGCAGTAGTGGTCGAACGTCTTCAGGAGCAGCTCTGGGGTGGTGGCACTGGAGAAGTTCAGGCCCACGACCTTGCAAGGGACGCACAAGGAAGTTAGCAGCGCCAACCTGCGTTCAGGCCCCGCGGGCCCCGCCACCCACCCCTCGGCCCCCTACCTCCATGTCGGGCAAGGCCCGGAGGGCACTGAAGAGGGTCATTGTCTTGCCAGAGCCCGGAGGGCCGCACAACACCAGCGGCTTGTGTTCGGCCAGCCATGTGTACAAGAGAGCTTCGTGGCGGACCGTGTCCAGCGTGGGCACGACGACGTCTGGGGCGGCCACCTTGTGCGTCTCCACTTCGATCTGGGGCACCTTGGCCTGCCACGGGGCCCACTCCCCACTGATGGACACCTGTGCGCAAAGAGGGCTGAGTGGTGCTCTGGGCACGAGTGACCAGACCTGCTCACCAACACACGCCACAACGTCCACACAAAGGACAGACGCGCGCGGCCTGCACTCCGCACGCCAGGGGACAGAGCCAGCCCCGCCCTCCGTCGGGCTCAGCTGGGACGCCGGGGCCCGGCGCGCTCACCTCATAGTCGATGATGGGGATGTTGGGCGCGGTGGGCAGCGGCACCGTGGTGATGCGTCTGATGTATTCCCCCAGCTCGGCTCGCATTTTCAGCCGGCTGTCTCCAGACAGGGACCAGAGGATGGCGTACACCAGGTACCGCTGTCAAAACCATTACCGAGTTTCAACAGCACGACAAAAGAAAGCTGGCTAGAGAGAGCAGCGCCAGCCGGGAGCCTTCCGGGGCTCTGGGCGCCCTCATGGAACACCGCCCGCCTGTGCGGCACAGGGTTCCGGGCTTCCCCAGCCCCCCATGGCCCGTGGCCCCCTGACCTGGATGTAGCGCTCCAGCTGCTCGATGTGCATGGGGAAGTCGGGGTGGTTGGCGTTGTACTGCGCGACGTTGCGGCAGGCCTGGTGCAGCATGGAGAAGAGCGAGCCCAGGCAGCGCAGGCGCGTCAGGTCCATGATGTGCTCCAGCTTGAAGGCGTGCTCCAGGGCCTTGGTGACCAGGCCGTTGGACGTGAAGTACGGCTGCATGATGGTTGCCGCGTCCCTTTGGATCTGGAACAGAGAGGGAATGAATAATGCGTAGCCAACACTTCAAAGAGCCGGGGAGCAGGGCGCTGGTGACACACGCCGGTCATCCCAGCTGCTCAGGAGGCTGAGACCTGAGGCTCGCAGTTCAAAGCCAGCCTGGGCAGGAAAGTCCGTGAGACTCTTATCTCCAGTGAACCACCAGAAAAGCGGAAGTGGCGCCGTGTCTCCAGTGGTAGGGCGCTAGCCTTGAGCTGAAGAGCCCAGAGACAATGCCCATGCCCAGAGCTCAAGCCCCACAACCATCAAAAAAAAAACAAAACCCCAAAGCCAGCTGGTCTGAGATGACTTGCGCTGGGGTACAGCGCACAGTGCGCAGGGAGCACCTTGACCTGGGGGAGCGAGCGGCCCATCCCCCCGCGCCCCCCCTTGGAGGCCACCCGCACGGGCACCTGCAGCATCGGGGACGCGGCCTCCTCTCCCTCGTCCTCCTTGCCCTTGCGCCGCCGCTGGGCCTCGTCCTCCCCCTCGTCCAGGGGGATGCTGCGCAGCCTGGCCAGGAAGTTGTTGAAGATCATGTCTGTGCTGAGCACGTCCTCGCTGAACCACACCATGCCGCAGCGCGACACTGTGGCCAGGGTCGCATACTTGAGGTCCTGCACTTCAAACATGATTCGCACCTGCAAGAGATTCAGCAGAGACCTGGGGGTTAATTTTTTTTTTTTTTTTGCCTATATGTACATTCCGAAAGGACTATTTATTTTTCTGGGGGAGAGGGAAAAAGAAGCATGGAGGGTGAACAATTTTGAAGTGCACCAAAGTGTGACTGAAGATGGCATGAAGAATCTCAATGCTTCTTGTTGACCAACAGGTGTTTGGGGCCAGAGAAAGAAAAAAGCAATAGTGGAGGTTATTCTCATCAAAACACAATACACCCACACCTGAAAAACCATGGGGTAACTCCTTTGTATAATTAACACATACTTAAAATCCTAGCTGGGTGCCTGCTGGTGGCTTGCACCTGTAATCCCTAGCTACTCAGGAGGCTGAAGTCTGAGGACAGTGGTTTGAAGCCAGCCGGGGCAGTAAAATCCCCATGAGACTCTTACCTCCAATAAACTCAAAAAAAATGGGAAAGGATATTTACCAGCACAGCAACAGACAAAGGCCTGATATCTGTCATCTACAGAGAACTCAAAAAACTAAGCCCCTCCAAGCCCAATAAATCTATTAGGAAATGGGCAAAAGAGCTAAAGAGAGACTTCACAAGAGAAGATATAAAAATGGCAAAGAAACACATGAGGAAATGCTCAACATCCCTGCTAGTAAAGGAAATGCAAATAAAAACAACCCTGAGATACCACCTCACCCCAGTTAGAATGGCCTATACTCTGAACTCAGGAAACAACAAATGCTGGAGGGGCTGTGGGGAAAGAGGAACCCTTCTCCATTGTTGGTGGGAGTGCAAATTAGTACAACCACTTTGGAGAACAGTATGGAGGTTTCTCAAAAAGCTCAATATAGACCTACCCTATGACCCAGCCATACCACTCCTAGGCATCTATCCTAAACAGCAAACCCCAAGATATCAAAAAGACATTTGTACTTCCATGTTTATCGTGGCACAATTCACAATAGCTAAAATATGGAAACAACCCAGATGCCCCTCCACAGACGAATGGATCCAAAAAATATGGTACTTATACACAATGGAATACTACATAGCGATTAGGAATGGTGAAATATTGTTACTCGCAGGGAAATGGTCAGAACTCGAACAAATAATGTTGAGTGAGACAAGCCTAGAACACAGAAAACAAAGGGGCATGATCTCCCTGATATATGACTGTTAACAAAGGGAGACGGAGAGACAGTAGAGACCAAGTCTGTGAACACTGTATATGTGCTTGATACATTGTATATTGCATATGGGTCTACCTGACCTAGACAAGGGATAGAAAAACAGGTTGTAAGATATCACAAGAAATGTACACACTGCCCTACTATGTAACTGCACCCTCTTTGCACAACACCTTGTAAAAAAATTTATGTTCAATTAATAATAAAAAATATATAATAAAAAAATAAAAAAGAAAAAGAAAAAAAATTAACTCAAAAAAGCTGGAAGTGGTGGGCTGGGAATGTGGCGTAGTGGTAGAGTGCTTGCCTCGCATGTATAAAGCCCTCAGCACCACATGGACAGAAAAAGCTGGAAGAGCCACTGTGGCTCAAGGGTTGAGTGCTACAGGGACAGTGCTCAGGCCCTGAGTTCAAGCCCCAGGACTGGCAAAAAAAAAAAAAAAAAAAGCCAGAAGTGGTGCCAAGGCTCAAATCGTAGAGCACTAGCCTTGAATACAAAGAGGCTCAGGGACAGTGCTCAGGCCTGGGGTTCATACTCCAGGGCAGGGAGAAAAATGTTCTAGACTGACAGGAACATGAACAGGCTTGTTGGATGTAAGTGGGTACCAGCAGGAGTGTGGAAAAGCAAAATTTTAAAAGTTAAACTATAACCTCTCTTTACATTACCTTTATAGCAGCAATATACATTTTCTGTCTTTTTATTTTTTGTTTTTCTTTCTGCCAGGCCAGGGGCTTAAACTCAGGGCCTGGGCACTGTCCCTGAGCTTCTTTTGTTCAAGGCCAGCACTCTACCACTGGAGCCACAGCCCACTTCCAGCCTTTTCTGTGGTTTATGTGGTACTAAGGAATCGAACCCAGGCTTCATGCATGCTAGGCAAGCACTGGTCTACCACTAAGCCACACTCTCAGCCCTCCAGCAATAAAAATTAAAAAAAAATTTTTTTCTGCCTTTATTAAAAAATAAAAGTCTGTAGCAATTCCCACTGCTGTGACATCCACACCGTGTCCCCTGATCTGGGCAGGAAAGCGTGTGCGGAGGGCGGAGGGCCGGGCAGCGCAACACGGAGCTCTGTCTGCCAGGAGCTCTGGGCAGGATGGACGCGCAGCTCCCCCAAGTGCGCGGGGCGCCCTTACCCACAGGCAGACTCGGCGTCCAGGCGTGTGATCTCTGCTTACAGGTAGAGGCCGCACGGCCGCTGTGGGGTGGGGCTGAGAGTCTCATCTCGTGGTCAGAGTCCACGGCCTCAACCGTCCCGCTACGTGACCTCACTGGCAGACCAAGCTGACAGCAGTGAGAATCCACTGGACAGTCACTCCCAGAGGAACGAGAAGCCACAAGGAAGGACGCATTTGCAAACGGGAGCTAAGCAGTGGTAAGCGCAGTGGTCAACACCTCCTGCACCTCCCAGGGAAGGCTCAGGGGCGCCAGCTGCGGAGGTCACAGGTTGGCCTCGCTTCCTGTCCCTCCCACCCGCCTCTACCTCATCCGAGGATGCCATCACCACCTTAGGAACTGCAGCCACGGGCAGCCCTGTGTCAGCCCCTCAGCCAGAGGGGGCCGGCCTCAAGACGCTCCGTGGACGCCCCAGCTGCACATGCTGCCGTTCTTACACATGCACCTATGGTAAAGTGCGGCCCTTTCATTAAGCACGTAAGAGAGGAACCACAACAACCTGATGGAACTACTAGAATAATACACTACAAGTTATGTGTAAGTCACGAGCTTCTGGAACTTTCCAGCCTTCTCTGTCTGCGTTCACCTTGGTGACTTAAGATGTTGGAAAGCACACCTGAAGGAGAGGAGGGCGGCCTAAGGAAGCCGCTCCGCAGCGCCCTCTGCAGGACGCCCTGCGCTGCGCGCAGGCTGGAGGAAGAACTCACATTGGGCGGGAGGCTGAGCCGCTCTCCGTTGGGCAGCGTCAGGAGCTTGTTGTCGTCTAGCACCGAGTTCAGGTTCTCCACCCACTCGGGGTCCACATCACCATCAAACACGATCCACTGGCGCTTCTGGAGCTCGCCTCGCACGTTGTCTATGATCCTGGTTGGGAAGGATTTTAGCACAGCTGTTGGGTAGGTCAAGATTTGAAAGCTGAAACGCTCATCTTCCCCTGGCTCCCCAAGTGATTTCTGTCTAGGTGGTAGAAGAGCGAGCCCCTGAGGCTCTAAGAACCCAGTGCGTGGCCCCCGTGCTCCCCGAAATGCAAGCGCTGATGAGAGCCACGCACTTCCTGAGCACGTGGGTGAAGAGCCCGTCGGTCCACTCCCGGGTGTTGGGGTCCAGGGTTCCGTAGAGGTGGTCTTTGCTGATGGCCTTCGGGTCGATGATGTGGGCCACGCCCTCCACGCCCTCCAGCCTCTCCAGAGCCTTCAGCAGCACTCGCCAGGCCATGCTCTTCCCGCTGCCCGAAGGCCCCACCATCATCAGACCGTGATTGATCTGGGTGATCTGGTACAGCTGGAGAACCTGCGGGCGGGGAGAGGCCGTCAGCTGCCTCGCCCGGCAGCCAGAGGGAAGACCCGCTATGGATTCTTTCTCCCCCTTTCTGCGAGGGAGCCCGGCCCCCGCCTGGGCGGTCGGGCAGCATCAGCAGGAGGATTACCTTCTCAACCCACATTCCGCCCACTTCTTCTCCGTCACCGTACGTCAAGTACATCTCCTGACACACTTTCTTCAGCTCCTCGCGGAGGGCGGTCATCTCCCCACGGTGGTACTGCACTCCGGGGAACACGTCCGACAAGAGGCTGAACAGCAGGGGGATGTCTTCCGCCACCAGCTTGGGCACCATGGTCTCACAGACGCTCTGAATGAGGATCTGCGAGGGGAGGAGAGAGCCGTAGAGGAGGGGCCCGGCCCTGCCCCAGAGGAGCGCGTGACAATGGCAGTGATCCCCTTCTCCTCAGAGGCCCATCACCGCGCCCGCCCCGAAGGGGGGTGTCAGGAACACAGGAAGGGCGGCGGTACAAACCTCCTGCTCGGGCAGATTCTCCGCAATTTCTCCCTCATCGACCGCTTCGCCTCGCTCCTCCTTCTCCCGCTTGATCTTCTGAATCCGCTCCCTCTTCACGTTGCCAGCGCTCACCAGCACGCTCTTCAAGGCCCGAAGCCCAAAGTCGTAGTGGCTCTGAGAAGACAGCTGCTCGTCACACAGTCTGGAGGGGAGAAAGACAGCCGCTCGTCACAGTCTGCGAGGGCAGAGGGGTGCTCCAAGAACAACGTGCTCAAGCAACGCGAGGGCCACCAGCGTGACAATCGGGGTGAAGTTTGCAAACGACAATTTTAACATGAGATGGGCCACATTCAACAGCAGGCGGGGGGCGGCGACGAGGGAGTCCGGGCTACTCACTTGAAGAACGGGACGATCTTGTTGGCCAGCACCTCGGCGGTGCGGAAGCCCTGCGAGTAGAGCATGACCTGGGCGATGAGCTGGCGGTCCGGCTTGGTCATGGCCAAGCTCCGGAACAGCTTCTTGAGGTTGTCCGGGAGGTTGGAGCGGCCTGCGTAGCCCGGGTTCATGGTGATGAAGATGGCCATGTCCGGGCTCACCTTGACTTGTTTATTGAGGAGCTCACAGGTAATGGGGGCCGAGGCTGAAATCAGATGATGGGGTTAACACTAACAATGGTGAACACACCTACAAACTTCCCAAGAGGACACAACCTGCCTCTCCCCGCCCCGCCCCGGATATGAAGCTGAAAGCTCAGGACTCTTGGAGAGAGCTGGAGACTGTGGCCAGCAGCCATGCATGCCCCCGGGGGCCTGTGCCACACACCAGATACAGAAAGGGCAGGTGCCAAGCCACCAGGGGCAGGGAGCCTGGCACTCCAGTTTGTGCAAAACAATGCTGCTTGCACACAACATTCAATACATAACACAACCATCCAGTGATGATAGAACCTCCTTCCTTCAGGATCTTCAAAACTTAAAACAACCAAGCCCCCCGAATTACCCCAGGGGGCATGTATTTATTCCATGAGCACTGGTCACAGACACAAGACTGCCCTCTGAGTCGCCTTTTTATTTACAAAGCCTGGGGAATTCTTTGCAGGACACGTTACTATCATTATGGCATGAAAGGAGGTGTGCACCTGAGCAGGCACAGTTCCACCCCTATGCTGTTGTGCAAGGCGGGTTTCCTCCTGTAGCTGAGCCTCGCTCCATTGCGCGTGAAGCCATGCTCGGAGCCTCCCAGAGCTGGCATGACCTGGGAAGGGGGCGCTGGGGGCCTCGCGGGTTGTGGGCCACGCTGTACGGCACCTAGGTGGTTAAGGGGCTCGGGGCCCCGGCCTGGCTGAGGGAGGGTGGCGGGTGCACTGCGAGCTCTGGGCACGCTCACTACACCGCCTGTGGGGGCGAGCGGCAGTTCTCACGTCAGCACGGCCCTGTTTCCACGGAGAAGTGGTTTTAGCGGAGAAGCCTTACTCTTATCGTAGTTGGGGTTGGAGTGCTCTCGCAGTGCTTCCTGGATGCACTGCACCTGCTGGGACACGGCCGAGAGCATCCGCTCCTCCAGGCGGTTAAACTCGTCAAAGCAGCCCCAGGCGCCCACCTGGCAAAGCCCCACGAAGATGCGCCCCATCGCCTGGAAAGGAGAAAGAAAAGACGCTAGCACCACTTGTCACAAACAACGGTGCCCCAAAGTCCCGTTACAATCCAAGCCCCAGCGGTGATTCGGAAATGGCCTTTCGTGAGGGATGGCAAATGGGGGCGGAGGTGAGCTCCTCTCTGTCCTAGGAGGCGGATGGGGGGCGGGGGCACACAGTGGGGTGGCAGCCTCTCCTGGAATAACTCTACAAGAGCCAGGCCTGGGCTTCCGGCCTCCAGAACCTTTCTGTTGTTGAAGCCGGGGAGGTGGTCTGCTAGGGCGGCCCCACAGCCCGGGCCACCGCCTCGGGAGGGCACGGCCGGGCTCAGAGCTTGGCTGCCACGACTCAAGCTTGGCAAGTCACAGCTTTCTGACGGTGGACTCTTCACTCTAAGAGGAGGATCCTCCCACCCTTGAAGGCGGAACTCCTCCCGCAGGGAAGGGCCTGGAGCCGCCCGCCACAGCCACTTCACAAATGGACACAGAGGCACTGTATAATGTGTTTTTCTTCCTGTGACAATATAAGCCCACTGACAAAGTTATTTTTAATCTATCATGGTTTTTTTTTCTTTCCCAGTTTTGGGGCTTGAACTCAGGGCCTGGCTTCTTTCTGCTCAAGGCTAGCACTCTGCCACTTGAGCCACAGCGCCCCTTCTGGCCATTTTCTATATATGTGGTGCTGAGGAATTGAACCCAGGGCTTCATGTATATGAGGCAAGCCCTCTTGCCACCAGGTCATATTCCCAGCCCCTTATCTATCATGTTTTGTTGATTAAAACACCAAAAAACTAGATTTCTCCTATTAGTTTGTTCTCAGCCACAGGCACTACGTGTTGTTTTTTTTTAATTGCCATTTTAAGCCAAGTGCCAATGGTGCATGGCATTTGGAAGGCTGAGATCTGGAGAATCATAGTCGGGAAAGAATAGTCCAGGAGACTATCTCCAATTAACTAGCATTTTCAGACCGGAGACATGGTTCAAGTCGGGGTTGAGCATTAGCTGTAAGCAAGCGCACTAAGAGTGGGACACGGAGTTCTAGCCCAAAAACGGGGAGAGGGAGATCTCTTCCACAAATTGTGTTTATTGTCAGGCACGTGCCCTGGTAAGCACTTATTCTTTAAAAATTGCCATTTTAAGTCAGCCACTGGGCGCCCATGCCAATAATCCTAGCTATTCAGGAGGTTGAGATCGGGAGGCTCATGCTGAAGACTAGTGGGAACAGAAAATTTTGCTAGATTCCAGGTCCAAAATAAGCAACAAAAAGCAGGGTTGGAGGCGTCGCTCAAGTGGCATAAAGGGTCAGCCTAGAAAGTATAAGCGCCTGAACTTAATCCTAGTACTGTAAAATAATATTTAAAAAAGACTTGCATTCAGGGTTGGGGCGCAGCTTCAGTGGCGGAGTGCTTGCCTGACTTGGGTGAGGCCCTGGGTTTGATCCCCGGCACTACATGAAATAGCAGAGTACACCTGAGCGCGGTGGCATACCACACTACCAGGCCTCAAAAAAATCATTTCAGGGGTTGGGAATACGGCCTAGTGGCAAGTGCTTGCCTCGTATGCATGAAGCCCTGGGTTCCATTCCCCAGCACCACATCTATAGAAAATGGCCAGAAATGGCGCTGTGGCTCAAGTGGCAAAAAGAAGCCAGGGACAGTGCTCAGGCTCTGAGTCCAAGCCCCAGGACTGGAAGGAAAAAAAAATCATTTTAGAGAACAATGCTTAACTCTGAAAACATGAAGTAAAGTCAACTTCAAAACATACAATGTCAACTGCACAAATAGCTCAGAATTAAGAGTTTTAAGAACTCCGAAGGCCAGACGCCATGGCGCGCTGTAGGGCGAGGAGTGAACTGAATGATCTGGACAGAACCCATCACATTTCTCACCTGGAAATCAAAGGTTTCATCACAGTTGAAAACCAAGACAAACCGCCCAAGCTGATGGCCCAGGGCTTTCACAGACTCTGTCTTCCCGGTTCCAGCGGGCCCTAGTGTTTGAAGAAAAGTAATTGAGTCTGTCACCTCAATAAGAACGTAGCTTTAGCTGGAAGACAACTGGGGAAACTCGTTTATAAGTCAGCACAAATATAGGCAATAGATACAAATTTAAGATTTTACGTTCTAACTATGCAGTAGACACATGCAAATCTTCAGCTTAGTTTTAAGTGCATGACCTGATCACACCTGCCTGGAGTGTGGAGTAACTTACCGAATGGGGAGCCCCCTAGCCTGGCCTCCAAGGCTTGCGTCATTGTCAGGTAGCAGCGGTCAGTGAGTGGGGTCTGGACCAGCTTGTCCTGAACCCCCAGGTACTCGAAGCCATAGTTAAATTTGGCATTTGCCATTTGAATGGACAACTGCTGTAGCACATCAGTTTGCTTGGGGTCAAAGTAAAACCGCATCTGGCTGAGCCACTCAAACGATTTGGCGTTGTCAATCTTGCTTTTGATCAAGGACCTCGTAACATCTCTCTGGTGAACCAATTCTGTAATCTGAGGAAACAGAAGACGGCCATCAACTCTTAAGATTGGAATAAAAGGTAAATATGGAAGTGAAGCAATGAAATGCACCTCCCTGGATAACCTATGCAAATTAGTAATTAAAAAAAAGTTTGTCAAAAGCCAAAGTAACCTGGTACACTCTCCGGGTTTGTGAATTACTTGTTAAATTTAAATTAAGGTTCTAGGTCAGTTCCAACTGCTGGTAAACATTCCAATCCACAAATCCACTTCCAGAGACAGCGGAACTGTTGCTCATGTTCAAGAGCGAAGCAAAATCAAGCAGCACCATCTGCTGTCGACAGAAGCGCTGCCGTCCACTCCAGAGCTGCCTCGAGGGGCAGACCAGGGGCAGGAATGAGACACCGTGACCAGGGACACTGACTTCCTCCTGTGAAGAGGCCTGATTCCAAAGCCTGCCACCAAAAGCACTTCCGAGAACAGAGCGCAACACCACCGGAGCACGGGCGAACCCCTTCTAGTTTTCTACTTGACACTAACAGAAACGTTTTCGGGTGTGACCGCCTCTCGCTGAAGAGGCCGTAAGAAGCCTGCGTGGCGGGAAGGGGCCAGGCTTGACTCACCAGGTGCTCCAGCTTCCGTCTGCGGAGTGGGGGCTGCTCCATGAGGACGGAGTCCGCTAGCACGTTCAGAGTGACCTCGACGTTGCTCAGCACAGACTGCAGAGGTGAGGTGTCCCCGCCTCCTCCAATGCTGCTCAGGGCATTCTCCACGTTCTCAGACCAGGCTATCTGGGCTGACAGAACCACAAGCTGGGCCTGGAGGAAGGCAAGACAGGAAAACGACAGGGTCATTTCCTTTCTTTTTAATTTGAGGTGGGGTCTCCCTGAACTCCCTGGCTCAAGCAATTCTCGCTTCTGCCTTCCAAGCTGCTGCCAGGCAGAACTGCTGTGGCGCATGCGTCAATAGTATAAGGTCACCAAAAAGCCAGTGGGTGTTTTCATCTCCAGCCTGCCCGCTTCTATAGATTACCTGGTATTTATCGATCCAAGTGATGTAGGTGCTTGGGTCGATGGAGGTTGCTTTGCCAAAGATCTCTACTTCTGTAACAGACTCAGCAAGAAGTTTAGCGAGGGTGACTCTCATCTCCTTTTCCACCAGTGTGAGCCATTCATTGATTTTAGGATGCTCGGTGATGGACACAGGAGTTTTAAACATAACCTGAAATTAAGAACCCATTTTAAGGACTGACAAGAGCAGGGAAGAGCAATGTTTTCTAGGCTGCAAACATCAGCTTGACCAACCTCCTCCCCTTCCCGGGACGAGATGCCCAGGACCACGGAGTTATCTTCATTTAGGATGATACTTGAAACGCCAGCAAACATCTTCTTGAAGTGTTTCTGCAATTTAGCTACGTTCTTGCTGTTTCCAATGATTTCAAGCAAATCTTCGTCACCCACAAAATAGAACCTAAGTGAAGACAGCATCCAGTTGCTACTACTTTCTATGCAGGACTAAGTGATCAAGGCAAAAAGTGGAACCTCAGCAGAAACCTCCAGCCCCAAGTCAGATCACATCCCAAGCTCTTCCAGACCTGAGCCCCAAACTCACATTTAGCCAATAAGATTTCTTTTTTTTTTTTTGGCACTCCTGGGGCTTGGACTCAGGGCCTGAGCACTGTCCCTGGCTTCTTTTTGCTCAAGGCTAGCACTCTGCCACTTGAGCCACAGCGCCACTTCTGGTCGTTTTCTGTAGATGTGGTGCTGGGGAATCGAACCCAGGGCTTCATGTATACGAGGCAAGCACTCTTGCCACTAGGCCATATCCCCAGCCCCGCCAATAAGATTTCTGTTTTTTTTTTTTTGGCAGTCCTGGGCCTTGGACTCAGGGCCTGAGCACTGTCCCTGGCTTCTTCCCGCTCAAGGCTAGCACTCTGCCACTTGAGCCACAGCACCGCTTCTGGCCGTTTTCTGTATATGTGGTGCTGGGGAATCGAACCTAGGGCCTCGTGTATCCGAGGCAGGCACTCTTGCCACTAGGCTATATCCCCAGCCCCCGCCAATAAGATTTCTAAGCAAACAGAATTCAATGCGATTACCTGGCCTCATTAAGTTATTGAAAAAGAATCTGTTCCATGTGTCCTAAGCAAGTACTGGGTAAGGGGGAGGACAATGCAGCTCACCAAGTCCAAGTGGAAAACCAGAGATCAGGGTACAATCAGTGCACAGTAGGTAACTCAATCAAAGCCCTTGGTGTCAAAACTGACACACAGGCACACAGGCCAGAGACAATGGCTGAAAGGAAACACAGCTGGAGCTCAGCTCAGGCAGAAGCAAAAGCAGCTCTCACCTGGGGAAAGACGAGCGCTCTCTTTCCAGGTATTCTCCAAGGGCTTTCTGGATCTTTCCAAGCAGGTCTGCCAACCTTTCTAGAGACCTCTGCACGCCCTGGATGTTCAGAACGTCCATAACAAGGGGAGACTTGGATACTTTTTTCATTAGAGCCAAAAACTCCGTGCTGATACTACAAATCAAATGAAGGTGTGTGTCAGCGCTGGGCGTGGCCATCGCCGGCCGCAGCTGATCCCCGGCTCCCGGGCTCCCTGGCCAGGCGCCGTCCATACCTCTGGAACCGCTGGGTTTCCACAGGGAGCAAGTGTTTGATGTCGGCACTGCCTGTGAAGATGCCTTCCAGGTAGACCCACCGCCTCTGCACGTCGATCCACACATCAAAGAGAGCCATGATGCGGTTCAGTTTGTCTTCCCAGGACAGGGCATCCTCCTCGAAAACCTGGTGGGTGCACAGGAGGGCAGCGCTCACAGACATGCCGAAACTCACTAGGAAATGCAGACTGGGACCCATCAACCTACTGACCCACACTAAAGAAAACAAGCATCTAGCAACTTGCAGTCCAATGCGCCAGAGGCGCGAGGGTACCTTGTAATAGGGAGAGAGCTTCATGGCGGAGACGCTGTTAATGTGCTCTTTGACCTTGTTGAAGAGGTCATCCCAGCCTCGGATCAGGCGGCACTTGTTCTGGTAGTTGACCAGGTCGAGTTCGTAGGTGTTCCATACTTCCCGAATCTGAGGGGGACAAAGAGACACAAGAGGGTAATTACAAGCTCAGCTCCACAGCAGATGGAGAAACAGGAGCGGCCGTCCACCCTGTCACCTGCCTGCTTCAAAAACTCCTCCAGAGCCATCTCCCCCTGCGCCACCAGCAGCACGTCCTTGACCACAGCTTCGTTCTTCTGCAGGTCCACGTCCCAGATCTGGCCCAGGGTCAGCTCAGACAGCACCCAGTTCACGTGCAGCCGCTTCATCAGCTGCTTCCAGTGCCGGTCTTTAAGGGCTTCCGATTTCAGTTCGATCACCAGCATGTTGATCTGAGCAGAGAGCACACCGTCACTGGTCTGAGTGCGTTCCTCCTGGACGCCTGCCACCACGAGCCCCCGCCGCCTACCTTCATGTAACCTTTCAGCAGCCTCTGAACAAACTCATAGGAGGCGTACTGTCGAAGCCGGGCAGGAAAGTTCTTCAGCTGGTTCAAAAGGCCATCTAAATTTTGTCGAAGCTGTCAAGAGATAGAGGATATTTAGTTGGCCAATATTTCTTTAACTAGTGAAATAGTCTTTGAAACAGCCCTATTTCCAACAGCCCGGGTGAAGCAGAATAACCTCTGTGAGCTCCCAGGTAAGGCCGGTCACCCACGTGCGTTTCAACAAGACACACCTTCCGAGGCTGCACGGAGACCCACGGCTGCTCCTTCATCTGATCAATCTGTTCCCAGACCTTAGAAAGCTCGGACCAAACACCTTTGAGGTCCTGTAATTCCTCTAGGGCCACCTGTGATTGAGAGCAACAAAGCAGTTAAACTTCGGAAACAGAAGCCACCTTACAAATGAAGAAAGGAAAAGAGTGGGGAGAGAGGGAGGAGGGAGAGGCAAAGAATAAAAGGGAGAAACAACCAACATACCAGCTAACCAAGCAAAGGAAACTACCCCAGGATGTGGCAGGGCTACAGCGACGCAGGTCGGTGGCTCGCCATGGGGTGGGATACCACCCTGGTGGGGGGGGGCTGTCGGTCGGGTGGGCACCCACCCTGGGGGAGGGCAGGCAGTGTCTGTACCTGCACGCGCTCCTCGCTGCCACTGAGAAGTCCTGTGTCCGTCAGCTCCAGCGCCTCCTTGGCCTTTGCACACTTCTCTCGGTCATCCTTCAGCCTGCCAAACTTCCCTTCGTAGATGGTCAGAGCCTGAAGAGCCTCCTCGGGGCGAAGGTTGCCCTAAAAACAGAGGATTATGCTGCTCAGGAGAGAGGAGCACAGCCTTTGCGTGGTGGGTGCTGCTGATTTGTGCTTGTATTCCTAGCTACTCAGGTGACTCCAGGCTGAAAGTACTAGTTCAAAGCCAGCCTAGGCAGGAAAGTTAGTGAGATTCTATCTCCTTCTCAACCAGGAAAATATTGAACTAGAGCATGGGTTAAGTGGAAAAGAGCTTCAAGACCCTCAGTTCAAGCCTTAGATCTGCTGCCAACAAACAAACACACCCACACCCCTAAACAGGTAGAGGAGTCTGTGGAATTTCTGAGACTGAGAACAGGTGTGTGCAGGTATTCAATGAGTGTCCACACACAATACTGCAAGTTTTATATCAATAGATCACATAAATAAAACAAGCCTTTTCATTGCTCTTGTTTTTGTTTTCTTCTTTTTTGTCATTTGTTCACCTGTCTTTGGGAGGCTAAGGGGGAGCACAGAAATGGAGGGACAAAGGGTGAATGAATAAATGCAGCTGTGGTATTCACTAGACACTACGTTGACAATGAACTACACAACTTGTGGAGATGGGAGGGAAATCTGTGAGAGAGCGAGGGAAGGGGTGTCCAAAGAGAAATGTACTCTTTCCTGGTTTTTGTAACATCATCTTTATAATAACCATTTTTAAAATTTACAAAAAAAAATCACATAAATAAAAAGGTGCTATTTTTAATTCAGGCCTGGTCCCGAGAGGCGGGAAGTTTAGAGGAGTCGGAACAGTCTGGCACGGTGGGTACTCACGGTGATTCACGGGACTTGGGCATGGCAGCCAAGCCTTTCTTCCCTGACATACTGTTCCATTAGCTCCCACTGGAAGAATGCAAAATCTCCCAAGATGGGCTCTGCTTCATGCTCACACATTGCACCTACACCTTTCCTTTTCATTTTAGTAACTCTTTTGACCATGCAAAACACAACTTAAAAAAAAAAATGCCAGTCCTGGGACTTCTTGAACTCAGGGCCTGTGTGCTGTCCCTGAACTTCTTTTGCTCAAAGCTAGTGCTCCACCACTTGAGCCACGGTTCTACTTCCAAGTTTTTGGTAGTTTACTGGAGGTAAGAGTCTCATGGAAGGGCTGGGAATGTGGCTTAGCAATAGAGTGCTTGCCTGGCATGCACCAAGCCCTGGCTTCCATTCCTCTGCGCCACATACACAGAAAAAGCTGCAAGGGGCGCTGTGGCTCAAGTGGTAGAGCGCTAGCCTTGAGCAAAAGAAGCTCAGGGACAGCGCTCAGGCCCCAAGCTCAAGCTCCAAGACTGGTAAAAAAACAAAAACATGAGCGTCATGGACTTTTCTGCCTCGGCTGGCTTCAAACTGTGATCCTCATCTCAGCCTACGTGAGTAGCTAGGATTACAGGCGTGAACCATGGGCACCTGGCTAGAATCATTGTTCTTTCTTTAAATCCTAAAATTTTAACTCGTTTATCTTATTTTTTATTATTTGTATATTTCCTTTAATATTATTTGCACCAAGCCAGGGTGATAAGGCACACTCAAGATTTTGGCCAGAGTCTTACCTGTTGACGAATAATCTCCTTAGCAGTGAGCCATAGTAAGCTAACAACAAAGCATGCATGGATTGGATCATTCAAACCAAAACAAACACAACGAACCTTTGGGGGACCAGCAGCTCCGAATGGTCATGGGGAGGGCGGTAGGAAGCTCACCCTGCCACCAGGACTAGCGTAGAAAACGTACATTCCCAGACCAGAAACCACATGAGCATCCAGAGTATTAGTGTCCTTTCTACACCTACTTCAATAGCTACACGAATAAACCTTTGAATTCCACTGTTCGCCTGCCGCCCTCTCTCTGCATGTGTTCAACTCCTGGGATTTCCTCCTCACCCTCCCACCACTTGCTTTTGCATGTCACATTGTCCTCGGGCTCAAATACGTGTTTTCCTCGTCCAATTACTATTAGCATTCTCTGTCAAGGAGTGAGACTTTGTAAGGGCAGGGAAACATCACTGCTGCGCCCGCCCTTGCTGCCTAGAACAGTGGCTGCTATGTGTTCAACACACACCGACTGAGGTGAAGAGGTTCTGGGCACCGGCCAGCCAGCTAACTACATCCGTGCGCTGTGAGCCTTGGTCTGGGTCTACAGAAATCAAATTCTAAACTTTGGAAGGGGGCCTTTTCAAATAGAAAAGCTTCCATCTTAAAATTTTAAATGACGGCCATTCTGGTAAGAAGAGTCTAAAGTTGGCTTTGGCATTTACCACCTTCAAGTGTTTTCCCCCCTTTGGTGGTGCTGAGGATGGAATCGGCCTCACACAGCCGGCGAAGTCTCTAGCTACCTCCCCGACACGGCCCCACATTGCTTGTTAGACAGGCGCTCGCCACGCTCATCAGGCCCGTCTTCTACACCTGGCTTCAGGGAGCCTAAGCAGCTGGGACTGCAGGTGCATGCGCCCACATCTGGCTGCCAGTACTGCTGTGTGTGTGTGTGTGTGTGTGTGTGTGTGTGTGTGTGTGTGTGTGTGTGTGTGTGTGTGTGTGTGTGTGTGTGTGTGTGTGCTGGCTAAGGAGCTTGAACCAGGGCTTTGTGTTCAAGGCTAATGCTCTACCGCTTCAACAACAGTGCCATGTGTGTCTTTGGTGGTGAACTGAAGGCGAGAATCTAAGGGGACTTTCTTGCCTGGGCTGGTTTCCAGCCATAATCCTCAGATCTCAGCCTCATAAGTAACTAGAATTACAAGCAAGTGCTGCTTTGTTAACTCCCAAGAGGAAAAGCAAGTATTTCAAAGTGAAGGTGCTGTGTATCTGAGAGTAAGCACAGCAGATGGAGCTGCTGGCTGGCACAGTAGGGGCTCACCGTGACAGGCTTGGTCTTCTCCCAGTCTGACAGCAGGTCGGTGGTACGGCTTTCCACAGCACGGTCCTCCTGCACAATCTTCATCTGCAGGTTGGCCACCTGCTGCTGGATGGCAGAGTCTTTCCGCCGCATGATGTCATTGAAAGCCCCCCACTCTCCCTCAATGTTGTCGATATAAAGCCAGGAAGGTGGAAACTGGAACCTTTGTTTTTCCAGCAGACGCTGACCATTGCGGTAAAGCTTTGGGAATGGGAAGATTCGTAGGGTTAAGAAACAACTGTTAGAGAGCGAACATTTGATGGCCACAGAGCACAGATGATCAAAACCTCGACTGCGCCTGGCGGACAGGGCCTTGAAAGTTTGGCTCACCTGCCAGTTACTGCACCAAGAGCCTGTTTAGAGCGCAGCAAGGGGGTGCTGGGCCTCGCCCCTTCATTTCAAAACACAAAAGGGATTTCAGTCCTTGAAAACAAGGACAGCAGAAGGCTCGCACATACAGCAGTGGCTCTCAGGCCTTGCCGGGCTTTGCAAGCACAGACCCAGGGTGCTGCTGTCTACACTGTATTTTATTTAATTTAGTTACTTTTAAATTAAATTTTCTTGACTAGGTGATGTACAGTGGGGGCACAGTTACATAATAAGGTAGTGAGTACACTCCTTGTCATATTTGTTACAGCCTCCCTCGTTTTTCTTTCCCTTCCCTAGTTCAGCTAAGCATATATACAATGTCCAGTTCTACCCTGTATTTCAGCAAGCACGTCGGTGTCAGGACAGGTGAGGGCCAAGTAACAAACGGCGCTTTACGGACGGGTGAGAAAGCTCGTTGCGTTGTGAAAGCCCAAGCGCACTCTGCTTTAGCTCGAGGACCGCTACCCAGAGCTCACCTCAACTTGTTTCTCAAACTGCTTGATCTTCCGTTTCAGAGACTGCACGTAGGTGATGAAGGTCACGGCGTCGGAGGTGCTGGCTGTGTCCACGGAGTGCTGCTCCAGCTCTTGGCGAGACTGTGTGGAGAGGCCGCGTTTGGTCACGGGGCCCAGATCCACCCCAGCCCCGTCCCACGGCACAGTGCCACCCACGGGGCCCAGATCCACCCACGGGGCCCAGATCCACCCCAGCCCCGCCACACGGCACAGTGCCGCCCACGGGGCCCAGATCCACCCCAGCCCCGTCCCACGGCACAGTGCCACCCACGGGGCCCAGATCCACCCCAGCCCCGTCACACGGCACAGTGCCGCCCACGGGGCCAGATCCACCCCAGCCCCGCCACACGGCACAGTGCCACCCACGGGGCCCAGATCCACCCCAGCCCCGCCACACGGCACAGTGCCACCCACGGGGCCCAGATCCACCCCAGCCCCGTCACACGGCACAGTGCCACCCACGGGGCCCAGATCCACCCCAGCCCCGTCCCACGGCACAGTGCCGCCCACGGGGCCCAGATCCACCCCAGCCCCGTCCCACGGCACAGTGCCGCCCACGGGGCCCAGATCCACCCCAGCCCCGTCACACGGCACAGTGCCACCGCCTCACCTTCGAGATCTGCGAGTGGAATTCCGTCATGTTTGATCCTAGCATCTGGCCAAATTTGCTGAGAACTTCCTTATGCCAGGAGTCATACTTCAGGTTCACTTTGGATTGCACCTGCGGGCGACATGCACACCAGGGTAGCCTCAGCTCTTTCCTGCAGCCCTGCTGCGGTCCACCCCCCCCCAAACCCCCGCCTCCCTCCTGCCCTGCTGCGTTCATTCACCACCTCCCCGCCTCCCTCCGGGACCAAAGCCGAGCTCACCTTGCCATAATCTATAACCACCGGCCCAAACTCTTTCTTGGTCTCAGCGTTGTCAAAAGTCCCTCTGGCCTTCCGGATCTGGACCAGCAGCGCCTGCCACTTGTTGAGGTCTTCCCCGAGGCGGTTGTAGATGTTTTCAGCTTGCATATCCCACAGGCACTGGTACTGAAGCCAAACCTGCCAGTGGAACACACAGTTAGCTACGCTACTTCAGGTGTTTATTTTATGGGCACTACCAGTTTCTGCATTCATATTGATGAGGAAGGCTCATGTTTTCATCACCATTACAAACTCATTTCAGAGTCTCAGAATCAAATTTATTTATTCTTACAAACCATAGTTAAAACCCCACTCTTCATTTGAAGCCAGTTACTACCACCGGGTAAACGGTACCGTGTATGGCTGGAAGGTTTCAGCGCCCGATCCTTGCTACCTCACACTCATTTTTCTAGCAGTGCTGAGTACCAAACCCATGGTCTCTGAGCTATACCTATCTACCTTTTGTTCTTGTTTCTTTGCCAGTCCTGGGGCTTGGACTCAGGGCCTGAGCACTGTCCCTGGCTTCTTTTCACTCAAGGCTAGCACTCTACCACTTAAGCCACAGAGCCACTTCTGGCCTTTTCTGTATATGTGGTGTTGAGGAATCGAACCCAGGGCTTTGTGCATGCCAGGCAAGCGCTCTACCGCTACACCACCTTCCCAGCCCCCCTCTCTCCCCATAAGCGTCTGGAATAGAGCACAGTGTATCTGGAAGAAGTCTGGAAGGGGGCTGTGTACCTTAACGTACTGTTCCACCTCGGTCACGATGCCCATGACTGCAGAGTACGACTCTTCCAGGGCAACAGGGCCATCAGGCATCCGCGTCAAAGCATTCCGATAGAACTTCTCTTCTTCCGTCAATTCATAATGCACGCCCACCTGACCAATGGAAATCGGAGGTGAACATCAAGAAGTGTGCACAAAAATGTTCCAATCAGCCACCTTTCAATCAACATGAACCAATGGCAAATTATCACTGCAGCGGTATTTAGAGGATTGCAACCTATTAGCTTCATTACGAGGAACCCAAAGCATACTTATATCTAACCAATAAATGGAGTATTAGATTCACCACCACCTGTACCACGATCTGAACAAGGTAAGGGCAGCTGAAGAGCAAGCAGAACTGCATGTTCAATGGTGTGAATTCTTGTCACACACATGCTGGACATTATGTTAAGTACGATAATAGGCCAAAAAAAAACTCCGCTCACATGAACTTACAGGAGAGGACAGACAATGAAGGAATATGTAAAACACATTTAGAATGCCAGAAATGGAAATTTGATGGAGAAAGGGCAGCAAGGAGAACAGGAAGTATGGGTGAGGGCGGGGATGGGGAGGGGGAGGGTGTTCTCCTTTAGATAGGCGCTCGCCACGCTCATCAGGCCCGTCTTCTACACCTGGCTTCCACATCTGGCTGCCAGTACTGTGTGTGTGTGTGTGTGTGTGTGTGTGTGTGTGTGTGTGTGTGCTGGCTAAGGAGCTTGAACCAGGGCTTTGTGTTCAAGGCTAATGCTCTACCGCTTCAACAACAGTGCCATGTGTGTCTTTGGTGGTGAACTGAAGGCGAGAATCTAAGGGGACTTTCTTGCCTGGGCTGGTTTCCAGCCATAATCCTCAGATCTCAGCCTCATAAGTAATTAGAATTACAAGCAAGTGCTGCTTTGTTAACTCCCAAGAGGAAAAGCAAGTATTTCAAAGTGAAGGTGCTGTGTATCTGAGAGTAAGCACAGCAGATGGAGCTGCTGGCTGGCACAGTAGGGGCTCACCGTGACAGGCTTGGTCTTCTCCCAGTCCGACAGCAGGTCGGGCCCTTGTGCATGCTAAGCAAGTGTTCTACCAGTGAGCTGTAGCGCGATACGCCAAGGCCTGATTTTATGTGAAATGAGTAAGGAAAGGCCTCCTCAGAAGGTGACGGCTGTGCAGGGCGCTGGTAGCTCACACCTGTCATCCTAGCTACTCAGAAGGCTGAGATCTGAGGATCTCAGTTCAAAGCCAGCCCAGGTAGGATAAATCCGAGAATTTTTTTTTTTTTTTTTTTGTCGGTTGTGGGGTCTGGACTCAAGTCTGGGAGCACTGTCCCTGAGCTTTGATGCTCAAGGCTAGCATTCTACCACTTTGAGCCAAAGTTCCACTTCTGGTTTTAAGTGGTTAACTGGAGGGAAAGAGTCTCACAGGGACTTTTCTGCCCAGAACCGCAATTCTCAGATCTCAGCCTCCTGCGTAGCTAGGATTATAGGTGTGAGCCATTGGTGCCTGGACAAGAAACTCTTATCTCCAATTAACCACAAAAGACCAGAAGCAGAACTATGGCTCAAGTGAAGTGGTAGGTCGCTAGCCTTGAGTGAAACAACTCAGGGATAGCGCCCAAGCCCTGAGTTCAAGCCCCAAGACTGGCACACACACACACAAAAGTGACAGCCAGCCAGCAACCAGAAGAAGGGATGAAGCAAGCCATGTGACTGTTACTCTCAGCAAGTGCAAAGGTCCAGGACCAGAGTACACTTGACCTGCAGACCAGCGAGAGTCCAGTGTGCTACAGCAGAGCCTATAGGGGGAGAGGTATAAGGTCAGAGAAGCCACGAGCAGCCCATAACGTGGGGTCTCGCAAGCACTGAGAGGCGTCGGCTTTCCTGCTGAGTGAGGCAGGACGTGGTTAACGGGCCTCAAGAGAAGCGGTGTCAGGATCCATGCAAAACTCAAGGCTTTCTGATTAAGGAAGGGGCAGAGTGGAGGGAGCAGCTGAGGCGACAGAGGGTGGCACCTTGGACAGGGCGGCGTCACGGAACCCACGGGAGAAGGCTCACCTGGTACCTCTGACTCTGGATCCGGGGCAGCGACAGCACGACCATCTTCCAGGCGAACATTTCCTGGTAGAGCTTGTATCTGCACTCTTCAATCGGGGGGTTCAGATAGATAACCTGATTGGTTATTCTTAGCTCATGAACAACATTCTGTAAAACAAAAGTTTCATTTTCCCCTCATCAGTCTATTTCAATAAAATGTTTTTAATTTTTAACACCCACTCTCTCTAAATCATCAAACCACTTCTGTCTGAATCACAAGGTCTATGACTTCACGAGACAGGGTCTGACATGATTTAATGCTTGTCATTCTCCAGTGGCTGGAGGCAGGTGTTGCTCACCTGTTCCCAGGCTGTCATGCCTGGGTGTGAATACACGACCAGTGTCAGTGAGCACCTGACAACAGCATCATGCGGGACCTTGGGCCCGGGGAGGGCGGCGCTGGCTGCCCCTCAGCCACGAAGGCACCGGTTTCCCTATGCCAAGTGAAGCCTGCGGAACGCCAGTGCGTTAGGCTAACTCCCACCTCTGTCTCCTCTAGATAACTATTGCTTAGACATGCTTACTGCTCCTCTGGGACTTAGTAGTTTTTTTTTTTGGCCAGTCCTGGGCCTGAGCACTGTCCCTGGCTTCTTTTTGCTCAAGGCTAGCACTCTGCCAGTTGAGCCACAGCGCCACTTCTGGCCGTTTTCTGTATATGTGGTGCTGAGGACTCGAACCCAGGGCTTCATGTATACAAGGCAAGCACTCTTGCCACTAGGCCATATCCTCAGCCCAACTTAGTAGTTTTAAAATATGTCTTGAGAATACCTGCAATACCACAAAGTTAAGGAAAAAAAAAAAAGCCTAAGAAACTTAGGAGTAAGAAATAAGTTTGTAACAACAACAACAAAAAAAAAAACCCACTTGCTTCTCCTGGCCCGGTCTTTACTGGCACCACCACTTCCAGTTTCCGAGTGGCTAATTGGAGATAAGAGTCTCACAGACATTTCTGCCTGAGCTAGCTTTGAACCACTATCGTCAGATCTCAGCTCCTGAGTAGCTAGGATTACAGGTGTGAGCTAGCGGAGCCGGGCAGTTTGTTGTATTTTAATGGGGTCTAGGGCAAGACTACTTTTCCAGTAAACCTGAGGCCCTGAGTTCAAATCCAGTACTGTCCTCTAGGGCTCAGTTCATTTCTAGTGCTAAGAATCAAGCCTAGGGCCTCGCGCATGCTAAGCAGACACTCTATCGCGGGAGCCAGGTTCCGGCCCTCCGTTTTATGTTTTTGAGATAGGCTGGCTTGGCACTCCAAGTCCTTCTGTCTCTACCGCCTGAGTGGGGATTAGAGACTTCTCCCTTGGGCTCTGTGTGTATCACCATATTCAGCTATGGCTTCTATTTTTTGAAATTATTTATAGGACTTAAGACTTATAGGAGACTTGCAAAGAAAGTGAAAAGAACTTTGAATTCCTTCACCAACTCTTACGCACAAGGATGAAAACACTGACCTAAGTCTACTAACTTCAGGGCAGACTTAAGTCCGGTTTCATGGGAGCTAATCCCAAGCTCTTCTCCCATCAGTGGCCGCTTCTCAGCGTTCCCTGCTGTTTCACCATCTGGACACGTGGACAGCAGTGCTCAGGTGTCCCGCAGACCGAGCGGCAGGGTTTCGGGAGGAATGCCAGCACCGAGCCACAGGCCACCACACCAGGCCATCACACAACACTCGTTTCCTCGCTGGAAATCAAGTTTTGCAACTACTACTTTTTCTTCCTCTGTTTAGGGTTGGGGAAAGGAGCCAAGGCCTTGTACTGCTAGGCAAGTGTTCTGCCACTGAACTGCACGCCCAGTCCTCACAGATACTTGAACTCAGGGCCTCATGCTTGCTGGACAGGCAGTCCACCACTTGAGCGGCACGGTCAGCCCCTTTGGCTTTAGTTTATTTTTCAGATAAGGTCTCCTGCCGGGGCCAGTTGGAGACTCTCTTCTACCTCCACCTCTCTTGCCTAGCTGAGATTACAGGCATGTGTCATCAAATAACATACCTTGTTATTGGTTGAGATGAAGTCGTGCTCACTTTTTGCCCAGGCTGGTCTCAAATCATCAAACTCCTATTTCTGCCTTCTGTGTTTCTTTTTCAGGCAGGGGTTCACTAAATGGGCCAGGCCAGCCTAGAATTCCTAATCTTCCTGCCTCAGACTCCCGAGCCCTGGGCTTCCGGGCCTGCCCCCGCCATGCCTGGCTCCCACGCTACCTAAGCATCAGGTTTTCTTCTGCTTTCTCAAAAACGGGATGCCATACAAAGTACTCACTTTGGGGGCTGGGAATATGGCCTAGTGGCAAGAGTGCTTGACTCGTATACATGAAGCCCTGGGTTCAATTCCCCATCACCACATATACAGAAAATGGCCAGAAGTGGCGCTGGGGCTCAAGTGGCAGAGTGCTAGCCTTGAGCAAAAAGAAAAAAGAAAAAAAAGAAGCCAGGGACAGTGCTCAGGCCCTGAGTCCAAGCCCCAGGACTGGCAAAACAAAAACAAAACAACAACAACAAAGTACTCACTTTGATCTTCGGCTCTCCACCGGGCTTGTGGCTGAGCTGTGGGGCGTCTGTGTCCATGTCCACTTCTGCTTTATCTTCAGCCTGGCCCAGAAGCACCTGGGTCCAAGCCCTCAGGCCGGCTTGCAGACGGACGCCCAATATCCTCTCAATCTACGTACAGAAAGCGTTTCATCCCAAAAGAGTTAGAAGGCAGTAGACAGTTTGGATTCAAGATGCACAGCTCTTCCTCTGATTCCGCCTGTTCCGTCTCTGACAGCCCACCTCGGGCTGCACTCCCCTCCCTGCTAACCAGACCTCACCCCCTGAGGAAGTGACGCAGTACAGCAGAGGCAGCGCAGCCCTGGTGTCTGCTCGGCACCGTGAAAGCTCCCAGAACCACCGCGCTTGCCCAGAGCTGGGGCACAGCTCAGTGTGCACTGCTGGCCCAGCCTGCGCACGGCCCTGGCTGCCATCCCCAGTGAAACACGTGCGCATGCGTGCACACACACATGCTCTAGGTTTCATCTGGATGCCTCAGACATTAAAAAAAAAAAACCAACGAATTTTGGAAATGAAATAATTTTCTTGTAACAAGTAAAGAAAAAAGCCTTTTTTTTGGGTGGGGTGGGGTGGGGGTTTGGTTGTGGGGCTTGAACTCTGGGCCTGGGCGCTGTCCCTGAGCTCTTCAGCTCAAGGCTGGAGCTCTAACACTGGAGCCACAGGGCCATTTCCGGTTTTCTGGTGGTTCACCGGAGACAAGAGTCTCATGGACTTTCCTGCCCAGGCGGGCTTTGAACCACAATCCTCAGACCTCAGCCTGCTGAGTAGCAAGGATGACAGGAGTGAGCCACTGGAGCCCAGCTTGAAGAAAGCCTTCCTGTGGTCTCAAATGAGAAAATCCTCCTGCGCACGGAACCCTGCATGCCTTGGTCAGCACACGTCTCGGGCCCCGTGCCATCCTGGGCCACGGCAGGGGTTCCAGGGATTGCGGTTCATCTGTGGACCAGGAACTTCCCTTCTGCTAGTGTCCCCCGTGTGAAGGGGACAGAAGCAGCCCATTGGGCATCGCTCCACTTTAGGAGAGAGAGACGCTGCGGCCTGAGACCTGACCACGTGACTGACCTGCAAGCACGGCTGCAACATGCGCCCTTGCCCAGCCGCTCGGTGTGCGCTGAGGCCCCGGTCACACTGCTGCGTGTAACACACACCCCTGCCCTTACCCGCGGGGCGAGCCAAGAGCCTCTGCCCCAGGAGCAAAGGGAGTTTCACAGTTGGGCATTTCTTTCTCAAGAGTGTGTGTGGAGGAGCAGGGGGAGGGAGCGGTGCCTAGAGGGCCGGGAGAGACGGGCCAGCGCCCAGCAGAGAAGGGGGCTGGCTCCACACAGCTCCCGCTCAGAACCGCGTGGGCCGCACACGCAGATCGCCACTCAGCGCCGGCATCGAGTGGGGTTCCCCGGGGAGCCAGACCGCCCCAGGGAACTTGTAAGGAAAAGGCTTTGCAGCGTCGGGCCGGCAGCGGGCGGTGGAAGCGCCCGGCCGCCCCTCGCCTCACCTCCATATCAAGCTTGTTCACCCAGATGGGCAGGTTGGAGTATGAGTGCAGATTCAAGTCATCCACGGCTTTCTGGACTCGGTTCAAGATCTCAGAGAACGTCTTATGATCGTACATGCAGGTTTCCAAGGAACGGACTTCCAAGTCGATCTTTTCTTCAATAATCAGGAGATCATCCACCTAAAGGAAAAAGATGTATTTAATATTTCAAAATCCCTTGCTCTGTTCTTTACTTTTGTACGTTCTTCCCAAGCGACTCGCACACGCTCAGGGCAGACGTCCTTCCCTCCCGCAGCGGCTCCTAGCCAGCGGGCTGAGGGCCGGGTCCTCGCCTCCATGACTCCCCAGGGGAGGGACCAGTGTGGGGTCACCAGCTTCTCTCCGCTACTCCTCCACAGAAGGCTCTTGAAGGCTCTGCCCGAGCACCCCAGGGAGGCAGCCTGGGCACCGCCGCGGGCTCTGGGCCAGGAGGTCTACGAGTGCCCCGCTGGGCCGGAAACTGGGAAGAGAGTCTCGGCCCAGGGGAAAGGCAGGTGAGCGCGCACAGCTGTGGATCTGGCCACGCTTCCTCCAGCCACACGGTGGCCCGGCCCCCATCAGCTGCCCAGCAAGGACCCAGGCCCCGTCAACCACGCCTAGCGCGAGCGCTGACTTAGTCCTGCCTATCCTCCTGAGCATTAAGGCAGAGCACCTTTTCCTGGAAGTTGAAGACGGTCTCCGCGAGGCGCTGCACATAGGGGTCGAGCTTGTAGGACTCCCACACCAAGGCGATGCCCTCGGCGATCAAGGCCTGCACTTCCTTTTTCAGGCCAGCCACCAACAGGGAAATGGTGTTGCGCTCCTCCACCTTCTCGCAGGTGCGCTCGTAGGTCCGGACGCTTTCAATCAGTGAGATGGCAAACGGGTAGAGCTGGTTGGCTTGATGGGCCTTGTTTACGATGGCCAGCGGGACCCGGAAGCCCAGCCACTTGAGGTTGCGGACCTCTTTTGAAAGCGTGATGATCTCGGGAAGGAAGTTCACTTTCAGCTTCAGGACGTTGCCGGTTCGGCCCCGGACGCGCGTGCTCTCGATGGTGAAGATGCGCCCCGACACGCCCAGGTTGCGCTGCTGCACCTTCCTCGCCCAGTCGTCGAAGATCTCCTGGGTGTTGAGCTTCATGCGGAAGCTGTCTCCGTCCTGCTTCAGCTTCTGGCCCTCCACGTGGTTCTCCCAGCCCTTGCCCAGGACGTCCTCCACGCGCTTCATGTAGGCAGTGAGCTGTCGGTCGATCTGTTTAGCCCAGATGATGGACCCCGACACAGGGGGCAGGTCGCGAACGTGACTCATCTTACAAGCCTGGCTTTGTGGGTACTGGACCTTGAACTTGTCGTGCAGGGACTCGATGTCATCTTTCACCCGCTGGATCAGCTGGGTCTGGTATTCACGGATGGCGCCGCGGATGTGAGGGCGGACGAACAGCGCGTTGAACCTGGAGAAAATCCTGAACATCTCGTTGGCGTTCTTGGCTGTGCCCAGCTGATCCCGGAGGCGCGCGGTGATGCGGGTCTCCACGCGGTCGATCCTCTCGTCGTATCTCTTCATCGCTGCCTCCCACGCCTCTGTGCCTTCTTTGGAAACGTCCAGCCCATCCACCTCCTTGACGTTCTCGTAGGCCAGGTTGACCTCCTCGATGGCATTGGCGTCCGCAGCATCGAAGAGCACCTCCGCCACCTTCATGTCCTGGGGCTCAGGAACCTCACCCTGATTCTGCTGGGCAACAGCTGTGACCTAAAGGAAAGATGTGTAAGAAAAATGACTGTGGAACCGATTCATTTTTTTGCATACGAAACAGGATTATCTGTCGACAACATTTTGTAGTCAAATATTTTATCACAACAAAGCCAAGCAAAACACTAAATTTTAATCCTGCACCAAAATATTTTGACAATGTGCTTTTGTTGGACTAAATCTTGAAGTTTTTTGGAGTAATGAGGTTTGAACTCGGGGCCTTGCACTTGTATGCAAGTGTGCTTACCACTTGAGCTACTTGTGGCATTCTCTTTGTTTTTTCTTTCTTTTTTGGTGCGGGTGCCGTGCCAGGCAGGGTTTGAAACTAGAGCTTTAAGCTCTTGCTCAGCTTTTTTGCTCCTGGCTGCTACGTCACTCAAGCCACGCCTCTAGTTCAGGATTTTGCTGGTTAATGGTGGCACATCTCAGACTTTTCTGCTGAGGTTGCTCTGAACTAAGATCCTCCAGGTCTCAGTCTCCCAGATAGCTAGGATTGTAGGTGTTAGTTGCTAGTGGCCAGTGTGGGTTTTGTTGTTGTTGTTGTTGTTTTTTAAAGGAAGGAAAGAACAGCAGAAGCAGGTGACTTCAGAAAAGAAAAACCAAATATAAAGAGAAGTTCACTCAATTCTTTTAACACATTTTAGGAATATATAATTGTAATCCGCAGTTTACAGAAGATGGCTCTGAGAAACAAGGTTAAATAATGTGTTCAATTTACACAGGTAGTAAATGGTTAGGCTGGAAAGAGTGGTTCTAGGGACTATGAAAGAAGGGAGGAGAGGATAGAAAGCATTAAATATTTTGAAAAGAAAACAATATATAAATACTACCTGTAAAAGCCAACAGTGGCAAGACCAAAATGCAGTTAAAGAAAAATAAGCACTTAGTGCAAACTAGACAAAAGCACTTAGAGCCACGATCCTCAGATCTCCGCCTCCTCAGGAGCGAGGATTAGCCACCAGTGTCTGGGTAGAAACAGTTCTTAAAGCAATAAAGTGTTCATTCTCTCCTTATGAAACCGCAACCCCTCTGTGCATCCCAGCTATAAAAACAATGCTCGAAGGCAATGCATGTGAGGACTGTCAGCGTGCACCAGGCTCTAGACGCAGCCGTACCTGTGGCCTCAGGACCCTGACAATGACGGCTCTCAGCTGTTCGTGCTGGCGTCTGAACTTTCTCATCTGGTCCAGGCGAGCCTGGAGCTTCCTGTGAGCAGGATTGATGCGCCACACCATCTTCAGATTCTCCTCCCTCTTTCTCTTGACAATGTCTCTGAGCAACACCTGCAGTTTCTCATACTCGTCATCCCAAGTCTGGAAAACCTCGAAGCAAGCTACCATCACCTAGGATGCAATTGAGGAGAGGAAGCTTAGCACCGGAGCACATTTCTTCTCATGGCCCGGAAGTGGGTTATCTGAGGTTAAAACTTACCTTTTCAAATTCCTCATAAGCAACGTGCATTAATTTCCTTGTCCCCAATACTTTGAGTAACTGGGAACTCAAGTCTCTTGAAATTGCCTCCACCAAACGCAGGGCCCTCTGAATGGGATATTTGGTGTTTCGGATTTTCCTCAAATGGGTGAAAATTGCAACAAGTGCCTGCCTTATCTTGTCCAGCTCAGTGGCAGAGAGTAAGTCATTCAGGGGGAAGTCTTTCATCAGCGGGTTGTAGTCATTCACTGTCTCCAGTGCCTGCTTTAGACCTAGATCAACAAGGAAACAGCTATGGGCTTCAGATAAGATAATAAAACTCACCGAAGATACATCCTAACAGGGAAACATCTTGATCCTATGATGCTACAAAGCTTTAGTGACTGTTCACGGTAACCGAAAAGGAAGCATGACTAAGAGGATGGTCCTTCTGTAAGAGCAGGAACAACACAGGGGCATTCTAAATACTGCAGGCAGAGCCTCGTCAGTGCACGCGCACACACGCGCACACGCACACACACACATACACACACACAAAAGCTCACGTGCTTTTATATCATTTACACATAAGTTTTGAGACATTAAAATGTTGTCATCCTTGAGAACACTAAAATGTAATTTCGGCCAGGCTTATGCCTGTAATACTAGATACTCAAGAGGCTGAGATCTGAGGATTGAGGTTCAAAGTCAGCCCTGGTAGAAAAGTCCATGACATTCCTTTTTTTTTTTTGCCAGCCCTGGGGCTTGAACTCAGGGTCGGAGCACTGATCCTGGCTTCTTCTATATATGTGGTGCTGAGGAATCGAACCCAGGGCTTCATGTATACAAGGTGAGCATTTTACCACTAGGCTATATTCCCAGCCTCTCCATGAGATTCTTATCTACAATTAGCTACTAAACAAAACAAAACAAACAAACAACAAAAACAACTGGAGCTGTGGCTCAAGTGGTAGAGCACTCAGTAGCTTTGAGCAAAAAAGCTCAGGGACAGAGCCTAGACCCTGAGTTCAAATTCCAGGACTGACATAATTATTAAATAATGTAATTTTATAACCATGGCTCAAGTTCTATGAGTGTGTTATTGTGAACATGGAATCATAGAAACAACTGCTTCTTCGACAATATTTTTTTAGTATCTTTTGAAATAAGATTAAAAAATTATTAAGAAAAGACTCTCAGGGGCTGGGAATATGGCCTAGTGGTAAAGTGCTCACTTCTTATACATGAAGCCCTGGGTTTGATTCCTCAGCACCACATATATAGAAAAACGGCCAGTAGTGACGCTGTGGCTCGAGTGGTAGAGTGCTAGCCTTGAGCAGAAAGAAGCCAGGGACAGTGCTCAGGCCCTGAGTTCAAGGCCCAGGACTGGCCAAATAAAAAGACTCTCAGTGGGAATGCCCAGACAATCTGGTTCAACATGATCAGAAAGTCACCCTAGGGTCTACTCAGAATCCCCGCTACCATTCGAAGCACAGCACCGCACTTCTCTGAGGGGAGGCAGGGAGGGCATGATGAACATGACAAGCAGCATGCTTTTGTGGGTGTCCCAGTACTGGACCTTGAATTCAGGGCCGGCTGCCATCGCTGAGCTTTTCCCCTCAAGTGGATGCTCTACCACGTCCACTTCTGGCTTTTTGCTGTTTAACTGAACATAAGAGTCTCATAGATTTTTCCGCCCAGTGTTGGCTTTGAACTTGCGATCCTCAGATGTCAGCTTTCTAAGCTGCCAGGATTATGGGTGTGAGCCACTGGCACCCGGCAGACCAATAGCATCCTTTTAGTTACTTGACTGAACATGTCTCTGAGTAGTAGGACAGTAGAGAAATGCCTCTCCATGCTGGGTGAAGACATTTGTTTGGCTGGGTTAGCCTCCAATTAATCAGCCAAAAGCCGGAAGTACAGAGGTGTAGCTTATGTAATAGAGCACCAGTCTTAAGTAAGACAGAGCTGCAGTTCAAGCTCCAGTACTGGGACACACACACACACACACACACACACACACACACACACGTCCAACCTCACTTCCACTCGAGACTTACTTTGACCACTTAGACTAGGGAGAAAGGCAGGGAAAGGACAGGACAAGAAGGCAGCATTGTGCAGCTCTCTTGCCACAGCTGCCCACGAAAGGACTTCTGCACAGCTCAGAACACCTTGCTGCCTGGACCAGCAAAAGCACACCTAAGTCCATACAGGACCCAAGTAGTTAAGAGACAGAAGGAAAATTCCCAGGGCTCATCTCATTATCTTCATGTCTACAAATTGCCTTTGGTTCTCAAGAGCCCTGAAGGGCAAGGAGGTATGTGGAAAAAAAACCATTTTAGTTCTCTAGAACTAAAGGAAAGATGAGGCATGGTACAAGAAAGAAAAAAAACTGCTGGAAACGAGGGAAGAAGGGACATTACCTGATTTATGTAAGCTCCTCTGTATATTACCCTAACAATAAACAACAACTACAACAGCAAACAGCTGGTATGAGCTCAAGGCATGGCTCAAGTGGTAGAGGGCCAGCCAGGCAAGTAAGCCGAATGAAGATAAGGCCATCACTTCAAGCTCTAGTACCAGCAAAACAAAAACAAAACAGTTGGCAGGGTGGCTCAACTAATGGCTGGGTGTGGTGGCAAACACTTGTACTCTCAGGCTGGCCTTGCACAAACCGACCGAGAAGGAGCTAGAGACAGCATCTGATCAGGCAGCTGGATGCCCCAAGGCAATCTCCAGCACTGCCAAAACTAAAACACCAACAAATGCCAGGTGCTGGTGGCTCACACCTCTAATCCTAGTGATTCGGGAGGCTGAGATCATGGTTCAAAGCCAGCCCAGGCAGGAAAGTCCATGAGACTCTTATCTCCAAGTAACCATTAGAAAACTGGAGGTGGAGCTGTGGCTCAAAGTGGTAGAGTGCTAGCTTTGAGCACAGAAGCTCAGGGACAGCGCCCAGGCCCTGAGTTGAAGCCTCACAATCAACAAAAAGCAAAGCAGCAACAATAGCACGGGGTTAAGGCTGCGGCTCTGCGGAGAGCATGCCTGGCCTGCACACGGCCTGGTCTGATCCCACAGTACATCTACTCAATTTCATCGACATGAAAAAGACCCCGTTCCACCCCCTCAGCAGCTATGGGTCACGTTCGCTCGGGTTCTCACCTGTGTCGGTGTCGAAGCTGACAGTGGCGTGGAAACGCTTGCCGTGCTTCAGGATGTCCAGGGTCAGGAGGACCTCTGGGCTCTCCCGTTTCTCTTGGATGCGGTATAACGCACGCTCCAAGTTTAGCCAAAAGCTGATTTCCTGTAAGGCAGTTCCTGATGCGGGGTCTCGGTCCAGTTTGGTCACCTATGAAGATAAAGTAACATTCAAGGATATTTGCCACTTACACAGAGAAGAGACAAGTATAACTGAAACGTGCCACATCACGTGGATGGCTTCCCTGGAAAGCAGAAGGGTTGGAGACTGCTGGGGCGGGTGCTCAGGGCTAGTGTTGACCCTGCACCTGACCATCCCACGCAGACCCACGAGGGACCGCCCTGGCAAAGCCCAGACCTGCTTCCTAGAGACATTAAGAGTCACAAAGTGTTGACACAGTAACTTTCAATATTGTGCTCTTACTTTTTGAATTTCTCGGATCCAGCGGTTAACTCCAGATTGCAGTTGGTTGAGAAATGTTGGATCTTCAACTTTATCTCCAAAGTCTGTAACTTTTGGCTTTTCTCCACGTTCATAACACTGTTTCGCCACATTTGTGATGATGGGATGGATTGGAAGGCTGATCTCTGGAATCTCAATGTTCTGTTGCAAGTGAAGGAGTCCCATTTCAAGTTCCGCGATCTTCTTCTCGACCGAAGGAGCCATCTTATCACCGTCCCTGCAAGGACAAAACGTCTCAAAATGAGGGGGCTAGGGTCTCCACAGAGACTTTTCTCATGGGTTCACATTTTATATCATCCTCCGCACTGCCTGTGAACAAATTATGTGAGATTATATTCAAACTACACAAAGAAAAAAAATGCTTTTACCTGTCTGCCTTGCCCGACTCTCTGATGTAGGACTTGAAAAATGGAGCCACTGCATTGCTAATGAAAGAATGCAGTGTTTCGTAGGGCGAGTCTTCGCTGAGCGTGAGCACGCGAAGCTGGGAAGACACTGGCTTATCTGCGTCAATCACAGGGGTGCGCTTAATGAATGCCAAGCTGCCAAGAAAGCAAACGGGAAATTAGACAGGACAAAGAATAGCATTCCTAACCATTTTTACAATCACAGCCTTTGTATTACACTCAAATCCACTCACTTGAGAGTTTAACTTAAAAAAAAACAAACAAAAAACAAGTTACGAACTGTTATTTTTCTAACTGTAAAATTTACTGCTTGTCTTTCTGCACCCAGTACATGAGAATGAATAAACCAAGGTTGCAGTTATGGCATTCGCCCAGAAACCATAAAGCCAACAGTCTTGAATTCAAAGTTTTGGCATAATACCTGCCCTTGGGGCTGGCTGGGAATGTGGCCTGTTGGTAGAGTGCTTGCCTAGTACACATGAAGTCCTGGGTTCCATTCCTCAGCACCACATATACAGAAAAAGCCAGAAGTGGCGCTGTGGCTCAAGAGGAAGAGTGCTCGCCTTGAGCAAAAAGAAGCCAAGGACAGTGCCAAGGCCCTGAGTCCAAGCCCCAAGACAGGCCAAACACACATACACGCACATGAAGGAACAAACAACAACAAAAACCCTGCCCTCGCTGGGTACCAGTGGCTCATGTCTGTAGTCCTAGCTTCCTGGGAATCTGAAATGTGAGGATCCTGGTTTGAAGTTAGCTTGGGCATACAATCAGAGACTCTTACCTCCAATTAACCAACAAAAAGCTGGAAGTGGATGTTTGGCTTAAATGGTAGTACATTAATACTGAACAAAAAAGCCATGTAAGAGGGTAAGGCCCTGAGTGGAAGCCCTAGTATCAGCACAAGTGCATGCACGCACACACACTGGGGACCTGAGCACTGTCCCTGGCTTCTTTTGCTCAAGCCACAGCGCCACTTCTGGCCTCTTCTGCTTATGTGGTACTGAGGAATGGAATCCAGGGCTTGATGCACGCTAGGCAAGCACTCTACCACTAAGCCACTTTCCCAGCTCTTAGCAACTCTTGCAACTCCTTTTATTTTATTTTTTTTTTGCCAGTCCTGGGCCTTGGACTCAGGGCCTGAGCACTGCCCCTGGCTTCTTTTTGCTCAAGGCTAGCACTCTGCCACTTGAGCCACAGCGCCACCTCTGGTCATTTTCTATATATGTGGTGCTGAGGAATCGACCCAGGGCTTCATATATACAAGGCAAATACTCTTGCCACTAGGCCATATTCCCAGCCCCTCTTGCAACTCTTTTTTTTTTTTTTTTTTTTTGGCCAGTCCTGGGCCTTGGACTCAGGGCCTGAGCACTGTCCCTGGCTTCTTCCCGCTCAAGGCTAGCACTCTGCCACTTGAGCCACAGCGCCGCTTCTGGCCGTTTTCTGTATATGTGGTGCTGGGGAATCGAACCTAGGGCCTCGTGTATCCAAGGCAGGCACTCTTGCCACTAGGCTATATCCCCAGCCCCAGCCTCTTGCAACTCTTACATAATGACTCTGAAGTGCCAGAATCCCAGACCTATCCTCCCATCCTTTGCAACTCTCCTGCAACCTTGAAATTACTCAAAAACTCAACAACAAAAACAGAATGATTACAGTACTTAAACAAAATACAACAACAAAAAAAGCAGAGTTAGGCGCCAGAGGACCACATCTATTGTCCTAGCTACTCAGGAGGTTGAGATCTGAGGATTGTGGTTCAAAGCCAGCCTGGGCCAGAAAGTTCATAAGACTCTTGTCCCCAGTTAATCATAGGAAAAGTTGGAAGTGGATTTGTAGCTCAAGTGGTAGAGTGCTAGCCTGGAGCAAAAAGGCTCTGGGGCAGTGCCCACGCTCAAGAGTTCAAAGCCTAGGACTGGGAAAAGGAGACTACAATAGTAGTACACTATAGTGCAAACATCCTAAGAGGAATGCCATCATATGACAATTAAATTATTTTAGAATTTGTGCCAAATTGACAATCTTCTGAATTCAAAGACACACACACAGTCTGTTGAGAGCTCAGTCAATGAAGATTCAAGTGTGTAATGCACACCCACAGTGCTCACCTGTTGGACTTCACCCCATAATGGATGTCTATGTTGATGTTGTAGGAAATGAATTCTTTTTCTTCTTCTCCTTCATCACCAACATCCTCTACAATTATAATAAAGATTTTATCAAATCCACGTCAACATTTCCAAGGTCTTGTCAACGGCTTGGAGAATGGTTCCCCCCTCCCACCCTGGCACTAAGGTCCCTATCTTCCCAACTCAAACCCAGTGATGCCCCTGCTGGGCTTGCGGTGGCCCGGGAGGTGCTGGGTATCTTAGGTGCTGGAGGGAGGAATGAGCGGGCAAGGGTGAAGCACTTGAGCAGGGCTGGTCTGCACACAGAGGCTGATGGCGTGGCCAGCTTCCCACTACCACAACCCAGTGGATTCCTCCCCAGTGATCCCCACCCTACCAAGGACTCAATGCCATCACACCTAACCCTAGGGTGGCCCTGCCCTTCTTATTCTTGCTATTCCCACCTTCCAGGCTCACAATGTAAGTAAACCACCACAGACACTCAGCACACAGGAGCCTGGGCCTCCAGAGCCGGCTCCACACAAGCCCAGAGCCAGGCAGGCCCAGCGCAAAGCTCAGCTGAGCCCACTGCCATCAGGACGCACCCCAGGGCCGGTGCAACGGCTCACACCTATAATCCTGGTACTCGGGAGGCTGAGATCTAAAGATGATGGCTTGAAGCTGGCATGGATAGGAAAGTCTGAGACTCTTACCTTCCATTAACTATGAAAACCCCAAAAGCAGAGCTGTGGCTCCAGTGGTAGAGCACTAGTCTTGAGCAAAAAAGCCCAGGCCCTGAGTTTGAACCCTAGGACTGGCACACACATGAAAAAATAATAAGTAGAAAGTGTAAAAGAAATTTGTAAGAATGGGAGACAAGTCATATTTTTCCAGCAAGTACTAATCTACAAGTGGCCTAAATAATCTAGCTCAATCATCTTTGCAACAATACATTATAGGGGCTGGGGATATGGCCTAGTGGCAAGAGAGCTTGCCTTGTATACACGAGGCCCTGGGTTCGATTCCCCAGCACCACATATACAGAAAATGGCCAGAAGTGGCGCTGTGGCTCAAGTGGCAGAGTGCTAGCCTTGAGCAAAAAGAAGCCTGGGACGGTGCTCAGGCCCTGAGTCCAAGGACCAGGACTGGCAAAAAAAAAACAAAACAAAAAACAATACATTATATAAAATTTGCTTAGTAAAAATTATGATCTAGGGATTAATGATGTATGATTTACCTTTATTTTTAAGCCAGATGTAAAAGAAAAGGCCATACATTCAACAGATACAGAGTCAGGTCCTATTGCTTAGAAGCTGTGACGTTGGGAAAGTCATTTTTCTTACCCTGGGCTTCAGATTCAGTTAACCACACAATAGCTGAAAGAAGAGCTATGGCTCCAGTGGTAGAGCACTAGTGTTGAGCACAAAAGCTCAGGGACGATGACCAGGCCCTGAGTTTAAGCCCCAGGATAAGCACACACACACAGACACACAGAAGAGACAAAAAATTCCCTCCTGGATGCTGGCGGCTCATGCCCGCAATCTCCCCCAGGAGGCTGGGATTGTGGCTTGAGGCCAGCCCCAACGGAAGCCAGTGAGACTCCATCTCCAGAATGACCAGTAGAAGGGCTGGAGGCATGGCTCAGGTGACAGAGCACCAGCCAAGCAAGCAAGCACACTGAGTGCCAGGTGCTGCGTTCAAACCCCAGCACTGACAAAGACAAACAAGCCACAGTAAACAGACAACATGTGGGACATGGATCAAGAAGCCAATTTTTCCAAATTATTGTTTTGGGTATAGTTTTAAGAAGGGGAGGAGCGGGTAGTAGAACATTCTAGTATGCCAAGTACTACCCAGTGTTTTTGTGGGTGTTGGCAAGACAGACGAAGCCCCACAAATGGCTTGAGGACTCAGTCAGTGCAGAGTGGTGGAGGCCAAGGCCCCGCCCGATGATGCCCCATGGCCTCTCTGCGCGAGTCTCTGCGCCCCATCACGCCGCTGCCATGGCTCACGCGCCCTGGCAGGTACTGGGAATATTAGCACCTCACCACCACCACGGGGGCGGTCAGCCAGAGCTATGGAGGCAGGGTTCCCAGCACCGTGCCCAGTCCCCCACCCAGATCAGGAAGCCATGATTACCACCGAGAGGTCCAACGTGTTCTGGGTGCAGGGGCCTCCTCCCGTATGCCAAACCTCTCGGCCATGTCCCCAAAAGGTTATAATTTAACATTTATTTTTTTAATGGCTTCAAAATGACGAGACAAAGCAATCACTTCTGCGACCACTTATGTGTGACAGCATTGTAAGGGAGCTCACGCTGCTGTACCTTAAGGCTACCACCTGTGAAGACTGTCCCCAAATCACAACAGGTGGATTATGAAATATTTCTCTATCACTTTCCTAAACTTTCCATAATACTAGAGATGTTACTTGAACAACACTCACGCGACATACAGAAAATGAAAGTGTTCGAGTCGGGTGTACACCGTGTAGTCCCAGCACTTGGGAGGCAGAGGCAGGGGGCCGGGGGCCAGCCTGGGTTCCCGGATGAAACCAGGTCCCAGGAAAACAAAGAAGCCGGGCGCAGGCGGCTCACGCCTGTCACCCTAGCTACTCAGGAGGCTGAGATCTGAAGATCTCTGCTCAAAGCCAGCTGGTATAGCAAAGTCAATGAGACTCTCATCTCCAACTAGCCAGGATAAAGCTCAAAGTGGAACTGTGGCTGAGGTCAGCCTTTACCTAAAACACTAAGGGAGGGTGCCCAGGCCCCGAGTTCACACTCTGGCACTGACACATATACACAAAAATTAAACCAAGCTAAACAAAACAACAACAAAGCTGGATGCTTGTGGCTCCTATCTGTAATCTCAGCTACCTAGGAGCCTGGCATCAGAGGAATGCAGGTCAAGGCCAGCTTGGACAGAAAAGTATGCAAGATCCCATCTGCAAAATGACTAGAGAAAGCTGAGAGATCTGGTGTGGTTCAAGGGGTAGAGTGCCAGCCCACGTGACCTGGAATACAGACTGGGAATGACAAAAAGAGAGCCGCAGTGACTAAGGGGAAACCACTGGCATGTCTCCAGCAGCTCCTGGTGCAGTTCTGGAAGGAAGCTCCACTCCAGGAGATGACTCATGCGGTGTGGGGAGCACTCGGTTCTGCACTGGGGATACTGCAATGCAGCCGGGCGCTGCTCCAGCTTGGGAAGCCACACCCAATGACATAATCCTAGCACAATGATAATGCAGACAGACATCCCCTACTGCCTCACTGAAGTCTGAATGCCAAGAGAATAAGGTACGGAAGTCATTACCAATCACTCACAGAATACATCCTGGGTTAAGCCTTTTTATGCACATTCTAGAATCAAATGAAGATCCAATGAAGAAATCAAATGAATCCCACTTATAGTTACGGAACTTATGGCATTATTTGATTAAATGCCAATTAAAGTCTCTGCTTCTCTGTATATCACTGCATCTTCTTTCCAAAGAAAAACATGAAATTCTTCTACAGAAACATTTTCAAAAAGTTGTTCAAAGGAAAATAAGTGCTTGCTATTTTATAATAACAAAAAAGCTGGTTTTGCTGATTATATTTAGAAGCTTACATACCCCCGCCCCATAATCTGTCTATCTTATCTGACAAGAATAGTTCCAGTAATGCCTGGGTCAGTTTCCTGATGCCCATAAGGGACCAATGCTGCCTGTGAACAGAGTTCAAGACTCACACGTGGGTTGGGAAGCAGTGGTCTGCTTCCTGCGGGCTGCAGACTATAGTGATATCACTAGAGTCTTGGGGACACACTGGCCCTTCTGGATCCACTGACTTTCTAGAGCTGTTCATTGTGGCATGAATCGAATCACCTGTGAATGCCTTTATTGGGAGACTAGATTAATTATTCCAAGTTCCTAGTGATTTGTGCTATGACACTGCGAATTAGGTAACCGCCTCCCCTCCCACTGGTGATGGGACTTGAACTCTTTCTGTGCCTGAGCACTGTCCCTGAGCTCTTCATATCTAGGTTAGTGCTCTACTACTTGAGCCACAGTGTCACTTCTGGTTTTCTGGTGGTTCATTGGAGGTAAGGGTCTCACGGACTTTCCTGCCCGGGCTGGTTTTGAACCGTGATCCTCAGATCTCAGCATCCTGAGTAACAAGGACGACAGGTGTGAGCCACCAGCATCTGGCACCGCTGTCTCTTGATTCATGAAATATATATAGGATGCCAGCTCAGTTACCAAGAATTACACTACCCTCCTGAATAGAGGGGCCACGAGTCCACAAAGGATGGTACAAATGGGCAGCCAGAAAAGGGATAAAGTACGCCAAGACCCGGGACGAGCAGCGGCACTGCGGGTCCTTCTCTCTCCTTGGCTCTGCCCTGCCAGCTTCCTGCTTCTTAGCTCTGGCTAAGACCTAGTCGTTCCTTTCCTCTGCCCTTCCTATTTGTTCCAGATTCCTTTTCCCTTAAAAAACGTGACACATTCTAGTTCCACATTACTTTGGTCAGTCACCAGCCTCCACATCCTCTTTTGGTGCGGGCTCCTCACCTCTCCTCCTGAGGAAGCCGGGCCTCCTTGCCCCGCCCCGCTCAGGTTCAGAGCTAATGACTGAGATTACATTCCTCACGGTGAGGTCCCTAGTGGGCTGGGAAAGGGACACTAGGCCCCAGTTAATACTCCCAAGATACAAAAGTGGAGTTCATTTAGTATTCCTAGGGAAAAAAAGCCAAGAAATTTAAACACTGAATTATTAGTGCCCCAACATCTTGAGACTTAGTGCTTATTAATACTAATTCAAAAACAGTAATTGCTAAGACAGATTAAAACAAACATTCCCATTTTATTAGGTATAAGTAATTGCAGAAAGCTTTGTTTTCAGGTTTCAGAATCCTTAAAATGTCCTTTGCGTGGTTTGTTAGTTGAAATAGGGTCTCCCAGCCAGGCTCTAGGGCTGGGGCTCACGCCTGTAATCCTAGCTACTCAGGATGCTGAGATCTGAGGATCTTGGTTCAAAACCAGCCCAGGCTTTTCTGCCCTGAGTTCAAGCCCCAGAACTGGCACAAAAACAAAACGATAGTCGTTCTTCCAACTGGGCCTTAAAGTTCTAGGTCTTCAATCCCCTCCTCTTGAAAGAGGAGGAAACCCTTGCTCTCCTGTGGCTCCAGGCTGGCACTTGCAAGGCGGACGGTCTGTTCCCATCTACCTTCATGGTTATTGTTTTCCTTCATCTTTAAAAAGACTGTTTTCTCTTTGCTGCCCATAAATTTCATTTACTAAGCTACACTGCCGTGTAGGTTTATCTTGCTGTGGTTTTGTCCTACAAGGGTGAAGGTTCTACCTGCAGCCAAGTACAGCAGGAACTCAAGCAGATGTGAAACGCCTGCACCCCGGCTACTCAAGAGGCAGAGATCCGAAGATCATGATTTAAAGCCAGTTGGAGCAGACAGTCCTTGAGACTCTACCTCCAATTAACCAGCAAAATGACAGACTGGAGGTGTGGTTCAGGTGGTACTGAGTCAGCTGTGAGGGGAAACTGCCAAGCCAGGAAGTGAAGCTTCCAATTCAAGTCACAGTGCTGGCACACACACAAAACCAAAAACCCGAGTGGATGAACTCCCACTAGAGACACTATAGGGTTATAGAATGCTCTTCCTATTTTAATCATCTCATTAACCACTGAAGGACCAATGAGATCACAATCTGAAACTTTCTGAGCACCCGCAGAGAGTTCAAAAAATAATTCAGATTTCAAAGTAGAGATGCTCAAACAATAAAAGTCTATACAAAATGACCAAGTCGGATACTGACGGTCCCAAATATTTTGGATCAGAGAAACCCAGTTTGTACTATGTCTTTTGATCATCAATTTACTGAATTTCTTCCTTCTTTATGAAAAAAATTAAGGGCATTAAAATACTTCTTCTAAGGCTTTCCATTGCTCTTCTCCATTATCTCGGTGACAAGGAGTCCTTTAAACAGCTCTGCTTTCTTTCCCATCCCACATCAAGGAGGAGGAGGCAAAGCCCCGCATTACCTCCCTCAGGACAAACTCTAATTACAGGCTTCCGATAAGCACACACTAAGGGCAGCCGCTGTTCTCAGCCCTAAACATCAGACACTGGAGTGAACTACGGACGCGCGCGCACACACAGCGCCTGACCCTGCCTGCCTGGCCACTCTCAGGCTGCGGAGCACACACAGGCAGCAGAACCGTGGGTTCAAAGCCGCACAGGGAGGCCCGCTTGCCACAATCTTGCTTTCAGCACAGACAAAACACAAGAGCCACAATTCAAGCACAAACTGCTTCAATAACATCAGCAACATTGTAGAATGCCTCGCTCAATAATGGGCACCTATCTGGCCAGGAGTTTATAAGTATAGTATGAAGATTGTTTCCTGCAAACCAGAAATTAAGGAGAGATTATCTTAAAGTGAAAGCTGCAACTTTTCATTCTCAACTCTTAACTCAATTTTTCACTATCCAAATAAGCTCCTAAGCCAGGCACCAGAGGCTCACACCTGCAGTCCTAGGTGCTCAGGAGGCTGAGATCTAAGGACTGTAGTTCAAAGACAGCTCGAGCAGGAAAGTCTGTGAGACTCTCATTTCTAATAGACCACTCAGAAAAGGCTGGAAGTGGTGCTGTGGCTCAAGCGATAGAGCGCTAGTCTTAAGCAAAAAGCAGCTCAGGGACAGCACCCAGGCCCTGAGTTCAAGCCCCAGGACCAGCACAAAACCAAACAACAACAACAACAAAAGCCCTGCCAAGCTAGGCATTGGTGGCTCATGCCTGTAATCCTAGCTACACAGGAGGCTGAGATCTGAGGACCAGGGTTCAAAGCCAGTGCAGGCAGCCCATAAGACTCTTATCTCCAATTAACCACTAGAAAACTTGAAATGGTGCTGTGGCTCAAAGTGGTAGTGCTAACCTTGGGCAAAAAAGCTCAGGGAAAGTGCCCAGGCCCTGAGTTTAAGCCCCACAACCAACAAAAATAAATAACGAAATAAACAGACAAGTAATAAGCTAAAGCTGGTGGCTCATGCCTGTAATCCTAGCTACTCAGGAAGGTGAGATCTGAGGATCTGTTTGAAGTCAGCTTAGGCAGGAAAGTCCATGAGACTCTTATCTCCACTAAATTGCCAAAAAAGCTGAAAGTGGTAGAGCGCTAACCTTGCGCAAAAAGCAGCTCAAGGACAGCACCCAAGACTGACACCAAAAAAAAAAGAAAGAAAGAAAGAGAAGGGGCTGGGAGTATGGCCTAGTGGCAAGAGTGCTTGCCTCGTATACATGAAGCCCTAGGTTCGATTCCTCAACACCACATGGCCAGAAAATGGCCAGAAGTGGCGCTATGGCTCAAGTGGCAGAGTGCTAGCCTTGAGCAAAAAGAAGCCAGGGACAGTGCTGACTCAGGCCCTGAGTCCAAGGCCTAGGACTGGCAAAAAAAAACAAAAAAGCAAGAGAAGATGCGCATGGGTGTGGCTCAGGTAGTAGGTAGAATGCTTGTCCACTAAGCACAAGGCCCCAGCTCAAAATCCATACCACCTACACAAAAACCAAAACTGCCAAAAGAACTCACAACCTTTATTCTCTACTATGAGGAATGCTATACTCTTAACAAAAAGTTTACTGCTGGCTGGGCTAGCTAAAGAAGAAACATGGTTTCACATATACATGCTTTTGTATTTAATACAGGTGTTTGGAGACTTCCTTCTATTAAAAAAAAAAAAGAGAGAGAGAGAAGGCAAACTGGCACTGATGGCTCACGCCTGTAATCTTAGCTACTCAGGAGGCTGAGGTCTGAGGATCGAGGTTTAAAGGAAGTCCGTGGCAGGAAAGCCCATGAGATTCTTACCTCCAATTAACCACCAGAAAACCGGAAGTGAAGCTGTGTCAAAGTGGTAGAGCCTTGAGCAAGAGAGCTCAGTAACTGGGAGAAAATGAGGGAGAGGGTGACACTGTTCAAAAAGAAATGTACGCATTACCTAACTTATGTAACTGTGACCTCTCTGTACATCACCTTTACAGTAAAATTCCAGAGGAGGGGGACAGAGGGACAGAGAGAGACAGAGAGAAACCTCCTGGCTCAGGGTCAGGCTCCAGGCACCGAATTTAAGCCCCATGACGGGGGGGGGGGGGGGGGGGAAGCCAATGGTAACTCATTAAAATTACCTCCCCCACACCCCCAGGTCCCAGGTCTAAACTCATGTCTAAATTGTCCTTGTGCAGCCAGGTTGCTAGTAAAACCAATGAGCTCACATGGCATAAACCTGGATTAATTTTTAAGTCTTTCCTCAGCTTTCCACAAAGTGAAAAAAAAACTTAAACAGGCTGAATCACTAGGAATATCAAGGATTTTGTACACAGAAATGAGGGAATTTTTCAATTTTAGACATTCTTTCTCAATAGTCAACTCTCAAAAGTGCAAGTCATTATTATGGAGCTATGACATGGGCGCTGGGTATCCATTTGCTGAAGAAAAGTCCGCGGCTTAAATATGCTCAGCGGTCACCAACAATAATTCTAGCAGTCCAATTCTAAAATGTGTGAGAAAAGTGAATTAGTGACCACCACTGGAGAAGTCATGAGGCAGCAGCGGTACTCACTATGTTGAAAATGAACTATACAGCTTGTGAGTGGGAACAGGAGAGAAAAACCATGAGAAAGGGAAGGGGTGACATTGTCCCAAAAGAAATGTAATCATTACTTGACTTACGTAACTGTAACCCTGCTGCACATCACCTTCCTAACAATTTTAAAAATTAAGAGAAAATTATCCAAGGTAAAAAAAAATCACTAATTTAAATTCATAAATTGCACAATGAACTATGACAAATGGGCCTAGGGCCCATTACAGGCTTATGTCTGTAATCCTAGCCATTCAGGAGGCTGAGATCTGAGGACTGAGGTTCAAAGCCAGCAAGAGCAGAAAGATCCATGAGACTCTTATTATCAAAGTACTAAAAAGCTGCCAGTGGAGCCGTGGCTCAAGTGGTAGAGCACAAGCCTCAAAGAATTAGCTATGAATAAACTACTCAAACTATAACCTTACAAACGCAGGTTAAAGTTTATTTTAATAAAATACTGTACATGCATTTTTTTTAAATGCCCCCAAAGCTATGAGCCAAAATGCTGACAATGGCTTTATCTGGACGGAAAAATTGTAGGTCATTTTATCGCATGTGCATACTTCAAATTTTCTACAACGAAAGGAATGTTTGCCAAACGTAGATGAGTTATTACTTTCTAACCACTGCAGGTGTCCATGTATATAGAACAAGAAAAGAACCCTAAACCACGTTAGTACCCTAACATGGGTGCTCCTGAGTGGGTATTTGATGTGAGCATTTCAGGTGGATCACAGAAAGACAACTCTTTCACACTCTTGTCAACCTCTGGCCCAAACCAGGGCCACAGTGAAACAACTCACTAGCAGCCTTGGAAGAAACAAACTATCACAAAGAAGCACCAGGGGAGGGGAGGGGAGGGGAGGAAAGGGGAAGGGAAGCGAGGGGAGGGGAGGGGAGCGGAGCTGACAGGAGGCGTTCTCTTAGGGGCAGGCTGACTGCACAGACTTGAAGGTGTAAGAAGCTCGTTCCGACACACTTTCAGACGTCTCCAGTCCCTAGATGCTAACCCTACGCTATAGACACCATCCGGGTTCCCAGCAGCGCCTGCCTGCCACACCCATCCCCAGGATCGTCCCGGGGGCTTCCAGGCCGCCGGCCCCCGGGTGAAATCCGGGCGCGCCCCGGGGGTCTCTCCCTGAGACCACCGGAGCGAGCAAGCGCCCGCTGGCCTCCTCCCCCGCGAGGTCACCCGCGCACGCAGTCAGACTCAACCATCCTGGGGTGGCCGTTCGGATCCCGTGCGCCTCACACTGGAGGCTCCGCCACGGGAAGCAGGCCGTGGGCCGGGCGGGCCGGTCGGGGCCGGGGGACTCGGTTTCCCGGGGTGGAGCGAGCAGCCCCGACGCTGCGAGGCCGGGGGGTGGGGGGGGGTGGGAGACCTCCGCGCGGGCCCTCGCGGGCGGGCGGGCGGGCGGGCGGGCGGGCGGCCGGTCCCCGCCGCAGCGCTCCCGAGGCCCGGCCGCGAAACGAAAGCCGCGGGCTCATGTGACACCGCGGGCCGCGAGGCGGCCTCCGCCCGCCCGCCCGCCGGCCCGGGGACGCGGCCTCCGCCCAGCTCGGCCATCTTGCGGCGCCCGAGCAGACAAAGCGACCCCATTGTGTGGGGGTGACGGCCAGGCGGGGGGCCCCCCCCTCCTCGCTTCCCGTGAGCGGGACGGGGGTGGCCCCGCGGGGACCCGGCCCGGGCCCGGGGTGTGGCGAGAGCCCGAGGCGGGCGCGACGCCGCGATCCCGGGGGGCGGGCGTCGGGGGGCCGGGGCCTCCCGGGAGCCCCCCCGCCCCGCGCCCCGCACCTTTCAGGGTGGAGCGCTCCACCAGCACCGTGTGGACCTGCGGGTCCGACAGGAACTTGCGCATCTGCTCGAGCGCGCTCTTCTCCTCCAGCGCCGCCTCCAGCGCCGCGGGCGCCTCGCCGCCGTCCTCCAGCAGCAGCGGCACCAGCTTGCGCAGGTGCTTCTGCAGCACCGCCACGTCGGCCACGTTCTGCACCGCCGACACCTCCAGGCCGGCCGAGCCGTCCTCGCCGCCGCCGCCGCCGCCGGGCTCCGACATGGCGCCGCGCTGGGGACCCGGGGGCCGCCGCGAGGGGGGGGGTGGCCGCGACCGCGCGCGCGAGAGAGAGCCGAGAGGCCGAGAGAAACGGGCGCCCGGAGCCGCCCCGTCCGCTAGCCCGCGGCCGACTGCGGCGAGCGGAGCCGGCTCCGCCCTAAAGCCAGCCGCCCGCCGCCGGCCCCGCCCCGGCCCGCCCGCCGGCCGCCGCCACCGGCGCCCGCTCGCGGCGGGCGTCACCGCGTCGCGCGTGCGCACCAGCCCGGGCCGCCGCGCGGCACCCTGGGACTTGTAGTCCCCGGGGCTGGGTGGGTCCCGCGTCTCCGCAGTCCCGGGGGAGGCAGAGGGGGTGGGAAAGTGGGGGCGCCGGCTTGGCACCCGGAGAGCAGGGTGGCCCGGCTGTGTCCGCGCGGGAACTCCGTGAGATAGCACAGAGCCCCGGAACCCCGGGAGAGCTGCGCGGTGGGAGGGTGGGAACCCATGGAGGGCGGGGGGGGGGGTGAGGAGTGTGCCCCCCGTCACCCCGAGGCCGGAGCACCGACTGCAGATCAGGGCTAGACCAGGCCCGGGAAGACCTCTCTCCCCGCCCCCCCACCCTCCCCCGGGCGGCAGGCCGCCCTCACCCAGCCACGGTGGGCCTGGGCTCCCGAAGAGGGGGGAGGATGCTGGCGCCCCCGGGGGCACCGAGCGGCGATGGCCCGCCTGCCGCGGTGACGCCCCGGACCGGCCCCGGGCGGGCCCTGCCGCTCTGGGTTTGAGCATCTGGGCTGGTGGAGGGGGGCTGGACTGGAATCCGGCCGCCCACGGCTCCCCCACCCTTGACCCACCATGACCTCCTCCCCTACACCAAGACTGTAACGGCCGCCATCCAGGCTTCCCACATCCATAGGCGTGGAATGCCGTTGCTGTGACTCCAGACTGCCCGCCGAGGGTGAAACCCTGGTTCAAACCTCCCGCGCTACCGCCATCAAGAAAGGTCATTTCCAAGGGCAGTAATTGATATCTGAAAGTTCTTGCTAATAACTTGTTCCTTCAGCTGGTTGGAAGGAAGCGTGTGTGTGTGTGTGTGTGTGTGTGTGTGTGTGTTAATATCGAAGAGCAGAGCCAGAGAGCTGAGTTCTGATTGGAGGGCTAATGATGGTATGATATGATTCTCTCAAATCATCTTTGGGAAACTGAAACCTACACTATGGTTGTTTCTTGCATAATTGCAATATGCTCAAGCAGTTTTAAATAATCTCCTAGAAAAAAAAACAAACCAAAGAGACTGCAATGGGTTTGTACTGTGATCATAATGGTTCTGAACAGCAGTAACACACCACCAATAGTTAACACACTTTGGGCCAGGCAGGCACTATGCTGCCCTTCAGGGGGAAGGAGTAAGGACAGTGAGGAAAATCTGTCTTCTTTGATCTGGTCCCACGGCATCTGCGACGAGACCCTTGCAGCGGCTGGGTGGCGAGAGGCCGCATGCCCGCTGCGTCGTGAGTCAGCAGGGCACCGGGAGCTGGGCCACTCGGGAGTCCACGGGACTCAGACCTCTGCAGCCTGGGTCCACGCCAAGACCAAGAGAACAGATACCAGGCTCCGGATTTGAAACCCTGCACGGCAGGCTTGAGACTAACCGTGTGCGCTATTTCTAAGAGGATGGAAGGCTGAGACCCTGAGTGGCCCCCCTACAAGGGTTCTCCTCATGCAAGGCATCTGAATTGCTGTATAGCATACGAAGAACGGTCGACCTTGGTGAATACCTGCTGCACACGGGGGCCTGGCTCTTGCCACGCACTATCCCAGCGGTTGGCTGGACTGTGCTGGGGCTGACGGGTGGAAGAACTTCTCTCAAGGTGCCCTTCCCCTCCCAGCATAGGGTTAAGCCTCAGCACACCCCTGGGTCGACTGGGGTGGGGGCCTGGCCCCTCTGCACGCTTGCTGGTTTGGCCTCTCTGCTTTCTCCAGGCCATGGCAGAATCTGCTTTCAGCTGGCACAAGGTGCTGGAGAAAGACCAATACGGTTGCTCCAACACTTATATTTGATCAGAAATTGCTGATGCATTGTCCGTGTGGCCATTCTGCACCCCCTCTTTGTGTCAGTCCCGGGGCTTGGACTCAGGGCCTGAGCACTGTCCCTGGCTTCTTTTTGCCCAAGGCTAGCACTCTGCCACCTGAGCCACAGCGCCACTTCTGCCTTTTTCTGTTTATGCGGTGCTCAGGAATTGAAGCCAGGACTTCTCGCTTGCAAGGCGAGCGCTCTGCCGCTCAGCCACCTTCCCAGCCCTTCCTTAGCTTTTCTACTCAAGCTAGCGATCTACCATTTGAAATCACATGGCTGCGTTTGGCTTTTTGGTGGTTAGCTGGGGATGAGGGTCTCAGGGGCTTTCTTGCCTGAGCTGGCTTTGAACAGAGACCCTCAGATCTCTGCCTCCTGAGTCGCTAGGATGACAGGTGAGCTGCCAGCCCCTGGCTGCCATCTCTTTTTGCAACGTTGGAGAGGGCAGCCACTCAAGCCCAAGCTGGTGTCTGCACGCCCATCCTCTGGCTCCCTTTGGGCCCTTGGAGAGCGAGGCCCTGGGGCGGGGGGGGGGGGGGGGGCGGGGGGAGCTGCTGACCCTACGCCTCAGGCCCTGCACCCCGTCCCCCTGTTCTCTCCGGAAATTCCACGGTGCGCTCCGCATCCATTCCGTGGGCTTATTCCCAGTGTTTGCCGGGTGCCTGGGCGTGGAACCAAGGCCTCCCCTGGTGATGGGTGGCATCGCGGCGCCTGGGCGAGGCTCATCCCGGGACCCGCCCCCGTGCTGCCCCCGGGCGCCCCCTGCTGGCCCACGTAGGCCGTCCGCATGGCCTCCGCGGGGACGACGGTCCGACGGCGCCCTCTGCTGGTGGACCGGGGCGCACGCACGCTCGCCGCCCATCCATCCGGGTGGGGCCGCCAAGGTCATCTTCCCAAGGTCACCTGGGCCGGCGGATTAGCACTCCAGAGCAAGTAATGGCCAGGGCCGCATCCCCCCGCCCCGAGGGGAGAGGTGACTGTCTGCTGGCGCCGTTCATCCAGGCTCCCCCCTGCTGGCCCCGCAATCCCTCCCCATCCCCAACCGTGCTCCCCACCGGTGCTCAGAGGACTTCCTCTGAGATTCTCCCCCCCACTCCCAAACACTCCTGCTCCTTCTCAGATTTACCTCCCCCCTCCCCCAACCTCCTCTCCACGCCCACGCAACAGTTCTCTAAAAGAACTGCCAGCACCGCCTCTGTGCTGCCTTCCCTAGCAAATTCCTTAGAAATCAGTGCAATGGCTTCTGTCTCTCTTGGGAATGTGTCTGTCTTGGACACCCTTGCAGCTCGCTCCTGCCCCTCAGACACTCCCAGCAAGTGCTCTGGCGAAGGTCACCTCCAGGCTCTGTGCCCCAGCGCAGTGTTCATCTCAGAGCCTCAACTCACAGGGGCCGCTCCCTCCACTCCTGCCGCTTAGCTTCTGGAGGGGCAGTGACCACTGTCCCGGTGCTGTCCAGTCTCCTTGGCTGGCTCATTCGTGTGTGTGTGTGTGTGGTGTGGTGTACTCACATACCAGTGCTAGGGATTGAACTCAGGGCCTCGCCCTCTGACTGAGCTTTTTCCACTCCAGGCTGGTGCTCTCACACTTCAGCCATATTTCCACTCTTTTTGTTGGTTAATTGGACACAAGCACCTCACGAATGTCCCGCTTAGGCCTCAGCCTGTTGAGTAGCTAGGGTCACAGGCATGAGTGTCCTGTGAGTGGCCGTTCTTTTCTTTTTTTTTGGCCAGTCCTGGGCCTTGAACTCAGGGCCTGAGCACTGTCCCTGGCTTCTTTTTGCTCAAGGCTAGCACTCTGCCACTTGAGCCACAGCACCACTTCTGGCCGTTTTCTGTATATGTGGTGCTGGGGAATTGAACCCAGGGCCTCATGTATACGAGGCAAGCGCTCTTGCCACTAGGCCATATCCCCAAGCCCTGAGTGGCGTTCTATTGATTAAGAATGTGAAACTAGGGCTGGGATGTAGTTCAGTGGCAAAGCGGTTGCCTAGCAGGTGCAACGTCCTGGGTTCGATCCCTAATACTAAAAAAAGAAAGACAACAAAAAAAGAACGAAAAATAAAGAGTATGAAGCCAGGTGCTGCTTGCTCACACCCATAATCCTAACTACTCAGGTGGCTGAGATCTGAAGATTGCAGTTCAAAGCCAGCTGGGCAGAAAAGTCTGTGAGATCTTTTTTTTGCCAGTCCTGGGACTCAGGGCCTGAGCACTGTCCTTGGCTTCTTTTTGCTCAAGGCTAGCACTCTGCCACCTGAGCCACAGCGCCACTTCTGGCCATTTTCTGTATATGTGGTGCTGGGGAATCGAACCCAGGGCTTCATGTATAGGAGACAAAGCACTCTTGCCACTAGGCTACATTCCCAACCCTCTTTGAGATTCTTGTCTCCAATAAACTGCTTAGAAAAAGACAGAAGTGGTGCTGTGGTAGAGCTAGCCTTGAGCACAAACAGGCTCAGAGATAGCACCCAGGCCTGAGTTCAAGCCTCAGGAATGGCAAAAAAAAAAAAAAAACCCAAAACAACAAAAAAACCAAAACGGTGTTGTTATCTCTGGCTGTGATTGCGGCTTGGCTTTGCTCCTTGCAAGTCAGTCCATGTTTGCTGTTTTGTTATTGTATTTATTCTTGCTGTCTTGTGTGTCTTTCATTTCTTCGTGCGACTTCTGCTTCTGGTTCCTTTTCCGCGAAGGTCGTCTCCACGCGCAGGGGCCAGGGTCAGGCCGCACCCCACGGGCACCGGTCCCTTCAGTCCATTCAGCATCTGCACAGTCGGCGGTCTGCACCAGAGCCTGCGTTTTTTTTTGCCAGTCCTGGGGCTTGGACTCAGGGCGTGAGCACTGTCCCCTGGCTTCTTTTTGCTCAAGGCTAGCACTCTGCCACTTGAGCCACAGCGCCGCTTCTGGCTGTTTTCTGTATATGTGGTGCTGGGGAATCGAACCAGGGCCTCATGTATACCAGGGAAGCGCTCTTGCCACTAGGCCATATCCCCAGCCCCAGAGCCTGCGTTTTTAAGCATGCGCGTCAATGCCCCGGCACTCTGGATGGCTGCCCCCCGCCCAGCCCTTTGGGATGACAGGCATGCCCCTTGCACCCCGCGATAACGTACCAGCCACTGGGCGACGTGGCGCCTCAAGAGCCCCTTCAGGGTGGCCTCAAACCTCTATCCTCTCCATGTCCACCCCCCAGGTGCCCAGGGTTATGGGCTTGAGCCCAGAGCCCGGCTCTTCCTCCCTCCCTTTCGTCTCTGTTTTTGTCTCCTGTGGGACTGAGAGGCACCCCCAAAGCCCCCGGTGCCCCTGCGGACCTTGCAGCACAGCAGCGGAGTGCGCGGCGCCCGCAGCAAGATTTCACCTCCAGCCTCTCGTGAGGCACTCCCTGGCGGGGGGGGGGGGGGGGACGGGGGGATTGTGCCACGTGGCCTCTCTGTATTCCTCTCCGTGTGTTTGCACCTGAACCAGCGCTGTGACCGGGTGGCAGTGTGTGTGATCTTTGCACTCGCAGCCACGCACAGGTGGGGTAAACTCCAGCACACACCGCCAGGCTGGGCAAGGGTCACTGCCGAGGTGAAGGGCCCGGGGCGATGCTTGGCTTGACTTCTCCCCACCGTCCTAGGCTCGGCTCGAGCCCCTGGGCTTCCCTTTCAGACAGAACCTGTTGTGGGGGGCAGACACCGTCAACCACCCGCAGAAGCCCAGGGCGCTGGCGCTGATTCCTAGAATAGGGACGGGGGACAAAGTCAGACTCCGGGAATCCTTGCTGAATGAATAACCACGATTATCCCCAACGTGAGAGATCCCGTACCTCACAGAAGTGGCATGGCTGGGCACGGCCTCCCCACCGCCGAGGGCAGAACCGCCCCCCCGTCCGTCTCTCCTCCGACTGCACCGGCTGCCCTGCTCCGCAGCTCCTCCGTCCTCCGCTCCCGAGGGTCTGTGCTCTGCACTCCCTGCAGGCCGAATGTCCCGAGAACTCTCCTGCGAGCTTCGGGCCAGCCCCGCGTCCTCCCAAGCCCTCCACGACACCTGCTTCGTCCCTGCCAGGCCCCTGTTCTGTGAGTCCAACGGTGGCGGAGAGCACTACAGGCGGCCCTGCCGCTCAAGCGCCAGCGTGGTGAGGTCCAGCCGTTGGCCGCTCGGGTCCCCGGGCTGCTCTGGTACCCGGGGCTGCCTCGGCACGGACTCTGGATCCTGGCCTGGGGAGGCGCCTTCTCCAGAAGCAGGGCTCGAGAGACAGTCTGGATCATCCAGCCAGCTACCTACCTACCGCCCACCCATCCAGGGATTGCCCTAGAGTCTCAGGCTTGTTAGACCAGTGCTCCCAGGACACTGCCACTTGAACCATGCTGGCCTCCTACTAATGCCTACCTAGCAAATGGGATTACGGGTACGCGCCACAGCTAGCAGAAGACAGTTTTTATTTTTTAATAGATATGATTTCTTTATTGAAAAGCAAAAAGCAGCTTTGTTAAAATTTTATCTTTATTTCTTAAGCTTATAAAAACTATTGTGCTAAAATAACATGAAGCTTATCATTAAACATTTTTCTTTTGCCAGTCCTGGGGCTTGAACTCGGGGCCTGAGCATTGTTTCTGTCTTCTTTTTGCTCAAGGCTAGCACTCTACCACTTGAACCACAGCTCCACTTCTGGCTTTTTCTATATATGTGGTGCTGAGGAATCGAACCCAGGGCTTCATGTACGTGAGACAAGCACTCTACCACTAGACCATACTCCCAGCCCCGTCATTAAAATTTGAGACAATGTCTTGCTTTGTAGCAGAGTCTGGACTTGAACTCATAATCTTACCTCAGCTTTCTGACAGCTAGCATTATAAGTACTTGCCACTATGCCCAGCTTTAGCTGTTTTATTTTATTTTTGGCAGTACAGGAGCTTGAATTCAAGGTCTCACCTTGCTAGGCAGGCATCCTTCCACTTGAGTCACTTTGTCAACCTTTTGATCATTTTAAAATGTATAAGCCCATGACATTAAGAACATCTGTATTCCTAGCTACTCAGGAGGCCCAAAGCCAGCACAGGGAAATCTGTGAGACTCTTACCTCCAATTAAGTACCAGAAAACTAGTAGAGCTTTAGCTCCAAGTGGTAAATAAAGCACAAGCCTTGAGCGAAAAAGCTCATGGACAGTGCTTAGTTCCTGAGTTCAAGCCCCACAACATCTGTAAATGGGGCTCATGCGTGTAAATCCTAGCTACCCAGGAGGCTGAGATCTGAGCATCAAGGTCCAAAGCCGGCCCAGGCAGGGAAGTCTGTGAGATTCACCTTCAATTAACCATCAAAAAGCCAGAAGCACAGCTGTGCCTCAAGTGGCAGGGTGCCAGCCTTGAGTGAAAAAGCAGAAGGACAGCACCCAGGACCTCAGTTTAAATCCCAGTACAGGGGAAAAGAAAAAGACAGCACAGTGAAATGGGATGGGTGTCCTATGGGTAGCTGATGGAGGCACGGGAAAGCCTAAGACATCTGAACCATGGACTCTGGTTAATGATCATCTGTTAATAGTTTCATCACTTGTGGCAAAGGAATCATGTTAAGGAAAGGCGTTATTAGCAAGGGACAGCCCCCTTCCCAACTTGTAGTCATCCCTGGTGAGCCTCTTGGGTAAGGCCCTGGGTGCTAAGGTGGACATGGTGCTCCTTAGCCTGCCAGAGGACAGTAAGCAGAGGACAGTACAACACAGCCCAGGACAAGACTCCACTCCTAGCTTCCGACCTGTCAAAGTGATTTTGAGAACTTGTCTGAGACCTTGGAGCCCAGGCCCCTCTTGGTGATGCGATTAGGAAAAGCTGTCGCCCTACTTCCTGGCAAGCCACCCACCCACCTGCACAACCTCACGCTGGAGCTCCGAGCAGAGCTGTGGACGATGCAGAGGGTGCTGGAACCAGCCAGCTAGGTTTCCCTCAGGCTGGCAACCGGGGCCTCCACAGAGATGCCACACACCGTAAAGGCCAGAGGCTTGGTGGTTGAGAGCACGGGAGAAGGCTGCCCTTGAGGGGTGTGTGTGTGTGTGTCAAAGAAAAGAGCCACGGGGCTGGTGGGCCCGCCTGTCTCTGCCAGGGCCGCTCCGTGCTTCGTGGAGAGGAGGCAAGCGATGTGATGCGCAAGTGCAGGACACCGGGTGGGACACGGGCGTGGGGTGGCTCTGCGGCTGCTACAGCATGAGGACAGCGTGACGGGAAAGTATATGCTCATTCCCCTCGACTTGCCATTCACAGCCCATGGAGCTGAAGGGCAGGCATCGTGGCTGGAGGAAGACCGGCTTCCCGTCCCTTTCTGTGTAGTGCTTGAAGCAAGGGAGGTGACTTCATGACACGCAAGGTCTCCAGTGGGCCATGTGGATCTCACTCGACTCATCTTCCAAACCTGACTGCTGGCCCAGAGTTGGCTTGAAGTTATGAAGCTAACTGCAGGGGCGGAAAAGTCCAAGAGAGCCTTACCTCCACCTAACCAGCCAGAAGAATGGGAATGTGGCTCAGATGGCGGAGCTGTCAGGAGGTGAGGCCCTGAGTTCAAGCCCCAGGGCTGCACAGAAGCAACATCGGACCGCCTCGGCTCTCCGCCCGGCTCCCCCACGCGCCCGCCCCTTAAACGGGGGGCCTGCGCGGCCCGGCCGGCAGGGCTTCCTCCTCACCCCGCGAGCTGCGACCTGCGGCCCGGCGCCCGCGGCCCGCGCCCCTGCTCCGCCCGCGGCGCCCCGGCCGGCCGGCTCGGGCTCCCGCGCCCACCCCTCCCGGCCCTCCCCCCGAACGTCCGTTTTCCTCCACAGCCCCAACTCCCGGCGGAGGGGGGTTCGACACCCTAACCTTGTGTAGCGAGTGGTGCCGACGGCCACCCCCGGGGCCCGGCTGGAGGCCGGCACGGACCGGGAAGAGCGGCCCGCCCGGGCGGCAGGTCACGTGCCCCGCGGCTCGGTCACGTGCGTCCTCCGGCCAATCGCCGCAGCCAGGAAGGCGCTGCCTTGCGATTGGTCGGTTCCTGCCGGGGGGCGGTACCCCTGCGGCGAGCAGGTCCAGCACCGGCTTTCCCGGCTTTCCTCTCAGTGGCCCTCGTAAATCTCGTTCTCTCGCGAGACTCGGTGCCGGGCGGATGTCTCTAGGTTCCACAAGGCGACGGGCGGGGGCGGGGCAGCTCTCCGTCGGCGCGGCGTCGCACGCTGTCTGCGTCATCCTTCTGGGCCAGTCGCGTCCGACCCCGGGGCCGGGGCCGCTGGCTCCTCAGAGGAGTGGACGAGGTGGTTAGTTGGTTCGTCGGTCGCCGTCCGTCACCTCCTCCCTGGGGGGTGGTCCGTAGGGCTCTTCCCCTGTCACCGCCCATGGCTTGTGCTCCAAGCCAGCCGGGGTCCATGGCTGGGCCTGGCCTCCCTTCAAGTGTGTGCACGGGCTGTGACCCGGGTATGTGCATGGGCTGTGATCCAGGTGTGTGCACGGGCTGTGACCCGGGTGTGTGCACGGGCAGTGACCCGGGTGTGTGCACGGGCTGTGATCCGGGTGTGTGCACGGGCTGTGATCTGGGTGTGACTATGGGCTGTAATCTGGGGTGTACACGGTCTATGATCCGGTGTGTTCACAGTTGTGATCCGTGTGTGCATGGGCTGTGATCTGGGCACACGGGTTGTGAATAGTGTGTGCACAAGCTGTAACCCAGGGTGTACACAGGCTATGATCCAGTGTGTGCATGGGCAGTGATCTAGTGTGTGTATATCATCTAGGATCCAGGTGTGTGTGCAGGCGGTGATCTGGTGTGTACTTGAGCTCTGGTCCAGAGTGTCCATGGCTGGGATCACATGTGTGCATGGGCTGTGACCTGCGCATCTGGGTTGTGACTAGTGTATGTGTGGGCTGTGACCCAGGTGTGTGATCTGGTGTGTGCACGGGTTGTGACCTGGGCACATGGGCTGTGATAAGGGTATGTATGGGCTGTGTGATCCAGGTGTGTGGTCTAGCGTGGGCAAGGCCTGGATTCTGGGCTTTGTTTCATCAGACTCCCGCCCAGTGTCACCCTAGGACTCCCACCCCCTACTGTTCTCTACCATTCACCTGTGCTTTGGTGCAGGAGTGTACAGACAAGCGAATGTTATCCTGGTTGCCTTGCGCACTCACCTCAACCTATCCCTGTGGGAATGTGCTCTATTTTCCACACACAACTTTTGGTCACTTGTCTTCCTACTGGGGTCATGACCCACTCTACTTATCCCTTCACCTTGCCCTCCAGTGTGATTTGAGCCCATGAGTGAGGTGGCGGAAGGGTCACAAACCTGCTGGACCCTGAAGATCTAGTGAACAGAGTAGCTGGGGCAGCACTGCTGCAGAGCTCATGGACGAGTTGGAGAGACAGCTTGGAAGTGAGACCCTCCACGGGATCTGAGGACTAACGGAAGCTGGGCGTGGTTGTGCAGCCCTGACATCCCAGTTTTGGGGGCAGGAGGACCACGAGTTCATGGGCAGCCTGAGCCACATAGTAAGACCTGTGGCAAAAGAAAATCGCAGGGTAAGAAGCGAGCTAACCTTGACGGCTCATGGGCAAGATTCAGCCTGTCGCGGGGAGTGCGGAGGTGACTAGACCAGCAAGCTGATTCTTTCAAACTGATACGCAGATGGTGGACTGAATCGACGGGTGTTTTGGGAAGCCTGGTCTTGGATGTGGCATCAGCCATCTGAGGGGCGCGGGACTTGCTGGCCTTCCCTGGATTCTCATTGCCACTGAAGAGCTGCTGAGCTCGAGCAAGTGCTTTACTCCCTCTGAACCTCAATCCTCAGTGGGAAAAAGGAGGGTCACAGACCATCTGATTCTGAGGACTGATGGAGCGAGGTCGTGCGCGGAGGGCCAGCCCACACGGGGCAGGCGCTGCACAGATGTCACAGCCGCCCTGTCCCCTTCGTTGTGAGGAGCTGGTGGCGGAATGGCATAACTGGTGTGTCCTCGGGGCCTCGCTGCTCCTCAGGCGGTGTTGCTGGGGGCTGGGGTCTCTTAGGGACGCCACCTTGTGCTGCGGAAGCCCAGCTGGAGTGTGCAGAGGGCCCCGCACCGTTAGGCCCTGGAGCTCTGGAGTTTTCCAGAACCACTTTTATTTATTCGGTAGTTTTGAAAGAGAGCTCTCCTCCTCACACGTGAGCACTGCTGTGCCGACATCCTAGAGACAGAATTGCAGAGTCTGAGGTGTGACATCTTCAACGCTCTCCGTATTTAACTGCCTGAACACGACCCAGTCACCAAGGGTCCCAGCCATCCATGTAACCTCCTCCCTCCCCACAGGGAGATTCTTGTTCTTCCCAGAACGTCCTTTCCTCTCACAGCCTCTGCTGTCCCCAGGTGAGGTGGGAACGAGACGCGATCGGCATTACGGCAGGGCCCGCAGCTGAGCCTCATCTGCCAGCTTAGCTGCGTCCTTCCGTCACTCCTCCTGTCACCAAGGCAGGGATGGTCCCTGCAAACCCTCACCCCCCTCCCGGAGGCTGGAAGCTGGAGCTTTGACTGCACTATGTCTGCCTTCAGGAAGCTCTTCTCCCTGGTGCCTGCCTTCAGGGTGCCATTTCCTCGCCAGCCTTTGGGTCTTTTCCAAGCGCCAGCTGGGGTGCGCATGATGGTAATTACCTGTTTGATGTCCCAGGAGCCAGAGGGAGGGGAATGCCAGCCACCTCCTCCTGGGCCACCACCTGGAGCCTCTGGAGAAAGGACGGGGGTGGTGGGGGTGCCACTTGGGGAGGTTTAAAGGAAGCCGCCCTCCGGCGGGGAGGACATGCAGGTGATGGGAAGTTCCAGCCCCTCCATCTTCACCTGTGTGCCCAGAGAACTACAACACAAGTTTCATCTTAAATCCATGACCACAGATTCATTTAGACATTAGTAATTCCCCGTGGAGCCATAATATAGGTGCATATATAAAAATTGGGGTTCTAGGGCTGGGATGTAGCTCAGTGGCAAAGCGCTTTCCTGACAGGTGCATCGTCCTGGGTTCGATCCCCAGTACCAAAACAAAAGAAAAAGAAAAACTCTGCAGTTCTAACTCACCACCTCTCTCCTGGTTTGCCTGCTTGGCTACTGCTCTACTGCTCGAGCATGTCTCCAGCTTGGCTTTTTGCTGCTTCATTGGAAATGGAGCATGGTAGACTCCACTGCTCGGGCTGGCTTTGAACTTGAATCCTCCAGATCTCGGTCTTCTGAGTAGTGAGGATTACAGGCGTGAGCCATGGTGCCTAGAATGTCATCTGCATGCGTGTCCACTCGTTCGCTCCCTCCCTTGCTTTTTAGGCTTCCCTTCCTGTTAAGATGGGCCTTCCCTCTGCCCCATCCTGCTGCCGAGCAGCGCCTCTGCCTCCCTCGGGCCTCCAGCCCCCGTCGTCTTCCCATGGGGGGAGACCGCAGCGTCTCACCGAGGCCCGACGTCCCCTCCATCCTGCATCCGGCTCACCTGGCCTCTCAGCTTCTCTTTCCCGGGTCCACATTGCCCGCTCCTTGCCCACGCCGGTGCTCACGCCGGTGCTCTGTTCTGACTGCTCCGCGGAGCTCGGTTTTGAGGCTTGCTTCCCCCGGCCTCTTCGGGGCACAGTCCTGCTTTTCCTCACACTTCCTGGGCCACAGACCCTGCCCCCAGACGCCCTTGCGTGGACGTTCTCTCCTGTACGTGCATTGTCTTTTCCTTTTTTTGCCAGACTCGGGGCTTGCACTGTCCCTGGCTTCTTTTTGCTCAAGGCTAGCACTCTGCCACTTGAGCCACAGCGCCGCTTCTTACTCTCTTTGCTTACGTGGTGCTGAGGAATCGAACCTAGGGTTTCATGCATTCTAGGAAGCACCTTACCACTAAGCCACACTCCCAGCCCCAGGAGATGTTTTTATCTCTAGTTAACCTGGAAAAGGTCAGATTGGAGCATGGCTCAAGTGGTAGAGCATGAAGCCATGATTTTTTGGGAGGGGGGAGGAGGGAGATGAAGCTGTTAAGAGTACAAAGCCCAGGGTTCAAGCCCCAGTATCTGCACACAAACATAAATGAAGTAAAGAAGTGTGAGCCTGGCCCTGCCCTGCCCTCTCCCTTCCGGGACCACGCGTGTCCGTGTCTGTACAGCCTACTGCTTGCCGGGGGCCGGGGTGAAGGAGCAGCTCTGCCAGTCGTTGAGTGCCGTTTACAGGCTCCACCCACGCCCAGGGGCTGGCACTCCAACTGGTGCTCACCATGTGTGGCACGCCCCCTCTAAGTGTGTGCAGGGGGAAGGAGAGGGGGAGTCCTGTGGGAGTTCATTTTGGGGCTCTGGGCCTAGGCTTGCTAGACAAGCACTGTACCGCGTGAGCCGCACCCCAGCCTGGCTTTTGTTTTAGTTATGTTTCGGATAGTGCCTCATGGTTTTCCCGGGGCTAGCCTCACACCCGATCCTCTTCCCTGGGGTCCCCCACGTAGCTAGGATTACAGGCTTGGGCCACCGTGTTTCGCTTGGTTGTTCAGCCTCCTGCCTTCGTATTCCGAATGCTGGGACGCAGCTGGGCCCCGCGCACCGGGCTCCCGGTTGGCTCTTAGTGCGCCATCTCACGCACACCATTTAGATTTCTTTTTTTCTCACCAAATAGGTTCAGAAGTAAGACAAAAACATCCAGAAATGATTTGCATGAGCAAATACACAAGTGATGCCAAAAATAATGCCAAGCGCCAAGGCCCACGCCTGTGGTCCTAGTGACTCAGGAGGCTGAGATCTGAGGATCATGGCTGGAGGCCAGCCAGACAAGGAAGCCTGTGAGATTGTGATCTCCAATTAACCAGCAAGAAGCCAGAAGCGGAGCCGCGGCTCAAAGGGCAGAGTGGCAGTCTTGAGTGAAAAGGATAAGGGACAGCGCGCAGGCCTTGAGTCCAAGCCCCAGGCCTGGTGTGCAGCTAAGCCTTGGGAATGTTCTAGCTAGTAAGACTGCGTTGTTCACCCGGGGGCCCACGTTGGCCACTCCATGCTAAGAATTTGACTTACGGTGGGAGCTCGGGCCACAGGGCGCTGGCTCTACCGCCGGAAAGGCTGGCCACTAAGCTCAGCACCATGATTAACCCCCAACAAAGCACCGGGGAGCTTCCTGGGAGGGCAGTCGTCCACACGTGCCGCGCCGTTGCCAGGCAACGGCAGCCCCTGCGCTAGCTCTGCGCCCAGGACCAGTGGCAGCTCGGAGCCGGCGGCCCGTCTCCTGCCCTGCGCTCTTTTGCTTGTTGATTGTGCCCTGCATCTACAATGCAAGGGTTCTGCCACCAAACCACACCCCCAGCCCTTCCTTTGAGACAGTGTCACCAGGCAGCCCAGGCTGGCCTCAAAGTCATGACCTCTTGTCTACGCCTCCAAGTGCCAGGCGACAGCGTGGGCTGCCCGGCGTCCACTCGAGGCATCTAGGAGCCGGGCGCTGGAGGCTCACACCCGCGATCCTCGCTGCTCAGGAGGCTGCCATCCGGAGGACTGCAGTTGGAAGCCGCCCGGGAAGAAAAGGAGGAGACTCCGTCTCTCCAGCCCAAAGTAGGACTAGAGGCATGGCTCGGGTGGTAGAGTGCCAGCCATGGAAATGAGCCCAGCGAGGGTGAAGCTCTGGGTTCAGACCCCAAGAAAAAGTTGAATTCTAATATCGGGATCCCACGACCTCTCACGAGGTTCTGTGGAACTTAGGCAACGCTTCTATAAAAGGCTGAGACGAGGGGCTGGGAATACAGCCTAGTGGTAGAGAGCCTGCCTCGTATACATGAGGCCCTGGGTTCCATTCCCCAGCACCACATATACAGAAAATGGCCAGAAGTGGCGCTGTGGCTCAAGTGGCAGAGTGCTAGCCTTGAGCAAAAAGAAGCCAGGGACAGTGCTCAGGCCCTGAGTCCAAGGCCCAGGACTGGCCAAAAAAAAAAAAAAAAAGTAGAAAAGAATGAGGGAGGAAGCAGCTGGGTGGGGACACTTAGCTTGAGTCAGTTTGGGTCTCTACTTCCAGGACTGTTTCCTTCTCAAAGAAAAACCAAATGCAAAACTCAAACCAAATCGACACTCACACATCACAACAATAAAGTTAAAGCAAACCCAGAGGACTGGAAACCTCTGGCAGTGGAACCCATCCCTGCTCCCCAATCAATTCCTGCATAAAACCATCTGTTCATCCATTTGTGCTAATTTTATGTTTCTATTTTTTCTTTTTCCTTTTTGGCCAGTCCTGCGGCTTGGGAGTCAGCACTCTACCTCTTGAGCCACAGCACCACTCCTGGCTCTGTGTATGTGGTGCTGAGGAATCGAACCCAGGGCTTCATGCATGCAAGGTGAGGCCTCTACCTCTAGGCCATATCCCAGCCCCTAATGTTATGTTGCTATTAGCAAACCTCACAGCTCCCGAGGGCGAAGGCAGACGGAGGTGTGAGGTTTGTGTGGTCCCCAGGCCCGGTCCACTGCCCCTCCCCCGGCTGTACCCCCCCTCGGGCTTCCTACTGGGGAATGGGGAAGGCAGTGGCGAAGGCAGCCCCATCATCTCACTCCCCAGGCAGGGGGGCCCCACATCATGGCACAACGGAGGACACAGGGCCACGTGGGACACCCCACAACATCCTTTAGGGGCGCTTCTGCCTGCAATGGTGGCGCGGGGCGGGCTTGAACCTGCACCCACTCTGGCTGCCCCTCCGTGAGCCTGTCTCCTCCCGCGGGAGGACAAGGCCTGATCCTTCAGAGAGCCGCCAGGCCGGTCACCACCACCGCCGACCAGGTCACAGCTGCTCCCGGGAGGGGGCGCAGGGCTGGGGTGCCACCCTTCTCTGCGCAGCGCGGTCCCTTCCACAACCCTTGTGTGTGTGTGTGGGGGGGGCTGGGGGCGTGACTCAGGCGGCAGAACACCTTCCAGAACCCTTGGGGGGGGGCTGGGGGTGTGACTCAGGCGGCAGAGCACCTTCCAGAACCCTTGGTGGGGGGGCTGGAGGTGGCAGATCACCTTCCAGAACCCTTGGGGGGGGGCTGGGGGCGTGACTCAGGCGGCAGAGCACCTTCCAGAACCCTTGGGGGGGGGCTGGAGGTGGCAGATCACCTTCCAGAACCCTTGGGGGGGGCTGGGGGCGTGACTCAGGCGGCTGAGCACCTTCCAGAACCCTTGGGGGGGGGGGGGGCTGGAGGTGGCAGATCACCTTCCAGAACCCTTGGGGGGGGCTGGGGGTGTGACTCAGGCGGCAGAGCACCTTCCAGAACCCTTGGGGGGGGGCTGGAGGTGGCAGATCACCTTCCAGAACCCTTGGGGGGGGGCTGGAGGTGGCAGATCACCTTCCAGAACCCTTGGGGGGGGCTGGGGGTGTGACTCAGGCGGCAGAGCACCTTCCAGAACCCTTGGGGGGGCTGGGGGTGTGACTCAGGCGGCAGAGCACCTTCCAGAACCCTTGGGGGGGCTGGAGGGGGCAGAGCACCTTCCAGAACCCTTGGGGGGGGCTGGGGGTGTGACTCAGGCGGCAGAGCACCTTCCAGAACCCTTGGGGGGGGCTGGGGGTGTGACTCAGGCGGCAGAGCACCTTCCAGAACCCTTGGGGGGGGGCTGGGGGTGTGACTCAGGCGGCAGAGCACCTTCCAGAACCCTTGGGGGGGCTGGGGGTGTGACTCAGGCGGCAGAGCACCTTCCAGAACCCTTGGGGGGGGCTGGAGGGGGCAGAGCACCTTCCAGAACCCTTGGGGGGGGGCTGGAGGGGGCAGAGCACCTTCCAGAACCCTTGGGGGGGGCTGGAGGTGTGACTCAGGCGGCAGAGCACCAGCCGAGGAGCACAAGCACCAGAGGCCGAGTTCGAGTCCCGGCCTCAGGGAAAAGAAAAGCGTGCAGGAGACCCCTAAGTGTGTGTGGCCGGGTCTCCTGCGGGGGGCGTCCTGCCGGGCACGGTGCCCAGGGTTCTCCCGGGAGGGAGGGCACCGGGGAGCAGGCCGCGGGGGGGGGGGCACGCCGGCCGTGGCCGCGGTGAGGACCCCCAGGACTTGAGGGGCGGCCCTGCTGGGGTGGACTGCCAGCCAGGCGGGGTGAGGGCCCCCCTCCCGGGGAAGGGCGGCCACCGGGACCCCTTCCGCTGCTCTTTGTGCATCTGTAAACACATCAGCGCACGCGACCCAGCGTCTTCACGCTGCGTTCTGATTCGCCTCTCGCTCCTCCAAAAACGAGTCACCGTCTGGAAGGCGCCGCTGCCGCTCAGCCGTGTGCACGGGGGTGGGGGTGTGGGGGTGGGGACCTGGGCTACCCACGCCCCCCCACACCCCCGGGGGCTCACAGGAACCTGGCAAGGCCAGAAGCGGCCTGCACAATGCCACGGCTAAATGTAGTTTCAGGATGAGCAGTAAAATTCACATGTTCTTTATTTAGTTCATATAATACACCGTTTTAAGAGTTCTTTAAAATCAGGTAAAAGAGCATATTAAGTGGCAGGTGTATGAAGTTTCTCTTCATAAACAATGTCAAAACAAAAAGTTCTGAATTACAAAATGTTAAAAAATATGTAGGTACTTAACATTTCACGAAAGCATAAAGTTACAGGTATTTCCTAAAGAAAAAAATAATTGTGCCACTTACCTATTTTTGCTGTTTCTATGAACTTTTTTTTTATTCTGTACATAGGACATTTTTTTGTACAAAATATGAAGTCTACATTTTTATTACTTATTACCATAAAACAAAGATACAATGTATGTACAATATTAAAAGAAGCCATCCTAAAGCCACACTAAAAAGACACTGTGAACTGGGACATTTCTGATGCACAGATACGTTTCTGGGAAGAGTGACGATGCCAAACGCAGAACTTTATGAAGAAAAACAGTCACCAGTTTATTTCCAATGCAGTACTTTTGAAATCTGTTTGGTACAGAGTGAACAGTGTCTCGATAGGGTAATATAGAAGCTGAACCATTAGCACAGGGAATCCGAGTACTAACTAGGAAACTTTAGTAGGCCAAAATATTAAGTAATACTCTTGTCCAAGAAAATTAGTTTCTCTCAAAACTGCATTTCTTCCCCTTATTGGTGAGTGTTTGTCTTCAATAAAGAGCAGAAATAAAACCTAGACCAAAAGATGTTTTTATACGTTGAGCTTTACACAATCACCCGGACACTGATATCACGCCTCTCCCCCAGGGCCGAGGGGAGTCTCTGCAGAACCTCTCCCGACGTACTCAGCCTCCCAATCAGGGGCCTGAGAATCTATCAGCTAAAGACGGAAGTTCAAACAATGGTATATCAAAATACATAAGACGCTGCTTTATACAATAAAAAGCACCCTTTTTCCCTCAAAAGGAGAAGGCATCTCAACTTGTTTTTAAATTATATAGATTTCATAATGGTAAAATGGATAGATACGTGTCAAGTTTCTCAGGAAGTGTTCTTACCAGGCCTTGCCCGCTGTCTGCCCTGCCGCCTTTCCACGAGGGGCGCAGAGCACAGAGCGGTGCTGGCCCCCAGCCCCGGGGCCCCCCCCCCCGCCCCTTCCCGCGCGTCGGGCTCTTCGTGGGGCTCTTCCCAGTCCCCCAGCGGCGCCCGAAAGGAGCCTGGCAGCAGGCACTGTGGCCGCCTGAGGGGCAATGTTGGATTTCACCATCTTTTCATGGATACCCGAGACCACGATTAAAAAAACAGATCCTAAAAGAAGCCACATTTTATCTCTTATGCATCTAGACATTTAACATTAAAAGTTTTATATATATATATGTATATATATATATGTATATGCCAGAGACAAAAGAAACTAAGTCACTGTTCAGAACAGCAGTGCACATCTCAAGTAGCTTTTAAGCAGGATAAGTAAGTCAAAATACTGGCCACCCTGAGAGAAATAAAGAATAGACAAAGCACTAAGTTTAAAGGAATTCTCCTCGTGCTATTCCATCTAAAACAAAAGCTTAATCCATGCAAGAAGTCTGGGAAATATATAGCAGCATTATGAAGACAGTGAAAACCCAAGACACTGCACTTGCCTTGCGCGGTGTGCTCCTTCCCCGCAGAGCGCGGACCACCTCCCCCCCCCCCCCGCCGGGGGCGCGGTGGGGGGGGGGCTGGCCGGCCCAGGCACCCCAATGGCAGAGGCGGCAGCAGCTTGCCTTAGGCCCAGCGGCCAGACTCCTTCCAACTTCTGACAGAGGCTTGGGGTTCTTAGACACTGTAATTGTATCACTTCAAGAGTCTTGAGGAAGGGTAACAATGTGTAACTAGATGAAAAACAAAAAAAAACTGATTCTGTAAATAAAAATGTGAGCACATAATTTAAGAATTCCAATTCCAGTCAAGGTAGACGGAGAAAGCTCTCTGCGAGTGACTTCCCGGCGCGAGCTTCCTCCCGGAACCCGGGTGCTGTGGCACAGACTGGGAAATATGGCTTTCGGCAGACAGAGAAGCAGGGCCTGGCGCGGCGCCGGGGATTGTCACGACCCTTTCCCAGGAGGCTCGCCGGCGCTGTGGGCTCACACACACAGAAGCGGCTGGCCTCGCCATGGCGTGGGGACGGCTTCCAAGGCTGTGAGGGCTCAGAAAGGAGGCGATCCTTCTCAACGCGTTCCTCGGATCCGCGAAACAGCGCGTGACCCCAGAACCACCTATCCAAAGGGTCACCAACTCCGTTTGGGTAGAACATGGACGTGAGGAGCAGGGTGCTTTCCTACAGCTCTGGTTTTGTGACAGTCTCACTTGGGGTGAGATGCTGGGGCGGGTACGACCTGTGGGGACACTGCCACCCGCTCCCCCCACCCCCAGCCTGGCCCGTGGGGTCTGAGAACCACCATTGTTTGAACTCCTCGTCTCGAGCTGAGGCGGGTGCCCGTGATCGCCTACAGAACGGGGTGGAAGGAAGCTCGGAGTGGAGCTGACGGGTATGGCACAGACAGTATGTATTTTCTACAGAATCCCGAAGAGACGGGCACGCCCAGCCCGACGCCGCGTTGGGCCGGGCTAGCGCCCCTCCTGGGAGAGCAGCTCGTCGGCCCTGCAGTGAGCTTCCAAGGCTTTCTTGGTGAGAGGGTCCTGGGGCAGCTCAGACTTGCGGCGCGCAAGAGGACGGTCCTTCTTCGGATCTTTCTGTGCCTGGAATTAGAAACGCAGGGGCGTTGGCGAGGCTCGAAGCTGTCTGTGTTAAGGGAAGGGGGGGATTGTGAGCAAATGCGTGTGTGCCGCGTGACAGTTGAGGCCCTGCTGGCCATCACCAAAAAACCACCACCCAGTGACCGGCGCTGGCCGCCTACAACATGCAGTGCTGGCGAGCCCCGGCGCCAGGGCCCCCCTCTTTCACAGAACAGACACCCTCAAAGTTCTTCTGCAACCCTGTCCGTTCCAGAACACTGAAGTGTCCGTTCCAGAACACTGAAGTCGAAATTTCCTCTTGAGGTAAAGGGGATGAATAAAAAACATATTCAACCTAGATTTAAAACCAGTAAGAAATCCTAGGTCAAACAAAAAACCCTCTAAAAACAATTATTCAAAAATAAGAGGTACACGTGGGCCGTGTGTGTGGAAACCCAGCACTGGTAAAGCCTGTCATTTACATAATTATTAAGGAACAAGACTCCTTTGTCCATTCCACTGTCATTCTGAAATTTAAGACTTCAAAAAATTAAGTGAGCCCCATTTTCCCAAGGAGATTAGAAAAGTGCATCTGCAAAGAAAGGGCAGGTTTCTTGATAGGCAGTTTACATACTCCACCCATTCATTTTCAGGAATAACAGTTAACAAAAGGGATTCAATTTTAAAAGAGGGCTACTGCATGGACACCAATATTTTGAAATAAAACAAGAAGCAATGTATATGTCAAAGACCGCCAGATAGCAGCTTTGTTGGATCAAAGTTGTGAAACCAGAATTGCTTTCCTTTCTGTTCATTTCCTCTAACAGACAGGGCACTGGGCCGGGCTCCTCCTTCCTCGCCACCAGTGGGAGGTGGTGTTTGGAGAGCCAGAGTACAGAGATGGCCATGTCACCAGCCCCCTTATGGACTCAGCACTGACCTCACCTGGAAGAACTCCCCCCACCCCATCCATCACCTAGTAGCCATCACCCATCCATCCATCCATCCATCCATCTGTCTGTCTGTCTGTCCGTCCACCTATCTATCTTTGAGGCAGCATCTTGTTATGTAGACCAAGTTGGCCTCAGACTCATGATCCTCCTGCCTCCTCTTTTTGCTGCTGGCATTACAAGTGCGTGCTGCCCGGCACGGCACTTTAGAGTGCCATCTGTAGCTTGCAAGGTGGGTTTGCCTTCAACCCATCCGATACTCAAGAGGTGAAATCCTGTCCTGAAATTTATGCCTGTGGTACACTGCTCTGTAAAAAAGAAAAAGAAAAACCCAAACAAAGTAAGTTTTTACAGAACCAAAATATATTAATACCCATGAAATGAGCACTTCAAAAAGAAGAGACATTTTAGGAGAGAAAGACAAAACAGTTAAACGTTTGGAGCTAGAAGCAACGCAGGCAAAGGAGAAAAGCGGCTGGATGCCAGGACTTGGCGGGAACCAGGTGGCCGATGGAAGCGTCTGGGCCTCGTGGCGTGGGCATCTCCCGGCAGCATGGGAAGCAGAGAGGAACCTGACACGCCACAGGGGACAAAGGAGGAGCCACCCAGGGACAAGGAACACAGGAGGTGGGAGAAACAAGGCACCACAGACAGTCATGGAGGGCGGGAGACGCTTGGGGACGTGCCGGTAGGAGGTGGCGTCGGGGGGCTGGCGGGCAGGGACCAGAACGCGCCGGCTGCAGACGCGGCAGCCTGCGGCTGGAGGGCGGGCTCCCCACGGCCGCCAGGCCAGGGCCAAGAACACGGGACCGTGCCCATGTTCCTCCTTTTAGAAAGGCGCAACTTCCAACTTGACATGTTCGTTTGAGGCAGAATTTATAAAAATAAAACTTGCCTTATCTTGACGACACCGTCCCAAGCCTGGAAGGATGTGGGTGACATGCAGAAAGGGAAAATACTTCATGTATACACCATTCTTTTCTTGGGTTAACTTTCTTCACAGACACAAAGCCTGAAGCATATTCTACGCGCTTCGCGACAGATACCTGTGCTGCCTACCTTCCGTCTCTATACCTTCCTCACTTGCGAGGTGGACAACGATTTTCTCGCGACCAACTGTTAAAAATGAGAATTGTAAATATTTTAAACATCTCTGACAGCACTGCTGTTCACATAAAACTAGTTTGCTTTGTATGTTCTCTACAGGATGACACACGTTTCTCAGAGGGAATCTAAGTTAATGGTCTAAGCAGCCGGTAAATACATGGTTGACTGCGCCACACAAATCCAACCAAGTGCTTTCCTTAGGAGAGCTTGAGGCCCAGCACACTGCCCTGCCCTCTCCTGACCCGGCAAAACAAATGGAGCTGAAAACTGAAGGGGCACTGACAAGATCCCCAAGGCTGTTTTGTTTTGTTTTGGATGCTGGAGTTGAACTTGGTTTTGCACTGCCCAGCGTGGGCTCTGCCTTTTGCTGGTTATTTTGGAGATGGGGTCTCACAGACTTTTCTAACCTAGATTGACTCTGAACCCCCACCTTCTGGCTCTCAGCTTCCTAAGAAGCAGGGCTCTCAGGGGGGAGCCCCGTGCACCCAGCTGGTTGCTCCCCTCTGGGGGCAGATAGGGTCTCGCGACAGGCCAGGCTGCTCTCAGGGTTCTCGGGCCTCCAGACTTGGCCTGCGCCACCTCACCTGGTGCTTGGCATTTTTTTTTTTCTTTTTGTGAGAATTTCAGGAAGATGACTTCAAGCATTTCCAAACTCAGAAAAATCTACTCTCTTCTTTTCTTTTTGTGACAGTACTGGTGCTTACACTCAGGACCGCAAACTCTCACTTGGCTTTTTTGCTCAAGGCTGGCACTTTTCCACTGGGGCTACCCCTCTGCTTCCAGCTTCTTGCTAGTTAACTGGAGACAAGAGTCTCTCAGATTTGTGTGCTCAGACTGGTTTCAAGCCCCAATCCTCTGATCCCAGCCTCCTGAGCAGCTGGGATTATACGCATGAGCCACTGGTGACTGGCTTCACCTTCCATATATTAAACCTATGAGTTCATACTTCATAAATACCTTCATCTACACAGATTGAGATCCAAGTGAATCTGAATGAGTTCATGGAAACCTGCCGTAAGCGCTGACACTGGGCTGTGTTGCTAGTCTTCCAGCTCTGTGCTTTCTCAGCGTTGTTTTGGCTGTTCTAGGTCCTTTACGTTCCCACGGGAATTTTACTTTTCAGAAAGGGTCTTATAGCACAGCCCACGCTGGCCTCTAACTCGAGATGCACCGCCTCCCAATCCAAGGGAATTCTAGTGGACTCAGCTTGATAACTGAGGGGAATGCCCGTCGGGACTCCAGTGAGGCCGTTTCTTTGGGGAGAAACGACTGCTGGCATTCCGACTCAGGAACAGGGTCTGGAGAATCTAGGGCGGAGGAGGAAGCACACGAGCCCAAAGTCTTCCCAGAGACTGCCGTCCACACCTCCCTTCAGGACACAGTGAGCAGAGAGCTGCAGCCTGGTTCCTTCCACAGGGATCCTCAGGAGTGGACAGGACCCTCCGGAAGGCAGAGGTTGGGCAGCCAGCTGGGAAGGGTCCATGGCACTGGGCGCCCTACAACACCAGATGCCATCTGAAGGCAGTATTGATAAACATGAGAATGCTATTTTTTTTTTTGAGATAAGGCTTCACTATGTACTGGAGGCTGGCCTAGAACTCATGATCTCAATGTCTCAGTCTTTAGAAAGCTGCGATTATAGGCATGCCTCACACAGTTCGTGTTCCTATCAACTTCCTTCCTTCCCTTTCCTTTTTTCTCTCTCTCTCTTCCTTTCTGTCTGTCTGTCTGTCTTCCTTCTTTCTTTTCCTCTCCTCTTCTCCCAGCCCCCCTTTAAAAAACAACAGTATTGGGGATTGAACTCAGGGGCCTTTGCTTTGTAGACAGGTTCTGGCACGTCTATCTCTTCCAGTCAGTGACCTCTGCCTCTCAAGAAGCTGAGATCACAGGCTCCCAAGTGTCAAACCCTAGGCAGGCTCCCCCAGCATGGATGGCATTTGCAGTCTCTCCTGAGGGGTTCAGGTAAGGGGTCAGCTGACCTGCCTTTGGTGAACTCAAAGGTGAGAAATTTAAATGTAATAAAAAAGATGCCCTTAGGGCTGAGTCTGTGGGTTAAGTGGTAGAGTGCCTGCCTAGTAAACAGGAAGCCTGAGCTCAAATTTCAGCACCACTACTAGCACAGGAAAAGATGACCTTCAATTCCTTTTCCAGTTTAAAAAAAATCAAGGAGAATTAACATCTCATAGAATATAGGACAAGTGTTTTCCTTTTCGATGAAATCTGTTCATTAAGAATAATCCTTATGAGCAAAGCATGGAATCTGGATTCAATAAAAATTATGTAGTTTCTGGGCTGGGAATGTGGCTTAGGGGTAGAATGCTTGCCTAGCATGCATGAAGCCCTGGGTTCGATTCCTCAGTACCACATACACAGAAAAAAGCTGGAAGTGGTGCTGTAACTCAAGTGGTAGAGGGCTAGTCTTGAGCAAAAAGAAACTCAGGTACAGTGCTCAGGCCCTGAGTTCAAGTCCCAGGACTGGCAAAAAAAAAAAACACCCCAACAACCCATGTACACACACACACACACACACACACACACATATATATATATATATATATATATATTTATTTTTTTTAAATTAGGTGTCTGCTGAGTTTTTCTATTTCCTTTAAATTTTTTTTCAAGCTTTGGTGAGTTGAAAGGGGTACTTGCTTTTTAATTTTTTTAACCTACAGGAGCACATCATAGGTACACAGTGCCAAGAGCACTGTGGCAGAAAGCCTGGAGAGGGGCCGTCCATTCAAACACAGCACTGGCTATGTATGGAATCCCTTATCTTCTAAGAGCCACATTAAAAAAAGTAAAAGAGCTGGGCACCAGTGGCTCACACCTATAATCCTAGCTACTTGGGAGATGAGATCTGAGGACCAAGGTTCAGGAAGCCAACCTGGGCAGGGAAGTGCATTAAGACTCTTATCTCCAATTAGTCACTGAAAAAAGTTGGAAGTGGAGCCGTGGCTCAAGTGGTAGAGTGCTAGCCTTGGACAAAAAAGCTCAAGGACAATGCCCAAGCCCTAGTTCAAGCCCAGGATTAGTACACACACACACAAAGGATCTTCAAACCCAAGTAGGAGTACTTCTTTGAAGCCTATCTGCGTATGTTGCCAGCTCCACAGGAAGAGGCTCTGTGGATGGGTAAGTGGTCCAAGTGCCATCTCCACGATGGAAACCAGACCTCAGAGCACGCCTACGGCCTGAGGTGCTGCCTCAGAGGTCTGGGCCTAGGCTCCTTCTAGTGCACCTGCTAAGAAGAACTACAAAAGGTGCCTTTGGGCCAGAGCAGAAGGCAGAGAGGTGGAAAGGGAAAAGCAGGCAGCAGGATATTACTGCAAAGCTTCTGATTTTGCTCAAGTTAACATCTATAAAGAATAGAGCTGGGGTTACTAATGTTAAAGTAAATGAAGAAACAATTGCAGGCACATACTTAATCATGAAAAGCTGTTTCTACTAATCTGATTATAAAGATCTAGAGATCAAATGTTCCTTAAAAGATTACCAAATGGGATCAATAATTTTAGCTGAAGCAGAAGGCGCTGACATGACCCGTGTTAGCTACTGGGGTGCTGGCATTTCTTGAGCAGCACTGCTTGGGCTCACTTTTACCTGATGAGCCTCGTCGCTCACTGTCTTTCTCAGCATCTGCATATCTTCATATTGAGGCCCATCTGTCTCCATTGCAACCGGAAGGCTCATGGTGCTGGCTTGACTATACACTGTGTACTGCAATGCAAAGTGTGGAGTTGCTCTGTTAGGGGCTCGAGTCCGCACTTGGGGTTCTCATCTTGGCAGGGGCAGGGGGCGCACCTTCCTACCATCCTCCCCCAGCTCCCTTCCTCAGCGAAGCCTATGTACTGCATGTGGCCCAGGGGCTCTGCTGCCTGCTCATCGCCACAAAGCTGCCAGATCGCAGAACTGGCCTCCTTCAGGCCCGACGTCACGCTCACACCTGCAGTTTGCAGTCTGGTAAACAGTGGGCCTGCGCCCGCCTGTAGCCACTGACAATGGCTCCATGTGGGTCACCAACATGAGACACACCCCTGGTGGACACTGTCACCTCTCACCCTGTCTGCACACAACCTGCCAACCTTTACTCTCACGACACTGTCCTCTCTCTGTCTCTCTCTTGTGCCAGCCCTAGGGTTTGAACTCAGGGCCTGGGCTCTGTCCCTGAGCTTTTTTGCTCTACCACTTGAGCCACGCTTCTACTTCTGGCTTTTTGGCAGTTAAATGGAGATAAAAGTCTCACCAACTTTCTTGCCCTCGCTGGCTTTGAACTGTGACCCTCAGATCTCAGCCTCTTGAGTAGCCAGGATTATAGGTGTGAGCCATAGGTGCCTAGCTCCTCTATCTCTGTATCTCATTTCCTCAGCATTTTCCTAATTGCTTCAATCTTTTAGACATACCCCTTATGTTCTGCTTGCCACCAAAAGGAATGCAACCCAGATTCATCAGAAAGCCCTGGTGACCCTGGCAGCCTGCACTGGAGTTACAGGAGGGGGGATGCTCCCAGAGCCGTGCTGGTGGGCTCCTCCTGTTCCCTCTCTGGAGCCTGTCTCCATTCCCTGCAGGTTGGAATTACAGGTGGCTCCTCACCAGCCTGCACCTTGGCTCTGCTGGTTTCTGGCTCTCACAGCAGAGGGATGGGGAGGCATGGCTTGTTAGCTGTTGTTTAGTCTCTCTGTGAGGAAGGGACAGGGTAGAAAGGAGCTCGGAGTCTGCTGCAGGCTCCCCTGTCCAGCAACCATGGGTGTGGCCCGAGGGGCTGGGTCCTGCCAAGCCTCCGGGCATGAAGGGAAGCTGGGCACTGACCTCATCCCTGCTCACCTCTGGGCCTGCCTTCCCAGCACACCAGAGGAGCTTTCAACAACACAAGCCGCTCCCGCTCTTCCCATCTACACGCGTGCGGCTGTGGGGGTGGCTGCAGGCCAGTCTCCCTTGCTTCTTCTCTAGCCTCACTCTAACACAGACCTGTCCTGGCCCCCACAAACTGACCCCTCTTGGTGCCAGTCTTGTGGTCTCCTCACTCTGACTTGCCTTGGACTCAGGTTCAAGCCTGAGCACGGACTGCATCTGACTGTTCTTAAACAGTGTTTCAGTGTTTGGCTACTCCGGGAGCCCCGGTATTTTCCAGCAGCAGCAGCAGCAGCAGCAGCAGCAGCGCGGGAGCACCAGGTGTTCAGCAAGGGGAAAGGATGCTGCACACGGCCCTGGCAAGCCCAGCGCTGCAGGGCGCACAGGGAGGGCTCCCACTGGAAGGCAGGCCTGCACAGGAAGCAGAGCCCCCGCAGACCCTCACGTGGGCACCCACGGCCACACCGGACTCCTCAGAAGCCCTCTCATCCACTCCCCGCTTCCTCCCGAGGCAGAGGGCGGGCACTCAGAGAAACACGCTTAGGTTAGCAATCTTCTGTGTTTTAGGATTTCAAACGACCAAACCATGTGTAACACAGAAAACCAACGAAGCTGCCACAGCTGCCAAGACCAGACAAGCAGGACAGTCTGTGAGGCCTGCCCACAGGTGTGCCCCACAGCTGGGCACGGGCGCGGCCCAGGTGCCTGGCCTGTGAGCACAAGCAAGCTCAGGACACCATCTCCACAGACCAGACCTTAGCCTGGCAAACCAACTCACAAGGCAGCGTTGAGACGGAAAGCCAGGCTTAAAGAACCCAATCCTGTTTGTGACAGAAATAAAAAGCATATTGTATCATCACCAAATGCATGATTGTAACGACGAGCACTGATCACAATTTAGGAAAGACTTCCAGAAAAACAAAAAGCTTCTTTCCAGGTGTGAGGTATGAACACATGAAGTATTTTCCACCATCAGGGGCAGGGGCATGCGCACAGGACCGTCACAGAGAAGGGGACAGAGGACAGCGGGAAGGAGGACACGGAGCTCCAGAGGCAAACCAGCACAGGATGGGAGTCACGCAGAGAGAGCACAGGAGAGGGGCGAGGCACGCATGAGGAGGTCATGCTGTGGAATGGGAGTGAGGCCGGGTCACTGCCAACACTCGTTTCTAACAGCGCCGTGTGCGCTTTGCTCGGCAGGTCATTATCATTACACAGATGCTCTGATTTACACACATTTTGCATTCTCTTCAAGGCTGTTAGCTGTCAAGTGGGCATCTGTCTACGCCTTAAAACAAAGCCGACCCTGGAGCAATGTTAGACAGGGCCAAACCACCTAAATCTGCCATTGGCTTATGGTCTTACCACATTTTAAAACAAGTGTCGGTACTTCTACCTGACTAGTCAGTCTATGCAAGAGCACGGATAAGCACTTTCTTTGGGTCCGAGATCAGCACGCACTCAGTATCTGATGCTTCTGCTCACTGGCTGGCGTTCTACCACCTGAGCCACACCTCCAACCCCAAGTACTCTCCAAAAATACTGACTACCTGTCCTGGGTGAAATCAAGGATATACAAACGAGAGTCACTCAAACTTCCTATGGGCTTAAGTCTCTTAATTGCAGTTTTATCAAAGAGATACAGGCCAGGATGTTGCACAGATACAATTCATACTCTTAACTTTATGCTCATGTTTTGCTTTTTACCATTAAAAACTGACACCTCAACTTAGAAAATAACTTTCTGTGTACATCCTCACTAAAAGAACCACAGGCTTTAGGAAAACACTTTCTTCCCTGGAGAACTGAGAAGAGCTTGTGATTTGATGTGGCAAAGAGCCAGACAACGCTTTTCATGAAGAGGCCTGTGGCCATCAGCAGACACGTTTGTGCTAATGCTCTAGTCGGGTGCCCAGTGGATGCAAAGTCAAAGGACCATGGTGGCCTTGGAGCCAGCCCAGAGCCAACACCAGAGGGGGTCCTGGAGGTGCCACCATTCCGGGCAGGGCACCCTGGCTCCCGTGGGCCTCAGACGCAGCCACTGCCGATGGAAGAATTCATTAGTACTTAGTAGGAAAGGCTGAGGCCACAGAGACACAGGACAGCAACGTCATTCACACACCACCTATTGCAAGTCAAACTTCCTGTCCTTCAAAAGAAATTAATTCAATACTTAAAAGAAGGAGAAAGGGCCGCTGAAGCCTGACACTTAAGTGGGAAAGCAAATTATAATCTTAAAGCAGAAGTTAAATCCTCATTTTATTTTTACCACAGTAGAGCAATAAGATTTATTTCTTATTTACAAAGAAGAGGAAAAAAAAAGTCATTTCTGTGGTAAAAATGGTATGGGGCAAAATAAGTACTTATACAAGAGGAAGGTTACAAAGTTTAAAAGTATTTATTGCAGACATTTTCATATACAGTGTTAGTAAACTTGATTCCCCCCGCCCCCCCAGGGAAGCCATGCTCCTGTCTTACAGAGATCAGTAACACCCTGGACACTTTCACAGTAGTCTTTTTTTTAGTACCTGGGGATTCGCTTTGGCTAGATTCTCTATTTTAACCCATGCTTCTTCTCGCTCTTTCATCTTTAGCTTCTCTCTGAAAAATAGCAAAATGTCATCTGTGTTAGAGAAAAGTCACATCTGCGGAAATGCTGAGAGGCGCCCACAGCTCAGGGCCTCTGCTCCTTCCGTCTCCTTCCACACCGCCCAGCGCGCCTCACGCTGCCTGTCGTCATGCGAAGACTAGCCGAGATTGTACAGGAAAATATGGAAAAAAGCTGGGCTCAGGGCATGGCTCAAGTAGTAGAGTGCCACAAGGCCCCGAGTTCAAACTCCAGTACCACATGCACACAGAAAGGTCGAATGCTAAATAAGAAAATTAAAATTTTTTTCGAAACAAAAAAAGTCTTAGGCAAGTGAGTGGTGAATCTTACGTTTCCGTCTTGGTAAGTTACCTGTCCGTAGGACCCACTGCTCACGGGAGGAGCTCATCTGCTCAGCCCGGGGGCTAGAGCCAGAGGCTGGGGCTGCTCAATCTCACCCTTAGCGTCCCAACACCTTCCGGAAGTCACCGACTTTGGGCCCCCCTTCTTATAACCCCTCCACTGCTTTGGCGCCCCTCAGTGCACTGTGATGCTACAAGGGGGAGGGGGGCCGCGGGGGCAACCCCATGCTTAGCCCCGCACTCTGGGGTGGGGGTGGGGGGGCCCACAGCCTGCTCTCTCGTGGCCCTGTCATTGTCTCATTAGTATTTTGTTCTTCATGACTTCTTCTTAGGTAAACTATCAGCCTTCTGGTGAGGATTTTTGTTTCGTTTGCTGCTGTAGCCTTAGCAAAACTAAGGCAGAGCCGGTATGCAGAGATGCACGTTTACCTCAAGAATGCATAGATGATGGGTGGCAATACAGATGCCCTATAGTCTGGATTAGAACCGTTCCAAGTCGATCTACCCTAGATAGTTTTAAGTGACAAGCAAAGAGCAAAATCTGCTAGCAGCCCTTAATGGATGGCATTTTGGTGATATCTGGGTTTGAACTTGCTAGGCTGGCACTCTACCACTTGAGCCATGCCTCTTTTCTGTTTTGTTTTAGGGTATTTTTCAGGCAGGGTCTTTTGTGTTTTTTTCCTGGGCTGTGTAGGCTAATGTTCTTCCTACCTATACTTCCTGCATAGCTGGGATTATAGGCATGAGACACCATGCCAGGCTGAAGAGTGACTACTGGTGATTAATCACATTATGTGTTCAGCTTAGGGACATGATGTCTTACCACCTAGACCAACATTGTGTAGATACGGGCTCAGAGGTTCCCAAATGCACAAAGGCAGCACCTTGATTTTTCCAGAGACGGCCTAGACCCCTGTATTTATGGAGAACCTTCCATCAGAATAAAGCTGTGCTACAGGGTAGATTCTTGCTCTGTTACATATACCCTTTAGGATGTAATTCAAATTCCTCTTTATATACATGATAAATTACTCTCTAGAATAGCCTTAATGTGTCCCTCGAGAAAAGCAACTGTCCTGAAGGCTAGTTTCCTAACCACACTGCATCACAAAAGTGACTCAACTAGTGACAGGGAGAAGACAGCTAACTTTAAACACATGTGAGAGGATTGGCATTGCTTTAAGGTTTAGAGCAACAGAGGAGAAAACAAAGGTTTGTTTAGGATTAGGGAGAAATATCCTAGAAGCAGCCACTTGTGCAAGGAGCAACTTACTTTAGCTTCTCTGCTTTGAACTGTTGAGTACAGTCATCGAAGAGCTTCTGGTTCATTTCCATGAAGAGTTTCAGGGCGTTGTATATCAGGCCATGGATTGTCCTGCCGAGGAAACATTACAGTGACACTCCATACTGGACCATCCCCTCTCCTTCCTCTGCCACACCCATCCTCTCTTCCTCTCCAACCCGAGGCTTTTCCAACAGTCCCAAACCCCACAAGTTCATGAGGACTTAACATGAAAAGCCTGCTAGTTTTTAGCAGTGTCTATTTTTTTCTTCCCCCGCCCCGCCCCGTGTGTGTGTGTGTGTGTTAGTTTCAGGGCTTGAATTTTGGGCTTTTTTTTTTTTTGGCCAGTCATGGGCCTTGGACTCAAGAGCCTGAGCACCGTCCCTGGCTTCTTCCCGCTCAAGGCTAGCACTCTGCCACTTGAGCCACAGCGCCGCTTCTGGCAGTTTTCTGTATATGTGGTGCTGGGGAATCGAACCTAGGGCCTCGTGTATATGAGGCAGGCACTCTTGCCACTAGGCTATATCCCCAGCCCATGGGCTTTTTTTTTTTTTTTTGCCAGGCCTGGGGCTTGAACTCTTGGCCTGGGTGCTGTCTCTGAGCTTCTTTTGCTCAAGGTAAGCACTTTACCACTTGAGCCACAGTGACAGTCTGGCTTTTTTGAGTAGTCTATTGGAGTCTCACAGAGTTTCCTTTCTGGGCTGGCTTTGAACTGTGGTCCTCAGATTTCAGCCTCCTGAGTAGTTAGGATTATAGGTGTGAGCCGCCAATGCCTGACTCAGTTTTTTTTGGCCATGGCTGGTGTTCTACCACTTGAGCCATACTCCCATTTCTAGCTTTTTGCTGATTTATTGGAGATAAGAGTGTTGAGAACTTGTCTTTGAATTGTGATCCTTAGATCTCAGTTTTCTGAGTAGCTAGGATTATAGATGTGAGCCAATGGTGGCCAAATTCTAGTGTCTATGATTTTTTTTTTTAATCTCAAAGCCTGGGCGCTATTTTTCAGCTTTGTTTTTTTTGCTCAAGGCTAGCATTCTACCACTTGAGCCACCGTTCCACTTCCAGCTTTTTTTGAGGACAATTCTGCCTGCACTGATTTGATCTCAGCCCCCTGAGTAGCTAGGATTATGAGCTACCTCCTGGTCCAGGCCCTGAGTTAAAATCCCATGACTGGCACAAAAAACTACTAAAACAAAATAGTCACCAAGTCAGCTAGACCCTGGTAGCTCAGGCCTATAATACTAGCTGCTAAGAAGGCTGAGATCAGAGGATTATGGTTCAAAGCCACCCTTGGAAGCAAAGTCCATGAAACTTTTATCTTCAATTAACCACCCCAAAGCTGGAAGTGGAACTGTGACTCGCGGCAGTCTTCTAGTCTTGAGCACAGCAGAACAGCTAAGGTGCAGAGCTCAGGCCCCGGAGGATCAGCACGCGCACACACACGTCAGCACGTCAGCACTAGGTCTAAACTGATATTAAAATTTGGGTTGTAATTCCAGTTGCAGTAATCGCTGAACAACGACCAGGAAAGATGGGGGACGGCTCTTTCGTACTTGTTCCAATGGGTCTTTGAGTTGCGGTACAAGGATGGAAACATGATGGGCAGGATCTTTGCTGCATTGTCACTGATCAGACTCATGATGTACTCGTTGTTCCAGTAATACAGTGCTCGCTCTGCCACCTAGAAGACACCAAGTGCACAGGGTTGCTGGTCACTAATGCTTACAGATACCAGGCAGCTATCTTCACTGCTTGACCTGGGTAAGAGCACTAGTTACTTCTATGAATTCAAAGTATTCTAGATTGCAACCTGAAGAGTCTTCAGCAAAGAGCCAACAGATGGTTTTATTTTTATTTTGCCAGTCATGAGGCTTGAACCTGATCAGGGCTTGGACCCTGTCCCTGAGCACTTTGTTGCCCAAGGCTAGTACTCTCCCACTTTGAGCCACAGATCAAAGTTGATTGGAGAGTCTCATGGGGACTTTTCTGCCCTGGCTGCCTTCAAACTGCGATCCTCAGATCTCAGCCTCATGAGTAGCTAAGATCAAAAGCGCGATCCAGGGCTGGGAATATGGCCTAGTGGCAAGAGCGCTTGCCTCCTACACATGAAGCTCTTGGTTCGATTCCCCAGCACCACATATATGGAAAATGGCCAGAAGGGGCGCTGTGGCTCAGGTGGCAGAGTGCTAGCCTTGAGCGGGAAGAAGCCAGGGACAGTGCTCAGGCCCTGAGTCCAAGGCCCAGGACTGGCCAAAAAAAAGAAATCTAGGGAACATTTATCCTAGGTACTTGCACCTGATGGTGACATGAGTCAAAAAGGTTCCTTCCAGTCCTCCCTTACTCCCTCACCAATCCACCTGTCTCCACTCACTTTCCTATTCACCCGTCCACTCCCCACATGTCCTGTGTTTATTGTGATGTCTCCTCAGCAATGAGTGTGCAGACAACAGGGGAGCAGATATGCTTCCTTGGAGGGGCTTCTGGTGGGGGAACCAAGGAGGGGTGATGAGTGACAGCCTGAGGTTGTGGGGAGCACAAGGAGCAGGCAGGGCAGTTGGCAGTGGAAGTGGCTGGAGCAAGAGAGATCTTGAAGGTGAAGAGGTCAGCAAAGAGCAGCCAGAAGGGGCACCAAGAGGAACCGAGGCACGGACCCCCAGCCCAAGGCCCAGGGGCTGGTCCTACTCTGGATGAGATGGGAAGCTATGGGAGGGCTCCCCCCTGCTCTATGTTTCCAACGTACAAAGCTGAAAGGCTGCTATGAGCACCCACATCCTTCCACCCCTGCTGTCTCTCTCCAGCCAATTGGCATGTCTCTGTGCTCTCTGTAGAACCAGCTGAGAGTTCACATGGCCACCAGGATATGCAGAGCCTAGCAGTAGCCCTTATATATTTAGCACAGGGGAGGGATGACATTCCTGCCACCGGAAGCCTACAGATTCTAAGATCACAGCGTGGCAGGGTGGGCAGCAGCAGAGAGAATGGCAGGAGAGGGTGCAGAAGGCTCAGGAATCATAGGATGTGGGGAGTGAACTTGTTGAGAAGGAGAATAAAGCACGAGTTAAAAAAGACAAAAACAACATGAACAAGGCTGGGCACTGGTGGCTCACGCCTATAATCCTAGCTACTCAGGAGGCTGAGATCTGAGCATCGCAGTTCAAAGCCAGCCTGGGCAGAAAAGTCTGTGAGACTCTTATCTCCAAGTAACCACCATAAAGCTGGAAGCTGGAAGCTGTGGCTCAAGTGGTAGACTACCAGCCTTGAGCAAAAAAGCTCTGGGACAGCATCTAGGCCCTGAATTCAAGCCTTAACGGCTTGTAGGATGATGAAAGGGTCTCACTATGTTGTAGCCAGCCTTGAACTCGAAATCCTCTTCCTCAGCCTGCCAAGTACTGGGACTAAGGCGTGAACCACCAATGTGGCAGATAGTTCTTGCTTAAGAGCTTAATACTTCGTTTTGCTGTTTTCGTTTTGCTTCTCTTTTGTGGATACTGAATTTTATAATGCAGCTCAGGCTGATCTTGTATTTGCAATCTTCTGGCTCCAAATCCCAAGTGCTGAGATTTACAGTTCACCATCCTGTCTGACCAATACCTTGTATTTTATGAGATTTTGGGGGGGAGGGGAGAGGTACTGAGGTTTGAACACAGTGTCTCCCTCGCCCTCTGAAGTCATGCCTCCAGCCCTGCTTTGTACAGGAAAGATAAATGGAAGAGATTCTTGAAGTCCCATCCTTTCCCAGAGCTGGGCCCGCACTCCTGCATGACTGTGGCCACCGTCCACAGAGCTTCCATCCTTCACTCAACGGTGGGCTGTCTGCCCTGACTTGTTGGTTGCAGTGACTCCTCACAACTGTCTGGAAGGGCTACAGGTAGGGGATTCTCCCTCTTGGGAAAGGGTCTCTCCATGATTCTCTCAGGGCCCATGGGCTCCCTATGCAGGCCTGATCCTCACTGACACAGCACCTTGGTTCTACCTGGGAGCTAGAGTCCTTATGTGCCTAGATTTTAAACCTGTTTATGACAACACACCATCCATATCTGCCCCATGATGTGAAAGGATGGGTGCTAATGGGTCAATTCTGCCCTCTTGGATGGGAACGTGGTAGGGAGAAGAGGCAGAAATATTTTTCACCCCCCCCCCCACACTTTTGAGACAGAATCTTACTATGAAGCTTATTCTGGGCTTGGACTTATTCTCTTGCCTCACTCAGCAGAGTGCTGAGATTACAGATGTGCACTACCACACTTGGTTGGAAAATGCTAATTTTTTTGTCTTTGCCACTGAGCTACATCCCAGCCCCGAAAATGCTAATTTTTAAAAGCATTAAAAAAACAACAACAACAGGGCTGGGGATATAGCCTAGTGGCAAGAGTGCCTGCCTCGGATACACGAGGCCCTAGGTTCGATTCCCCAGCACCACATATACAGAAAACGGCCAGAAGCGGCGCTGTGGCTCAAGTGGCAGAGTGCTAGCCTTGAGCGGGAAGAAGCCAGGGACAGTGCTCAGGCCCTGAGTCCAAGGCCCACGACTGGCCAAAAAACAAAACAAAAACAACAACAACAACAACCTTGAGAGAGACTTATGTCAGAAGAGTTTATAATGAGTAAAGAATTTTTCAGACCTAGGGGTTTTTATCATCACAATGATACTGGTAACCCAAAGCCAGGCATGGGGGCTCACACCTATAATCTCAGCTACTTAGGAAACTGAGATCTGAGGGTCACAGTTTGAACTCAGAAGTGGTGTTGTGACTCAAGTGTTGGGGCAGCAGCCATGAGTGATAAAGCTAAGGGACAGCACTAAAGTCCTAAGTTCAAGCCCTAGGACTGCCACACAAAAAAAATTGATAACTCGGTTGTGAAAAATAAGGCTGTGTTCACACTAAACTTGAACAGAAAGAGGTGTACAGAGAAACCACTTCTAATCACTCTTGTGAAGAAAAATGTTTTCAATGATGAGAACAAGACATGAAACTATGTTTCATAGAATTAAAATTTTAACCTTATTTTGAAACACAGCTGAAGTAAAAACTTTAATTTTAACTTTGAATTGTGTGAGAAGCAAACCATGAACTGAAAACTTTCATTTCCAAAATGAATATTATGAAATAATTGAACAATTGCTCCCCAATCGCTACCTGGAAGTGCGGGCTGGAAACACATTTGGCTAACTGCCGGAAAAGGGGCTCCATGATCTTCACAAATTCCGACGGTTCAATTACATCTAGAATCTCTTCTAGTTCATTTAAGAACATTACTTCTTTTGGACTGTGAGTCTTTGGCCAGTATTTGAGAAGTGCCATTACCACCTAAAAAAAGAGAGGAGACAGGAAGTGAGGGCCGACATCTGCTAGGTGAGACATACTCTTTAGGTCCTTGTAGAGGGTCAGTCTCAGAGATGAGCGTAGCATGCGGCCTGGTATAGCTAAAAAGGCTTAATTTATGCAACCCCTTTGATCACCCACCCTTCTAGTAAATCAGTTCCCTGACCTTCGATGGTGGTAGGGAGGGGTTTAGTGCATTTAGAGAGAACAGGCTCAGTGGAGACCACACAGAGCACAAGAATTCAAAGGTGTTCTGAATGAGGCCACACCCATCCTGGATGTTGGGCGTGGCCAAGCTCACACAGACCCTGGGCTTGGCTGGCAGGGAGCAGCAACAGTGAGTGGCCTTGGCCAGAAGTACCACTGCGTCCAGCTACTTCCAGTCAGGACCCCTGGAGCTCAGCAAACTGGCATTTACTCAATGTATGGACACTGTACACTTCCTGCCCAAGCCCAGTTGCTTTCTGGATAACCTTTCTTTATATGTTCTTGTGGCGTCTAAATGTCCAACCACAATCAATGCAGTAGAAAGTACTTGATTCTACTAAATGAAGAATAACAACATTTCTAAGCCTGGCCTGTAATCCTAGCTACCTTGGAGGTGGTTTGAGACCAGCCCAGGCATCAAAGGAGTCCATCTCAACCAATAGCTGCTCAGAGGCACATGCCTGTCAAAGGGAACACAGGGAAGCACAAATAGGAGGACTGCGGTCCAGCTGACTTATCTTGAAAATAACAGATAAACGGGCTGGAGGAGTGGCTCAAGCATTAGAGCACCTGTTTAGCAAGCATAAGGCCCTGAGTTCAAACTCTAGCACTGTCAGAAATAAAAGTGTACATACACACACATACACACACACACACGCACACAGACATACATGTACATCTCTGTCTATGTTCTATCTACCTACCCTCAATTTTGGAGTTTAGTTATCTTAGTTCTAAAGAGTACAATGATCTCAAACAGGCAATTGTAAGCAAACATATGCATTTGTATATACAGTTCAGAAGTGTGAGCAGCAGTCACTTGGGAGCACCTATGAGGCCCTGTTCCAGTTCCTGTGCCGGGCCCCGGCCTGCTGAGGGTCACTGTGCTTGCTGCCCCTTGAGATGGGCTGGCCCCACTCCCCAGTGGCTTCTGGCTACGCAGATCCCTGCTTAGGAAGCCAGCTTCTTCATCAAGCAGTAGTCAAAAAATAAGGTGGGATTACAAGATAACAATGCCAAAAACATCCATTTTGATCAAAATACCTGCTTTGACACTTTGGCATTTGAGCTCCTGGACAAATTTTTATATTATTGTTTATATATGTGGTGCTGAGGAATTGAACCTAGGGCTTCATGTATACGAGGCAAGCACTCTTGCCACTAGGCCATATTCCCAGCCCCAACACACTGTTTTTAAAAGGTGCTATTTGCCAGGTGCCAGAGGCTCAAGTCTCTAATCCTAGCTACTCCGGAGGCTGAGATCTGAGGATTATAGTTTGGAGCCAGCCTAGGCAAACAAATCCTCAAGATTTTTATCTCCAAAAAAAACCTAAAACAAAACAAAAGCTGAAAAGTAGAGTGTGGCTCAAGTGGTAGCGTGCCAGCTCAAGTGTGAGGCACTGAGTTTAAGGTACAAAAGAGGAAAACAAAACATGACAAAACCCCAAAGTGTTTTTTCTACAAGTGCATCACTTAATGATTTTGCCTGGCCTTTTACTGAGTTCCCCTGAGCGTATGGACCGCGGCTAAGGACAGAGCACGTGCACTGCAGTGGAAGGCGACCGAGCTAAGCGCAGGCCCTGTGCGGGATGATGCCCAGGGCTGTGCAGGGAGAGGAGTGGAACTGGAGATCATCATGGTGAGCCAAGCGAGACAGGCCAAGCTCCAAGTGCCAAATATGGCACCCCCCACCCTCATTTGTGGAGCACAGACCCGAAAGACACATGTATGTGTAGATATTTGCATGTGTGACTATAGGACCATTTGGAGGAAAAGGAGAGAGGGAAGGGGAAAGAGAATGATGAGGGATGAATAACATCAAAACACACTGTGTGGACCTATGAAGATGCATAAGGACTCTCAAGGAAAGCTGGTATGGGAGTGGGGGGTAGGAAAGAGCACTAGAGGGGAGTATTCTATTAAAATACAAAACATACAGGTCTGAAGTGCCACTGTGAGCCCCTTGACAGGAGAAGCATACAATAAAAAATTGGCAGGAGAGTAAAACAGGTTCTGTGGGGGGAGGGGGGCAGGGATCAGCAGGAGGGGGAGGGTGCATATGAGCACTCTACAGACACGAATGAAAACAGAACCGTAAAACCCTTGCAACTGCTTTTAGAAGAAATGGGTGAGGAGGAGTGATACAGGGGGTGAGGCTGATGGGGTACATTGTATACATGTATGGAAATATCTCATTGAAATCCCTCTTGTATAGCTAATGGCATAGCTATGGTAATTAAAAAAGAACAAAGGAAAAAACATAACAGACACAAATCACCTTATAAACCTGCTACTCCTTTTCATTTGTCCATCAGGGGAAAGAAGTCTGCTGATTGGTAGACTATGTAACACCACTGACTCAATGATTTCATCTTACTGCAAAGCATTTATTTGGGAATAGCTTTACAACCACACTCACTTTTCATGCTCTGCTGGGGCCCGGGAGTCCCAGGAGACCCTGGGTGCACAGCTGGCCGAGCTTCCCTGGGAAGCTGTCCCTCCTGCACCCTGGTGGGCAGTGAGACTCAGGGTAAATGTCGGCGGGCGTGGGGAGTTCCCTGCCCTGCACTCGGAGAAAGAAGAGCTGCCACCAGGCCACGCAGTAGAGCTCCATGAGCCCAAGGGAGGCAGATGGTCACAGGTAGATAACAATGTTCTTTAGAAAATAAGCTTTTTGTTTTTGCTGGCACTAGTGGCTTGAACTGAGGGCCTCACACCTGGTTAGTTTGCTTGCTCATGGCTGTCGGTCTACCAAATGAACCATGCCATCAGCCTGACTTTTCACTGGTTAACTGGAGAATGAGTCTCATAGACTTTTCTGCTTAGACTGTCTTCAAACTGTGATCCTCTAGATCTCAGCCTCCTGAGTAGCTAGGATTACAAATGTGAGCAATAGCACCCCAGCTAGGTTTGTGTGTGTGTGTGTGTGTGTGTGTGTGTGTGTGTGTGTGTGTGTGTGTGTGTATGTGATGGGGGAGGGGGGGCGTGGAGTTTGAACTCAGAGCCTTGCACTTACCGAAGTGCTTAACCACTTGAGCCATGCTTTCAGTCCTTTTTGTTTCCGCTATTCTCTAGAAAGGGTCTGGTATTTATGCCTGGGCCAGTACTTATGCTCCTACATAACTGGGATAACAGGTGTGTACCACCACACTCAGCTGGTGTTTTTTTTTTTTCTTTTCTTTTCTTTTTTGGTTGAGATGGCATTTCATAAACTTCTTGTATTGGGCTGGTCTCCAACTACGACCTTCCCAATGTAGGATTACAGGCACGAGCTACTGTGCCAAACTAACTTTTTTTTCTCTCTCTCCATTGCTGGCACTGGGGCTTAAACTTAGGGCTTGTCTCTTAGCTTTTCCACTCAAGGCTGGGAGCCACAGCTCCACTTTTGGCTCCTTGGTGGTTAGTGGGAGGTGAGAGTCTCCCAGACTTTGCTGCCCCGGCTGGTTTTGAATCACGATCCTCAGATCGTAGCCTCTTGAGAGGATTACTTGAGAGGATTATGTTAGCCACTGGCACCTGGCTCACATACCACAGACATTTAAAATCCAACCCTGAAAGATAGCCATCTAACATTCATTTGTGACTTGCAAGTACACTCTAACTTGGGAGGAAGTAAATAATGAAACAGTATGGTAAATCTCGTTAGCACGAGCCGGCCACCCCCTCCTGCAGCGCCTCTGCATGAAGGCAGTAAGCACGCAGTCGTCCGCAGCATGGCGACTCAGCCTCTTGGGGGCTCAGTGTCCTGTGCCTGGGCCAGGGGCAAGCTCCTCACTGGAAGATTCTGTAATGGCAACTACCACCCTTTGCAAACCTCCAGCACAGAAGTGCGCTTAGCCTGCTGATCAACGCTGCAAGTGAGGATGAAGGCGCTGCCCGGCAGCAGACATGCAGCCACAGTCACACATCTGAGGCTGAGGAAGGCGCGCATGCGCAGCAGGGGCCACAGACAGAGCACTTACTGGCTCGGTGAGGGTGCTGTCCTTCTCTAAAAACTGCACGACACAGTACGCCAGCTGAAAAGTGACGGGGAAGAGTGTTAACATTCCCTTTCGATATGGAACCATCGTCAAACACTGTCCTCTGGCAAGACAAAGGCGTGGCAAGGCCGGAGCCTTGAGCCAAGGAGGCTCTGACAGGGGCTTCTGGGGAGAGAGAGACCCAGGCCTGACTGACACCCAGCGGACAACTCTTCTCCATTCATTGGTACCAAAACATCTTTTAGACTAAGCACCATCAAGTTAATGCAGCATGGTGGGAATTTCCTTGTGGTCCTCTTGGAGATCAGAATGAACAAGGAATCTAATAGCTGGGGGAAACATTAAAATCAGTTTCCACTTGAAATCTCTGAATTATTAATTCCTTTTGTGCGGCAAGTAGTTAATAGCAACCCCAGAAAACGGGTTATTTCCCAGGAAGACAATGCCCTCTGAATCAATTCAAGAATATACTTTTTTTTCGGTCAGAACAGGGTCCCTCTCGTGTGCGCCCTGGGGACCTCCATGGGTGTCCCCGAGGAGGAGCCCCCCTTAGGCTGCAGGGTGCGGGGAGAGGCATAGCTCAGGGTCCAGGGAAGAGTGTGGGAGAGCCGAGTCTGGAGACAGTCAACTAGCCCGCCAGGAACCACTCAGCTCTCCAGTGGAACCAGAGCTAGCTCAAAAACCCCATTCCTGGTGCCCTCCCCACCCCCAGCTCTGTGGCCTATTGGCTTCTGTGCCTAAGGCACTAAGTTTTAAGCCATACAGCAGAAAGCAGAAGTCATCCTTTCCGTCGGCTCCTGCTACCCCGACATCACATCTTCTGTAAGGTTCCTGATCCCAGAGGCTTCCCTTAATTTCTTAAGAGGAATCTCTCACCCCCTTCTTCTCTCAGTTACTCCCGAGCGCTGCTTTTGACATTGCTAGCGGTGACAGGGAGGCCCTCTAGTGAGTGGCCCGGTCCCCACCCACCCTGTGCCGTGAGGATGCCTTACCTGGGGATGGTAGACACTCAGGGATTTCACTTTGTGCAAAGGCAGTAACACCTTCAATAAGAAAATCTTGTGCTCTTCTTTGAGTGGTAAGGCAAATCCATTAATTATACTGTTGAAGAGACCATTTATTCAAGTTAGTATTTGCAAATTCCAGATTAAAACTAGGTATTTGGGTTGGGAATACGGCCTAGTGGTAGAGTGCTTGCCTCATATACATGAAGCTCTGGGTTCAATTCCTCAGCACCACGTAAACAGGAAAAAGCCCCAAGTGGTGCTGTGGCTCAAATGGTAGAGTGCTAGCCTTGAGCAAAAAAGAAGCCAGGGACAGTGCTCATCAGGCCCTGAGTTCAAGGCCCAGGACTGGCAAAAAAACAAAACAAAATAAAACTAAGTATTTTCTCATTCTTTGTCTCTGTTTTCAACATGATGAGCTGGCAGGCAAAGTATGTTTCAAAAAAAGGGAGTAATCAAGAGGCAAACCCCCAGATGGCTTTGAGAAAGCACAGCCATTGTAACCTTTGCGAGTGCACGGTACTATTGAAGTTCCAGGCTTGTGGGACGTGACTTGGCAGCGGCTGCCTGGCGGCGGGAGCGCCGGGCGGAGCCTCCTTCCTCACACGGGGCAGGTAGGACAGCAGCGGCAGGTCTCTCGCTCCCAGAACGCCTTGAGGATCCCTGCTTTCTCAGTAACTCAGGCTCATTACCCAGCGTTGGCAACGGAGTGGGTGCTGGTTAAAAGCTTGTAAAGAAAGCCACCAAAGAACCTCCTACCCCATGTTTTTGTCCCAAATGGCATCTTTTTGTTGTTGTTGTTGTTGTTTTGTTTTAATTGTGGCCATTTCTCAGAGCCAGGGAAGTTAGGGCAATTCTACTGTCCTCCTCCAAGCTTCATGATCTGCCACGCCCACCAGGGTAATGTGCTCACTCACACATCACACAGGGGGCCGCTGGACAAAACCCCCATGCTGGAAGAAAGATAAAAATGGCAGGATGAGGGCTGGGAATACGGCCTGGTGGCAAGAGTGCTTGCCTCGTATACATGAAGCCCTGGGTTCGATTCCCCAGCACCACATATACAGAAAATGGCCAGAAGTGCGCTGTGGCTCAAGTGGCAGAGTGCTTGAGCAAAAAAGAAGCCAGGGACAGTGCTCAGGCCCCCGAGTCCAAGGCCCAGGACTGGAATGAATGAATGAATGAATGAATAAATAAATATGGCAGGATGAACTGGGGCTGGAGGCTCAGGCCTGTAATTCTAGCTATTAGGAGGCTGAAATCTGAAGATCAAGGTTTGAAGCTAGCCTGGGCAGGAAAGTCCATGAGCCTTTTTTTTTTTGTCACTTATGGTGCTTGAACTCAGGGCTTAGGTGCTATCCTTGAGCTTTTTTCACTCAAGGCTTGTATTCTACCATTTGAGCCACAGCTCCACTTCCAGCTTTTTGGTGGTTAATTAGAGATAAATCTTGACTTTCCTGTCCAGGCTGGCTTTGAACTGTGATCCTCAGATCTCAGCCTCCTGATTAGCTAGGATTACAGGTGTGAGCTAGTAACACTTGGCTGAGACTCTTATCCTCAATAAACTACTCATAAAAAGTAGGAAGTAGTGCTGTGGCTCAAGTGGTAGAACACTAGTCTTGAGAACAAAGAGGTTCAGGAACAGCCCCAGGCGCTGAGTTCAATCCCCAGGACCAGCAAAAAGAAAAAAAAAAAAAAAAAGAGGAGGCAGGCCTTAGCGGAGGGGCAGCACAGTCCTTGGGTTTACACCTCTTGTAGCTTGTCTACCCCACGTCAGCTGAGGAGGCAAACACAATTACCCTGCCCATTTGACTGGCCCGAGGTCAAGTAACTGGGAAGGATGCCCCCACCCAACCCCAGTATGCCATGCATTGAGGGACAGTTTTGTCATAATGTATCAAAAGTGGCCTATGTAGATGTCTCTGAGGACGATGCCGCTGTGCAAATTACATGAAGGGAACAAGGATGGTCTTTCCTGGAACTCTTGGGCACGATCTCACCCAGCAGACAATAGTGTCTTTGAGACCAGACTGTTTAGGGCTATGGGGAACTAGCGAGCTCAGTGCAAAGACCTGGGTTTCTTTGCTGCAGTGGCTCCTCTGCAGCCTGCCCTGCAAATGCACACCGAGTTCCCACAGGAGAAGAGCACTACCGAGCTTATGTACTCATATCCCTGAGGACACAAGAGGAGTGGGTTAGGAGGTCTACTTGGATTAAAATGACAAAAACTTTGAAAATTGTCAATTATCAGTATACACATAAAAATCAATAAAATCAAAGCAATATTAAATATTAGCATTTATTCAATACCCCAAATGTATAATCTCTCTTTTGAGTTTCTAGGATCAACCTTTTTGTTGGTGGTGGTGTTGGTCGGGTTTGGACTCCGGGCCTGGGCACTGTCCCTGAGCTCTTCAGCTCAAGGCCAGTTATGCTACCACTTGAGTCACCGTTCCACTTCCTGTTTGTGGTGGTTAATTGGAGATAAGAGTCTCATGGACCTTCCTGCCCAGGCTGGCTTTGTACCACAATCCTCAGATTTCAGCCTCCTGAGTGGCTAGGATTACAGGCCTGAGCCACTGGCGCTGGCTGGATAAAAATTCTTATGTTACCATTTTTGTGTGTGTATATGTGTGATACTAGGGCTTGAACTCAGAGCCCGTGCTATGTCCCTGAGCGTTTGTGCTCAAAGCTAGTGCTCTACCACTTAAACCACAGCTCCACGTCTGTCTTTTTGGTGGTTACTTGGAGATATCAGTTTCATGGACTTTCCTGCTCAGGCTGGCTTTGAACTGTACTTTAGATCTCAGCCTCCTAAGTAGCTAGGCACCCACCTCAAATTAAGCGTTTCTGACTCTGTTCTTGAGGAAGTGACTGAAGTTCCATAGTTTCCGTGGTAACAAAAATGAGCTATGGGGCTGGGGATATAGCCTAGTGGCAAGAGTGCCTGCCTCGGATACACGAGGCCCTAGGTTCGATTCCCCAGCACCACATATACAGAAAACGGCCAGAAGCGGTGCTGTGGCTCAAGTGGCAGAGTGCTAGCCTTGAGTGGGAAGAAGCCAGGGACAGTGCTCAGGCCTTGAGTCCAAGGCCCAGGACTGGCAAAAAAAAAAAAAAAAAAAAAAATGAGCTGTGTGAAGTGGGATCAGCTTAAACTTTAAAAAATGGAACCATAAAAATGAGGTTTGTCCTCTGGTGTGTTCTATTCCAAGAGCTCACCAATCTTCTCCTTAGGTGAAACTCTATCACCTTTCTTTTAGAGAATGATGTAAACTACTTGCCTTAGGCAAGGAGACAGGTTCAGTCTAGTATAAATTCCACCTTGATCCATTCACTGGCAGACTTACCTTCCCAATATTTCCAGTAATTCTGCTATGCCATTATGATGCTCTGTTTCATAAATAAACCTAGAGGAAACAATTTGTCAGAGTCAGACTGTGAGTTAATAGCTAGAAAAACTAAAATCATCTGCATAGGAAAACGAAGGCTGCAGGAGGCAAGGTCGGCAGGAGGTGGCACATCAACAGCCTGTGCAGCCTGTGTGGGGTTTGTCTCCCTGCTGGAGATGGGAATGCCTTGAGGGCTGAGGGCTTTCTTGCTCTAATGTCTTCCCAGGAGTTTATCTTTAAAAGTTTCCTCAAAAGGCTAAACACACACACACACACACACACACACACACACACACACACACACACACACACACACACGCTAACCGCAGAGCTGCCCAATGACCTGGCAACACCACTTTGGGGCTTTTACCCAAAGGATCACAAACAAGGCCATTCTAAAGCTACCAGCACAACCATGCTCATTGCAGTATTATTTACCATCACTAAAACATGGAACCAACCCAGATGCCCCTCAGTAGATGAATGGATCAAGAAATTGTGGGGGCTGGGAATATGGCCTGGTGGTAGAGTGCTTGCCTCGTATACATGAAGTCCTGGGTTTGATTCTCCAGCACCACATATATAGAAAATGGCCAGAAGTGGCGCTGTGACTCAAGTGGTAGAGTGCTGGCCTTGAGCAAAAAGAAGCCAAGGACAGTGCTCAGGCCCTGAGCCCAAGCCCCAGGACTGGCAAAAAAAAAAAAATTGTGGTATATATACACAATGGAATCTTATGCTTCCATCAGAAAGAATGATATTGCTCCATTCGTAAGGAAATGAATTAGCATATGTCTAGGATAGTTCTAGTAGAGGATCTCAATAACTCAATAGCTATGTACATATGATCGCATAAGATGATGCTAAGCGAAATGAACTCCAAGATATGGAAACAAGTGATTTATTTTTGTTGTTGTTGTTTTTTGGCCAGTCCTGGGCCTTGGACTCAGGGCCTGAGCACTGTCCCTGGCTTCTTCCCGCTCAAGGCTAGCACTCTGCCACCTGAGCCACAGCACCCCTTCTGGCCGTTTTCCATATATGTGGTGCTGGGGAATCGAACTGAGAGCTTCATGTGTAGGAGGCAAGCACTCTTGCCACTAGGCCATATTCCCAGCCCCTATTGTTGTTATTTTTAATGTACTATGTGAACTTATTTCTTTTGTTTATCTTGCCTACAGTTTAGCCCCTGTTGTCACTGCATTTGATTTTGGTAATCTAGGTAATGTATATACTAGGGAAAGGAAGGGAAACATCAAAATGGTGAGACAAAGGGTAAAAGGCAAACCAAAGCAACAGCAATACTTACAAGATAATATGTAAACTAACTGTACAACTCGGGAGAGGGGGGAATAATTAAGGAAGAGGGAAGGTGGGAGGAAAATGAGGGAGGAGGAAACAAGTTTGACAAGAAATGTACTCACCACATATATACCTGTAACTGCTCTGTACATTACCTTAACAATAAAAATTTAAAAGTGGAAAGAATTTTGGTAGCAAACTCCTTATTTCAACTATCCAGAGTCAACCAATAACAATCTGTTTCATCCCACTGACACCTATCCATCCACTAGTTCATCTCATTTCCACTAATTTCAGTTTTCAAGCGCAGTGCTGACAAAGGGGAGTAGCTCTTCCTGGAGCACCTTTGTGACTATGTGGTCTACATCCACCGACATCCCCCTACCCTTCCTCTTTGGGGCTCTAAGTGTCATCTTTCCACAGTGACAGTTGGCTGCAGCCTGTCTCCTTTCCTCTGAGCAGTCTCTGCCACCATGTCCCGGTGCATGCTCCCAGGGAACTATGTGCCCCACCCTCTGCATCTGCTTGTCCCCCCCAAACAAGGATAAGGACTTCTTGTAACTGTGTTCCTAGTGCTAGGATTGAGCCTGGCATCTGTCAGATGCTTACAGTGCATTTGTTAAATGAACTGGGGATACAGAAGGAACAGGGACATGCAAGAAAACAAAAGAATGTCCTTCTCCTAAGAATTTTCTTCAGAAACAGAATCTGCTCTTGCCCCATCCAGGCTCACCTGCTGTTGGTCTCCACCAACACACATAGAAGCCTTCTGTGAGCAGTCAGATGAAGCTTTTTATTTAGAGACAGCTGTAAGCCAGAAATAAGTCTATAATGACTAAAATGTTCTAAAATTTAATTGTCCTTGTTTGAAACAACTGTGCAAGTGACCCAAGATAAAGAACAGGCAGGCATTACAGATTCGAAGTCTATGCTGAGGGCTAGGTCTAGACATTTCTGTATTCCCAAATAGCCACGACTGCCTGATGGTCAAAAACTCCTTGAGGGGCTGCTGCTGCCCTGCCCCAAGGAGTGTTTCCGCCAGACCCTCACACAGAAGAGACAGAGAACAAAACAGGCAGGTGGGCAAGACCGATGTGTGGACAGGTGTCAGTGTCCTTGATAAGCCGACACAGGGCCCCACAGGCACTGGGGCCACGGGGCCTGAAGACGCCATCCGTCACCTGAGAGTGAGAGCTGGAGGTAGGCGCAGGACGGTGTCCTTGTTGCATTTGCTTCCTACCAGCCTCCTTCTATACCCGCCCACGACAGAATCCCACTAAGTGAAATTAGTTGTGTGTGTCCAGGAGGAACAGTAATTCAGTGTATCAACCTCAGTTCAAAGGCTCCTTCTCACTTCATGTATTTTCTCTGTGATGGCTGGCGCAGCCATGTGGCTTTGATACCTGGCTCACCCCGCCCATCGTCTCACTGATCTCAGGGTTACCTAAGGACGGCAGTCAGGCACAAGCCATTTGGCTTTTCAAATCAACACTCTTAATTTCTAATTACTTTGATCTGATTTGAAGTAGGTATAAGAAAGAGAAAATGAGGGTAGTTTTCCTTTCCCAGAGGAAGACGGGAGGGGGTCATGTGCACCCATTTAGAGCAAGCTGGAGTATTTCTAACTTTAGCAGAAAGGGAACTGGACCTTCTGAAACCTGGGCTGAGCCTGCTGCTCAAGACGGATGCCTCCCCGTGTGGTGTGTTCTGGAGCTCGGCTCAAGAAGTGGGACTCTACTTCCTTCCCGGGAAGCTGGGCTGCCCAAGACGCAGGGCAGAAGTAGCTCAGCAGCTCCAGGCCACGCCCTTAAGAGGACTGGCAGCTCCTGCCACTTCCCTCTGGAGGCAGCCGTCGCCCTGCCTGGAGGCTGCATGAACGGAGGTGGGCAGCAGTCCCTGCTGTGCCAGCTACCCTAGAAGCCACCAGGCAGGAGTGAGAAGTCACCTCGGGCATTTATGGCCCTAGAAGACACCACAACATTTCTGCTGAGTTCACTTTGGACACACAACGGAGAGGATCAACGGCTGGTGACGGAGGCCAAGGGTCTGCGGATCAGTGCAGCAAGGGCAGATCCAAGGCTCCGCTCTGCCACCGCAGCTCCAGGTTTGCCAAAGCACCATCAGGAGTCACCCAAAAGCACAGCGAACTCACATTTCATACACAGATTCGAATGAGAAATTCTAGGACAAATCATCAAATGTCTAGAAAATTCCTACAAGATATAGTTGTACAGGTTGAGAATCCTTTACTCAAAATGCTTGTGACCAGTAGTGCTTCAGATGTGGGATTATTAAATATTTTTTAGATTTTAGAATATTTGCACATACATGATGAGCAATTTTGGGGATATGACCCAAGTGTGTGGTTTTCAATTAAAGTGTGTGTATGTGTTGAACTCAGGTGGGTGCTGTTCCTTAGCTTTTTTACTCAAGGTTGGTGCTTTACTACTTGAGTCACTTCCAGTTTTTGTTTATTGTTTTGCTAATTAAGAGATAAGAATCTCACGACTTTCCTCTCCAGGCTGGCTTCAAACTAGGAGCCCTAGATCTCAGCTTCTTGAGTAGTTAAGATTAACGGTATAAGCCACCAGTGCCTTGCAAGCTTTTTTAGCTCCATGAACTGAACTAGACTTTTTTTTTTTTAATAATTGAGAGACATTTTTGCTGTGTTGCTCAGGGTGGTTTCTAATTCCTAGGCTCACGGAATCCTTCAGCCTCAGCCTCTGGAGTAGCTAGGACTATAGGTATGAGCTACAATGCTTGGCTGTGTCTGGGTTGTGACTGTCTTGTCACCTGTCACATGCAGTCAGATGTGGAATTTCCCCTGTCATCATGACAGTGCTCAAAGTTTCTAACTTTGGAGTTTCAGATTTTAGGTTTGGGATATTTTGGTCAGTAATATCCAGTTTGTACTGCATAAAAGTTAGACAAGCTGGGAACACAGGCTCAAGACGTTTTGTTAGTTTACCCAAACCAATCTGAAGGAATCTAAAGATAAGCTTGGGACTTGTACTTGCACTTGAGCTTGTCCCCAGCCCTTAAGGTATGAGACATTTCTACTTCTTTAACGGTGTGTTCAACAGATTTGTGGTTCTGTCTCTGAACAAAATCTACTAGTGTTGAGGAATCAAAAAAATTGAAGCAGGGGCTGGGAAGGTGGCTTAGCAGTAGAGTCCTTGCCCAGCATGAATGATGCCCTGGGTTTGATTCCTTAGCACCACATAAACAGAAAAAGCCAGAAGTGGCGCTGTTAGGCTGCTCTGATCCTCACTCCTGTCTCCTTCTCAGATTCTTGGAGAAGGAAGAGCTGCCTCGGGTGGAAGGAACAAGGTGCTGGGACAGAATTGGTTTATTGCCGTCAGGCACCTAGAGGCTTCTGGGGAAGCCCAAAGTGTGAAGAGTGGGGTTCTGGGAGGTTGTAGGATGCCTCAAGAGGGAGCCAGGTATGGGGCTGGGGAGGGAGCTACCCAGACAGCAGCAGGGAAGTCAAGGGGGTGGACAGGGTGCCCTAGTCCCTGGCGCATGACTTCTAGCAGGCTGTTGCACCTCTTTCCACTGCCCCTTGCCCTATAGCGACACAGGGCACCTAGTATGGAAGTGAATACCATCGTGCACAAAGAAGAACGTCACCCTCACGGAGACTTACCTATAAAATATATTATTTATCTGTTTTCGGATGTAAGCTCTCAGGCCTAAGAACTTTCCATAGATTCTGTGAAGGGTGGTTTTTAGAAAATCTCTCTCCCGAGGATCCTCGCTGTCAAAGAGCTCTAAAAGCTTTAAGAAGAAAAAGATACTTAGTGACCAGCCTTGCAGTTCTGCGGATTATGGCTCCTGACAGTTCAGCTAATTGGTACCTTACCTGCAATACAAACTTCTGATCAATATATTTCTTCGCTATATTAGGCTGGAAATCTGGAGACTCTAAAAATCTTAAGAAAAATTCATAAACAAGCTAGGAGAAAAAAAACAAACAATGAGTGAAATAACAGTATTTTATTAAGTGGAGATTAAGATACCCCTTGACTTGATTTTGTGTTTGTTTGAAAATAACAGATTCTTAAAAAGCCACATCTCTACAGAATCCATGCTGAAATGTGTGGCTTAACTCAATTGTAATTTGTGATGGTAATTATTTTGCTTATTGAGAACCACAGACTATGCTTTAAATAGCTGTCAAGCAAAACATCCTCCACGGCCATGTCACCAGCGCTTAGATCACTGCCAGAGCCCGCTGAAGAGCTGCCACGCCCTGAGCCTGGGTCAGCCTCTAGCCTGGGACTGGCAGTCTGTTGCTTGGGCGTCTGAGACACAAAACCAGGCAGCAGGGACTCTGCGGCTGTCAGCAGAGAGGGCTGCACAGATGCAGACAATGAGCTGCAGTCACTGGCTTCTCCCCTCGTGACTGGGCTGCGCTGGACATCACTGCCTGCTTGTCATGAGCTACGTGTAGAAACTAGATTCTGGGAGGGCGGAACATCTGGCTCCCAGGATATCCTCCCTTCCCAGTCTGTCCCACTATCTGCTTCCCTTCCGATGCCCTGCCACCCACCCCCTCCCACCCCCAGGCCTGAAACATGCATGATCTCGCTCTGTCCACGCTGGCTGGAGGCCTTCTAGCCCATCTGGCACATATAGATGCATCTGGAGAAGGTTCCTGTCAGGAAGGAGCCCAGAGTGTGCAGTGTGCAGGGACACAGGTTAAATCCAGGCACACCGGGAGCATACCTGTGGAAGTCCTCCAGGCCTCAATTCAGTGGTTATCTACAAAGTGGGCATTGCCATTGAAGATACACCACCAGTTCTCATCTTCGTAGTTTGTGTAAAGCACTCAAACACAAACACAGTTTGCTAAAACATTTCTAGATCAGAGATAACTTCGGATGAGAGGTCTAGTGGCTAGCACTGAAGAGGCCCTGGGCAATGCCTCTGCTCCACAGAGCTAGGGAACCCCATCCATGCTGTGTGTACCACTCCTGTGTGGGTCTTGCAGAGTCCAGTACCTGAAGATGAGGCCAGGCTGCTTCTAACGTTGGTTCATCTTCCTCTGGATCGAATTCTGCTCCCGTAGGATTGGAGGAGGGTGGCAAGGTTCGAAACATGTTAACTGCAAACTAAAACCCACATATTCCATTATTACAACCATGACACCTCAAGTCTTACAAAGGGTATTTTAAGACACACTTAATTCTAATAATAGTCTCTTCCTATTGTGAAATGGCTGGTCATTATTTTTAAGATTCAGAAACAGTGGAGTCTGGGTCAAAACTATAGCAGCAAACACACTTCCCACGGGCAGGTAACCACCAGTCTTTTGTTTGAGTTCTTCCTCCCTTCCCAACCCCCCTTCCTTTATTGTCCGGTACTGGGGCTTGAACTCAGGCCTGGGCACTGTCCCTTAGCTACTTTTTTTTCTTTTTGGCCAGTCCTGGGGCTTAGACTCAAGGCACTGTCCCTGAGCTTTTTTTTTTTTGCTCGAGGCTAGTACTCTACCACTTGAGCCACAGTGCCACTTCTGCCTTTTTCTGTATATGTGGTGCTGAGGAGTCGAACCCAGGGCTTCACGTATGTGAGGCAAGCACTCTACCGCTAGGTCATATTCCCGGCCCTGTCCCTTAGCTTTTTCACTCAAGGCTGGTGCTCTACTTGTGCTGCACATACACTACTGTCTTTCTGCTGTTTAACTGGAGATTTGTGTGCCTGCACTGGCTTCAAATTATGACCCACAGAATTCAGCCTCCTGAGTAGCTAGGATTTGAGGTGTGAGCTACTGGCACCTGGCTTAGTCTTCTGTTTCTTAATCATCAAACTTTCAGTGGCAACTTATACTAACAGATACCGGGTGTAGTGATGACTTCTGAGCTTTCATACACATAGTGGGTGGGAAAGCAAGGAGAATGCTCTCACACTGCTAACAAAGGGCAAAACGATGAAGGCAGCAGCAGGGACTGAGGAAGCGAAAATGATGGGAAAATAGCAAACGCTGCACTGTCCTGGGATGGCCTCCTGACCCTCTGAGGGGAATGCTGGAGGGTCACTTCCAGAGACAGGACTGTTCATTACGGCCAGTGAGAGGAACATGAAAGTCTAGTTTTCCTGAAGCACCAAGTCTAGGATCATTACCTAATTGCATCTTCAAACCTACTGTCTGCGAGTTTCAGTGACTGGCTTACAGGTGATTAACAAAGGGTATGCTTCACCCATACCCTCAAAAGCACAAACTCACAAACATTTTGACGTGAAGGAGAGCTCAGCAGTGGGAGCAGTGCACAGGGAGCCAGGCCATTCAGATATTTGGTTTGGTTAAGGCCAGTGAACCCTAAGTGTTTCTCCATTGTTTTCTGTCTATCTATTATTTATCTAGAGATCTAGTGCTCTCTCTCTCTCTCTCTCTCTCTCTATATATATATATATATATCTACATATCTATCTATCTATCTATCTATCTATCTATCTATCTATATAACATTTATCTGTCTGTCTATCTGTATCTCCTATCTTATCTATCACCCCAGCTGCTCCCAACCTGGACATTTCTTGTGGGGGCATCAACTGTAAGGCCTGGAACATCAGCGCACATCTTATGTCTTGAGAGGGGAGCTCACTTCAAGAGGAGCATGCATGCTCTTCAGACAGCACAGGAGTGCAACAAGGAAGAAATGGTTGGAAATCCAGAAACAATTTAAATTCTTTTAGTAAAACAGAAGTAATATTCCTGAGACCTAAATACTAAGGAAACAAGTCTGGAACCTAAGCCTTGGTGCCAGACGGGTTCTCACCGGTACCCATCCTCTGGGGACCAGAGCCCTGTGAGCCAGTCATGTGCACAAGCCTCCGTGGGAATGCCAAAATAGGTGACAGATGACAAAGAATGACAGGCAGACAGGGCACCTCCTCAGCAGGCAGACGGCCAGGACGAGCAGGCTTCTCCAGGCACTACATTCATAGAGTTGACCAGGCCAGCAACTAAGGAGAGGCCACACACCACCTGGCTAGGCCACCACTCCTTCCAGAGTTTGCAGGGAGTGGCAGAACTGCCTGTCACCACCAGCCACCTCGCTGTGCCACAGCTCCTCCACCAGCTGTGAGTATGAAGAGAACCAAGTCTTTGTGCGCTAGTCCTGGGGGCTGAACTCAGGGCCTGAGCGCTGTCCCTGAGCTATTTTGCTCAAGGCTAGTGCTCTGTATCTTTGAGCCACAGTGCCACTTACAGTTTTTTGGTGGTTAATTGCCCAGGCTGGCTTCAAGCTGGGATCCTCAGGTCTCAGCCTCCTCAGTAGCTAGGATTACAGGCTTGAACCATGGGCACCCAGCATCAGAACTGAGTCTTTAGCTCTCTTGATCTGCGCTGTCTTTCTCTTAAGGCCAAATCATGGGGGTGGGAAGTGTCCCAATCACAAAGAGCTGAGGGCCACATTCAGAAGAGAGAGGCAGGTCTGCTGGTGTCTGTGGGGAAGAGCTGCATGCTGGCCAGGTATTGGTTTGGGGACAGAGTGTAATACACAGAGATCAGAAGTGAATGCGGTCATTGGAGCCCCCAGCAGAGGTAGAGGGCATGGGGGAGCTTTGGGGCCGTCTGGGAGACTGCCAAGGGAGGGCTGGCTCACCACAGAGGGCATGCTGCCCTCTGCACAAGGATCTTTAACCTGCCCCACAGGGACAGACACACCACGCAGGAAAAGCCTGCACGCTGGTGGAGGCAACTTCTCTTCCCCTCTGCTCAGTGAAGGGGCCAATGCATGCCCGTCCCAAAGCCGACTGTGATTTGGAGTCTGAGATGAAAACCTGCGAAGATGATCAGGCTTCCCAGGAGGTGCAGGGGGCGTGACGTCACAGACAATGGTTAAAGGCAACAGTTAAGAAGCAAAGGTCTCCCAGAGTGATGGTTCATCTTGTGCTACTCAGCTAAGCTGCAGTACCCGATGATACAAGCAGACATGGACAAGGTGTTGCTGTGAAGGTGGTCTGGAGATGCTGTGAGCAGCTACCATCAGTTGACTCAGAAAAGGAGATTATCTTGGATAATGCGGGTGAGCCTCACCCCACTAGCAGACGGCCCTGTAAGGCTGGCTGGGCTCCACCCTTCTCCCTTTCCTGCCCATTCTGAAGGAGGCCTGACGGGAACACCCATCTGCGGGGGGCCTGTGAGTAACCCGGTCACACTATTAGGAGAGCCCCTGACGCACTGTCAGGCTTCTGTTGGCCACAGTGAGTGCTCAGTGAGTGGTGGTCCGCTGGCTAGGAAGTGCTCAGGCTTCTGGGTCCTGCATGGGGGGCAGGGGCCCGCCAGGCAATGGCTGCCACCCTGCTGCAGCTGCAGCCTAGTGCTGTGCAACTTCGCTGTCCTGGTTGGAGTTCACACCCCTGCTGGCTCCTCTCTGTCCCCAGCTGGCGGTGGATGGACGCCAGGACCTGTGACCCGGTTGGAAGAGGCAGGTCACAGGTTTGCCTTTCAAAGGTCTGTTTCCTCCAGATCCTCCTTCTTCTTCCTGTTTCCTCCCCACGAGGTGACTAACTCTGTCCCACCGCATCTTTGCCACAATCTCCGGCCCCATGAAGGCTTGATGAAGCAGGTGACAGTGGACAGAAACCTTGGAAATCACAAGCCTTTCTCCCCGCACCCCCCCACTTTTGTTTGTTTACTTATGTAAACAAAGGGTCTCACTACATAGTCCAGGCCCAACCCTCCTGCTTCAGGAATCATCCTCCTGGATGCTGGCATGAGGGGTATGCATCATCATGTCCAATGGATCTTACTTCATTTAACTTGATTTTTTTCAGGTATTTTGTCCCAGCAATGGGAAGCTAACAATGAAGGCAAATATGGTGCCCTCCCCGCCACGCACTCTCTCAGAGGAAAGGCTAGCGGGAGCCCAGAAGGGAGTCCTCACTGACCGGGAGTCCTTCCGGCCCCTGGGTCTTGGGCTGTGCAGCCTCCAGACGGCAGGAATGCCTGGGGTGTGTGGCGCAGCTTGTGCTGTCACGCCAGAGAAGCCGGGGACCGACACAATGAATGCCATCCACAGCCAGGAGGCCGTGCCCCTGCCACTCCATGGAAGCGCTCCCCCACGCACGCACGCACGCACACACGCATGCGAGGAAACAATCTTCCACCCCTAACGCCTGACCTCTGTGTGACCGCAGGACACGGCCCTGACCTAGCGCTCACCTCTGGAAAAGGTTAGCTAAAGATTGCTGAACACTGGGATTTAGAGAGCGAGAGAGAAAGGAACAAATGGCAAACAGTATGACACCTTAAGCTGCTCTCGGGCTCTAACCTAGTAACATTTCTTATCATAAAGGCTTCAGGGGTTACCTCTGTGGAGGGCCACAGGAAACACAAGCTGTGGGGCCCCCACCAGGGCGCAAATGGCACCTGCAGACTCCAGGACAAGTGGCAGCACTCAGGACCACCTGCACCAACCTTCGTGAGAACCAAGGGACTGTGGGGTCTGTTAGGTCCCTGTGGGTCACTCTGGTCTGTTAACAATCTTGGAACTGAAACAGAGGTCTGGATTCAGGGCCGTGTCACCCATGAGACTGGCAGCATGGCGCAGTGGAATGGCTCTCTGCAGCCTCTTCTACCTTTTTTTTTTGTGGTACTCAAGTTTGAACTCAGGGCCTCATGCTTGCTAGGCAAGTGCTATACTACTGAGCCAAGCCTCCACCCCTATTTTGTGTTTGTTATTTTGAGACAAAATATTGTTTCCTGCCTGGGCGTCTGCCTGGACTGGATCTGCCTATTTTTGACTTTATGTCATAGCTGGTGTGACAGGCATTTGCCATTGCACTCACACTTGGTTTTTCTTCGTCTTCTTTTTATTTGTTTATTTGTTTTGTTTTTGTTGCCAGTCTTGGGACTTGAACTCAGGGCCTGAGCACTGTCCCTGGCTTGTTTGAGCCACAGCGCTACTTCCGGCTTTTTCTTTCTTTCTTTCTTTTTTTTTTTTTGGCCAGTCCTGGGCCTTGGACTCAGGGCCTGAGCACTGTCCCTGGCTTCTTTTTGCTCAAGGCTAGCACTGTGCCACTTGAGCCACAGCACCACTTCTGGCCACTTTCTGTATATGTGGTGCTGGGGAATTGAACCCAGGGCCTCATGTATACGAAGCAAGCACTCTTGCCACTAGGCCATATCCCCAGCCCCCGGCTTTTTCTATATATGTGGTGCTGAGGAATCGAACCCAGGGCTTCATGTATACGAGGCGAGCACTTTACCACTAGGCCATATTCCCAGCCCCTTCGTCTTCTTTTTATTTATTTATTTATTTTTTTGGCCAGTCCTGGGCCTTGGACTCAGGGCCTGAGCACTGTCCCTGGTTTCTTCCCGCTCAAGGCTAGCACTCTGCCACTTGAGCCACAGCGCCGCTTCTGGCCGTTTTTTTTTTCTGTATATGTGGTGCTGGGGAATCGAACCTAGGGCCTCGTGTATCCGAGGCAGGCACTCTTGCCACTAGGCTATATCCCCAGCCCCTCGTCTTCTTTTTAAAGAAAAGTTAAAAAAATTATCTTTAAGTAGTTGCCTTCCTCTTTCTTCCTCAGAGACAGAGGGAGTCTTGAAGACTTCTGTTGGGTTTGCCTGGAACCACAGTCTGCCTGGTTTCCTCCTCCTACAGCTAGGTTGATGGGCATGGGCCTCTGCTCCCAGAGCACAGTTGAGAAAGGGACTTGGGAACTTTTCTGCCCCCGCTAGACTCAAACCATGACCCTCCAAATCTCAGCTTCCCAAGTAGCTAGGCTTGTAAGCATAAGCCACTGGCATGCAGCTTTCCCTACATTCTCTTCTCACCTAGAAGCATGACCCTAGACTGACATCCTGCCTCAACTTCCATTCTTTCACCCGCTAAGAAGGGCGAGAGGACCTGAGGACCTACAAGGTGCCCTTTACTCTGGGGCGTCCCAAGGACCACACATGCCATAGGGAAAAGAACTTGTCAAGTGTAAAAACATGGTGCCCTGGCAGTCCCTGCTTAGCATTTCCCAAAGGTGTGCTACTGTTTCTCTGGCCTCTTGAGGGCAATGACACCGAGCACGAGTGTGTACAGAGTGTCTCCATGTGCCAAGGGCTAACTGAAGACGCAAGGCACCTGCTTCTCCACTGTTCCCGACACGCCCACTGTCAGGGCATAGGTCAGTCCTGCAGAGGTCCAATTAGATGCAGGCCAAAACAACTCCAAAAAACCATTTTGTGGAGAATTCTTACAATTCAGCAATTTTGTGCAGTATTTCCATAGCTGTATAAGTAATAAATACTTGTCCTGTGACATAACTGCAGCCCAATAAGACAGATAAAGATTTTAAGAGGTGAAGGTATGCTCTCCTCGCAGAAGGTGGCTTAATTCCGGACAAACTCGGAAGACAGGCTTGATGACTCAAAGGTTTCGGGTGGAAACCACATGGCTAGCCTGCTACCTTCCTTCTCGTGGATCTGTTCATGTGAGTGAGATTTACAACAGTTCAGAAAGGCCAAATGATGGCTACTTCAGAACACGTCCCCTCCTATGAACATTATATTCTAAGACTCATGCTACTCAAGAAATACATTTCTAGGAAGTTTGTTTAAATATTAAGGGAGATACATCTGGAAAACAAAGGCATTGACTGACCTACGTCTCTGCCAGCTGGGCCATCAAAGATGGACAACCAGATACAAAAAATCAAGTACAAATGAAGAACAGCCTCTCTGTGAAACAATAATAGAGTGAGAGACCCCATACACACAGACAGAGAACCACTGAGCATTACCTGTGCATCACGGCCTAGTTGGGAGGCGAGTGGAGAAAGCTCAGGGACTCTGACGCTGGAAGCATGGCGAAGCCTTTGCCACTGCCAGGGGATGGCAGCCCAGGGGAAAGAAGGGACTCAAACAGCAAGCATAAGCTAAGTGCACTTGCCATGAACCCGGTGGACTTACAACACTCCTTCCTTCGTTGGCACCTACTAGGTCCTCAGATACTTTCTGAGGGGAATAGATCTTCTGGGAAAAGTACACCCATTGGTCATTGTGTTAACTGCAACACCCTGTAATTACCTGAAAACTGTGAAACATGTCTGATTAAACCTTAAGCTCTCAGCTGTAATGTAATTACAGTCCTAATTGGGTTCCTAATTGTAAGCTCTTCTACGATGCAGTACATTTCCTCTTGAACATTTATTTCGAAGATAACTGGATGACTGGGCAGTTCTAGGACTGTCTTCCCCCGCCCATCTCCAAGCACTACGGACAAGCTCTCAATAAATGCTCAGGGTCTTTACTCAAGGTCAGAGTTGTCTCAAAGAATACAACTTTCCATCAAAACAGATGCTAGAATGTGTTATTTAAGAAAACAACAACAACAACAAACCCTGGGGTTGAGAATATGGCTTTAGCAGTAGAGTGCTTGCCTTGCATGCATGAAGCCCTGGGTTCGAATCTTCAGCACCACATATATAGAAAATGGCCAGAAGTGGCACTGTGGCTCAAGTGGCAGAGCACTAGCCTTGATCAAAAAGAAGCCAGGGACAGTGCTCAGGTTCTGAGTGCAAGACCCAGGGCTGGCACCAAAAAAAAAAAAAAAAAAAAAAAAGGAAAAAACTCCTATTTTTTGAGGTTCTTATTTCTGAATACTTTGCGATTGCTCTTTTTACAATCTATTTGAATGCAGGTTAAACATCCCTTATCTGAAATGCTCAGGACCAAAAATGCTTTGGATTTTTCAGATTTTGAAATATTTTCATGACAAGATAGTCTTAGAGACGGGATTCAAGCCACATAAAATTCATATATGTTTCATACACATATACCTCACATGCAGCCTGGAGGTAACTTTTTTTTTGGCTAGTCCTGGTGCTGAGGAATTGAACCCAGGGCTTCATGTATACGAGGCAAGCACTCTTGCCACTAGGCCATATTCCCAGCCCTGGAGTTAACTTTTTTTTTTTGGCCAGTCCTGGGCCTTGGACTCAGGGCCTGAGCACTGTCCCTGGCTTCTTCCCACTCAAGGCTAGCACTCTACCACCTGAGCCACAGCGCCCCTTCTGGCCATTTTCCATATATGTGGTGCTGGGGAATCGAACCGAGAGCTTCATGTGTAGGAGGCAAGCACTCTTGCCACTAGGCCATATTCCCAGCCCTGGAGGTAACTTTTTAAAAGTGCTTTTTTTGCTGGGTCCACTGGGTCATGGCTGCTTGGGAGGTGGAAATTAGAGGATTGTGATTCAAGGCTAGCCCAGACAAAAAGTGAGATTTTTTATCTCAACCAATAAAGTTGGGCATGATGGCATGTGCCAGTCAACCCAGATACAGAAATGGTTTAAACAAGAAGATTGCTTTCCAGGACAGCTTGGCCATAAATTTGATACTCAGTTTTTATTTATTTATTTTATTTATTTATTTATTTATTTATTTATTTATTTTTGGCCAGTCCTGGGCCTTGGACTCAGGGCCTGAGCACTGTCCCTGGCTTCTTCCCGCTCAAGGCTAGCACTCCGCCACTTGAGCCACAGCGCTGCTTCTGGCCGTTTTCTGTATATGTGGTGCTGGGGAATCGAACCTAGGGCCTCGTGTATCCGAGGCAGGCACTCTTGCCACTAGGCTATATCCCCAGCCCTGATACTCAGTTTTTAAAAAACAAACAAACAAAAAGCAAAAAGGGCTGGAGGCAAGGTTCAAGTGTTAGAGTGCCTGCCTAGCAATTGTAAGGATCTGAGAACAGGGTTCCTTGTTTTTAAATTTTATAGGCCCACATTATTAATACACGAGGTTTCATTGTGATAATTCCATAAATGTGTATAGTGTACTTTGAACAAGTTTACCTCCTTTACAGATGACAGGGAATAAACCCACAAAGGAAAGACAACAACTACAATGTGTGAGATGAAAACTTGACTGGATGGAGCTGACAACAGATAGGATGTGGAGAAAAGATTAGTGAACTCAGGGAGGGGGGAGGCAAGGGAAAAATGAGGGAGGAAGTAACAAGTTGGATAAGAAATGTACTCATTGCCTTATGTAACCCCTCTGTACAACACTTTGACAATAAAGAAATGAAAAAATATTAGTGAACTTAAAGACAGCAAAAGAGGGGCTGGGAATATGGCCTAGTGGCAAGAGTGCTTGCCTTGTATACATGAAGCCCTGGGTTTGATTCCCCAGCACCACGTATATAGAAAATGGCCAGAAGTGGCGCTGTGGCTCAAGTGGCAGAGTGCTAGCCTTGAGCAAAAAGAAGCCAGGGACAGTGCTCAGGCCCTGAGTTCAAGCCCCAGGACTGGCAAAAAAAAGATAGCAAAAGAAACCAACCAAGTGAAACAGGAGGAAAAAAGACTAAAAAGAGGGGCTGGGGATATGGCCTAGGGGTAGAGTGCTCACCCTGTATATATGAAACCTTGGGTTCAATTCCTCAGGACCACATATATAAAAAAAGCCAGAAGGGGCACTGTGGCTCAAGTGGTAGAGTGCTAGCCTTGAGCAAAAATAAGCCAGGGACAGTGCTCAGGCTCTGAGTTCAAGCCCTAAAACTGGCAAAAAAGAATAAAAAGAAACAGCCCCAGTGAAGGGGGGGCAACTCTATGAAGCCTAATGCGCATTAATTACTGTGGTAGCCCAAGGATTTCTATTGGGGCCCTAAAGAACTTTTAAAAAGAGAGCAGGAGGGGCTGGGAATATGGCCTAGTGATAAAGTGCTCGCCTCGTATACATGAAGCCCTGGGTTCGATTCCTCAGCACCATCTATATAGAAAAAATCCGGAAGTGGCACTGTGGTTCAAGTGGTAGAGTGCTAGCCTTGAGCAAAAAAGAAGCCAGGGACAGTGCTCAGGCCCTGAGTCCATGCCCCAGGACTGGCAACAAAAACAAACAAACAACAACAAAAAGAGAGCAGGGGATAGGAAAAACTGTTTTGAAAAGACAATGGCCAGTTTCTGCATTTGATGAAAAGTATAAACAAACTCTAAAAAAGAGAAAGAAAGGAAGCCATGCAAGCAGCCAGCCTGTGGGAGGTGGTGGTGATAAGGGAAGTATTATGTCCACAACAAGAGAGATAGGGATTGACGGCAGATTTCTCAGTGGAAGCAGTGCGAGCAAGACAACAAGAGTGCTCTCAAGTCAGAAGAAAGACCTTCAGACAAATGAAGGCTGAAATAATTTGCCATGGGTAGACCTATGCTTCAAGAAACAGTAAAGACAAATCCTTCAAGCAGAAAGGACACACATCAGACAAGTATCTGGAGTCTATGCAACAACACAGAACGAAACTATTAACTTTCCAGGGAAATACAAACAACTTTTCTACACAAATTATTTCATTCTCTTTAAAAGATAAATGCTTAAAACAAAAACAGCAATGCATTCTGGGGTTTATAATATGAAATAAAATGTCCGATGGCAATTGTAAGGAAGGCTGGGTAGGAGAGAAGAGGACTGTGGTGATTTTCATACAATACACATAATGGCACTCATCACTTGAATATATGCTGAGATAAAGTTAAAGATGCACTCTAGAAGAGCTAAATGAATAAAGTCAAACAATAGTCCAGTAGCAGTAGCTCCTATCTGTAGTCCTTGCTTCTCAGGAGGATGGGATCTGAGGATCCCTGTTTGAAGACCACCTGCTAGGAAATCCACCAGACTTATCTCCAATTAACTACCAAGAAGCCAGATCATGGTGGCTTAGGCCTGTAATCCTAGCTACTCAGGAGGCAGAGATCTGAGGATTGTAGTTTGAAGCCAGCCTGGGCAAGAAAGCCTGTGAGACTCTTATCTCCAATAAATCACTCAGAAAAAGTCAGAAGTGGTGCTGTGGCATAAGTGGTACATGCTAGCCTTGAGCAAAAGCAGTTTACTCAGGCTCTGGGACTGGCAAAAAAAAAAAAAAAAAAAAAGTAGAGCTGTGGCTTAGTGATAGAGTGCCAGCCTCAAGGCAAAAAGAAGCCAGGGACAGTGCTCAAGCCCTGAGTTCAAGCCCAGTACTGGTACAAACAACAACAACAAAAACATGAAGCAAATACAGGAGAAAAGTCTTTCTAAGCTTTCTGGGTTAGGAAAGTCTTCTTAAACCAGGCATGGGTGACTCATACCTATAATCTTAGTGACTCAGGGGGCTGAGATATGAGAATTGAGGTTCAAAGACACTTGGGGGCAGAACAGTCTTTGAGATTCTATCTCCAAATAATCAGAAACATGCTAGAAATAGAGGCATGGCTCAAGACTGAGACATGAGCAAAAAGCAAAGTTAGAGCAATATGCCCTGAGTTCAAACTCTACTACTGGGGAAAAAAAAACCCCCCACAAAACAGAAAGAATCCTTAGTTTTTCTTAACTCAAGGAAATACAATTAATAAAAGAAACAAATTATAAATTGGACCTTACCTAAATTAAAATCTTAGCTTTGTATAAGACACTGTTCAGAAACTAAAAGAAGTCAGGCACTGGTGGCTCTTGCCTGTAATCCTAGCTACTCAGGAGGATGAGATCTGAGGATTGAGGTTCAAAGCCAGCCTGAGCAAGAAAGTCGGTGAGACTTTTACTTCCCATTAACCACCAGAAAACTGGAAGTGGCGCTATGGCTCAAGTGGTAGAGTACTAGCCTTGAGCTAAAGATCTCAGGGGCAGCGCCCAGGCCCAGAGTTCAATCCCCACTACTGACAAAAAGGGGGGGGGGGGGGAAAAGAAAGAAACTAAAAAGAAAGATTAGAGATGTGGCTCAAGAGATACAGCGCCTGTCTAGTAGGCGTGGTGTCCTGAACTCAAGTGCTAGTAGTACTAAAAAAAACCAAAAGAAACAATACCTCCCCCCGCCCCCTGCAACAAATCCACACACGTGATAGTCTGAAAGAAAATATTTGTGAGTCATCTTATCTTGCAATGAAGTTATATATACAGAATACATACAAAATTCTAAAATTCAGAAAACAACCCAATTTAAAAAAAAAATGGGCAAGGGCTGGGAATATGGCCTAGTGGCAAGAGTGCTTGCCTCATATACATGAAGCCCTAGGTTCAATTCCTCAGCATCACATATATAGAAAACGGCCAGAAGTGGTGCTGTGGCTCAAGTGGCAGAGTGCTAGCCTTGAGCGGGAAGAAGCCAGGGACAGTGCTCAGGCCCTGAGTCCAAGCCCCAGGACTGACAAAATAAATACATAAAAATTAAATAAAAAAATGGGCAAATGGGGCTGAGAATATGGCATATGGCTTAGCGGTAGAGTGTTTGCCTTGCATGCATGAAGCCCTGGGTTTGATTCCTTAGCACCATATAAACAGAAAAAGCCAGAAGTGGCGCTGTGGCTCAAGTGGTAGAGCGTTAGCTTTGAGCAAAAAGAAACCAGAGACAGTGCTCAGGCCCTGAGTCCAAGCCCCAGGACTGTCCCCCCCCCCCCCCTCGGAAAAAAGGGCAAATGGCTCGATGCCAGTAGCTCATGCCTATAATCCTAATTAGGAGGCTGAGATCTGAGGATCTAGAACTGTGACTGAAAAATTGAACAACAGCTTGAGGCCCTGAGTTCAAACTCCAGAACCAGCTAAATAAATCAATAATAAACAGAAATAGTTATATGAACAAATCTTTTTAAAAAATCAATATTTAAAACAAAAGTCTTTTTCTGAATTTCACCAAGTCCCTTCTTTCTTTTCTCCCTCCCTTCCCAGGCCTGGAATTGAACCCAGAACCTTAGGCAGGTAAGTACACTACCACTGTGTTACCGCCTGAGCCCTTGGGGCTTTATTTTTAAATCTAACTTAGTTTGCCATTGATGCTCATTCTCCTTTATTGTAATTTTGGCAAAATTACTGTAACTTTGGCAAAATAAAAACAAGCAAAACAGAGAATATGTGATTTAAAACTTTACTTGAAATAAATCTGTCAATGATTTAAAACTTCACTGGTTACCATACTACCCCCTTTTAAATTGAGAACATTCTTTCCTTTCCCATTTCAGAAGCATCGTAACTCTTACAAGTAATACTTTCCAGAACACACTGTAACCATCAGATATAAAAATAGGGAAGGAAAGAATCCAACCCTGATCTCTAAATGGAGTATGGGACAATCATCTCGGGGCCTTGAGGATACCTGGCCAACACATCCTAGGGAAAATTCTGAGGCCAAAAAGGCTTATATATAAGCCAGCATTTAATCATGTGAGAATAGACTAAAATAAAAGGCTGGGCTCATTTTCCCTGGAACAAAACTCAAGTCTTCACATGAACCATCATCCAATATACTGATCATTTCTGATCATTTGATCATCCCCCCTTTCCTTCTTTCCTTCCCTTCCTCTCCTCTCTCATTTTTTTTCCTCCTCTCCTCCCCTTCTAGTCCTTTCTTTCCCTTCCATCCATCTAACTTAACTATCTAAGTGATCCACTCTGGCTCTGGGAAGTGAGCAAGCACACTCTTGGTCCTTTTGCTTTCAGTTTTCAGATAGTCTCAAGTTAATTTTTTTAGAGCTGGACTTTGACTTCTTATCTCTGCTTCCTGAGTAGCTAGGATTACAGGCCTGTATCACCAACATTTTTTTTTTTTTGCCAGTCCAGGGGCCTTGGACTCAGGGCCTGAGCACTGTCCCTGGCTTTTTTTTATGCTCAAGGCTAGCACTTTACCACTTGAGCCACAGTGCCACTTCTGGGTTTCTCTGTTTATGTGGTGCTGAGGAATTGAACCCATGGCTTCAAGCATGCTAAGCCACATTCTCAGTCCACCAATATTTGTTGTTGTTTTTTGCTAGTCCTGGAGCTTGAACTCAGGGGCTGGGCATTGTCCCTGTGCCTCTCAGTGCTTAAGGCTAGTGCTCCACACTTGAGCTACAGTACCACTTCCAGAGTGCCACTTTGAATGGTTAATTGGAGATAAGTGTCTCACGGAGACTTTCGTTTCTGTCTGGGCTGGCTTTGAACTGTAATCCTCAGATCTCAGCCTCCTGAGTAGCTAGGATTATAAGGCCTGAGCCCTTGATGCCTGGTTGTATCACTAACTATAAAAACATTTGCTGGTTGTTGATGGTGACAAATGTGGTACATGATCATTATTAAATGTTTTAAAAATTACAAAAACATACAGTAAAGGAGGGAAAACCTATATAATCAAATTATCAAAAGCAGCTACTATTCACAGCTTATACTATATTACCTCTACAGCAACTTTATAATTTTATATGGAATGGAATCAGTAAGCCAATCTATGGTGTGAATGAGGCTACAGTTATGTAACTACCTTCTCATCCCAATTTTGGTTTTACTTCCATATTACAAACATGGAATCACACCTGTTTTCAAACCTCTAGTAACTAGCCTAATCTAACCAATTTCTCTGTGAAGCACTTCCACAATGTAACTTTCTAATGAGGGAAACAGAAAGACAAGTAACTATAAGGTATTGGTAAGTGAAACAAGTCAACACAAGGAGGAAGGGCTAAGCAACTGCCCAGCACATGTTCTAAAAGCCTTGGAGGAGGGTCTCTTGGAGGACTGTCCCTTTCCTGTCCACTTCTGGGGCTGAGAAAAGACACTTGAACAATAACTTCATTCTGGGGCCATCCCAATTTCTACATGTTTCCCTTTTGACCTAAGGCAGAACACCGCTACAGCCTTTTGTTTAGAACTAACCCAAGCTTACAGAATCAAACCATTAAAGCAGCACAAGGAGTGGTTCCATATGGAAAGCTGGGCAAAGGTGACTGTCTGATCCACCCTCCTCAAAAAGCCTTTCTCTCTTCCCAACTCCATCAAACGGTTTGGTGGGTCACAGCAAAGCTCAGGCGCAGGCAGGAGACACGCAGGCAGGCATCAGGCTGTTTGTGGCCAGTGCCACTCAGTTTCACTCCTTCCAGGGGCTAGCAGCCAGTCACCCAGAGATGCCTGAAGGGCTGACACAGGACGTTGGCAAAAAATTTGTCCCCTGGGATTGTGGACCAAATACTCCTATGTCTGTTTGAGACTCCACCTTTGAGCATAAACAGGGTGCCTGCCATGTGCAACCCAAAGACTCGACTCAAACTCAAGGCCCATCCATGGTGCCTTCCTGAGGTACTCTTCCGCTTGCTGAAGTCAGAAAGTGGAGCACCAGTTCATCATCCAAGTATCTCAATTAAAATCCTCTAACCAGCAGTGCTTCTAACTCATCATATCTCACATTTGCCATTTCTCTCCATCCCCACTAGCTTATCCTACTAGTTCTCCTCTGCAACATTCTAGCAGTTTTGAAACCAGTCCCGTTGACGCCTCCATTTTATATTCCTTCTGATCCATTCCTAGAAGGGCAGCTAGGGCAAAGGGTATGGCCTCGGCTCCAGGCCCAGCCTCCATCGCTCCGGGTCTTGACTCCAGCCTTCCTCAGTTGGGTGCTCCCCACTTTCTTTATGTGCAGCCTTGGGAGGGTTGTCCCTGCTAGGTACCCTTCCTTACACAGCTTGTCTTCCCAGACAGGTCAGGCTCCATGGGTTTCTGCTTGCCCCAGGCCACTCTGCTCTGCCCCTAACTGCTTCCATCCCTCTGAGACAAGTATGGGCAGGCTTTGGGAGGGCAGAGTGCGTATTAGCTTACTCACTGGGAACACCCCAAGAGGTAGCACGCTGCTAGAATGCTGAGTGATCTGTGCAGTGATTCAGCACAGGCAACTGGGAAATTCCGGAGCCCGTGGGATGTGCAGTGCCCATGCCAGCCAGCTCATCCACACACCCATCTGCACAAATCCCGTCGGAGCTCAAGTGATGCTCACCTGTGCCTGCTCAGATGTGTCTCAGTGTCCAAGCCTAGCCAAAAAACTGCATCAGACGTGAAAGCACTGCGCCAAGTTCAGTGGAAGAAGTGCAAGAGCGTAACTTTTCTCTTAGGGAAATTAAAGTTCCCAAACGGTAGCAAGTCAGGAAGGTTGCTGGAGCAGCTCCTGTTAAACCTGTGGCATGTCTAAGAACAACCCAGAAGCAGGTGGACACAGACAGCTGCTGTAGGAGACCCCGGAGGCCTGCTTCTGAAAGGCAGGTGGGACCCAAGAACCTGGGCTGCTGCTGAGCTTCTACCTTTTTGATCTCAGGACCCTTTAAACTCCTAAAAATTACCGAGGAGCCCCAAACCCTTTGTTCATGACAGCTGTATCTATCAGTATTTATTATACTAAAAACAAGCCAGAGAAATTTAAAAGTAGCAATTATGTCCTAATAAAATAATAAACATGTATGAGAAATAACTATATTTCCCCAAACATAAAGGAATTCAGTGACATTGCTTGGCCTTTCTCTCAGCTTTTTTTTTTTTTTTTTTTTGTTTTTGTTTTTTTGGCCAGTCCTGGGCCTTGGACTCAGGGCCTGAGCACTCTGTCCCTGGCTTCTTCCCGCTCAAGGCTAGCACTCTGCCACTTGAGCCACAGCGCCGCTTCTGGCCGTTTTCTGTATATGTGGTGCTGGGGAATTGAACCTAGGGCCTCGTGTATCCGAGGCAGGCACTCTTGCCACTAGGCTATATCCCCAGCCCCTCTCTCAGCTTTTAAATATATCTGTCTTAAGGAAAAAACAAACGGCTGGACCATCCTATCAGCTCCTACATTGAAGGTTGTTTCTGGATGCCATCTGCCTCACCCAGGCAGGTCCTAAAGAGGGACGGGCGCCTAACCGCTTTGGGGCAAATGGGCTTCCTGACCCTCCACTGGACCTGGACTAGCCGCAGCTGCTACAGGCGAGTGCGATATGGACAGTGAGGCCTGCGTGGAAACGGTCTGTCCTCACGCCACGCAGATCCAGTGTGCGCCTTGCATGTGAATGGACTTCTTGCTACGAATGGTTTTCTTATGCCACTCATTGGTTATTTGGAGAGCTGCTTGGTTGGTTTACATAGATCTTCCCGGTGGTGACTCACTTCAAGGTATCTATAAAAAAATCCCATTCCTTCGCCAAATTACCAAGCTCAAAATTCCCTTAGGAGCTCAGATTTGATCACTGACCACAAATACCACCAGTTGGTTTTCCATAAATTGCACTTTTCATTTTGTTGAGCTTTAGAGAAAATGTGTGCTACAAATACTGAAGTCTGAATGACCAGTGTGTCTGTCAGTCATTTTCCAGGTAAACAGTCTCCGTGGACTGGTGGCAAGTGTGGCTTCTGACTGCCGCCCGCGGGCAGCCTCCGTGGGCCCTGCCGGAGCCTGCACCCTGGAGCCTATGCACTCACACCTGGTCAGGGAGGGTGCTAAAGAGCCACGGTGTAATAACAGTAATAGGTCCTGCTTCAGTTAGACCATGAAGGATGATGGACTGTTTTTGTTTCTTACTGGTCATGTTGCAGCTGTGAATATACCAGGTCAGTTCAGTGACACTGCCCAGTTTCTTGTTAGGATGTCAGTTGTAGCCACAATCACAGCTTTTGAGCTAAAGTGCAAATGTCAACACCACCGAGGTGTCAAAAACGTCATCATGGAAATATTTTTCACTTCACAGGTCCTCTAAGAGAGCCCCAGGAATCTCTGATCCACTGATATGAATGAGAGCCTAGTTAGAAGATAAAATATGAAATGGAGGGCTGGGAAGATGGCCTAGTGGTAAAGTGCTTGCCTCGAATACATGAAGCCCTGGCTTCAATTCCTCAGCATCACATATATAGAAAAAAGCCGGAAGTGGCTCTGTGGCTCAAGAGGTAGAGTGCTAACCTTGAGCAAAAAGAAGCCAGGGACAGTGCTCAGGCCCTGAGTCCACGCCCCAGGACTGGCAACAAAAACAAAACAAATAAACAAAATATAAAAAATGGATACTATGAAGCTTTTCATTTTGGGGTCTACTACAGGTTGTAAGAGAATTGAAGCCTCTGAAATCATATGCAAAAGTCAGTATATCATTCTATTCTTCAGATTTTGAAAGAATCCAACCTTCTATGTAACTCCTTAAATACTGCTAAAGCATTTTTAAATTAAATACTGTAAAGCATTTTTACATTTATTATTTTGAATTTTTAAATATATTGATTTGTGATAAATTTTTTGACTATTAGGAAAAAGTATCTGTCTGTCTACAAAAACAGATTAGAGAACTAAAAACCCAGATGAGCGGTTACATTTAAAATCTGACTGCAAAGAAGAGATAAGGTTTCCATAGTTCATGCCTGAGAATCCTGAGGCTAAGAGTTTATCCCCATTTCCTGTTCCTCTTCCTCCTCCTTCTCTCTGACCCTAAGAGCCTTTATCTGTAGAGCTCTGGGAAGGCAGGACAGCAACATGCGCACAGCCCTTCACTCATGGGGGAAATGCAGGACAAAATTAAAACGAGAGAGGCACGGAGGATGGAGCATGGCTGGAATCAAGACAGGTGACACTCCACTGCTGCTCATAGGAATGTGGAATGGCCACTCTGAAACAGCCTGGCAGGTTTCCAAACCGCCAAACACACATTGACATGTAGCCCAGCAACTCCACTACTTATGTGTACACCAGGAGAAGTGAAAACAGGCATTCACATAAAGCTCGTACACAACAGCAAATCCACAAAACCCCAACCAGAAACGACCTGAATGCCTGCTAGCAGGGGAATGGATAAATGAAGTCTAATAGACTACTACGTGGCAATGAAAGTACTAGGCAATAAAGGAATGAAGCAGGACACATATGCCACTAAATTAGGAGAACACAATGCGGAGTGAGGAAGTCTGCGACTGCTTGCTTGCCTGTGCATGCGGGCCTTGAGGTAGTAGGGGTAGTGAGGTGGCTGGCAGGAGAGGGAGGGACATTAGTGAGCAGGAAAGCCCTTGGGACATGATGTTTTCTTTTTGGCGATTACTGGGGTTTGAATTTGGAGCCTCATGCTTGCTAGGCAAGTACTCTACCACTTGAGCCACACTTCCAGACTTTTTGCTTTAGGTTGGTTGTGTTTTTCTTATAGGATACTTACTTTCACCTGAGTTCAGTCTCCGACCTCAATCCTTCTACTTCAGCAGTCTTTTTTTTTGCCAGTACTGGGCTTGGACTCAGGGTCTGAGCACTGTCCCTGGCTTCTTTTTGCTCAAGGCTAGCACTCCGCCACTTGAGCCACAGCGCCACTTCTGGCTTTTTCCATATATGTGGTACTGAGGAATTGAACCCAGGGCTTCATGTATACGAGGCATGTATACAAGCACTCTACCTCTAGAGGCCTTATTCCCAGCCCTACCTCAGCATTCTTGAGTAGTTGGGATCACAAGCATGTATCATCATGTCCAGCCTTCACAATCTTAGATTTATATTAAAATCTGCTGAATTACTCATTTTAAGGGGGTTAAATTTTAAGGTATGGATAATATCTTAATAATGTGTTAAAAATCAATACAACATCCTTTTCTAACAGACAATATATTTAAAAAAACGGAAACATTAGGAGTACAACCTCTATAGAACTGTGGTTTCTTCAAAGTGGAAAGTAATGTCTCTAAAAATGCTATGACCAAGATAAACACACACACACACACACACACACACACACACACACGTGCTATGTAAGTGACCAGCACCAGAGCTGTGGCCTGCAGAGCTTCTCATCACAAGAGACCTTCAAGAGGTCAGAATGTTCCCACCGTCCCACAGGCTTGGGTCTCACTGGAGTGAAGGCCTGCAGTCTCTACCCTCTCTTTTTTGTCTGAGAGAGTCACAGATGACAGCCAAGCCCCACCACAGCATACACCCTTTCTTCCTTCATTGTACTTTTCACCAGTGCTGTCTGTTCACAAGACAAAACAACAACAATCATCAACGACAAAAAAAAAACCCTGTCAGAGCTCCTACTCTTCTCCCTGAGCTCCGGGCAAACAAGAGGTGAGAAAGAGTTCTTCTGAACTTAGCCAACATTAGCGCAGAAAGGGGGAAAAGGAAGGGTCCCCTTGCTCTCTCAGTGTCTGCAGAAAAGTACCTCACGTGCATGTATCTGTACAGGACAGCCTGATCCAATCACAAAATTCTCTTTGGACCTGCACTTCAACTTGAGACTCTAATCTAATCCTAGGATTCTTCTTTGCACATGAGAAGGAAAAGCTGGGGAGGGCAGTAATGTGTTAGTGACCCTCCTTCTCTCTGGACAGTGCAGCTTGCTCAGAAGATGCTCAGCTAGTGAGTGTTACGTGCTACCTGTGTTCTGGACGCTAGATCTGATGCTCAGGGAGCAGGAGGGAAATCCAGCTAGAAGCTAGTTCTAAAGTCTGACGACAAATGGTTCAGGTAGTGCTCATTGGTCTCGTGAAGTACAAGTGAGAGACGGAGTCAAGCTGTCCAGAGCACACCTGGCTAGCGGTGAAGATGTGCCCCAAGCCAGGACGACTGGTTTCTCCTTCCTCTTTGCAGACTCCTAGAGTGCAAAACCAGGGGGACCACTGACTATCAAGTCTTTTTTTTTGGCTGGTTCTGGGGCTTGAACTCAGGGCCTGGGCCCTGTCCTCTTGGTGCTCAAGGCTAGTGCTCTACCACTTGAGCCACAGCCCCATTCCAGCTTTTTTGAGTCATTTATTGGAAGTAAAGTCTCATGGGGACTTTTCTGTCCAGGCTGACTTTGAACCACCATCCTCAGATCTCAGCCTGAGTAGCTAGGATTACAGGCACGAGCCACTGGCACCCAGCTTCCCAACGCCACCCACCCCCCTTTTGTTTAAGCTTCAAGATGATTATAAATGTAATGTGAAGAATAAAATCATGCAAGTCATAGGAGAAAGTATGAGTGCCTGTAAGGTTGGTAAGTAACAGTTAAGGACGTTTCTTGGGGCAGCTTCCTTTTTGCTCAGTAGATGTCCATTGTCTGAGATGAGGTCCATGTGTCCCTTATGCAGATCACATGGCAGCCACGGCATAATCACTGAACTTCCAGAATTAGTAATACTTAGTGGGCAACTATGGCTCATGTTGGTAATGTTACCTACTCAGGAAGCTGAAATCCGGAGGATCAAGGTTTGAAGCCAGCCCAGGAAGAGAAGTCTGCCAGACTCCACCTTCCAAATTAACCAGCAAAAAGCCAGGGAGGAGATATGACCCTAGTAGTGCAAGCAAGCAAGCATAAGGCCTTGGTTTCAAACTCCAGTACTGCCCTCCCTCCTGGGCTAACAATAACTTAAAATAATCAAGCTGATCACAACTGCTGACAGAGGAGACGGAACTATAAGAAGGACATTCCTTAGAGTCCCAGGGGTACAAGAGATAGGAGAGAGACTTGACAAGTGGAACCACATTAAAAAAGTTTCTGCCCAGCAAAGGACATAGTTGCTAAATTAGAAAGACAGCCAGCAAACTGGGAAAAGATCTTTACCGGCAATGTATCATACAAATGCCTAATATCCAATGTGTATAAGGAGCTCAACCCCTCCCAAACCTAATAAACCAATCAGTAAATGGGCAGGGGAGCTAACTTCTCAGAAGAAGAGGTAAGAATGACAAAGAGCTACATGAGAAAATGCTCATCATCCCTGGCCATAAAGGAAACGCAAATCAAAACAACCCCGAGATACCATCTCACCCCAGTAAGACTGGCCAACATCGTGAATTTGAACAACATCAAATGTTGGTGGGGATGTGGGGAAAAAGGAACTGTACTGTTGGTGGGAATGTAAAGTAGTACAAATATGCTGGACAGCAGTCTGGAGGTTCCTCAAAAAACTAAACATAGGCCTTCCATATGACCCAGCCACACCACTCCTGGGCCTGAACATCATAACCCAGGATGTGATAGAGACATCCATGTTCATTGCTGCTCTATTCCTAATGCCCAAGATGTAAAGAGCCCTGATGCCCTACAGTAGATGAGTGGACCCAAAAAAATGTGGTACCTACATACAATGGAATTTTACACAGCCATTAGAAAGAATAAAATGATGTCATTTGCAGGAAAATGGCTGGAATTAGAACAAATCATGTTAAGTGAAGCAAGCCAAGCTTAGAGAAACAAATGGTGCATGTTCTCTGATAATGCGGAAGTACACTGGGATATGATAAAATTACACAGGATTCTAAATACTCACATACACTGAGACCAAAAAAAGATACTCTTAGGAGAGAAACACAAAGGAGCAATAGCTAAGTGCCTCTTTGAATTTATATAATGTTATATATATATATATGTATAATATCTATACAAATACCAAGATATAGAAACAAGAGACCTCTTTTATCCTTTTTTTGTTAGTTCTTGATGATTCTTATGTATGGTGTATTCAAGTGTACATGTTTGGAAGGGTTGGGGAGGGTATAGAACTCAAGGCAAAAAGGGTGAAAAAGTACAGCAGTGGAGCTAATTGTATATTGACGAAAGTAAAGTATACAACTCATGGGTAGAGACAAGAGGGGAAGGGACTGGGAGAGAATGAGGGAACAGAAGACATTGGTATGAAAGGAAATGTACTCTTTATCTGACTCATGTCATTGTAATCCCTCTGCTTATCACCTCTATAAAACCAATAAAGAAAATTAATTAAAAAGGGACATTCCTTCCATCTTCCTTTTTTCCTGAAGTAAATATACTTTATTAGTTACTTTTCTCATTTCTGTCACCAAATAACTTAAGAAAGGCAAGACTGATTTGGGCTCGTGGTTTCAGAGCGTTTGGTCCCTCGTGGCAGGAAAGGGAAGGCCTGGTGGAGCAGCTAACCTCAAGGTAGACAGAAGTAGGGAGGAGAGGTGAGGGAGGAAGAGTGAGTAAGCAGACTGGGAACCTGACATAATCTTCAAGGTCATACCTCCAGTGACCTCCTTTCAGCTAAGTCCCATCTCCTGGGGACTATTGCTTAAAACACAAGCCTGTGGGGGACGTTTCATTTTAAGCCATAACATTCTACCCCTGGTCCCTAGAGTCTCATGGCCATCTCATAATGTAAAAGCATGCCCAAAGTCTTTAACAGTTCCAACATTGTTCATAAGCACCAATTCAGAGTCTCTTGTGAAAAATCAAAGCAAACTATTAGCTTAAGGCCCTGTAAAATCAGAGAACATTAATGGCACACAGTAAACACTCCCGTTCCAAAAGGGAGAAATAGGGCATAGGAAGAAAGAATAGGCCAAAGCAAATTAAAATCTTTCCAGGACAAACACTATATCCTACAGATGCATGTCTGGCACTGTGCAAATACTGTTGTGACTTGTCCTCTAGAGGCCTGGGCAGCCCTGCTCTATGGCACTGAGGATTGTAGCTTGCAAGAACACATTCCACATTCCTGGGTTTCCACTGCAGTTCAGTTGTCACCTTCACAACAACTTCACACATTGCCCAGTCACACGAGGACTGCCCGTAGGGACTCAGACTCTTTCACATGTTTTCTGGCCTTTTAGGCCTTCCTTTGAAAGCTTGGAAGCCTCTTCCCTCTACCTTGCGTTTTGTATGCCTACAAAACCAACATCATGTGTGGAGGATGCCAAGGTCTACAGCCAGCTTGAGTAGCAGCCTGGCCCAAGCCCCTTAGAGCACAGGTTGAACAGGCTCTGGGTGGCTGGGTTCTGAGCACAGTGAAATGAATCTCAGGAAACAATTTCCTAGGTGGCCTCATGCAAGCAGGATGTCCTAAGATGCTCTCTTCCGAGGTAAAGTCTTTCTCTAATGACTCTAATTAGGCAGCGAAGGGTAGGGCCTTACAGATCCCTAAGGTACCCTTAAGTTATTTTTCTTTTGTTCAATGCACAGTGCTAGGTTTCTTTTTAATGTTGTTAATCTCTTTAGCAATCATACCTCCCTTTGCTACTCAGGCTTTCTGTACTCAAGTCCTCTGTTCTCCAAGTCCTTCTGTTCTGAATTTTGCTCATAATTCTCTCTGCAATCCTGGCTAAAAGCAGCCGGCAACAGCCATTGCCACAGCCTCAATGCTGGAATGTCTTAAGAGTATCTCCTACAAATTCGCAGGACATGGACAAAATGTAGACACACTCCAGTCCCAGTTTGACCGTGTCACACGCCTCTAGTCTAACGCCAAGCAGAGGCCTTCCCGCTCCCCTTTGAGCCCTCCAGCACAGGCTTTTCTGTGGGCATGCCGATGGGCATCCTGGGCTTCTGAGCTCCCACCAGCAGTGCCCGTTATGCTCTGCTTAGGGCATCCTAGTTTACTTTTCCAAACTCTTCCAAATCCTTCCCACAAACCAGTTCCACAGGCTGAGGAATCACATGGTCAGACTTAGTCACAGCCATGAAACACTCTGTTCATTTTCTGTACTAATTTTTCCCATCCCTGTGACCAGATATCTGACAGAAACAGACTGGGAGCAAAGATGGATTTGGACTCACGGTTTCATAGGAAAGCTTATTTATATCATAGTGAATAGGAAGTGGGGACAGAGAAGAATGAGAAGAGAGAAAAGAGACTGGGGAATCAGCATAGCTTTTAAAAGCACACCTTCTGTGACCTTCTTCTAGGCTCCACTCCTGAATTTCTACAGCCTCTCAACACATTGCCATTAACTGTGGATCAAGCACTGAAGACATAAGCCTAAGGGGAGAGCATCTCTCTTTCTCTTGCTCTCTTTTATTTTTTGTTGGACATGGGGCTTGAACTCAGGGCCTTGGTGCTGTCCCTGAGCCTTTTTGCTCAAGGCTAGTGCTCTACACTTTCAGCCACAGTGCCACTTCTGGTGTTCTGGTGGTTAATTGGAAATAAGAGTCTCACAGACTTGTAAGGTCTGCCAGAAAGGAAACCCGCCACATGGTTCAGGCAGAAAGGAGTTTAATGGGGGGAAAGCAAACTGCCAGCCCACACAAGATGGAGGTGTGGGGAGACAGAGGGGAAGGAAGAAGGAAGAAGGGAAAAAGAGAAAAAGAGCAAGAGAGTAAGAGAGAAAAGAAAGAGTGTGGAGATTGTGTTGAGCTGGATTATATAGGAAGGTGGGAGATATGGCCAGGTGGCTCCCTCCAGGTGTGCCAGTTACTTAGGTAACTCAGGTACTGCGCACAGACTTAAACAGGTGGGGGCATCTGGATGGAGCCCTCCCTGCCTTACAAGACTTTCCTGCCTGGGCTGGCTTTAAACCTTGATCCTCAGATCTCAGCCTCCTGAGTAGCTAGGATTATAGGCGTGAGCCACCAGTGCCCAGCTAGGGGAGAAAGTTTAATATTCAAACCATAACACATATTAAGTAAGAAATAAAAGCATTTTTGGTTAAGAAGGCAGTCAATTCTGAAATATTTCACAGTTCAATGAAAAAATCAGAATTTAACGATTGAAGTGAGGGGCTGAATGAAACACTCAGATTAACTGCATGACAGACCATCTCAGCCAATCAGGACATATTATCCTGATCCCAGCATTGATTGATGGAGGCTTGTCAGCCAATCAGCATGGGCTGTTCTGATAGCAGCTTGGTCCTACTGATATTTAACTTTACATCATTAGAATTTTCCTGCATGGGTATGGAAGACATGTTTACTTTTAAACTAAATAAGGGTGTTGTATATGAATGTTATATATGTTAAAAAAAAGTTTTGAGGATGATAGAAGAATAAATACAAATTAAACTTTTAACACTTCTATCCCACAGGGTAGTTTCTGAGGATTGAGTGAGTTAATAAATACAAAGCATCTATTATATAAGTAATTACTATATATTATATTCAGGTCCCTGAGAGTCAACGAGTCCTGCAACTCTTATCATGCCTCTAGTCCAGCACAAGCTATGGAGAAAGCCCCCATTCTTTCTAGGTAAACAACACATCTCAGCAGAGGAAGAGGTTGTCCCACAAGCATCACAGTACTGTGGCAGTTCAGGTTTGGGAACCAAGGTTAACTGCAGTCACTTACCATATGGACTACTTCCGGGTAAATGGGCTCTGTGATCACATTTCGATTATGGGTGATATATTCTACCATTTCACTTAAAGCAGCTCGTTTTACTTCCTTCCACTTCAGGTCACTCAGTGGGTCAGAAACAAAGTCAAAGAGGACACAACACTGACGTAACTTCTGGATAAAAAGCTTCTCTTGATCTCCAGGAGGAACATCTGAAAAGCAGAAAGTAAAACACATTGGGTTACAAAGTTTGCTTAATGCAAAGGGGCTGTGAAGCACGTTTTAGTGTTCTTCTATTTTTATTCTGAATTAATATAAGTTCAAGAAGAAAAGGGATGGGGTCAAAGTAAAGAGACATTAAGCATTTCTTAGAACAAATGAAAAAGCAAAAGCTCATCACTTCTCGGATCACATGCTTGATATGATAAAGTATGTTAAGCTCATCACTGTTTAGATGACGTGTCTGGTAGGAGAGTAGGTTTTTGCATTCTTTCAAATCACATTGAGAGTGCTCAAGATAGAGCCCCTCTTTATGCATTCTCTGGACAAATTATTTCTAAGCATTGAAGTTCATAGGCGAGGCAGTAGCTAGCGCAAACAAGAACAAGAGGTGAGCAGTAGTCTCCAGCTGGGGTGAGGGTGTGGATACATTTACACCAGATGACTGCAGAATGCAGGTAAAGCATTGGCAGAAGGGGTTAGAGGGGAAGGGTGCTTCTTGCTCTAAATTGCCCCAGAGGAGGGTACAATGGCTGTCTACTCTGGCTGAGAAACACAGAAAACAACCTAGTTACAGATCTCCAGTAAAAGCGCCTCCTTAAGTGCTCCTCAAAGCCCATTCCCTTCCACTTTCTGGTCTACAGTCAGCGCACAGCACCCGTGAGCAGGGACAGCACTTACAGCAGCACTATTACAGAAATGGAAATGATAGTAACCATTATTTTTCGTGAGTTTTTACCTGGACCAGACACACCAAAGCCATATACTTATGTACTGACATTTTATCCACTTAATTTTTACAATAAGACAACTAAGATAAACAGCTTTAGAGGAGTACTAAAGGGAGGCAAGTGATGAAGCTGGGTTCAAACCACTTTTGCTATAAAACAATATATGCTCACTAAAGTTGATTTTGTTTCGAAAAATACATCTATTTTCAAAACAATGCTAACTTCTGTCAACATGGAATAACTATTATTTTTAGTGAATTGATAAATGCATGTTAGAATTTTTCCTCTGGTTAGTTTTGAATATGGTCAATACTGATACTAAAAATCACGTAAACGGAAACTCTTGGGGTCCTAGTTACTTCTAGGATTGTAAGGGGTCTGGACAGTGACCTTCCCATGCTGGCCTCACCCCACAGAATGCCTCGGAGCACATGGACCATCCTACCGTCCTTCAGTACACTGTTTTTTGCGCTGGCCCCCAGTTCTTCCTGCTGTGCCCTAACTGTCAATGTCCAGTACAGGCTTATTTTCCAAGGCCTTTTCTTACTTCCGGGTTAGCTAAGATACATGGCTCTAAGCACTTAGCACTTCCAATTGTTTTGGCCAGCTAGTGATCTGCTCAGGGTCTTCTCCCAGAGGGGTGAGCTGTGAGGTCAGAGGACGTGTGGTTGTTCCCTAGCTCACTTTAAGCCCAATGATAGCCTGACATAGCTGATACATAGACACTGTTCCTTCAATTCCATAACCCCTTCCTGAGAAGGGGTGTTTTCCTCATTTGCCATGCTGAGTGCAGAGGAAAGTAGCGTACAAGCTCGGGGCTGGAGTGGGACACAGCACCTACCTCAGAGACCCTGGGAATAATCATTTGATCGTAAACATGGCATATCCAGTTATACAGGGATCTTCCCACCCAAATACCCAGCCCTGGTTGTGAACAGGGCTGACTTTCTGAGTTACTGCATCGTCTGATCCCCTTTCATTCCATAACTCTGCTTATATTCCAATTGGCCAGGGTGCCTTAAATGAGTTTATAGTTGCTGTCACAGTCCATTGGGATGGTGTCTGGCATTCTCACTGCCTCAGTACAGAGAACTAAGAAGCCTGTAGTTATCTCTAGGAGTCACCAAACACCCCATTGAGAGCCCCCTCACAGAAGGCTCCGACCTGTAGGAACATTTCCCTCTGGACCCTGTAACAACAGCTGGAGGAAAAGGATTCTGAGAGCTGAACAGCCTGTCCAAACTCATGGGCAGACCAGAGCCAATGGCAAGAACAAACACCTGGATATTGGGAGAATCAAGTAAGTCTGAAAGGCCCTGAAAATATCATCTGCTTTTTAAACATAGCCCCACTGATACTTAGAATAAAGATAACGTTTCATCAAAACTCTTCCATGGGAGAAAAGCAATCCCTCCGAGTTTCTGAGAGTTTTTGGTTCTTCCTTTAAAACCCCCCTTCTCCTTGGGATAGGGTCTACAGTCTGGGAGGTTTAGCCCCTGGCTACTTTATTTGCTGGTATAATATTCACATTGAGATACTCTTTTTTTTTTTTTTGCCAGTCCTGGGCCTTGGACTCAGGGCCTGAGCACTGTCCCTGGCTTCTTTCTGCTCAAGGCTAGCACTCTGCCACTTGAGCCACAGTGCCACTTCTGGCCGTTTTCTATATATGTGGTGCTGGGGAATCGAACCCAGGGCTTCATGTATATAAGGCAGGCGCTCTTGCCACTAGGCCATATCCCCAGCCCCTATTTGCTGGTATAATAATAAAACCTTCATTTCCTTTTCCCCAAAACTCTGCTCTAGTTATTCTAACTGACATCCAGTTTAGGGAACCGGTTTTGGTTTAAATTAAATGCTTTCTAGTTCTCACTCCCTCTGTAGTCTGCTTACAATGATATCTTCTAGTTTTAAGCTTGACTAATTCTTTTGACTTAAGATATTTTGGCTATTTGTCCCCTTCTATACTAATTTATCAGTGCCAAGAAACCTACAAGGCCAGACTGGCTGAAATCCTAGTTTCCCCAATAGTGAGGAATGCTTGAGGGAGAAATGTAATAGGTGCTTAATAGCCGCTGTGGTTGAGGAACACTGGCTCCTGACTTGGGCACATGTCCTAATGGTAAGGTAAGAGCTAGGCATCCCCGCTGCTGTCCTTTGTTCTGAGCCATTCTCTCCTGCTGACACTTTGTAACCATCTTGTAATTCAGGAAGGAGTGGCCCACCTGCAAAGTACCAATCGATGACCAATCCCGACAGACAACTGAGTGCAGCCAGTCATCTGCCAGTCACCTGTGACTGCACACCTCCCTCTTCGTCCCCATTTCTCCCTCCACTATAAGCCTGAAGCAAGTGTCTGAGCAAGACTGAGATGCTTTCTTCCTGTGGCTGACCTCTGGTAAACTTCCTTTCTCTGCCCTTCACCATAACTGTCTTCTGCATTTGACGTGCTGGGGTGAGTGGCTGGACCTGACCTATGAAACCTAGGCCTAGGTTTCTGGGCCTAGGGCCTAAAATCGGTACCAGTAAAACCAAACAGTTTATCAAGATACCACCAAGAAGCTGGGCTTGGTGGTGCCCACTCAACCCCTAGTGAGCTAGAGACGGGGGGATTGTGAATTTGAGGCCAGCTGTGCTATATAGTGAGACCCTGTTTCAAAAACCAACCAAACAAACCAAACAACAAATGAACCAACAAAACTCATAAATAGACACCACTGGTACCAGTGCCAGCAGGGGCCAGCTGTGCCCAGGCTCACATAACTGCCAGCATTGTAGTGGGGCTGCTTGTTGTCAACCTGGTCTGGGAGCTAGACCTGCGCCCTGGCACAAAACCTCAGGACACCATATCACACAGGTAAAAGACACTGTGCACAGTGGTACTGCATTCACAGTCCAAACTGGACACAACACAAATGTCCACTAGTGGTGGACACACTAGGCAGACACACTGTGGTTCATGTACTCTCAAGTTACAGCAGCTCATGAGTCTTAAAAATAACCATTACATTTCACATTTGTTTTATATTCTTCTGTATGTAAGTTTTGTTTTGAGTAAAAGGCAAAGGAGCCAGGTACCTGTGGCTCATATTTGTAATCCTAGCTATTCAGGAGGCTGAGATCTTAGGATCAAGAGAGTTGAAGCCAGCCTGGGCAGAAAAGTCCCCGTGAGAATCATCTCCAATTAATGACTCAAAAACTGGAAGTAGCACTGTGGCTTGAGTGGTAGGATGCTAACCTTGAGGACAAAGAGGCTCAGGGACAGTGTGCCCAGGACCTGAGTTCAAGTCCAAAAAATAAAAATAAAAAAAGGCAAAAGAATATATGTATATGCCCCCTCCCCAAATAAAATTACATAAGAATGTTCAGTGACACCTGAGTATCCTTCTACAATATCCTCTTGGCTCTTTCCTTCTCTTCAAAAGTCCACTGGTATGGACACCACGATGCTTTAGGCAAGACATGTCAGTGGTTTTCAACGGATCTGTGTAGTTCATATCTAGCAGTTTTCAACTACCCTAGATCTAGCTGAGACTGAAAAACACCAGCTACAAACTCTCAACACACTTCCCGGTGCTCCTCGGTGGCAATTCTTCCCGTGGAGGCCTCAAAGCCCTGGCTTCCTTCCTCTATTGAATCATTTTCCAATCAAGATGAGGAAAGATCTACTTTCTCATCCTCTTGTCTCTTAAAAAGACTAGCCGCTATGATCTCAAACATACAAAGTAAAAACTGTAATCTGGCCTGACGTTGCTCTGAAGCACCTGCATGAGAAATGGAGGTACATGGACCGGTCTTAAAGATACAGTCCACATCTTTAGAAGCTAAGGCCAGTGGTAAGGATGCCTGCTTCCCATGTGAATGTACTTTTCCATCCTTGACAATGCAACATTAAACAACCACAAAAAGAATGTGATCCAACACATAAATACTGGGCATTGTGCCGGCACTGATAATAGGTCAAGTTAAAACAAAATACCTAATCTAAAAGAAGAAAAACTGAAACAATAGGTGAGAATGAGAAGTGCTGTAATGGAGACAGACACCTGGCAGCTCTAGGGGGACTCAGTGAACAGGGAAGCTGATGCAGCTGTTGGGGTGCGGAAGGTCATGCTATATGAGGAAAACTACCTAAGGATGCCCACTGCTCAAAGTAGGGGGGGCTGGAGTTAGAGGATCAAGTCTATGAGCGCACATCCTCTGGAAGATGCTAACTGCCTTGATGAACAACAGTGGTATATCTTGCATATGCTAAGTTATCCATATTCGTACTTAATAATAAATCTTCATGGACTTTTGTCGTGCATGTGTGTGTGTGTGATTCTTGCAGCTTGAGTCAGGGCCTGGGTGCTGTTCCTGAGCTTTTTTGCTCAAGGTTAGTGCTCTACCACTTGAACTACTGTTCCACTTCTTTTTCTTTTTTTGGTGGTGGTTAATTGGAGATAAGAGTCTCAAGGGCTTTCCTTCCTGAGCTGGCTTTGAATTTTGATTCTTAGATGTCAGTCTCCTGAGTAGCTAGGATTATAGGCATGAGCCACTAGTACCTATTGTTCTTGAGCTTTCTTTGCTCAAGGCTAGCACTCTACCACTGGAGCCAGAGCTTCACTTCCAGCTTTTTGGTGGTTAACTAGAGATAAAGAGCCTCATGGGCTTTCTTGCTCAGACAGGCTTTGAACCACAATCCTCAGATCTCAGCCTCCTGAGTAGCTAGGATTACAGGTATGAGTCACCAGCATTCTATTTCCAACACTATTCTTAATTTCTGAAATTTACAACAAGTCTTTCTTAATCTCAAACTACAAGTATCTTCTTCCATCCATTCTAATCTATTTCCCTTCTTAATAGCCCTAACTTCAAGTTGCATCTTTCACTAAAAAAAACGGCTTGGCATACAATTAATAATGTGTTAGATTGGATGATACTGGTATTTAGCTATGCTAGTTACACTTGGATATGTGTAGCTTTACTATACCTTATCTGCCTCTTTGGTTTCTAAAAGTAGCCAATATCTCTGTGTCTCCCTCCATGCTGACTGTACAAGTTATAAAGGGCTGAGTAATAGGAAACAAAAAAGGCTCTGAGAACGATGCCTCTACCCATCCCAAGAGTGTTCACCTATTCGCCTGCAGCTATGTCTTGTTTGGCAGCATTCCACAAGAAACCACAGTGAGGTACGGATCCTGACACTGTCCTTCCTCCACGCCTTGTGGGTGGAATCTGGGCTAAAGGAAAGTACTGCTTGCTAAACTAGTCTGGGTACACGCTTGGTCATGAAGCCTACCGTGCCACTCCCGTCTTAAGCCCTTGGATAGACATTCTGCAGCTCAACATCCACTACGCTGATTTTTCTTGACTTCTCATCCCGCCAGTGGTGGTTTTGCTCTGTGGTACAGAGATAGTGCTGTGTCTGTGTCCTCCTTCTACGGAGAGTTGCTCACACAGGGCCAAGTTTGGAGCTCGCACCCAAGCCTGAGCCATGCCTGCCTCAAGCCCAGGAACCCGCCTCAGGGTCATGGATTCTGCAGTCTGATGTTGTTTCTAGATGAAGAACGGGTGATATACTCTTTCCACATGCCTTGCCCCCTCCCCCCATCATCTTTCTCATGAAATGATAGTGCAATTTAATCAGGCAGGCAATTTCGTTCGCAAAAGCAGTGGCTGAGGCCAAGTTCTAGTTCATTCATGCTCTTGGTCCCTGAGAGCGAGTGAGGAAGGCAGGGCAGTGTGGGGTGGTGTCCTCACTGCCGGGTACACGTGGCACAGAAGAGGAGCTCCACACATGCTAGCCCAACAGATAATTTGGCTTTTTTTTTTTTAAAGTAGGAAAAGATTAAGAGACCCAAACCATCAGCCTTTCCTAGCAAGAGAAACAGAAACCCAGCACAGCGTTGTTTGTTGGTGCAGAGCATTTCCCCTCTTTCAGGACGGAGCTCTCGACTGCCTGGTGGAGAGCGGACACCACCATGAACGCGAATCAGCTCTAGAGCGTCGACACCTGTGGGGGGCCTGCGTCGCTTCACCTTCCTCTCTTTTTTCTTTCTTTCTTTTTTTTTTTTAAAGGAATATAAAACTATTTATTGACCACTGTTCACCATTATTTACAATAAAGTAAACAATATACAGTTGGGTAACATTCTGATTACTACAAAGTTGTTTCTCTGGCTTTTGTGGAACCAGTAACCCAATACTGAAAACAATTGAGCCTACATGTAAGGAATGAGTTGGGATAAAGAAAAAGCATGCAGGTCAATAATTATAAAATTCTGTCCATTCATTTAGGCCAGTAGGTCCTAAATAGTCACATCTCTAACCAGCTGATTTTACATTTCCATGAGCTGAGTGTTAAGAGATAGCCCATGACCCAATATTCTGTAAAGGAATGCTCACTACAGAAAATTTTAGTGAAAGGAAATCAAGATTTATCTTTTCTCATCTGGGTGAGGGAAGCTGTTATTAGCTTAAATTTTTTCCTTTCAAGAAGTTTTGCAAAGCTATTGCATTTGCTTATCTATGGCAGAGGCAGGAGGACCTAAAGTTCGAGGCTAGCTAGCCTGGCTACCTAGGAAGTTCAAGGTGAACCTGAGCTGCCTAGAAACCCTGTCTCAAAAATCAACAGAAAACTAAAACAAGGGCCAGGGATGTAACTAAGTGATACATCATTTACCTACATATGCAAGGCTGTGGGTCTGATGCCCAACACCTCTAAACAAGCAAAATCTCCAAAACAAAAAACTACCTATGTAAGTATTTTGTTTACACACACACAAACACAAAAAAGAAAATTCAGGATGGTCCTTCAACATAGCAGTTAAAGACAAGTTGTTCTGATTAAGTAATGACCCCAAAAAATTGCCTAATATTAAAAAAAGCCACAATCTGTTTCTGAATGCAGAGGAAATATACCATGGTATTAAACATTCTTTTCTGATAAAGCAACTACAGAAAGCCTTTATTATATTTGTTCAAAGTAACCAGTGCTATTGAGGAAAAAAGAAAAACCTCAACTCCCCCAATACTACTTTCCAAACCAACATGACATACTTGATTTTCATTAGAATGTAGTTATTGTTTCACACCATTAATTCAAAAACCAAGACTCGGATTTTATATATATGTATAAATATATATAAAAAGCAATGCAAACAATTATTGAGCTTCATCTTCTGGACAAGAATGCCAAGTTAGTCTCTCTTCATAGAAAGCAATCACAATCTGAGGACACTTCATATTCGCCTCTTTTGCCAGCACCAAGTCAGCTTCATCTGAATCTTTCCATTTCATAAGAAACATCAATTCTCCACTGCTGTCTGTGGCACCAATTATTCGTTCAGGATCCAGACCCCTAGCAAACCCCCTTGGTTTGTCAGCAGCATCTCTTTTCTTCTTTGATTTGCTATCATCAGATTCACTGTCCGATAAAGATTTTCTTTTTGTACCATCCTTTTCTTTACCAGCTTTTTGAGAATTAAGAAATGCTTCAATTAATTCTGGACAATCTAAATTTTCTTCAGGTTCCCAAGTATTATCAGCATCTGTAAATCCCTTCCACTTCAGGAAATATTCTACCTTCCCATTCACTACACGTCGGTCCAGTACTTTTTCTACAACAAATTCTTCAGGCTCTGCTTCTTCAATTTTTTTACTCTTTCCATTCTGTTTCTTTCCCATTTTTTGCAATGTAGTCTTGTTAGAGGCCATTTTTAATTGTAGACTTGAAGAGCTATTACTCAGATGCTCCGGTCGCGATCCTGCAGCAGCAGCGTCTCCGGCCCGCGGGCTTCCAGCTCCAGTCACCCACCTTCCTCTCTTGAATGTTAAATCGCAGTGCTGCACCTGGTGGCCTACAGTCCCACTCATCTACCCAAAGAGCAAGGGCAGACATGACAGCAGAAAAAGCAGCAGCCTTAATGTTTGACTCAAGGAATATTCTAGAATTTTCAACACATTGACCAACATATAAAATGGTGTGGGATTGTTGAAGGGTTACATTGAAAAAAAAATTTTTTTAAGTTCCTATTCTGTTTTTAACACCCTTTCTCTATGTCTCTTTCTGGAATTCTTTCTTTCTGGACAAAACCTCGTGGGGCACTGCAGGCTGTTTCTGGCCTAGAGGAAGCAGGCAGAACCATGGACAGAAGCTGGGGGAGGGGGTGGGCGGGAGAGTAGAGCTGGGACCTCAGCACCTGAGAAAAGGGCTGCGGCCTGGGAGTCTGAGGTGGGGCAGGCCGGCCTGGCAGGCCTGGTGTGCTTCTTCTCAAACGTGGCCTGCCTGACCCTGGCTGACGCCAGCCTCCATGGCCCCGCTCAGCCTGCTCCCCGGCTGGCCTCCCTGCCCCAGCAGCCGCACAGGGCCTGGACAGCAAGAACTCTCCCACCCACCAGGACTGGGGCGGTTCACTGCGTTTGCCCTCCGCTGCTGTGGATGCCCAACTGCACAGAGGGCACCCCATTCGCTGTGCCCACCTCTCCCCTTGGTGCCCTCTTCAGGCACACACGTGGACCTAATCACCCCATGGTGCTACCTTTGGGGAACCTCGTATCTAATCCTCTGAATTCTACACAGCTGTAGTGAAACAGTTTACGTTCCTGGCCTCTCAGGGCACAGTGGGTCATCCATTCCTGACTCTATATCCTCGGTTGAGGAAATCCTCGCCAAGCCTCTAGACCTAAGGCAGGAGTAGCACAAAAGCATGAAGACTTTGGGTAGAGCTGAGCATGGTGGTCCAGGTGTGTAATTCCAGCACTCAGGAGCGGGAGGCAAAAGACCAAAAGTTATAGGCTAGCCTGGGCTACATAGTGAGATTCTGTCTCAAAAAGCTTGAAAGGCAGGAATATCTGGGTTAGAATCCTAGCATCCCCCTGACAACCTCAGTTACCTTAGGCAAAACATTTTGATCTCTTTAGGTTTCAGTTTCCTCAGCTGGAAAGTAGGAATACCATACTCCTGGGGTTGCGGCGCCATGCCCATGCAACCCCCAGTAAACAGTGGTTTTGTTTTTGTTAAGCCTGTGCTTACACGACTCCCTAGTCTCTACCACTCAGTCCTGTGATTCTCCAATCCTTTAGAAGGTCTGCAAGCGAAGCAACATTATTTTTTTACCCTCTGCAGGCATTTCCTAGCAGGCCTCTAACATACTGCACTAAATCTGTACCCAGGAAGAGGCAGAATCTCAGTTGGCTGGTGTCTAGTTCTGCATAACACAATTATGTGCCTGTCCTACAAACAGAGCCCAGCGTCAGAGCCTTGCTGTGCTTGTTCTTAGAACAGGGCAGCCCAGCGGTTGGTTTAAAGAGGTTGAATAAACCCCAAACCAATTATTACAACATGCCAACAGGTCATAGGGAGCCAATCTCTCTGGTGAGATCATGAACATCTCGTGTTATAACACAGACAGATTTGGATGGGAAAAAAATCCTTAAAGCCTAATAGGTTTATAGAGGATTATGGCAGAGTTTGCTAATTGTTTCTTTTTCAGTTTTTTTTTTGGGGGGGGGGAGGAGGTGCTAGACACTCACATGGGTAAGAAGAGAAATAAAAGCTACACAATAGTGGGCAGAATAGGGCTGCTGGCTAAGTGGGACCAGAGTGACCTGAGTCTTAGTCTCTATTTCTGGAAAGCAGGGCTCTTCCTGGCTTCCCAGGCCTCTAACACTGTGGAGGAGCACCCCTTCAGGAACTTGCAGACTAGGGGAAGAAAATACAACAGGGCTCTGAATAGAAGGGGAAACGACGGTGTAAATCCAGGCAAATAGCTTATTAGATATTGCACATAAAAACCTAAGGGCTTATACCTATAAACAAAATCTCTCCTAGTGTATAGCCGATCACTGTCTTTAAGCCAAACTCTTTCTTAGCATTTTATTGCTAACATCCTGGGAAAAATAGGTTTTGAGGTTAGGCATCTGGTGAGGCTTGGGGAAGGTTGAGCATAGCTAGCAAGCCCAGGTGGAGTGGGGGTGCAGGTGAGCAACAGGATGAGGACTGGGCAGAATTATTCCAGAGCCTTCTTCAGGGCTACCTGGCCAGTGTGATCACACAGTGAGGGCTTTCTGTACCAGGAGGGCTTTGACTTCTGGGACTGGCAGTCATTACTGACAACCATTCTTCCCACAGGGGAGCAAGCTAGCCTCAGGAAAAAAAACACCTGTTTATAGGCATCAACAAGCTTGTAAAAAACCCCAAGAGCAATCAACACAGATGGACCCTGCCTCTGGGTGGCCTCCTGCCCGTTCTAGAACAGGGCGTCAAAGGTAGCCTTTTCTTCTGAAAAGGCTGGGTAAGGGAGACAAAATGAGACCAAAGCCCTGAACATAGGGAGGGTCTGGTAGGATCGTCATGCTGTTTATGACCTAGTGTGTTCCTGAGGAAGTAAGTGCTGGAGATGCACAAAATGGAGACAAACGAGCAAAACCTTGATAAAACATTTATACCACTCTTGCAACTTTCCCATAATGGCAATTATTTTCAAAATGTTAAAAAATGCCACAAAAAAGGAATGCTTCTTGAATTTTATCAGGTTTATGTTAATTGAAATATTCTGATTTTTTTCCTTTGACCCATTAAGTCTTATTGCACATTTTTGCTTCTTTTTTTTCCACTAAGTTAGCTGGACGTTTATCCATCTCTTCCTTCTTGGCCTCACTCCCTGGGCCAACCTTACTTCTAAAAGTAATTCTTTGGTTTCATAGTCAGTCATTTATTTTTACTTTCCTAAGATGTTCATGTCTGTGTCTATCTTTAACGAATACAGTAATTCTTTGATTGTTTTGGGTCCTTTTCCATCTTAGAGTTGAAGTAGTTTGATCTTTAGTAACAATTCATGTTTGTTTGTTTGCCAGTCCCAGGCCTTGGACTCAGGGCCTGAGCACTGTTCCTGGCTTCTTTTTGCTCAAGGCTAGCACGCTGCCACTTGAGCCACAGCGCCATTTCCGGCTTTTTCTATATATGTGGTGCTGAGGAATCGAACCCAGGGCTTCATGTATACAAGGCAAGTACTTTACCACTAGACCATATCCCCAGCCCACAATCCATGTTTTAACTCTGTAAGCCATTACCTTCTTTATAGTGTTTCGTCCATTTGGAGGCACACGCCTAAGCCAGATGCATGGGCTCAATTCTCAGTTCTCTACTCTTCTCCACAGGGGTCCATAGGAATAAGTGTGACAATTAATGTAACGTGTTTAGAATAGTGCTCGCCATATATCCACTAATGTTAGCTGTTACTTATTTAATAATACAATATTTGGGCTGGGAATGTGGCTTAGCAATAGAGTGCATGCCTAGCATGTAAAATGAGTGCCTAGGTTGCATGAAGCCCTGAGTTCGATTCCTCAGCACCACATAAACAGAAAAGGCCAGAAGTGGCGCTGTGGCTCAAGTGGTAGAGTGCTAGCCTTGAGCAAAAAGAAGCCAGGGATAGTGCTCAGGCCCTGAGTTCAAGGCCCAGGACTGGCAAAAAAAAAAAAAATACAGTATTTGTTCCAAGTCTACGGAATGTCAGTATTCCAGATGTCAAAGATAAAGCCTTACAGCAAACATATAGTTCCTGTTTATGCTGTTGTGGAAGTTTTACTTGAGTAGGAAAGGCAAGCAAAATATTAATAAAAGTAGCAAAATAGCATCAGGGGCGAAAAAATACCCTAACACCCCCAACCCGAAGGGTGTGTCTAAAAGTATGACTAGGGCTACTTCAGATGCCCTTAGAAAGAACAAGGACAGAAAGGTGAATGACAAGGACCCAGCAGCTCCCTGCCCAGGGCCTGCTGGGGGGGCCCGCTTCCATCGATCTACTTATTGCTACTGCTGCTGCATTATGATGAGGGAATACAGCTTCTGTCCTTTTCAATTTCCCAGACACCACAGTGGTTTTTCTGTTAACTATTATATATTAAATCCAAAAACTTACACTCGTGAGCCCTTGTTTTACAGCCATCAAACTTCAAGTCTCTACTAGTTCACAGCAATAATGAGATCTGTCAGGGAGCCTTTCATAATGCCCCTGGAATGATCGAGTTTGCTTTATGTGTTTTAACATTAATTAGTTGGACCATGTCAGTTTACCACAGTTCTTCCATCCTTCAGCATGATGGAAATAATTCTACCCCACTTAACACTCCTGTCTTGAATTCAGTATTAATGCCAATGACTCCTGCTTTTCTTTGCATCTAACACACATTTAGTCTCTATTTCTTCTTAACATATTTTATATTATCCACCTCATTTTAGGATTTAAAGCTGAAGTTATAAGAATAATATTTATTTGTATAAATATAAAAGTAAATGTAACTTTTTAAATTATGGGAATAATTAAGCTCTGCTCGCCTAAGAAAAAGCATGCAACGCACCAGACATTGTCCATTGAGATGTGACTATTTATCTAAACAGCTGTCTGAATAACTATCTTCAGATCTCCTGGAAGGAGGTAGACATTTCTTAAGTAATGAGTGACTTGTTTATAACAACCACAGAAATGAGCATTAGCTACGACTTTGGTCTAAGGTTGGTAGAAAAAGAAGCGAGTGAAGGGAGAGGAAGGGAAGCCGGCCTTGTGCAGGGTCTGAAGCTGCCTGGGCCTGGGCTGCCTCTCCCTCCCTCCCCTTGGCAGCACCAGCCAGGGCCAGGGACCGTCCAGCCCATGCATTCAGTCACAGCTCAGGGCAAAGGCCCGGGCAGGACAGCCTTAGTTATGAGAGCGTTTCAGCTCCTGGGCAGTTTAAATTTTTACAGATTTACTACTGCTTGTAAAATTTCCTAAATAATTTTTTAATACTTAATTTCCCATTTAATTCTCCTATTGTGTCTAACGGTTCATATTGTTTTCATCTTCACTCCTTTTTAAAGAACAATGGTAGCTCACCATTTTTTTGTGTTTTCTACGTGCTAGGCAATGCTGAGACTTTTCTAAGTGCTGACCTCACCGCACACTGAGGGGTTGCCACCTCCTCCCTTGCACAGACGAGAGCCAGGATCTGAAGAGAGGGAGGTGGCACGGCTCAGAAGCGACAGAGCCGGTGCCAGAGTGCAGGCAGGGCGGCTTCAGAGCCTGTCAGTGAGAAAAGGGCTGCGGGCTCCGCACGGCGCCGGAGCGCGTCAGGAGCCTTCCTCCCGGCCCCCGTCCCTCCCGGCCTCCCGGGCCATGTCTGTTTCTCGAGGCCCCCCAGAGCCTCAACAAAGCATTCCCTCTAAGACTCCTACTCAGTGAAAACCTGGCTGCCTTCCTCATGTGTCCTTGACACCAGGCAGGAAGTAGGAAGGAACCAGCCATCCAGTATTTGGGATCTTGTCTTTTCTTTACGTCTAGCCTGATGATCCCTCACCAAACAAACACCAGAATCACCAATGATCCTTCTTAATTCTCTAGAACACTCAGCCAACTGTAAAATGTGTCCCCAGGCGAGAGCCACTGTGGAATCTAGACTATGCCAGTTCCTAGGTGCCGCTTACTTGCCAGTGCTCCACTGACGGATGCTCTACTGAGAGACACGCCGCCTCACATTCCCAGACCCTGACATGCACCACTGTTCCCCGCTTCTTAGATGGTCCTGGCAGAGCAGGGAAAATATGGTCCAATGTTCAAGTCCAACCCCCTAGGTCTAGGCAGTGAGGCAGTTAGCAGGACTGGAATCAGAATCCTCAAGCCCCTAAAGACAGAGGCAGCATAGCCCTCCTTACAGTGAGTGCACTGAGCACACTCCTACAAGCAGGACTCCTCTCCAGTCCTGCCAGGCCCTGGGGTTTAGTGTGGCTCCATTATCATATGTCCACAAGGCTCCAGATGACAAAGAAAAAGCGCAAGGTTCAAGGACTCATTCTCTTAGCTTTTGGCAAGATCACCTCAGGACAGGACAGCAGTGATGTGATAGGACAGAGTCCTATTTCCCAGCATGTAGTACACACCGCTCCATTCATACTCATTTTTTTTCCTTCTCTATTTTTGTGCTGGTCCTGGGGCTTGAACTCAGGACCTGGGTGCTACCATTGAGCTTTTTTTGCTCATGGCTAGCATTCTACTACTTGGGACACAACTCTACTTCTGTTTTTTTGGTGGTTAATTGGAGGTAAGAGTCTCATGGACTTTCCTGCCCAAGCTGGCTTCTAATCATGATCCTCAGATTTCAGCCTCTTAAATAGCTAGGATAACAGGTCTGAGCCACTAACACCCAGCACTACACCTTTCTTTAGCTCTAGTTTTTTTGTCATTGTTGTTGTGTGTGTGTGTGTGTGTGTGTGTGTGTGTGTGTGTGTGTGTGTGTGTGTTTGCCAGTTCTGGGGCTCAAACTCTGGGCTTGAGTGCTGTCCTTGTGTTCCTTTTTCTCAAGGTTAGCATTCTAACACTTGAGCCACAGAGCCATTTCTAGTTTTCTGAGATTAGTTGGAGGTAAGAGTCTCATGGACTTTCCTGCCTGGGTTAGCTTGAACTTCAATCCTCAGATCTCAGTCTCCTGAGCAGCTAGGATTACAGGTGTGAGTTACCAGTGCCTGGCTCTTTAGCTCTAGTTTTGAGATAACTTTGTGGATAGCTTGGAAGACTGTTTTCTCTGGACACTGGTACTCAACATTGATGTCACACACATAGCGAAAGCAAAAGGCCCAAGGAAGGTCTCTTCCTCTGCAGACAGGGCTCCCGGTCCAAGCATCGCATAGCACCTGCTGGAATTTTCAGGGGGATTCTGCACTCAACGTATGATCTCTCCTGGGCCAACTAGGCCAAGCAGAAAGCAGACCATTTAAGATTTGCAATTAAATAAAGATAATAGGAAAGTAAAGTCCCTAAGCCATGGCAGAGAGGAAACTGAGGTAATTTTAAAAAATAGAACTTTGATATTTTACACAGTGCTTAACAAACATGTTGCCTGATTCTCATCACAATTTTGGGAGAAAACAGTCTGGAATAGATTTTTTTTTTTTTGAGTGGCCACTATCTGGAGAGGTGAAACTCAAATGTAGGTGCTCCCCCACGGTCTTGCCAAAGGAGCCTGATGAAGGCTATCCCTTGCCGGGCTGTATGGAGGGTTGGCAGATATGGGGATGACCAGAGCAGCAACACATGAGCAGTGAAGAACACTGCTCATGACAGCAGCTTCTGGGTACCTACTGAATCAGAGGATGAGCAGTGTGATCCTCTCACAGTGCCTACCAGACCAAGCTGGTCACGACATGGTGGGCAAGATTTCCCACTAGCAGGCTGGCTGAGAAGCTCCTTGCTTACTCAAAAAACAGAGCACCAGCCTGGTGGACAGCAGTGCCCAGGACCTGCTGGCCCACACCTGGTCAGACAGCAGACGGTTATGTTCATTGATACCTGGAGCCCATGCCTAGCAGCCTGGGCAAGACAAAACAACTTGACCAGAGGGCAGTATGTAGGCCAAGTAAATGCTGCCCTCCAGAAAATCAACTGTACCAACAATTAGGGTTTTTTGTTTGTTTGTTTGTTTTTATGCCGGTCCTACTTAGGGCCTGGGTGCTGTCCCTGAGCTTTTTTGCTCAATGCTCCCATACTACCACTTGAGTCACAGCTTCACTTCCAGCTGTTTTTGTGGTTAACTGGAAAGAAGAGTCTCATAGCATTTGCTGTCCAGGCTGGTTTTTAACTGCAATCCTCATATCTTAGCCTCTAGAGTAGCACCTAGCTAGCACCTAGTTTTCCCTTTTTTTTTTTTATTGGCAAATTGGGATGTATTTATTTTTTAAACTTTTAAGATCTGAAAACAAAAAAAGCTTAGGTTAAATAACAAGGTTCTCCAAGCTGAGTGATCACATGGAACTTGAGTTTTCTAATGAAATACACAAGAACCTCACTGCCTAGGTGGGGGCTTATATCTCCAAGGGTCTGTGTAGGTAAACTGGCCAATCACATGGGTAATAACCCTTTTTTTCCTTGGTTAGGGTTAAAAAAAAACCCAAACACCTTGAGACTGGCTGTTCTAGTCTTACACAGCTTGGTTCTGAAGGTCTCCTGAGAGTTGTAAACATGTACAGGAATTGTCCTGGTCCTCCCTGCCCTCGTACTCCATTCATCAAGAGGAAGAAGGCCTGGCTGCGGTTGAGCTGAAGACGTCTTCTGACGATCTTGATGAGCTCGCTTACATTGACATGGTCTGGCACCAGGAGCAGTTTTGTTCAGGACAGGCAGCTGCTTCTTGCCCTTGTACCTTGCTCTATCATCACCGGTGGGATCTTGGTGGGATGCTGCTCCTGGATGAGTCCCATGTCTTCTACTCTCTGCTCGAAGGTCTTCTCCAAAGGCATGCTGCAGGACCCAGGGAAGGTGGCAGGTCTGGCTCTAAGTTTTTGCTTTACTTATTTATTTTTGGTGTTGGTACTGGGACTTGAACTCAAGGCCTCATGTTCTTGCTTAGCCTTCTTTGCTCACAGCTTGTCCTCTAAGACTGGAGCCATGCCTCCAGTCTGGCTCTTTTTGCTGCTGAAGTGGAGATGGAGTCTTGTGTGATTTCCTTTTCTTTTTTCTTTTGCCAGTCCTGGGGCTTGGACTCAGGGCCTGAGCACTGTCCCTGGCTTCTTTTTGCTCAAGCTAGCACTCTACCACTTGAGCCACAGCGCCACTTCCGGCTTTTTCTATATGTGTGGCGCTGAGGAATCGAACCCAGGGCTTCATGTATACGAGGCAAGCACTTTACCACTAGGCCACATTCCCAGTCCCTCTTGTGTGATTTTTCTATCCAGGTTGGCTTTAAAATTAATCCTCCAGACCTCAGCCTCCTAAGTAGCTAGGATTATAAGCATGATGCACTGGTACCTAGCTAATAATCAGTTTTCAGGAACTGGTGCTGGACTCTGGAGACAGGAAGATGCAGGCAGATCTAGACACTGTCAGTGCTAACACTTCTGATTTGAGTGCATTCCAGATTCTGGGCCAAGTACCCCCAGCTCCTAGGGTCCGCCAGTGCCCACAGCGGTTCAGTGGGGGAGCCACTGTTATGGTGCCCACTTTACAGAGAGAGAATATCACTCAACAAGTGAGGTAACTTGTTTCAGGAGACACAACTAGGGCTGGTGAGTCTGCTGTGTGTAAGCACAGAAGAAACCTGGAGGCATCCTCAGAGCGGTCTTCTTGGCCTGAACCTGAGACGGGGCAGAACCTGCCAGGTACCCCATATGTCAGTCACCTGTTTGCCACTTTCTTCAAGACTGGGTACTGGAGTTTGGACTCAGGGTCTTGGGCTGATTAGGTACTCTACCACGTGGTCCCACCTCCTTCAGGATTCTTGCCACATCTCCGCAGTTCTATCATTATTCACATTTTGCTTTATTTATTTTGCCAGTCCTGGGGCTTGATCTCAGGGCCTGGGGACTGTTCCTGGCTTCTCTTTGCTCAAGGCTAGCACTCTACAATTTGAACCACAGCGCCACTTCCGGCATTTTCTGTGTATGTGGTGCTGAGGAATCGAACCCAAGGCTTCATGCATGCTAGCAAGCACTCTACCACTAGGCCACATTCCCAGTCCACATCGTATTTATTAACACATGACTATGGATATTTCATTTGTGTAATACAAAGAAAGTTAACAACATGACACAACAAAGCTAACACGTCTGCCTGAACTCTGGAAAACTTCACTTGTTTGTATGCCATACGACACTATTGTTGCACACACACAGACTGCATGCCTATAATGTTTATTAGTGTACGATGGGCACTGGACACAAAAGCTCTCAGAAATATCTGTTGAATAAATACTTTTACAATAAGTCCCCATTATGGCCATTCATCCCACATTCAACACGTCGTGCTGGCCTCTCTCCTCCTCCTTGCCTGCAGTTTTCTCTGCAAGGTCTCCTTCCCATTTCCCTAGCTGCGTGCTGTGTTGGCTGCTGAGCACACAGCCGTCTTATGGAGACCACCTGGTGCTCTGAGGCAATCTCTTACCAGCACACTGTGGAAGCAGCAGGGAGAGGAGACATTTAACAGAGTATAACTCGACTCATCATACAAAGTCTTACTTTACTTGAAAATCATACAGGGTGTTTGTAACCGTTTTCCCTTTTCTTGGTGGGGAGGGGAGGAAGGCAGGCAAAGGCAAATACTGTTTCAAGGTTCACAGGTGGAGCTAACCAGGCGCCTTTGGCATCCATAGCTAGAGTTCTGTCTAATACCAAGAATGGGTCATCTGGACTGAAAAATGAGAGAAACTTCAGACAAAGCCTGCGGAAGTCTCCAAAACATTCAACATTGTAGTGTGAAAAGTGTGTTAGGTGAGATTAAAAAAAAAAAAACAACAACTCACTCTCTTTGGGTCTCAGCTCAGTATGAAACTTTTTTGCTGTTCCACAGGAGAATGCCAACTGACCAGAGATAACAGAGATGCAAATCACTAGCACTGATGTGCATAACTACACTTGTGTGTGAACATTGTCTATGTGTGTGAGAGAGAGCTCCAGAATTGACAGCAGTAAAACAAAATGCTTTCTCTATACCTTCCAAGCTTTCTGTACAGTTGTACCATTCAATTTTTAAAAATGGAAGTGAAATTCACATAACATACACCAAACTGTTTTCAAGTGTGCAGGTCAGTGGTGCTCAGTACACTGGCAATCTTCTACACACTTAGCCTCTCTAGTTTTAACACTTTTTTGTTATCCTAGAAGAGCATTCCATGTTTATTTATGTCATTTCCAATTCCTTCCTCCTCTAGCCCCTGATAATTGCTAGTTTGCTTTGGTCCCTATGGAGTTCTCTGGATATTTCAGAGAAAAGGAACAGAAATAAGCTTTTAAGTTACATTGATTATTTGACATATCATGTGGTAATTCTAGATATAAACAAGGTAAAAAATCTAGGATCCATGGTCTAAGATGATAGTTTAGTTTGGGATTTCACACACCATTAACATTTCACAAGGAATCTCAAGGACTAGCACTGGCTTCTGCCTTGACAAGATCATTAAAAAAAAAAAAATCATAGCAAAAAAACCCCAAAAAATCCCACAAACCACTTGAATACCAAAAAGAGTGAAACCAGAATAGAGAAAGGGGGCTGGGAATATGGCCTAGTGGTAAAGTGCTCTCCTCGTATACATGAAGCCCTGGGTTCGATTCCTCAGCACCACATAAACAGAGAAAGCCAGAAGTGGCGCTGTGGCTCAAGTGGCAGAGTGCTAGCCTTGAGCAACAAAGAAGCCAGGGACAGTGCTCAGCCCTGAGTCCAAGCCCCAGGACTGGCAACAAAAACAAAACAAATAAGCAGAATAGAGAAAGGACGGTCCTGAACGTTGAATAAGTTTAGCTCAGTAGAAAACCTACACACCAGCCTTGTTTTTGCTCTGGAGAAGTCAAAGTCCTGTTGCTCAGCAGCACTGTTGTTGGAAAAATGACCTGATATACTAAAGGTTAGTGTTCATAAATCAAGATCCTGATTTTTCAGAAAAAGGTAACAGGAACAAAATAGATGTTACAGTATAGGACCTCATTTTGTTTTGATGGCCAAGATGGATGAGACCCAAATCTATCTTAAGAATCAACACAAAAAGGACAGCAGCTTTGCAAGAGAAACCAGCATGGGCGAATCAGGTCATGCTGCCTTTGCCCCATGAAGATGTGATGGCTGACAAGTGCTGTCCCTCTACTGTGGCTCTGCCCCAGCTTGGGGTCTGGGGTGGTCAGATGGCAGGTACTGCAGAACCAATTTCTACAACTACAGGAGTGCTAGCTGGCAGCTTCTCCTGCCCTCCTTTCACACAGAGGAGCACTCTGGAGGGTGGGTGAAGCTGTGGGATCACACGGTGGACTTCCTGGAACTTCAGTTTTCCATGTAGCTTAATAATGTCAAACATTTTACACTGACTATTAAATACAATACTAAATCCGAAAAGCTTTTAATGATCAAAGCCTCTAGATTTTAGAAACATAAACATTTGGGGGGGTGTCTAGTGGGCCCTCTAAGGAGGTAGGCGCTCCCCTGTGTCAGAGCACTGGCTCTCAGGGAGTCTAGGTGGTCTATTCGCATCAACTTGGGCAGATCAGGGAGCCTATAGAATAGAAGGAAGAGACAGAGGGTACTGACAACTGGTTCTAAAAGTCACATGGAAATGCAAGAGACCCAAACGACCAAAACAAACTTGAAAAAGACTTAATGTTACAGCACTCACACTTTCTGAGTTTAAGGCTTACAACAAAGCAATAGCCAGGACAGTGTGGTACAGACATAAGGACAGATACAGATGGGACAGAACTGGGGAACTCCTCTGTGGTCCACTGATTCTTGACAAATGCATCAAGTCCATCAGTGGGAGCAGGGGGACATTTCTTTTGACCAGTGGGGCTGGGGGAAGAGAATATCCACATGATAAAGAATGAAAGTGGGACATCATCTCACATCACACGTAGTGCAAAATCAAAATTTATCAAGGAATTAGTATGTTCACTTAAAACTATAAAGCTCTCCCAGAAAGCTTAGGAGCAAACCTTTGATTCTACAATATTTCTTAGGTCTGCTTTGCTTAGCTACTTAATATAAAGCCTTTTCTAGGATTTCTGTGATCACAACTACCACAACATACCCAAAACATAGGTGGCAAAAGGCAAACCAGTTTTCATCCAAATGAAAAACTTTTGTATTTCAAATAATGCCATGAAGAAAGTGAAAAATCCCACAGAACACCTGCAAAGCATATAGATTACCAGGGGCAGGCACACCAAGTAGAGCAGGCCTCTGTGTGCAGTTACACTCTGGCCACACCCTCTGTGCCACTCTAAACATTCACTCATCTTGGGTTAGTTTTCCCTCCAGCCTTCTTGTTTCCCGTCTACTGTTTCACACTCAGTTCTCTGCAGAGGCATCCTCTCTTATATCACCGGGGTACCTTCTCCAACTTCCTCTTTATATTTCCTTTGGGCTCCTAAAAGTCCTAATACCCCTCTTTGCTGACAACAACACTGAACACTGGGGTTCCAGCAGCCTGGCTTTGACAGGCCTGACCACACAGTGATGTCTGAAATACAGCAAAACTGCTTCAAATGATACCCCCAAACCAATGGGGCCCTGGTGAATTCATCTAGTGTGAGCCACCTGCACTCTTGTGCTCCGTGGTGCTCATGTAGGGGATGGGCGATCAGTCAGGTAGGGAAGAGCAAGAGTGCGTACCCTAAGAGAAGGATGAGCAAAATGAACTAGCCAAGTCTCCAAGTACAAATCTACAATGCGGGGTGGGGGTGGGTGGGTTCAATATGGGGTTCTAGCTGGCCAGCTGGCAAAAGTCACAGCATTAACTTTAAAGACCAGAAAGATAGCAATGGTCTGATTCAATAATCATTCTAGGCCCCCACACTTAGTGATCTGAGTTTTTTCATTTATTTGTTTTCTTGAAAAGGTAGTACATTCACATGGTTCAAATATGCATGGACAGAGACATACACACAGAGTACAAACTTTCTCTCTCCTCCTTCGCTCCCACCCAGGCCTTGCTTTGTTTCTTCTCTATCTGTGTGTTTTATCACCGAACCACACAAATGCATTTTCAGCCCAGCCTCCATGTATGCAGTGACACCGGTGGCAGTTTTGCCAATGTGCTGCACCTTGCCCTCCACTAACGGCTCTCTACCACTGTTTTATTGGGCCATAGTGGATGCTGCTTTGCTTAGCTCCTTACTTAAAGGCTTTTCTAGGACTTCTGTGACCACAAGGCCACAACTGCCACAATACACTCTTCCCAGCCAGTTGAATGCTTTCCCAACCCCATAGGGTCTTCCCAACTGCATTCTGGGACCACTGAAGAGCTTCATCCAATACCTATTGAGCAGGTCTTCTGGGAGGCCTACTCTCTTCCCTCTGTGCCTTAAGCTGGCACAGGCCCATACCAGCAGCACCTGTAACAGAACCAATCCTAGCACCAAATGAGGATCGAGGACCACTAAAGTAATTTCCAGACAGTGACTAAAGAAGCAAGTCGCTGCAGGCAGAAAGGCAGAGCTTGGTTTTCTTCTCTTTCCTCTACTAGGTCTATTCCATAAAGGTCTCCTTCCATCTGAAATGAACTGAGAGGTTTTGGTCTGGATTTCAGCTCATTTGTCACAGACAAAGGCTGCCAGGCTGCTACACTAGTGATTCGGGGCACTTGCACTTGGAGCAGGGAATGAGGAAGGAAATGTGCAGTGCTGTATTAAAATCAAAAGCATGAGTTCAGAGACAATTTTTACTACAATGTAAACATCCCCTCATTGTACATATCAAGAAACATTCCTGATTTACTATTGTTTCACCTTAGACAAATGTCTAAGCTAAAATAGAGCCTGTATTCAGAGAAAGAATACTTTACTGTTCTACCCAAAGCTATATAAACCAAGGCCAAGAAGATACCTAATTTTGTGTCAGATTCTAAGAATTACTCATTAAGCATCTTTACCAATGTAAGTTCACGTTCAGCATGGAAATACTGCGGCCAGCTATGTTTAAACTACAGCTAGACTACGAATCTTGCAGGACATGGTGATCTACTCAAGTGGAAGATAAGTTACAGGCTTTCCTTCTTCCTACTTGTGCTTCTCACCAGCAACTCCAAGACCAGGCTAAAATACAGCCAGGCATTATTAGATGGGGCTAGACAACGCAAGGCCCAGCTGAGGTAACTTTTCCCATAGCCACAAACCCCCAAAGAAGAGCCTTACCTTCATGACCTAGAATCTGCATCTCCTGTTTCTCTAGATGACACCATAACCTGGTTTCAGCAGCTCTGCACTGTACACCACTGCAGACAGAGGCAGAAAGAGCTGTACAGAGAGATCCCCGTGATAAAGGAAGCTGCAAGAGCAGCTTCCCATGCCCATCCAGAGAGGTGGGAGCCCAAGAATCGTGAGTCAGAAAACCCAAGTGCTTGCCATCTCCCTGTCACCAGCGCCTCTGGGACCTCAGGCAAGTTTGAGATACCTCTCTGCTCTGGTTTCTACAACCATAAAAATGAGGCTAATAATACCTGTTTACTACCTCACAGGAAGGAGGGCGACGGTTAATGAACACTTCCAAGGAGCTTTGAAGATGAAAAAGGTTCCTGGGTGCTAATGACCATAATGGTCTATCCAGTCTCCACAGTGAGGCACAAACATGGAACCCAATTGCTTCCAGGAAACTACTATTACAGAATTTTTCTTAAGCCATTTTGAGAAACCCCAGAAGAGATGAATGATGCTTGATGTACCAGTAAGAGGAGAGAAACTCCAGCACTGAAGGTCAAAGCTGTTAACTGCATTAGGGTGAACTGGATAAATATTGACATTAGCAGCATGTCTAGTTACTATGGATGCCACAGTTAAGGCTATTAACTTGGCCCTAAGGCCCCTGTTTCCTGCCAAAGAACTCTTTACTGAGTATGTTTCTTAAACTTTCCTTTATATATATTTTTAACATTTAAATGTGAAGTATAGCGTTATAAATTGTTCTAGAGGCTCCAAGTTTAGCTTACTTTTCACTTAAAATACTCCCCCACTTTTTTTTTTAAATTGAAAGGCTGAAAAGGCTCAAATAAGCAAAGGCCCATGCTTTGTGATACACTAAGTAAGGCTAGAAGACAGAAGTGACTTTTGCTAATAGATATTCATCAGCTTTACGTAAACATACATGCGTACATATATACGCTACTCCTACCCCAGGACATGGTTTCTAATCTGGGTAGACAGGACAATCTGTATTCATTTAATTGGGTACCAGTAGTTCCAACTCACACAAAAATTAAATGCAAAACCTCAAGATTAGTATTTTAAAGCTGACATCTATATGATGTCCAAATTTTAAAAGTAAAAAAATGCAGAATTCATATATACTGATATTGTACAATTTGATTATGAAAAGCAACTCCTCCCACAAAGTTTATCTGCCTTACAAACCCCTAGCATGAACAACAGGAGGCCTTATCAGGAAAATGCAACAAAGTAAGAGTGGAGTTCTTAAGGAGAATAAGTAGGAGGAGAGGAAACTACATAAAAAAAAATTCAGGAGGGCTGGGAATATGGCCTAGTGGCAAGAGTGCTTGCCTCGTATACATGAGGCCCTGGGTTCGATTCCTCAGCATCACATATACAGAAAATGGCCAGAAGTGGCGCTGTGGCTCAAGTGGCAGAGTGCTAGCCTTGAGCAAAAAAGAAGCCAGAGACAGTGCTCAGGCCCTGAGTCCAAGCCCCAGGACTGGCCAAAAAAAAAAAATAATAATAAAATAAAATAAAAAAAATTCAGGAGCCAATGGCTCACGCCTGCAATCCTACTTACTCAGGAGGCTGAGATCTGAGGATCAGGGTTCAAAGTCAGCCCAGGCAGAACAGCTCTTGAGACTCATCTCCAATGAACCACTAGAAAACTGGAAGTGGAGCTGTGGCTCAAAGTGGTAGCACACTAGCCTTGAGCAAAAGAGTCAAGATCTGGGCCCTGAGCTCAAGCCCCATGACCAGTAAACAAACAAACAAATAAATTTAACTTTGTCTTAAAGTATAAACCTAACAGCTATTTACAAGTAATAAACCCACTTTTTGGCATAATGCCATTTGCGGCTTTATTGTAAAAGGGTATTGAAGCTTTTATTAGACTCTAAAAACAACCTTGCCCGTTGGACAGTTGCTAAAGTTCTCTATTGGCAGGGCATTTCTCTTAAGTAAGGATAAAATAAAGAAAAAGTCTGCACATTCTGTTTGTTTCCTGTCCTTAGGAACTGTAAGTACATCTCAATGTCAACCTAAGTTCCTTTCTTCTAATTCCCTTGAAAATAAGGAATTTGACCAGTGTATCTTCAAACAGAACATCTTTGGAGATTTAGGAAGCTATGGTGATTTCACTGTGGATACTGTGGTCTGAAACCTGGATTACTTGATTTGGTAATTTAGGAAGGGAATGTGATACTGGGGGCTTGGAAAGGGAGTCAATGTTGTCAGGCTATAATAAAATATTTTTAGAAGGGTCAGTGACAGTCTCTATAGTAAAATGCCTCCTCAGAAATAAGTCTGAATAACAGGGAAATAAAAGTCCATGTTTCTAGCTCCTTGATGAAGCAGAAAGGAGCCTCCATTCTAAAGTAGGCCAAGCTTCTCTGTGGCCTTGTCATTTTGACACCTGTCAAATGAGCACAGGGCATGTGTGCTCTTTGTGGGAGGTGAGTGTGGGTGACAGCTGGAGGACAGTCACAGGCAGGTGGCAGATGTTACACTTGCCTCCTCCTCCCAGACATTTACCCAGACCTAAAGTTTAAAGCAAATTCCCACAAGGGTGTAGGGGACTACACTAATTATTTACGCACATATGTACTTACAGTGCCAGACAAGATTATATTATTAGCAACAGCTCAGAGCATCACCCGACTATCTGAGAGCAATATCAACACATAACAAGATCTTGTAAAAAGGTTTTGGCTTCTGAAACTGCTCTGTCAATTTTTTCCCCCTAAAAAATGGAGAAACAAAACCAACTCTATATGTTCTGTAAATGCATACTTGTACAGATAAATAAACACATACTGATGGAGGCGGTCTGGTGTAACACACAGGAAATTCCAACAGTAGAAACTTTGAGATATAGGAGAACATAGAAAACAATTTGGAGGTCAAGGAGAATTTTAGTTTTAGTTGTAATTAAGAATATGGCCTAGTGGTAGAGTGCTTACCTCGTATACATGGAGCCCTGGGCTCAGTTCCTCAGCACCACATATATACAAAAAGCCAGAAGTGGTGCTGTGGCTCAAGTGGTAAACAGTGCTAGCCTGGAGCAAAAAGAAGCCAGGGACAGTGCTTATTAGGCCCCAGAACTGGCAAAAAAAAAAAAAAGATGGCTTTACCCACATACTAACGGAAATGGGTTAAAAAAGTATTTGAAAAAAACAAACAAAAGGAAACTAACTAAGGCAGAAAGGGAGGTTCTGGAGTGTTCCTCCCTGGAGGCTGCATGGCCTGAGAAACCCATTTACATGTCTAGGGCATCACCAAGTTGTTTTTGTTGTTTTATTGAGAGAGAGCGAGACAGAGACAGAGACAGAGACAGAGACAGAGACAGAGAGAGAAAGACAGACAGACAGAGACAGAGACAGAGACAGACAGAGAGAGACAGAGAGAGAGCGCGTGCGTGCACAGAGTCAGAGTCACTTCCAGCCAAGACCAATTTCCTAGGGGAAGGGTTTTGATTTTTGTGGTGTCTTGTGGAAAACCTGACAACCTGAAAGGACTTTGATTTGGGTGAATTATATCCATATCCACATCTAGAAAATTAAAGAAAAGATGCATTTCATGTTAAGTAACATCTTTATGAAAAAATATTTTTAGAATAAAAAATGGCACTGTTTTACATTTTTGCATACATCTTTTCTTGCAATATTAACAAGACAGCCTTCTGTGTTCAATTTGCTGGGATAAGTTGTTTTGGTTGAAAACTCAAATTTTATCATGGACAAAAAAATGCCACAGTTGTTTCTTCTGAATCGGTCATTTGATTTCATATATTTTGAGAAAAAATTCCAAATATTGAAGTCTTAGTAAACACAATTTGTTGTGTCTGCCTTTTGTGCTTTAAAGAAAAGACAACGTTCCTAGAAACGCGGCTACAGCAGCTGGCAGCAAAATCAGCCGAGAAGGAACTTTCCCTCAGGACAGCCACCGTGCTCCAGTGCACGACGACGGGCCTTGCAACTTGGCATTTCATCCCACAGAATGGAAATCGTGTGCCAGAGCTGAGACTTAATACAACCAGTCATCACCTGCTTCGGCAAAGGTGCTGTTAGTTGAGGCAGGTAGGTGTGCCTGTGGTGGAGAACGCAGTGGCCACTTGCTGGGCCCCACCCCACTGCCTCACCTGGTCAGGAGCCCTTTACCCACCACTGCCCTGTGCCCGCAGCACATGTCCACACGGCACACGAGGCAGGTGACATCTTGGTGAAGCCGGGAAGAAAGGCAGTTCTCATTCAGATTCTTTGCTAGGGGTGGCTGTAGATTCCACGGGCCGTTGGGTGCCCTGATGTGTGCTATTTTGTGCAAAGGGCATTCCCACAGCCTAGGAGTTCTGAGTACACAGCTGCCAAGTGATAGCCATCAAATGTCATCTCTTAATGCCCCTGGCCCGCTACACAAAACGGGGGGAAAAATCCATTCCTAGCTGTATACTCACGGAAGCCATCTAACAAAAACCTATATACAGGCACACATTCCCTTACCTCTCTTTTTTTGAATGAAGCCCACCAAGACTGAAAACAGCAACTTAAGAATTAGGATTGCTCTCTGGAGTGGAGTAAAGCGTACCTGTTCTCAGGATAAGCACTGGCTGGGTTCTGTGGTACGTCTCCGAGGGAGGAGTATTTGGGGGGATTGAGCAGGAGGATGATTTTAACCCAAGAGGTTTAGACCAGTCTGGACAACATGGCAAGATTCAATGTTTCAAAAAAGAAATTCAGTAGGATAGAGATGGGGTAAGATTTAACACTTCTGAAAATAATTTGGCTAAAACACCAGACAGTAATAGCTGCACGTAAGGGAAAGGAAAAGAGGACCCCAGGTGGAGTACCTGCCCAGTAACAGTGAAAAAACAGAACAACAAAATACTACACTAAAAAGGAAATACTAAAAAGAAAATGACATGTAAAGTGAAGCAATTTGATCACACAGAACATACTCATATACCTGTGTACTAAGGATATACCTGTGCACTTAGTACACCTGTACACTTAGTACACCTATGCTATCAGTCCCAAAGAACATCTCTAGTTTTTCAATGTAAAATGTATGTTATGTGAGTGCCAAGTTCTTAGTTTATCCAGGGCTTGACAGAACTGAGAGATGGGACAGAGGCTAGTGAGTACTCGGACAGAGGTGGTGGAGGTGGTGCTCAGGCTCATATGGATGCAGGATGTGGACCATGAGCTAGAATACTGAAGATATTAACTGCTTCCAGATGGCACAACGCCACCAGGAAATGAGAGATGAACGGACGAGCTTCAAGATGAACAAATACAGGTAACACAGCTGTAGAAAATGAAACCGACTGTGGTTAAGCTGCTTGGTTCCCAAGTAATACTTCTGACCTGCAAAAGGGGTCACCATGGCCACCACAAACACTTGGAGAGTCTTAAAACTCCAGATGGCCATTTAAGCCATATATACATTATTTCCTCATTTAACTCTCATAAAAGCCAAAGAGGAGACTGGATTGTTATTCTCACTTCATACCTAATTTCTAGGCACAGGGAATGCCTCATCTCTAACCTCTAACATGGTTCAGTGGGTTGGGGGGGGTTGATTGTGGGGTGGCCCCAGACCTCACCCTTACCCTTGGCCAAGAAGCACCTGCCTCTCAGGGTCAGGGAGAGTCATAGTTTTATCTCCTAGCATGCCTTAAAGGAAGTTACTCTAAAAGACTGATAAGAAAGGATAAGAGCGTGGTAAACATCAAACAGTAAGTATACTCTGAAACACCGGTGGGACTGTGCAGCTGCCCGTGCAGCCACTGTGAATTAGCAACCACGGGACTAAGTCTCGGGCACACAAGGCTCACTAAGCTTAGGGGATGATTCCTAAGCTATGACATTTCCTTCACACGACCCTGCCTCACAAAAGCAAAAATTTAAAGTTTTAAAGATATTTCCCTCAAGCATTATGAAAAAGTTTAAATCTCTGAAAAGGTAGAGAATAAGTAATGTATCTCTTCCCTTAGATGCAATAAACTGCTTGACTAGCATACTGCTTTAGATTTGTTTTTCTCTTTGCCACATGAATAAGTTTCAGAGATCATGACACTTCACTTGCAGATAATTGAGTCTGCATTCTCTAGCGATAAGGATGAGTTAAGTGTTCACAAAAGCTCCCTGAAACTGACCAAGTACCAGAGAATTAAAGAACAATTATATTTGACATAGGAATCAAAAGTAGAACGTCCCCCAAATTACTGTTTTGGAGTTTCTATCACTTTCCTAGGTTGAAAAACACATACTAATAACCTTACCACTTTCATTCTTTTACACAATTATCATAATGAAAAAAATTTAGGAGACAGCTTTTGCTGGAAGGTAAAAATTCTGGAGAAGACATTATCCCCAGGTTCAAGGGCAGGACTAATTATCACAAAGGTGTGTAGACTTTATACAAACAACTCCCTCTGCTCCCAGAGGGCTGTTACTTTGGTGACCATGCAAGACACCAAGAGTACGAAGAAGCCATTTCCTAGTTAGGATCACCACAGTGAAGGTGCTCAGTGTATTTCTGGACACTACATGCACACAGAAATGACGGCAAAGTAGTCACACAATAAACAAGTGCTTCTGAAGTAAAATTCTTGAAGCTCAAGTACTCTGCAAGGGTGGGGAACCAGAAGGGGCCCTCAAAGCCATTTGGTATATGATGCAACAGACCTGTGTGCTTCTCATTGGCTGCCATGGCCTGTCTGCCTGTTCGGATAATTTTGTATTGGCTTGAGAATGATGGAAATATGGCAAAGAAAAGGTTCCCTACCTCTATACAAAGGATCAGCAATTTGCTCTTTGGAAGGGTCTTTTGTTTTTGGTCTTCACTCAAACCTGTTTCCTTCTTACTGGGAACGGTTACTAGTGCTGGAAGAACTCATTCCGTGCAGCTTCTCAGTAACCCGTGTGTATGGTACAGAGTTCTATCAACCAGGATGGCACCAGACCTTGGGCAGTGCGAAGTGGAAGCCAGCAGATAATTATTTTTCTTTACTTGCTTCCTGTCTCTCTCTCTCTCTCTCTCTCTCTCTCTCTCTCTCTCTCTCTCTCTCTCTCTCTCTCTGTGCCCATCCCATGCTGGGGTTTGAACTCTGGGCCTGGGTACGGTCCCTGAGCTTTTGTGCTCAAGGCTAGAGCTCTACCACTTGAGCCACAGCTCCATTTCTGACTTTATTTGTAGTTTAAGAGTCTCACAGACTTTCTTGCCCAGGCTAGCTTTGAACTACAGTCCTCAGATCTCACCCTTCTGAGTAGCTAGGATTACAGGCATGAGTCACGGGTACCTGGCTTTAACTTTGTACTGGAGAGGTGAAGACCAACCAACTGGTGACTCAGGGAGTACTTGTGAGAAAACAAGGTTTTCATAATTAGACCTCCACTTCTCAGGAGACAGCAGCATCCATAAAAAGAATAATGCGTTCCCCAGCTTCCCACTAGGTCTCCAAAGGCTCACCAGCCAGGCAAGTTTCTGAAGACTACAACAACGTGGGGGCAGTTTACAACTTTCCAGAGGCCCAGAATGGGAGCTGAAGAGGGTCCAAGCTGCCAGCTTGCTCTCTGGCCACTGACACCTTTCTGGCTGGGCTGTCTGTGTTTTTGAGATGGTCAGGCTAAGCTCCAAATCTGGAGAGGTGCTGGTCACCCAACCACTCCAGGTTTCACCTGGCCCAGTCAAGGAGGACAGGAAGAAGAAACGCAACCCCAAATGAAGGGCTGGCTTAAAACAGGTTTCCAACCCCAGGCTGCCTCCTACTCTTGTAAATAAAGCTTTACTGGGTCGTGATATACCCGTTACTGTCTCTGGCTGTTTTTTCACAGAGACAAAAATGTGTAGTCTGGCCCCTTTCCAAAAAGTTTGCCAATTCTAATGCAAATAACCACTAGAGAACACATGTGTCTATTTAAACTAATAAAATTAAATTAAAAATTCAATCTCAGCTAGGAATGTGGCTTAGTGGTAGAGTGCTCGCCTAGCATGCATGAAGCTCTGGGTTTGATTCCTTAGTACCACATAAACATAAAAGAGCCAGAAGTGGTGCTGTGGCTCAAGTGGTAGAGTGCTAGCCTTGAGCAAAAGAAGTCTCAGGGACAGTGCCCAGACCCTGACTTCAAACCCCAGGACTGGCAAAAAAAAGAAAAAGAAAAAATCAATCTCTCACAATTTAAATGCTCGATAGTCATGGGGCCAGTGGCTAACACATTGGCGGGCACCAGGAAGGTTTCCCTCCAGGCAGAGCTCTCTGGGTAGTGCTGGAACAGCACAGCATTCAAGTCAGCAAGCTAAATTTACAGCCAGCTAGTTTTCTCCTTTTGGAGGCAGGAAGGTCTGTACTTGGTTAAAATAGATTTCTTTTACACTTCAAGATCCACCATGTAAAGTGCAGCTCTAGACTATCTGTTGATTCTATTTACATATTTGTTAACTTGACTACCAGCTACCCCCCATGGGGCTCACTCATATTCAGGTTACAGTGTTGCCCACCACCTGATACTGAGCGACAAATTCCGTGTCTAAAACCACCAACAAGTGAACCTGGGTGTAAAATTGTCACTAAATAGATGATAGGTCACTGGGAACAAAAACCTCTACTGCAATCTTGTTGCTAAATGTTCTATAAACTGCCAACATTTCTATTATAAAACAATCATCGGGTTTGGACTCTAGCCCTACCACCTAGACCTAAGGGTCATGTGACCTTGGGCAAGTTATTTTCTCTTCTGGTAAACAGCCCCTCCCTTAAATGGGAGGGATGAGGGAGCCAGGTAACTCAGTGGCTAGACCTTTTCTGTCCTCTCTCCTCTCCAACAACCCAGCACCCAGGCACTCCAGGAACTCCCTGACTGAGGAGTTCTCTGTCCCCCTCCTACACAGTCATCAGCTCTCTGGGACAGGGGTTGTATGTTAGTCATTTTTACTGACCCTTGGCACTTGACATATAGCAGCCACTAGCCAGAAGTTAAAGTGACTAAGAATCTAAGAATGCAATAAATAAAATACATTTTGTATACTTCACATTAACATGCTTTCTATAAGAAGTTCTCAGAGATAAGCCATGTGTTGTTTTGAAATTAGAAACTGAATTAGAAGTTAGTTTTAAGTCCCTACAGGTTACTCCTTGAAAAACTCAAGTCTCTTCTTGTTTAATACACTTTACTACTTTTCTCTCTACAATTACATACTAAAAGACCAATAGGAAAAATCAATAACCTAAAAAAACAAAAAACTGGGTGCGATAAAGTCTTAGAATTTTAAAACAATAATAATGGGGCTTAAGATACAAAATCATTCTATTTTGGAATAATAATCCATAATCCAAAAAACCCGTACATTAGAAGTTCACTTAAAAAGCTAGAGGTGTCACACACCAAATAGGTTTATTTATAAGGTTACAGTTAATGTGGTAAAAAACTTCTATTTTATATGTAGTCAAACAATTATACTGCTAGCTAGGCAGTGTGTTCAATGAAATCTAAACAATCACTTTTCGGTTCTGTGTGTAGGTCCTGCAGCGGAACCTTCTAATGCTATTTACAGTTGGCCTGTCTCTTTCTGGTGCAGCACCAAACAATAAACCCACCACCACAGCCAGTCTTGCAGTTTGGCCACTGTGGGTACTGATTTCTACCAGCTTCATTAGAGGGGGTTTGGAGAGAGAAGCAGCGCAGTTTCTTCCAAGAGGCTAGGTATGGATGCGTCCACTGTCCCAGGTACACCCTGTGATCCTGGCCGGCATTTTAGTCACAGGGGCTGTTAGTCATCAGTCATCTGCCCACACCCTTCCTTAACATGGGTCCTTACTGGAGATTCAGACAGTAAAACTGCTTTGTGAAGGCACTGCCATGATATCACACAGTTTAAAGTGATGTGATAAGCCTTAACATTCACTTTCTTTTTCACTAAATTATGGACAAAAATTCACATAAATATCTTAAAATATCAACTAAGAGTATGTACAACACCTTGATGCCTACAGTTTAACAAATAATAATTGTTTTAAAGCTTAATTTCAAACCCCAAATATGTATAAAATGTAATTGCCAAAATAGTGATCAATGTATTCACTGAGAACATGTTGCTGTTAAAAATTTTAACATCAAATAGCAATAAAAGCTCTTGTAAACGCTACTATCCTATGAAAACGCTAACAACCCTTTTCTCTCCCCTAACAGGTTTCAGTATTTCAAAGCACAAACGTATTTCTCTTTTAGGCTTTGCGACAAGAATGAAAGTCCCTCCAAAGGAAGTTCCTTTCTAAACAATTCTGCATGTTATCTGAGTGCAATCCATCCTTAATTCAGAGACAAGTCCCTGGCAAAACCTTTGCAATATTAAGCAACACCGGTGTAACAGAAACTCCGGGAACGGACAACTTGGCTGGCTTGTTCGGCCCGCCTCTCCTTCCTTCCCCCACCCAATGCCTTCCCCAGGCAGTGACTTCACATCCTTTGACATCAGCACAGCTCCGAAAGGGGGATGGGAGAGAGGGCAGAAAGCAGAAAAACCAGCTTTGAACCAAGCATGCAAGGCCTCCCTCTAGTCTCAAATTCTGTAAGTAGTTGGTAAAATGTCCAACAGCAGGGCCACACCCCACATGCTCGGGTGAAGTCCACAGAGAAGTGGAGTGAATTCTGCTGAAAAGACTTCCTGCTTTTCCTATCTGAAGCACAATAGCCATTTATTAACTACCTCGGCAGGTTCCGGTCAGTGGAACACACAATAACTCACCTCGAATATGGAGAAGGGCCACGGGCTGGAAAGGCCCATTGGAGCTGGCCGCATCCACCACCATCCCGCTGCCCGCCTTATTACATGTCAACATCTAGACTCCAGCGGGAAAGGCGGTGCACTCCTTAAGGCAAGAAACCAGCCTCCATTTTAGTTTAAAAAAAAAGACAAACTGAAGCTCTCTGCAGCTGGAGGGAACTGGCTGGTTCGTGATGTCAGTGGGCCTGGAGCTCGCTGATTGGCCAGAAGCTGCAACTTAAAATGACACTAAAAAAAAAAAACTGCAAACGGAAAGAGCGTTCTGTTTGGCTGTCAGTGTGCACTAAAAGCCTGGGCATTTTCCGGCTTTCTGCAGTCTTCATTTCTCAATAACTTTTAGGCAAAGATCCTCACTCTTAGGGCCCAGGACAGTAGGCCATGGTTCCCGATCGGTCTGTAAACAAAGGTTTCTGAGAGCTACCAGGAAAAAAAAAAATAAGAGTGTGTGTGTGTGTGTGTGTGTGTGTACACTTTACATTTTAGCATTTCCCTAACTAGCACACCAAATCCATGGTACTTTCTACCACCTACATTTCTACTTCTGCATTTGTTAACTGCTGCATCATATGTAAGAGTCCAAAACCTAATATTTTTTAAGCAAATATTTATTCAAATATTACACAATTGAGTAGTTAAGACTCTATTCAACTTCCCCAAGTGAGAAGGCAAGTAATAAATTTTTAAAAATCAGGTTTAAAAATTATACAGAAAATGAAAGCTATATAATATTTAATAGTTAGAAAGTGTTACAAACTTTTTCTTAGCATAGCTGGATGTTAGACAAGGCATAAAATGGAAAAAAAGTATAAAATGAAATGCAGGACTCATTTTTGTGGCTTAACATATCGATGTATTACATGCTTTCATTTAAGCTCTATAGCCATCCAGGTGTGCTTCACCAGGAAGAATGTAGATTTTGTGGCATGGAGTCATATACCAGCACTTGTGAGGTTGAGGCTAGCCTGGGCAACTTTAGTGAGACTATCTTAAAATATATATATATATTGATTTTCATGGGTTGATAGCTATTAAGCTAAATAAGAAAAAAAATCCCACCCTTCCCCTACTCCTTTCTCCTAGAGCTGAAAATGCTGTAACATCCCTACAGCTGGCCGGGAAGTTATTATTATTGCTAGTATTGCTGTTTTTACTATTTTGAGGTGGTAGGGGCTGAACCTAGGTCCTCCGTCATGCCAGAAGTGCTCTAACACTACGCTACACCCACAGCTACACCCACAGCCGTAGCTGATTGAAAGCATCAGAGAGTAGCGCCTTTTCACGGTATTTGCTCACCTGCGATATTGCTGGCCTCACACCTGCCCAGCTGGCACTGACACCGGAAGCAAACATGGATATACAAAAAGAGCCTGTGCTTTGAGTCAAGGAACTAAAAACTTAGGTTTGTGGTTACGCACTCTCTGCTGACCGCTGGGTTGTGTCTGTCAGCAGAAGATGAGGGTGATCAGCTGTCACCAGGCCTTGGCAGTACTGAGGGCCAAGCTCATCATCACCTCCTTTGTCCAAGGATTTGGACACAATCAGGAACCAGGTTCTCAGGGGCTTGGTAAGAGTGGGGAGAGAGAAAGGTAAAAAGAAGAAGGTGAGAGAAATGGGGACAGAGAAAGAGCCAGGGAGGGAGTGCAAGGGGGAGGGAGAGGAAAAGAGAGGGGGGCTGGAGGAAGAGTAAGAGAGATCTGCCTACCACTACTTTCTGTGAGATGAGAAGAGACTGGATGTGCCTGTCCTAGGGCTGTGCTGATGAGCTGGAATATAGAAATCTTCTAGAAGCTTCATGTAAAATATAAGTAGAAGGCAAAGGAAAAGCAAAGACACTTTTTGATGTATTTTTCCTAATGATCTCAGATCAAAAGATCTCAACTTTATTAGTGATTTCCCCCACAGTCTTTTGAAATCTTGTGTGTAAAAAGTAGCTCTTTAAAGAACTCATAGACACCGGCCTCTCTCAAACAGAAAAACAAACTCTAAAATATAAATAAATAGAAACAAAAGAGAATAGAACAAATAAGTGGGATATTTCTGAATAGGAAGAATAAATACTATACATATGGTGGTGGTAATTTTTCCCTAAATGATTTATAGGCAAAAAATATTTCCAGTAAGATTCAGGTGGGCTTCTTTATTTTTCTAGGTAATTAACAAAACCATTCTAAGCCAGGGGCTGGTGGCTCATGCCTGTAATCCTAGCTACTCAGTAAACCGAGATCTGAGGATCATGTTTCAAAGCCAGTCCAGGCAAAAAAGTCCTTGAGACTCTTATCTCCAAAAGCTACTCAAAAAAGCCCCACAACTGACCAAAAAAAGTCTATTTAAGTCCTTCATATATTTGTGTGTGTATTATATACAAAATAATATAGTTACACAACAATATATGTATTACAATATATAAAATATACATAAATATACGTATATGCTATATATACATTTATTTATTTTTTGAGGGGGTGCCAGTCCTGGGGCCTGGGTGATGCCCCCAAACTTTCTTGCTCAAGGCTGGTGCTTTACCACTTGAGCTACAGCTCCACTTCTTGCTTTTTTGGTGCTTTTTTGGTGAGAAGAGTCTCACAAACTTTCCTGCTGAGACTGGCTTTGAACCACAATCCTCAGATCTCAGGCACCTGAGTCATTAGGAATACATGTGTAAGCCACTGGCACCTGGCAGATATATCTATCTATCTACCTATATATATTTGTGTGTATGTGTGTGTGTGTGTGTGTGTGTGTGTGTGTGTGTGTGTGTGTGTGCGCGCCAGATAGAAGCTAGGATTACAGACATGAGCTACTGGCACTGGGCTAAATGTAAAAAATTTTTAATTTTTTTTGTTTTGTTCAGTTGTGGTACTGCTGTTTAAACTCAGGGCCCCAAGCTTGCTAGGTAGACACTCTACCACTTGAGCCACACCCATGGCCTTTTAGTTATTTTTCACGTAAAGTCTCATGACTTCTCCCTCAAGCTGGCCTTGGACCTTGATCTACCAACTTATAGAAGTGTACCAACATGCCTAGCTTATTGGTTATGATGGGGATCTCATTTTTTTTCCAGCCTGGCTGACCTTGAATATGATCCTCTCAATCTCTACCTTCCAAGGAGCTGGGATTACAGGTGTGAAGCACCATGCCAGTCCATAAGTTTTTTAGTGTGAGCAACATCCCTTAGAGGTGTGGTTAGCACACACAAAATTTATAATTTAGTGATAGACACCTCCCTTTAGTTTTAATTAAAGTTTAGGATTTTGATTCATTTTCAGTTAATTTTGGTGGATATAGTATAAGGGCCCAATTTAATTCATTCTATGTAGATTCCAGTTTCCAGTAGCATTTGTTAAATGAACCTCTGTTTACCCACTGAGTGGTCTTACTTCATGTGCTAGGATTTATTTCCAGGCTTTCCATTCTATTTCACTGGCTCACATCTTTGTCTTTGTGGGAATACCACATTTGTCTTGAGTCTTACAATTCTTATTCTTTTCCAAGATTTGGAGTCCCTATGAATTCTGGATTGAATTTTCATATTTGGCAGAAAACAACGCCATCATTGGGACTTTGGTAGGTATTGCACTCAATATTAGATGACTGGTAGAGTCATCCCTTGCTGTATTGTGGTTCACTAGTTGTGGCCTTACTGTATGGCGGTTTAAAAAATATGTATCTGATTCTGTAGTGCAGTATGTAGGTACTTATGATTTTAATTATTTTGTCTAAAATTTTAAAACAATATAAAATATTAAAATGTGAATTCAAGCATATTAAACAAATATTAAACTGAAATAAAGGGGCTAGGAATGTGGCTTAGTGGTAGAGTGCTTGCCTCGCATGCAGGAAGTCCTGGGTTTGATTTCTCAGCACCACATGACAGAAAAAGCCAGAAGTGACGCTGTGGCTCCAAAGGTAGAGTGCTAGCCTTGAGCACAAAGAAGCTCAGGGACAGAGCTCAGGCCCTGAGTTCATACCCCAGGACTGGCAAAACAAACTGAAATCAAATACAGTAAGTATATTTCATCAGCAGATGAATATCGTACTGTATACAATGGAAATGCAGTAAGTTTGCCAACATGAGATCGTACACAGCACACTATTGGCTGATGGAATCGAAGGCGACTAACCATAGCACCATGTTCTGTATCCTGGGTGTTGATTGGCTTAGTGACCATACCATCCGTCTGTTTGCTATTCCACACTGTGTCTGTACGTTCAGCATCTCTCCTTGTTCACCTGACGTCAACATCTGGTCACTGCATGTAGCATTGCTCTGCAGTGTTGTGTTTTTGTGAAAATTTCATTAAACTCTGAATTTATTTCAAGCTCTACAATGCCACCCAAACTTTCTGCATCTCCTAAGGCTTCTGGCAGTGGACCCAAGCACCAGAGGAAGATGTTTACCACCAGAGAAAAGGTGGAACTTCTTGACATGTTAAAAAAAAAAGGCAAAAGCTACACAATTGTAGGCCACCATCATGGGATCAGCAAATCTACTGTTCACTACATAAAGAAAGACAAGAAGAATATTAGGTCTATGGCAACAATGACTTTTAACAAGACTGCAAAGAGGGTGGTCACTTCCCACAAGAAGGCCACTGTAAGGATGGAGTTGGCATTGGCCCTGTGGATAAATAACTGCAGGAAGAAGAATATTTCACTGGACACCAATACCATCTGGATGAAGGCCAAGAAACTTTATGACAGTTTTGCAGAAAGCACGAACATTCACGACAATGATGAGGATGATGACGCAGAAGCAGCACTGTCGAGTGCTTCTCCCACCAGACCAACCCCATTCAGTGCCAGCAAGGGCTGGTTTGACAAATTTCAAGGATGCTTTGGATTCAAGAGCATTTCTCTGCATGGAGAAGCTGCCTCTGTGGATAAAACTGGAGCCAAGGAGTATGTGAACATGTTCGAACCCATCATCAAGGAATGGGGCTATAGCATGAACAAGTTTTAAGAGATGAAGTCAGTAAGTGAAGAAGAGGATGAGGAACAAGATGAACTATATGAGTTGGGGAAGAGAGGAGGCTGGCCTAGCACTTGATTGTCTTGCAGCCATGGTCAGAACGGCCAAAGAACTTCAGCAAGTAGCTGAAGAATGGAACCCCAGATGCTTTGTTCATTGCACTTTGTAAATACAATCGAGAGTGGCATGTCAGTTTATAAAGCCCTTCTCACTCAGGCGAAAAAGCACAACAGCAACTCCCCATAACTATGCTCATCATTCAGATGAAGAGATCAGTTACGCTTATGCCTTTAGCAGAAACACAAGTTATGGGCCAGGGCAAGGATGCTGCACTACCTGCTGAAGTGCCTGATGGAGTGGTGCCTTCAGCTGCAATGCTCTTCTTGACTGTGCAGTGCGTTCATTTCACCATCATCATCTTCATCGCCATTCATCTTCACTGCGCAGCTACTAAGTCATGATCTTTATCATTCATTGTAGTACACTTCACTGGTGAGTACCCATCTAGCATTTTCTATGTTGTTAAAATCATATAGGTTTAAGAGCGTAGAAAGTGTTTAAGAGCATATGAAGTGTTAATAAGAGTGTGGGAAAGGTTAATGAGAGTGGGAAAGGTTTACGGGGGGGGGGGGGAATGGGAAGGTTGGTAAAGCCTTAAAAATATATGTAAATGGTAAAATAATATAATGCCACTACTTCGTGGACTTTTACATCTAACGGGGGGGTCTCTGGAATGTAACTCCCATGATATGTGAGGGGTCACTGTACAGACTTTCTAACAACAGTACAGTTTCAGCTTCTGACCTAGTCACACAACGAATCCTTCAGTTTGCTGATGTCTTCTTCATTTTCAGTATGGTCAGTCCCTAGGGACAAATGAAATGCCCCCCAAAACTCACTGTTGAGGGCTTGGTCCCCACAAGGGACACCATTTTGGGCGGTATGGAGATTTTTAGGAGGCGGGGCCCGGCTGGAGGAAGGAGGTTGCTGCGGGCGGTGTCTCTACTTGTTGTCTGAGGTAAGGGCCTGTCTACCACCTACTCCCCACCATTGCATTCAGCCTGGACACTGCCCATAGCAACAGAGCCCACCAGCCACGGACAGAAACCACGGGCCAAAGTAAGTCCTTCCTCATTCAAGTTGTTTCCTCAGGCATTTGCTACAGTGACAAGCATTCTAATATAATTTCTTTTAGGAGTATTTTGTTGTTTTCAATTGCGCCAGTCTTTCAAGTCCTTGGTAAGCTAATTCCTAAGTATTTTACTCTTTTTTTTTTTTTTTGGCCAGTCCTGGGCCTTGGACTCAGGGCCTGAGCACTGTCCCTGGCTTCTTCCCGCTCAAGGCTAGCACTCTGCCACTTGAGCCACAGCGCCGCTTCTGGCCGTTTTCTGTATATGTGGTGCTGGGGAATCGAACCTAGGGCCTCGTGTATCCGAGGCAGGCACTCTTGCCACTAGGCTATATCCCCAGCCCAGTATTTTACTCTTTTTGCAGCTATCATATTTGATAAATAATGTAAACTGCCTCAATGTCAAAGACACTCTCACACACGCATACACACATTCACACACAGTAAAAATTTAAATATCCATCAAGAACACTTACACATTTATAAATTAGAAATGTAAGTGAGAAAGGCAGTATATAAATTTTTTAGAAGCAGTATGCAAAAAAAAAAAAAACCAATCCCAAAATACCAACAATGGTCACTGTTAATGGTATGGCAACAAGTGACTTTTCTCTTAGAAATATCCCTGTGTGTTTTCAGCACTGCTAAAACAAGAACATATTATTTTTATGAGATTTTTAAAGTAATAGTTTTTGAGCTGGGCACTGGTGGCTCATGTCTGTAATCCTAGATATTCAGGATGCTGAGATCTGAGGTTGTGGTTTGAAGCCAGCCCAGGCAGCAAACTCCATGAGACTCTTATCTCCAATTAGCCACCAAAAAAAGCCAGAAGTGGATCTGTGGGAGAACACTAGTGCAGAGCAAAAAAGCTCAAGGACGGGGCTCAGGCTCTGAGTTCAAGCCTCGGGACCAGCACAAAAAAGGCTTAACTAACGGTTTTTAAAAAGGGATATAGATTAAGTTACAGAAAGAACAACCTTTAGTAATGAATGCTGCCTTTGAGATGTAGGATAAGAACAAGGAAAGACCTTTGATGGGAATCAAGGAAATCTGATACAAAAGAATTATTGTGACAGATAAGTGAGATCCTCTATGTGTAAACACATAAACAGTAGCTAAAATCGGACATGAAAAACTGAACTCAATAGTTAGGATGTAGAGTCCTTGTTTCAAAGAATTAGTTATAACTGCCAAACTTCTCTCATGGGCTCTGGGGGTAGAGTTTCCTGCCCTGATGATACAAGAATTACACACAGCAACCTAGGGGGTTCACAATGCTGGCTTATCACTTGCACCCAGCCATGTTACATCATGCTCAGGAGAGGCTGGGCGGGGGTGGGGGGAAGAGACTACCCTAAGCAACCCCAAGCCGGTTGTCTTGTTACCATGTTGTAAAGAGGGTGCATGTCACACAAGGATGTCACGCCCCCTGCTGAGGTGAAGTGGACAGTTGGTTTGAGCTGGCAAAAGTGAAATTCAGGAAACAGCAAGCATTGTGTCATTCAAAACACGGCTGCCAGGCCGGGCGCCGGTGGCTCATACCTGTCATCCTAGCTACTCAGGAGGCTGAGATCTGAGGATGTGGTTCAGTCAGCCTGGGCAGGAAACTCTGTGAGACTCTTATCCCCAGTTAACAAGCAAAGAGCTGGGAGTGGAAATGTGCCTCAAGTGGTAAGAGTGACACACTAGTGCAAAAGAAAAAATCTAAGGGACAGTACCTAGTGCAAGCCACAGTACCAACACACATACAAACAAAATGAAACAAAAAACAAACATGCTGCCATCCACCAACAGACTTTCAGAAAGATCCCCGAGTCACAGTGCTACTTACAGGACATCCACCTAGGCTAACTCCTCTGGGAAAGACTTCCTCTCTTGCTTCCCTGCTGGGCTTGGCAAGAGCTGTGACCGCGGGCTCTTGCCCTTGGCCCAGTGCCTACGCTGAGCCTGACACCCAGGAGGTGCCCTGTCCTGAGTGAACAGGTAAATGAATAAGTTGAGCAGTAATACCCAATACTGCCCTTCCATGCCTTACATCTGCCCCCCGTAACTCATAGCTAAGAAGGACATGCTGTCGAGTCATCTCCAGAACATTTTCCATGCTCTGAAACGGACCCTACTCCATGCCAGTTGCAGAAGGGAACATTGTCCAATCACCACCTGTGACAAGCATCACTCTCCTTCTCTCCTAGCTTCACAACAGTCTTCTAGAGATTTGCTGTACTGTAACTGGATTGCACAGGGCTTGAGTCAACATCAAGGATGGGAGCTGGCTGGCTAAGCACAGTACATCTTCTACAGGGAAACAGGAAAACAGCACAGTAATTGTCTATCTGCCTCTCTCTCTCTCTCTCTCTCACTCATTCGCTCTCACTCTCTCTCGGGTTTAAATTTAGGACACTATGCTTGCTAGGTAGGTGCTCTACTGCTGAGCTAAATCTTCCAGCCCTCTTGTGCGCTGGTTATTTTTGAGACAGGGTGTATACTTCAACTGGGACCATCTTATTTTTGTTTCCTGCCATAGTTGGGGTGACAGGTGCAGTCCACCACACCTATCCTCTTCTCCTGCGATGGCATCTCATAGATTTTCCTGCCTTGGTTGGCCTGATAGCACTCTCCTGATCTCCACATGCCTTACAGCTAGGATAACAGGCATGTGCCTGTCATTGGCTAGTAGGGTCTTGCCTCAGTCTGTGATCCTCCTCATTTCAACCTCTGCAGTAGCAAGGATTACAGGCATGAACCACCAGCAATAGGCTCACGACACATCCTCCCAGCAAAACTTCAGGCAGCATGGTAATCTTTGCACTAAGAGTTAAGATTTGAAAAGGACTTATCCTTTATTTTCTGGTCCCTGTTACTGTGTTGTTCCTTACTTAAACCAAGGTATGTGTAAAATCATCTCACTGATTTTATTTCTAGGTATTTTTCTGAATAAAGCTTAGATTTCCATTTCTAAATTTAGCTAAAGGTTCTCATTTTTAAAATCTCTTTGAGCAAAGTTGTAGGCAAATGAAATATATTCATATTTCACTGAAGAAGTTTTACAGCAATTAGCAGAAAGCTGGTGTTTTAAACCTGTGGCACCAGAGCTGTGGTGTGCTGACATCAAGATGGCCAGCTCTATTTTTCAAAAGAAAAGAAAAGAAACAACACCTGGAAATGACATGGATGATGGGAAGTCTTGATGATAAGAAATTTAACATAAAAATTTTCACTCACTTAACTTGTAGTTTAAAATAGACTTTTTTTTCTTTAGATCCTAAATACCTAGTACTCAGTTATGCTTAAGAGGCTGCCAGTGAATGCTGTTTGCCAACAGCAAGGACAAAGGGACAGGCACTAGTGTCCTGCAGATAGGAGTGATCCCGAGAGTGATAAACAGTAACTGGAGTGTTTCTCCATAGGCAGCTCCGCTCAGCACAGCTAGGTGGACCAGGTGAATGGGGCAGACCAGAGCTCCCACTGCTATAGCTTAGCACAGGTAAGCAGAACAGGTAAATGGGGCTTACCCAGGTCCTGTAGACAGACCTGGGCACATTTACACAGGTCATATCTGCCTCACTTACACAGCAGGTGGAGCAGGTAAACAAGGCCTACTCCAGATCCTGTATGCAGCCTGTGCTCACATACGCAACTCAGCACAGGTAGTCAGAACAGGTAAAGGAGGCCCACCTCAGCTCCTGTATGCTGACTGGCTCACTTTCATTCTTCTTGTAGGGGAGGTAAAGGGAGCTCAAGGCAGGCTGGGTCTGGACCATGGAGGGTAGCACTTAGGTCTCTGTGATCAAGGACAGGCAGAGGGCAGAGGGGTAGCTTTCCCTGATCCCTGAGACAACAGCATGCATATGGTGCTAGAAACATGTCCACCCTACAGCAAAGTGTGAAAGGGGAGAAGAGAGAAGAAAGGGTGGCCAGCTTTAGCATGAATAAGATCTGGTACCTTTATGATCTTGGGTGAGCCTTGAGGATGTCCTACAAGTGAAGTGAGACAGATGGAGAAGGATAAATACTATATAGGACTTCACTAATGAGGTTGTCAAACTCTAGTGACAAAAAGTATAGTGGCAACTGCCAGGGAAGAGGGAAAAAGGGATACTTGCTACTTCACAGGGCAGTTTTCAGTTGGGGATGATGTAAGAGTTCTGGGAAGACAGTGGTTGGGGGCTAGGTGCCGCATAGAGAATGCACTGAATGCCACTTATAAATGATTCGATAATATGTTGTGTATATTTTGCCACAATTTAAAAAAAGAAAAGGGGCTGGGGATATGGCCTAGTGGCAAGAGTGCTTGCCTCATATATATGAGGCCCTGGGTTTGATTCCCCAGCACCACATATACAGAAAATGGCCAGAAGTGGCGCTGTGGCTCAAGTGGCAGAGTGCTTGCCTTGAGCAAAGAGAAGCCAGGGACAGTGCTCAGGCCCTGAGTCCAAGCCCCAGGACTGGCCAAAAAAAAAAAAAAAGAAAAAAAAAAAGAAAAGGATAGTCTGAGCCAGAGTAGTGTGAAGATCTCAGGCATAGGGTGAGCATAGCCAGTAGAGCTGGTGGACTGTGCTGCCCCTGGAAAGGCCGGGTGCCACGTAGAGCAAGGTCTCTAGCTAGAGCAACTAGATGGAGTCTGACTCGAATAAGGGCAAGTGGCGTAGTAACATTCTCACACTCCATTCTTATTATTCTTCAAGAAAGAGGCAAAAGGCCAGCTTCCTGTAACTACATACACAATTCATCTTTAAGCAGGAAAAACACACACTTTTATGGCGAAACTTTCAATTATGTTGGAAAATAAACTACCATGAGTAAGGGTGGAGAATGCATTTTAACAAAGAGATCAGGATATATAAAATATTTAACTGCCATTCAAAAGCCAATCTAAGGAAATCCAACTAAATAATTTCCCCCAAATAATGTAGACTTCTTTTACCAAGGCCCACTACTTCACAACTCTGTAATGCTAGGTAGGAGCTCTCACTAATTGATGTTTAGCAACTACACTGTCCCATGATATCTTCCTGTTTTTTTTTCTTTTTCTTTCTACAACATCCATAAGAAACAAAGCCATGATTAATTTATTCTTCCCATAAGTCATGAAAAAATCATACTGGAGGCTGGGTGTTGATGGCTCACACCTGTAATCCTAACTACTCAAGGGGCTGAGAGCTGAGGATTGAGGTTCAAAACCAGCCAGGGCAGGAAAGTCCATGAAACTCTTACCTCCAATTAATCATAAAAAAGGGGGCTGGGAATATGGCTAGCCTTGAGCAAAAAGAAGCCAGAGACGGTATTCAGGGCCTGAGACCAAACCCAGGACTGGAAAAAAAAAAATCACAAAAAAGCTGGAAGTAGAGCTGTGGCTGAGGTAGTAGAGTTCTAGCTTTAAGTACAAAAAACTCAGGACATTACCCAGTTCCTGAGTTCAACACACACACACACACACACACGCAGAGGTAAAATGGTGATAAATGATGTTGAATGGAGACAAAATAGTCCAAAAAATAAATGAGCTCCAAAGGAGACGAATTTCCACAAATGTGGGAGCAATTCAAAGACTTACTAAGCAGTACCATGTACTAGTTATGAGGTGACCCTCACTAAGGAAGATTGATAGCAGAGAGAAAGGCACTTTCCCAGCTAACTCCTACAACAACCTTTCAACCCTATTTCATGGACACAAGGTCATTAACTCCATTATAATATTTCTGAAAACTAGGTGATCAATCCTTAACATGAGATGGCAATGTGAGAGAGATATGCAGAACCCTGTGGATTACTACCTTCAGGGGAGATCCCAGAGTGTTAGTGTATGCATCTTGGATTTAGATACCATAGTAAAACCAAAAACCACAAAAGAAAAATTACATACACAAAAAGGGAAAAAAATCCCTGCAAACTAGTTTCATATAGTAAATAGAGAAGATGCGTGTGTGTGTATGTGTCTGTGTTTCCATATTATTCTCTTTTTGTGTGTGATACTGGGTTTGACCTCAGGGCCTTACAATTGTTGGACAGACATGCTACCACTTGAGATACACTCCCTGACAAGAAGCATATATTCTTTAAAAAAAATTAGTAAACTGGCTCATTCTTGTAATCCAAGCTACTTAGGAGACTGAGATTGGTGGATTGTGTTTTGAGGTCAGCCTAGGCAACAAGTTCATGAAATCTCTTCAGTCAATAAAAAGCTGGGTACAGTATCTATGAGCCTGTCATTCCAGCTACACAGGATGTGTAAATAGAAGGATTGTGGTCCAGCTTGGCTTGTGCATATCTTATTCAGGGAAATCAGGAAAAAAGGGCTAGAAGCATGACTCGAATGGTACACCATCTGCCTAGCAAGTACAAAGCTCCGAGTTCAAACTTCAATAACACTAAAAAAGATAAAGAAAAAAAGAAAACTAGTAGGGCTGGGGATATAGCCTAGTGGCAAGAGTGCCTGCCTCGGATACACGAGGCCCTAGGTTCGATTCCCCAGCACCACATATACAGAAAACGGCCAGAAGCGGCGCTGGGGCTCAAGTGGCAGAGTGCTAGCCTTGAGCGGGAAGAAGCCAGGGATAGTGCTCAGGCCCTGAGTCCAAGGCCCAGGACTGGCAAAAAAAAAAAAAAAAGAAAACTAGTAAATGGAATCAGGCAATGTATTAAAATAACACACTGCAACAAGTTGAGGTTTATCCTGGAGATGCAAAGAGAGTTCAAATCCAGAAAAATTAAGTTTTTGGTTTTTTCCCCCCAGTCCTGGGCCTTGAACTCAGGGCCTGAGCACTGTCCCTGGCTTCTTTTTACTCAAGGCTAGCACTCTACCTCTTGAGCCACAGCGCCACTTCCAGCTTTTTTCTATATATGTGGTGCTGAGGAATCGAACCCAGGGCTTCATGTATATGAGGCAAGCACTTTACCTCTAGGCCATATTCCCAACCCCCAAATCCAGAAAAATCTATCAAGACAGCAGTTATAAAGTTGCAGTAACGTTTTACAGAGAAAATCCCCCTGTCCTTGGTAAGGGTCAGCAGTGGGCATGCACTTGCCCAACACTGCCCAGGCCATGTGGCTGCTCAGAGCTTTGCTGCTGGGGGGACCCTGGACACCGGCCATCTGGTGACGATTGTTTGCCAGGACTGAGAGTCCCTTCTGCATTGGACAAGGGAAAGATGAGACCATTTACCACAGCGGGAGAAACAGGATGTCTGCTTTCCCCTCTGTTATCTGTTTAATTGGCCTGGCTAGTGACGTAATCAAATTACAATGACTGGTATATATTAGCATAAGTATTAGTAATGACAGGACAATAGGAACAGACTCTAGTTAAAAAAAAGCATTACTAAGATTAATAAGAAAAATTAGTGAGATAATGATGGCATACAAAAATATTTAAAAACCAAATATCTTAAACTCGCTCTTCAGTAGTTTATGAATTTGAAGAAAAAAATAGAAACATTTCAAGTCCGTCTCAAGAGTACGAAAAACTATAAAGGATGTAGGAGTGACAGTAATAGAAAGGTAGAGATTTGAAAAAAATTTAAAATATCATTTCATTATGAACACCAGTTGCTCACATCTGTAATCCCAGCTACTCAGGAGGCCAGGGTCTGAGGATCAAGGTTTGAAGTCAGCCCGAACAGCAAAGTCCTGTAAGACTCTTTTTTTTTTTTTGGCCAGTCCTGGGCCTTGGACTCCGGGCCTGAGCACTGTCCCTGGCTTCTTCCCGCTCAAGGCTAGCACTCAGCCGCTTGAGCCACAGCGCCGCTTCTGGCCGTTTTCTGTATATGTGGTGCTGGGGAATCGAACCTAGGGCCTCGTGTATCCGAGGCAGGCACTCTTGCCACCAGGCTATATCCCCAGCCCCTGTAAGACTCTTATTTCCAATTAACCACCAAAAAAAGCCAGAAGTAGAGCTATGGCTTAGTTAGTAGCGAACTAACCTTGAGCCAAAAGTTCAAGGACAGCATCCAGGCCATGAGTTCAAGTCCCAGGATTGGCACACACACACAACTTTAGGATTCAAAGAAATGACCCCTCAGTGGACAAGGAAAACCATCTTGCTAGAAGGGTAAAGAATACCACAGAAGTGTTTTATCTTCCCCAAATAAATATGTATGCCAGTCAATCCTTATTTTTTCAAAATTAGATAATATTCTTTAGTCTACACACAGAAGTTATAGAACAACTGAGAAAGAATTATCAAGCAAGACTGGGGAGATCTACTGACTGATGATTGTGAAATGCTCTTGACATGTACACCGATTATGAAGAAAATTCCTGGAGCAGAGTAAAAGCTTAAGTGTGACAGAACATGGCCTGACACTCTTATGGGGTACAGCAAGAAAAACAGGAAACAGAAGTAGAGAACAGTAACTGGAGGCACAACTGACGGCTCTAAGGAAGAGGTCTGGGTGAGATTCCTTGGAAAAGGTAAAGGCTCACGTACCCATGAGCCTACCCTGGTGCCTGTCTGGGCTCTGACCTGTGAAGAAAAGGGCAGAACACATACCCAACATGCCCTTTTTACAGTGAACTTCCAGGTAGGATGGGTATTGGGGTGGGGCTTGGAATAGGAGGACTCAATAAAAGCTCTTTTACCCAGACATCCTTAGCACTCTTATTTGGCCTATGAGGAAACCAGGAGGAGTTACATGTTCCTACTTATAGCCAGGAAATTGGAAAGAGGGGTCACATGTTCTCGCTTAGCCTACCAGGGAATTGGAAGGAAGGGTCACATGCTTCTACTCAGCCTAAAACTGGAAGGAGGGGTCCTATGCACGTGATTTTTTCCCTGCATTCTTACCATCCGGATGATTGAGCCCAGGAGAGCACTGGATTAGGGATGATTTAACACCAGGCTCTGAGAACCTAGAACACAGCCTGCTTTCATAGATACTCAATACATATGTATTAGGAAGGGAAGACTCATAAAAAAAAAAAAAAAACAAGCACCGCACATATTCATCACAAAGCTAAAGCAAACACAAGTACTGTACAACACAGTGAATGGAGAACCTGGATTTCTAGTAAAGGAAGGGGAAAAAAAATTACCCACCCATCCATCCCTTCCTCTCTCTCTCCCCTCCTTCCTCCCCTGCCCCCAGTCATGCTGGGAACGAGTGTTCTCATACTGTGTGGTATGGAAGGCACTGCTCTCACTGAGTTCATTATCAATAAAAATTAACTGCAAAGGCCTTATGATTACAAACTTAAGATACCAAAAATGTCAGATGTTTTCTATATTTAGTGTAACAGTATTTTTAGCATGCATGAAGATTTTCAGTTATTCACATTTGACTTTACAGTTCTTAATCTGTTTTCTGAAAGTCTCCTGAAGGAATGTAGTTAGGGGAAGAACAACCTCAGATGCAAAGGGATGGCTATGCCATTTGGGGGAAATTCTAGGTAAAGAGCACTTTCCCCAAGTTTCAAATAATGAACCCTAGATGGAGATTACCTTCAAATGATGTATAATAAAGAAAGCTAAAGAATTTCTTTTTTTCCCTACTTATCCTATTCCCTCTGATATCTCACACAAATGTTAATCTCTCTCTCTCTCTCTCTCTCTCTCTCTCTCTCTCTCTCTCTCTCTCTCTCTCTCCAGTCCTGGGACTTGAAATTAGGGTCTGGGTGCTGTTCTGAGCTTTGTTTTACTCAAGGCTAGCCCTCTACCTCTTGAGCCACAACTCCACTTTTTTGGTGCTTAATTGGAGATAATAGTCTCCAGACTTCCTGCTTGGGCTGGCTTCCAACTATGATCCTCAGATCTCAGCCTCCTGAGTAGCTAGGGCATAGTGATCAGACACTGGTACCTGGTCTTCTTTACTTTTTGTTCAGATCAACAACTTGTATACCCCTACAGGATATTCTAAAGATTATATCTATCCCACCTCCTCTCCCAGGAACACTTTGCCCAGTGGCAGCTTACTAGCCAGTTAGGATATCAGTTGCTCATCTTCCCAATTACCATATAGGCAGCAAGGATTTTGTCTATGTGCACTGTTTTCTCACTATCCTACCTGGGGCCTTGCATATTATATGTTCCTCCTAAATATGAATAAATTAACAATTTAAAAAGATTTTCAAGGGTTAAATACAGAAGTTATCGTGTTTGACTACATGTATTGGTTTGACTTCATTCTGTGACAAATATTTGGCTCTTGATTGCAGACATTTTGCCTCATGATCACTTGGCCCCATTGTTATGGCTGCGTGGTCAGGCAGAGGCTCATGGCAGACAGGGCCCGGAGGAGCAGCGCTGCGTGCTTCATGGTGGCCAGAGAGCAGAGAGACAGGTGCTTCATCTCTTTAACATTAGAAAAACAGAAGGTTCTAAAGCGTTTATCATTTCTGTGCTTGTAGTAAAGAGTTTTAAGACAAACAGCAGAAAACTGCTTGAAAGAAAATTGGCAACCTCACAATAGGAAACATTTGTTTTGTTTTGTTTTTGGCCAGTCCTGGGCTGTCAACTCAGGGCCTGAGCACTGTCCCTGGCTTCTTTTTTGCTCAAGGCAAGCACTCTGCCACTTGAGCCATAGCGCCACTTCTGGTCATTTTCTGTATATGTGGTGCTGAGGAATTGAACCCAGGGCCTCATGTATATGAGGCAAGCACTCTTGCCACTAGGCCATATTCCCAGCCCCTAGGAAACATTTCTTATCTTTCTTAGTACAGCATACTTATTAAGTATGAACACTTTTTATCTTAATTGCCTTGCAATTTAAAATATTAGCCATGAGAAATGAATAGCATCCAATCTAAGAAACACCTCAGTTGAGAAAAGGATCTGAAGAAGGAATAAGAAGATAGCAAACTATTGAAACCGTAGTGCTTCCACACAAATAGTCAAAAATTTAACTTTTAAGAGACAAATAAAAATTACCTTTTAAAGATGGTAGTTTTTGCAGTTCTCTATTATTGCTGGCATTGAACCGAGAAGAATTCTGCCGTTTGTCTTTCTTCATGACTGGCTGAGGGACTGGTACTTTCATTTTAGATGTTGAGGGCTGGACAGATCCAATGCTGTTTTTCCTGTTGGGAGTCTGCTTTAGAAATAAAAACAGGAATGAAGATTTAAAATGGCTGTATTCATAGCACAATCAAAATATAGATAACACATACACAAATCTCGTTCTGGAACAGTGTCTGTGGTCATGCCATTGTAGACATGAGTTCTTGTTTGGCGCTGCTAGGCAATGGGGCTTATGACACACCTCTAGCAGTGTTCATCTGAGTGGTAGTCACAGACACCCATTCCTTACATCTCCTTCAGACTTTTGACTTCTAATTTTTTTTTTGGGGGGGGGGCGCAGTACTAGGGTTTGATCTCAGGACCTTATGCTTGCTTTTTAGGGAAGGGAGGGGTGGTTATTTTTGAGACAGGGTCTTACTTTGTGCCTAGGATGGCCAGGACTTCAATCCTCCTAGCCTGAAATCTGGCCTCGAAGATGACTCCTCAATCTCCACTTCTCAAGTGGCTAGGATTACAGGCTTGAGTTGTGGTGTCCAGCTCTTGAGTTCTAAGTTTTTTTAATTTATTATGAATACTATTATTTTCTTAACCATAGCTGATGTGGAAGGATAAATAATGACTTTTACAAGAAGGGTCATGCTGTATACCAGTGGCTCACATCTGTAATCCGAGCTACCCAGGAGGCTGAGATCTGAGGATTGTGGTTCAAGATAGCCAGGGCAAAAAAGTCCGTGAGACACTTAGCTTCAGTTGACAACTAGAAAACTGGAAGTGGAGATGTGGTTCAAGTGGTAGAGGGATAGCCTTGAGCAAAAGAGGTCAGGGACAGTGCCCGGGCCGTGAGTTCAAGCTCCATGACCAAAAAAAAAAAAAAAAGGTTGCATCCTAATTCCATGTGTGTGACTTTGTAGATATGAATGCGTCCAAGGTCTTGAGATGAGAAGATAATTCTGGATTATAGAAGGGCCCAGTGTCATCAGACAGGCATGTGAAGATGCTTACCGAAGCTGGGATGACTGAGGAGGCCCTCTGCCCAGGGGAGCCTAAAAGGCTCCAGAAGCTGAGCAAGACATGGCGACAACATTTCCTTTGGAGGTAGTGCAGCCCTGTCCTGCCTTCACTTTCCACTTCTGATCCCCCAAACTGCAAGCCAGGAAGGCTGTGTGCTATTGTAAGCCACTAGGGTTATGGCAATTTGTAAGGAAGGGGGAACAGGAAGTAAGTCTGTATGGAGGTGTACCTTGTGAGGGATGGGTAGCTCACCATCCAGCCCTCAGGAATGAGTACAGGCTGCCTACAGGCACTTTTCCTGAGTCAGGGAACTGCTCTTGCTCCTGGCTTCTCTATTTGTATGTGTCTCTAGGCTCCCAATTCAAACCTCATCACCATCATTAGGACCATATATTCCCTGTGGCCAGCTGCAACATAGCCATGAAATACTCAGTAGAGAGTCTGAAGAAATGTGTCGCAGAGCCAATAGAGGTCCTGTGTTCCACACCGGCCTGAGAGGATCCCATGGTGTTTCATCTGGGACCCCAGCTGACATAGCATCCTGGTTTGTTACCACCATGGTCCAGCAGTGACAGCCATGGCCAAATAGCCAGTGAAGATATACAGTGTGCTTTATTGTGCCCTGTCTACTCTGAGCAGTGGAGCTTGATTTTGCAAATGCACTTGAAGCAGGCCATCAAGCGCTGATCCAGAGGTGCTTCTCCCCTTTTCCTGCCCAGGTCCAGTCCAAGTACTCAGGAGCTTGGAGAGTGTACATATCAACTCAGGCTCCAAACTAATCTGCTCGCATCCTTGAATGAAAAATTTGCAAAGCAGTAAAAGCTGTTTTAGTTTTAATAAGCAGCTTGTGAACACTTGAAAAGAGCTTTCCAAGATGAGACTGACAAATAGAATTCTGACCTGGGGCAAGGAGTCTAGGGTCTCTTCTCTCTCCTGGTCAAAATGTACTTCCTTGAACTTTTGATCTGGATATCTACTATTGTCTGAATGTGGTCTTTTGGTCCCTGTTCCCAAAATGCACAAGTGTTGAGAATTTAGTCTGTAGGGTGGTGGTGTGGAAATTTAGGAGGTGGGGCCAATTGGGAAGTCTGTGTTATTGGGGGTGTGCTCTCACAAGAAGGCAGGACATCAGTATGGGACATTAATGCCAGGTATTCTGTTACACTGCAGAAAGCTGACTAACATATCTGTCATCCTTTCTATCCATCACAAAACCTTGAGACTCCCTTTCTTTAAAAAAAAACCATTGATAACTCACTTATTCACAGTTAGAACTTACCTGCTCAGCTCTCTTGGGGTACTCCTTAAAAAGTGCTAACGGACCCTCTTTTAAATATTATATTATATTGGCCAGGCACAGTGTTGAATCCTATAATCCCACCTACTAGAGAGGTGGAGAGAAGGAGGAATGCAGTTTACAGCCAGCATGAGCAAAAAGTTTTTGACTCCCCCATCTCAATCAAAAGTTTGGTGTGGTAGTGGGCACCTGTCATCTCTGCTGTATGAGAAACATAATAAGGAAGATCATGGTCCAGGTCAGACTGGGAATAAATGCAAGCCCCTATTTGAAAAATAAACAACAAGAACTCAGAGCATGGCTTTTAAGTACAAAGCCCCGAGTTCAAATCCCAGTACACCAAAAAATTACCTATACATGTATTCTAGTATATAACTTCCATCTCCTTTGCTTTCCTACAATGCCCAATCCAGTGCTATACACTTGGATAAACAACTTGTAAAGAGATGAATAGAAACAGCCCATGGCTGCTTGCCTACCCCTACAGGAAAATAAATTATGTAGCTTATGTAACCAAATTTTTAAGACTGGGATTTGGTGATCTGGCTAACCCCCCAAACAGCATCAAATCAAATCTTTAAGCAAGTCAGCCTCATGCTTAGTGACCTCTCCAGATCCTCCAGGTGCCTGCCTTCTGCTGTCTTCAGATCAGGGTGGCTGTCCCTACTTCTCATGTCACCTGGGTGTCGCTCCCCATTACAGCATGCTGCACTGTGGGCTCTTAGGTACAGCACATTGCAATTTTACACTCTCTGTCATGAGGTGGACATCATTTTTCCTGACAGGAATCATGAGCCCCTGACAGCTTTTCTGGGAAAAGATGCTGTGCCTTCTGCCACAGGCTTGGCATGGCTACAGGCCAAAAGCAAAGGCAGGAAGGAACATGGGAAGCAAGGCTGGAAAGGTGCAGGTGCCTTCCAGAATAGCAAGACAACTAGCCTAGGCAAGCAAGGACCTGGTCATCATCTGAAGAGCAACTAGAAGTCATCGCGGGAAGAGATCTGGCAGAAGAAATGACAGGGCAATGAAAGGGAAGCTGTTCTTTTCTTTTTACTTAAAAAAATATATTGGTGTTTACTAGAGTTTGGATAGACCTTGTGCTTTCTAGGCATGTACTCTACTATTTAAGTCATTACTCTTACCCAGTTTGTTTCTGGAAGACTACTCAGAGCTGGGTGCTGATGGCTCACATCTATAATCCTAAGCTACTCGGGAAACTGAGTCCAAGAGATGGAGCTTTGGAGCCAGCCTATGCCAACAAATAGAGAAGACTCTATCTCCAGTTAACTAGAAAAAAGCTGGAAGTGGAGCATGGTTCAAGTTGCAGAGTTCCAGCATTGAGCAGAAAAGATGGGAGAGGCTCTGGGTTCAAGCCACAGTATTGGTGCACACACACACACACACACACACACACACACACACACACACACCCTCAGGCTCTTGTGTGAACTACAGAAGTGGGAGGGGAGCCATCAGAAGATAACAGATAAAGATGATGGCCGGGGCAAGGCAGCATCAGGTAAATGTGGTGACTGACTCAGCTGAGAGTGCTGGAGGACAGGTGGACATGTGGGATGGGAAGTGGAAAACAGGAAGCCAGGGAAGATGCCCCACTTCTGGCTGGACAGTTGGACAAGCCATTGGGGTGGGAGAGAAGAGAGCTCAGGTGGGACTGCTTTGTCTGAGGTCCTACGCAGTAATTCCGATTCGCAGAGTGGGGGGCACACTCTGTGTGGGCACACTCGCCCACTTCCAGCACCGATTCTTTGTTTCCTGTGTGATGTAAGTTAGCAGCTGGGCTTTTGTTTCTCTGCTTGCTCTCGTAGTTATTGGCTTTCGACTCTGCCTCTGTGTCCTGGACCCCAGAACAGTCCTGCCTGTCCCCCGCGGGCACACATCCCTATGGGTGAGCATCAGCAATATCTACGTGGTACTGAAGTCTTGGGAATGAATACCAGCCTGGCAGAGGACAATGGGAGAACACAGGTAGAGGAGACAAGAGAAGAACGGAACTAGGCACTGAGGACTGGCAGTCTCATGGGAAGAACCCCAGGAGGGTGTGGTCTCATGGAAGGAAGGAGAGTCTTTCTGGAGGACAGCATCAGCCCTGACAAATGTGCCACAGTGCCCGTGCCAGGCTCAACAGCATGGGGAGGGTGCTGGGTGAAAGCAAGGTCCTTGAGCAATTCGGGGGAATGGAAAGAGCTCACACAAAGTAGGGAGACTTGAGCTCAGCCACACCCTTGAGAAATTCTGTTACAAGAGGAGGAAGGAGCAGAGAGGCCAGCTGTTGGTGGAGAGAAAGGCTGGATGTATGGGAAGGCTGGCGGGACAGGGCTGGCTGAGCTGAGTGGGAGCTTTGCGGCAGGGACAATGGGACAGGAGAGGAGAAGATATTCAGAGGCCTTGATGTCAGCAAGACTGGGGACTCTGTGTGTGTGTGTGTGTGTGTGTGTGTGTGTGTGTGTGTGTGTAAACAGTATGAGGTCATCTGTCGAGAGTTGCTGTAAAAGGATGTAAAGAAGGGGAAGGATTGAAAGTTGAAGTGATGAGAGAAGGCAGAAGAGGGAAGAGGACAAAAGCAAGGTGTCTGTTGAAGTGGGGTGGCTATGAACATGTGCTCTTCCTTAGATGCCAACACACATGCTACTGGTCAGTGCCAAGAAGGAGTACACAGAATTCTCCAGACACCCTGTTTCCCTCCCACGTGTCCTCTGGCAGTCGTTGTTGTTGTTATTATTATTATTTTGTGTGTGTGTGTGTGTGTGTGTGTGTGTGCATGCTGCCACTTACTGGGGCTGGGACTTGGCCTTGCTGGCAGTCCCTAGTTACTCTGCAAATACCAGTTTAGTTACCATCTGTGCCAGACACTGGCAGTGACCCAGCTGGGATTCTGTCCTGTGGCATCCAGGACTTGGAGGCAAGCAGGGAGCAGCTGCTCTAGAACTGCAGGCACCCTTCAAGCATCCCACAGTGTTGCAGCATCCTTGTTTCAGACAAGGAACCCACGGTTCAGAGTGTTTGAATGGCCCAAGAAGGTGAAGTTGAGAGGTACAGCAGACTCAAACCTCACTTATCCAACATTTCCACTTTCAGATTGCCCTCAGGTGTGCACCTGGACCACAGTCCTATTTTATTCTTTCAGGTATCCCGTTATAGCTGGGATGACATGGGAGCTCCACTATGCTTAGCTTCTTCCACTGGGATGGACTCATGAACTTTTCTGCCTGGCTTAGAACGACAACCTCAGCTTCTTAAGTAGGTGGATGAAGATGTTTGTCACCGCACCCAGGCATAAGTTAAGAAGAGGTCTACTTTATTTTTTATTATTTTTACCATTGTCGTTATGTTTAATGTACTAGGTGAATTTCCTTTGGCATACCCCCTGTGGTCACTGTATATGATTTTGATAGACTGGATATTGCATACATACTTATCTGAACAAGGGAATGAAAAATGAAGGAGGGTGTAACAAAGAAGACAAAAAATGTACTCGCTACCTTATTATGTAGCTGTACCCCCTCTGTACATCACCTTGTTAATAAAATTTAATTTAAAAAAAAAAGAAGAGGTCTCATAAACTTTTTGGCCTTGGAACCTCAGTCCTCCTAACCTCAACTTCCTAAGCAGCCAAGAATTCAGGCACAAGCCAACTTAACAACTAAATTGGAAAGAGCAAAAAAAGAATGGGAACTTACAAACAGCAGGAGAAATGCAGAGCAGCCAGGCACTGGTGGTTCATGTCTATAATCCTAGCTACTCAGGAGGCTGAGATCTGAGGATAGTTATATGAAGCCAGTCCAGGCAGAAAAGTCCATGACTCTATCACCAATAAACTACTCAGAGAAAGCCAGAAGTGGTGCTGTGGTTCAAGTGGTAGAGCACTAGCCTGAGCACCAAGTGGCTCAGGGACAGCACCCAGGCTAAGTTCAAGCCCCAGGACTGGCACATGCGTGCACATGCACACACACACACACACACACACAAAAGAAGAAATGCAGGGCACATACAAAACATAAAAATGTAATCTATATAGCTTATATGGATCTGAGCAGAGGTGATTTGAATGTTTGGTGTGATAATAGTATTTTGGTTCTGTTCAATTCCAAAAGCATGGAAACCAAAAGCAAATATTGATTAATGGAATTAAATCAAATGTAAAAAAATTTCTGCACAGTAAGAGAAATAACAGAGTTAAAATATAATCTCCAAAGTAAGAGAAGATATCTGCCAACTATTCATTTGACAGAGGTGTAATATCTAAAAAGCACACACAAACACACATCTACAACAAGAAATATAACTTACGAATGGTCACTTATCTAATAAGACTCATCTCAAAAGAATACAAATGGTTGATAAACATAGGAAAAGTGCTCAGAATCATTAGTCAACTGGGAAATGCACGTCAAAACCACACTGAGATACTATGTCACACATTAGAATGGCTCTTAATTAGTACAACCATAAGAATCCTCAATAAGCTAAAACAGATCTACTGTATGATCCGGCTATTCCATTGTGGGTATATATCCAAAGGAAATTAAACCAGTGGTCCAAAGAGACGCCTTCACACTCAGGTTCACTGATGTACTATTCACAAACGCTATAAAATAGAATCAGCTTAGGTGTCTATCAACAGATAAACAGGTACAGACAATACAGTATATATACCATGGAATATTATTCAGCTATTAATAAGAATAGAGTCCTAGTATTTGCAGCAATGTGGGAAGGCATTGGAAGACATTGTGTTAAGTGAAGTAAGTCAGAAACAGAGACAACTGCCACATGTTCTCTCTTGTATGTGGAAGTTATAAAAGTTGACCTGAATGCAGAGCAGAGATGACTTGAGGTGAGTCAAGGGTCTCCAGATCTAGTCAGGGTGTGCTGTCTGCATGAGCTCAAGGATCGTTAATGGAGCTGAGCCTCATTACTATGCTTATTGAATGCATATTAAAGAGTCCTGTAAACACCAATCTAAGGAGAGGGAAGTGGGGGAGGCTAGGCAAGTGGGCCTGGCAGAGTTCTCACAACGCAAAGCTGGAAGATGGGACCTCTGGTTTAATTTAATCCTATCACCTCTAGGTTAAGAGTGTCACAACTAGAACCTTTCCCCATTTTATTCTGCTGCCAGACTTTGATTTCAAAAATCTCCAGACACAGACCCTTTATTTCAAGGCCTTTCACCTCACTCAGCTTCTCAAATGTCTCCTGGACATGTCCTGTGCCAAGGTCTGTTCCTTTTACATGAAATGCTTTCTTCATTTCCCACCAACCCCACTTCCACATGCTCAAAGGTTTTCAAATACTCAACCTTCTATCTTGGCTCAATGTCACTTGTTTATAAAGTTTTCCCACTTCCACACTCTTGCAGCTAGGCTCAACCACAGCCTTGATATTCTTAAGGATTTCCCTTAGACTTACATCATGACTTGATCACATGTCTACCTCTACAAAATGGTCTAATACTGGAGATCGGGGACTATGTCTCAGCAACCTTTTATCTACCAAAGCTCTCGTGATGGCCCAGAGCCACTCAACTCTTCTCCACATCACCAACACAGCCTCTGATTCTCCCTTATATAACTGCTCTGTACATGAACACACTTTATGTTTGGCAGTACCAGATGACTTCTTTTCCCAGACGAAAACCTATGTTTGCATGTCTATTAGTATCTTTTCAAGGAGAATGATCAACTAGCATGACCTGACATTCAGGTCAATGGGATGGAACTAAGAGCAGAGACCACTGCATGGACAAAGAATACAGGTATACCCTTGTTTGTAGACTGCTGTGACAATGGGACAGTCACACGGAAAAGAATGAAGCTAGACCTTAACCTCATGCCACAGATAAAATTGAACTCAAAATAGATCTAAGATCTAAATATAAGAGTTAGAACCACACAATCCTCTGGGTATAATAGTCAGCACCTGTAATTCCAGCTATTTAGGATCACATTTCAAGGTCACTTGTAAAAAAGCTAGTGAGACAATCTCAACCAACAAGCTGAATGTGGGAGTTTGTGCCTAGAATCCCAGCTATATGGGAGGCATAAAAAGAATGATCATGGTCCAAGGCCTAGAACAAAACTGTGAGACTTCTCCGAAAAACAGAGCTTAACAAAGGGCTGGGGGAATGGCTCAAATAGCAGAGCAAGCACAAAGCCCTGAGTTCAAAATCCAGCATCCTCCCCCAAACACAAACAAAATAAAGAGCTTTAATAAAACTCTTAAAAGTACACAGAAGTAAAACTTAACAAAAGTGGACTTAGCAATAGTTTCTTTCTTTTTTTTTTTTGGCCAGTCCTGGGCCTTGGACTCCGGGCCTGAGCACTGTCCCTGGCTTCTTCCCGCTCAAGGCTAGCACTCCGCCACTTGAGCCACAGCGCCGCTTCTGGCCGTTTTCTGTATATGTGGTGCTGGGGAATCGAACCTAGGGCCTCGTGTATCCGAGGCAGGCACTCTTGCCACTAGGCTATATCCCCAGCCCAGCAATAGTTTCTTAAACTATGACACAAAAATCACAAGGAACTAAAGAAAAAAAAAACAGGTAAGCTGAACTTCACAAATATTGAAAACTTTGTGCAACAAAAGATAAAAGGCAAAGGAAAGTCAGACAACAGTGGCTCACACCTGTAATCCTAGCTGAAGTGATGAAGATAATAAATCCGTTGCTATGCTGGCTTTCAATAACGAAATATTGCTAATACTGTTCTGTAGTGTTCAATGTAAAACTTTACTTTTACTGTCTGTAGTGTTCAATGTAAAACTTCTCTAGAGCTGGCCCCTGGTGCAAAGTTATAGTTAGTTTTGCTCTGATTATACCTATTAATACCCCCCTACCCCCCACAGAGTTTCATCCTGCTTAGCCACCTGGTTGCTAGCTAACTTCCAGTGAAGATCGAGACGCCCTGACCTGTTGTGGCTGACACAAGCCCCTATAGTTAAGCTAAAGGGGGAATTCCTGTCGTTTTGGGTATATAAGCAGCCCTCTGAGATGGCCCCGGGGCTGCAGCTTGAGATCCTGACCTAGAGTGCAGCCCTGGTGCATCAGTACTTTCCTGCTCAATAAAATCTTTTTTTACATTTTTCTAATGTAAGTGTCTCATTGCCTGTTGATCCGTGGACCCCACAACATAGCTACTCAGGAGGCTGAAATCTGAGGGTCATAGTCCGGAGCAAGCCTAAGCAGGACAGTCCTATAAGACTCTTATCTCCAATTAGCCACCAGAAAACCCGAAGTGGAGCTGTGGCTCAAAATAGTAGAGCATTAGTTTTGAGCAAAAAAATCTCAGGACAGAGCCCAGACCTGGGCTCAAGCTCTATGACTGATTAAAAAAAAAAAAGGCAAAGATAATTTAACCAAATATGACAAAGTATTTGAAAATTGTATTTCTGAAAAGGGTCTAGTATCCAGAATACAAAAAGAACTCCAGCAACTCAGTAACAGAAAAAAGAGCCTAGTAAAGAAGGGCAGCAAAGGACTTAAATGGACATTTCTCCAGAAAAGACAAGTGGGCAACAGCATGTGAAAAGACACCACCAAAAATCTGCAAATGGCAACCACAGTGGCACACCATTCCATACCACCAGTACAGGCTTGATCCTTCGTTGTATTTCTTTTTAATTGTTTTTTTCTTGGGGGGGGGGCATTAATGGGGCTTGGCCTCAGGGCCTGGACCCTGTCTCTGAGCTCTTTTACAGAAGACTAGAGCTCTATCTATCACTTTGAGCTATGGCTCCACTTCCAGTTTTCTGGTGGTTAATTGAAAGTAAGAGTCTTACACATTTCTTCCTGGGCTGGCTTTGAACTGAGATCCTTAGATGTCAGCCTCCTGAGTAGCTAGGATTATAGGCATGAGCCACTCATGCTTGGCCTTTTTTTAGGCAATATCTTTCTACACTGCAGAATTTGTGATCCTCCCACCTCAGCCTCCTGTGTTCTGGGATTACAGGTACCCGTCAGCACGTCTAGGTGGTACACTGTATTATGAATGGATAATGACAGTTGTTCGTAAGATGTGGGAAACTGTAGGCCTGCGCATTGCTAGTGGGAATGTAAACAGAGCAGCAGCTGTGGAGGCCAGTCTGGGTCCTCAGTGAGTTACACAAAATTATTGAATGACCCAGCAGTTACTCATGTGCCCAAGTGTACACTACCAAGAACTGTAAACAAAGTTAAACCAAAATGTGTTGTAAATGTTCACAGCAGCACTATTCACATAGCCAAATCCCATCAGCTGATGCAGGATGTCCAGAATGGACAAATCCATAGCATGGAATATGATTCGGCCGTGAAGAGGAATGGTTTACTGATAGATGACAACAGAGATGGGCCTTAAATCATGATGCCAGGTAGAAGAAGCCAGACACAAAAGGCCTCCTATCTCATATTTCCACATACAGGAATACAGAGGAGAGGCAAATCTACTGAGAGCACATTGGCCTTCGGGGGCAGGGGTAACATGGGGAGTAACTGGGAAGGTTCTGGACCCAGAATGAGGCAGTGGTGAGCTGCAGTACCCTCTCATCAGATACATCTTGCTGTTACAAGCAGCGAGGGTGCCATGGGCAGCAGTGAGGTACAGAGGAAGCATTAATGTTGTCTGGACAGTAAGTGAAAAATGACAGGTATGCTTTTGAACTCCAGGAGTTTACACATTAAATAAAAACAGGGATTGATCTTAAAATTAACCTTTGTCAAGAAGTACTGGTCAGGGGCTGGGGATATGGCCTAGTGGCAAGAGTGCTTGCCTCGTATACATGAGGCCCTGGGTTCAATTCCCCATCACCACACACACAGAAAACGGCCAGAAGTGGCGCTGTGGCTCAAGTGGCAGAGTGCTAGCTTTGAGCAAAAAGAAGCCAGGGACAGTGCTCAGGCCCTGAGTCCAAGCCCCAGGACTGGCCAAAAAAAAAAAAAAAAAAAAGTACTGGTCAGCTACTTGACTTTGGTACATCTAACGAAGACACGATTCTTCCTTGCTTGCCACTCTGCTAGACTGGAGGGAAAGGGTAGTTTTGCTTTTATCTATACATTTGGTGAGGCAAGATATGCGCCAGGACAGACTTGAGCCTCCTTGTGTCTGGCTCAGTGTTAAGAAGTGGTTTCTCACAGTATTTACCAAACCCAAGCCAAAATAGCTGACTGACCTTCATTTAGAAGCCACTGAAGGTCAGTTGCCTGCAGAGTTCTGTGTGAGCATTAAGACTCCTCACCTGTCTACCAAGTAGCTGTGTTTCTGGGGCCTGCAAGGTGTGGTTGAGGTGCTCAGAGGCCAAAGGGTGGCTATATCATAAAGTGGAAGGTGTCTGCTCCCTGCCTGCTCAGGGTGGCCTGATTGGAGAAACACCAGGAGCCATGTGGGAAGGCGGTGTGAGAGAGAGCAGCCAGGTCACATGGAGAGGTTAAGCAAGGTAAGGCCCAAGTAGGCCCTTGACCCTGACACCATGTAGAGGCTCTGGTGCCCAGGCTGGTAGATGGGTCACTGCTCCTGGGTCTGGCCCCCTCCATACTTTGCTAGGCCCACAAGGAAGTATCAGGGGAAGTGGTATTGTTTGCCTTGAGAATACAAGGCCCACTCCTTAAGTCTTCCTAGAAGCCATCAAGCATGTGGACATTGACTAAGACAGAGAAACAAGATGCCAGAGGCTTCCATCACTCTTGGGAAAAAGTGTGCAGTCTTCCACAGCAGAACCCTCCAAAATGTGGAGTAAAAAAAAAAATCTGGATGAAGCAGGGCCTGTAATCCTACCTACTCAGGAAGCTGAGATCTAAGGACTGAGATGAGAAGCCAGCCAGGGTAGGAAACTTCAGGAGACTCTTAACTCCAATAAATTACCAAAAAGTGGGAAGTGGAGCTGTGGCACAAGTGGTAGAGCACTAGCAACGGCAACAAGGCTCTGAGTTCAAGCCCCAGGACACCTTCCCCAATTCCCCAGCCAAAATCTGGGCAGGAGATAAATGGGTACTCTATCATTCAAAATGATTCATTCAAACAGTAAAATAGGCAACTGGTTTTGTAACAAATCCTTAACCCCAGAGGTCTTATGATATAAGGGATTACTACTCTAAATAATCAGCTTGTTTCCTTCATTCAAATGCTGTTAGTTCTGTAGATTTCTAACTGGATGTCAAATTCCACTGGGTAGGGCCAAACTTCAGGTCTAGGAGCAGCTTCCAAGTGATGAATGGAGATAGCAAGTCTGGTTTCAGGTAAGAGTTCAAGGGTAGAGCCTGAGGGCAGCAACATGACCAGTCTCTCACCACTTTCTCTGAGTACTGAACCTCATTCGGATTCCCCTGGGCCATATAGCTCCTGGGCCACATCTGGCCCTGTTTTGTAAATGAAGTTTTGTTTACCATAGCAGCATCCATCTGTTTACCACTGACTAATGCTGGTCCCAGGCTACAACATCAGAGCTTAGCAGTTGTGTCAGAGAACACAGAAGTCTCCAAGGTCTGCACAGCCTAGAATATTTCCTATCTGGCCCTTCAGAGCAAGTGTTTTTTGTTTTTATTTTTTCTAGGCCAACATTTCCTGGGGAGAGATAGAAATGGAAAAGGGAGGATGGAGGTTGACTGTGCACCCCATTCCACATGGATAATGAAGGAACAGGAGAACCGTGACCCCCTGCAATAACGAGATTGAAGATGAATCACGGGTGCACCCATAACAGTACAGTGAAACTTGGTTCGGGAGCAGGTGATGGGAGCTCAAGATCCTTTAGAGGTTTGGGCCTGGAATCCCAGCTATAGTGGAAGACAGGAGTGAAATCAGGAATCATTCATCGGATACTCATCTGTCCATAGTCACTTCTTTGCCCTAATCATTTCTGCAGAACACTGCTGAACTAGGTGTCTATCAAGGGAAGAACATATACTCCAAAGACCCTAGGCTGTCTAGGAAAACAAAGGCTGCTACCAGCTCCCACCAAGGTCTCTAAAACGAAGGCCAGGTCTGGAGCACCAGCTCTCATCTCTGCCTCTGAGCAAATTATCTGCTCTACTCTACTGTGCTGGGTAAAAGAGAGAAGCTTCATAGGACTGTATTATTTTTCCTTTAGTGTGGTGCTAGGGATGGAATACAGGCCCTTGCTCGTGCTAAGCTTGCTCTTTTCCACTAAGCTAAATCTCCAGAGCCTGTACTATTCTACTTTTTAACCATGGGTGTTTTGATCTAAAAATAAATCTGTAAGAGAAACCAAATGTCTAAAAAGACATCTGGAAGGACTTGTAACTTCTCTTGGCTCTGTAGGCTCCCCTCCTAGGACAAGTGAAGTCTTCCTTGTGTAGGCCTCCCAGGTAGGCCCACTGTGGACCTAGAGGCAAAGGTGGCTTCCTCCCCATCTCGCCAGTATACTCCCTCTTCCTGCTTCTTTTTTTTATTTTTTCTTATCAGTTGTGGAGCTTGAACTCTAGGCCTGGGCACCTCTGAGCTCTTCAGCTCAAGGCTAGCGCTCAACCACTTGAGCCACAGCGCCACTTCTGTTTTTCTGGTGTTTTTTTTTTGGCCAGTCCTGGGGCTTGGACTCAGGGCCTGAGCACTGTCCCTGGCTTCTTTTTGCTCAAGGCTAGCACTCTGCCACTTCGGCACAGCGCCACTCCTGGCCGTTTTCTGTATATGTGGTGCTAAGGAATCAAACCCAGGGCTTTATGTATACGAGGCAAGCATTCTTGCCACTAGGCCATATCCCCAGCCCTCTTCCTGCTTCTTATTCCCTAATTTTACCTACTTCCTTCTCATTTGCCAATTATCCTCTTTTTCCTTTAAATTTACCCTAAAATTTGATATTTCATATTACAAAGAGTTAACAGCTTAACAAAATTAAGTCAAATTCATTCATGTTAGAACTGACTTTGGGCAACAGCCCTAAGCTCCAAGGTGGCTCTACCCAGAGGCTCTGGGAAGCTGGACGGTTATATATCTGATGGCCACTGGAGTAGCCACAAGCCACTGAAGACCAAGGAACTAGATTTTAATTTTTAGTTTCATTAATTCAAGATTAAATTACTTGAGATGACAAGTGGCTAACATATATCCAGGGCAATTCTAACATTTCAGACTTTCCAGATCCTTTGATATCTCTGAGAAAAATCAGCAGTTGGTCAGCACTCCTGCTCTTTAGGGCCATAACCATAATTCTCATCTTTAAAAAGATAGTATATATGACGAAAGAAAATCCAGTATGTCCTCAAACCTTTGTCCAGGCTTGTTCTCTGACTCCCCCAGGTGGAGACATGAAGACTGCAACACTGTACTGAAGAGCAGCACCTCACTGTGGCCGCTGTTCTCAAACCTGCCCAAGAAGCAGGGAATAGGGAAGTCCTTGCTTAACACAACTCACTGATAAGAGAATACAAGAAGATCATGCACCATGTGTGCCTGGCCTCTCACAGGCTCCCACCCATCATGGAAAGTCCTACTTGCAATCTTCGAGAGGATTTCACCCGTAACTTTGGAAGGCAGGTTGACTGCCCAGTTATACCATGAAGGCAGGGAAAACTTTTACTACTGTGTGGCAGGATGCAGCCCACAGGAATTCAGAGCTTTGCACCTCTCAGACTAGGTTAGATCATTTCCTGTCACTCATATGATGAAATCTTTCTAGAAGAGGAATGCTTTATCAGTGGTAAGCCTCTGCCTGTTTAGGTGCTTTCTTTCTTTTTTTTTTTTTTTGCCAGTCCTGGGGCTTGAACTCAGGACTTGATCACTGTCGTTGGCTTCTTTTTGCTCAAGGCTAGCACTCTACCACTTGAGCCACAGTGCCGCTTCTGGCTTTTTTCTATATATGTGGTGCTGAGGAATCAAACCCAGGGCTTTATGTATGCAAGGCATGCACTCTACCACTAGGCCATATTCCCAGCCCTGTTTAGGTACTTTCAAGCACCTTATGTTCTAACTCCAAGCTCTGGCTGGCTTTCCTGAGATGGTCTCCATCTTGTCCCATCCATTCAGCAGAGACGAGGTCTGACTGAATGGAGTCCAGATTACTCTCAAATCCACTGACTGTCCAGAGGCAACAGGTGTCACACAGCACAAATAATACAGACAGCCAAGATTCAAGTTTCAACTTAACTGGTTAGGATTCTCCAATCAACAAGACATAATGTTTGCACAAGACTTGATGTGCTCATGACAAACTCTACTTTATAAGACACATTCAAAGTATATTCTACTGGAGGGGCTGGGAATGTGGCCTAGTGGTAAAGTGCTTGCCTCGTATACGTGAAGCCCTGGGTTCCATTCCTCAGCACCACATATATAGACATAGCCAGAAGCGGCACTGTGGCTCAAGTGGTAGAGTGCTAGCCTTGAGCAAAAAGAAGCAGGGACAGTGCTGGGCCCTGAGTTCAAGCCCCAGGTCTGGCAAAAAAAAAAGTATATTCTACTGGAAAGCATTCTCTAAATATCCATTTTATGTATTTACTTGGCAGGATCTTCCACTGATTCTCAGACAGCCTGAAACTTGTTATACAAGTTTGGAACCTGCAATCCTCTTGTCTCAGTCTCCATAGTGCTGGGATTACAGATGTATGTCACCACACCCGATTCCCTACATAAATTTAAACTATGAAATCTTAGGCTGTGAGAGGTGCCATATGTCTGTAGTCCTAGCTACTCAGTAGGTGAGATAGGAAGATCCAAGTCTGAGGCTTATCCAACCCACAAGCTCAAGGCTCACTCTGAAAAACAATGAGCGCAAAAGAACTGGAGGCATATAGAAAACATACTTGAATGGAAATGAAAATAGTATCTTGAGACTTTCACAGAACTGGAATTCGGGGAGTAGAGCATTAGTTATGAGTGGAGACCTTTTACTACTGAACTGTCTAGCAAAATCTTGAGACTATTCTCTTTCCTAAGTACATTAAAGCAAACTAAAAATATTCTATTTCTTAAAACCTTTAGATGTGATGGTGCAGGCTTTTGATCCCAGACTCATGAGGCTGAAGACAGAGAATCTTGAGTTCAAGGCTAGCGTAGCCTACATAATCAAGTTCAAGGTCAGCCTTAGCTACATATTGAGACCCTATCTCAAAAAACCCAAACCCAGCCAAGGGCTTAAGGTTGGCTCAAGTGACAGAGTGCCAGCTTCCCAAACAAGCCAAGCAAGAGAGAGGTTTTGGGTTCAAACCCTAATGCCAGAAAAACAAATGGATGAACACACACACGTACCAACACCACCACAACACAAGAAAGGCACGCAGGAAAGAGTCCTAAGTACCTTAATCTCCTATATCAGTATGCTATTCAGTTAAAGTAAATAAAACTGAATAAAAATTCCAGATATGTCTTTAGGTAAAAATAAATGAGACAGCCTTTTTAAAAAAGCAACTTGTTTTGAAATTCTTTTTTTCCTTATCACTTTTGATATTGACTAACCCAACAGAATCATGTGAAATTATGTCCTACAGGGCTACATCTAGTGAGGGTGGCAAGTTAAAACAATATGAATGAAAGTTGAGAAAAAATATGGTCCAGATGGTAAAAACAGGTTCCCTTAAATTTAAAAATAGATGAACTTGAGTTGGAGCTAAAAAGATGAAGGGTTTAGTCAGAGGTTAACCAGAAGAGTGTTTCAAAACAGAGGTCTTTAGGTATGTTCTGGGGACCACAGTGGGGTCCCTCATTTGCTTTCAGGTGTCCAAGAAGGCAAAGCTGCTTCCCTAACAGGAAGATACGATTTGGCCTTTGTAGCATCATGATGTGTTGTTCACAGGCTACCCAAGATATCAGAACAGACTGAACGCAGAGGCAGACAGCTCAAGAGATTTGCAAGAACATAAAGCAATGCTCCTCTTTCTGGTGATGAGGTTTACTCTTTACTTGGATAAATTCAGTAGGTAGATATAGCTCCCCTTTTGGGTTCTAACTTTGGTGAGTGAACAGGAGCAACCCTCCTTTCACCTGAGTACAGCAGTTCTGCAGGAAAGTACAGGCAGGTCGCAGTATATGTCAAGTATATGTTGCTCTGTAAGCAAACATGTGCTCTGCAGAGGCTCAGCAAGGGCGAGTGTAACCTCTAGGAGACATTTAGCAATGCATGGATGCACGCGTGGTTGCTAATGGCCTTCGGTGGGTAAGTCCAAGGATGCCGGTGAACCTCCTACAAAGCACAAGACTAAGACAGCTTTCCAACAAAGAATCGGCCCCACACGTCCAGCGTTGAAGCTGCAGTGCGATGGGAAAGCACAAGTGGGTCTCCTCAGAGTCACCCATCTGTGCCGCTTACAATTGGAGAGGAAGGTGCGCCAGAGGAGCTGGCCGTTTAAGGAAGATCCAACTGCTTTTCTGAGGTCTTGAGAACAGCTGGCTCAGGTAAGCAGCTGCTAGTCCTTTGCATCCTAGCCACCTTTCTCCAGCACCTGAGCAAGGATGGTTAGGAAGAGGGAGACTGAGAAGAGCCTACCAAGACTAAGCAATTCAAAACAAGGAATTACATTTCTTACATAACAATTACACGTGAATGTCAATGCCTTTTAGCAGTACCCTGTTACACCAAGATATATCTTGCCACCTATCTTCCAGAGTCTTTATCTGTAGTATTCTCCAAATACTACTTCTTTGACTTGGATTACTGGAATTCATTTGAGGGTTGTATGGAAAAAAGCTGGGAAGAGGATGAAGGGAAGCAAGGTACAGGAGGTCCAAACAGAAGATGAGTGCTCAGAGATGAGCCTCTAAATGGAGGCTTCAGTCTTGCCAGGGAAGCAGGGGCCAGACGTCCCCCCGCGGGGGCCATGCTGCCATTCAGTTCCCCCTGAACACTTTCCATTGCCTTCTCCCAACTAACTCAGGAGAAAGCTCCTGCCAGAGTATGATCAGAAAGTTAAAAAACAAAAAAAGAACTTTGAGATGATATATTTAAAATTTTATGTTAATATAAGGATGTGCTATCAGATTAATAAAACATTTCCGTTTTAACTTGCAATGGAATTGTAAAAGGACAGACTGTGAGGATTCCATTCCTAAAGGTAGACTGTGTTGAGACAGCTACCAAGGCCAAGGGAAGGCCGTTCAGCTTTCTTTTCAGCAATAGATGTTACATAAGAATTGCTATATAGGCTCTGAAACAAAACTAAGCTGAAGTCGGGCACGCAAAATACATGAGCAGAGAACAATACTCAAATCACCTTTAATGTGCTGAAAACAAACCACCTTCACAAAAGCATTAACAATTTTCTTAAAGCATAACTTTGGACACAGTACACAAATTTAAAAGACAAGACAAGACAAAGCAATATACCAACACCATCCTGTGGTCTGATCTTGCAAAACGAACCTTAGGATTTCGGAGGAATTAAGATTTTAAATATTCATAAAATGTGCCTAGTCATGCTCCCCCAGACTCGAATGCTATGAGAAGGGCTGCTCAAGAATATAGTTCCCTGTCAATCTCCACCAATTCCAAATTTCCAATTTCAAGTGGCCTACGGGTCCAGCTGTGTTCTTGTTCCTTAAAAATGTACTGCAAAACCAGCAGTGAGAACTGGACAGAAACTTCCATTTCCAGGACACATGTGGATAAGCAACAAGTCAAATTTTAAAATTCTATTTGGAAGAGGAGAAAAAAAAAGAAAGAAAAAAATTTATCAGTGTGTCTGTCATTGAAGAAGCCGTGTTAGGCACAAGGCATAAGGCACAAGTTGGCTACAACACTGATGGCCTTTAACAGTATTTTGTTATACAAGCTATATCCTGCCATATATCTTTTGGGGTAAATTTCTTTTTTTTTGGCCAGTCCTGGGCCTTGGACTCAGGGCCTGAGCACTGTCCCTGGCTTCTTTTTGCTCAAGGCTAGTACTCTGCCACTTGAGTCACAGTGCCACTTCTGGCCATTTTCTATATATGTGGTGCTGAGGAATCAAACCCAGGGCTTCATATATATGAGGCGAGAACTCTTGCCACTAGGCCATATTCCCAGCCCCTGGGGTAAATTTCTTAACAAATCTTATACTCACTATCTCATCTTAGAGATGAGGAAATAGAGTCACAGAAGTATATGACTCATAATTTATGACAAACAGGAAGCAGCATTTCAATCTTGTAATTCCTCAGGTGAATGAAAGTCTTTCCACCTTACTGGACTACCTTTTGCTCCATTACTTTATCTTCCTTAGGAACAAAAGGTCCATGCTGTCAAATATTCCCTTGAAGTAGCCAAAAAATCGGACCTGCCATGCAGACCCCTTGCTGCCTTGTCTTCTGTAAGACAAGTCAGGGATTCCTCTATAAGGACCTTTCACACAATTGAAGTAATGTGTTATGTCAAGCTCATGCCAGGTTTGTGAATGATTCTTCTGTTGGGATTACTTCTCAAGCCTGGAGCAGGCACCTGCCCTCCACACCTTGTAGGCTGTGGAGCGGGTATGTGGTTACTGTCCGTGCTCACAGACATGTTCATAGGGGACATGTACAACTGATGTTTGTGAAGGTGACATGCTCCAAATGCTTGAAGAGCAGCATGGGAAAATCAAACCTCTTTAAATCGCTCAGGTTAAGATATTCTAGTTCAGAGTAACACTGAGAGACAGGAGAGGAAAAATGTGTGCAAGAATGGTTTAATTCACCTGGGTGAGTCAATCATGCTTGGTAAGTGGGTGGAACTAGAAGAGAAGAAGAGAGCAGAGGCTGAGGGGAGGAAAACAACAGAGTAAGGGTCAACTCAGAGTTCAGATGAACTCAAGTGTCTCAATTTGTATTCCTGAATAGAAGTTTACACAGTGACCTGCCAAGTGTCATGCTTAATATGCCATGCTGCCTCTGGGGTCCTTATGAGGAAGTAGTGAGGTGCCCAACATTTCAGTGTTTTGTAGTGGTAATTTCAAGCTTTGTGGTTCCAGCTCTTAGACAGTAGCACTAGAAAAAATACAAAAAGACAAATGGGGCATCACACTCAGACACTATAAGCCACGCTCAAGATCCTAACTCAATGGACAGTCCAAGAACCCAATCTACCTTACAAACACATTTCCACATAGTAGTGATTTGGCAATCTTTGAATTACTGATGGACTTTTCAGGTTCAAACTTAACATTATTTATCCTTACGGCCAGGTTCTTTCCTCTAAAATAGATGACACATACAGATTTATATCCCTTGGTAGCACTAGCAGTAAGTAGATACAGACGTGTTAGCAAGAAAGGCTTAAGGAGCAGTAGGAAGTCTTAGCAGTTTTCATGAGAGTGAAAGAGCAACAACCTCAAAAGAGAGCATACACCTCAGCAAGGGCAACTACATTTCATCTAAATTGTCAGAAGAGTGACCCAGGAAGTAAGCAAGGGAAATGCAAACAAGCCGCCGTAAAAGTTGATTATCTGCTGTAAAGAAAGAGCAGAGAAAGACCAGCACAAATAATCTTAACTGAGTATTTAAAGAACCTTTTAGATTTCTGCTTTTTGCTCCAGAGAGGGTGACAGATTTGTTGGAATAAGCCACCTGCTGCAGAGGAGGGTGGCTCAGAATACACCAAATGACAAGAAAAGATAACCTGGGGCTAATCAAAGTCTACTGGGGCTCATCACCAGTTAACTGTGTTTCTCAGGAAGAGCTCAACTCTTCTAATATGATGTACAGGAAGGAGTCTGACAGTCACAAGTAATCGTGTGTAAGACCTCGGTGCTCAGTTCTGGAGCCTAGCTCCAAGGAGGCTTTGTCAGCAGCTCCTGAACTCACAGAGACTTGGACCCTTGGCCTCAGTAGCTCTAGTTCCCCAATTAGTCACAGGGAGAAAAAGGCCAACGTGGTGACCTGGCAAACACTCCCAAGCTACAACTGTGTGAAGGAACAAAGATTCCACCAGGTGGACAAAAACCACCCAGAGCATTCCAGCTGTTACTTAAATGAGCCTAAAGCCAGGAAGAAGGAAAAGTCACAACTTGCCAATTGCAGGGAGGTGAGGGGAGAGGTGGGAAGGAGGCGAGGAGAGAAAGTAGAAGACTAGACAAAAATACCAAAACTAGATATAAAAAAAAAAATACCAGCACTACTGGGTTGAAAAGAGCTAGACATCAAGAGAAGAAAAAAGCTTGCTGTGGACACCAGATGCACAGATAGCACCAAGGAAAGCAGGCTGATAAAGGAAGGAGCCACTGAAAACAAGCCACCTGGTAGCTGGCACAGAAAGGAAGCTAGAAGGAGCAGAAGTCCAGCCAAGCCACTATATGACTGTCTACAAGGGAGCATTTGCTACGGGGAAGGTGGTGGAATAAACAAAAATACCAGCTCCAAGCCAGATGCTGGTGGGCTCGTGCCTGTAAACCTAGCTACTCAGGAGGATTTGAGGAATGCGGTTCGAAGCCAGTCCAGGCAGGAAAATCTGTGAGTCTGTTATACTCAATTAACCACTTAGAAAAAGCAAGGAAGCGGTGCTGTGGCTTAAGCGGCAGAGCAAGAGAAGCCCAGGGGCAGTGTCCAGGCCCCGAGTTCAAGCCTCAAGCCCCAGAACCAGCACACACGCGCACACACACCAAAACAGCTCTACAGATTATTAGCACAGCATTTCATCAAATCCCAAGTAGAAAAAAAAGAAACAAGTGAAAAACTCTAATGGTGATGCCACAAAATCTTACGTGGGGATATATTTTGGAAGACCCGGGGTTTTATCACCCAAGTTGTTTTTTTTTTTTTAACTCTATATTAAAAAACTGCTCATGAAAAAATGTGAAGACAGTTACCTCTGTGTCTACCGTGTCTTGTCCTTCTTTTGAACTTTTCCCACTTTTCCCCGGTTTAGGTGGTTCCTGGGAAACACCAAAGGGCAGCGATTAGTCTTCTCGATTTTTTTTTTTTTTGACAGCAAAACATCAGATAAACCAGATGCAGTTTCGACACTGATGTATACAATCTAACTGGAGTTTCTTTGCGGTGGTTTCATTCCACACCGGGAAAACCTACACCGTATTGCGGAGAGAAACTTCGGCCAAGCCCCGTGGCCCCCCGACCCCTCCCCCCCACCGCCCCGATTCCGAGGAAGGCGCGGCCCTTCTCCCCGGTATTGGGGGGCTGAAAACTTTAAGCAGCGTCAGGTAAGCCCGCTTTTGTGCAGTGCTCTTGGCATTCTGCAAGCGTCCCATCGCACCCCTGGCTTCTCTCCCACCCCAAGCCCCGACTGTGGCTTTCTGGGGGCGATCCTGACACCTTAAAGCGGGGAGCCTCGGCCCCCCCCCCGCACCCCACCCCCCATGCAAACGCCACACGCCGCACTCGGCCGCCGCCGCCGCCGCCGCCCAGCCCCGTAATCGACAGTGTTCCGGAGCCCCGGGGCGTCGATCCGGGCAGCGTGCAACCCTGTCAGCCGCCCGCCCGCCTCGCCCCCGGCCCGGCCCGCCCGGGCGGCCGCCCCGCCAGCACCTGCCCACCTCAGACCTCCCGCCGCCCCGCCGGGCCCGGCGCTCCCCGCCCCCACCGGCCTGCGGGGCGCCCGGCCCGGCCCGCCGCCGCGCTCCGGGACCCGGCCCCGGCGACCCGCCCAGGCCCCCTGCCCCGGCCGGCCCGGCCCTCCGCCCCGGCGGCCCAGACCCGCGACTCACTTTCTCCTTCTTGTTTTTATTCGGCATGGCTGGTGCGGACCGCCGCCGCCGCCGCCCCTGCCGCCGCCGGCCCCCGCCGCAGCAGCGCCCCCTCCCCGGCCGTCGCGCCGCCCCGGCCGCCGCCGCCGCCGCCGCCGCCGCTGCCGCCGCCCGGGGACTGAGTCGCTCGCTCGCTCTCGCTTCCCCTTTTCCAGGCTCCCAGAGGCTGCGGCAGCCGCGGCGGCGGCGGCGGCGGCGGCGGCAGCGGCGGCGGCGTCTCTCCGCCCCTCCCCTGGCCCGGCCCTCTCCTGCGCAGGCCCCGCCCCCGCGCCGGGCTCCTACCCGTGCCGCCCCCACGCCGCCCTAGCCCCGCCCCCACGCCCCCCAATGGCGCCCCGCCATTGGCCGGCGCTCCCTCACGTGCCCTAACGCTCCGCTGCGCCGCCACGCCCCCTGCGCGGCCAGTCCCCACCCACTTCTCGTTGCTCCGCCGGCGCTGGCTTCTGCCGCTGGGTTCTGAGGGAGGCGGGCGAGCGGTGGGAAGCGAGGCGTCTGAGGAGGCCTGTGGCTGCGACTTAGGTGACGGGGCTGTGGCCGCGCTGGAGGTGTGGGTCAGGGCGGGGGACGAGTGAGGCGTGCAGGACGCACGTTCCAAATGTGCGGTGACAACTTCGCCCGCCGGCGGTGTGCGAACGGTGACTTCTCGGCGTCGCCCCTCACCGCGGCGGCTCTTGCAAAACGAGGGCGCTCGTGCGCGCTACACGTGGGGTCTGAGGAGGCCCCGGGAGCCGCGCGAGCGGCGGTTTCGCTGGGCCCCGCCAAGCCCCGCCCGCCGCGCTAGCCCCGCCCTCCCGGCCCCCAGCGACCCGGCCTCCTCCGGGGTAGCCCCGCCCGGGCCGCCGGGGCCCCGCCCGCTCGAGGCCCCGCCCACCCGGCACTGGCGGCCTCTGGGCTGATTTTTTTGTTTCTTTCCCCCCTCCCCCAATATTTTATTATTATTAAGGTGTTGTGCAGAGAGGTTACCGCTTCAAGCGTCAGGTGAAGAGCACATTTCTTATTTTAGACAGTGTCACCCCTTCTTTTGCTCTCCCATGGTTTCCCCCTTCACGTCCTTGTCCACAAGTTACCTTCATTTCCCACAACGTGTATCATTGAATAGCACAAGTGCATTTGTTCACCTTTATTCTTTCACTTGGTCTGATGGTAAGCCATCTGAGAAAACTTCAGCATGATGACCACCTGTTTTTCTCACTTCACTGATCGCTCTTGGGAGTTGAGTTTTCCCAGGGGAAAAAAAAATCCCTTTTTAAGACGGTGCTTCTGTAGTCTGTCTTGGGTTCCTGATGATTGAAAGTGCTAATTAAAGTCATGTTGGAGTGCAGCAGTGCATCAGGTAGTAAAGCTAGAAATGAAGGATGTGAGTGGCATTTTGGGCTCACCCTGATAACTAAGGGGCTGTGTGTGTGTGTGTGTGTGTGTGTGTGTGTGTGTGTGTGTGTATGCCAAACCTGGAGCTTGAACTCAGGGCCTGGGCGTAGTCCCTGAGCTTTTTTGCTCAAAGCTAGTGCTCTACCACTTGAGCAACAGCTCCACTTCTTTTGGGGTAGTTAATTGCAGGTGAGAGACTGAAGGACTTTCCTGCCCAGGCTGGCTTCGAACCTTAATCCTCAGATTTAGCTTCTTGAGTAGCTAGGATTACAGGTGTGAGTCACCATGTGCCTGGGTTCAGTAGACAATTTCCAGATGCCCTCTGTGTGCAAAGCATACTGCAAGAAATCCCACAGTGAACAAGGCACTGCCTTTGTCCTCCAGCAGTGCACATGTCTGAGTGGGAACAGAAAACCCACTAGTAGGCCATGGCACAAGAGAAGTCTGCAAGGACTGGGATTAGGATGTCAGGCTTGCAATTGTGAAGGACTCTGCATAGGATGCTTTGTTGTGGCCAGAGCGATGCAAGGAACAAGGGCTCTTGATTAAGATAGGTATGGGTTGCCAAGCAATTGGACTTGTTTTCTAATGCATTTTAGGGTCACTGAAGACTATTCAGTTGGAAAAGTGATGTGATTTCATTTTCATTTTTGAGAGCATCTGTGTCAGGAGTGTGGAAAGTGTGGCGTTATGGTCCAGGTGCCTGCCTCCGTGACAGCAGGAGTGGACCACAGATAGTGGTGGACTTGCTCAGATAGAGAGGGCCAAGATCATAGGTTAAGAAGCCAGTGCTCATGTTTGTAGTTTGGGTAATATAGTGAATGGTGAGGAAGGAAAGCCTGCAGAGAGCAAGGTTTCTTGGCAGCACGATGGTTTCTGTTTGGGACATTGTGTTTGAGCCTTGTCTCCAAGACATAGAGTGACAATACAGCAGAGGTCTAGTTGCAAGTCATTAGGGATTTATCAGATCACTTTGAGTTTGAGAAAAAGCATAGAAAAGGTACCAGACAAGCTGCCAGTGACCTTGAAACCATAGTAACCAGAGAAGTCTGACTACACCATCACCTGACATGCAGGTACCTCACTGGCTATGGAACTGGTTTCCATTTGTCCACACTAGAAGTTGCCATCTCATGACCATATGAGCTGACGGTTACCTCTCCCTGAGGACATTGTGCCCCGGGTATTTGTGGCCTTCAAAGGAATGCTGGATGTAGATATAGCTCTTGCTTTCAAAAGAAGGATCTAGAATGGGATGTCAAAGGGGATACAGAGACAGCGTGTGAGTGCACGTGTACGTGCGTGTACCTGTGTGCCTGAGAGGCACCTCTTCTGGGATGGCCCTAGCTTCCATGTTCATAAAGCCATCTCCCACAGTACACAAAACTTCTTTGCTACACTCCCTGCCCTTCTGAGATGCTCTGTTTCCCATTAATTGTCTTTAGATAATTGTACAAAACGGTTTTAATTCAGCATGTTAATTTATGTGTACAATGCTGAGATACTTTTTTGAGAAGGTCCCTAGTAATTTGGACACGCTTTGTCCATGTCTCGCTCTGGAGAAATGGCTGAGCGATCACTTCATTTATGCTCCTGGGGTCTTTCTGGCTGACTGGAGAGGTTCCCAGAGAGTCCAACCAACCACACAGTGCCAGAGGTTCTCCCCTCTGGCCCTCAGCCAGCCTCGCCTCTGCACCTTTCTCTTCTCCGTGTCTCCTCTCTTAGACACCCATGACACTTGAGGCCCTGCCTCCTGGTTTGCTCTGAGTCTAGTGTGAGTTCTTCCTGCCTGGAATATTACAGCTTGGGCCTTCCTGTCCCAGGATGTCCTTTGGATCCTGGCTTCCAGGACACCAGGACACCATAGTCTCAGCTTCCTTCATGTCCTTTCTGCCCAGCGACATCCAGTGAGTGGCAAGGCAATCTCGCCTCTTGGATTTTCAGCTGAGCTTCTCACGCGATGGTGGTTCTAGTTTAGGCACTCTGTTTCTTAGTGCCTCACTGGAAGAAACTGATGCTGCTCACCCCTTACTGTGGTTTGGCCTGACATCCTAGACTTGTTCCTTAACCTACGCTGTCTGCCTTTAAGCTGTTGTCTCCTCCAGTCTCCAGGTATAGCTATAGTCCCCTCTCCTCATGTCCCCAGCACCTCTCAGGCTCCCAGCCTCCACCTCCAGCCAAGGGTTGCATGGATTGGACAGTAACTTCTTTTAAGCCCATCTACCGCCTTTTAGGGTGTCCATGACCTTTCCTTTGAAAAATCTTTCACAGTCATTTTTTAAAATTAAATTTTATTGACAAATTGTTGTGCAAAGGGGGTACAGTTACATAATAAGGCAGTGAGTAAATTTCTTGTGATATCTTACACCCTCGTTTTTCTTTCCCTTCCCTAGATCAGGTAGGCATATATACAATATCCAGTTTACCAAAATCATATACAGTAACCACGTAGGGTATGCCAAAGGAAATTCACCTAGAACTTTAAACGTAATGTCAACAATAGAATCCTCCTGTGTCCTTCTCTTGGAGTTGTTTCTGCTTATCTTTGTCTTTTTTTTTTTTTTGGGTTGTTTTTTTTTTTGGCCAGTTGTGGGGCTTGGACTCAGGACCTGAGCACTGTCCCTGGCTTCTTTTTGCTCAAGGCTAGCACTCTGCCACTTGAGCCACAGCGCCCCTTCTGGCCGTTTTCTGTATATGTGGTGCTGGGGAATCGAACCCAGGGCCTCATGTATACGAGGCAAGCACTCTTGCCACTAGGCCATATCCCCAGCTCCTTATCCTTGTCTTATATGATCATGTCTACATAGCTGTTGAGCTGTTGTGATCCACTGATAGGTCTATTCTAGACCTTTTTATGTTTAGTAGTTGTTTGGTTTTAGATACATAATGTAAAGTCGCTTACCCAAACATGTGAAAATACCATTTGAAAAGAAGTTTGTTGTTTTGCAGACCTGGTCTCTACTGTCCATCCCCCCCATAGTCATATATCAGGGAGATCAAGCCCCTTTGTTCTCTGCGTTCTAGGCTTGTCTCACTCAACATTATTTGTTCAAGTTCTGACCATTTCCCTGCGAATACCAATATTTTATCATTTCTAATCGCTATGTAGTATTCCATTGTGTATAGGTACCACATTTTTTTGAATCCATTCATCTGTAGTGGGGCATCTGGGTTGTTTCCATATTTTGGCTATTGTTTCACAGTCATTTTTAAAAATTGAATCAGGACATACTTATTCATACACCCAACTCTTCCCGCACAAAGTAGCCTGCAGGCTTAAGAGTAGACTTAAGTGAGATTGCATTTAAATTGCCCACAGGTGAATTGTATTGATCCCAGAGCCAGGCACATAACAGGTGCTCAGTGAGTTTAGTTTCAACAAGTGGACAATCATTTGGTGTGAGGTACCATTTAGTTTTGAGGAGCATGAGGAAAAACCCCAGAATTGTACCTTTAAGGCTCACGACACCTAACAGCTCTGTTAGGCTAAGCAAGGTTCTTGCTTGGCCCCTGAAGAGCCTTGATAAACACCACTGGCTAGTTGCCCTGCGGTTTGTTATAGAAACCATCCAGAGCTGGAGTAACCAGATTAGAGTGCTGACCCCATCTGAACCAAAAGGGAGAAGCCCATGAACTTCTAAATCTGCAAGTTTTGTAGATTTACCTTGATAAAATTTTGAATCCAGCTCTTCACAAATGGGAAACACACACACAAAAAAATGATTACCGGGTGAACAGGGTGAAATACAATCACTTTTCTTTTTCCCTTTGAAGCCCCTAAGTCCAGGGGAGGATGTAAGAAGGGACAGAAATAACCCGAGGTGGAGAGAATACCTTAAGAGCATTAGAGACCTAGATTACAAGGTCGCGGTGAGAAGAGGGCACATTCAGACGGGGCAGCAGAAGCCTGCTGGGAGGGAAGGCCTTGCTAAACAGCCAGAGCATATTCGCAAGTTGATTTCAGTTGTTGTTGTTGTTGTTGTTTGGAGACAGGGTTTAATTAGGCAGTACAGAAGGTCCTGGAACTCAATGTGTAGTCCTGACTGGCCTCAAGCTCACAATCCTCCTACCTCAGCCTCCCAAATGCTGAGATTGCCTTTGATGTTGGTCCTCAATCAAGTTTGAGGTTATTGATCTTCACAGACAGGCAGCAGATGGCACCATCGAAAGGATCTCCAATTGGAAATAAATTAACAAAAGGTGCAAGCATGGAGACATGCAAGGGTCAAGCACGTGGGTGAGCAAAGTGTGCAGGGCTCATGGCCAGATGCTGTGTACTGAGTGTGGGGTAAGGCAGAGGCTGGTGGGAGCCACTGTCAACGTGACGCCAGGGAGGAGGGGACAAGTGGCAGTCTTCTGGCCCTATCTCCTTTCTGTGATTATGATTATCATATGATTAGAAAAAAGCTAGAAAAGATGGACACAAAGCATAAGTGACTATTTCTAGGAGATGGGGTTACAGAAGTTTCGACTTGTCCTTGTTTACCGAGGCTTGCTCAAATTGATGCGGCCCAAGTCAACTTTATGCCCAGCCAAGACAACTGTAAAGCTGGAAGCTGACATTCAGCCTTCCTCTTGTGTTCAGAAAGTCCATTCCTACTCTTAGCCAGAGCAACCCCTAGATGGCCTAAATGATGCCTTGTTAAGGCTTCAGGGCATTTTGAGCAGATGGCCCTGAGCTTGCAAAGCTGTTTTTCCATAGTTTACATAGTTCATTCTTACCCTATTTCAGTTGAAATTCTGTCTCCCCAGAGAAACTGTCTCTGACCACTGTAGTTGAAGTAGCCACCACTCCCTTGCCAGACACTCTGAGATGGCTGACCAGCAGTGTCCAAAGAATTGTTTGCGATGCTGAGAATGCTCTGTCATGCTCTCCAGTGCAGTAGTTAGGAGACTCGTGTGGCTGCAAAGTACTTGAAAAGTAGTCAGTGAAGTGGAGTAATGGAATTTTACATCTCACTTCATTTTAAGGAATTAATTGGAAATGTCCACATGGACAGTGGCAACTGACAATATGGGTCAACCCCTCACCACCAGTTTGGGCTATGTGAAATGATCTCACTTATCTGTTTGCCTTTCGTCTTACTATTCGGTCATCATTTACTACCCAGCTGTTGTATGTCTTTGGAGCTAGGATTATATTGGTGAAGGCGGACAGATCCCTCCCCTCACGGACCTGCCTTTTAATGGGGAAAGACAGATAATGACTTCATGAGCAAGCAGGGACTGCTGCTTGCCCAGAGGAGAGGAAAGAGCGGGAGATGCAGAGCCATGCCTGAGGGATCCGCCGGGAGGAGGCTCAGGGAGGCTTCCACGTGAGTTCCAGTCGAAACTAAGATTGTTGAGTGGTCTCTTTCAAGGATGAAATTCTTTGCAATCAGGTTTTAAAGTATGTGGCTGGAAGCTTGCATGAGAACTGGACAGAGAAAGGCGCTGGGGATATGGCCTAGTGGCAAGAATGCTTGTCTTGTATACATGAAGCCCTGGGTTCGATTCCCCAGCACCACATATATAGAAAACGGCCAGAAGTGGCGCTGTGGCTCAAGTGGTAGAGTGCTAGCCCTGAACAAATAAAAGAAGCCAGGGACAGTGCTCAGGCCCTGAGTCCAAGCCCCAGGACTGGCCAAAAAAAAAAAAAAGAAGAAGAAGAAGGGAAAGGAGGGAGGGATTGACAAGGAATTCAAAGGCAGAGAAGGGGAGAAATGTGTTGAGAAAATAGGTCACTTCCTGAAGCTGCAGTGCGGGGGGGGGGGGGGGGTAGGAGGGTCTTGGAAAAGTTCAAAGTCGTGAATCTGGGCTGCTGGGAGAGGCTTCCCAGAGGTGAGGAAGCAGAGGCAGAAAGGACTTTCCATGAGCGACAGCAGCTAGGGAGACACTGAATCATATGGATGCCCCTGGGAAGGCCAAGCTGGTAAAGGGGACTCGGTGAGACTCCAGCAGCCAGCCTGGAGCACACCTGCCTTGTGCAGCACCGTGCACGGCCTGGGCCTGCCCTCCCTCCCACCGGCAGGGCACCGCGAGCAGAAGGCATGGCAATGACAGATCCGGTGTCTTCTCAACAGTCTTGTACCCATCTAGGAAAGCAGACAGTTTGGAGGCAGGCAGTGTTCTGGGCAGCATCTGGCAAAGCCTTTATAGGGCTTGGCTTAGCCTCCATCTCCTACCCCCCACCACAGCCGAACATGCACTTGGGTGACAGCTAGGCAACCATACCCACAGGCAAGGATGAATGCTTTGGGGGTCTCTGGATAAGTCAGTGGCCAGACAAACATGGGTAGGTCAGTGTCACACCCATTTCCTTAACTGATAAAGGTGAGTGAGAGCATAGAGCTATCTTGAAAACAGTTGCTAGAGGGTATTTTCCTACTCTGCAAGTCTTCTGAAGATGAAACAGCTCTCAAACCTGGGAGGCTATGTCCAGAGCTTCACTGTGGTCCACCCTCTCCAACAAAGCGACGGAGCCATAGAGTACATCCTTGCTACCCTTTTTGGTATCTGAAACCCTAGAATCTCTCACTCTAAACCCCAGGTCTCTTTCCAGGGACTATGGAGGCCTCTTCCGGAGTCTCCCAGGGCAGACCACAGCATTGGCATGGTGGTCTCGTGAAGGGGAAGGGCTGGGATGGCCACAGTGCATGCAGACCGCTCACAGGCATGGCATGGTCTGGTCTGCGTCTGTCTTCTTGCCTGGCTTCATGAGGGTGGGAGTAAACCTACGGGCAGGCACACTGTTAACAGATTGCTGATGAGAGTCCATGAAAGGTTTTAGTCACAGCCAAAGAGTTGAAAAGGCAAGTAATGATAATACTAACAATAAACCTTCCAAATGCATCTTCTACACGGTTTTGCATGCCATGTGGATTGTGAGTGCATTTCCGTGTGTTGATTCTAGTGCCACAGGGCCTTGTCAGTCTCAGCATCTCCACCTTCCCAGGTGCCTATTGTACCATAGCTCAGGCCTTTTTCCTCCAGCGCCAACTTAAAATTTTTTTATTACTGTTTTAGAGATGACATGCAGCAGGGTTACCTTACATAGATTGGGTGATATGTACATTTCTTTCCTGTTGCTTAGTTTCAGCAGTTCCCGCCTCCTCTCTCATTCCCTCCCGCCCATCACTGCCTGTGAGTTGCCTGGTAACTTTCATCCATGTCCAGTGCAGCTGATGAGGCCCCCCACTCCCCGTGCTATCTCCAGTGCCTCAAACCTTGATTTCTCTACAGTATCACCTCTTGAGTAGCCAGGACGACAGGCATGAGCCACCACATGGCTGTTACGTGCTCTTTGTACTACATCAAGAGGTAGGATTTACGTTCCCTTCCCTTGAATCTAGGGAAGTCTGTAACCATGGCAGACTTAATGCTATGTAACTGCTGGGACCCAGCGCCTCTTGCAGGGTGCCAGGACTCAAGGCCCAGTCCCATGCTAGGAGGAAGTACCCTAGGTAAGCGGCCAACCTGAGGCCACACCCACACAGTTGTTCAAGTGAGCAACCAGCTACAGAGCACTTAGCGCTGTGTGAAGCCACCTAAGCAGCAACAAGTAGCTGGAGGAGGATGTAGAGGGTGCTTTGTGGGCGGGATGTGATTGTGTCCAGTATGTGTCCATGTATAAACATACATGGCCCGCTTCAGCATGCTTGTGTAATGTTGCATATTAGATGCACAATTACATCTGCCCCACTTAGTTATCGTCAGGGCTCTCAGAGATGGGTGGGTGGTGGCTGCTTAGAAATGCAGAACATCTTTGGATTCGAGGCCTCTCAGACAATGCAGTGCTTATTAATTAAGCCGATATTATTAGATGTGTTTACCTGGGAGGAATGCTGTGCAATAATAAATGTGCTGGTTTCTAGCCTTCTCCCTTTGCAGACTGAATTTTTATTATTTTGGACCCAGCACCAATCAGAAAGCAGCAATGTCTAAATATTGAGATGCTTTGCTTCCACGAGCTATGAAGACACACTGGAAAAGGGAGCTCTGTGACATGGGGGTTTTTTTTATCTTCAGTTCCATGCTTTAGAGAGACCACCAGGGACTGCGCCAACAGCCACGCAGCAGTGCCGGTGCCCAGTAATAATCAGAGGCGTGGAGACGTGGATGCCTATGGGCGTGAGATACCTGGTTCTCCGTCTTGCCGGTGCCTGGAATAACCTTGCCAGGCGTCATTAGAACCCTCATGTTGTGGGGATACCCTGCCCTTCTTAGGGGTGGATTCAGGTCTTATGAGGCTTTAAGCTGTTAAATCTGGGAAGCTCCTGGAAGGAGAAGAGTGCGTTTCATGCATCAGAATGAGGCTGAGGGAGGCCTTGGGAGGAGCTGAGCTTGTTCAGCACCCCCCGCCCCCCAGCCATACACCCCGTAAATGCTACTTCAGACCTGAGCCCGCTGGGTGGGATGGATGCCTGAGGTCTCCTTGCTGTGTGACAATGGTTCCGCATGATGAGGACAGACGCCTCAGTCCCCAGTCTGCGGAGGACTGGTGTGGGTCCTTCCGCGCACTGTTCCTGGAGGGGGGCCGCTTCCCCCCTCTTCGCTTCCCTTACGAGGCTGCCATGCTTTTTTTTTTTTTTTGAGGGGGCCAGGGTATTCATTCCAGTTTCTAGTTTCCCCTTCACACACCACAAAGCCAGGGAGACCTGACGGGTCCGCCATTGACAAGTGGCTTTTTTATAGGCTATGGTTCTGACTCCAAAATTTGTAGGGCTCGGCGTGACCTGGGTAAAGCTGCCCACTCTCTGCTCTGCAGGGCACTGAGAAGCCCACATGGCTCCTGCGCTCTCCATCCTACTGTCTGTGACTCCGACTTCCAGTGCCACGGCGAAGGCACACACCCAAGCATGCTAAGTACTCGCGGCCTCTAGCTTCTCTCAGCAACCACAAAGGGAGAATGGACGGTTTGCTTCCACATTGTGCTGTGAATAGCTCTATGATCAAAGTTTCGGCTAAAGATCATAAGCAAGAGAATGAAACATTTATCCATGGGGGGGAGGGGGACTGAATCTACTGAAGAGCTTTTACATTTTTTACAAGGCCTACTATGGGACTGGATATCTGCATCTTGACAAGCCTCCTACAACCTTTGGTGGAGAGTCACTGAAGTTTGCAAAGGCCTGCTCTGAGGCATCACTAAAAGACTCAAGCGGTGGGTGTGGTGGGCTTTGGAGTTATGGCCACACATGGGTATCGGGGCAGTCGATGTTTCTGGGAGGAAGTTCGATGTCCCTAGGTGCTGCAAAATAATACAGTGTAAGGAGGGCAGAGGTTGGCCTTAGCCCTACACAGCTGTAGGCTTAGACCTCTTAGCAATAAGTAACCACCAGTGCCTGGCTAGAGTCAAGGAATTTTAAACATTTATTATTTTTAATTTAGTTAATTTTTTTTTTTTTGCCAGTCCTGGGCCTTGAATTCAGGGCCTGAGGACTGTCCCTGGCTTCTTTTTGCTCAAGGCTAGCACTCTACTACTTGAGCCACAGCACCGCTTCTGGCCGTTTTCTATATATGTGGTGCTGAGGAATCGAACCCAGGGCTTCATGTATAGGAGGCAAGCTCTCTTGCCACTAGGCCATGTTCCCAGCCCCAGTTAATTAATTTTGAAGTAGCTTTGCAAAGGGTTTTCATTTCCACAGTTCAGAGCACAAGGCATCTTGATCAGTGTGACCCCTTTCATCATTCCTCCCCACTCCTCCATCCATCCATACCTCCTCAAGTTACATAGTTCAACTGTTACGTAATATACATCGAATATGATGACTGTATTTGATCTTCCTCCACTCAAGTGTCTCCCACCCTCAACAAAACATGTTTCAGCGGCCTGGTATTAATTTTGTTAAATGGCCCCCTATTAACATATGAATTATAAGGGAACATTATTTGGTCTTTAGTGAATGACATTCCCCAAATTCTGGTGCTTGATGTTTTCATTATTTTCAGTTCAAAATATGTTCTAATTTCCCTTTTTTCCTTTTGATCCACGGTTATTTAGTAGTATGTTATTTGATTTCTTAATAATTGCAGATTTTAAAGTCTTTTTTTTCTATTACAGACTTGTCATTTAATCTCATAGAAAACTTTGAATTACATGAATCCTTTTAAATGAATTATACCTTTTTCTGGCCCAGAGTATGATCTACCTTGATAAATGGTCCATGAACATTTGAGAAGAATGTGTTTTATGCTGTTGGGTAGAATGTTTGATAAATGTCAATTAGGTCAGGTTGGTAGATAATGGTATACAACTTTGCTCTATTCTGGCTAGTTTTCTGTCTACTAGTTCTATCAAGAAAAAAAAGTTCCTGGAATTTTTTTTACTATAATTGTAGATTTCTCTGTTTCATTTTGCAGTTGTCACTTCTTGCTTTATGTATTTGGAAGTTCTATTATTAAGTACCTGAGTGTTTAGGATTTCTTTTTTTGTCTCTTATTTTTTTTTTGGAACTGGGGATCAAACCCAGGACGTTGCACTTGATAAGCAAGCGTTTTGCCACTGAGCTACATCCCAGCCCAGTGTTTAGGATTTCTAAGTCCTTTGAATGAGTTATCTCCTTTATCGTTACCTTCTTGTCCCTGGAAATACTATTTGATCCAAAATCTGCTTTCCGTGATGTTGCTATAGTGATGACAGCTGTCTTTTGACTAGTATTAGCATAATATGTCTTTTCCTTTTTTTTTTTGCTTTCAACCTGTTAATATCTTGTACTTAAATTCTGGTACTTATAGGCACCGAATAGTTTTGTATTACATTTTTATTTAACTTGCAATTTCTGCCTTTAAATTGGAGCACTTAGACCATTTACATTGGATGTGTTTTTTCAGTATGGTTAGGTTTAAATCTATCACCTTACTACTTTTATGTATCCTATCTAGTCTCTGTTTTCTTTTCTTTTTTCTGCCTCCTAATATATTGAGGAGTTTTATGATTCCGTTTTAATTCATTTATTGGTTCCAATCTATAAATCTTTGTTTTGTTATTGTAGTGGCTACTTTAGGGCTATGGTATACATATTTAACTTACCTTCTTATGCTATGTCACGTCACATATGATATAAAAACCCTTGCAAAGGGTACCTTTGACTCATGTACCTCTATGACTCCTCTCCCAGCCTTTCTGCTGCTGTTATGGTTTATTGGTATATGAGTTATGAGACCTCATGGTTAGTTTATTTAAATAGAAAAGTATATTTTGGAGGAATTTAAATATATAATCAATTATTGATCATTAACATATAGTTATAATTTTCATTCTGTTCTATTGTTTAGATCCGTATTTCTACTTGGCATCATTTTCCATCAACATTAAGGACATCCTTGAACACCTGACATTTCCTGTAGTCTGGCTCTTCAGGTGATGCAGTCTTTAAGTCTTTGGATGTCTCAAGTTGTGTCTATTGTGCTTTAAGCATGAAAAGCTTGCTGGGTATATATTGATGGGTCAGCAAGGTTTCTCATTCAGTACTTTGAAGGTGTTTTCCTGTTTGTCTTCTTGCATGTTTTGTCTATGGCAAAAAGTCTGTTGCTGCTTTAATTTCTCTTCTGCCCATTGTGTTTGTTTTTCCTCATAGATTTTTAAGTTGACTCTTTTCATTCCTGGTTGTGAGAAACCTGAGTACACTGTGCCTTGGTTATCTGTACTTTGAGGGCTGTTGAGCTTCCTGGGTCTGAGGCTCATAGGTTTAACCAAATGTGGAAAACAGTGTTTTTTTGTTTGTTTTTTTAAATGTAAGTTTCACTATGCAGATCAGGCTGCCTCAGCCTTCTCTGTGCTGGGGTTACTGGTGTGTCTACCATACCCAGTGATAGGAATTTGATTGGAATCTTTATGCCTCATAGCTCTACTATTTGGACACTTGAAATACTGTTTTTTTCTTTTCTTTTTCCTCCTCTTCCTCCTCCCCCTCCCCTCCCCCCTCCTCTTCCTCTTCCTTTTCCTCCTCCTCTTCCTCCTGTACTGGGGAATTGAATTCAAAGCCTTGTGTTTCAATGACAAATGTCCTACCACTTGAGCTACATGTCTAGTCCTTTTGCTCTTTTGTTTTTCAGATAGGAGGATCTTGCTCTTACTTTAACTGTACTGGTCTTGAACTATGGCTGTCCTGTCTCTGCCTCCTAAGTAGCTGATTATGTATGTAACCATATCAGTCCTGGAGTACTTTTAATAACTATTTTAATGTCTTTGTCTGCTAATTCCAACACCTGTGTCAGTCTAAGTTGGTTTTGATTGACTCATTCTCCTCCTTCTATACTCTGGCTTTGTTCCATGTCCAGAGTATTTGATTGGATGGCACAGATGATCTTATTGGGTGATGGAAACTTTGTGTTTCTATAAATATTCTTGACCTTTGTTTTGGAATACAGTTAAGTTACCAATTAACCGTTTGATGCTCTCTGGGCTTGCTTTTATGGTAGGCGAGTTGACAGTAGCTTTTAGTCTAGAACCAGTTATTTTACTTCTGAAGCAAGTTTCAGTATTACCCACTGTCTTGTGACCAAGAGTCATGGAGTCTGTCCTTATATAAGAGTGGGGTACTGTTGCCTTCCATCCTTTCGTGTGGGTTCTGTCTCCAGCCTGTTATTCCCTCACTTTCTGTTGAATGCTTGAGGGGGGTCTTTCAGTTTGTGCAGCTCTCTCCTCTTTGGTACTCTCCCCTAAGAATCTTTACCACTTCTGTCTTCTCCAGACTCTCAGCTCTGTTCCCTCGACTCAAAGAGTCTGCATAGTTCCACCTGGCTGTTCACACCTGGTCCTCCGGGTGTGGATGCCTTCACAAGGAAGAAAGCTGGCCGCATAGCAGGACTCTGCTCCTTCATTTCCACATTCTCTGGGATTATTGTGTTTTGTCACTGGATACTCATTGTTTTGAGCTGTCTCATTCCATGTATTTGGCCTAGTTAATTTTAGTTTTTTCAGCAGGTGGGTAAATCCAGTCTTTATTATTCTATCTTGTTTTAGAGCGAAAGCTTCCATTTTCTCTTAAGATTGAAAACACCTTTCCATTTATAAGAATCGGTTCACACTTGTGAAATAATCAGAATAACAAAAACATCAGGAAGAAAACAAGAAGCATTCCTAATGTCATCACCTACCCGCAATCACTGTTAATTCTCAATCTATGTTGTCATCTTTCTTTTCTTGTGCATATGTGCACATATAGCAGGGTCACAAAAATCAAATGTGCAAAGAAAATAGAGCATCTTTATTTTCCTATATAATCTGATCTTTCTTGAGCAGTACCATCTGCTGGATAATAAAATGGAAGAGAAAGAGTCTATCCTAGTATCTTTAGCCTAATGTGCTGAAAGAGCTCTGAGGCACTTTTGATTTGTTTTCATAAGGCAAAAAAATTTATCCAATCAGATTCCTGACTGCTTCATTTGTCTATACTACTTTAGATGGGGTCTGGGACTTGCCTGTAGGGTTTCTGGGTTCTCCTGTGGCCCTCTGGTCTATACATGATTTCCAGGCTTTGACTCCAGCTATGAGCTACAAAGCTGTTGGCTAGGCTGACCCAAGGAATGTGGCTGAGCCAGAAAGTCTTGGGGGACACTGTAAAGACTTTGGGGACTGGAGGCATTGCCCATTAGAAGGGCCTCCCGGTCCAGTCCTTCAGGTTCAGGGTGGTAGTGGGAAGCCTGAGCCCTCTGTGGAGGGCTTGAGGTGTCCCCCAAGTCCTCCAGGACTGCCCATATGAGCATGTCCACTCCGGCTGGTCCTTCACTACCTACAGGTTCAGATTCAGGCGGCCGGCCAAAACAGAAAACAAAACTACAAATCACACAGACACAGACACACAGAATGAACAGTGCTATTTTCTTACCTTCGGAGTCTGGGGTCTCGGGGGTCTCTGGGGCCATCCCGGACGAAACCCCAAATGTTGTGCCAAGTCACGAAACCACCACCAAGAAGACCACCGAGACTCAGACATTCCGAAATGCAAAAGCAAGGCAAGGCTTTATTTAAGCGAGCTGCAACTCGGGCCTCGTCCTACCCACCGACACAGCGGAGGTTAGGAGGAAGCCCCCAGCTGCGATTACACAGAACTTATAAAGGCAAAAGACAAAGTTACAGCAATCAGGTGTTTAAGCAAGCAATATTACGGGTACAGGGGTGGGGATATAGCCTAGTGGCAAGAGTGCCTGCCTCGGATACACGATGCCCTAGGTTCGATTCCCCAGCACCACATATGCAGAAAACGGCCAGAAGCGGCGCTGTGGCTCAAGTGGCAGAGTGCTAGCCTTGAGCGGGAAGAAGCCAGGGACAGTGCTCAGGCCCTGAGTCCAAGGCCCAGGACTGGCAAAAAAAAAAAAAAAGATTACGGGTACAAATCTGATTGGCTCAGGGCTCGAGGCATTCTAGGGGCAGTTACAGTTAAGCATTCCCAGTCAGAGTTCTAGACCGACTGGGCCCTAATGGGCTTGTCCTGGGTCTGCTCACAGGGCCTGCTTATCTCAGGTTCGCATGGTAAAATGGGGTTCACGTGGTAAAATGGGGCCTGACTTCAAAGTCTGGCACTTCAGTAGAAGGCAGAATCCTGACTAACATGGGTTATAGAGAAAAAGAGAGGAGAGGAAACAAACCAAACCAAAAACAAGCTGTGGTAAACTACACATAGTGTAAAATTTACCATCTTACACGCCCCCCCCCCCCACATGTATCTCATACTTGCACTTGGCTTGCTGATTTGCTGGTGTTCTTCCATTTGAGCTACATTTTCAACATTTTCAGATCAGCGTTTTTTCTGGTTATGTTGGAGATGGAGTCTCTTGGACTTTTCTGCCCAGGCTAGCTTTGAATCACAGTACTCCTCATCTCAGCTAGCTGGGATTAGTCTGTGCCTGGCTCCCATCACATTCATTTTTAACTGTACAGTTCAATGTTATTAAATATATTTACAACGTGCAGCCAACACCATGAGCTCTCTCCATGGCTTGTCTGTCTTGAACACTGAAATTGTGAATGTGAAATGCTACATCCCATCTCCTCTCTTCCAGCCCCTGGTGACTACCATTCTATTTTCTGTCTCTGTAATTTGTGACTATTCTAGGGTTCATATAAATGGAACCATACAGCATTTATCTTGTTATGACTGGCTCATTTCACTTATCATGATGTCCTCAAGTTTTGTCCATGTCAGAGTATGTCAGAATTTCCTTCTTTTTCAAGGTGCGATACTATTTCATTGCATGCATTTATCTACTCATGGATCCTGATACCTTCCACATTTTAGTTCTCATAAGTTATGCGACTATAAGCATAGGTCTTTGAGACCCTGTGTTCAATTCTTTTATGTGTGTATATGCCTAGAACTGGAATTACTGAGTCATTTTGTAGCAAAAAAATTTTCTTTGAGGAACTGCCATACTGTTTCCTATAGTAGTTGTACCACTTTTCATTCCTACCAACAATGTGCAAGGGTTCCAATTCTTTTTTCATTTCCTTATGGTCAGTGAAGTAAGAGGGGTTACAGTTTCATACATAAGGCAGTGAGTGCATTTCTTAACCAACATGTTACCTTCTCCTTCATTTTCCTCCTGCTTCCCCCTCCCCATTTCCCTCTCCCCACCATGAATTGTACAGTTGGTTTATACCATATAGTTTTGTAAGTATTGCTGTTGCATTGGTTTGTCTTTTTATCCTTTGTCTCTTAATTTTGGTATATCCTGTCCCTTTCCTAGTTCCAATACACGTATATACAATATACAGGGCACTAAAATCAGTTACAGTGACATTGGGTAAAACCATGGGAAGGGAATATGAAAAAAAAAGAAAAGAAAAAAAGGGGAAAAAAGGGCAGTGTTTCACCTGGCATATTGAAGATAAATAAAACAGTGATATACCATTGTTTCCATAACTTGAAGTTCATTTTGCTTAGCATCATCTTATGTGTTCATACAGGTATAGCTCTTGAGCTATTGTGATCTTCTGCTATGACTAACCTAAACATGTACTAATTATTCCCTATGAGGGAAACCATAGCATCCATGTTTCTTTGGGTCTGGCTGACTTCACTTAGTATGATTTTTTCAAGTCCTTCCATTTCCTTACGAATGGGGCAGTGTCATTCTTTCTAATAGAGGCATAGAATTCCACTGTGTATATGTACCTCATTTTCTGGATCCACTCATTTACTGAGGGGCATCTGAGTTGGTTCCATATTTTAGCAATGGCAAATTGTGCTGTGATGAGCATAGTTGTGCTGGTGGCTTTAGTGTGGTCTTTCTTCCAATTCTTTTTATATCATCACTAACTCAATTTTTTTTCTTAAGCAGTAGCCATCCTGCTGGGTATGAATTGGTACCTCAGTGTACTTTTGATGTGCATTTTCTTACTTTGCTTTTTGAGATGGGGTCTCCCTACTCTGCCTGAGCTGGTCTCTAACTCATGGCCTGGGGACTTTGTTTTGGCAGTCCTGAGGACTGAACTCAGGACCTTTCACCTGATAGATTGATACTCTGCCACTTGACCCATGCTTCCAGTCAACATGAAATTTTCCTATATGCCACTGTGGTGATCCTTCTGGATTGCCCTCCTGGGATGGACTTGAAACCCTGGCTACCTGGGGTGTTCCAACTGTCAGTCTCTTTAGGGCTTGCTTAACTGCACAGAGCTGTCCTGCCCGTGGTCATCACCCTGCCTGGACATCCCCATCCAGGGACACGTCAATGTGGGTCATCTTTACCCAGCTGATAAGGCTTCTGGGCCAATATAGCCCAGCAGCTTCCTGGGGAATCACTAGGAGCAAGGTTTCCTCCTGCTCTGTCCCCCTTTCTTTCCTTCTCCTTTCATAGGTACTAAGCTCTCTAAACTTGAGTCTTAATCTATAAAGTACCTCAGAAGTGAGTGTGAGGATTGGGTTAACATAAGCAGCAAGCTAGTAACAGTGGCATAAGTGCATTTCCTGCAAACTCCAGCATTAAAAGCAAAAGCTGACCATTGAGCACCATCTGGTGGTCATAGTTTAACATTGCACCTTGGGTAGTGCATGCACCCAGGGAATTTTTCCCAGCTGGTCCAAGGACTGCAGGCCGTTGCTGGTGAACTGCCTATGGCCCTCCTGGAGCCCATTGCAGCCCTTTGGCCCTGCTGTAGGCAGCATCCCAGGGAAGAGTTCAAGAGGTGCCTGAACAAGTGGCTCCACTCCAACCCTTCCCTAGATTCTTGAGAACAGGCCCTTGTCCCTAGGGCCCCACGGACTGACCACTATCAACCTCTCGACATGGGGATGCGGGGTCCTCATGTTAAAAAAACCCTGATGTTATCCTGGGGCTGGGGGTGCATGCCTGTAACCCCAGCTGCTCAGGAGGCTGAGGTATGGAGGTATGGTGATTAGAAGTCAGCCCAGGCAAAAAGTTCACTGGACTCCATCTCCAAAATTTCCAGCAAAAAAGCAGGACTGGAGGTGTGGATCAAATGGTAGAGTGCCGGCAGAATAAACAAGTGGATCAAGCATGAGGCCTTGAATTTAAATCTTGGTACAGGCAAAAAAAAAAAATCCCTCAAAAAACAAAACTTTACCACTCACCCCCAAATGAAAACAAAACAAACCAGAAAACCCCAAGTAGCTTTTGTTCACTGTGCACTTCTTCAGATGCCGTGTATCCCCATTCCCAGCCCCCCTAGTCTGGAGATACAGCCAGGGGCCTGGCGTATGGCTGGGGTGGAGGGTGCTTTCTGTTCTGGGCACAGTGGGAGCCTCATTTAGGTGTAGCGCTCCCTGGGCTTTTCTCACCACGAGATCTGGGTGATGGGCCCTGTTCCCTGTGTCCCCTGTGACCATCGATGTTCTCCCAAGGGCCCTAGGACATGGGAACAACTTGTGGTCAGCGACATCCCCAGAGAGAAATCAGACACAGAGAGGTCAGGCCTACAGGCCAGCGGGTCAAGCCAGGGCTCTTGAGGATTGTCCCATCGCAACCCATGGACTCGAGCCAGGCATTGAGAAGGAGCCGGGACTGAAACACAGCCATGTCCAGGCAGTGGACGGAGTATCAGTTGTACAAACTGAAGAGAGGTGATGACAGCACTGGACTATCATTTCCTGATTTGATGCTTTGTACCCCCACTGCTGGGATGGGGGTCCAAAGGGGCAGGAAGTCTGTTTTGCCACCACTGTTTAGTGCTTCAAGCCCAGCACAGGCACAAAGCTTCTGAGGCCTCAACGACAAAAAGGGGCTCACGCCTGTCATCTCAGCCGTGGGGGAGGCACGAGTAGGATTGTGATCTAGACTTGCTGGAACAAAATGAAGAGAGACCAGACCTGGAAAAGAACTAAAGCAAGAAACCCCAGAGACCTAGTTCAGTGGTAGATACCTGTCTAGCAAGTGGAGATGCTGAGCTCAAGACCAGTGCCACCCAAAACAGAAAACCAGGTAACTGTGAACCCCTAGAAGTGGTGGTTCCTAATCCCGCTCTGGGTGGCGAGTGCTGCAGATGCCCCGTCTGCATCAGTGGAGGCATGCTTTGTGTACTGTAGACGCTGCTGTCAGGGTTGGCGTGAGAGTCCCCCAGACAGCCGTGTGGGGCTGATCTCCAGCCTTCTGGACGCCACCCAGTGACCAGAATGCTTTATTCCTCTGTCCACAGAAGGACAGTTGTTCGGGGCTGAGTTAACAGAGCTCATATGCAGTGTTACCTAAGGGTCACCTAGGTCAAGCTTGGGCTTTACCACTTTTTGGTCACAGATTGTTTTGTCTGCTCGCTTTTGAACGATATCAGTTTTAGCTAATATACTTTACAATGTGACTAGTGCATCTAAATTTAGGAGGCTGTTGTATTCAAGGTGGACTGACCATTTCATTTTGGTGACAGGTCCTTCTTAAGTGTTAGTTAGAATTATAACTGCTTTGTTCCTCTTACATTGGAAAGTGTTCCTCTTTCTACCACTTTTCTTTCAATCTCTTTGTGGTCTCGTATTTTACTTACTCTCATGTCTCTTCTAAATGATAATACCCATTTGAATTCTTTCTCATCCTGCCTGGCAATCTTAGTGTTTTTCTTGCAAGTATTTACACAGTTAGGTTTATATCATATTCAAATTTACTTTTATTTAGTTTATATTTACTCATCTCTTGGGTGTTCTTCTTTCTCCTTCCTGGCTTTTTTTCACTTTAAAAAGTTATCACTACTTTGCTTTCTTTTAAGTTACATGTTCTTTGTTGTCCTTAAAGGTTGTACTACAGAGAACAGAATATAGTTTTTGCACACTACTGTGGAGAACACACTTTGATTTCTTTTGTTTTACCAATGTTCTGGGTGGTGAGAATATTTTTTTGCTTTATTGTTACAATGTATTTCACATATATAAACCCAACACACCTCTTCTTTCCCTTGGCACGTTTAGATTGGATCGGGGGCCTCCTCTGCCTGGTGTTTGTTCCTGCCTGCATCTCCAGTTTCTTTGGCTGGTTCCTTCTATTTGAAGAATTCCGGTAACTGCTTTCATGCAGGTGAGCTGATGTTCACCACCTTCATTTTCCTTGTTTGAAAGCCTGCCAAATGCCTCAAGAAAAGTTTGTGAGTGTCAGTGCATACTTGGGGGGGGGGTCTCATTCATACCTGTCCCCCAAACCTCTCCAGGGAGCTATTTGTCCCCCAGCGCCATGAGGTTGAAGGAATTCCACTTTGCTGTTTGCTTTCCCACTCTGGAAGCTGCAGGATGCAGAGCGGCGGTTTTGAGGCTGTGAATATTGGGATTCTGTTGCTCTAGCCTTGGTGACAGCCTACGTCTGGGCTTATTTTGCTTCTCTCTGGAATTGGCCTTCCACAGGCAACCTAGCCTGGCTGTGCTGAAATGATGTCCTATTTATTGTGCTGAGAGCTTTGAGGGGAAGGGATTGCAAGTCTGGAGGAAGGCAAGTGTCTGTACAGAGGCCGAAGGAGCTCTACCCGCTCTAACAAGGACTGTGTGCCATTCAGCAGGCCCAAGGGACCCAGGGGCCTCTGGAAGTTCAGAGGGACCATGTGCACTCAGCTCGACAGATTGTTGTCTCTGTTGCAGGTTCCAGAGCTCCACAGCTCTGTGGGCTGAGCCCTGCACCAAGCCGAGGAGACCCTTGGGGGCTCCGAAGTTGCGCTTTTCTGTCTTCTTTGTCACGGTCAGGTCCGGTCCTCCGGATGTAGGAGACCACAGTTACTTCCGATGCCATCCCAGAGCCTCCCTCCTTTTCAAGCTGGCCTGGTCAGTGGTTGGCTAGCTTGCATCTTTGTCCCCCGCCTCTCCCCCAAGTCCCTGCCAGCAGCACACATATAGGCGTCTAACAGCAACCAAATCCCCATTGCACCGCCCGCCCTGTGCTTCCCATCCTGGGGTGTGCTGGAACACTGCACCAGCCTGCACAGAGGTGGCACTTTGGACAGCTTTGTCTTCTTCCGGACCTCAGGAAAAAGTGAGTCTGTCGCAAGTGGTGTTTAGTGTGTTGAGTCCATTTCTTCTGTACCTAACCTGCTGCGAGTGTTTATTTTAAGAGAATGCCGCATCAGGTCAGATGCTTTGTTTATAACATTGATATCTATGGAGATAACCATACACTTCATATCAACTATATGTCGCACCGTCTTTGCAGCTTTGCATGGATAAATTCTGCTCTGATTGTGGTATAATTTCCCTTGATTTAATGTCAAATACCGTTTGCATGTATTCTTTTAAATTTTTTATTTTTCCAGTCATGGGATTGAACTCAGGGCCTGGGCACTGTTCCTGAGCTTCTCTGACTCAAGGCTAGCACTCTGCCACTTGAGCCACAGCACCATTTCTGGCCTTTTCTATGTATGTGGTGCTGAGGAATCCAATCCAGGGGTTCATGCATGCTAGGCAAGCGCTCTATCACTGAGCCACATTCCCAGCCAGTTTGCTTGTGTTTTGTTACAGTCTAAAAACAACAACAACAACAACAACAACTGTGTTCTTCAGAGATACTGAGCTGTAGTTTTCTTTTCTATTTTTGGTATCAGAATAATGCTGGCCTGATAAAAGGAGTTTGGAAGTAGTTCCTCTTCTCTAATTTTTTGAGAGAGTTTGAGTGGGATTTGTATTAGTTTTCTCTAAATGTTTGATAGAATTTAGCAGTGTAATATCAGATTCTTGCCTTTTCGGTAGGAGAATTTTTTTCTTGCTTATTCAATCACCTCACTTGTTATTGGTTTGTTCACATGTTCTGTTTCTCCAGAATTTTCTTTTGGTACATTGCAAGTCCCTAGGAATGCCTTCTAGATTGCTTATTTGTTGGCATATAACTGTCCCTGTAGTCTCTGGTGATCCTTTGTACTTAGGTGATGCCAGTATGGTAATGTCTCCTTTTTCCATCTGTTTTATTTGAGACCTTTTCTTAGTGTAGCAAAAGGCTTGACAAACTTGTTTATCTTTGAAAAATACTAACGTACTTTTGTTGATTTTTTTCCTAATGTTTTTCTAGTCTATTTCATTTATTTCAGCTCTAATTTTTCTAGTCTAGTTTATTTTCTTTATTGTTTCCTTCCTTCTCCCCTTGTAGCATGTAGTTATTTATTTACTTTCTGTCCTGTGAGATGTAATGTTAACCTGCTTATTTGGCATTGTTCTCTTTTTGATACAAGCATTTGTAGCTGTAAACTTCTCTCTTAGGATTTCCTTAGCTACATCTCATAACTATGTTTTCTTTTTTTGTCTCAAGATCTTTAAAATTTTCCTCTTAATTTCTTCTTTGGCGTATTGACTATAAAGGAGCACCGACTGTTTAATTTCTACGTATTTGTGAATTTTCTGAAATTCTTAAAATCTTCCTATAATCCATTTCTACTTTCATACTTTCCGCACCAGGGGATGTATTAGGTAAGACTCCAATCTTGGAGAATGTGTTAACGTTTTCTAGGCTGACATGTAATCTGTCCTGGAAAATGCTCTATGTACACTTGGTTGATCACTTCAACATCATAGCTTTTTTTTTTTTTTTTTTTTTAATGAGACAACCATTTTGCCACGTAGCCCAGGCTAGCCTCAACCTTTTTCTCTTCCTCCTGAGTGTTGGGATTATAGGCATGAACCACCATGCCTGGCTTGATAATTATTATATGCCCTCTTATTTGGGGTGAATCTTATGGGGGAACTTTAACCTTCCCGCACTTAGATATGTCTTCAGGTTTGGAAAGTATTTTTGCTATTTCTTTACTATTAACTAATTAATTATTTGAGTCAGGGTCTGTCTATAATAGCCTAGGCTGGCCTGGAACTTGAGATTTTCTTGCTTTTGCTTCTGGAATAGGCTGAAATTACAGGATATGCCACCTGGATTATTTCTTCAAATAAACATTTTGACCCCTGGGACTTAAACACGTGTTCCCTTAGTATTGGGCCACACATCCTATAAAGTTTCTTTTCTTTAATCGTCATCATCGTTGTCGTCATCATCATCAGGTCTTCTCATTTTCTTGGCTCTGCTACTTGAATTATGTCCTTGGCCATTTTTTACTTTAGCTGTTCTTTGGACAGGGCAAGGTCCTATTCTGGGGCTGGCTTGGGATCTCAATCCTCCCGTTTCTGGTTCTTGGGTGTCTGGAATGACAGCATGGGTCATCATACCCAGTTTCTGTGTTGAAATGAGGGTCTCACTAGCTTTTTCCCCCTCTAGTATTGTGGTTTTTAACTCAGGGCTTTGCATTTACTAGGGTGGTGCTTTACTACTGAACCGTTCCACTAGCCATATCTCTCTAACTTTTGCTCAAGGCTAGTCTTGAACCATGATCCTCCCCGGCTCTACCTCCAAAGTACATGGGATTATACCTGTACTTGATATTTGGCTTCAGCATTTTGCTCTTCAATCTGATGTTTGTTGTTGGCCTTTGATGAACAGACTATTAAATTTAGGAAGTTGTTCCTTACTCCAATTTAGTTTCTAATGCTCTAATTTTTCATTTTAATGAATTATATGCATTATTCCTTTGATAGTGATACATCCTGTTTTACTGAAATGAAAAACACTTGACCATAGTGCATTATTTTAATATGTATTTGATGTAAAATGTTTATTTTTCATTATTTTAATAAATGAAAAATTTTCTAGAATAAATTAGAAAAATGGTATTAAGGATATGTTAACATTACAAATTGAATGGAAAGAATTTCTAACTTTTTATATGGCTTAGACTACTCTGACTAAAATAAATTATCCCTGTTTGAATGTAAGCTAGAATTAATTTGTAAAACCTTCTGTGCCCAGAACACCTTTTATAGGATCTGCCATTTTTTTTAGCATTTTAAATATTAAAATTAATTTGGACTTTTGCTTATGGTAATCCCTAAGTCCAGGTTTTTTTGGAACAATTCACTTTTGGAAGCAGACAAGAAAACCCAGTTAAGAGAAACCTATTGAAAGAATTGAGGAGAAAGAATATAATACTTTGCTTCAGGTCGGACTGTAGTGGCTCACACCTGTAATCCTAGCTGCCATAGTTTAAAGCCAACCTTGGCAAAAGTGAGACTTATCTCAATTAATAAGTGGGGTATGGTGGAACACGTCTGTGGTTCCAGCTATGTGACCTCAGAATCCTCCTGCGTAGGAGGATTATGATCTGCTGCTGTCTGTAGGCCAAAATGTAAGACCTTACTGGAAAAAAATAATTGAAGCAAAAAGAGTTGGAGGTATTGCTCAGTGGTAGAGCACCTGCCTAGCAAATCTAAGGCTCTGAGTTCAAACCCAAGTACTTTAAGTGAAGAAATAGTGACCCAAAACTTAGCAGGGCTGTCAAAAATTTCAAGTTGCTTCTCCACTGGGGCATATCTCTACTTCACTGTGGAAGGTGTTAAGAGTCCAGATGATGCTGGTTTTGAAAGTAGCTTTGTTTTTTTCTTTTTTGTCGGTTGTGGGGCTTGATCTCCAGGCCTGGGCACTGTCCTTGAGCTCTTTCACGCAAGTCCAGTGCTCTACCACTTTGGGCCACAGCTCCACTTCCGGATTTCTGTATTAACTGGAGATAAGAGTTGTACAGGGATTTTTCAGCCCTGCTGGCATCAAGCCACAATCCTCAGATCTCAGCTTCCAGAAAAGCTAGGATTACACGTGTGAGCCAACGGCACCCAGCTAGTCTGTCGTTTATAGTTTGTTTTTGATATGATCCTCTTTCTTGAGGTATTTTTAATTTTAGTAAGGTTTTCCATAATCTCCTCAGAAATGCAGTTCTTTTACTTTCCCTGCCTGGAGCTGTGAAGTTTCTCAAACGTGTTCTTGATTCCTTTCAACATTTTGGGGCACAATCTCATCCCCCGTTATTCTGCTCCATGGTCCTTGCCTGTGCCCTCACGCGTCTGAAGAGGGTCTCTGTACAACACAGAGAAAGACCTTCTTCACCCTACATTGCTTTTAGCATCTCTTCTGCCTTGTCTGGTGCTATGTTCTGGATAGTCTCTTCCAGTCTGTCTGGAGCTCAGACTACTTTGCACTTCCTTCTATTGATTGAGGTTGTTGTTGATCATTTTGCTATTTTTTATTGTTGGTTTCTGCTAGGATTCTCTAGTGATATATATTGGATTGTGTCTCTTCCTCCCTACCCCCCCCCAAGATATGTTCATGTCCTCTCCATCCAACACCGTGGTGTGTGACCTTGAAACTACAGTCTTTACAGAGCCAACCTAGTGTGAGGTCATTATGATGGGTTTAATCCTTTCCCGTTAAAAGAGGAAAACTTGGGTACAGAGACGGGGGGAGGGGGGTGTGAAGGCGACAGAGGGACAGCCACACGGGTGAGAAGGGCAGGTGCAGGTGGGGCAGAGCTTGGCGTGATGCCGCCGTGGCTGAGGGAGGCCTGGCTGGCAGAAGCGGAGGAGGAAAGGAAGAGCTCACGCCTGACCTCCAGGCCAGCCCAGCCGCCACCAGCTGACCTTAGACTTCTGGCCTTCGCAGGTATAAGGCCACACACACCCACAGTTTCCAGCTCCCCAGCCCCGTGGTGCTTTGCTGCAGATCTCCGGAAGACAAACCTAGCTGCTGAGCTGAGTATGAGGCCAGGTGTTAGCCTCCTGAGTCACTATGGAGTGGAATTCAGGAACCAGCAGTGGGGAGGAAGCAGGGTGACGCGGGACACGGAAGAGAGAGGGGGTGCAGGGAATGGTAGCTCTTTCCCAGGGGCTGTAGGACAGCGGGGCTTTAGGCACACTCCTTTCAGGAGGAGGCACTGAGAGTAGTTAACCAGTCAGTGTCCGAGTCCCATTGATTGGAGGTTTGTCCCATTGATCGCATTGATTTCCCCACGTAGGCCGGAGCACCGTGTGAGTCCTTGGGCTTGTCATAGCTTTGTGGACTAGGAGCGGGTGAGGCACAGCGTGGGCCTGGGCAGGATGTCACACCTGCCTAGAGTCAGGGAGCTCCCATAGCGACCTGGGACCACATGACAGCTGAGGCAAAGCAGCTGGCTGAGCCTCCCTGGGAGGCACTGGGGCTTGGTGAAGGGCTGTCGGTGGAGCCCTGTGATTGGACCGGTGCTCTTCTAGAAAGAGGGAGACCGAGCTTGCCCCTTTCTCTGTGACATGTGCGACACAGACAAAAGGTGGCCATCTGCAAACCACAGAGAAGGTCCTTATGGACAGTGGGCCAGCCAGTATCTCCATCTTGCACTTCTCAGTCTTTAGCACGGGGAAACAGACCTGTCTGTTGTTTAAGTCCCCAGTCAGTGGCTGTTGTCATGGCAGCAGGCTGAAGGAGCAGGCCAAGGCCTGAGGGCAGGGAGAACAAGTATGCTTTGCTTTTTCACAGGCGTAGGATACACTTCTACTTTTTTCTTAAAAAAAAAAAAATTGTTTTCAGATCTCTGCCCAAATCTTCAGTCTTGTCTTTTATGTCCAGAAACAAATAATTCATATTTATTTTGAGATCTGAGTATGGTATTTCCAATATCTGGCTGCCTGTGGGCTTGTTACTACCTTGTCTTATTTTTTCCTTGAATGCTTACTGTGTCAACCTTGTATTTATTGTATGTATGCAGTCCCCTGCAGACGTGATCTGAGTTTGCTCCACCAGCCACCAGGGGGCACTAGAACCCCATGGTTGCCTTCAGTTGTCACTGTCATCCCAATGTAGGAAAACGATTCAAGAGTGAACTTCCCCTAGCCCCAAACGTTGGAATGAGTATGGTCTCCTTTACACCAAGCTCATGGTCCTCACCCAAAGCAAAAGGGTCCAGAATTGACCTTTGCTGGGCCCCAGACACCACCCTTTGCTTACAGCTGCTTTTCAAAAGGAATAAAGCAAGTAAAAGGCTTTAGAAGAGCATGTATTTTCTTGTAAAGGCGAAAGAAAAATAGCTCTGGACTAGGATTTCCTATGCAAAGAAAATGCCTTTCAAGCTGAAGTAAAGATATTTTCAAACAGAGCTTGAAACCAGAAGAAGCGGTGGGGGGGAGGGTGGAAATGGAGAGGGTAATGAGCAGGAGTGTGGTCCAAGTACTTTGTATGCAGGCGTGGAAATGAACAATGAAACTAATTGAAATTGGTTTAAGAAGTGAGAGGGAGATGAGGGAGAGTAATAACGGGGTGAGGTTGATGGGTAGATTGTGTGCAGTAATAGAAATGTCACAATAAGGCCCCCCTTGTATAGATAATGTACGCTTATTGGAATCTTAATGAAAATTAGAAAAAAGTAGTAAATGGCATTTTTTTTCAGGCGAAAAGGAGAAAGCAGGTGAAGGGGTAGAAACACAGGAAGGAATAAAGAACAGCTAGAACAATAAATACCTAGGCAAACTGAAGTGAGTATGCGTAGCAGAGGACAATAATAACATCTTCGTTAGGAAGATGGAGAAGGGAAAAGGAATAGGCTAGACTTGATAGTCCACAGGTGAGGAGGACTGTTTATTGGGGAACAGAGATGGGCACAGACCTTCCCGTGGGTTTGGAGGTTGTGCAAGGAGGTGAATTTGGGACCACTAGGTCTGGGAAGTTTTGGGCTTTGTGGCTGGGCCCACACTGGATTGCTGACAGCTGGGCTTAGGTGAACTGCCCTGCCTGCACGTTGAAGCAGGTTCACACATACCCGAGGTTTTGCCTGGTGTCTGTATGCCCCTGGGGCAATGCGGGGGGTGTCAATCCTTCAATATTTTTGTATAAAAAGTATAGATAGAATGAACGCGCATGACAAAATTGCTCTACAATTTGTGAGGAGATAGAATTAAAATTCGCATTGTTCATATACTATCATTAATGCTAGACTTTGGTAAGTCCAGGAAGGATGGCATAATCTCTAGGGTAACTACTAAAATACTTCATCCTTTACAGACTCACTGAGTTCATAAATGGAATAAAAACAGTTTGAAAATCGTAATGAAGGAGGCACGGTGGCCCATGCCTGTGATGCGAACGCTGAGGACTCAGAGGAGGACTCAGGTCGGCCCTGGCACGAGCGTGAGATCTGACCTGGAAAATGAACTAAAAGCAAAAAGGTTGGCCACGTGGCTCAAGAGGTAGAGTGTTTGCCTTGGGTTTAATCCCTGCACAGCATCAGGGATTAGATTAGAAAATAAAAGCTGCTAATGTCTGTTGCCAGAAGAAATCCAAAGGACAATGTCTGACAGCCTAATTCACCTAAGCCCAGCTGTCAGCAATCCAGTGTGGGCCCAGCCATGAAGCCCCAAACTTCCCAGACCTGGTGGTCCCAAATTCACCTCCTTGCACAACCTCCAAACCCACGGGAAGGTCTGTGCCCCTCTCTGTTCCCCAATAGACAGTCCTCCTCACCTGTGGACTATCAAGTCTGGCCTATTCCTTTTCCCACCCAAGAACTGGACACACATGGCAGTCAATCAAATAACGTGAATGTTCGCTATTATTTAGTCATTTAAACCAATATTTGTAAAAAAAAAAATCCCATTTAGAGTTATCACCAAATGTTTTTGGTGCTTCAGAACAGACTAAACTTTTATATTAGATTATGAACATGATGTGTAAGCAGATTTCTTTGCTCAGAGAAATCCTGGAATACTTATAGTCCCAACTACATGGAGGGTGGAAGTATGTTCCAAGGCCGACCTGAGTGAAGGATGCAACACTGTATGGAACCCAAACCAAGGCAGAAAGCTAGGTGTGCTTGAGTCGTTAAGCACCTACCATGAGGTGCTGAGTGCAAACCCCCTGGACTGGCAAAAGCAGGGGGAAGGTACACCCTAACACCAGATCATAAGAGAGGAAGGAGCACAGAGCAGTGGGAGAGCAAACATCCCTAACCAGCGTACACGGGTGCATTGTCAGTGATCACTGACGTCCACATACCACAGAGCAGATTCAACGTGAGGAGCTTGAGACTTCCACTTGGGACCAACATAGAAAAACAGGAATGGGCTCTCCGCTACCCCCTGGCTTATCGGAAGGCTGGACAGGATACAACTTGGAGAAGCAGACAAGGAAGGACAGCGAGCCTGGAGGCTAGAAACACACGAGGCAAGTGCTATGGTGGCCCCTGCTTGCTGCTCCGAGGTGGAACATGGCGGACTCTCTGAACTGAGGGGTTATGGAGAGACAGCGCAGGACAAGTCACTGCCCAGTGTCGCCAGGACACGGAGCCTGCGAGCACAGAGCTGTCCCTAGTGACAACTCGAGATTCACCTCGCGTCCCCCTGGGGTGTTTAGCTCAGTGCTGCACAAACAGATCACCTGAAGAAGGCAGTGTGATTATACTAATATCATAACAAATAGCTTGTAAGTCAAAAAGTTAGTAAGACACAAAGGACATTATGAGTTAAAAAGTTCAGTAGCAAGAGGATCGAATATTTACATGCTCAGTAACATAAAAGTAAAAAAAAAACAAACAGAATGGAGAAATGGACAGCTTTACAGTAATAGGATTTTTTACAGCTTTACAGTAATAGGATTTACAGGATTCCATAACTGTTAGTAATTGATAGAACAGCCAGACAGAAGATATGTAAATAAACAGATTAGAGCAGCAAAATAACCAACTAGAGCTAACAGATATCTTCTGAAGATTTTGCCCAACAGTAATGACAGTAACATGTTCTTCTCGGGTGCATGGGGTCTGTTTCAGGATAAACCACGTGTCAAGGCAAAAAATATAGATACCGTCACCTACCTTCTCTGACCACAACAGGGGTGAAGTTAGAAATCAACAAAATGGTGAGAACGGGAAAGCTCATAAAAAATGAAATAGCATATTCTGGAACAAACAGTACATCAAAGAAGAGATCATAAGGGAAATTAGAAAATAGAGATGAATGAAAATGAAAAGAAAACATATAAAATTCATGGGATCCAGGAAAAGAAAAGCAATCTACAATCAAGGTACATACTTGTTCTATCACCAGAAATATCTGCTGATGCTGACATTTTAACAGCTTGATTAAAATGTATCCCTTACCCCTGGTTAAGCCTCTTTTCCTTCTCCATTTGTAACAGAATTGTATTAAGACAAGTCCATTTATTTCTCTGAGATCTAAATCAGGCAATGTTATGCTTTTCAGGCTTGATAATCAAATATAATTTAGAAAACTCCAGAGAGAAGGAAATTTAATTGAATTTTCCAGTATTTTTGCTCTTAATTTTAAAGATGTCTTCCTTTTTCCCCCAGTCTTTTTTCCTTTATCATTTTGTTTATGTTCCAAGAACTTCTGTTGGCAAATCTTTTAGGATTAATCTTATTGCGTCAAATTTTCTTAGTTTTCTTTCCTGTAAGAATGTTTTATTCTTCCTTTACCCCTGAAGGATGATTTTGCTTGATATAAATTCAAGCAAAGTCCTATCAATTCAAGGTTGATGGTCCTTTACTTTCAGGACTTGAAAAATGTGGTATAACTTCCTCATGGCCTCCAAGGTGCTGATGAAAAATCCACCTCATTTTAGTATTTTTCCCCTGCAGGTTACATGTCATTTCTCACTGCTTTAAGATTTCTTCTTTGCCTTTGTAGTTTTCTGAAGTTTGACTGTGCTGTATCTTGGTGTGGATTTTTTCCCCCATTTATTCTTGAGTTTTTAGGCTAATGTCTTACCAAGTTTGAGAAAGCTAGGCTATTATTTCTTTGAATAAATATCCCATATTCTTGCATTCTAGGTGGTCTTTTTTTTCCTCCTGTTTGCTTTTTGTTTTATGTGCAGCCTGGTTTAAAACAGTCGGATTCAAGTTGGGTAATTTAGTTATGTATGGAGGAAAATCACTGTTATAGGGTTGTGTCTATTATGCCTCACTTCCTTATTTCATTTCCTTATATTTTAAGTGCAATAAAATGAGTTCTTTTGGTTAAAAAATATCCCACGCCAAGTGCTAGTGGCTCACCCCTGCAACCCTAGCTATTCAGGAGGTTGAGATCTGAGGTTGGCAGTTCAAAGCCGGCCCAGGCAGGAAAAGTCCATTAGACCCGTATCTCCATTAAAACTATCAGAAAAGCCAGGAGTTGTGGCTCAAGTGGTGTTGTTTTGGCTCTCATTTCCAACGCTGTGCTGACTGGAAGTGGCAAATGCAGGCATTTCACTGTTGAGTTTGATGGTCGCTTTGGCTTTTTAAAAACATAGCTTTTTAAATTTTGAGTTCGTTTTTTTTTAAATATTCTTTGTTTAGTGATCTTCTTGTGAGAGTGTCAAGTTTTGTCTGAGACTGTTTCTGTATCAACTGATATCACCATGTTGTGTTTTTTTCTCCTAGATTATGTTGACATGATGTATTATTGTGATTGCTTCTCCTATGTTGAACAATTTCTGCATTTGGGGGATAAATCCAAGGATTGATACTCATTATTATTAATTAATGAATTAATTAATTTTGCCAGTCCTGAGGTTTGAACTCTGGGCCTGAGTGCTGTCCTTGAGCTTCTTTTCTTTTACTTAAGGCTAGAACTCTGCCACTTGAGCCACAGTGCTATTTCTGTTTGTCCTTTTTTGTTGTTTTTCTGAGTACTTTATTGGAGATAAGAGTCTTAGGAACTTTGCTGTCCAGGCTGGCTTCAAACTGCAATCCTCAGATCTCAGCTAAGATTACAGGTATGAGCCACTGGAGCCTAGCTAATGAACTCACTCTAATAGTCTACACAATTTAATTTCTAGTGTTTGGTTGAGGATTTTTACATCAGTATGCATAAAGGATATTGGTTTGTATTTTTGTGTGTGTGTATCTTTCTCTGACCTTGCTGTAGGATGTAGTGGCCACATAGAATGAAGAAGGGGGTGTTCTTTTCTCTAGTTTTTGGGAAAAGATTGAGGAAGGTTGGTGTTAGTTCTTTAAATATTTAGTAGAATCACGGGTGAGGCCATTGGTCTGGGACTTTTCTTTATCGGGAGAGTTTTATTTAGATTTTCTTTTTATATTTTAGTTTTGGCAGCTTTGGGGATTTTAGAGATGTGTCTAATGTGAGGATAGGCAATATAATGCTCACTGATAATCCTTCTAATTCTGTAGCATTTGTAGTCCCTGTTTTCAATCATTATTTTACTATCTTTAGATAGTTGTATAAAGGAGTTGCCATTGAAGAAGCAGTTTATTTTATTTATTTATTTATTTTTGGCCAGTCCTGGGCCTTGGACTCAGGGCCTGAGCACTGTCCCTGGCTTCTTCCCGCTCAAGGCTAGCACTCTGCCACCTGAGCCACAGCACCGCTTCTGGCCGTTTTCTGTATATGTGGTGCTGGGGAATCGAACCTAGGGCCTCGTGTATCCGAGGCAGGCACTCTTGCCACTAGGCTATATCCCCAGCCCCTGAAGAAGCAGTTTATGAATACATCACCCCTCTTCACAATCCCCGTCCTCCCCTCCTCCCCCCTTCCCTCCACAGTCTCCCTGTCCTCCCCACCCCTTCCCGAAGCATTCTCCCCCCTCCTCCCCACTCACCCCTTCCCTCACTTTTCCTGACTTGTTTTTGTTTCAGATTTCAGTAATTTCTGTCCTCTGACTAATGGTTTGACAACTTCATTGATCTTTCTGAAGAAACAACCTTCAGTTTGATTTTCTATATTTTTTCTTCTCTCATTTTGATTTTCTGTGCTCTAATCTTTATCATTTCCTTCCTTCTGCTAGCTTTGGGACTATTTAGTCTTTCTCCAGTTCCTTATGTTTTGAAGTCACATTGTTGATACAGAATTTCTCTCTCCCTCCCTCCCTCCCTCCCTCCCTCCCTCCCTCCCTCCCTCCCTCCCTCCTTCCCTCCCTCCCTTCCTTCCTTCCTTTCCCTCCCTCCCTCCCTCCCTCCCTCCTTCCCTCCTTCCCTCCTTCCCCTCCCACCCTCTTTTGGCAGTACTGGTATTTGAACTCAGGGTCTTATTTTTGCCAGACAAGGGTTCAAGGCTTTTTATTTTCGTTGCTTTTCAGATAAACTATAGGGCTTTTATTTCGGAGGGGGCAGGGGCCTTGGTCAGGCTCACACTCTCATCCTCTCTCTTCTTCCTGCATCACTAAGATTATAGATTTGTGCCACTGCAACCAGCTTGTTCTTTGAGACAGAGTCTTGCTAACTTTCTTTCTCTCCCCTTAGGGCTAGCTTCAAATCACAAATCTCCTATTTCTGCCTCCCAAATATCTGTAATTTTCTGGGGTTACAGGTATAAGGCATCGTACACAGAGCCTCTTCAAGGTAGTTCTTGGATTTTTTTAAAAAAAACTTCTGGAGGCTTGAGCTCAAGGCCTGGAGTTCGCCACGTGCCGTGCCTCAGGCCTGGTTCTTGGGAACTTTGGACGTGTCACCGCCAGTCTTGAACGCTTCCTTATTTCCTGGCATGGTCTTTACTTTTCTTGCTCTAGAGTATTTCCAGCTTTCAGGTCACTGTAGTGGATGGAAATGAAAAGGAAATATTTGAAAAGTACTTGATGTTAGTACTTTTCATTTCATTTTAACATCTAGAACTTTTTCTCTCCTACACTATTTTTGTTTTGTATCTCCTTTCTCCCCCAAACAATCCTGGACAGTAATATCTACATGCTTGCATATGTAGAGAGACATACATCAACATATCTCTGTACATGTACACACACGTGGTATGAACCCAGATGGTGTGAACACAGGCCCTGAATGCCCTCAGCTTGTGCTTTACCAGTTGGGGTACACCTCCAGTCCAGTGTTTTGCTGGTTATTTTGGAGATGGAGTCTCATGGATTTTTTCCCCCTGAGTTCACTTTAAACCATGATCCTCAGACCTGAGCCTCCTGAGAAGCTGGGGTTACAGGCATATGCTTTGGCTTGCATATTTACTTTTTGCTCTGGCTCACAACACAGAGCATGCTAGGAGAATTGCAGCACTACATCCACTGCCAATAGCACATTTTCAAAGAAGTTCAAGAGTTTCCTTAGTTCTTATTCTTACATAAATAATATGTTTAAAGGAACTTATATTGTTTTTTTCTTCTATATAGTTATGTCATCAAAATGGGTAGTTCTGTCCACTTGTTTCTGCTTGTGTACAATTTGAGGGGTTCCCCTTCAAATCTTGCTGATTTCATTTTACAAATGTGTAATACTTTTAACACACGTGGCTCCAAATTTAAGATTTTTTTTTGTCTGCTGATACTGGGGCTTCAGCTTGGAGCCTAGGCACTGTCCCTGAGTTCTTATGCTTGACTAGAGCTCTACCACTTGAGTTACTGCTCCATTCCAGCTTTTGTTTTTAGGTTAAGAGTCTCATGGACCTTGTCCTGACAGGGCTGGCTGGCTTTGAACTGTGATCCTCAGACTTCAGCCTCATAAATAGTTAGGATTATTAGTGTGTGCTACCAGCTCCTGGCTTAAGATTAAAAAATATATATCCAGAGAAGGCTTATTCCTTTCCTTTTTCTTTCTCTGGCTAAAACTGCAAATTTAAAAATGTTTCAGGTTTTCAGTCTTACAATAACCATGTTAATTGCTATTTTTCCTCCTTTTTTTTTTTTTGGCCAGTCTGGGCCTTGGACTCAGGGCCTGAGCACTGTCCCTGGCTTCTTTTTTGCTCAAGGCTAGCACTCTGCCACTTGAGCCACAGCGCCACTTCTGGCCATTTTCTATATATGTGGTGCTGAGGAATCGAACCCAGGGCCTCATATATACGAGGCAAGCACTCTTGCCACTAGGCCATATCCCCAGCCCCTAATTGCTATTTTTCTTTACAGGTACTTATAATTTTTTAAGATCTTCTTTGTGGAATTGCCCTGTGTATACTTACCTTTGCTGCCATTAGTTTGGCAACTAGTGTTTTCTTAGGAAATAATTTGTCATGTGTAAATCTTTCACACTCATTTGCACTGTTGCACAGAGCAGCCTATTATGATTTTCAAAACTTCTCTTTTCCTGCATTATCTTTTTATTGTGTCTTGTTTCAGGTACAAGCGCTTTATCCCTTTTTTTTCTTGATAACTGAATACTGTCTCCCTTAGATTTTCTGGAGGACCAGAATTTCAAGTTATTAATTAATTCTATGGCTTTTCTATTTTCTACCTCATTAATTTTTTCTTTTTCTAAATTGAGGTACAATTTGCATAACATACAATTAACCTTTTCAAAGTAAAATTCGGTGGTATTTAGTGGATTCACAATATTGTGAAACCACCATTCTCTTTAGTTTAAAACATTTCCATCACTCTATAAAAATATATTGCATCCATTTTTTTTTTGGTGTGTGGTATTGGGGATTGAACCCAGGACCTTGTGTTTGTTAGACAAGCGTTCTACAACTTGAGCCATGCTTCCAGCCCTTTTGTCTCCATTTTGTTTTTGAGATAGTATTGCTAAGTCTGCTTGGGCTAGCCTCAAATTCATGATCTTCCTACCTCCACTTCCCATGTAGCTGGGACTGTAGGGCATGTGCCACCACATTTTGCATAAGTAACTATTTTATATTTCTTATTTTTATTGTACTGGGGTTTGGGCTCAGGGCCTATGGCTTGTTAGGCAGGCACTCTACCGTTTGAACCAAGCCTGTAGTAGCCCTTAGTGCTTTAGTTACTTTTGCATTAGGGACTCACATTTATGGTGGGGCTGATCCTCCTATTTTGCTGTCCACGGAAGCTGGGATGACTTCGCACTCAGCTCTTATCGATGGAGAAGGGTCTCGTGAGTTTTATTTTGCCCAAACTGGCCTTGAATCACAATACGCCCACTCTCTGCTTCCCAAGTAGCTCAGATGACAAATGTGAGCCATTTTTCCTGGTTAGCAAGTTATCCTGGACAGGTATTATTTGTATAATTTCTACTTTATGAAAAGTGTTAGAACTTCAGGTGTGTATGTGGAGGCGTGGGGATTGGTGAGCATTCTATGTGTGCATGAGAAGACTGTTCTCTTTTGCTATGGCACCAGTTTTGTTGGCTTGGGGGCCTTGAGTGTGCTAAGCACGTGCTCTGTCACTGAGCAATGGCCCCAGTGCGAGGCAGATTTTATAGATAGCCACACGGTCTCTCTTACCGACCACGGTGTATCTGATCTGCCCAAACGCACACGTTTTAGTTTATTTGACCTAGAGTGGAGTGGAAGAGTCCTGCCAGCGGTGTGTGGGTCTGTATCTTCTTGCATTCTTGAAGCTGCTGCTGTGCTCCTTGCCACATCGCTATTCATAACTGCGAGTCTCCGCTGGCCTAATAACAGCCATCGTTTTCACATCTGAGGCTTTGAAGCTTTGATTTTACCTTGTCTGAAAGCAGAGTCAAAGCGCTGCTCGTTTACAGTTTCCATTTCCCTGGCTTTTCTGCCTCTTAAATCACTGTGCTTCTAGCTGTGGCTTGCTCTGTCAGCTGATTTGAAAATCTTTTTTTCTTAATGCATGAGTTTAAGCCCATTGCTACCACCGCTGTCCCTGTGCTGCTGCTTTGTCATTGTGTATCATTTGCTGTGGGTACGGCCTTACAGCTGTGCTGTTTCGGTCTCCATGTGGTCTGCTTTCTTTCTTTTCTTTAGCATAGCTCCCTTTATGATTGTTTTTATCACTTAGAAAGGAACAGCTTCATCGAAATCCCTTCCACATCCCACACCGTCCACCGTATGTACGACACAGTCCAGTGGCTCAGGGCATTATCAGCTTTTTAAGCTTGGGGTGAAGCATACATAATATAAAAACCAATCATTTCAGCCAGCTTTGAGAGTGCAGCTCCATGGCATTCTGGGCATTCCTAATCTTCAGCTATCTATCACCACCATCCCAAGGACTCGCCACCCCCCAGCAGAACCTGCCTGGAAGAGCCGACCGCTCTTCCCTCGCCCCCAGCCCACACTCCTCCACTCATTTTCTGCCCAGGAACTCACTAGTCTATCTGCCTCATGCAAATGGAGTCACAATATCTGTCCTTTTGTGTCTGGCTCATTTCACTAAGCACAATGTTTTCAGGTTTATGCACATGATTGCAATTTCTCGCATTTCATTTGTAATTGAGAGACGTTTGTGTTTTCCTCTACGTGACTATCTCTCTTCCAGTACCTTTAACAATGTTTAATTAGCTGTGTTTGTGTAGGTTTAAGGGGGTTAGATCTTGGCAATACCTAATCCTGTTGCGTTGTCAGCCTGTGGCCTTTGTCTCCCATCTTTCATTTGAGTGACTATGGATGAGCTTGCTGTTTCTGCCTCTTCCTCCTTCTCCTACCCTCCTAGGTTGCCTTCTTTCTATTTTGTCCAAACCCAGAAGCTGTTTATTCGTTTTTCTCTCTCTCTGCTCTGTCTCTACACTTAAACATGTTTAGTTCTCACCGCCGGCCTTCCAGCAGATTCCTTGGGAAGGGCCTGTGAATATATTTCCTGGGTTTTTGCACATTTGAAACTGCTTTTCATAGCCTGGGCGGTTGAAGGACAGCTTGGGATGACGGTCCTTGCAATTTCCAATTAAGTTCATTGAGGTACTCAAAAGTGTCAAGTTAAGTACGCCATTTTTTTGAATCCAAGTGCGATCTGCTAAGTGAGAATCATTTGCACTTTTCCGCCCCCGTCTCATCTCTTAGCTCTTAAACTCCTGACAAATCTTATTCCTTGGACAGCCGCTTTGGCAGGGTACAGCCACCCCGGGACACGGATGCAATTTTTTTCATGTCACGTTGAAACAGACGGGACTGTCACAGCTTGGGTTTTATTAGAGTCACCATTGGATCTTGTCACTTAACGTGGGTGTCAGATCTGTGCACAGGCTTTCCATACAAGAGGCTGTGACTAATCCCTCGCAGTCCGTGCATCTCAGGGCTTTCTAGAAGAATCTTAATGGAGAGCCGTTAACACCTTCTGTCATTCCAGCACATCTGTACAGGATTCTGCAGGCCTCTGTAACAAGCTGTGCATCTCCAAGTGTTAATTTACCAGTTTGAATGTCTTGTTCCCAGTCATTCATGTTGGGACTGCTTTAAAGAGCAACTGTGTCCTCCCTAGCTGTTTCCTTGAGGAATTCTAATTAGGGCAATTAATGGGGTCCAATTAGGGATGTATTAATACAAAGATTCATCGATCTGGAATAAACACTTTTTTGGGGGCTTAATAAACCTTTGGATCCCTGTTGTCCTTGTCATCTGACGTGTCGTCAATTCATTTACTAATAATATTATTCGAAAATGTCACCTTTTCCATTTCCTTTGCTTCATTAGTCTCAGACACAGTGTTGACAATTTCCAATCAGGCTGTTAAAATGAGCGATTCTGCAATTATGTGAGTCATTTCTGCTTTAGCTCTTAATTGCACGACCTTGTAAGCAGCTCCTTGGGCTCCATCGGTACCAGGGCAATCGATCTAGCAGAGGACCTGGTTCCTTAATTTGCGCTCGCGGGTGCTTGTAAAAGGTCACAGCTTTTTCTGTTCTGGGTGGTGTGTGTGCCGTGAGGCCGGAGCTGGCACTGTCTGCCTGGCTCCCTCCCTGACTGGATAAGTTTTTCATCTGAACACGACGTGTAAGCTGGGGGGAGGGATAATTGTTGGGGCACACAAAATTCAGTGTGGGGTAGTTCTCATTATGTTGCCTAATTTATGACTTTGACTTTTGGGGGGAATTACTGCTTGTTTTGTGACGGTGATAACTTTTCGGCTTTAATTAAAATGTCAGTTATAGAAGGAATAAAAATATCTGTGAAAGTACATTGATTTAGACATGAAATTCCTAAGGAGACCTGAGATTTTCAGAGCTCCTGAAAATCAATTTTAAAGAGTTTTAAAGAAAAGGCTATCTACATTATTAGATTTCTAAAATACACAAATACAATTAAAAAATCCTAAACATGGAATAAACAAGTTAGGATATAGTAATGTATTGATTAACAGTTAATCCAGGAATTAAATTTCTGATAACTTCACAAGATGTGACTGTTACCTCTACGAATAGATAACAAAGTACATTTGGGAAGATGGATTTCTGTGAACTAATGCCTTTGTCTGTTTAAATGATTTGCTTAAAGTCTGTTAAATGGTTATTTGAAAAAAAAAGCATTATGTTAACTTATCAAACCATTAAAATGTTTTCAATTTCTAAAGTAATAATTAATTAGTATGAGATTTTGTTAAGAATCAGACTTCAACTAGTCGTGAATATAAATTTAAAATTTTGCGAAACAAAACTTACAGACTTCAACTAATTGTGAATATAAGTTTATAAAATTTTAAGAAAAAAAACTTAAAGAGGAATAAAAAAGTTGCTGTCAGGACCTGAGTAAACAGAATCACTTGTGCTTTATTTGGAAACATCAAATACTGAGAGTCTACAGCATTGACAGAAAGAAAAAAAATGCAGACCTCTGATGAAAGCATTAAAGTGTGTGTGTGTGTGTGTGTGTGTGTGTGTGTGTGAGAGAGAGAGAGAGAGAGATGCTTTCACATTCTTCAGAACCAGGGACTTTGCTGGTAAACAGTTGGTGACTAGATATAGGCGCCTTGCTGACTTGTTGGTAGGCGGTCAGAGCTGTGCCACTGTACCACCGTAGTGCTGCGCACAGGGGCACGGTACCTACAGTCTTAGAGACCAGAGTAACAACGGCTGACTGGGACAGGCTCCTACCCAGAGGAAGGAGTCATTGAAAGAGGTAGTGGCTGCCATCTTGGATTTAGCCCACAGACAAAACCAGTGTGGAGATAAAGAGATTGCATCTGCTTTCTGTTACTTAAGGGGGGGAAGAGGGGCGGGTGGGAAGCCCGAGACTGGGTAATTTGTAAAGAACAGAGGTTGTTTTTGTACAGTGACACTGAACACATGTGCCAGCTTGAGTCTTTCCTCCTTTTCTTAGGAGGCTATAATGCCATTCTCTGGTTCCACATTTATGATCTCAACTAGGCCTAGCCATCTATCTCTCTAAGGCCCCAATCTCCACGTACCAATAATACACGATATGCGTTATGTGTTGGAAACATACAAACTTCTAAAGATTCTTGTTTGAGATACAATTGATACCTTTATGGGGCACATGCATTATTAAGGTAATTTATAACCTATACATAAAATATAAATAAATACAGTGTCTATAAACACAATGTCTATAAATACAATGTGTAACTATCACATCAGGGTAGTAATTATTCACATCTATTCAACCATGAATCATTTTTCTGCACTGGGGGTTTTAATGTTCTTTATTTCTAGCCACTTGAAACTACACTATTGATTGTTTTAACCAATAGCTTCCCTCCCACGGTAAAGAAGTCCTTCTCATTCTTCTAGACAGTGATTTACTGGTTTCCACGCAGGAGGGGCAACATAGGGTATGCGTGCCTGGCTTATTCCCCTTAGGATGGAGATGACAGATTATTCCACTTAACATGCAACCTGCAGCATTTCATTTTTCTTGGATGAATAGTACTCCATGGTGTAACGATACCACATTTTCTTTCTTCATTTACTGAAGGGAATCTGTGTCGATTCCATATTTTGGCTGACATGAATAGTAGTGCAAAAAAAAAAATAACAGATGTATAGAGCTGGATGGAAGTTGGATGGGAAGCTTATGGGGGTGCTTGGAATGAACCTGGAGCCTCTGTTGCGGGTGTCTCTGCCCGCTGGCTTTCCCCAGCCAGCCTGGCAAAGTTGCCCGGTGGCTCAGACTGGAGTGGGTGACCGAGGGGCCCGGGCTCAGCAGGTGTCATCCTCAGTCTGGTGGTGAGTGATGAGGATATTAAATGCTTGTCCGCAAAGGTCAGGGCTGCGGACGCGGGCCTCGGGTGCCCGCGGCGGGATTCATTAACTTGTCACCGCCACCGGAGCTGTCAGAGGCCTTCCGGGGACAGAGCGCGGGGCGGGGGGTGCGGGGCGCCCGCAGAGGGGAGGCTCGAAGGTGGGGAGCGCCATGCTGGGCACCGGGACGGGCAGGCGAGGTGCCCGGGAAGGGAGGCTCTCTCCCGGTGTGGGTCAGCCCCCTGGGTAGAGTTGCACCCCTGAACCGGGTGTTCCTCGAGGGCCTGCTGTTTTCCTGGGGAGCTGGGGAGGCATACTGACAAGGTGCCTGGCATCCCCTTTCTTGCCAGCAGACTGGAGCTGGGGTTCCCGGTGCTATCTGGGATTCTGAAGCTGCATCTGTGACTGTCACCAAGGCCGGGGTGGCAGGGACAGACCCGGAATTGCTGGCTGGACACCATGTGGCCTCGTGCCCCCCCTGCGGCCTCTCTCACAGACGCCTTTCTCCCACAAGTATTTATTGAGTGTCTACTACATCCACGCACCGCCTGCTGCCCCGAGGGGAAGGGACCCGGTGGACGCGCCACCAAGTGGGAGTGCTGGTGGTGCCTGGCACCGGGCGCAGGGATCTGGGAGCTGTCCTGCACAGGGGGCAAGAAACGGGAAGGCAGCGGCCCTGGACTGTTCCAGAGAGAGGCCCGGGAGGGCCCTGGAGGCCGTCAGAAGTGACCTAGGCAAGAGCAGGCTCAAAGGTCCCGGGACCCCAAGCTGCAGCCTCCACGGGGGTCCCCACAGGCCAGACAGGAGCACGCCTGGGGCCTGCCCCTCCTGGGGGAGCCCACCCTCCTGGGCACCCGGGGGCCCGCCAGACCCTGCCTCCTCCCAGCCCCCGCGCTTTCTCCTCCATGCAGTCTTCCAAGCACCTGGCCTCTCGGGGTTCACCATGGCCACATTGCCTCCGGGGCCTCTCCCTTGGTCGCCCCTGGAACTCGGCACCATCCTCCTCAGCAAACCCCAGAGCCCCTGCGCCTCTGGTGACCAGGACCTGCCCGTTTCTAACTCCCCCCCTTCACCCCACCTTCTTCTCCCGGGACCGTCCCTGGGTACTGGGGTCAGAAGGGTCTCCCCGCCCCTACCCCCTACCAGCCTGCCAGCTGGCTCTTGGGTCACCCCTCACCTCCCCAGTATAGACACTGAGTTTTTAAGCCATGCACTTCCGATGGCTTGACTCTGCTTGAAACCTTTCAAAGCTAGACTTCCCATCGTTCTTAGAGAAATGATCAAAATCCTCAACAAGGCTCCCTGACAAGTGCTCTTAAAGTGGCCGCGCAGCGTCGCCTGGAACTGTAATGAATGAGTCATTGCTCCCACCCGCAGCCGATTACTGGAGTGTGAGTGTGCCTTTAATCTCCTCTCCACTGGAGTTTCGCTCTCATGGCCTAGCCCCAGCACAGAGCGCGGTGACATGTTTATATGCGGAAAATTGAGCGGATGATAAAAACAGCGGCCACTGGGGTATGTATTATCTTCTACTCAGTGAGCTGAGCACTGCGCACGCATTCACCTCAACCCCAGCAACACGGAGAGGCAGGTGCTGGCCCCGTTGTACAGGTGAGAACACAGAAAGAAGAGCCCAGCAGTCCATCCCCGAGGGCGTGTGAAGAAGGAGACGAGATGCATTATTAGTCCCTAGTGAGAAAAGGCGAGAAAGGAGGAGAAATTTTAAAAAGAGAAGCTGTCCAGAAACGATCCCCATTGATGTCTTAGTGCATTTCTTCCCCCGACCAGCCCTGGTCTGCTTTTGGCCCCTGCTTTTCTCAGTGGACGGTTTGGAGAGACAGCCTTCTCACTGTATGGACTTCGTCTTTTTACTCATACTTTTGTGTGTGGTTGGTTCAAAGTTCACTCAGTGAAGCCCTGGTATGGAACCTGAGTCCCATTCAGCTTTAACTATTTATCATATTAGCCGTCAGTACATAGGAGCAAAATCATGGTCCGTGATCAGTGCCTAGAAATGGAGTTCCTGGGTCAAAGGTCACACAGGATTTTAAGACATCCCCTAGACGGGGCCAGATCCTACCTCACCCCCTTTAGCATGGGTAGAGGGACACCCTGGCCAGGACAGTGGGGCCTGTTTCTAAGCTGAGCCTTCCCGGGAGCCCCTCAGCTGCCGGGGTGGGGGGGTTCCTGTGACCCAGCTGGGAATTTCTGCCTCCCACCTCCCTTTGCTGTCCATCCTTTCCCTTCCTCATGCCCGACCCCTGGAGGCTCATGCTGGAGGAGGAAGCCTAGGCTCCCCTCTCCTCACCCTGCGGCTCCTCCTGAGCCGGGACCCAGCCAGGAGGTGTCTGCCCTCCAGCTCCCAGCTACGGGCGATCATCTCCGCCATCCCCCTATCTGTAGTGGTTGAGTCGGGGTCATGAAGGAAACTGGGGATCTGTGATCAGGAGAGAACTTTGATGACAGCAGAGTCCCCGCTCAGAGACCCGGGGCAGTCACACTAGAACCGCCAGGGAAGGCTGCTCACTGGCTCCGCAAGTACTGCGGGCGACTCCTGTCCTTGAAGGTGACACCCTTCCCAGACTCCCCAGGGTCTGCAGGAGAGGGGGAGCAGGGGGGAGGTGGCACTGGCTGCCTGCTAGTGACACACATCCAACTTGATGGCCTTTATAACAAGCCATGAAGGAAAAGAAGGCTCGTCACACCCAAGCCTAGGTTATTCCCCAGGCAGCCTTCCAGGTGGACATCCGCATGGTGTAAACGAGGAAACCGAGGCAGGAGAGGTGCAGGGATGGGCGGGAATCTGCCAATCCCATCTCCCCATGCAGCTGCCCCGCCCTGAGGTTGAACTTGCCCAGGAAGAAAGGGAGGTCCTGCTCGGCCGTGCCGGCTCTCCACAGAGGGGCTCCGAGTGGCTCAGGCGGTGGCCAGAAGAGGGGAATGCCACCTGTGCGTGTGTGTGTGTGTGTGTGTGTGCACACACACGCATGTGTATTTTACTCTCAAGTTACCTGAAATGGAAAGTGGAACATTCAACTGGGGATGATTTTGGGGGGCTCAGCTGAGGATGTCAGATGCAGCGGGGGCCTTCTGTGGTGGCAGCCATCATTTCTGGAGCGCTACCATTGCATGCTGACCCCTTTCGTGCTTCCCCCCCCCCCCCGCCCCCGGTCTTCAGGAAGGGAGGGGTAGCATCGCGAGCTTGCTGGTGACATGACTTCACTGTGTACAGTGCTCATATAAATTACCTCGTATGCACCCCCCAAATTTGGCCAAGCCAGTCTCTGTGGCCCAGAGGGACAAAGTCTCACCTCAAGCCCCAGATGAGCCAGGGCAGAGGTCCTGCTGGGGTGACCTCACCTGCTGCGCAGAGCCCAGGGGGAGGCACACTCTAGCTTCACCGTCTGGAGCTATGGTGGAGCAGCTCAGTGAATGTGCCACAACAAATGGGAGGGGCCGGCTGAGGACATGACCACAGGCTGAATTGCTGGGTGCCAAGTCATCCCTGAAACAGGCACGTGTAAGTCACACTTCCGCCAGCAGGGGGCGCGCTTCCCCCGGCAGGGCGCCGGGCCCCAGCCTGTCCTTACTGCAGAAATCAGCAGTTGCCAACCCAATAGCTACACTAGGTAACCTGGCTCAATGCATCATCTGTATCTGTATCTGTATCTGTACTGTGTCCATATCTATCTTGTTTTTCCATTGGAAACCAACACATGCTCATTAGACAATTGGGGGCAATGTAGCAGGTAGAAATAATTGCTGTTTGCCTAGGTGCTTACTAAATATTTGGTGAATAAGAAGGAATAAAAAACAGCAGCTCCACCAACAAGAAGGAGCTCTGCGGAGCTCTCCTCGGAGCCCCGGCCTGCACACTGCCCCCACTCCACAAAGGGCTGCTTTATGTTTGTTCTGACTACCCGCGCGGAGCCTTTGAACTCTTCACTTGCTCGGTCTCGCTGTGGGCGTCCTCTCTCTCCCACAAGAAGCATCTTAAATAGCTCTAGAATGCTTGTAGCCGTATGAGCTGTAGTTTCTTTGAAACTTCCCTTATTGTCCTTTCAGGCTGTTTTCAATTTTTCTCTTTATAAATGACGCTGCAGCTGATACCTTTGTGTAGAGAACCGACTTTATATTTCAGCTTATTTTCTAAGAGGGAAAAAGTACTCAGAAGAAAGATTAACTTGGTCAAAGGCTGGGAAATCTGATTTCATATTTCTTAAGAGGGAGGCACCTTATGAAACAACTTTATATCTGTTGAAAAACCTGGTTATGTTCTTTTAAAAATATTATTTAAAAAAATGACTTGTTCTGAACAATATCCTGTGCCTTCCAGAAAACAGCTGCCAATATGAAAGGAGATGCGTTCTCTCTGAGCGGTTAGGAAGCGATCAGCTCTGAGAACAGACATACCGGGTCCCTGCACGTATCTGATGGTTGCTATGGGAACACGTCATTTAATAGGACGCTTGACTAAATCATTGATCAATAAGGGAGAGGGTAAGATTGAAACAAATTAGCTGGTGTCTGAGTAGCCCTGACAGATGACAGTAATAATGGGAGCCCTGTCAGACCTCACTGGGTCCAGGAGTCTGGGCAGGAAGCAGGGAGGAAGGCTTGCTGGCTCTCACTGGGCATGCAGGGGGGCAGGAGCACAGAGCAGAGAGCCCAGTGGGGCTGGGTGCAGCCCTTCCCGGCTTCTCCTGCACCCCCTGCCCCAGTGGGGAATCGGGGTACAGAGAGGAGTTGTGTGTGGCTCCAGGCACTAAGCCAACCTTCTGGTCCTCGAGGGGCTCCGTGTGGCCCAGAGCAAGGCTGTAACTGCTTGTGTCATTGGCTCATCCCCACTAATACTTTCTGAGCAGGCAGAGAACATCGGGCTCCGTGGACAATCCTGGCCAGGCCTCTCTTGTTATGAACATGATGTCAGGTAACTAAGCCGGGCCTGGTGGGTAGTGAGCGCTCAGCGGCTGTGACTAATCACAGCCATGACAAACAATCTGTTGGGGGGAAGTTTTTCTGGGTGGAAGCTACAGGCTAGGACTTGACTAAAGCCTGAGGGCTGACACAGGGCCGGAGGCCCGCCCCTCCTCCCCCAGGGCTGCCCTGCTGACCCCTGTCCCGCAGGAGAGGGAGGGGGTGGGGCTGGTCCAAGAGTCAGCGCCCACCCAGAAAGACAAGGGACCAATAGCCAAGAAGATGGACCACATCTGGCCCTGATTGGACTCTGGGGTGCTGCCCTGCACAGTGGGGGGCCCAGGCCTCCTCTCCCTAGTCCCCCGCCCCCATGTGTGTGACCCGGGACAGCTGGGACATGCTTCCTGGAGGCCATGGTCTCAGCCCTGGAGTCTTTCCTAAGAACATGGCGGGAGCCCAGGTTACCTGCTTGGCGTTACCCTAACTGACTGCACACACCCAGATGCCCACTCGGTGCCCGGGGTAGGTGGACGAGGTTTCCAGAAGGCACAGCTGTTGGCCCGAGCCCACTGTGTGCCCACTGCAGGGTGATGGGCACAGGGGCCTCTTCTGGAGGAGGAGGAAGGTGGTGTGGCTGGGGGGGGGGGCTGTCAGGAGAGGACCTTGGACCCAGTGAACCCCGGTTCTAACGGCTGCCTCACCGGAAGCCGCTCAGGGTCTCAGCTTGGCGGCCGGTGGTGGGGTGTGGGGAGTCTGCTTGCTGGTCAGCCCCCAGAAAAGAACTCGGGTGGCCTTCCCGGCGCCGCCGCTCGCTCTGGGAGCCCCGCTGTAGGAGGCCTCAGAGCAGCCCCCCGCCCGTGCTGGCTGTGCAACCTCAGCCAGTCGCTTGACATCTCTGGGGGGTGTCTCTCCCTCCCGGGCCCTGGTTCAGCCTGACGCAGTTGGAGCCGGGCTTCCCCCCCAGGCCCCCCGCCCCGCGTCTCGCACGCACCTCCGGTGCCACACCCCGCTCCCCTAACACGTGCGCAGCCCAATTAATGCGCAACGTGGGCGCGGTGCCAGAGAGCCTGGGAGAGGCTTCGCTGCTTCTGGAAGGATCCGGAGGAAGGCGGCCTGGCGCTGCAGGGCGCAGGGGGTCCGCAGGGCGCGCGGGGCGCGGGGCACAGGGCGCAGGGGTCCTCAGGGCGCGTGGGGCGAAGGAGGCCGCAGGGCGCAGGGGGCCGCAGGGCGCTGGGGCGAAGGAGGCCGCAGGGCGTAGGGGGCCGCAGGACGCGCGGGGCACAGGGCACAGGGGCCCCCGCAGGGCGCGCGGGGCACAGGGCACAGGGGCCCCCGCAGGGCGCGCGGGGCGAAGGAGGCCGCAGGGCGTAGGGGGCCGCAGGGCGCGCGGGGCACAGGGCACAGGGGCCCCCGCAGGGCGCGCGGGGCGAAGGAGGCCGCAGGGCGTAGGGGGCCGCAGGGCGCGCGGGGCACAGGGCACAGGGGCCCCCGCAGGGCGCGCGGGGCGCAGGGCGCAGGGGGCAAAGGGCTCGCAGGGCGCGCGGGGCGCAGGGCACAGGGGCCCCCGCAGGGCGCGCGGGGCGCGGGGCGCGCGGGGCCGCAGGGCGCCCGGCCGCCGGCAGGGGGCAGGCTGGGCCCGCGAGCCGCCGTGTCCTCGCGTCACCCCGCGGCCGCGCGCCCAGCCCCGCGCTCCGCGCTCCGCGCTCGGGGCCGCCCCGCTCCTGCGGAGGAAGCGAGCGCCCCTCCCCGGCGAGCCTTCTGCCGCAACCGCGGGCCTCAGCATTGACATTTAATTTGTTAGCGGCTTAATGTGCAGTTTTAAGACCGGAATGATTCGTGGCCATATTAATAAATAATAACATTTATTATTCTCCTAATGAGTGTCCAAAATACAAAAGCAATTACACGTCTTCTCCATTTTCTCGTAAATGGAGACAGCGGAGCGTTAATTAGAGACTCGACGCTGACCAGGGTCTGATTCGGGCCGGTGTTCCTGCTCCGGGGGTGGGGGGGGGGGGACGGGCAGGTGCCAGCGGCTCAGCCACCCCCGCCCCCCGCCTGGGGGCAGGCCGGTCGGAGGCCCCCCCCAGGCCCCCATGGGCATCCGGGGACCCCAGAGGTGGGTGTGAGTACTGCCCTTGTCCTCGAGGAAGGTGCTCCGGTGGGTGCCTGAGCGGCCTAGAGCCCAGCCGGGAGCCTCGCCGGCCGGCCCAGTCTGTCCTCTGCACCTGCGGCCTGGGCCCTGCTTCTGGGCGGGCCGGGGCGAGCCTAGAGCAGGCAGAGGGCGGCTGGGGTCCGGAATGACCCCCCGGCCAGCCAACGCCCCTGGCTGGCCTCGCCCTGGCTTTGCTATCCACCTGATTTGCAGAGTGGTTCCTGCTCATTACAGAACATGTGGAAGGCGAGAAAAACACTCAGCGAGGAAGCGGCCCCCGGCAAGTCTCCATCAGCCCGAGTCCCAGCGCCCCGCAAGTCTCCATCAGTCCCAGCGGCCCGAGGGAGGGCCAGGGCAGGACGGCCTGGTGTGTGAAGGAGGCCGGGAAGCAGGGTGGGTGTGTTCCTGGCCTGGCTGGGCTCCACGGAAGGAAGGTCGAGGCAGAGGCTCTTTTAGTTTCAGATAATATGGAAAATTAGCAGGAAGAATAGAAACTGTGACCCCCAGGGGTAGCCAGGCACCTTGGAGACAGGTGTCATTTTTTCCATGCTCCCCTCCCCCCACCGATCTTACGCCAATGCAGTTTGCATTCTTTCACTTAAGTTATTACTGTAAGGACGTCTGGTGTCAGTCGTTCAACAGCCAGGTGTGGAGCAGCTGTATGGTATTCCCCACAGCTCCCCCTCCCCCCGCTCTGCGGCTGGCGGTGCTGACCTGTGCAGGAGTCCTGGACCGGGAAGGCAGAGTGGAAGTGCCTGGGGGGCTCTGGCCCCTGCCCGGGGCTCACCCATGTCGCCCTCAGAGCAGGCCTGGCAGGGCCTGCCTCTCCTCTGTACCCTGGGCAGCCCCTGCGGCCTACACGTCTCGGGCAGAACTTGCCCTTCTCAGAGTGTGCCTGTGCCCGTGCTTGCCTAGGGTCACTGTAGGGTCCTGGAACAGAGGCCGCTGTTTGAGACCATGGGACCGGCCCAGGGAGACACTGTGTCTCAGGACAGGCACTGACTCTGCAGTCCCCTCAGCCCCAGCACTTGCAAACCCAGCCACGTACTTGTTCACTGAAGAATTCTCCCACCCACCTGTCTGCCTTCCCGTTTTCCTGGACATCTGCCCAAGCTCACATGTGCTCACCCATCGCACCTACTCACCCACCTACTCACTCAATGGATATCTACACTTGTACGGAACCACGGAAGATCTCCAAGAGCCAACACAGTCGGGAACAGGAAGAGGAGTCCTGGTTCCAAGATGCATCATGGGCTTAGACCAACCCTGACACCATGTCATTGGCACAAAAACCAACACAGACACTGGTGGATCAGAACAGGGGGCCAAGGTCCATTCACAGCCTTCCAGCCAGTAGAAAGCCCACAGACACCAAAACATAGAGTGGAGAAAGGACGGCCTCTTCCGTGAGAGGTACTAGGGAACTGCAGAAGGGAAAAAAATCAACTAAAAATTTATCAAAGATCCAACTGTGATGATGAGACCGTGAAGCTACTAGAAGAAAACACAGGGGAAACACTTGATGATGTGGTACAGGGAATGACAACAATGGGATTCAATGCAAAGAAGGAACATCAGCACAGCAAACAGCCCACTGAGAAGAGACAACCTATAGAAAGGGAGAAAGGCTTTTTTGGGGTCAACTATTCATCTGACAAAGGTTTAATATCTAGGAAATACAATCGTAGAACCCCTAATAGTTAAATTTAAAATGTGGAGATGATTTGAATACTTTTCAAAAAATTCAGATGGCCAATTAATTTATGAACGTGCTCAACATCATCAACTGTCAGGGAAATGAAAACCAAAATCACAACAGTGAGGTATCATTTCACTTCAGTTAAAATGGGCATTATAAAAAAGATACAAATAAAACAAATCACCCATCAAATGGTGGCACAGATTGAGGCCTAAGACTCAGAGGCTTGAAGCCATACTGGACTACACAGTGAGGCCCTGCCTCCATAAACTACAAATCAAACAAGAAGGGGTTGTGAGTTTAGCTCAATTGCACAGCATTTACCCATCACATCCAAGGCCCTAGATTCAATCCCCAGTACTGAAAAATAAGTAAACAAAGATGAAAGTACCTACTGGTGAGGATACAGAGGGACAGGAACTCTTGTATGCTGTTGGCAGAAATGTCAATGATTGTAGGCACTATGGAGAATAGTATGGAGGTTCCTCAAAAATTAAAAATACATCTATCAAATGGTTTAGAACTACCACTTGTGGGTACACCCAAAAGAAACAAAAGCACATCAAAGAGTGCCATGTTTACGGTGACAGTATGCCTAAGAGCTGAGACATGGATGCAACCTAGATGCCCATTGACAGAGCAGATAGAGAACATGTGTATCCGTACACAAGGGCATGGTACCCAGTCATAAAAAGGGATGGATGAAACTAGAGGACATTAGGTTAGGTGGAATAAGCCTGACACAGCTAAACACTGCATGTTTTGTCTTGTGGATGGAAGCTATACAAAGCTCAAGCCGAATGTAGAATGTAGAATGTGATTTCTGGAGGCCAGGGGCTGGGAGGGAGATTGGCTACCAGGCACCAGTTCAGTCAGCAGAATGTGTTCGGTGTTGTAAAGCCCCTCAGGAGTTACCGCAGGTCATAGTAACCATCCATTTAGGGGAAGAGGATCACTTAGGCTCCGAGCATTATGTCACCATGAACAGAAGGAAATGCTAATGAATAGCCCTGATGTGGTCAGGACATGTGCACATGGATGGACTAGCCCATTGTGCTATGTAGGTACGTATAACAAATAACAACTGCCATAAAAGAAATGCAAATCAAAACAACATTGAGATTCCACCTCACCCCAGTCAGAATGGCCATTATCAAGAAAACTAACAATAACAGATGCGGGTGGAGATGTGGCCAAAAGGGAATGCTACTACACTGTTGATGGGAAGGTAAACTGGCTCAACCACTCTCGAAAGCAGTATGGAGCTTCTTCAAAAGACTAAACATAGTGCTTCCCTACGACCCAGCAATTCCACTCCTGGGCATTTATACAATAGACCACAACTAGGCCACACTAAAGTTACTAGCACAACCAGCACATGTTCATTGCAATATTGTTTACCATAGCTAAGATATGGAACCAGCTCTGATGCCCCTCAGTGGAGGAATGGATCAAGAAAATGTGGTCTTTATACACAATGGGATTCTTTGTTTCCATCAGAAAGAATGGCATTGCTTCGTGGGTCCGTGGGTAAGAAAATGGAAAGACTTGGAAAAAGTTATATTAATCAACGTAAGCCAGACCCAAAGAAACATAGGTTGCATGCTTTCCTTAATTTGTAGTAATTAGAATGTGCCTATAAATCTACAAGTAAACACAATGGGTAGTAAAAGACAAAAAATTACCCTTGGACATGACAAAAAAGACCCTAAATATTCTCATAGTGAGGCCAGAGGAGGATATTCTTAGGAGAGGATCACCAACGCTCAGTAGCTATGTACATACGATCACATAAAGTATTTATCAAAATGAACTCCAAGAAATGGAAACAAGCTTTTTGTTATTTTTCCTTACCTCCCCCCCATCACTGTTTTTTTATTTCTGTACTTTTTGTCTTAAATGTAAGTTTATCTGTTCTGGAGAGGGTAAAGGAGAGCCCAGAAATGGAGGGACAAAGGTTGAACTAATGTAATAGTGGGACTCACTGGACACCATGCTGAACATGAACTACACACCTTGAGGGTGAGGATGGGAGGGAAAATCTGGGAGAGCATGGAGGAAGGGGTGACATTGTTAAAAAAATGTACTCTTTACCTGACTGTAACCCCTCTGTACATCACCTTTACAGTAAAAGACCCCAAACAACAAAATTCTCAACAACAATGAAAATGACTAAAGACTTGAAAACTGTGAAAACACTAGAAGAAAATGTAGATGAAATGCTTCATTACATAGGACCCCAAAAGTACAGGCAGACAACCAAAAAACTGACAAGTGTACAGGGTACTGCCTATAATCCTGGCTCCTTGGGAGGCTGAGGTGGTGAGGATAATGGCTCGAAGGCTGCTGCCAGGGCAGGGTAGTTCTTGAGAACCCCCTCACAGCCGCTAGCTGGCTGCGGTGGCTCAGGCCCTGCCATGCGGCTGTGACGGGCTGCCTCGGTTAGGCAGACTTGGGGGCAGGCACACACCAGGACAGGAGGCCAGGCCCTATTTCAGAAATGCCCAACACAGAAAAAGGGGTGGAGGTGCGGCTCAGCAGAGAGCACCAGCTTAGCAAGCCTGAGACGCTGAATTCACAGCCTGGCTCTGCCAAGAAAAGAAGACAAATGGGGTTGCATCAAACTAAAAAGCTTCTGCTCAACAAAAGGAATCAACCAACAGTGTGAAAAGACAGCCGAAGAGTGGGAGAAAATATTCGTAAACCATGTATCTTACCAGCATATGTAAGGAATCCGGGGTACTCAGAGTACCTGTGCTGTTACAGGCAAAGGCACTCAATAGTAAAATCCAAACAAAATCAATACTGATGTAAAGATGCACAGTAAATCAAAACAGACATGTTCTCTATGACTAACAGAGGTGTGCACAGTGGTGCGTGCCTGTCACCACAAGAAGTGCAGATAGCAAGATGTCAGTTTGACCAAACCCAACCCAACAAAAAGCCCAAGACCCTATTTGAAGAAATAACTGAAAAGTGGGATAGGGCCGGGGACATAGCTAAATTGGTAGAGCACCTGGCTAGCCAGCACGAGGCCCTGAGTGCAAACCCAGTACTGGGCTAGTAATATGGCCTAGTAGTAGAGTGCTTACCTCACACACATGAAGCCCTGGGTTCGATTCCCCAGCACCACATATATAAAAAAAAGCCAGAAGTGGCGCTGTGGCTCAAGTGGCAGAGTGCTAGCCTTGAGCAAAAAGAAGCCAGGGACAGTGCTCAGGCCCTGAGTTCAAGCCCCGGGACTGGCAAAACAAAAACAAAAACCAATCCCCCCAAACCCCACAGTACTGCCCAAACAAAAACAAAAACAAGCAAGCAAATTAAAAAAAAATCAAATGGTATACAGGTACATGGAAAAAAGCTCAAATTAAAATCCCACAATGACATAGCGCCTCGCTTCAGTTAGAATGTTTACTGTAAAGAGACAAAAGGTAAGTGAGGCACCAGTGCCTTGTACCTGTAATCCTAGCTACAGGAGGCTGAGAGCTGGAGGACTTTAGTTCAAAGCCAACTCAGGCAGGAAAGTTCACTAGATGCCCATCTCCAAAAATAACCAGCAAAACACAGGACTAGAGGTGTGGTTCAAGTGGCAGAGCACCAGTCAAACAAGCAAGCCAAATGAACAAGAGCACTGAGTTCAGCCCTGGTATAGCTACTGCCCCCCAAAACAAACAAAACAACAACAAAAACAACAACAAAGAAATCAAGTACCTTCAGAGATCTGGAGACCCCCATCGTTGGTGGGAATCTGAATCTGCACAACCATGCCAGAGATTGGTATGGAGGCTCCTTAAAAAATACAACCACCATACTCCCACTATTAGAAAGTGCACAAAGAACTGGAACTATGGCTCACGTAGTAGAGCACCTGCCTAGCAAGTGCAAGACCTTGAGTTCAAACCCCTAGTAAGCTCCCCTCCTTCCAATTAACAAAGAACCTTGTGAATGGGACTGTGCCAAGAACAGGACCACAAAATACCCTTCCCTCCTTCCCTCCTTCCCTCTCTCCTTTGCTCTCTCCATCTACTCTTCCCTTCCTCTTTCTCTCCCATCTTCCTTCCCTCTTTCTTTCCTTCCTCCCTTCCATTTTCCCTTCCTTTCTTCTTCCTTTCCTCCCCCTCTCCCCTCTTCTCTTCCTTTTTCCCTTCCTTTCTCCATCCCTTCTTCCTTCTCTCCCTGCCTTCATTCCCTCTATTCCCAGTTGTTTTTTTTTTGAGAGTATCACAGATAGGTATTGACACAATCATAGGTTTTCTATTTTTTTTTTCCTTTAAAAAATGTTACAGTTTGGGGCTGGGAATATGGCCTAGTGGCAAGAGCGCTTGCCTCCTACACATGAAGCTCTCAGTTCGGTTCCCCAGCACCACATATATGGAAAACGGCCAGCAGGGGCGCTGTGGCTCAGGTGGCAGAGTGCTAGCCTTGAGCGGCAAGAAGCCAGGGACAGTGCTCAGGCCCTGAGTTCAAGGCCCAGGACTGGCCAAAAAAAAAAAAAAAGTTACAGTTTGGATCTTACTTTTTAAGATCCAAAGCCAGGTGTTGGTTGTCCTCAGTGACCCTTGGGGAGGTGGTGCCCTTGAAGAGGGGGTCCCCCTGAGGGAGGGGTTAGCCCCCGAGGGAGGGGTTAGCACACTGGGGGCGGGGCTTCCTCTAAGTGGATTTTCTCAGGCATTTTGCCAGCGATGAAACGTTGACTATACAGCAAATTATATTTCTTTTAAAATGGTAAAACTGTCTTGTGTTTAGCCTTTTTAATAGTGTTGGATTTTACTTGATAACAGTTAAAACTTCTTTTTTGTGTGTGTTAACGGAGGTTGGACGCAAGACCTTGTGTTATGCCAAGTCGTGAAACCACCACCAAGAAGACCACCGAGACTCAGACATTCTGAAATGCAAAAGCAAGGCAAGGCTTTATTTAAGCGAGCTGCAACTCGGGCCTCGTCCTACCCACCGACACAGCGGAGGTTAGGAGGAAGCCCTCAGCTGCGATTGCACAGGGCTTATAAAGGCAAAAGACAAAGTTCCAGCAATCAGGTGTTCAAGCAAGCAAGATTAGGACACGGGTACAAATCTGATTGGCTCAGGGCTCGAGGCATTCTAGGGGCAGTTAGAGTTAAGCATTCCCAGTCGTTAGAGTTCTAGACCGACTGGGCCCTAATGGGCTTGTCCTGGGTCTGCTCACAGGGCCTGCTTATCTCAGGTTCGCGTGGTAAAGTGGGGTTCATGTGGTAAAATGGGGCCTGACTTCAAAGTCTGGCACTTCACTTGAAGCTTGCTAAGCAATCACATATCTCTAGTCCTACTCACTTATATTTCATTAGTCATTTTTGTGTGGATATTTTCAGGAAAGATTTTGGTCTGTAACTTTTTAATATTTTATATAGCCTTTTAAAATAACGTATTTATTAGGTTTTAGTTTTAACATCTCAGCCCTATAAAAATAAAGTTGGGAGGTACTCTCTTTATCCTCTATTTTCTGAATTTGTGGGAACTCTGTATTCTTTCTTCGTTCAAGGTTGATACAATTCATCACCGAGAACCACTGAACCCAATGTTTTATTTTGAAGGGTTTTGATAACAAGAACCAACTCAAGTTCCTTTTTAGGACTATTTGGCTTTTCTGTTTCATCTTCAAGTTATGCCATTCGGGGGGGTTGTCTTAGGTAGGCTGTTGAATGTGTTGATGTGAAGTTGTCTATAGGCTCTCTAGTGTTATAGCTTTCAATTTCTGGTTTTAGAAATTTGTGCTCTTTTTTTCTATGACCAGTCAAGCTACAGATTTGTCAATTTCATTCTTCTTTTCCAAGAACCAACTTGTAACTTTATTAGTTTTGTGTCCTGACATATTGTTTGCTATATGAATATTTAAAGTTATAAATTTCCCTCTCAGCCTCTTTCAACTGTTTCCCATGGGTTTTTTTGTTTTGTTTTGTTTTGTTTTTCCAGTCCTGGGCCTTGGACTCAGGGCCTGAGCACTGTCCCTGGCTTCCTTTTGCTCAAGGCTAGCACTCTACCACTTGAGCCACAGCGCCACTTCTGGCTTTCTCTATATATGTGGTAGTAAGGAATCAAACCCAGGGTTTCATGTATGTGAGGCAAGTACTTTACCACTAGGCCACATTCCCATAGGTCTTAATATATTTTCTCTCCTTTATTCTATTTTTGTGATTTCTGTGATACATTGATTATTTAGAAGTATGTCGTTCAACTTTAAAATGTTTGAAGGATTTCTAGATATTGTATTGTTTGGTTTAATTCTGTTGTTGGGTACTCTTTATGATTATTTCCTTTCACATTTTTTAATCTTTACAGCTGAGAATATGGAATATCTGAATGACTGTCTACAAAAAGAATGCGGAGGAAGTGGTGCTGTGGCTCAAGTGGCAGAGGGCTAGCCTTGAGCACAAAGAGGCTCAGGGACACCACCCAGGCCCTGAGTTCAAGCCCCAGGACCAGCAAAAACAAACCAAAAAACAATCAACAATAACAAAAAAACCATAATAAGCTTAAAAGAATATGGGCTCTGTAGTTGTGAATGTAACAATCCATAAATATAAGTTAGGTTAGGTGACTGATAATCTTTTTTTTTTTTTGCCAGTCCTGGGGCTTGGACTCAGGGCCTGAGCACTGTCCCTGGCTTCTTTTTGCTCAAGGCTAGCACTCTACCACTTGAGCCACAGCGCCACTTCTGGCCATTTTCTGTATATGTGGTGCTGAGGAATCGAACCCAGGGCCTCATGTATACGAGGCAAGCACTCTTGCCACTAGACCATATTCCTAGCCCGTGACTGATAATCTTATTCAGCTCAATTATGTCATTTATGTCTGAATTATTGTTTAATCTGTTATTCTATCAGCTACTGAAGTGGAGTTTAAGTCTCTAATGAGATGATTAAAGAGTTGTCTATTCCCCCTTTAATCTGTCAACTTTTGCTTCCCGTATTAAAAAATTGTTATATGAATACATATTTATATGTTATGTCTTTCTGATACATTGGCCCTTTTATCTTTATGAACCAGTCTTAATGATTGAAATAAAGCCCTCACCTCTGAAGTCTCTTTTTATCTGATAGGATTATTCCATTAAAAATAATTATTTTTTTCCTCTCCCTGCATTCTCTTCCATTGAGTTTCGGGCAGCCTGTGCCTTTGCACAGGAACCTTTTGGGTTGTTTTTTTTTTTTTGCTTCTGTATTCACTCTGACAATCTGCCTTTTAGCTGCAGAGTTTAGTCCATCTGTGTGTCTCAATTCACAATTTGTTTCCTGGATCTACCCATCTCCCCTTTGCTTTTGGTTCCTTCAATTCTCTTTTCCAGCTTCTTGTGCGAATTTGGATATTTCTTAGGTTTGTTTCAACTTATGGGTGTATTATTAGTTATACTCTCTTGCATTAAAATTCTTAGGAATTCTAGGAATTAAAAATACATTCTTAACTTCTTCACAGTCTACTCAGAATGTATATTCCTCCAAATCCTGTGAAATGTAGACGCCCTGTAGCCATATGAATTTGTTCTTTATTTTGTCATTGTTATGTGTAATAAGTCTGTATGCATTATGAAATACATACAAGAGGGAATGATTTTTAAGATACAGGAAGAAAACTTTTTTTTTTGGCCAATCCTGGGCTTGGACTCAGGGCCTGAGCACTGTCCCTGGCTTCCTTTTGCTCAAGGCTAGCACTCTGCCACTTGAGCCACAGCAGCACTTCTGGCCATTTTCTATATATGTGGTGCTGGGGAATCGAACCCAGGGCAAGCACTAGGCCACATTCCCAGCCTCGAAGAAAACTTTTTATACTTACCAGATATTTATCATTTTTTGAGGCTCTTTATTTATCCCTGTAGATCTATCTAAATTCCAAGCGGCATAGTTTCCTTCCAGCCTGCAGATCTCTTGTTAGCATTTCTCACGGGGCAGGTGGGATGGATACGAAGGCTCTTAGTTTTTCTTTGTTCCAAAAGTTCATATTTCACCATCTTTTTTTTTTTTTAAATATTGGTGCTGAAGATGAACCTGGCCCTGTGCACACCCGGCTGTGGCCAGCTACTTCCCTGTCTGTCTCGATTCCTAAAGGGTATCTTCTGTGCACATAGTGAGTCTGAGCTTTTCATCGTGGAGTCTGGGAGATGACCAGTCCTCCCGTGTCTGTATTTTCTCAGATTCGTCAGTGGAGGGGTTCCCCTCCACTCCGTGTGCCTCTCAGTCCTCTGTGGCCACACAGGACAACTTCTCTTTACTTTCAGTGATGTGACTGTCGTGTGCTTTTACTTTTATGTTCATCCCATTTGGGACCTGCTAAGCTTCTTTAAAAAAATGGGGTGTTCCTGGCCTTGGAACTTAGGGTTTGTTGCTTGTTAGGTAGGTGTTCTATCATGTGAGCCATCCGGTCAGCCCTTTCTGCTTTTGTTAATTTTTTGAAGAGAGTCTCAGGTTACATCCGGATAGGACCGGACTGCAAACCCCACGTTTATAAATTTTGTGGTTGGTATATATATGGTCACTTGCAACTGCACCCAGCTGTTTTATTGGTTGTGACCGGCTTTCACTTTGTCTGGGTTGGCCTTAGTGGGAAAGAGGTCTACTGTGTCTTGAGCATTGAAATTGTTTGTTTGACTACTGAACTACACTCCTCCTATCTAGAAACAGGAAAATACCTTACAACGCCGCTACTACTTAGTCTTAAGGAATCCCTAAGAAAAATCACCAGCCTAAAGGACACAGGAAATGTAAATCTCCATAAAACTTGGCCCCAGATGTATACATTCCAGTAAAAAAAAAAAAACCCACCAACTTTGTGAATTACCAAGACAATTTGTCTCTCTCAAAAGCTGATAATTCCACAGTAAAGGACTTGACTGATAGTGAAGAGAAAGAAATTTCAATCAACTTAAGATACAAATGACAAGAAGGATTAATGAAATCAAGCAGGCAAGGAATGTGTAAGGAGCTGAGTGAAATCAAAGAAGATAAGAACAACTGAGCTCAAAGAGAATTCAAACAAACAGCTGAATGAAATGAAGACTGCAGGACATGAAAGAAGAATTCAATAAAGACATAGAGAATTGGAAAAAAATCCAACTGTAAACTCAGAAATAAATAGCTCAGTAGTTCTATTAAAACCTCAATTGAGGCCCGCGAATATGGCTTAGTGGTAGAGTGTTTGTCTAGCATGCAGGAAGCCCTGCATTTGATTGCTCAGTGCCACATAAACAGAAAAAGCAGGAAGTGGCACTGTGGCTCAAGTGGTAGAGTGCTAGCCTTGAGCAAAAGGAGCTCAGAGACAGTGCCCAGGCCCTGAGTTCAAGCCCCAAGACTGGCAAAAACAAACCAGCAAACAAAGCAACCAAAACTCAGTTGAAAACCTAGCTAATAGAACAGAACAATTTGAAAATAAGGTGTCATGCACTGTAGATAAAGCAGAATAATTATGTCATACAAAGACATTAATAAAACACTAAGTAAATATCAGTGGGGTTTGTAAGACCTCTCTAACACCATCAATAGATTCAAATGTACAAATTGTGGGAACAAAAGAAGAGATACAAACTAAAGACATAAGGAACTTATTAAATACAATAATAGAAAACTTCCCTCATCTTGAGAGAATCGCACAGGTAGAGCAAGCTTATAGAGTACTAAGCAGGTTAAATCAGAGAAGGAAACATCCTAGACACAGTAGCATTAAGCACAAAATGTGCACAAGAAAGAATATTGAAAACTACAAAGGAGGAGAGGTGGGTTACACATAATGACAAGGACAGTAGAAGAATACAATATTTCATAACCTAAACTCTAAATGCAACAGTGACATAAGAGGACATAATCCCAGCCCTAGAAGATAACAGTTTCCAAGACTGGGGCACCTAGTGAAGTTCTTCCTCATGACAGAGGGAGAGAGAAAATCCCTCCTTGCTGAATGAAAGCTACAGGAAGCCATTGCTACTAAATCAGCACAGCCCATGGAAGAAGAAACCAAAACAAACAGGGAAATATAGGAAAGAGTAAATCCTACTGGCTGGGTAGATTAGCAAAGCAGGAGGAAGAAAGAAGCAAGAATTGTAAACTCAACAAAATAACACGAAATATGCCATATCTATCATTATTAATGTTGAATGTTAGTGATCTTGCATTTCCAATCAAAAGATGGAATGCAATTTGGGTTAAAAAGCAAGACCTAACCATTTGTTGCCTAAAGGAAATATATCTTACTGATAAACAGATACATAGGCTTAGGGTGAAATGAGGAAAAAAGACCTTCTAGGCAGAATCGGATAAAATAGACTTCAAACTAATATCAGTTAAAAGAGACAAAGTCACTGCATATTAATAAAGGGAATGATTTCATGAATAGGAAATTACAGTTGTTAACATGCACAAAATAGAAGTGTACTCAGGCTCATTAGAAAAGAGAATTCGGATTTGCAAGCACTATAGACCTCAACACAAAAATAGAGGGAGACTTCAGTGCATCACACTTACCAACAGATAGGTCATCCCAACAAAAAGTGAGCAAAAAAAAAAAATAAATCTCAGGACTAAATGACACCATTATATCAGATGGACTTAATAGACAGCTACAGAATATTTCGTCCAGTAGTTGCTCAACAGACATTTTTCTTAGCAACCAATGTAACTTTCTCCAAAATAAATCATATTCTAGGACATAAAGCAAGTGCTAGCAAATATAAACAGCTCCCTGTATTACTGTAGATCACAATTAGATCACAATGAAATTAAACTAGAACTCAACAGCAAAAAATTCTCTCTCTCTCTCTCTCTCTCTCTCTCTCTCTCTCTCTCTCTCTCTCTCTCTCTCTCTCTCTCTCTCTCTCTCTCTCTCTCTGTCCTGGGGTTTGAACTTAGGACCTGGGCATTGTTCCTGAGCCTCTTTGTGCTCAAGGCTAGCACTCTACCACTTGAGCCACAGCACCACTTCTCGCTTTTTCTGAGTAGTTTCTTGGAGAGAAGAGTCTCATGGACTTTTCTGCGTGGGCTGACTTCAAGCTGTGATCCTCAGGTCTCAGACTCTGACTGGTGGCATGAGCCACGAGTGCCTGGCTAGCAAAAGATATTTTTAAACACATGGAGACTGAACAACACACTAAAAAACAAGGAGGGAGAAATAAAAAAATACTTGGAATCCAATGCAAACAGGAAAACAATCTATCAGAGCCTTTGCGTATAGCAATGACAACGCTAAGAGGAAAATTTATAGCTATGAGTGTCTATACCTGTGTTTTAAAAGTCCCATAGAGCTCTCAAACAAATATACTAATATATATTTTAAACATCTAGAAAAACAAACCAATCCAAACCCAAAGATTAGCATTTGGAAAGAAATAATACAGATGAGGACAGAAATGAGTGAAATGGAGAAAAAAAAAACTACAAAGAATCAGTGAAACAAAAAGTTGCTTTTTTGAAAAAATAAATGGATTAATTTGATCAAAAGAAGGGAAAGGACTCAAAGTAACAAAAATGAACTTGGAAAAGGGACGACCACAACAAACACTAAAGAATTATGAAGGATCAAGAAGTGATATATATATATATTTTTTTTTCTAATTTATTTTTGTTTTAGAGGTGATATTCAGCGGCGTTACCATTTCATACTCAGGCAGTCATCTCTTCCCACTCCCTCTCATTTCCACCCACGAGCTGCGTAGTTCACTTTCATCCATGTCCAGTGTGCTCCACTGCTGCACTTTTTTACCCTTTAACTCCTGATTCTGTGCCCTCCCCCCGCCCTCCCACAGATGTGCACGTGAACACACCGTGTATACAGTAAAAAATACAGTCATCAGAAAAAGAAAGAAACAAATTAAAAGTCCTTTGCTATCTTTGGAGTTCGTTTCAGTGTGTGCATTGATTTTTTTTTTTTTTTTTTGGCCAGTCCTGGGCCTTGGACTCAGGGCCTGAGCACTGTCCCTGGCTTCTTTTTGCTCAAGGCTAGCACTCTGCCACTTGAGCCACAGCGCCACTTCTGGCCGTTTTCTGTATATGTGGTGCTGGGGAATCGAACCCAGGGCCTCATGTATACAAGGCAAGCACTCTTGCCACTAGGCCATATCCCCAGCCCTGTGCATTGTTTTTTATACATATGATATGGGTATTGCTCCTTTGTGATTCTCTCCTCAGCCTGTCCTCATTGGGTCTCACTCTGTGTGAGTATCTGGAATCCCGTGTGATTTGTCCTATCCTGTGCAGTGTAGATCTAATGCCCGCATATCAGGGAGAACATGTGCCGATTGTCTCTCTGAGCTTGGCTTACCTCACTTAACACGAGTTGTTCTAGTTCTGTTCATTTCCCTGCACTTGACATTATTTTACTCTTTCTCGTGGCTGTGTAAAATTCCATTGTGAACAGGCCCCACACTCTTTGGATCCGCTCATCTGTTGTGGGGCATCTGGGCTGTTTCCCTGTGTTGGCCGTTGTGAATAGCGAGGCGGTGGACGTGGATGTGCAGGTGTCCTTGTCACGTACTGGCTCATGAGACGCAGGGGAGATGCCAAGGAGTGGTGCGGCTGGGTTGTAGCTTTCTGAGGAATCTCCAGACTGATGTCCAGAGTGGTTATCCTAGTTTACAGTGCAGTAGGGTTCCTTTCTCCCTACATCCCCGCCAACATGTGATGTTGTTTGAATCACAGTGTTGGGCACTCTTACTGGGGTGAGATGGGATCTCAAAGTTGTTTTGATTTGCGTTTCCCTTATGGCCAGGGATGCGGAGCACTTCCTCCTGTATTTCTTTGCCATTCTTACCTCTTCTGAGAAGTCTCTCTTTAGCACCCTTGCTCATCTAGTAATTGGTTTATTAGGTTTGGGAAGGGTTAGTTTCTTGAGCTCCTTGTGTATATTGCATATTGGGCCTTGGTCTGATGGTCTTTTCCCTGGTGGTTGGCGCTCTTTCTAGTTTAGCCCCTACATCCTTGGCTGTGCAGAAACTTTGGATTTTTAGCTAGTCCCGCTCGGGACTCTTGGGAGTCTCCTGTTAGAGTGTCTGCCCCTCTGAGTGTCGCCGACCTCAGTGGCTTAAGATGTTTGCATGTGTTAGAGTGCATTACCTGTGCCACGAAGTTCTGTAGTGGCATGTCTCATACAGAACAGCTTTTCTGACTCAGTCTCTTCCCTCCTACTGGAAACCCTGCAAACAATAGATTTTTCGTTTCTTTCTTTCTTTTTTTTGCCTTTTCTAGAGTGTCATATAGTTGAGTCAGGCAGGTCACAGCCTTCCAAGCCTGGCTTCTTTTACTAGTCAACATGCATCTATAATGCTTCTCCAAGTTTTCAATGGCTCGATAATTTCCATTTTGCCAGTGAATGCTATTCCATCGCATGGGCGCAGCACAGCTTTTCTGTTCACCTGTTGATTCTTGGTTTTGGCAATTAAGAATAGGACGCCAGAGAACATTTGCATATGGGCTTTGATGTGGACACAGGTTTTCACCAGTTGAGTACCTGTGGAGTGGACTTTGGGTCAGAGGTGAGACTGTGCTTTGACGAACAAGAAACCGCATAGAGTGACCCAGCATGCCTCATTCCCACCTATGATCAATGAGAGTCTCTATTGTCCTGAAGTGATTCTGCAGTCCCACCTACGCTGGGTGCAAGTCTGGATTGTCCTGAAGTTATTCTGCAGTCCCACCTACGCTGGGTGCAAGTCTGGATTGTCCTGAAGTGATTCTGCAGTCCCACCTACGCTGGGTGCAAGTCTGGATTGTCCTGAAGTTTCCAGCACTCATCCTTGGCAAGTTCGTAGATCTTAGTCATTCTGGAAGATATGTTAATGCTACTTCATAATTTGAATTTGCAATTCTCCAGTGATAGGTTTTTTAGCATCTCTCATTTTTTTGTTTGCTGTGTGTATGTGTTCTTTGATGAAGTTGTCTAATCAGAATTTTTTTGCCATTGAAAATTCAGTTATTTTCTTACTGTGGAATTGTAATACTTCTTTGCATATTTTGGGTGCCAGTCCTTTAGGAGATATTGCTTTGTGAATAGTTCTGCTCCCAGTCTGTGGCTTGTGTTTTCATTCTCTTAACAGTGTCATTTGCAGAGCAGAAGTTTTTAATTTTAAAAATGCCCATGTTGTTCACTTTTTCTAGGGACCATGCTTTTTTTTTTTTTTTTTTTTTTTTGCCATTCCTGGGCCTTGGACTCAGGGCCTGAGCACTGTCCCTGGCTTCTTTTTGCTCAAGGCTAGCACTCTGCCACTTGAGCCACAGCACCACTTCTGGCCATTTTCTATATATGTGGTGTTGGGGAATCGAACCCAGGGCTTCATGTATAATACGAGGCAATCACTCTACCACTAGGCCGTATTCCCAGCCATGGACCATGCTTTTGATGCATCTAAAAACTTATCACCAAACCCAAAGCTTAGAATTTTTGTTGTTTGCTTTTAGAAGTTTCGCATTTTACATTTTGTTTTATATATAATCCATCTTGAACTGTGTGTGTGTGTGTGTGTGTGTGTGTGTGTGTGTGTGTGTGTGTGTGTGTGTCCTTGATCTAGTGTAGATTCTTCTCCTGGTCCTTTTTTCCCTCTTTCCCCCCCTTTGCATACAGATTTTCAGTTGTTTCAGCCCTGTTGGGTGCAAGACACTGCTTTCTTTAGTGAACTGCTTTTGCTGCTCTGCCACAGATAAGCTGACACTTCATGGCTGCCTGTGTGGTCTCTGTGCTGCTCCATTGATCAGTTTGTCTAGTCTGTCACCAGCACCAGGCCGCGTTGATAGTGTAGTTTTGCAGTAATCTGGGAGTCAGACGGTTCAATCTGCTGGTGTCATCTCCAGTATTGCTTTGGCCTTGTGTCTTTTCATATAAACTTTAGGGTTGGTTTGTCAATCTGTACACAGAGGTGGCTGAGAGTTTTCTTTTGAGATTGCTTTGAACCTGCAGATTCAGAAACTGAAAAGAGCGGATACCTCAGAAGGTGGATCCCCAGTCCCTCCACTCGTTTGGGTATACTTCCCTTTCTTTCACTAGAGATTGGTAGTTTGGGGCACACAGCGCCTGGGTATAGGTTGTGCCCGATCTATGCCTGACTTATGCCAGGTTTTATATGTCACTTTGGGTGCTATTATATCTGATGCGGTGCTGTCCATTTCAAATCCCAGTTACTCATTGCCAGTTTAGAAAAAAAAAAGTCACTGGCCTTGCTGCCCTTATCATAGTGTTGCGAGATTTGGTTTGTGAACATAGTTGAATCCTTTGGGGCTTTCTTTCTCCACAGTCACGTCAGCCATGGACAGAGTTGTTTGTTTGTTTGTTGCTTTGTTTGCTCACAGCGCTAGCCTGCACTGCAGGTGCAGGGGTGGGAACAGGGACCCCCTGGCTTCATCTCCGGCTGAGAAAGCACTGGGTATCTCTCTGTGAAGCAGGACACCAAGAGTTAGGTTTCTGCTGATTCTTCAAAGTGCGGTTCTCTTCTAGTCTTAGTTTCCTGAGAAGTTTGTAAAATCAGGATTGAGTGTGGATTTAGTGAATACTTTTTCGATGTAGTTGGTACAATCATATGACTTTTGCTTTTCATTCCGTTGAGAGGATACATTATATTAGTTGATTTTCAAAGGTTGAACTGCCCCTATATACTTGAAATAAAGTAGATTACAGTATTTAGAAGCTGACATATCCAGGTAGCTTCCATAGGCATATGGAGTAACATGTATATACGGTGTACACACACATATAAATTAAATTGAATTTGATCATGTTCTACTGAAGACTTTTTTTTTTTTGAGATAAGGGGTTGATGCTACCTTTATCCTCACTGGCAGTACACTGGAGATCTGCCTACCTCCACTTCCTAAGTAGCTGGGATTACAGACATGGACTACCATGCCTGGGAATTGATGTTGGCCTCAAGTTTTTCTTATAATGTCTTCCTCTGGATTTGTTATTAAATTGGAATAAGCATTCTTAAGGAGACTGTATTAGTATCATTTCTTCCTTAAATGTTTAGTAAACTCAGCCGGTGAGACCAGCGGGACCGACGGCTTTCTCTTTGAGATCGTCATTAATTGTCAACTGAGTGTTTTACAGTAGGCAGGCCTGCTGGATAGGGTGATTCAGATTGCCTTGTTTCCTTGTGTGGGCTATGGCAGGGCATGCCTCCCAGGGAATCAGCCGGTTTCTTCCAAGTCATTGGGATTGTGGGTGTGGAGCTGTTCTCCAGGTCCTTACTATGCTTTCAGTGTCTCTGGGATCACTGCTGGCATTGGTGGGATTACTTCTGGGATTAGTAATTTGTGTCTTACTTTTTTTGGTGTGTGGGGGCAATTGTGCTAGGTACATCCATTGTATTGATCTTTCCAGTGAACTAGCTTTTAGTTTTGATGATTTTCTCTATTATTATCCTTTTTTTTATTCTATTGATTTCAGTTCATTTTATTATTATTATTTTCATCCTGCTTGCTTTAGGCATAACATGCCCTTCATTTTCAACGTTTCCTAGGATAGACAATTAGACCTTTGGGTTTAGATATCTTTCTTTTTGTTGTTGTTGGTGGTACTGGGATCAGTCTTCAAGGCCTAGCCTCGTGGTTCAACTCTACCACCTGAGCCATATCCCTACTTCTTTTGCTTTTAGTTTAGTTTTTTTTTCTTCAGATATTATCTGTTCCACATTGTCCCTGGGTTAGTCTTGGCCTACAATCCTTCTTCCTCTGTCTCTAGAGTAACAGGGGTTACAGATATACCCCACCACTCCTGGACAATTGCGCTCTCTCTCTCTCTCTCTCTCTCTCTCTCTCTCATATATATATGTATATATTAATTTTTTTTTTTTTTTGCCAGTTCTGGGCCTTGGACTCAGGGCCTGAGCACTGTCCCTGGCTTCTTTTTGCTCAAGGCTAGCACTCTGCCACTTGAGCCATAGCGCCCCTTCTGGCTGTTTTCTATTTATGTGGTGCTGAGGAATCGAACCCAGGGCTTCATGTATGCGAGGCAAGCACTCTATCACCAGGCCATATTCCCAGCCCTCTCCAATATCTTTATGCTTTTAAATGGACAGATCTAAATTGCATTTATTATGCACAGCACTCCACATTTTGTGGAAGGGCTGAATTGAGCTAATTAACACATGAATTATTTCACATGCTTATCATTTATTTGTGGTGAGAACCTATTGAAATCTATTCTTTGCAATTAAAAGCTATTCTTAGCAACTTTCAAGAGTGCAAAACATTGTTGCACGCTAGCCATTGTATTGTGTAATAGATGTCTTGAACTCACTTTTCCTGTTTAGCTGAAATTTTGTATCCCTTGACATCATTAGTACTAGATAACTGGAAAATTCCAAAATATTTGGAGATTCAACTACGTAGTCCTATATAACACACACATCAGTCTCAAGAAAAAAAATGGCTTAGTATTTTAAGCTAACTACAAACAAAAATATAACTTTTCAAGGTTTGTGGGAGGCAGCGAAATCGGTGCCCCCAGAGCGCTGACGGCGCTGAGCTCTGGGACCGGAGTGGTGTCAGCCAGCGGCCGCAGCAGGTGGGGCTGGCGTGGGGTGGTGGTCTACAGGGCCGGCTGGGGACTGCGGGGCTGGGGCGTGCGGGCCACAGCTGCCCGTCTCACCCCGTGGCAGGTAGCCTAGGGGCACACGGGCTGAGGAGGAGAGGGGGCTCACCTAGCCTGGGAATGGAGGCCAGGGTCCAGGCCTCATGTTGACCCTTCAACCACAGCTCTGGCCCAGAAGCCCGGCCGAGATCTACCATCTTCCTCTGGGGCTGGGAAAGCTCCCTCCTTCCTTTTCTGCTCTCCCCCCACCCCAGGTGTCCTGCCCCTTTTCCCATGCAAGGCCTGAAGCCCAGTCGTACAGGAGGATGTGCCGTTCTCCTGCAGCGAGGGGCGAGGGAGCTTCGCTTTGTCCTTTCTGCAGGCTGACCCGGCTCTGGGTTCCTAAGCGGAACCCCAAGCGCCAGAGACATCCACATCCCGGGGCAAGCACATCCTTCCTGTCCTGCCGGCGCTGCTCCCCTGCCGGGCCTGACCTTCTCCCGCACACCCTCCGGCGGCTCCGCCCACGTCCAGTGTCCAGGCGCAGTTTGCCTGTGGAATGGATTCCTGTATGTGCTTCACAGCTCAGCCCAGTTCCTCCTCTGGGAAGCCTGGCTGGCTCCTGCGCAGTCCTCACACCTGCCCTGGTTAGCAGGAGCAGGGTGGAGCCCGTCCTGGGAATTCCAGGACGGGGAGGCAGGTCCGAGGCGGGGGGCGGGCCCGTGGGGATGGAGGACCTGTAAGGCTGCATCTGGGTGCTATCCCAGGCTCCTCCTATGGCCCCTGCCCCTTCCCCTCCTCCCCGCCAGCTGAGCTGAGTGGAGCTGGCCTCTCCCAGGCCCTCCGACAGGCCCTCCGCGGGCACCTGTCCATAGGCCCCTTGGTGTCCAGTGTGATCCCTGTAAGTGGGGAAACTGAGGCTCTGAGGTATGATGGGGTCTCTGCAGAGGGAAGCGTCGGGCCTCCTCCACGCCTGAATGAGGCGACATGGAACGTGAGTGGACTCAAAGACGGATGGTCCAAGTTCAAGTCCCAGCCGTGGTCCCTGGGTGAGCCGCTTCAGCTCCGGAGCCTCAGTGTTCACGTCTGCCCTAAGGCCCGGTGGTCCCTTCCCCCAGGGCTTACGGGATGGGCCCCGAGGTGTCCCTGGTGTCCCCTTCGGGGCCCGGCTGGGGCTAAGCCGGCCCTGAGGGATAATAGTCTCTAGATTGGGTGGCAGAAGGAAGCGGATCTGGTTCTGGCCACTGAGGTCTTAAATATGGTGGCCGAGCACTGTCTTCCCCAGAGCAGCGGAAGAAATCGTGTCCGGAAGGCCAGCCTGCTGGGGCGTCGGAGGCCTCCCTGGGGTGGCAGCGGAGCTCAGGCGCAGCGCTGGAGACACGCGGTGAGGTCCGCAGGCCACAGAACGGCGAGCTCCGATCAGGGCCTCTGTCAGTCACCAGCTGTGTGAGCTTGCACTTTGCTCAGCCTCTCTGGGTGTGGGGTCAGCCTGTTGAGTCTGAGGCTGTCGTGAGATTCCCGTGATTGAAAGCAGTTGGCAGCTCATTATGGCCCCTGAGAGCAAACGCCCTGAAACGGGCAGCCGTGATTACTGTGCAGGATGGGATGGGAGATGAGTGGCCACCAGCTGGGATTTATTCACGGGGACATAGATTGGGTGGCATAGGACAGACCCAGAATAGCCGTGGGACAGGACGGATGTTTTCTTTCTCTCCCGTAGAAACCTGGGTTGCAGAGTCTACTGCTAGGGGAAGCTGTCGGGGGACCCAGGCCCGGTCACCTCTGCATCTGCCTTCTACTTGGTCCAAGAAAGCTCTCAACTGGTCCCCATTTGAGGAGGGAAAGTGGGGGAGGAAAGGAGGAGACGCTGAGCTGTCTCTTTAAGAGCATGACCAGGAAGTGGAAGATGGCACTTAGGCTCACGTTTTACTGGTCCAAATTGGGTCACATGGTCACTCTCGACTCCAACAAAGGCTGGGATTTGTAGTCTTTACTGTGGGTGACCATGCGCTCAGCAAACCCCAGGGTTTCTATCCCCTAGGGAAAAAAGAGAACTGGGTGCGTTGCCGGAGGTGGGAAGGCTGGAGAGGCCAGTCTGGGGCACGGGGAGCGGGGGTGACAGTCTTGGTTTGGGGCTGGGGTTTGTTTGGAGAGGAGATACTTGACTCTTGAGGTCTGCGTGTTGCGTTGCCCCGTGCCCTTCCACCGTTGCACAGCGCTTGCTCCTGGGTCACACCCCGGAGCCACACATCTCCAGATGGGGACCCCGCATCAGCTTGGACACCCCGGGGCTGCCAGTGCCCCTCACGCAGGGGTTGTAGCCGCGTGAACCCCTGGCAGGCCCCCAACAGCGCAAGTGGAGAATGTGTTACGACGCCCCACTTCGGCAGGGGCCCACGGTAGGCACCCGGGCGCCCCCCTGCAGCCCAGCATCCCGGAGGAGCACTGTGCCATGTGGAGCCTGCCCGGGAAAAGACCCCGGTTCAAATCCCACAGGACAGCTCCCACGGAGCGAGCGTGCCTCCCTTCCCTCAGGCGGATGGCGCATGCGAACGGAACCCTCCCCTTGGAGGCCGCCTGCGTCTTCGGGGGAGGGAGCCCGGTGGTTCTCCTCTGAGGGGGTTTCTCGGGGGGCGGGGGCCCCAAAGCAGGACCCACGGTCAGGTCTGAGGTCAGGCTCTCCGTCTCCGTGGCTGTCCCTCAGAGTCCAGTGACTGCGGAAGCTGGGTCTCCGGGGTTCACTCTCCCCGCCTCCAGGGATCTTGGGGGCGCTAGAGGCCCTGGGTCCCTAACACGCGGGCTGTGTGCGTCACTCCGTGGGGAGTCTTACCCAGAAATGCCCCTGCCCCTCTCCCAAGACTCCAGCGTGGGTGCCGGGTGGGAGCTAGCCAGGGCACCTCTAGGGAAGAGGGTTTTGCCCGGCTGCCCGTACTGGCTCGAGGCCCGTGGGTACCGGGGCCTGGCTAGGCCTTGGATGGGTGCCTGGGGCCTCGCCACAGTCCTGGGTTTACGTTCTCCCGTCTCGCTCCTGGCCTGGGCTCACAGGCAGGTCACAACCTCTTCTCTCTCCGAGACCCTGCCACGGCTCCATCTTTGGGACAGTGTGATTTTTTTTTTTTTTAATGGCACTGGGGATTTGAACTCAGGATCTTGCACTTTCTTGGCAGGTGCTCTACTACTTGAGCCACAGCCACAGCCCTTTCTAAAGGTTTTCTTTTTTTTTTTTAACTTGAAGAAAATCTTACACTTAAAATAGCACCGGAATAAGACAATAATAGAATGAGTCTAACGTGTTACCAAGTAAAATTAAGGTACTTTTGTGCTGGAATTAAAGTTATTTTTAGCAGGGTTTTTATGCTTGTTTCCTGGGCTTGGCCTATGACAGGGACCCCCCACCTTTGCCTGCTGGGTAGCTGGGATTACAGACGTGCGTTACCATACCCAGCAGAATGGCGTGGATCTTGTAATAGGCCGCGTGTCTGCTTCTGCTGTGGCTGTGAAGGAGCTCGGCGCCCAGGCTGAAGTCTACTGTTAGCAGTTGCACTCTTAGGGCTCCCCTGCTGGGGTTTCTTTATGTGCCTCCTTCTTCTCGGTCGGCCGTTTCTGACTTCGGCCCCTGGGAACGTGGCAGGAGCGAGCGCCACAGCTGCTTCCTGGCGAGATGGGAGTCGTTTCGTCCCCTTTGGGCTGCTGCTGAGGCCTGGGGAAGGAGAGCTGAGCGGAGCAGAGCCGGGCGCTTGCTGCGCGGGGCTGCGGCCCGGGGGGAGGGAGTCTCCCCTCCTTTGCCACGCCAGGGCTGCCCAGGCGCCCAGCACGCACGCGGCAGGTGGCCTGCCTGCTCCTGGCCCCCCGGGCGCCCCTCATTTGGGGGGTGACTGCGGGGCCCCACCTAAGGCCCCAGGTGGCCTCCTTCCCGGCTCCCCCTCCAGAGGCCCTGTGGCCATCTTGCCCTTCCCCTCGCCGGGCTCGCCCTCAGACGTGCTCCTCTTCCTGACTCCCAAAGGAAGGTGCCTGAACTTTCTGGAAAAGCGTGGGATGCCGCGAGGGGATGGGGGCGTCCCCCCTCCCTGCTCGCGAAGGCCTTGGGGTGTCCGTGGACACAGAGGGCCTCCAGGCCGTGGCTGGGTGGAGGGCTGGGGTGCCACGCCTGGCTTTCGGCCCTTCAGAGTGGAGGCTGGGAGGTTGTGTGGCTGCACACGTTTGGGCCCTGGCCCTCGACTTTCAACTCCTTTAAGTACCCTGGGAGCCTGTTATAGCGTTGCCCCAAAGCTGAGTCCCCGGGAGGGTGGGCAGAGGCCCGGCGAGGGAAATGGGGGTGGAAAGCATCTTGGGGTGCAGTCAGAACGGAAGGGGCATGGTGCCAGGGGTGCCCCGACGCGCGGTCTGACTGCGAGAGCACAAGGCTGAGGACGCCAAGCATGCGCGAGGTGCACGCGCGTCGTGCGCTGAGCGAGAGACGCGGGGTGAAGTGCTTCCGGGGCGTGCACCGAGGTCTCCCAAGGGTCTGGGGTGCGGCTCGGCCAGCGGGCTCCACCCCGCCTCCGGCCGAGAGGAAGCGCACCGAGGGTCCCCGAGAGCTCCCGACGTGCGCTGGGCTTGGGTGGCTTCCTCGTGCCCGGTCCTGAGGGAGGAGAGGCGGGTTGGCAGCCCTGGACAGGGTTCCCCAAATCTTAATATTTGCAGCTGGAAGATGGGGAGATGGGGCGCCTGTCCCGTGTCACCCGGTGCCGGGGCCCGGCGTGGGGCACATCCTCAGGAAAGGTCAGCTCGCCCCCCAGGACGGCTCCTTTAACCCTCCTCCGTGCATACCCACAAGAGCACATCCCAGAGTTAGTGGGGGCGGGCGGGCGGGGGGTGTGTGTGGCAGACGAGGTCTGCGTGGAAGCAGGGGGGAGCCTGTGAGCCGGCGCTCAGGGGCGCCCCGTCAGCAGAGCCGCGTGGGGACCGGCGGGCGGGCCGCCCCGATTCACAGAGGCTGCACCAGGTCTCAGCGTGCAAGGCCAGGCCGGGGCGCGGCCAGAGGTGACCCACAAACCCAACCTGCCGCAGCTACGTTCAGACGGAAAGGAGAAAGGGAGCGAGGCAGAGCTTCGCTCAGCCACACTGGTTAACTCCTGGGAGGGAATTTGGCTGAGTCGTGGGGAGGCGTGGGGTGGGGGAGTGGGTGGGGTGGGGGAGTGGGTGGGGTGGGGAGGCGTGGGGTGGGGGAGTGGGTGGGGTGGGGGAGTGGGTGGGGTGGGGAGGCGTGGGGTGGGGAGGCATGGGGTGGGGGAGTGGGTGGGGTGGGGGAGGCGTGGGGTGGGGAGGCGTGGGGTGGGGGAGTGGGTGGGGTGGGGGAGCTGGTGGGGTGGGGAGGCGTGGGGTGGGGGAGTGGGTGGAGTGGGGAGGCGTGGGGTGGGGGAGTGGGTGGGGTGGGGAGGCGTGGGGTGGGGGAGTGGGTGGGGTGGGGAGGCGTGGGGTGGGGGAGTGGGTGGGGTGGGGAGGCGTGGGGTGGGGGAGTGGGTGGGGTGGGGGAGTGGGTGGGGTGGGGAGGCGTGGGGTGGGGGAGTGGGTGGGGTGGGGGAGTGGGTGGGGTGGGGGAGTGGGTGGGGTGGGGGAGTGGGTGGGGTGGGGGAGTGGGTGGGGTGGGGGAGTGAGTGGGGTGGGGAGGCGTGGGGTGGGGGAGTGGGTGGGGTGGGGGAGTGGGTGGGGTGGGGAGGCGTGGGGTGGGGGAGTGGGTGGGGTGGGGGAGTGGGTGGGGTGGGGGAGTGAGTGGGGTGGGGAGGCGTGGGGTGGGGGAGTGGGTGGGGTGGGGGAGTGGGTGGGGTGGGGAGGCGTGGGGTGGGGGAGTGGGTGGGGTGGGGAGGCGTGGGGTGGGGGCGTGGGTGGGGTGGGGGAGTGGGTGGGGTGGGGAGGTGTGGGGTGGGGGCGTGGGTGGGGTGGGCAGGCGTGGGGTGGGCAGGCGTGGGGTGGGGAGTGGGTGGCGTGGGGAGGCGTGGGGTGGGGGAGTGGGTGGGGTGGGGAGGCGTGGGGTGGGGGCGTGTCCAGGGTGGTGGCGTGTCCGGGGTGGGGCGTGGCCGGGTGGGGGCGTGGCCGGGGTGGGGTGTGGCCAGGGTGTCCCTGCAGAGTCATGGATAACCCGAGGTTACACCTCAGGAGCCGCCTTCCTCCAGAGGTGAGCTCAGAAGTGGCTTTGTGTGCCCACAGCCAGCCCTGACACCCCCGGGTCCTGTCACCCCCGCCCTGACATCCATCCGACTCTAAGCCGCCAGCGCCTCCCACAAAGTGGCTTTCCGCGGAGCCCTGGGCCGCGGCCGCCTCGCCTCGGGCTCCCGGCCTCAGTGCCGTGTGGAGAGCGGCAGCACACGCACGTCTTATCCTCGGGAAGAAGGCGGCAAATCCCCATGACCCGAAGCCGCCACAGGGGTGGATAATCCCCGCGCGCTTTCTCCCGCACGCCTCCGCCCTCCTGCCTCTGCCTCGGCCTCCCGAGGCCCGCTCTCCAGGAAAGCATCGATCCTCAGCCCCCAGGCTATGTTGCTGCCATCTCTCCCCCCACCCAGAAGGTGGGCCTAGGGTCCTAGAGCGGGAGACCGAGTCCTCCCCCGGTAGCTCCTCCCCTCCGTCCTGTCGGATCCGCCTTTCTCTCCCTGCTCACTCCTGTCACCCAGAGGGTGGGGAGGACCCTGCTCCTCTCAGCCGGCTCCAGGGGTGTCTGCAGACCAGGTGGGGACACCGAGGGTGGCCTGGGCCCAGCCCGGCACAGAAGCTATGGTGACGCAGGTAGAACCGGAGTGGAGCTTAGATACTGCTTTATTTGGAAGTGGGGGGAGAGGGGAAGGAAAGGGGTACATGGCCCCCAGGAAGGGGGCTCCTTCTCCTCGGTGTCACTGCCCTGTCCTAGGCTGGACAGAGTTCGGCACAGGGTGGGGACTGCTCCCAGCAGGTCGTGCCTTTCCGGGGAGGAAACGGCGACCGTCCCTCCCCAAGCGCGGCTCTGTCCCGTGGCTCCTGCTGAAGGCCGCCCAGGCCGCTGCGGCCCCAGGAGGAGAGACCCGGGGTGTCCGCTGTGTCCGTACTGCGGGCCCAGCGGTGGGCAGGGCTGTTCTGGGACGGAACCCGGGGTCTCTTGCGCGCCGGGCAGAGGTGCCACACGGCCATCCCTCTGTGCTTTCAGTTTGTTTTTGAGATAGGGTTTTGAGCTTCTGCCTGAGTCGGCCTTGGGATGAGAACTTCCTACCTCCAACCCCCGTATACGTGGGGTTGTAGTCGTGTTCTACCACGCCTGATTTGCTTTTGGCGATGGAGGGGTCTCACTACTTTAATCCAGGCTGGCTTTAACTTTGGTCCTCCTGTCTCTGCCTTCCAGGCAGCTGGGGTTACAAGTATGAGACACCATTCCAGTCTCTAGACAGATATTTTTTAAATATAGTAATAATGTGCTGTTGTAGAAAACTTGGAAGATATGGAAGAGGATGGGAGGAAATAAAAATGATCCGCAATTCCTGTCAGCAGTGCGATCCCAGGTGACAGCGACTGTATTTCTCGTCAGTCTGTTTTCTGTGCAGATGCACAGGACACATGAGCAGGCGTGTGTCTGAGTCCGTCTTTCTTCAGCAGAGACCAGGCAGAGTTCGTAATACGTTCAGATTTTCTGCAACTTGGTTTTTTACCCCCATCTCCTGGTTCCATCTTCTTTCTGTGTGACAGGAGCAGTTGCCTCCCGATCATTCAGCAGCGCTGCTCTCTTCTCGGAGGCCCTGGTCTACGCAGCTGGTCTATTCAGAAGTCTCAACCACTGCTCACAGGGACCCCGCCGCGTCACCCTGCTGGGCTGAGAGCCCACAGAGGCCGGTGGCTGTCCAGATGTGGCACTGTGATAAATATGTGAGAAAATGTGTGGAAGTGTCAAGAATAATCACTGGCTCCGAGCAGTGCCAGAGCTGTTGGTCCCCCGATGAAGATGATAAGGATGCGGTTCTTTGTGTGGGGCAGAATGGGGCTTGCTCATTTGTATGTCTCAGTGCCCAGCCTGGACCTTTGTGAACAAAAGGCCTCACCCACTAAAGGTCAGTTGAGTAAGCCTGGCCACGTGCGTCATGCAGACTTTATTGCACATGACAGGAACACAGCATATACTAGTTTAAGTGAAAAATTGCTTTGTCCCCCAAGCTAGGAAGTCTAAATGCATCTCTAGATTCAGGTATAGCTGAATCCAGGAGCTCTGACAGTGTGGGGGACTCAGGTTTCTTTCTCTTTCCATCTCCCTGTTCTCCTGACCTCTATCTTGGCTGTCTGCATGTAGGGGTCAGGAAGGGCTTGAGAGAGAGAGTGTGTGTGTGTGTGTGTGTGTGTGTGTGTGTGTGTGTATGTGTGTGTGTTTAATGATTCAAGGTCATAGCAAAACAGAGGAGGCCCCCCTTCCCCCGCCAAGGCTCCATACCACCAAACTCGTAGGAAGTAGGAAGATCTGGGTCTGGCTCATGTGCCTTGTCCTCTCAAGACAACACTGAATGTGATGGCTTCTGACAGGAAAAGGGGCCATTATTGAAAGGAGAGGGAGGGGTGCTGGCAAAGCGGAAACCACTTCCTATTGTTCAACAAACCGTCCAATGTAAGACCCAGGTAATGACGAGGGGGCAAAAGATTTCTCCCCCATCATTACTGTAATGGCAACCCCCCCCCCCCCACGAGTCCAAGCGAATCATCATCATCCTGTCGTGCAAGCGAAAGCCTGGCTCTGGACTGTCACGTGACCCGGCATAGCCAATGAGACAGAGGGGCATCTGAAGGGTTTCCACACCCTGAGGTGCCACGGGAAGAGAGGCCTCTTCTTCCTTGATGTTTCTGAGCATAGATATGGCAGCAGACAGTCTGTGTCTGCCGAGCCCCCCTCCTCCCTCCCTCCCCCCTCTCTCCTCCCCCCCCAACCTGGGTGTGGCCGTGCCAGCTCTGGGGTGAGCGTGGGGAGGGGATGGGGAAGCTCCCCGTCCTCCAGGACTCCCCATGCGGAAGCACCGCACCGGCATTCATCAGGAAGTCTGCTGGGAAGGGAACCAGCAGCTTCTTGGGCAGAAACACCCTAATTGATAACAGCTGTCATGCTTCCTGTGGCACCGAACAGAACTGAAACTTAGGTTTCACAATTTACTAGCTGAGTTCACGCGCTTTTGACAGCGCAGTCATATTTCCTGAGGTTGTTAAAATGTTTTCTTTCCTTGGGGGTGTGGCCTCTTCTATGCCTACGCCCGCTTGCCTGGGCCTCACCCCACCATACAACCTGGGTGGAGAAGATGTGTGAATTGTGCGTATGTAAAAGCAATCCATTTCCTTGTTAGATCTCATGGAGTTTCACATGTGCTCAGCCTGACAGCCCTGCAGCCCCCCAGGCACTCCGGGTTCCCGAGTCCTTTGGCTGGGGGAGACCTAGAGCCTGTGCAACATTTGGGGGCTTGAGAAAGGGATTTGCACTGCTTTTGCTAATTTTTCGAGCCCCCAGCACCCAGATAAAGGAGTCTTTAATTATTGCTTGATTGTCTCCCCCATTGTAGCCAATTGGATTGGATGGATGGGTGGTGGGTGGGTGGATGGATGGGGGAGTGGATGGATGGGTAGTGGGTGGGTGGATGGATGGGGGAGTGGATGGATGGGTAGTGGGTGGGTGGATGGACACAAGAGTGGAAGTTAGGATGGATGTGTAGTAGTTGGTGGGTGGATGGATAAGTGCGTGAATGGATGGATTAGTAGGCGGATGAGTGAATGAGTGGATGCATAGATAGATGGAAGAGTGGATAGGTGGGTAAAGGGATGGCTAGATGGATGAAGCAGTAGGCAGATGGATGGATGGACACAGGTGAGGAAATTTGGATGGGTGGATATATGGGCAGGTGGGTGGATGGATGGATGGATTAGTGGATAGGTGGGTGGGTGGATAGATGCAACAATGAATGAGTAGTGAGATGAATGGATGGATGGGTGAACACAGGAATGGAAATTTGGATAGATGTGTGGGTATGTGAATTGGTGAGTAGATAGGTTGACAAATGGATAGATGGGTGGGTGGATGGGTGGATAAATGAATAGATGGATGAATGAGTGTCCTGAAGGATGGATTGGTATAGGAGTGGAAGTTTGGATAGATGGGTGTGGATGGATGGATGGATGAGTGGATAGATGAGCAGATGGAGGGATGGTTGGGTGGATGGACACAGGAATGGAAGTTGGGATGAATGGGTGGGTGGTGGATTTGGGATGGGTGAAGCTTTCTGAGCCAAATTATTGAAGTTGGGAAGCAGATGGTCAGGTCTCCCTCTGGCGCTCCCAAGGGAAGCTCTCAGCACCATCACCTCTCGTCAAGAAGAGAGTGGCCCCTTCTCCCCCACCCTGCAAGTGAGGACTCAGTTTACCCACTCAGGGCCCAGCAACTTCCCCCAGATGCTCCCAGGCACTGTCCCAAAGGCTGGGGAAGACGAGGAGCGAGGAAGACAGAGGCCCGAGTGCTGGAGGCTGTGAGTTTAAGCAAGAGGGCTGAGTGTGTGTGTGTGTGTGTGTGTGTGTGTGTACATGCATGTGTATGTGCAGGCGTGCGTGTGCGCACTGTGTGAGGCATGCGTGTCTGTGAGCGCTGGCTGTACCCCGGTCTCTGTGCACCGATGGTCTGGGTGGTGCGGCTCTGGACGTACCTGCGTGTATTCAGTGAGAAGGCGCATTGGAGCGGGGGCTGTGTCAACCGGGGCCCTGGGAACGGAGCCCCGCTCTTCAGGGGACCTGTTCTGCATCAAACCCGGAACTTGGGTGCCCTCTAACTGGCTGTGTACCGGGGGCATCTTTCTGAGAGGCCAAGGCAGGGCCTTCCCACTACTGCCAACCCTCCCGGTCCCCTGCGTTCTCTCTACTGGGTACTCAGTCACCTCAGCACCTGCGTGGACTCCCGCCCTCATGCTCAAAGAAGAAACCAGAGCGCGGGGCGTTTCAGGCCTTTGCTGAGCAGCAACGTGAGCCCAGGGCAGAGCGGCGGGCAGGCCGGGGGAGGACCACGCCGGGGTTGGATCTCACGGCCTCATGCTGCTAAGCAGGCATTCTCTGCGGAGCCACGCCTCCAGCTTTTCTTTATTTCAAGTTTATTTCTGTTGTTATTATAGAGCGGATCTACAGAGGGATTATAGTTACGTGAATCAGGTAATGAATAGAAGCCTTTTTGAATCATGTCTCTCCTCCCCACCTTCTCCAAGCTTCTCTCTCCCGTCCCCACCCACGTGACATACACGGCTCGTTTTCCACATCGTGACTAGTGAGTACCACTGTTGTATTTGTTCACCCCTTGTTACACCTTTTCTGTGCCCCCCTTGCCCTTCCAAATAAAACAAACCAACAAGACAAAAGGAAAAGAAAACAAAAGCAGCGTCAACAGCAACTGAAAAATATCTCCTTTCCTTTCCTTGGAGTTCTTCATAAAATATTATTTTATATGATCATGTGCACATAGCTATCAACCCTTTGTCAAGCACTCCTAAGCGCATCCTCCTTTGGCCCCAGTGTGTGAATGTCTAGAGTCCTGTGTAATTTATCATGCCATTGTGTATGTGTATATATTAAGATACATTTTAATCATTTGGTGTGTTTCTTGTAGAATTTGTAGGCACATTCTGGTTACCACAATCGAGGGAAAGCATGAAACCTGTATTTCTTTGGCTCTGGCTTACTTTGCTTAATATAATTCCTCACCCAAGCTACTTGAGTTGATCGGAAACTTGGAAAAGTAGTAGGGTATAAAATCAGCCCACAACAATCAGTAGCTTTCCTGTTTGCCACCAATGAGAAGAGTGAGTCTAAAATCAGGAAAGCAACTCCATTTGTAATAGCCTCAGAGAAAGGACCTAGGAGTTCATTTAACCAGAGATGTGAAGGACCTCTATTTGTGGTTTTTAAAATTCTGAAAAAAGAAATTGAAGCGGATTTAAGAAAATGGAAAAACCTCCCATGCTCCTGGGCGGTAAGAAGTAACCTTGCAAAAACGGCAATACCCCCACCAGCCTTTCTTTGCATTGACTTCCCGCCCAGCACCTCCATCTGTCTGAGTTGAGGGTCCCTCTTGTCGCTGGGACGACGTGCCTGAGCCCCCCCCCCCCCCCCCGCCTTCAGTTGTGAAGGGGTCTCAAGCGCCTTTCCGCCCTGGCTGGCCCAAGCTGGGGGCTCCCAGCGGCGATGGGGCTTTTGCCTTGCCCAGGGGCTGCTGGCAGGTTTGTAGAGGCAGACTCGGGAGCAGGGGGTGGATTGAAGGGGGGGCAGAGCCCCTCGGAGCCCAGCGGGCAGGTGGATGCTTGGCTCTGCCTCTTGCTAGTTGAACCAGAGTTCTCCCGTGCCTTAGTTTCCCTGTTGGCAAGGCAGGGTGAGGTGTTGGCCGGGATGCGGATGCGAGGGGCGGTTGAAGGCGTGTGTGTGGGGGTGCCGGCTGTGGAGAGACGGGGTGCCAGCCCTGTCTGGAGCGAGCTCCCGCGGGCCCGCTGGCTCCGACGCCAGTGTCATGTGCCACCCTGGATCAGCGGGGACGGGACGCTTGGGGACCCTGAGAATGGCTCCGGAGGGCTCCCCGCACCCCGCAGCCTCGTGCCGGGGGGGTGGGGGGAGCCTGTGAGGAGTTGTGGCTGGAGCCTCGCCGTGTTTCCTCCTTTTCGGGGAGGTGGGGGGGGGGACGGGACAGGATGAGTGGGTTCTGTTTTTCATGCTAAATTATGAAACATTCCAAACATACAGAAAAGGACAGAGGAAAATATAACCACCTCCACACCCACTACTCAGATTCAGTGCGGAGCAGCATCGGCTTGGGGATTTTACACATGAAATGAACATTCGAGTTGGCTAGAGGCCCTGGTCCTCCTCAGGACGCCGCCTTCCCTCCTTCTGGGGAACCCCCCCCCCCGGCTTGGGACGAGGCCCACGAATGCGCTTCAGGTGATTTGCGTCCCTCTTGCAAAGGCAGCATGCTTTAGTGTGTCTCCTCCTTGGACCACTTGCGTTTCCACCCCGTGTGACTTGCTTCCATTGAGGAAACGGGGTGCCTGGGCCCCCTCCTTCTCCACATGGCCACTGCACGTGGTCACCCTAGACCCCAAAACAGGAACACCGAAGCGGCCAGGGCAGGAGGGGCCCGAGGCAGGTGGCCCCGCCCGGCTGCGGTCGAGCGGCTTGCGGGGCTCCGGGGCCCGTGGCCTCGCTGCGCGGTTGCTGTGGGCGCGGCCGCGTCCCGGGACGCTGCGAAGCCCGTCCATGTCCAAAACACGTTTTCCGTCCAGGGCCCGGCAGAGAAGCCCCAGGGCTTCGTCACGTCTGCTCTGCTCCCCAGTCCTGCCCGGTGAGGGCGGTGGACGCTGCTTCCTTTCCTCGCTGCCTTTGCAGGCGCGGGCAGTTTCAATGGCTGCGTAACAGGATTACAGCCTCCTCCTCGCAGTTCCGGAGGTCGGAAGTCAGCCTCGGGGCTCCCGGGATGGAAATCCAGGGGCCTGCAGAAGACCGTGCGTCGCGCTGAACACTCCGGCCGCTAGCCATTCCCTCTTCTTACCTTTTCCAGCTCTCCTTGGCTCGGAGCCCCTTCCTCCACCTCCACAGCCCGCAGGGAAGCACCTGCAATGCCCATCGCCTCTGGCCTCTCTCTCTCCCTCCCTCTCATAAGACCCTGGGTCGTGCAGTTGGACCACATGGAGATTCCAGAATCGCCTCCCATGCGCAGGCCCTCAGTGCACCACACCCAAGTCCTCCGTGCCCGGCAAGGCTCCAGATCCATGCATAGATTTGGGTGCAGACGCCTGGGGCGGGGGGAGGTGGGTGTCTTGCTGGCTGCACAGGTGAGTGGCCACACAAGGAAGTGGGTGCCCTGGTGTGTGATTGCTGCTCCCCTCTCCACCCCGGGAAAAAACCTGTGTCCATCTTTGTCCCCGCTGCACATAGTCACTGGATGTTTTTCTGATGGCCGTAGGTACTGTGAACATACCACCAAAAGCATGTCTGCTTTCCTATTTATTCATTTTTATTTGCTTAATATTTTGGAGACAGAATCTTGCTGTGTAGCCCAGGCTATCCTTGGGCTTGTCATCCTCCTGCCTTGCGGAGTGCTGGAGTCACAGGTGTGTGTCACCACACCTGGCTGCTCTCTCTCGCTCTCTCTCGGTCATGGGGCTTGAACTCTGGGCCTGGGCACTGTCCCTGAGTTTTTCAGCTCAAGGCTAGCAGCTCTACTGCTTGAGCTACAACACCACTTCCGGTTTTCTGGTGGTTCATTGGAGATAGAGTCTCAAGGGCTTTGCTGCCTGGTCTGGCTTTGAACGGTGCTCCTCAGATCTCAGCCTCCCGAGTAGCCAGGATGACAGGCGTGAGCCATGGGTGCCCGGCTGCTTCATGTCCGTGTCTTGTTTTAATCACCAAGGTGAAATGGCTCTTGTCCAATTTGGTATTGAAGGAAGTGTCACAGAGGTGCACAGGAGTCCACTGGGGCATTCAGGGCCACACCGAGGTGCTGCGGCCGGCTTGAGGCCCCCACGAGCCAGGAGGGAGGCGGGGCTGAGTGGAGAGAACCGCACCAAGGGCGGCATGTTACCGCATAGAGTCTGGAAGGACGTGGGGTGAGACGTCCCCTGTCTTCTCCTGAGCCCCAGCTGGGCCCCTGCTGCTGGCCCTCAAAACCCAGAAGACCACCAGCGGTGGAGAATCCAGAAGAGCCGTCCGCCACCCCGGCAGAGAGCAGAGTCACGTTCGCAAGGACAGATGCAACGCTTTAGCCGCTGTCCCAACTTTGTGAAGGCATCTCCTGCTGTAGAGAATATTTGAGTTTATCAGACTGCACTACTCCCTTTATGGTGTACTGTGCCCGCGTGCTTGTGTGTGCACACACCAGTACTGGGGCTTGAACTCAGCGCCTGCACGCTGTCTCTTAGCTTTGGTACTTAACGCTGGCACTCTACCACTTGAGCCACTCCTCTATGCCTCTAGCTTTTTGGCTGTTAGTTGGAGATACGTGTCTCACGGACCTTCCTGCTTGGGTTAGCTTTGAACTTTGACCCTCAGATTTCAGCCTCCTGAGTTAGCTGGGATTACAGGTGTGATCTTAGCTAGAAACTTCTGTTTTGAATCAGGTGTTTGCCTTTATCATAAGACCACAATGATACTCTTAAATTTTTTGTGTGTATGCACAATAGTAAGTATATATAACAAGCCTCCCCTTTTATAGCTCAATAGTGCTCAGTGCATTCATAGTGCTGTGGACCTGATCTCCAGAGCTGTTTTTATCTTGCAAGACGAAGACTCGAGGTCTTTACTAAGCTGCACTTGGCCACGCTGGCCCCTGACGGTGTCAACCCCTGCTCTGCTTTCTGTCTCTCTGTGTTTACCAGCACTGGGCACCGCAGGTGAGAGCAGATGTATTTGTCCTTTTGTGACTGGCTTATTTCATTCAGAATTGTGTCCTTGGGCTCATCCACATGTGACAGATGGCAGGATTTCCTTCCTTCCTTCCCCCAGTACCAGGACTTGAACTTGAACTTGCTTGCCTGGCTTGCTGGGGCAGCGGGTGCTCTACCTCTTGAGTCATGCCTCCGCCTCCAGCCTAGTTTTTTTCTTTTGAAGGCTGAATAGTGTTTGGCCAGAAGGATGTACCATCCTTTTGTTTCCCCGTTCCTCTGCCCAGGAGCGCCGGGTGGCGTCCACATTTTAGCCGTTGTGATCGGAGGTGTTGTGAACATGGGTGTAAACACCCTGAAGGCCTCACTTTCTATTCTCTCCATTATCTCCCCAGAAATGGAACGGGTGGGCCACTTGATTGTCCCCCGTGAGCTCGTGTATTTCTATAATGTCAGAATTTAGTCACAAGCTCGTCAGTTCCACTGGATTTGCTTTGCTAAGGATTATCCTGAGTGCATTTGCTGGCCAGGGCATGGCAATTCAGGTTTTATGTGTGCCTCTCTTGGTGACTGATATTAAGTCTTAGATCCGATATTACACTGCACATAATAGTAAGACATAGGTTCGAGAGGGCTAACGCAGCGTAGAATTCAGAGGGCCTTGCTGGGAGGATGAAGGGTTGATACGCTCCCAAGGGAAAGTCTGTGGAGACCACGTAGGAGGTTTGTCAAACCTCAGGTGCGGGGCTGTTCACCCAGCTGCAGGTGCTGGGCCATTTTGGGTGCCAGTTTGAAGCAGGCTGTGTATTACAGATGGGAGACACCGCTCAAGCCGGAGCCCAGGGGCCGAGGCAGAGATCGGCTGCTCTCGGTTTTCCTAGACAAGGTTTGTGATGATCTCCATGCCTGACACCTCTCAGTCTTGGGGTGCTCCTCCTTTTATAGCCCCATCTGGTGTGATTGATAAGTCAGTGTGGCTGGGTTACTGATAAGATGTGATGCCATTACAAGTGTAATCGTTCATTGGTACAAATAAATGATTTATCAGTTTGTGCCTCATGGTATGCTGTTTACTTGCATAAACAAGATGTAGAGTCATGCTTTCTTGGCGCTTAGACCAAAAATGGAGTAACTCAGGTAAAAATTTTAGAGAAAGAACTACGTCAACGCTTGGCATGGCCTTCACGTGGTTATGTACAGCGCGGGGGGCCCAGCAGGGCCGCCTGACCCCCGGTCCCCGATCCCATCGTTAACTTTCTGAAGCATCACCGTGTTGTGTTCCGCAGAGGATGCACAGTCTCCATTCCCCCCGCCACGCTCAGGGGCCCCCTTGTTGCACATCCTCAGTAGCTCCCACCTTCTGCCTCCTCCGGCTCGCTCTGGATAGCGTTGTCACCCCCGGGGACTACTAAAATCAGTTACAGTGATATCGGGAACAAAACCATGGGAAATAGATACAAAATAAAAAGGGCATCATTTCACATGGCATATTGAAAATAACAACAGTGATAAACCACTTGTTTCCATAACTTGAAGTTCATTTTGCTTAGCATCATCTTATATGTTCATATGGATATAGCTATTGTGCTATTGTGATCCTCTGCTAGGACTATCTTAGACATGTACTAATTACTTCCTAAGAGGGAAACCATAGTGTTTACGTTTCTTTGGGTCTGGATCACTTCACTTAGTATGATTTTTTTCCAAGCCCTTCCATTTCCTTATGAATGGGGCAGTGTCATTCTTTCTGATAGAGGCATAGCATTCCATTGTGTATATGTATCACATTTTCTTGATCCACTCTTCTACTGAGGGGCATCTGGGTTGGTTCCATATTTTAACAGTGACAAATTGTGCTGCAAGGAACACAGTTGTGCTGGTGGCTTTAGTGTGGTCTTGCTTGTAATCTTTTGGGTAGATGCCCAAAAGTGGGGCTGCTGGGTCATAGGGGAGCTCTATGTTTAGCCTCCTGAGGAACCTCCATACCATTTTCCAGAGTGGTTGAACAAGTTTACACTCCCACCAACAGACACACAAGCATTTCTTCGTAAACACACATGTACATGCAGGCACACATCTGTACTGCATTTCTGGCTACAGGATGAGTTTTGCACCCACAGCTCCCTCTCACTGGCACTCCCTTACTGACCCTGGTCCGCCTCTTGCTGTGGCCTCCTGGGCCAGCAGAGGTGGGGAGCAACGTGCTGGCAAGCACCTCCCGCATCTCCATAGTGCCAGCCTGGGGACAGGAAAGGATGCTCCCCTAAGAGCGGTCAGGTGACCCAACTGAGCCAGGACTCGGGCAGTGTGTGTCTGAGGCTGTCTCCTGACATCTCAGAGCCCCACTTCTTTCCTAATGGGTGCTTTGGACTCTAGAGGTGCCAACCTGTGCTTAGCACTCGGCAGCTGGTGTGTCTGTCTTGAGAGCCACTCTGTGTGCATGTGTGTGTTGTGTCTCTGTGGGTATACAATGGTGTGTGTGGAGTCTGTGCCTTGTGGGAGGTGTCAGTGGCATTCTGTGTGTAGGTGTGTGATTGCTTACGTGTCTGGAGTCTGGAGTGTGTCTACATGGGTGAATCATGCTGTGTGTGTTGTGGGGTATGTCTCTGCATGTGTGCATTGTGGTGTGTGTGTGTGTGTTGGAGTAGCTTCTGTGTGTTTGATGTGTGTGCACGCATTGTGGGGTGTCTGAGTGTGTGCTTGTAGGGTGTGTCTCTGTGAATGTGGGGTGCATCTATGTGTGTATGAAGAGCTGGACATGTGTGGGCCTGCCCCAGGGCATGAAGAGGGCCTGGAGCCTGGTTTTCAGGGCTGACTATGGTGGCGGCGTCCCGGGCCCTCGACAGCTCCTCACATGGAGGTGGATTGTTTCGATTCCACATATAAATTTCCCTCTGTGCCTTGGTGATTTCACCTAGCACAATCTCATCAGATTCATTCATCCACACTGTCACCAATCTAAGACGTCATTCTGTTTGAAGGCTGAGTAGTTTTCCATAGATAACGTACATATGGCATTCTCGTTACCCCGTGGAGGGCACCTAGGTTGGTCTGCATCTTGGCTGTTGGGAACAGGGCTGTAGAGCATGCAGAGTACAGATATCCCTTCTCCATCTTGCATCCGGTTCCTTTGGGTGTGCTCAGGGTTGGGATGGCCGGTTCACGAGGGAGTTCTAGTCTTCATTTCTGGAGGAGCCTCCATACTGCTTTCCACCGATAGGTCTTCCCTCCCGGTCTCCCTCCTGGCTGACCGCACACAGGGCGCCCTCTCCACCCACCCCTGGCGCCCGCCCTCCCACGAGGAGGTGGTCACTCCCTGCGGCTTGGATTTGCATTTCCCTCATGAGTTAGTGAGGTTAGTTTGTCTTCCTTCAGAAAACATCTGCTAGGTCCTTCGCTCATTTTAAAATCCAGCCATGTGTTTCCCTGCTATGGAGTTGTCTGAGTTCCTCTGTTTATTTTCGATATTAGCCCCCCATTAGATGCATGGTTACAAACAGGTGACCCCCCCGCCCCCACTTCATATGTTGGCTATTTCTTCTCCTGACTGTTTCCTTTGTTGGGCGGAAGCTCTTGCATTTAATGGATCTTATTTAGTTTTGCTTCTGCTGCTAGGAGCTGATTCCTTCTTGTATGTATGTGTGCATGTATGTATGTATGTATGTATGTATGTATGTGTATAGTTGCATGCATGTATGAATGTATCTTGTCTCTTCACTCTTATCTATCTATCTATCTATCTATCTATTGATCATCTATCTATCTTCTATCTAATGTACCCTTGGTTCTGCTCTTCATGAGTAACCATACTTTTTTTTTTTTTTGCCAGTCCTGGGGCTTGGATTCAGGGCCTGAGCACTCTCCCTGGCTTCTTTTTGCTCAATGCTAGCACTCTGCCACTTGAGCCACAGCGCCACTTCTGGCCGTTTTCTGTGTGTGTGGTGCTGGGGAATCGAATCCAGGGCCTCAGGTATACGAGGCAAGCACTCTTGCCACTAGGCCACATTCCCAGCCCCACCCATACTTTTTGCATACTGACATTAAATAGCAAATACTACTCAACAAGCTGAAACACCATGGAAAAGAGGAAAGTAATTTATATTTTACACTGTCAGTGGCACCTTTCCCCAGCCTAAAAATTGTTTCTCTTGAAGTAGTTGTACAAAGGGGTTTCAGCTTCTGCTCCCCCTCACCACCACCGAATCCTGGGGCTTGAACTCAGGGTCTGGGTGCCGTCTCTGAGCTCATTTGCTCAACCCTAGTACTCTACCACTTTAAGCCACAGCTCCACTTCTGGGTTTCTGGGTTAATTGGAGACAAGAGTCTCATAGACTTTCCTGTCTGGGCTGGCTTCGAGCCACGACTCTCAGATCTCAGCCTCCTGAGTAGCTAGAGCCTGGCCCTGCCCCTGCTTTTTAAACAAGGGTACTGCGTTTTCTTTCATCTTTCTTTTTTGATGGGACTAGGGATTGAACTCAGAGCCTCGTCCTTGCTAGGCAATCATTCTTCCATTTGAGCTACAACCCTAGGTCCCCTTCTTGTTTTGTTTTTGATACAGTACTGTTCAATATTGTTGCTTGGTCTGGCCTCCAACTTGAGATTCTCCTACCTCTGCCTCCCTGATAGCTGAGATTATGAGTGTGTGGTACCAAGCCTGGTTGGGACCTGCATTATTGTTTTGCACTGGATCTTTCAAATCACTCACTTTTTCCTTGGCTAGGGTCCCCAGATGAAATCTGGAGTATGGAGTCTTCTATCTGGCCACAGAGACCCAGGCACTCCTGGGATTTAGGCACCCCCAGCAGATCTTAGCGACCCGGGCTTCATCTTTCAAAGAGCCCTTCGCAAGACCTTGAGCCTGCCCTCCACTTCCGTTGTCAGATTTAGAAGAACAAATAACCCAGGTTGTCCAGTGCAATTTGAATCTCAGGTAGAACAGTGAATGAAAACTGATTGAAGGTAAGCCTACCGGGTGTCATAGTTGGGACACTAGCTGAAGTTGTGCGTCCTGTGTTTTTTTCAGCAGTACTCCTCACGTCCTTCCTTCCAAAGGCCTCTCATGGCGGCACCACGCTCTGTCCTCCAGGCTCTAGCCAGAGCTCACCTTTTCCACCCAGACCTTTCTGCCCTGGGACCTGGTCTCCGCCCTCGGGCTTCCCTGAGCTGCGGCCCTGGCCTCTGCGATTGTATTTTCCCGTCCTGTGTGTTGACTATCCCGAAAGCACATGCGAAGCAGTAAGATGAAAGCGAGAAAGCAGAACCCCACCCCCAGCCGACTCCTGTGGCTGCCCCGGCGCGGCCTGTCCACAGCCATGTGTATTTGTGGATGCATGCGCCTTTGCAGCTATTTAGAAAAGAGCACCCCTACCCCAGCACCCCAATCCAGACCCGCTGCCCTTCAGACGCCCTTCCGTGAGTCTGCAGAGCCTGGGAAGGGACTCTGTGCGGTCTGATGTACAATTCCCACTACCGCCGGGCTCAGAGAGACCCTTGTGGAGGGCGCTGCCCCGCTCCGGGGCTGTGGCAGGGTGCCACGGACGGAGCCGTTCACCCAGCAAGAATGAGTCCCTCCCAAGCCCAGAGGCCGCAGGTGGTTGGGTCGGCTGGTGTCTGCGGAGGGGCTGCTCCCGGGTGTAGGCTGCCGTATATGGCCTTTCCTCCGTGTCTGTATCCTAATCTCGTCTCCTGAGGACTCCAGTCAGGTTGGATTAGGGCCCACCCTAATGACCTCATTTTCACTTAATCACCTCTTTACAGGCCTGATCTCCAAATAAGGCCAGGAACCTGAGATCAGGACGTGAGCATAGAGGAATCTGGAGGGAACCAGATCAGCCCCAAACACCTTGGCCCCACCGAGCCCCAGTCTCCTCATCCGTGGGATGGATCGTGACCCCCTTTCCTCTAAGCCGGTCCCGGGGGACCCAGCCACACTGTGGGGCCCTTGCTGGACATTCAGACCTCCTGCTCCCCACTCCGTAGGCCCCTGCAGATGGGCAAGGAGGGGTGCATGGCTTTTTGGTCCCTACCTCCTCTTTCCTCCACAGGTTTGGCATTCCTCCGGGTGAATGACAGTTGCTGGGTCGCGGGGGGGGGGGGGTGTTAGCTCACCCATTCAGGGGCAGCAGCCCTCTCAGTCTCCCTCACCCCCATCCCAAACCAGTCAGGACTCCTTCCCCTTGTCCTCCTCTGACACTTGCCCCACCTTCCCGCCCCCAGTTCCAGTTCCAGTCCCCAAAGCTCAGCTGCGGTGTGAGGCTGGTGCCCAGGGCCCCTCTTCCTTCCTCCACCTGGACGCCTTCCCGCGCCACAGCCTGGGGAGGCCGCCTTGGCCTTGGGGACAGACGCGCTTTCTCACACCAAGGCCTGCAGGACACCTTCCTGCGTGTCCTGTCGTGTCTTCCCGGGAGTGGGACTCAGCAGGCCTTTCCTGTGGACTCTGGCTCTGGTCAGTATGCTCGGCCCATCCTGGCTGGGCCCTGGGTAAACACCCCCCCCCCCCAGGACCCCACAGTCCCTACACCTGACCCCGGCATTCTTGAGGACAGAGTCCTCGGGGAGGGGCGCCCAGGAGACCTGCTGGGACCAGACAGGCTGTCAACAGAGGGGGCCCCGGCGGCCGCCAGGGGCTGGGGGAAAAGCACGTGAGGGTGGGTTACAAACCCGAGTGCCTGACCTGAGCGTGTGACACATAGGCGTGTGCACACAGGAGACAGGGCCCGGGGGTGGGGGTGGGGGGAAGACTTCCGACGGTTCAGTGGGGCTTGCAAACACTTCCATGGAAGGTTTCAGGACAGTGACCCGGACACACACGGACACACACACACACACACTCTCTACATCACTGAAACTTAAGTTGTAAGGAACACCAGTTCTCTAGGTGTCGTTTTCTCTGGTATTTGTAGCACATTTATTCTATTTCAGTTCTCCTCAAGGCTCGACTTGATTGGGTAAACTGATTCATGACCCTCTGCAGTGAGGACAATGCTGCTATTAAGGATTTTTACTTCCTGCTTTCTATGTTTCCGAATTTACATTTTAATATGGACTCAAGGTCCCTCCTTCCTGCCTTCCTCTCAAGAATGAGGTGGTGAAGCGCATAACAATACCAGTCAAGCAGACTTTCTGGAAGGCAACTTCACAACGTGCCAGGAGACAGGCCTGTTTAAAGATGTTCTGAGGAAAGCACCCCCCCCCCCCCAGCGGAGCGGGGGAGGGGCGGGGCTGCTCCAGGCTTCCTGAGCCCTAAAGTTGCTTATGAAGACCCATTCTGGCATGCCCACCACAGCGCCCACCCTTGCCCTCCTGTGGACCGAGGACTCTCAATGACTTGGAAATGGGGGGGGCGGCCCCCCAGGAATACCTGCCAGGCCTGCAAAAGTAGCAGGTTGCAAAAGGACGGTCTGCGGGTTCTTCAGGTATGCATTTGTTTATTTGTTTATTTACAGGGAGGGGAAGGAAAGGGCGAGAAGCCTGGGAGCGCGCGGGGAGGTGACCGCGGCTGAACTGCGTTTCCCGCTCTGGACTCGTGCGTTTCTGCGCGGGGCACGCGTTTCATGAGGGAGGATTTCTTTAAAGAACCGAGAGAAAGGAACACAAAAGGAAGGAAGGAACGGGAGGAGGAAAGCGGGAGAGGGAAAGCGGGAAGGGGAAGAGGGCGCTAGGAAAGAGAGGGGGGCAGTGAAGGGGAGGGGGGAGGGAGGGAAGGAGGCAGAGGAGGGGGGAGGGAAGGAGGAAGGGAACGGGAGGCTGGGGGGGGGGGGGGAGAAGGAGCCGCGACTCCCGGGCGCGGCGCGGGGAGGGCGGGCGATCAGCCCCGCGGGGAGCTCGCGCCCCGGGAAGGCCTGGGACGTCCGGGGAGCGAGGTTGCGGGTTGCGCCCGGGGGAGCGGGCGGCCCCCTCCCGCAGTCGCGGGGGGCCGAGGGCTCCCGGCTCGGGCTGCGCCCCGTGGAGTTCCCGCTCAGCTGCGCTTCCAGAGCCCAACAGTTCCCGAGTCGCGGGGCGTCCGTTCCCAGACTTTCCTTGGAGAGGCGGCGTGGGGCTGGGCTCGGCGCCGGTGGCCTGTTTCGGGGTCCCTGCCAACCCACCTGCCGTGCCCCCCAGCGCCCCGTGCGCACGCGTACCGCCGGGGTGCGCCCCATCCCCGGGTGACCCCGGGACCCGAGGCACCCCGCCCCCTCGGCCCCGGGCCCCCGTCCCCACCTCGCAGTTCCGTTCAGGTGTCGCGGGCGCTGCGGGCGGGCGTTCCCCTCCCCGGATCTGGGGGCGCGCGGGGTGGGCGGTCGGGATCCGCACCCAGAGCCCCGGCCTCCCTCCGCTGCCTGGGGGCGCCCACCCCACTGCGGGTCTCCACCCTTCCACGGCGCCCAGCTCCCCAGCCGGGGCGGGCGAGGGTGGGGGGATTGGTGCTGGCTTCCAGAGGCAGAGGAGGGGGTGCGGGGCAGGGGTCTCCCCGCAGTCCCCCGCGCAGCCGTGGGAGCGGCCCCGCTCACCCCAGCTGCGGAGGGGCGGGCGAGGTCGGAAGCCCCCTCCGTCCTCCCGGGGCCCGCCGATGCCGGGGAAGTTAGACGGCGGGGGCGCTAGGATCCCCCGGGCGCGTGCGTGGGCACCGGCGGGCGGCCGCAGAGGCCTCTCCCGCCCCTTCCCACGCCGCCCGCGCCCGCGCCCCCGCCGGCTGAGCCTCCTCGGGGTCGCTGCGGGGCGCGGAGGAAGCTCACGGCCAGAGGAGCAGAAAGGACCGAAAGCAGCCGGAAAGCAGTTCACCCCAAGTCTTTATTTTGGTAGCTTAAAAGAACTTTATATACAAGGAATGTTTCCGTCAAACCCCGCCCCGACGACGGGGCCCCGCTGCCGCCCCGGGCAGCTCTGCCTGGGGGGGGGGTGTCCTCGAGCCCAGGACTCCAGGCTGACCCCCCACCTTTGCTTGGGACTCAACGCTCCTTTCCCAAGGAAAACCACCGCCCGGGACCCCTCTCTCCGCGGGGCGCTTGGGGCCCTGGCCCACGCCCGTCCAGCCTCCTCCCTCCCCGCCCCCCCGCCCCCGGGCGGCCCCCCGCGGGGACCCGGAGCGCTCGCCCCCGCTCGCTCTGGGCGCTGTGTCCAGCCCCCGGCAGGTCGGAGCCGGCTCGTGGTCGAGACCAGTTAGAGTCGGTTCGTCATCAGCAGCGGGGCTCGCGGGTGCCCAAAACGAGGGAGGGGGCGACGCTCCGGGCCGGGCTTCCCCACCCCGGCCCCCGCCCTCGGGGACCAGGCAGACGCCGACGCCGCCGCCGGGCTCCCGCGGGCGCGACAGGTGGGTGCCAGGCAACTAGCGGCCGGCTCGCCGCGCTGGGAGCCCAGCTGCGCTCCGGCGAGGCGCGCGGGCGTGGCCGGGGAGTTTGCGCACGGGGCGGGAGGAGCCCCGGGGAGGTGTGAGGAAGAGGAGGGGCAGGGCCCGGGGCGGCGCAGGCGGAGGGCGGCTCGCCCGTCACCCCGAGGCTCCCGAGAGGAGTTCCAGCGAGCCGGGCAGGTACAGGCGAGTCCCAGGGAGGCAAGTCTGTGAGTGGCTGCGAACCCTGGCTCAGTACAGCAGTGTCACCCAGGTCCCACCGAGCGTGACTTCGTGTGGGGCCCCCGCACGTGGGCCTCAAAGGCCCGAAGGCCCTGCCCGCCACGTCTGGTCAGTTGTCCCTCGGCTGTTTACAAACGCCGGGGCGGGGCGCCGTGGAGCTGCTGGTCATAGCGCTCCAGCCAAGTGCGAAGTTCCGAGACCTGGTAGCCGTCGGGGCCGCGGCCCCCCTGGTACATGACGGTGCCGCCCTGGACGACGTACAGGCGCTCGAAGTAGGCGCCGTAGGCGGAACTGCTGGAGTTGGCCATGGTGTCCAGGACCAGGGCGCAGCCAGGCGCGCCTCGCTGCAGCACCCTGGCCGCGATGACCCGGTCTTCCAGGCTCCGGTGCTGCGGGATGACGTAGGGGGAGTCCGTGGTGACCCACCCGTCGGAAGGGTGCGCCTCCTCGATGTAGATGATGAGGAAGTCCACATCGCGCTGGTATTTGGTGACCAGGCGCTGGAAGGCGCTCATGCGCGCCATGAACGGGGGTCAGGTGCAGCTGCCGAAATTGAGCACCAGCGGGCGGTTGCCTTGGGCATAGTCCAGGATGCGCTGGCGTCGGAAGCCCTCGGGGAAGACCACCTCGGAGTTGGGCGCCGGCCCGCCCTCGTGCGCCTGCTTGAAGAAATCCAACTTCTGCCCGTGCCACACGGCCTTGAGCGACGCCAGGGTGCACAGGCGGTTGTCGTCGGACACGCAGATGGGAGGGTCGTCGGGGGGCACCTCCTCGCCCTCACTGTTGAGCTCCGCCTCGGGCTCGGGCTGCCCCCGGTGGCTGCGGCGCAGGAAATGCTTGCGGATGCACAGGAAGTCGAGGAGCCAGAGCATGAAGGCCGTGCCCAGGAAGCGCGGGAAGAGCACGAGGCACGAGGCGGTCTGGGCGCAGAGCCGCAGGGAGTGAAGCAGCAGGGAGCGGAGCATGGTGGCTGCGGGCCCCGAAGGCCCCCGGGCCCCGTCCACCTCCTCGACCACCAGCCTCGAGGCGGCCTGGCGAGGCATCTGGGTTTCCACCGCGCGGGGAGCTCAATTTATAGCCACGGCTGGAATTGGCGGGAGACTCCACCTCCGGGCCCGGGCCCGCCCCCCTGCAACTTGAGCCCGAAGGGATCACCCAGCGGCGCGGCCAATGCCCTAGAAACCGCGGGCCGAGGGCGGGCGCGGGCGGGCCGGGGGCGGAGCGGGCCGGCGGGGGCGGGGGCGGGCCCGAGCCCCGCAGCCCGTGCTCAGGGGCGGGGGGACCGCGGTGCCGCCGCCTCCCGGGACTTGGGGCCGGGTCTGGGACGCGGGCGCGCGAGGCTGAGGTCCTCCGGCCGGCGCGGTGGCCGCACGCGGCCCCGGCGCCCGCGGCTCGGCGCCGGCCCGCGCCCCGCTCGCCGCGCACCTGAGCCGAGTTCCCCGGCGGCCGCCGCGCCGCGCCGGAGCTCCGGTTCGCTTCCCGCGCGCCGCCGCCACCGCCGCCCGCGCCGCTGCCGCTCGTGCGGGGCCGCTGCCCAGGTACCGCGGGAGGCCAGGCCCGCGGCCGCGGCCTCGGCGGCCCCGACTCCAGCCCCGCGGTGGACGCGGGCCCGCGGGGAGGCAACTTTGGGTCCCCGCCGCCGCCTCTCCGGCTCGCCCGCGGGCGCCGCTCGACTGCCGGAGCCCGTCCGCCCGCCTCCCGCGCGCGCTCACACTCGCGCCTCGCACACGGCCGCCCCCCGCACCGCCCCGCCACGCACACCGCGCTCGGCGCCCCCCGCCGCTGCCCGCCGCTGCCGCGCGCCGCTCCAGCCCGCGCCGCCCGCCCCGCGCCCGCCCCGTCCCATCTCGGTCCCCAGGGCGCCGCGGTTCCCCGGCCAGCGGCCGCGCGGGTCCCGCCGAGGGGAGCCGGGGCAGGGTCCGCGGGCCGGCCGGCGCTGGGCGCGGGAGCCCGGGGGCGCGGGGGACGGCGCCGCCGCCCCGGGCCCGCCGGCGGCTCGGGAGCGCCCCGGGCGTAGGGCGCTGCGGGCGCGGGGCGGCGGGGCGGCGGGCGCGGGGCGGCGCCGGCCCCGGGCGGCTCTCCCACTAGGGGTAGCTGTTGCCTGAACGCCGGAGCGCTCCCCTCTCGCCGCCGGCCTCGCCCGGCGCAGCCCCGGCCGCCGGGCGCACCCGTCCCGTTCGTCCCCGGTCGTTGCTCTCTGCCCCGGGAACGTCGAGACCGGAGCGCCCGCACGGAGCCACCTTCGCGAGGCCGAGCGCGGCGGCCCGACTCACCGCGGCGGCGCCCGGACGCGTGGAACGCGTACTTTCAGCCGAGAACGGGGGCTCGGGCTCTTAGGGGCGCGGGGCCGCCCCCCAACCCCACGAGCCCCGGCTAGCTCCGCGCCGCGCCCCGGACCGGATCCCTGGCGCGCGGGGCGCGAGGCCGGCTTCCCGGGCTTCGGGGAGGCGGGTTGGGGAGGGGCCTTGACCTGGGGTTCCCCCCCCCCCCCGCGGCCTCGCCGCGTCCCCAGGGCAAGGCCTTGGCCCCGGCCGGCTGCCGTCCACCCCCGCCGGGAAGCCTCGCCGCCCGGGACGCCCTCGCAGTCCAGCCCGCGGGGACCGGCGCCCAACTTCTCCGGACCCGGCGGAGGCCGCGCCCCGTGCCGGCCGGGCTGCGGGCGAGCTCCCACCGCCCGGGAACTTGTCTGAAGAAGTTGACCGCGCGCGGGGCAGGGCCGAGCCGGCGCGCGGCAGGCGCTCGCGGGCGCCGCGCTCCTCGCCGCCGCTGGCCGGGCTCCGGCGGGAGAGCGCCGCGGGACCTGTGGCTCCAGCCGGCGGAGCTCCGGCGCGGGCGCCAGGACCCCGGGGCACAGGTGGCTCCCTTCTCTCCACCTAGGGCGGCCCGGAGCGGGCACTTCGCACCCCAGGACGGGGGTCTTCAGGTGGACGCCGCGTTCTCCCCGAGCACACCTGGCTGGGAGTGGGGCTTCCGCGGCGGTCCCCCTGGCGGGCCACTTGTCCCCCCTTCGGGCCTCTGCTTTGGGAGTGGGGCGGAGGGCTGGGAGGAGGGCAGGAGGAGGCGGCCTCCTGCAGGAGGGCTGACGTGCGGAGCGCCGAGACTCCCTCCCTTCCCGGGCAGAGTGAGAGGAGGTTGGGGGGTCCAACCTCAGGCGGACAGTCTCCCCATCCTTGACCCCTGCTCTGTGAGAGGTGCCAGTCTAAGGTTGGGGTTCTGCCAGCCCCACACAGGATTTAGGGTGCCATGGGATAGTTCCCCTCTTTCCCATATCCGGCCTCAGAAGGTGAGAAGCCACCTTGGGCTGGGAGAACCGGGGCTGGGGGGGGGGGCTGGGAGAGCCCGGGCTGGGGGGGTGGGAGAGCCCAGGCTGGGGGGGTGCTGTTGGCCGTGTGCCTGTGTACACGAGTGTACATGACTGTGTGTGTGTGTGTGTGTGTGTCTGTGGGGCAGGTGTAAGTTGGGCCCCTGGCCTCCTAGGTGGGCCTCGCCCACAGGTGGAGGTGGGACAGCAAGGCAGCCCTTCCTGACCCAGCTGCCCGGGAGCTGCGGGGTGTTGGAGGGGAGCGGGCCTCGCCTATGCGGCCTGGGTCTAGGACACGGGCGGGGGCTCCGGCCAGCCGCTCCCCGTCTCCGTGGCGTCGGGTTGTGTGCAGGTGAGAGCAGAGCCAGGGTCCAGGTGGCACTGGCCTCCTGGCCCTTGGGGCAGAGAACCTGGCTTGGGGACTGTCACTCTGGTGCTCTCCTCCCTCCCACTTCCCCCTCCTTCTGGTCTCCCCCTTAGCTCTTCTCCCAGTAGCCCCCCACCCCTCCAGCACCGGCCCCGCTGGGGCTGGGGAAGCCTGGGCTTTGGTGGGTCATGCGGGGCCTCCGGGCCCCCTGAGCACCCCGTTTCCTTGCTCAGGCAGGGATGGCCCGGGGAGAGGAAAGGAAGGACATGTGGCATGGGGTCCGGTTGGTGTCCAGGAGCAACTTGGAGAGGCTGGGGGGGGGGCGCGGGCGCTGGGCCCTGGCGTGGCTCGGGCCGGCCGGCCTCTGCGTGGCCTGCTTCTAGGAGCATGCTCACGGCGCCCCTCTGCCTCGCATTGCCTGTGGGCGGCGGGCAGGTGGGGCTGGCAGGCACTGCCACCCTTCCCCCCTGGGGCAGTGGGGCCCCTGGGGTCCTTGGAGGATCCGAGGAGGCGTCCTGCTCCCCGCAGGCAAGCCCTGGGGTGGCCCCGGGCTCCGCCCCCCACAGCCTGGCCCGGCAGCCGGGCCTCAGCCCTCTCCCCTCCGTGGGCGCTACGGGGCTTCGGGCGCCTTCCTACCTCTGAACTCCTCCCCCTCCCACCGCCTCCCACCCTCCCTCCTCTCCTACCAGCCTGCCTTTCCCAGAGGAGCCCAGAGCCCCCGCCCCACTGCCCCCTCCACTGCCCCGCGCGCGTGCCTCTCACCCGTGCTCCGTGGCCACCCTGAACCGCAGCCCTGAGCCCTGAGCCCTGTGCTGGCACCTGGAGGCGCCCAATAAAGCTCTGTGTGGCGAGTCTCGCGTGCCCTGTGGACTTCCTGAGACGCCGGCATTGGGGAGGACTGCGGTCCCTCCGCCCTTCCGTACAGGGCGTGCGGGTGGTGGGCGCCGGGGCGGCCCGTCAGGCGGGGGGAGCCCGGCGGGGTGGCGCGGTGTCCCGGGCACACACCGTCACCAGGCCCGGGCTCTCTCCCATCCTGAGCCCAGCGGATCCCCCAGGCTCTCGGCTCGTGGGGGCGCGCGGTGTCCCGGAGGCGGGGGTGCGGGAGTGTGATGTGGAGTGGGCGGGGGGGGGGCTGGGCAGCCGGGAGTCCAGCCAGGAGAGCTTGTCAGCCCCGGGGCCTGGAGGGAGCGCGGGTGTTTTGGCAGCGCCGGGGGCTGGAGGAGGCGCGGGGCTCCGTGCCAGGGAGAGGACAAGGCCCCGGAGACGACGCCTTGGCTACTTGTGTGACCCGGGCTTGGCCCCCCCCCCCCGCGCCCCCCACTGCTTCAGAGGCCCTCGAAGGGGCGGGAGACCCCGCCTGGGGATGCCCCCAAGAGCCCACCCAGCCTCTGCCCTCGCCATCCGCCCTAGCGTCGTCCCCCCCCGCCCGTTCCCACCGCGCCCCCCAGGAGCCGCTCGCTGGCCTCCCCCACTCCAGCGTGGCCTGGGCCCCCCCACCGTGTTCCTGGCACAGGGCGCATCCACCCTGCCCCCTGGAGCCCGGCCAGCCCCGGGGTGGGAGAGAAGGGCTGCTCGCCAGCCGCTGCCTGCGGGCACCGGGCCGCCCAGCCCTGAGCCCTGCCCGGCCGGAGGCCCGCCTCGGCACCCACGCCTGCTTCCGCCCTTCTGGGAAGACACACGCGTGCGTGCGTGCGTGTGCGTGCATGTGCGTGTGCGTGCATGTGTGCGTGCGCGCGCGTGTGTGTGCGCGCGCATGTGTGTGTGTGCGCGCGCACGCGTGTGTCCACCTACTCGCATCCAGCCTTGCTCCAGAGCGGAGTCCGGGCTTTCCTCCTGAGGTGGGCCGGGTGCCGGTGGCTGCGATCCCAGCTACTCACAAGGCTGAGATCTGAGGATGGAGGTTCAAAGCCGGCCCAGGCAGGAAAGACTCTGACCTCCGAGGACCCGCTCAAGAACCAGCCGTGGCTCAAGGGGTCGAGCACTAGCCTCCACTACAAAGAGGCTCCGGGAGGACGCCTGGGCCCTGAGTTCAAGCCCCACAACTGGAAAAGAAAAGTGCTAGGTGAACGCTGCCAGCTGCCATTCCCGAGGTCCCGAAGCTGAGCCGGGGCCACCCTGCCCGGCCCCGCGTGACCGCGCAGCCCCCGGCGCCACGCAGGCCCCCAGCCCCGCCGAGTCCAGGAGGGCAGCGGGGGGGGGGGGGCTCGTTGGCCCTCCGTGTGTGGCTGGTGGGGTTCTGGTGTAGCTCAGGGCAGTTGCGCAGTGACAGGTGTGCTACTGAGCCATCCACCTTCCGGGGAGCCCCCCCCCACCCCCGCCAGGCCCCTGGAGTCAGGCAGCCCCTCTTCTGCGTGAGCTTGGCCCGACAGGACCCTGGGGGGGGGGGGGCGGGCCACCAGGGGAGCAGCCGCACGTCCAGCAGCTTTTGCTTTGAGTATGAAAAAGGTTCCTGGCCGTGGGTAGAACCTTCTAGATCAGAGGGGGAAATGGGAAGGGCCAGGTCCCGGTATGAGCTCTAGGTGGTAGGGCCTGTGTGCTTTACCTGCCACCCCCCCCCCGCGGGGCCCCCAGGCAAGCCCTGATGACGTCACTATTGAAAACTCGATGGGCCCTGGGGGGACAGGTGTGGTCGCAGTCCCGCACAACCCCAGAGCTGGGGAGACCCGGCCGCGGGCGGGGAGCCCGTGTCAGCCCCGGCCCCCTCCCCGGGCTCTCCAGGGCCGAGTCCTGGCCCTGACAGCTTGGTCCCAAAGGACCTGGTCGACGGTCCCCTCCTCGGGGACGCACCCCGGCGTGCTGGGGGGACGCTCGGCCCCCCGCGAGCCGCTCTCCCCAGCCTCGCTCTGAGCTCGCTCGTGGCCGGGCCGGCAGGAGGCAGCCCGGGTGCCCGGGGGCGGGGCCCGCAGGAGGGCAGCGCGCTTTCTGGGGTTCTGCAGTGCCGCCCCCCCCCCCCCCGCCCCGTCTGCCCAGGGTTGTCCCAGCCCGTCCTCCCTGACCGCGCGTGGTGGCCACTCGGGCTCTAGTCCTGACGGGGAGGAGGGGGCTGGCAGCGCCCCCATTTCACAGACGGCAAACAGAGGTCCAGACAGGCAGGGGACGCGCCGGGGGCTCACTCCCTCACCCCAGCTGCTCGGAGGCTGAGAGCTGAGGGTGGCGGTTCAAAGCCAGCCCGGGCGGAGCCGTGGCGCACGCGCGGTAGAGTGCAACAGCCTTGAGTGAAAAAGCGTTAAGTGAGAGGGTGAGGCCCGAGTTCAACCCCGGTACTAGCGTGTGTGCGCACACGTGCACACGCGCACACACACACAGAGCTGATGGCTGACCCCCAAACTCAGGAGTTAGCACAGAGGTGCCCTTGGGGTCCCCTGGGGAGGTTCGTGGTGGGCGCGTGCCGTGGAGGTGCCCGTGGCCCGCATAGGGTGGCGGGTGGCGGGGCTGAGGGGCGAGTGCAGCTCCCAGGACCGGTGCCCGCATCGAGCCGCCCGGGGCGGCCGCCAGAGGCTGCGTGACGAAGCCCGCGGGGCCCGTGCCCTGGCGGCGGCTCCGGCTCCGCGCCTGCCCGCGCCCCGGCTCGCCCCGGCTCCGGGCCTCCACGCCTGCCCGCGCCCCGGCTCGCCCCGGCTCCGGCTCCGCGCCTGCCCGCGCCCTGGCTCGCCCCGGCTCCGGGCTGGCGTGGGCAGGTGTGGAGCCTTAGGAACCTCCCAGACCTGGGTTCTAATCTGCCGTCTGCTGCTTAAGCCTGCGGGCCGCTCTCTGGGCGTCGGTCTGCTCATCTCTGATACCCGCCCTGCGGGGGAGCTGGCGGGGCTGGCAGCTTGCCGTTTGCTTTTCTTCTGCCAGCCAGGTCGGTGGAGTTGCTGGGCACAGTGGAGTGTCCCTGGGCAGGATGGATGTGTTTACCTGTGGACTCCGGGCCCTGTATTAGTCATGCGGCGCCATGCTGGGGAACAAACAAGACCCACAAGGCAATCGAGCTTGTTTCTTGCAGGCGGAGCTGGGTTTAACTGGTCTAGAACTGAACCCTGCTGAGTTGGGCAGCCCCATGGCCTACCCAGCATCGGCTGGGTTGGTTGATGGAGGAGGCCTACCTACGCGGGGGCCTGGGGTCTTGGGGAGCAGTCTCCATCCAGGGACTCCTTGGAGGCGTCTGTCCCTTTCCCATCTCACCGGTGCCCAGCCAGGGGGTGGAGGGCCCTGCACGTGGAAGGCGAGGGGGGCGGGTGCAGGGAGGTCAGCAGAGCGAAGGCCAAGTTACACCATGGGCCTGGAGCTTCTTACAGTGGCTGGCCGCCATCTAAGTTCCTGGGAGCTCAGCCCACCGGCACCTGGGGGTGGGGTCCGCCCCAGGCCTGCCTGGGAGGGGCATGTGTTCCTGGGGGAGGGCCTTGGGGCCTCAGGGCCTCTGCCAATCCCTGATGTGGCCATACCTGAGCTAGAAGACTCCGAAGTGTTCCGGAGGTCAGCTCTGGGGTGCGGAGGGAGGCAGGCGCCCTTCCCTGGCGGCCTCGGGTTCTGTGGCCTGAACAGCTGGGGTGACCTTGGAGAACCACCCTGCCTCCTGCCATGGGTCCTGGGGCTCTGCCCCCGGGTTCTGTGCCTTCTCTGCTGTGGTAGAGCTGGACAAGGGGGTGATAAAGGTACCACAGCTGTAGCCTCAGCAGAGAGCAGGGTGCGGACGGCCTTGATCTCTGAGGTTCTCTGTCTGTCTGTGCATGGAATCCAGGGCCTCACACGGCCTAGGCAAGTGGGGTACCACTGGCTATACTCCCATGCTCCCTGCCTCTGATGTTAGTCTCTTCCTTTCTGGAAGCTTCTGCAGGCCCCCTTCACTGGGTTAGAGATTGAGAAGTGCAGAAGTTGAGGGTTGGGCATGGGTTGCGATTCTGGTGACCTCACTCTGTGGGAGCTACCCACTGGAGAATTCCTGGCCTCCTCCCCTTGCCTGAGGTTGTGGTGGTTTGATGTGGACAGGAGCCTGGTAGAGTTAAGTGCTTCGGGGTTCTGGAAAGGCAGGTCCCCTGGATGGCTATGGAACATTCCTCCGAGTTGTTTTCCAGGGGCATAGGGCTGGTGGCATCGCTACTCCAGCCAGGAGACAGGAGGGGCAGGGATGCTGTAGAATTTAAAGTGTCTACTGTGTGCCAGGTACTGGGCTCAGTGTGCTGCCATATTAATCCTCAGTACCTTTGCCACAGCCATGCCTGGAGGCTTTTGGAGGGGAGCAAGTGCCTTCCTCCGGCATGGCACAGTCATTCACGACTCACCCATCTGTCTTTCCTCCCTTCCTCCCTCCCCCCATCCACTAAAACACCCATCCATATGTCCATCCACCCACTAAAACACCCATCCATCCACCCATCCATCCACCCACTAAAACACCCACCCATCCATCCACCCACTAAAACATCCACCCATCCATCCACCCACTAAAACACCCACCCATCCATCCACCCACTAAAACACCCACCCATCCATCCACCCACTAAAACATCCACCCATCCATCCACCCACTAAAACACCCACCCATCCATCCATCCATCCACCCACTAAGACACCCTTCCATCCATCCATGCACCCACCAAAACACCCATCCATATGTCTATCCACCCATCCACCCACTAAAACACCCATCCATCCACCCATCCATCCACCCACTAAAACACCCACCCATCCATCCATCCATCCACCTACTAAAACACACATCCATATGTTCATCCATATGTCTGTCCATCCATCCACCCACTAAAACACCCGCCCATCCATCTACCCACTAAAACATCCACCCATCCATCCACCCACTAAAACACCCACCCATCCATCCATCCATCCCCCTACTAAAACACACATCCATATGTCTGTCCATCCATCCACCCACTAAAACACCTATCCATCCATCCATCCACCCACTAAGACACCCATCCATCCATCCATCCATGCACCCACTAAAACACCCATCCATATGTTCATCCATATGTCCGTCCATCCATCCACCCACTAAAACCATCCATCCACCCACTAAAACACCCATCCATATGTCCATCCATCTATCCATCCACCCATCAACCCACTAAAACACTCATCCATATGTTCATCCATCCATCCACCCACCCACTAAAACACCTATCCATATGTCCATCCATCCATCCATCCATCATCCATCCACTAAAACACCCATCCATATGTCCATCCATCCATCCATCCATCCATCTACTCACTAAAACACCCATCCATCCATCCATCCACCCACTAAAACACCCATCCATATGTCCATCCATCCATCCATCCTTCCACTCACCCATTAAAATACCTATCCATATGTCCATCCATCCATCCACCTACTTAAACACCCATCCGTATGTCCATCCATCCATCCTTCCACTCACCCATTAAAACACCCACCCATATGTCCATCCATCCATCCATCCATCCATCCATCCATCTATCCTTCCCATCTATCCACTCAAACAACCATCCATCCATCCATCCACCCACTAAAACACCCATCCATATGTCCATCCATCCATCCACCCACCCACCCATCTGCCTGTCCACCTCTCCCCCGTGTCTCTGCCCGGTGGCACTTATGTCCTCTCAGGCGGGCCTCTGACGGTGTCTGTGCTTCTGCAACGCTGCTCTTTCAGGGGAGAGGACAGTGTCGAGGCCCCGCGAGCCTCTGTGGCATCCCGAGGCCGCATGCTGGCCCACTGGCCATGGTGCCAGAGATGGACAGTCAGGAGGTGGCTGACCCACTGGCTGAAGAGCTGTCTGCCTCGTGTCCTGGCTTGAGATGACGGGTGAGGACTTCTCTCGGGGGTTCTTGGCAGTCGGGGGAGGGAGGGACAGGTTGGTCTTGTGAGCCCTCCAGGCTCACGGGAGCTAGTGAAGTCACCGTTGTGGGCCATGGCCGCTGGGAGCCACAGGCATTGCTTCCCAGGACCCCCAGCTGCTATATTCCTGCTGGGGGGCAGCCACGGGGGGGGGGTGCGCATACTTCCGGGCCAGGGCTTGGCTCCCACACAGGAAGCGCGGTCCGGGGCCGCCTTGGTGGAGGGCACGGCAGAGCCTCGCTTCCAAAGCAAGTTTGGAAGGGGTCAGGAGTAAGGGGTAACTGCTGGTGGGGGAGAGGGCCTGCGAGGGAAGCGGGTGCGGGCCCTCTCCCCCTCTTCCGGCTCCCCACGCCTTTCCTCCCCCTCCCCCTCCCTCCTCCTCCCCTCTCGGCTCGGGCCCGGGCGCGGGGTGGTTAGGTACTCACAGTGGCTGCGGCCTCCTCGGCCTCGCGGCCCCGTGTCCTGGGAGGGGCCCGGGCGGGCGGGGGCGGGGGGCCCCCACACCTCTGCCGGGGAGGCTCGGGTGGCCCCGCTCCTGGCCCGGGGCCTGGGCTCTGGGCCGCGGCTGCATCTCCGGGTCGTTCCAGGTCGAGGCCCGGGGTGCTCGGAGCTCCGGGGTGACCCGGGGCCCCTTGTCCCGGCTGGTGTCTCGCCCCCCCCCCCCCCCCGAGACCCTCTTGGGGCAGCGCCTGTGGGGCGGCGGCCCCTCCACCTCGGCCCCTTCCGCGGTGGCCTCGGGGGGCCCGGGGCACCTCTGTCCCCAGGAAGGGCTCTTTGGAGAGGAGAGAAGAACACATTTCCACACCTCCAGATTCTGAAAATGGATTTCTCCCAGGGAAACAGAGACTCGAGCATGTTCTCTTCCCTGAGAGGAAGCCAGGAAAACAGGGGGGGAGGGGAGGCCCCAGCCAGAGCCCGGCCAGCCTGTGCCGAGGCCAGAGATCTGGATTCAAATCCTGCCCGCCGTGGGCCGCGTCACCTGGCCTCTCTGAGCCCCGGTTCCTCTCCGCTCCTGCTCCTGGGGGAGCAGCCCTACCCGGCCTCCCGGGGGGCTGTGGGCGGAGCCGCCTCCTCCATCTTCTGCTAGGTGAGATGGGATGGGGCCGGTGTGTTGGGGGTGCACCGTGCCTGCTGTTCCGGTCCCCACCGCGCGGCCTTCTGGGTGGCCTGGGCCACGTGACCAGCCATCTCGGGGCTCCCGTTCCTGATCCCTTGGGCTGGGCTCCCCTGTTCTGGGCGTCTGTCCTGCTCGGGGCCTGGCTTCCGCCTGGCTCCCCTCTCGCTGCAGCCGGGGTTTCCACCCCCCCCCCCGCCTCCCGCTCCCAGCCCCGCCCTGCCGGCCAGGCGGCCCCCCAGGAGGCCCTCTCTAACTGCCGGGGGGGGGGGCTGGAACCCCATCTTCTTGGTTCCGGTGCCGCCCCCCCCCCTTACCTCCTTGCTCTGAGTTCCTGGGTTAAAAGCTGCTCTCTGCCCAGGACACCATGGTGCTGCTTCCCCTAGCTTCTAGAAACATCTGAGCTGCTAGCCCGAACCCCATGGCCCCCCCCTCGCCTCCCAGGTATGGCCTGCACGTCTCCTCAGCCCCGGCCCCGCCCACCCGACGTACCCCCCGCAGAAACTTCTAGCGTTCACCACCCGAATCCAGGAGCTCCCGCGTCCGCGGCAGGCCTGCCGGAAGGGCGCCGAGGGCCTCGGCTGCTCCGAAGGGGCCACCAGGGCTCGGGGCTGGGCACTGGGCTGCGCGGGCAGCTCAGGAGTCGAACCCAGGGCTCCCCGCTCCAGCTGACCCAGTCATTGTGCTCCTCGGGTCCTCCAACAGCCGTTCCTCCCGCAGGAGCTGCGTGGGTGTATCTTCCCGGAGTTGTCTGTCCTTCAGGGGTCCCCACATTCCCACCCCAGAGGCCTCAGCACAGCCTTCCCCCTGGGCTGGGGTGGCCCCGGGGCCCGGGCAGGGCTGGAGGCTCTGGCCCGGCGGCAGAGCTCCTGTCAGACACTCGCCTCCCGCTTCTTCAAAGCATGAAAGAAGCCCTGAAGTGAGGCTGGGGCGGGGGGGGGGGGAGTCTGCGTGATCTCAACGCCCCGAGCTGTGGCTTCGGCAAAGGGGAGCAGAACCCACTCTCCTCCCGCACCCAGGCTCTGGCCCTCCTTCATCCGAGCGAGGCCGCGGCCGCCGGGGCCTGGGGTTTGCAGCCAGCCCCACCTGACCCCCAGCCCGCGGCCGCCTTCCTCCCAGCCCAGGGCCGGCTCCCCTCTGTTCTGTCCTGCTGCCCCCCGCGAGCGTGAGGCCTTCTTCTTCCTGACCGTCTAGTATTCCTCACCACGTAGTCGGAGGATTTGCACCTCTCCGCGGCCCGTGCGTCCTCCCTCGCTGCACGGAAGCCTGCCGGCCCCCTTCCCGAGTGGCTCCTGTCACGGAGCTTCTCGTTCCCGGGGTCCCTGAGGGGCTCCCCTTCCTGGGATCGGGGGGACCGGGCTGGACTGGGGCTCAGGGTGGCGAGGCATGATGGGGCAGGGGCCCAGCTCCCCCAGGGCCGGCCTTTGTGGGCCCGCGCCCCTGCGGCTTGTGTTCTGGAGGATTGGGAGGGCGTGGGGCTGGTGGGGCGTCGGGCCTGGGCTCCCCTTTTGGGAGCTGGGCTGAGGCCCGCGCGGGAGGGCCGGCGCGGGGCCCCGAGGGCTTCCCGGAGGCGCGCGGACAGTGGGGTGCGTCCCCGTCTCCAGGCACGGGGGCGCCCGGCCGAGCGGCCCCCCGCTCAGCCCCGCAGCAGTCGGGGGCCGGCCGGGCCGGCTTTGTGTCCTTGAGGCCGGGATGACGGGCGTGCGCCGCCCCGCGCGTCCCACGGAGCCATGGTTCGGTCGGCGTGGCGTTTGCCGCTTGCTGCCTGTGTTGGTGCAGCACAGTGTGGGTGCTGCCGCCTCTGCTGTGTAACAGACGCCCCACAATGGCAGCTGGGAGCCCCCCGGGGTGGTGCCCTTCCCCCCCGGGCCGCTGCACCGGCCTGTGCGGCTGCTAGGGAAGGGCCGCCCATCTTTGGGTCCCCCGGGTGGGGACTCGGGCCCTGGTTCCCGCAGGCTGGGGGGCAGGGCCTCCCCCGCTCCCCGTGGGGGAGGGCACGTGGATGTGGTCACCTCGCTCCCGCCCTGCGGGGAGGAGGCTAAGGGGGTGCGCACGTTGGCGGTCGGGGCGCAGCCACCCCTGGGAACGCTGCTGCTGCTCTGCTCCTCCCTTCCGCCCCCTTGGGCCACCGTGGACCCTGGCGAGGCCGCCCCCGCTTCTGGGGCCCCCTGCCCGCTGGCTCCGCTCCAGCCGCCCCCCCCCCGCACCCCCTTTCTGGGCCGGGGAAGAGCTCCGGAGCACGGGCCGATTTGTTTTTCTACGTTTTGCAATTTTCCTGGAAATGCGAACGATCCCAGAGGGAGCCTGGGCCGCGGCCGACGCTGCGGGCGCCTGTGCGGGGAGGGGGCCTTTCCAGGAACCGGGGGGGGGGGCGGGGGGGGGCAGGCGCTCGAGCGGCGGGGCCTGCGCAGCCCGTGCTGGGCTTTGTAAAGCCGGCCGGGTCCTCTCCTCCGTGCGGGGCGCTGCCCTCCGGGGCGGGGCTGCCCCGCACCCCGATGGGCTCCGCGGGGGGGGGGGCACACCCTGAGCATGTCCGCGTCCTGTCCCCACAGGGCCAGCCGAGGACACGGGCCTTCGTCCCCGTCTGACTCAGTTTCCTCCTCTGGGAGGGCTGTTTTGGTTCCCAGTCAGGGAGACCGGGGTGCAGCCCTTGGCGAGCAGGAGGACACGGGGCCCGGGGCCCTTCCCGCCTCGGTGTTTCCAGAAGGATCTCCGGGCTGAGAGTGCCGGGTGGCCCCGTGGCCCAGCGGTGCGCTGCGCCCTGGCCGCCCCGGCCTTCCTTGGCTCTCCTCCGTCTTCTGAGCTCCTGGGAGCTGGTCAGGCCCCCCTGCCCCCCCGGCCCCCCCCACCCCCCGCCCCCGCCCCCTCTGGATCCAGCTCGGTGGCGTGGCAGCTGCCGCCTCGGCCCGGGGACCGCGCCTGTGGGCTGCTCGGGGCGTGTGGCCGCCGCCCCCGAACCCCCTCTTCCCCGAGCCCCCCGCATCCAGCCTGGGCCGCAGCGCCCTGCCCTGTCTTCTGCACCCCCGGGCCCGGGCCCGCCGCCCGGGAAGCGGGGAGCCGCCTCCCCCACCGCGGGGGCACCCACCGGCGAGCCGCAGCCGGTCACGGGAGTCAGTGCCACGAGGCCCAGCGCTTCGCGGGCGGAGGGGGGTGGCCTGTCCCCGCCTGCCCTCCCCCTGAGCCGCAGGACAGACCCCACCCTGCCTGCGGCTCCCTCCCCTGCCTCCTGGCCGGCCCGGGCCTGCGGGGTGGGACCTCTGTCCTCCAGCCTCCGGGGTGCCCAGGACCCCCTCCCCGAGCCCTGCGGCACGGCGGTCCCCCCCCCCCCCAACTCCGGGGAGCTCCGCTGCAGCGCAGACTCAGCAGGCCTCGGTGGAGGACCCACTGCCGGCGGCGCAGAGCTCGGGAGCAGCTCTGAGTTCCGGTCTGTCCATGCTTGGGCCACGACCTTCTGGGGTGCAGTGGGTCCTAGGCCTACCTTCCCGTGTCTGCTCCAGCTAAGCTTGTGGAAGGGAGGGAGGGAGGGAGGAAAGAGAGACGGAAGTGAGCACAGGTGGTTGTAATCCTAGCTACTCGGGAGGCTGAGATCTGAGGATCACAGTTCAAAGCCAGCCCGGGCAGGAAAATCTGTGAGACCCTTATCGCCAGTGAACTACCGAAAAGCTGGACGTACAGCTGTGGCTCAAGTGGTAGGGCACCACCCTTGAGCAAAAATCCCCAGGATAGGGCCCAGGCCCCGCGTTCAAGCCCCAGGACTGGCACACATGCACCCACACATATACACACACTCCACAAACAAGAGAGATAGGAGGGCAAAAAAGGAAGGAAGGAAGGAAGAAAAGAAGGAAGGAGAAGAAAGCAAGAAAAGAGAGGGAGGGAAAGAGTCAAGGGATGGAAAGAAGAGGGAAGGAAGGAAAGAAGGGAGGGAGGGAGGGAGGGAGGAAGGGGGGCAGCGGGCGTTGGGAGGAGGGGGCTGTAGGTGCTCAGAGCGCCTCCCTGTCTTGCGTGCCTCCTCTTCCGCACACGTTGATGGCTGCTGTCCCTGGCGGGGGGAGCAGGTGTGGAGGGGGGGGTAGCTGGGGGGGGTCGCCGCAGGTGGGGGCTGGGTGGCAGGGTGGGGGAGGGCCCCCCGGGGCTGTCTCTGGGTGGCTGGCTGGGGGACCCCGTGGGGCGGGGCCCTGGGGGGCGCCCAGGTGGCAGGCTGGGGGGGGGTGGGGGCAGGGGTTCGCGGCTCTCCCTTGTCCTCAGCCTGGGTCTCGTAGCCGTTGTGAGCCTGGGGCTTCTGCCTTGCCAGCCCAACTCCGTTCTTGTGGTGTTTGGGGTTGGCACAGATCCGCTTCCTGTTTTTTAAGAGAAAAGGATTAGAAACACTTATTAACGCGCCTTTGAAAGGCATCAAAAGACTTCCTGCGCGTCAAGTGACTCTCACAAAAGAGCCGTCTAATGACTTGAGCAATGCGGGCGGGCGGGCGCGCGGAGCACGCCGACGAGCCCCGACCCTCGCGGGGCCCGGGGGCGGCGGGGACACGTGCCGTGGACGGAGGGGCCGGGGCGGGGGTGGGGGTGGGGGGCTGCGACGGTCCTGACGCGGGGGGTGGGGACGTGGGGGGGGCGGGGACGCGGGGGGCGGGGGGCGGGGACGCGGGTGGCGGGGACGCGGGGCCGTGGAGGGTGGCGGGGGCGCGGGGGGACGCGGGGCCGTGGAGGGTGGCGGGGGCGCGGGGGGACACGGGGCCGTGGAGGGTGGCGGGGGCGCGGGGGGACACGGGGCCGTGGAGGGTGGCGGGGGCGCGGGGGGACGCGGGGCCGTGGAGGGTGGCGGGGGCGCGGGGGGACGCGGGGCGCGGGTGGGGGCGCGGCCCTGTAGGGTGACGGGCGGAGCCGCGCGCTCTGCCCCAGCCCCGCGTGGCCTCCCGTGTCCTGAGCCGCTTTGTCCTCAGGCGGCCACGGAACGGCGTCGTGGCTTCCAGAAACTACCAAGGAAGTGTTGGAATAAGAAGAAGCGAGGCTCACGTGGCCTGGGATGAGGCCCCGGGCTGCCTCGATGGCGCCCCGGTTACGGGAGCAAATCTCATTACGGCCGAGGTGAGGAGTTTCCTTTTTCTTTCTCAGTGAAATAGGTGTGCTCGCCCCCCCCCCCCCGCCCCCGTCCTGTGGACTCGAGCAGAACGGCCCCCGTGGGGCCGGCGGGGGTGCGGGGACCCCACGCTCTGCACCGGCCACGCTGCCCCTGGACGTGGAGACCCCGCCCGGGCTGACCACGTCCTGATGGCCACCCTGCAGAAGAGGGGCGGCCCTGGCCGACAGGGTGGAGGCCCGGCCCCTGCGTTTCCCCTCCCCCTCCCCACGCAGCCCCTCCCTCCTCCGGGCCCTCCTCGCCCTGCGTCCGTCCCGTCCCGGGCCAGGCCCCGCTGTGCGCCTGCGCGCCGCTCCCACGCCCCTCGGCGCACAGCGCGGCTTCCCCCGGGCGCCCACGCGCCAGCCGGGGCGGGGTGGAGGCGTCACCTCGCCCGGGGTACCGGCGCCAGGGTTCTGGGCGTGTCTGCGTAGGTGTTGGGGTTGTGCGGTGCTGACCCACCGGTGGTAGGGCTAAGTGAACCAGGAGGAGGGGATCTCGGGGCGTGGCGCCCTCCCGTCTTTGGAGGGGAGTGGAAAGCGTGCACGGGGGTGAGTGGAAAGCACTGTGCACGGGGTGAGTGGAAAGCACTGTGCACGGGGTGAGTGGAAAGCACTGTGCACGGGGGTGAGTGGAAAGCACTGTGCACGGGGGTGAGTGGAAAGCACTGTGCACGGGGGTGAGTGGAAAGCGTGCACGGGGGTGAGTGGAAAGCGTGCACGGAGGTGAGTGGAAAGCGTTGTGCACGTGCTCTGCCCCCCCCCCCCCGTCTGCACACGCGCGCGTCGCTGGGCCGCCCCGAGTTTCCAGCGCGCAGCTCGCCCTGGGCGCGGGCAAGGCAGCTTCTCGCGACGCAGGCCTCTGCTTCTCGCCGTCTCTGCTTCTGCTTCCCGCGTAGCGCTGGCGACGCGGCGCAGGGACAGGTCGCCCCGCCAGTGGCGGCCACGCCTTGAGTGCGTCGCCTCCCGTCCAGGAGGACCTGGGGGCCCGGGCGGAGCCGCGGGAAGGCGGGCTGGGGAGGACAGGGCGTCCCCTGCGCGTCCGGCTCCCGGGGGCCGCCGGGGCCCTGGCCCTGCCGTCTTCACGCCTCCCTCCCTCCCGCGGAGTGGGGGTGGCCCTCGGGGAGCCCCGGCAACGCGGGCCGGGCTTCTCTCTCAAGCTCCCCGATCTGGAGATGTCTTGGAGAACCGTGGCGCCCTGTCCTGGAGTCCGGGAGCACCAGGCTCCCCGTGGCCAGGGCCCCCACTCCCCGCCCTCACTGTCCCGGCCCCAGCGGACCTCGGGACACCCCAGAACACGTGTTTGGCCACAAGTGAGCCCCGAAGGAGAGCGTGCTGGGAAGCGGACGGCGGAGGGCACGGAGGCCCGGCGGGCCACGGTCTCCATCGCGTCGGCCCCACCGGACATTCTCCCGTGGCGGGGGAGCGTCAGGATGGCCGCGGGGGGGGGGGGGGGTTGACGGTGAAAGTCTCCGCAGCTTCCCGAGATGCCCCGTGCCACGCGGGTGCAGCCGTCCCGGGCGCCCTCCCCTCCCGGGTCCCGCACACCGCCCCGCCCTCCCCGCCTAGGTCCAGACAGACACAGGCCTGCTCACCCCTTCCTCCTCAGGGCCACTTCTGGTGCCGGGCTGGTCCTGCCCCCCCCGCCCCCCCCATGCTGGCCCCTGCCCCGGTGCACCCCTGGAGGGGCCTGGGCAGAAGGGAGCGGCCGGGCCGGGACCCAGCGGGTGCCCCGAGCCTGGGACGTGTGTGAGCAGTGTGGCAGGTACTGGAATGAGGAAGCGCAGGGGCTCTGGGGGCAGAAAGGGCGCCCCCACTTTCTAGCCTGTGCCCCGAGGGCGCTGTTCTTGGGTCGGCTGGACCCGCAGCTGAGTGTCATCACCCTTCAGCCCTGCACCAGGGATGGCAGCGGTGTGGTCCCCAGGGGGACGAGCTCGTGGCCGGGGTCCCGGGGAGGTCACCCCTCATTCCTTGCGGCTTGCGTGGGGCGGGGTGGTCCCCGTTTTCTCCTCTCAGGCTGGCGTGCCCGCCGGCCCGTCGGTTCTGTGGTGGGCGAGGCGGGTCTGGGAGCCGAGCTGGGGGCTGCACCTCGGGAGCGGAGGCGGGGGGCCGTCCAGGGCAGCTGCCTCGGGCTAGCCGGGGAGCTGGGCTGCCCCACGGGGTGCCTTGAGGGTGGCTGGGGTCCCCCGGTCCCAGGGAGCTGCCCCGGCACGGGCGGCCCCCCTGTCAGGAGAGCCGGGAGGGAGGACTCTGCGGGGGGCCGCCCGCTTACCGGGGCCCGCTGAGGGTTCTGGGGCAGATGGGGGAGCCACAGTAAGACTGGGGGGGTGCGGGGCGGGCGGCGAGGAGGCTGCCAGACGCGGGCTGGCGTCCAGACTCCGCGCGGAGACCAGGCTCCAGCTAATTAGCTGCCACCCACCCGCAGCCTCCCCTCCTCCCGCGCAGGCTCACGTGCGCCCGTGTCACCCGCACCCCAGATCTTCCCTCCCCAAAGTCACGGGGACCCCGGGGCCTGGTTACCCACACACCCGCAGCTCCCCCTCCCCCCCGTGCCCTCCTTCCCTCCTCGGCGGGGCGGCGTCTCTGGGCTCTTGGAGCGCAGACCTTGGCGGCGCTGGCACCGTTTCCTGCCCCCCTCGTGGGGGGCGCGGGGCCACGCGGCTCAGCCCCGCTCCTGGCTGACCCCGTCCGTCCCCCGAGAGCCCCCGCGCCCCGGCTTCAGCCCGGCCTCCTGCTCCAGGCCCCTCCTTCCCGCCGGGATCCGCCACCCACACTTCCGCATCGGTGGCACCCGGGTCCCCACGCTGCCCTCTCCATCTTCCGCCCTGCGCCCCCATCTTCTCGGCAGCCCTCACCACCCCGCACAGCACCCCAAACTTCGTCAGGATGAGCGTGCACGGTCTGCTGGCCTCACCCGCAGCCCGACCCGGGCACCCCGAGCCTGCTCCTGGCCCAGCGCTCCCGCCTCCCTCTCCGTCCGCCACACCGGAGCCCCCCCCCCCAAACCCCCTCGCCCCGGGGCCGCCAGCCCCTCCCCAAGTCCCCGCAGGAAGGGGGGCAGGAAAGGTGTCTGGCACGCGGCCAGCCCCGGCCCACGGCTTCCGTTTAGTGGTCCCCAGTGGAAATGAGCACAGAACGGTAGATTGGGGTACCCCTTACGGACCCCTCCCTGCCGGCTGCTGGGACTGCCTTTCCCCTCCCCCCCTTCCACCGGCCCCGTGGGTCCCCCATCCCGCCGGTGCGTCTGGCGTCACCGACGGTGCGGCTCGACGGCCTCCGAGCCCGGCACCCAGGGTCGTTTCCAGATCTCCCCGGCTCGCGGGCCTCGTCTGCCCCGTCTGTCTTCCTGGAGCCCCGCCCCGGGCGCCTCGCGCGGGACCCTTCCCGCTGGCAGGCGACGCCGCAGAGTCCGCACCCCAACACCCCCCTGCGCGCCCTCCCTCCACCTGCCACCTCCCCTCCCCTCCCCCTCCCCCGCCAGCTCCAGGCAAGTGGAGCCTCCCTGACTCCGGGCTCGCCGGGTGTGGGCACGGGACCCCGCGAGCGACCCATCGGGGAGCTCAGCCGCCACGCAGCGCCCCACGCGGCCGCGCCCACCCGCCACGCGGCGCCCCACGCTGCCGCGCCCACCAGCCACGCGGCGCCCCACACGGCCCCGCCCACCCGCCACGCAGTGCCCCACGCGGCCGCGCCCACCCGCCACGCGGCGCCCCACGCGGCCGCGCCCACCCGCCACGCGGCGCCCCACGCGGCCGCGCCCACCCGCCACGCGGCGCCCCACGCGGCCGCGCCCACCCGCCACGCGGCGCCCCACGCGGCCCCGCCCACCCGCCACGCGGCGCCCCACGCGGCCGCGCCCACCCGCCACGCGGCGCCCCACGCGGCCGCGCCCACCCGCCACGCGGCGCCCCACGCGGCCCCGCCCACCCGCCACGCGGCGCCCCACGCGGCCGCGCCCACCCGCCACGCGGCGCCCCACGCGGCCCCGCCCACCCGCCACGCTACGGCCCCGCCCACCCGCCACGCGGCGGCCCACGCGGCCGCGCCCACCCGCCACGCTACGGCCACGCGGCCGCGCCCACCCGCCACGCGGCGCCCCACGCGGCCCCGCCCACCCGCCACGCGGCGCCCCACGCGGCCGCGCCCACCCGCCACGCGGCGCCCCACGCGGCCACGCCCACCCGCCAGCAGCGCCCCACGCGGCCACGCCCATCCGCCACGCTGTGGCCCCGCCCACCCGCCAGCAGCGCCCCACGCGGCCACGCCCACCCGCCACGCTGCGCCCCACGCGGCCACGCCCACCCGCCACGCTGCGCCCCAACGGGGCCACGCCCACCCGCCACACTGCGCCCCAACGGGGCCACGCCCACCCGCCACGCTGCGCCCCACGCGGCCGCGCCCACGGGGACCCCGACCCTCGCCGTGCAGCCTGGCCGCCCCTCCCCCCGCCAGGCCTCCCCAGCCTCCCGCCTGGGCCTCGGGCGGGCGGTGGGGTGGGCGCGGAGCCTGGAGCCTGGCGTCGGGGCGCTGTTCTTCACGTTCCGAGGCGTGCTTTGTGGGGGTGGGGGGGGGGAGGATGGCCGGGGGGGCGGTGCGGGCCTCCAGGGCGGCGGGCAGGGCGCCGGTGGCCTCGGATGACCCCGGGCCTCCCGCGCGGGAGCTCGCCGTGGGGGAGGGAGCGCTGGCTCGCGGCGCAGTGTTTGTCGTGTTCTGCGATGCGGCTGGGGCTGCCTGCCATCATTTATCATTATAATTAAGTACAATTTGGCGGGGGTGGGGAGAGCTGTCAGACCTGCTCCCGCGCCCGCCCGCCTGCCAGCCGGGACCGCAGAGCCAGCCCCCCAAGCACAGGTAGAAGGGCCGCTGTAGATCCTGCCCCCCCTCCCGCCCCCCTCCCACCCCCCCACCTGTGCCCCAGGAGATACGGCCTGCCACCTGCCCCGGCGGCCCAGGGCCCGTGGCCACCCACCAGGCCCCTGGGTCCCCACAGGGTGGGCTTGGGGCCCCATTGTGGCTGGCGGTGGACTTGGGGGGACAGCGAGCGAGGCCAGCGCCTCCGTGGGCGCAGACGGCGTGGGTATCTGCCCGGGCTGGTGGGCTGCTCAGGTCCCCTCTCTGGGCCTGCTCCAACGTCTACCCCGCCTGACCTCGCCCATCTCCCGGGACTCCGCCTGCCCATTCTACCTTTGGGAAGGCTTGCTCCGTGCAGAAGCCCCTTCTGGAACATTCTTCTCCTTATTGCTACTTGATTATGTCCCTAACCGTCTTTTCAATGTCTCTTCATCACCAGATTTTCTGGAGTGTTCTGCGGCTGGCAACCTGATCTGCAAATGCAGAGCTGAGGTGCCGCGTGCCCTCAGGAGCGGGTGCTCCTGTTTTGGGGGGGTGGAGGGGGGCTCAGGGTCCTCTGGCTCTGGTGTTGGCTTGGGGGGCAGGTCACAGCTGCTTTGTGACTCAGAGAGACCCATTCAAGTCGGTGTGTTGAGTGAATATAGGAGAGTCCATGATAGAGGCGCCCCGGGATCGGAAGCCTGAGTGCGTCCAGGGGGTTCTGGTCTGTGGGGAGGTCACTGGACGGGGCAGCAGGTGCTTCTTTGCTGGCGTGGGTCCGAGCTCTGCGCTTGGGGCGGTGGCTGCCTTTGGAGCGGGAGGCGTTCCAGAGTGAAGCTTGGTGCTGGAGGTCTGCTCTCAGCCCGCTCTCGGCCCAGTTTCTTCCCAAAGCAGAGATGGGATCAGGATGTTAGTTTAGTTCTCGTTTATGATCACATGGCCACCTGTACTGAGAATGATGCATTCTGATATATCAGTCCACCTGATCTTAGAGTTGGGGGGGGTGGTAAGACCGGTGATTGATTAGTGATGTCTGCCACCGACGCAGCATACATAAGGCAGACCTCGCTCTCCCGTGCTAGACGGCAGAGCAGATCGTGAGACGGGAAAACATCTTGGACATCACTGGGTCAGCATCCCCTGCGTCACTGAGGGGAAGCAGGTGAGGCCATGTCAAATCAGCGACAGGGCAGGGGCCGAGCCACAGGGCTGCCAGCTTCTCTCCCCTGACCACTGGCTCTTCTTTCTGCTCCTGGGAGGCTGCCCGCGTCAGGACAGGGGTGCCCGGCTGGGGTCCCGCGTGGGGGCACTCTACAGTGATGCCTCGGGAGTGGCTAGAGCCATGGAGAGAGGAATGAAGGTTCTGGAAGGCCCAGCATCTGGTTTGTTTGGTAGTCGGTAAAAGACTTGGGTGACTCCTAGGACCAGGTCAGGGTGCTAGAGCTTCTGGAGGTGACTATGCTGGGTGGGGGCACTGGGGGCCGGAGGGAAGCTGGGCTGCGGCCCCCGCCTCCCCTTGCTGGGGCCGCACAGGGCTGTCTCAGCCCCGGGGGCACCGCTTCCGGGCCCCACAGAGGAGCCACGCCGCTCGGAGCTCACCTTAGTCAGGACCGGGGTGTCGCACGGCCTGGGTGACGGGGGCCCTCGGATGAGCCGGGTGGGGCCCGGGGCCGCGGCGACGCCCCGGGCGACTGTGCTGCGGCCTCTGAGAGGCCGGGGTGGGGGCGGCGTGTCTCTTCCCGCGTGCCCCTCTGTGGAATGGTGTCGGGTCCCGCGCGCGGGTGCCTCGGCTGCCCGGGCCTCCGTGCGCCCGTCGCACTGGGCTGGAGAGGGCCTCGGCCTGGCCTGGCACCCGTGGACGCCGTCCAGGGCTCCGGTGTTGCAATCCCTCTTGGCCGTCGACCCCCATTTCCCTGGCAATTGCAGGTCTCCTCGGCTGGGATTTGGACAATGTTTTTTCTCCTTCTAAACAACCACTGTGGAAGAAAAAGAATCCCCCCCGCCCCCCCGTTCCCGCCCCGGCTTCCACGCCTTCCTCGCTTAGAGCCCCTGTCGCGAGGACCCTGAGTCTCAGCAGTGCCGACCCCATCCCCGCACCCCTGCACGGGCTGGGGAGCTGCGGAGTCCCGCGGGAGCCGCCCAGGCCTTGGGCAGGCACCGCGGGGCTCTGGGCGGGAGCCCGGGGCGGAGGAGCGGGCAGGGCGGGAGGCGGGGCTGGGCTGCTCCGCCGTGCTCGGGGGGTCGGCAGCGCCCTTCTTCCTTAGGATGCGCGTGTTCGCGGCTCCTTCCTCGGGAGGTTTCTGGGCCGCAGACGGTCCCCTGGAGGCTCGGCCTCGAGTTGACACGGACGGGATGGCCCTGCCGTGGACCCCTGCCCTGCGGGCCCCCCGAGGGCCCGCGTCGCCTCCTGAGGCCTGGCCGCACGCCGTGGATTAGGGAGGGGAGGCATGGGGCTGCTGGGGGCGGGGTCCCCCAAGTGGGCTTCCCGTGGGTGCGGGTGCGGGTGCCTCTCCTCTCCCTCGTCACCATCCCCGTCCGTCCCGCCACGTGCTGGGAACGAGGCCCCGAGGGGCAACGCAGGCAGGAGGAGGGGAGGCACCCCGGTTCTGTGAGCGATGAAGCGATCACATGGAGCAAGCCGTCGGGGTGGATGTTAGGGAGCCCCAGCCCCTTCCCCGGGCCCGCGACGGCCGCTCGGGAACGCCACGGGTGCCTCGGCTCGCGGTGGTTTTACGAGCGGCCCGGGTGCCAAGCGTGCGGCAGCCAGCAGAGCTTCTGACGTCTGGAGCGGCGCCCAGTCAGCCACAGGCCCCGGCCCCGCCCGCCCGCACCCCGCTCCGCAGGGAGCCAGGGTCCTGCGGCGTCCAGGCCCCTCCACCACGGGGAGGCCTGCGAGGGCGCGGTAGCCAGGCACGGGCAGCGGGGGGCCCCCACCCCCCGCCCCGGGGGCAGCCATGCCTGGACCTGTTTGCCTGCCCAGGGCTTCCTTGGTGCCAGGGCAAGCCCGGGGCCTGAGGGTCCCCAGTGTGCCCAACCCTGCACCCTCCCCAGAGCCCTTTGCCCGCCCCTGGCTCCTTCCCCTGCCGGGGGACTTTGGGGGTGACGCCAGGGGAGGCTGGCTTAGCTGTCCCGCCTTCTGTCCTAACCCTTGGAGTAAACAGGAACATTAAATCACTACTTGGGGGTCAGGAAACTGGAAATAATCAAAACATAGTGTCCTGTCCTCTGCCCGGGCACAGGGCCGCTGGCTGCCCGGCCCCGCCTCTGCTCTCCGCTTGGTGGCCCGGGTGCCCACAGTGGCCATGGGCCAGGATACAGTTAAGGAGACGGAAGTCACCCTCTCTCACCCACGGTCCGCCTGGCAGGGACCCCGCAGCCACCGGAACCCGGGCTCACCTTCCTCACCTGTCTGCAGACCATAGGAGATGGGGGTGGGGGGGCACAGTGTAGATCCCCCCTAGGGTGCTGGGAGCCCGACTCGGTTGTGCTACCCTCTGCCTGCACGTGGGTGTGTGCACATGGGTGTGTGTGGCAAGCTATCTCCCTGCTGGGAGCCAGTGAGAGGGGTGTGGCACACACCGGAGGAGGGGCGCCGCCCTCCTTCCCAGGCGTGGCTCGGGGCCCACCGGGAGCCTCCTCAGCCACAGATGCCCTTGGTTGTTGCTTTGGTAGCAGGGCTGTGTGTGTGTGTGTGTGTGTGTGTTGGTACTGGGTCGTGAACTCATAACCTCCCACTCTCACTGGGCGTTTTCGCTCAAGGAGGGCTGGTGGTCTAAGGCACACCTTCACGTCCGGCGTTTCCTTGGCTAGTTGGAGAGGAGAGTCTGTCTCTTCTGTCTGTCCAGGCTAAGGAGGAACTACGATCCGCAGACCTCAATCTCCCGAGGAGTTAGGAAGCCAGGCGTGGCCACCTGTGCCCAGCCGCACCATCCCCTTGCTGACCGGCCCTCCTCCTCCCAAGCCCTCAGTGCCACTGCAAAGCTCCGCGCTGGGCTCTGTCCCGCGGCTCCGGGCAGTTCCTGCAGGCGGATGCTGCCCCGGCGATGTGGTCGGCGACGGAGAGGAGAAGGAGCCCAGGCCAGGAGGCCACCCGGGCCGCGCTGGGTCCCCTCCGTCCCCTCCCAAGAGCTTCTCACCCCGTGGAGCCCTGCAAAGCCTGATGAGGCAAACACTGAAATGTGCCGTCCTCACTTGGCTAGTAGGAAACACGATGCAGGGCGGGGCCCAGGGAGCGGGGCGGGGCCCAGGGAGCGGGGCGGGGCCCAGGGAGCGGGGCGGGGCCCAGGGAGCGGGGAGGGGCCCAGGGAGTGGGGCGGGGCCCAGGGAGCGGGGCGGGGCCCAGGGAGCGGGGCGGGGCCCAGGGAGCGGGGCGGGGCCCAGGAGCAGGGGGCGGGGCCCAGGGAGCGGGGAGGGGCCCAGGGAGCGGGGAGGGGCCCAGGGAGCGGGGAGGGGCCCAGGAGCAGGGGGGGGTCCCCAGGGAGCAGGGCGGGGCCCAGGAGCAGGGGGGGGTCCCCAGGGAGCAGGGCGGGGCCCAGGGAGCGGGGCGGGGCCCAGGGAGTGGGGGGGTCCCAGGGAGCAGGGCGGGGCCCAGGGAGCGGGGAGGGACCCAGGGAGCGGGGAGGGGCCCAGGAGCAGGGAGGGGGGTCCCCAGGGAGCAGGGCGGGGCCCAGGAGCAGGGCGGGGCCCAGGGGGCAGGGCGGGGCCCAGGAGCAGGGGGCGGGGCCCAGGGAGTGGGGCGGGGCCCAGGGAGTGGGGCGGGGCTCAGGAGCAGGGCGGGGCCCAGGAGCAGTGGGGGGCCCAGGAGCAGGGATGGGGTCCCAGGGAGCGGGGCGGGGCCCAGAGGCAGGGTGGGGCCCAGAAGCAGGGTGGGGCCCAGAAGCAGGGCGGGGCCCAGGAGCAGAGCGGGGCCCAGGAGCAGTGGGGGGGGTCCCAGGGAGCGGGGGCGGGGCCCAGGAGCGGGGCGGGGCTCAGGAGCAGGGCGGGCTCAGGAGCAGGGCGGGGCTCAGGAGCAGGGCGGGCTCAGGAGCAGGGCGGGGCTCAGGAACGGGGCGGGGCCCAGGAGCAGGGCGGGGCTCAGGAACGGGGCGGGGCCCAGGAGCGGGGCGGGGCCCAGGAACAGGTGGGGGCCCAGGACGAGGGGCAGGCCCACCCACAGGCGCCCCGTGGATCTGGGCTGGCTGCGGGTGCCTGGCCGGCGTGAGCTCACCCTGGACTCCGTGGGGTGTGTTGGAGGGGCTTGGACGGCAGCAGGACGCGGGCTCCCCGTGGAGATGGTACGAAGGCCTTGCATGGGTACCAGGGGTCTGAAGCAAGTGTGCGGGCGGGACGCCCTCTGGGATTCTTCTGGAGCCCCGGGAGGAGGGGGTGTGTCCACACACACCTCCGTGGGCTACCCTGGACTGGATGCCTCCGGGCCGCAGACTGGCCTAGTGGGGCTGCTGCCTGTGGTTGACTGGGGGGCCTCAGGATGGGGCTGCACAGAGCCGGGGCTCCTGGGCAGAGGCGGCCCTTTGTGTCTCGAGCCTCCCCAGACAGTGTCTGCCAGGGCTTGGCTGATGGGCTGGGGGAGGGTTGTGCAGAAGGGGCAGGGAAGCCTCCGGAGGACCCCCAGTGCCTCCTCTGCAAGGCTGCTGTGGACCGGATGTGATTGCACGCGTTCTCCTGATGGGGAGACTGGAGCCTGAGCCAGGAAGTGTCTGACCGCAGCCTGAATGGCTCTGAAGACCTTGCTCCTTCCCCATCAGGCTGACATCCTCCAGCCCCGGGCGGTGGTTCTTCTGGGCCTAGGCCTCCAGCTCCCATCTCTGACCCTCAGCAGTGGAGTGGGTGGCCTTGTTCTCAGCCCTGCTACTTACCTGTGCTAGCACCTGGGGGTGGGGGCGGGGGGGCAGTGTTTTCTGGCCTCCCTAGAACCATGGCAAGGGCAGAGACCTATTTCCTGGTTCAGGCCCTTGAACATTCTTTCGGACTTGATACTTGAAGCTGGAACAGCCATCTTGCAGCCACAAGGCCAAGGCTGAGGGCCGTCATGAGCGGCTGGCTCAGGGCTGCCAAACTAACACCCAAGACCCCTGTCTAGGTGTCTTCACGGCAGGACTGCGAAGGGGGTGGGCTCCACATGGGTTAGGGATCCCTTCTCAGGTTCAGAGAGGGGCACCCAGGGCTGGGCTGGTATTGGTGGGGAAGGGGTTGAGAGGTAGGGGCCCCTAGAAGGAGGCAGGGTCCTGAAGTTCTGGCCAGACTTGCTGAAAGGAGGTGGGGGTGTGGGGACTTTGGGCGTGGCTGCCACGCTCCTTGGCCTCCCTGTGAGGTGCAGGCCAGCTTCTCCCAGGGACTCTGCTTTGTCTGAGGGGGCAGCTGGTCCAGAGGGTCACAGGAACCCAAGACAGTTGCCCTGCCCTGCCCCTTAGGACCAGCCCTGGCTGGTGACTGTGGGAGGCATGTGCTTCAGCCTCCATCTCCCCGCCCCCCCCCGGCCTCCATCTCCCTCCCCCCCTCCATTTCCCCACCCCCCATCTCCCAGGGGACAGTGAGGTGGCCAGGTTCACCTAGGATCAGCCTCTGGCCTCTGTGGTGACTGAGCTGCAGTAGCTCCTTCATCCTCCCTGTGGCCTTTTCCACTGCCAGCCTGGTGTGGGGCCCCACATGTCCCCTGTTTCACATCGAGAATCAGCTTGGGGACATCCTCCATCTGGGGTTATGGGCAAATGAAGAAGGAGAGTCTGGAAAGACAAGCCAGGGACAGGAAGGAGCCTGAGCCTATCCTGGAGAGGTTAGGGGCCGGCAAGGCTTGGTGTTCCACACCACCCCTTGCTTCCTGCAGTAGGCCGGCTGGGGCCAAGGAGACCCTCGCAGAGTGGAGTGGTGTTGGGGAGCCAGGTGGCAGCAGACTTCGGGTTGGGGGGTGGGCAGGGAGGAGCCGGGTCTCTACCAGGTAGATGGATGCTAGTTGCCCGTGGAAGATTGCTTTCCCAGACTCCCTTGCAGCTAGGAGTGGCCCCCAAAGACAGTCTGGGAAGTAAGGCATGCAGAAACATTGACTAGGGGCCCTGGGGAAAGACTTTTCTCTCCCTGGTAAGAGGAGCGATGTGAAGAATGCACTCCTGACCGTCTTCCTGCTCCCTGCCTCCGGACTTTGTTTGGATTTGATGTTTGGAGCTGGGGTAGTCACCTTACAACCACGGAGACCAGGCCAGAGCAGTCATGGGGCCTGGCCCATGCCGTGGACCCAGTGCCGCTGCCCAGTGACCCAAAGCCTCCTCACGATGGCAGGAAAACAAATGAGTTTTAAGTTTAATATCTGCAGGCCAAAACATTCTTGAACAATACAGGTTTTTTTTTTTTTTTTCCTTTGGTAGGATTAAGGTTTAAACTCAGGGCTTCAGGCTTGCTAAGCAAGTGAGCTACCCCTTGACACTTCCACCCCCGCGCTGGTTTTTGATTTTGATTTTTTTGCTTTAGCTGTTATTATTTTTGACTTACCTTTAAGTAGTTGCACAAAGGGGTTTCAAGCCGTGTGTGATTTTAAGAGGATCTCGCGTCTTGATCCTTCTCCCCGATCTCTCCCGCCCCCCCGCCCCGCAGTTTTCCTAATTCCGCTTTCACACACGTGCGAGGAATATCATGCCTGCATGTCCCTGTGCGTCCCCTCTTCTTTGATCCACTCCCTCCCCCGACCTCACCCCCTTGGCCCCTCGAGTTCCCCATTCCGGGTACTCGCTTTGTGAGCCTGTGCGTTCATTGTTCAGCACCCTCCCCTGCACTGCCGTCCTTTACTTAGTTACCTTTAGAGAGAGTCCCCTGCTGCCCACGACCCCCCCCCCCCCCGTCTAAACCGTGTCCAGCATGGCTGAGATAATGTCTGTGCCACCACACCTGGCCTGTAACACGGGACTGGGGAGCAAGCGTGGACTCTTGTCCCAGAGCCCAGCAGCAGAGTGGAGCAGAGGGAGGAGCCCGGGGTTCCGTAGGTGGGGAATCAGTCCCGTAAGTGACCCCCCCCCCCCCCCGTTCCCTGAACCTCTGCCAGGTGAGATAGCATGCAGGTATCAGCTTGGTCATTTTTTTCGGGCCTCACAAGACCCTAAACTGGGCCCTGCAGTTGGGCCTACATAGAAACACTGACCCCGAGAGTGTGTGTGTGTGTGTGGGGGGGTGTCCTGTACAGTGGAGGGGGCAGCCCGGGAGGGGACCCCCCCCAGATGTCTCTCGAGGCGACGCCGCAGTGGGAGCCCTTGGCCTGCGGCCCCTGCGCACAACTTGTCTTCATTCTGCTTGAGTAGCTGCGGTGAGGCCCTTGGGTCCAGGCCATCTCGGGACAGCAGAGTGGCCCGGGGCAGGGCGGACCAGGAGCCCCACGAGCCGGAGCCCCGAGTGTGGAGCCTGGGGGGCGGGGCGGGGCGGGGCAGGGCTGACCCGGCTCTGCGGCCAGGGTCGGGATGACCGCAGCTCCTGTTCCAGCGGCTCCTGGCCCGGGGCTCCCCTGAGGAAGGTGGGGGAGCGGGGTGGCGGCCGGCAGGGGAGGGGTGAGCCAGGCGGGACGGGCGGAGCCGCTCCAGGACGCGGGTCCTCCACGGGCCCCTCCCTCTGCGATGCGGGGATGGCTCCGCCCCGCCCCACGCAGACGCGTCATCGATGGATAAACGGAGGTTTAGATGACGCCCCAGGCCCGTGGGTTTCGCAAACAATGAACATTCCAGAAGTCCAACCCCAGTCCCCGTCTTTGGAGGCCAGCTTTCTAGATTGCCCAGGAAGAACACTGAAAACACAAACACCACGCGGCGCGCGTCTGCGGTGACCGCGGCCCCGCGGAGAGCGCGCTCTGGGCGCCGAGGCGGCTGAGGGGCGTCGTGGGGCGCGGGGCCGCCCTCCAGCCGCCTCGGCGTGGCCCTGGCCTTCCGGGGGCGCCCTGCACCTGCGGCGGCGGCGGCGGCCGTGGACAGGCCGGGCGCGTGGCTCTCGCGGGGGGCCGGGCGGGCGGGGCGTGGGGGCAGGAGGCCGGGCGTGGGGGCAGGAGGCCGGGCGTGGGGGCAGGAGGCCGGGCGTGGGGGCAGGAGGCCGGGCGTGGGGGCGTGGGGGCAGGAGGCCGGGCGTGGGGGCAGGAGGCCGGGCGTGGGGGCAGGAGGCCGGGCGTGGGGGCAGGAGGCCGGGCGTGGGGGCGTGGGGGCAGGAGGCCGGGCGTGGGGGCGTGGGGGCAGGAGGCCGGGCGTGGGGGCGTGGGGGCAGGAGGCCGGGCGTGGGGGCAGGAGGCCGGGCGTGGGGGCCGGAGGCCGGGCTGGAGGCCCGGGTCCCGTGGCCGGCTTCCCGACGCGGCTCGTCGAGTTCCTGCGTTCTCTGGGGGACGCCAAGGGCCCTGTTCCATCGACAGGCTCGGAATCGGGGCGCCCAGGCCTCCCCACTCTTCAGAAAGGGGTCTCACCGGACACCCGCGGCTAGGTCAACCATCCTAGCACCGAGGAGGTGGAGGCCACGAGGATGCCCTCCCCCGCCAGCCCAGGCAAAGTGTTCGCAGGACTCCATCTACACGGAAAAGGCCGGGTGGGGTGCTCCACGCCTGTCGCCCCGGCGGGAGGGTGGGGGTGTGCAGTGGGAAGTGAAAGCGGAGGTCGGGGGGTCCCGCCAAACCCAGGCAGAAAGTGAGGCCGTACCTCACACGCAACCGTAATAAAGCCAGCTGGAGAGAGCGTTCAAGCAGCAGGCCTCCTGCAGGCGCGAAGCCCTGGCACTGCCGGGGGGGTGGGGGGGTCCTCCGATCTCAGGGACGCTCCGCTCTGTGGGGAGGTGAGCACCGGGCAGCCTGGCCCTGCACGCGCCTTTGCATTGCCTTGCGTTGCCTTCCAGCTTGGCCGGCCTGCTTGCAGGGTTCTGGTCACGCGGGGTCCGCGCTGCTTGCTCAGAACGGGAGGTGCTTGCCCGGCGCCACCCCGGCTGGATGTGGCAGAGCTGGGACCCCAGAAACAGCTTCCTGGCGAGGGGGGTGATACTGAGAGCAAACGACAGAGACTCAGGGCCCAGGGCCTCTCGCGCCCGAGGAGGTCAGGCCGCAGCTTCTGGGGCATGGATGAGGCGGGCTGGTGGTCTCTACTGGTGAGCCGACGCCCTGAACTCCAAGCCGGCCGCAGGCTGCACCGGGCACGGGGCAGTGTGGGTGGAGACCCCATCCTCACGGGCGGCCGCACTGAGCAGCTCCGGACGAAGCACTGTCACCCGCCATCGGGGCCCGAGTCCCAGACCCTCCACCCCACCAGGGCTGGCTCTGGGCTGCGTCCCCACCCCAGCCATCGGGGCCTGAGCCCCAGACCCCCCTGACCCCCAGGGCTGGCTCTGGGGTGCGTCCCCACCCCAGCCATCGGGGCCTGAGCCCCAGACCCCCCTGACCCCCAGGGCTGGCTCTGGGGTGCGTCCCCACTGCAGCCATGGGAGCCTCACCTGCTACCCTGGGCTCCCCGTGCACAGAGCGGCTGATGGTGGGGGGGGCGCACGGACGCTCCGGCAGCGATGTGGCTCCCCTGCACTGCCCCCACTTCCTGGTGTGACCCCACACGGATGCCTCTGGAACATTCTGGTTCCCACACTGCTGCCAGGAGCAGAGCGCCGGTCCCCGCTCCTCGGAAGCCCTCATTAGTGGTGGAGAATGTGGAGGCCGCAGGCTCCCCGATGGTCGGGCCGGGGGGGGGTTCCCCGCGTGCCTCCGCTGGGGCGGGTACTTCACAAACCGTGGGGGGCTCGGGGGGCTGAGCCGGGCCCGGTGCGGGGAGGTGGCGGGCCGCGGTGAGGCTCGTGCTGTCCCCAGGGACCCCCGCAGGCCTGGCGTGGCTCTCTGGGCCGGGGAGGACCACGGGGCTTCTGGAGAACCCCGAGCCTGGGCTACAGGACCCGGGCGTGGAGGCTCCCTGGGTAGGCCTAGACCGCCCGTGTCCCTGCTGTTGAGAGTGCCTGCCCACAGGTGGGGAAATAGGGGCCTTCTGGAATCTTCCACAGGCCTTCTTTCTACATCGAGCCCCGTGCTGGGTGACGGGGACTCTGCAAGATCTGCTGTGTCCCCCCGGCCGCTGGGCGGGAATGGCCGCAGCGCCGTGGCCCCGAGCCGTGGTCCCCGCGGGTGGGAGGCAGGGCCGAGGGTCGACAGGCAGCTCCCGGTGCGGCCCGGAGCTCCCCACGCGTCTCGACCCCTGCGGCCGTCCTCCAGCCCAAGGGCCGAGTCCTCTTCTGTCTCCGGCCCGTGGCCTCTCGCCAGCCATCGGGGTGCTGGGTGTGTTAGGGTGACTCGCCGCGGCCTGGCGCTGGTGTCCGCCCCCCCCCCGGGGTGCAGCGTTCCAGGCTCCGTGTGCATGGGCGTGGACGCTTGCCCTCCGCGGGGACGGTGGACGGAGACCTCCGCAGGCCGCAGGGCTCCCCACGCGTCGGCACAGACACCACCAGCTCGTGGGTCAGGTCTCAGTTTCCCCTGGCGTGGGAGTTCCGCTTTGGGGCTGCCTGTCCGTAGGAAGCCCCGCAGCCCGCGAGTCCCAGGCTGGCTTTCCCAGGGCCAGCGACGCAGGGCCGGGCTCTTGACACGTCCCATGGAGGAGAAGGAGAAGTGTGGCCCCCCCCGAACCCCTGATCACCCCCAGGGGCAGCCCCCCATCACCCCCAGGGGCAGCCCCCCAATCACCCCCAGGGGCAGCCCCCCCATCACCCCCAGGGGCAGCCCCCCATCACCCCCAGGGGCAGCCCTGTTTGGTGGAAGCTCTGGAGTTGTGAGTGCACCCAGGAAGGAGCTTCTCTCCATCCGCCCTGCTGGCAACGGGGTGTTCGCGTGGACAGGCTGGGCGGCGCCCCCGCCTGCCCTCCGCCCGCCCCGTGTCTCCCGAGGAGAGCCCTGCACCCCTGGGCCGGGCCAGCCTGAAGGAGCTGCAGACTCTTCCAGGAAGGGAAGGGACAGGGCTCGGCGGGGCGCCGGCCACCCAGCACCTGCGCTGTGGGCAGAGAGCCAAGGGCGCCTTGGGCCGGGTAGAGGGGCTGAGAGGGAGAGAAGGGGAGGGTGGCAGGAGGGGAAGGCGGGAGGCGCTGATGGGCCTCCCAAGCCCTCCACCCCCCCCCCACCCCGGGCTGCCTCCCCTTGCCGCCGGGCAACGGGGCCTCCGGAGCGAGTGTTCCCGTTCTTGACCCTGACTGTGTCTCTGAGTACTTGGACCTTTCCATGGCTCCCATTGGCCTCCAAGCAAAGCGCACACGGCCCTGCCCGGCCGACCTGTGCCCTTCCCCCCGGCCGACCTGTGCCCTGCCCGGCCGACCTGTGCCCTTCCCAGCCGACCTGTGCCCTGCCCGGCTGACCTGTGCCCTGCCCTCCTTCCCTAGACGCCCCCTCCAGTTTCACCAGGGCTCACGCGGTGCTCGTGGGCCTCGGCCGTGCCCGTCGTGGGCCTTTGCCCCTCTCCTCCGTCCCCTGGGGTGCTGCCCCGGGTTATTTGTTTTGCAGTGGACCCCTCCTCGGGCCCTCGGGAGGGGCCGCCTCTGCCGGGCCGTCTCCCCCGCTCGCCGGCCGCCCGCGGTCCCCGCGGGAGGGTCGCCTCTTCCTGGGCTCTGTGCGGAAGCTCCGGGCGTGAGGCCGGCTCCCCGCCGGCTCCCCGCTGGGACTCTGCACTCCAGCCTCCAGCCAGGTCCGTGCCGCCCGCAGCCGCGGGGGGGGGTGGGGGGGGGACAGGCCCTCGCGCGGAGGAGACGCTTCCCCAAGCAGCTGGTGAGGCCCCCGCGCTCCGGGGGATTTTCCAATCTGCCCCAGAAAGGCCCAGTTCTGAGCGCACGGGGAGCATTTGGGGACGCAGCCCTGCCTGAGCCACGAGCTGAGGGCGAGGGGGAGGGGGAGGGGGAGGGCCGAGGGGGGCGGGGAGGGGAGAGCCTTCCCCAGCTCTCCAGCCCCCCTCAGCCTCTTGCCGTGGGTCGCTCCATGCCCAGGGTGGACGGTCCCCGCCCCTGCCGCAAATCCCGCCCTGGCCCCCGGACCCCAGGGTCTGCAGACGTGACGGGCGCGGCGCCGCGATCTCTGTGGCCTGCGGGAGCCTGGACGCCTGCCCTTGCTCTGCTGAGGGCATCGGGGCCTGTGTGTCTCATGGGCCGGAGCCTCCGGGCTGAGGGGCAGGTGGGAGGGGCGGGGGTCCGTGGGAGGGGCAGCCGGTGGGGCCCCCAGGGGCAGAGTGGACGTCTCTGCGGGAGCGGCTCGCTCGTTGCTCAGCCTGGCAGCAGCCCGCGTCTTTCGGGAGTTGTTTTGCTCTTGGTAATTGGTGAGAAGTTTGCTTCGAGCGTTCTGCCCAGAACCCCAAAGTGGAAGCGGGCAGAGGGGCCCGTGCGGGCCGGGATCGCGCTTTGAAAACATCCTGAGTGGCAGTGTGTCTGGGATTGCGCCTCGGACCCTGCCAGTGGGGAGCGGTTGCAACTGGAGCAGCGCAGGGCGGGGCTTCACCTTTGCCCGGTGGCCCCAGAGGCCCTGGGGGGCGGGGCTGTGTCCTGCCCGGGAGACCCCGGCACCCCGGGGCCGCCGGAGCGCCATGGGCACCCCCTTCTCCGCCACATGCCGGGTGCCAGCGGCGCGGGTGTCAGTCGGATTTCAACGCCCTCTGCCAAACGCATAGCCAGTGTAGACGGTGCGCGCTGTCTGGGCCCGCGCTTGCACACTGCCAGTGTAGACGGTGCACGCTGCCTGACCCATTTGCACACTGCCAGTGTAGACGGTGCGCGCTGCCTGACCCATTTGCACACTGCCAGTGTAGACGGGTGCGCGCTGCCTGACCCATTTGCACACTGCCAGTGTAGACGGTGCGCGCTGCCTGACCCATTTGCACACTGCCCAGTGTAGACGGTGCGCGCTGCCTGACCCATTTGCACACTGCCAGTGTAGACGGTGCGCGCTGCCTGACCCATTTGCACACTGCCAGTGTAGACGGTGCGCGCTGTCTGGCCCGTCTGCACACTGCCAGTGTAGACGGTGTGCGCTGTCTGGCCCGACTGCACACTCCCAGTGTAGACGGTGCGTGCTGTCTGGCCCCTTTGCACACTGCCAGTGTAGACGGTGCGCGCTGTCTGGCCCCTTTGCACACTGCCAGTGTAGATGGTGCGCGCTGTCTGGCCCCTTTGCACAGTGCCTGCCCTTTGACCTTGAACTCGGCTGTTTCCTGCCCGCCCCAGACAACCAGCATCCTAGCAGGCCGGCCGCTTTTCCCGGAATGAGTTGGTGCGTGCGGCACCCGGAGGGCCGCGGACTCTGAGGTTCCCCTGCGCACCGTGGGCTCGCGTGGAACGCTCCCGGAAGCGGTTCCTGCTGGCTGGGGCTAGCCGGGCGCCGGGCCTCTGCTGTGGGGGTGATGTCTTCCAGTTCCCTGCTCTGCCACGTCCTCTGCCCCTGCTAAGCAGAGCGGTCTGAAGCTCCACCAGCTTGAACACTTGTCTCTCTGCCTCGGTTTCCCACCTGTAAAGGGAGAGTTTAGCAGGCAGCTTGGGCAGAGCCCCATTCAACATGCCTCGAGAGCGCACAGAGCAAGCAGCACGCCGCTTCTCCTCCGTGGCGGGGGCGGGGTCCCCCACAACCTCCGGCCAGGCGGCTTCTCACGTGCAGGACAGAACTCCGCCATGGGGGAGCTGCAGGCGGTGCCGAGCGGCCCTCGACCCAGCCCTCGGTACCCAGCCCTCGGCACCCAGCCCTCGGCACCCAGCCCTCCGTGCCCAGCCCTCGGCACCCAGCCCTCGGCACCAGCCCTCCGTGCCCAGCCCTCCGTACCCAGCCCTCGGCACCCAGCCCTCCGTACCCAGCCCTCGCTCCTCGGCACCCAGCCCTCGGCACCCAGCCCTCCATGCCCAGCCCTCCGTACCCAGCCCTCGGCACCCAGCCCTCGGCACCCAGCCCTCCGTACCCAGCCCTCGGCACCCAGCCCTCGGCACCCAGCCCTCCGTACCCAGCCCTCGGGCACCCAGCCCCTCGGCACCCAGCCCTCCGTACCCAGCCCTCGGCACCCAGCCCTCGGCACCCAGCCCTCCGTACCCAGCCCTCCGTACCCAGCCCTCGGTACCCAGCCCTCGGCACCCAGCCCTCGGCACCCAGCCCTCCGTACCCAGCCCTCGGCACCCAGCCCTCGGCACCCAGCCCTCGGTACCCAGCCTCGGCACCCAGCCCTCCATGCCCAGCCCCTCCGTACCCAGCCCTCGGTACCCAGCCCTCGGCACCCAGCCCTCGGTACCCAGCCCTCGGCACCCAGCCCTCGGCACCCAGCCCTCCGTACCCAGCCCTCGGCACCCAGCCCTCGGCACCCAGCCCTCGGCACCCAGCCCTCCGTACCCAGCCCTCGGTACCCAGCCCTCGGCACCCAGCCCTCCATGCCCAGCCCTCCGTACCCAGCCCTCCGTACTCAGCCCTCGGTACCCAGCCCTCGGTACCCAGCCCTCCGTGCCCAGCCCTCCATGCCCAGCCCTCGGCACCCAGCCCTCGGTACCCAGCCCTCCGTGCCCAGCCCTCCATGCCCAGCCCTCGGCACCCAGCCCTCGGTACCCAGCCCTCCGTGCCCAGCCCTCCATGCCCAGCCCTCGGCACCCAGCCCTCGGTACCCAGCCCTCGGTACCCAGCCCTCGGCGCCCAGCCCTCCGTACTCAGCCCTCGGTACCCAGCCCTCGGTACCCAGCCCTCCATGCCCAGCCCTCGGTACCCAGCCCTCGGTACCCAGCCCTCCATGCCCAGCCCTCGGTACCCAGCCCTCGGTACCCAGCCCTCGGCACCCAGCCCTCGGTACCCAGCCCTCCGTACCCAGCCTCGGCACCCAGCCCTCGGCACCCAGCCGCTCACCTCGGCGTGTCTGCACCAGGTCCTCTCCAATCACTGCGTCCCACCAGGGGCGGGGGAGCATGGGGACGGGGCAACGCGCGAGGAGTGTGCACACACAGGGAATGTGCACACACAAGTATGCACACATGGGGACTGGCACGCGCGAGGAGTGTGCACACACAGGGAATGTGCACACACAAGTATGCACACATGGGGACTGGCACGCGCGAGGAGTGTGCACACACAGGGAATGTGCACACACAAGTGTGCACACATGGGGACTGGCACGCGCGAGGAGTGTGCACACACAGGGAATGTGCACACACAAGTGTGCACACATGGGACGGGGCACGGGCGAGGAGTGTGCACACACAGGGAATGTGCACACACAAGTGTGCACACATGGGGACTGGCACGCGTGAGGAGTGTGCACACACAGGGAATGTGCACACACAAGTGTGCACACATGGGGACTGGCACGCGCGAGGAGTGTGCACACACAGGGAATGTGCACACACAAGTGTGCACACATGGGGACTGGCACGCGCGAGGAGTGTGCACACACAGGGAATGTGCACACACAAGTGTGCACACATGGGACGGGGCACGGGCGAGGAGTGTGCACACACGGGGAATGTACACACAAGTGTGCACACATGGGGACTGGCACGCGTGAGGAGTGTGCACACACAGGGAATGTGCACACACAAGTGGTGCACACATGGGGACTGGCACGCGCGAGGAGTGTGCACACACAGGGAATGTGCACACACAAGTGTGCACACATGGGATGGGGCACGGGCGAGGAGTGTGCACACACGGGGAATGTGCACACACAAGTGTGCACACATGGGGACTGGCACGCGCAAGGAGTGTGCACACACAGGGAATGTGCACACACAAGTGTGCACACATGGGGACTGGCACGGGCGAGGAGTGTGCACACACGGGGAATGTGCACACACAAGTGTGCACACATGGGGACTGGCACGCGCGAGGAGTGTGCACACACGGGGAATGTGCACACACAAGTGTGCACACACGGGGACGGGGCACGGGCGAGGAGTGTGCACACACGGGGAATGTGCACACACAAGTGTGCACACACGGGGACTGGCACGGGCGAGGGAGTGTGCACACACGGGGAATGTGCACACACAAGTGTGCACACATGGGGACTGGGCACGCGTGAGGAAGTGTGCACACAGGGACGGGGTGCACAGGGACTAGGCAACACATGGTGGCTGAGCCATGTTTGGCACAGGAGGCACTGAGGTTTGTGGTTTGTAACACATTCCGGAACCTCACTGGACCATTTCACAGCTCTGGCCAGGATGAGCGTGCCAGACACAGCATCAGACTCTCAGGCCACAGGGCGCCTGTGGGTTGGTCCTGTGGGGTCCTTGTGGGATTCTGTGGGGCCCTGTGGGGCCCTGTGGGGGTTCTGTGGGGTCGTGTGGGGTCCAGTGGGGTTCTGTGGGGGTCCTGTGGGGGTTCTGTGGGGTCCTGTGGGGTCCAGTGGGGCTCTGTGGGGTCCTGTGGGGTTCTGTGGGGTCCTGTGGGGGTTCTGTGGGGTCCTGTGGGGTTCTGTGGGGTCCTGTGGGGGTTCTGTGGGGTCCTGTGGGGGTCCTGTGGGAGTCCAGTGGGGTTCTGTGGGGGGTTCTGTGGGGGTCCTGTGGGAGTCCAGTGGGGTTCTGTGGGGGTTCTGTGGGGGTCCTGTGGGGTCCAGTGGGGTTCTGTGGGGTCCAGTGGGGTTCTGTGGGGTCTTGTGGGGTCCTTTGGGGTCCTGTGGGGCTCTGTGGGGTTCTGTGGGGTCCAGTGGGGTTCTGTGGGGTCCAGTGGGGTTCTGTGGGGTCTTGTGGGGTCCTTTGGGGTCCTGTGGGGTCCAGTGGGGTTCTGTGGGGTCCAGTGGGGTTCTGTGGGGTCCAGTGGGGTTCTGTGGGGTCCTGTGATGTCCTGTGAGGTTCTGTGGGGTTCTGTGGGGTCCTGTGGGGCTCTGTGGGGTCCTATGGAGGTCCTGTGGTGTCCTGGGGGGTCCCGTGGGGTCCTGGGGCGCCCTGTGGGCTCTGTGGGGTTCTGGGGGGCTCCTGTGCGGGTTCTTCCTGCCTGGCTTTTCATCAGCGACGAGGATCACGCTTGGTGTCCAGAGCTGGCGTGGCCGGCTGCCCCCTTGACCCCGGCCCCCGGGCCCCCTCTGCGCTCAGGTCCTAGCCGGCGCCTGTCTCTGAGGACGAGGGGGGGACGCTGCCGCTCGCTGGGTTGTGGAGGTGTGCCCGAGGTCACGGGCCCGGCCCGAGGTAGAAGAGGTCAGGGGTCGCCAGCGTCACCTGACCCAGAGACCGAGCCTGCCGCCCCCGTCCCGGTCTCCCAGGCAAAGGCGTCTGCCGGCTCCAGGGCCGCGTGAGAGGGGCGTGCGGGGCTCTCCGCGCCCCACGACGGGCTCGTGTTCACTGTGCCGGGGAAGAGACTCCCCGTCACTCCCGAGTTCACTCGGGACAGGGTCTCGGAGAGGAGGAAGGCGGGAACGCGGACACCGTCTTGGATTCACCTGAGAAAACGATGAAGTCAGGGCTGGTGAGGGGGGAGGCCGGCGAGTGATTAGGGCCGTGACTAGACGGGCACCCCGTGCCAAGCTCCCCCTCGGGCCCCCCTCCCGACCCGCCCTGACCTCCCACCTCCAAGCCCCCGCCCCTGCCCCCCTCGCCCCCGCCCCCCCCCCCCCCGCGGTCCTGGCGGCTGTGGCCCGGCCGTGGCGGCGGTGCTTGGCGGGGCGGGGGGCCGGGCGGGCGTCTCCTCGGCGTCCGCTCGCCGTGGCTCCGCGGCGCGGGGTTGGCACCCGCGGGGCGGGGGGGGGGGGGCGTGTGGGGAGGGGGCGCTGGCGGGGGGGGGGCGTGGGTGGGGAGGGGCTCTGGCGGGGGGGGCGTGGGGAGGGGGCGCTGGCGGGGGGGGTCGTGGGGAGGGGGCGCTGGCGGGGGGAGGGGCGTGGGTGGGGAGGGGGCGCTGGCGGGGGGGGGGGCGTGGGTGGGGAGGGGCGCTGGCGGGGGGGGCGTGGGGAGGGGGCGCTGGCGGGGGGTGGCGTGGGTGGGGAGGGGCGCTGGCGGGGGGGGCGCTGGCGGGGGGGGGCGTGGGGAGGGGGCGCTGGCGGGGGGTGGCGTGGGTGGGGAGGGGGGCGCTGGCGGGGGGGGGGGCGTGGGTGGGGAGGGGGCGCTGGCGGGGGGGGCGTGGGTGGGGAGGGGGCGCTGGCGGGGGGGGCGTGGGTGGGGAGGGGCTCTGGCGGGGGGGGCGTGGGGAGGGGGCGCTGGCGGGGAGGGGCGCTGGCCGGGGGGGAGGGGCGCTGGCGGGGGGAGGGGCGCTGGCGGGGGGGGAGGGGCGCTGGCCGCGTGGTGCGGGCGCGCCGAGCCCGTCAGCCGCAGGCTCCGGGCGCCGCGGCGGCCGCGGCGGGTGACTCGGAGGAGCGGCGCGCGTTCCCGGCGCGGTTATTTTTGCTGCTGTGAAATGTTCTCAAATCTGACAGTTTTGTTTTGAGTCTTCGCCCGATGGGAGCGGGAGAGGAGCGCGCGCCCGCCGCCCGCCGCCCGCCCCCCGCCCCGCGCGCGGGGTCTCCTGAGGACGCCCGGAGCCAGGCGGCGGCGGCCGGGCGGGGGGGGGGGGGGGGGACCCGCGCGGGGGGGGGGGCGGAGCGGGGGGGGCAGAGCGGGGGCGCGGGGGCCGGACACCGGGGGCCCCGTGCGGTGGGGTCCCCCGAGGGGCAGAGCCGCCGAGGGCGCCGTGGGCCGCGCGCCCCAGCCCCGCCTGCGTCACGGTCACGGCCTCCCGCTCGCGCGTGCCAGGCCTGCGGGGCGCCCCGCGCGGCGTGGGCGTCTCCTTGCGGGGGGGGGCATCGCGGCGTCTCCTGAGGGGCGAGGACGGCCACCCCGCGACCCGCAGCCTGGCCCCCCCCCCCCCCCCCCCCGCCAGGGAGAAGCCGCGAGGGGGGCAGAGACACAGCGGCGGCAGGAGCAAACGCCAGCCCTCCGTCCCCGGAGGACGATGACCCATGACCCGGAAGCACTAAGGAGGAAGCAGCGTCCTCTCGAGGAAGGACAGGACATGCTTGCGGAAGGATCCAGAACACACGGTGCCCGGGAGAGGGCCGCAACCCAGGGGATGCCCTGCGACCACGGCGCCCAGGCAGCTTCTCGAACCGGGCCACCGAAGATTCTAGAAGGCGGGGAGGAGAGACTCGTATTGAGATAAAAAGAGCCCCGACGGCCCCGGCGTCGATGGACACGACGAATCTCTAAGTCCAACAAGTCCACCAAGGACCGTGGAGGACAGCCGTGGAGGAGGTCACGTCTAAGCAGTCAGCCCCGAGGGGAACGCCCCGAGACCGGGCTGCCCCCGCGGGAAACCCACGCGGGAAACCCACGCGGGAAACCCACGCAGCGACCAGAGCCGCCCTGCCACACACGGCGCCAAGCTGGAGTCAGGGGCGAGGGGGCCACAGGGCGGAAGGGGGCTGCTGATCTGGAGCCGCAGGGTCCCCCGAGGTGGCCCACCCGGCGCCGGTGGGGACCCGAGGCTCGGTGAGGCTCTGGGGTGAGGCTGCACCCCGTCGATGAGGGGCGCCGAGAGAAGCTGCTTCATCAAAGGCGGTTAGAGGCGACCCTGGACCTGGTTCTTTACGCCGGCGTTTGTGGGAACCCGGTGGTTAATAAATGTTATTAAAAAACACCATCGGGGCTGGGAAGGTGGCTTAGTGGTAGAGGGCTTGGCCAGCATGTGTGAGGCCCTGGGTTCGAATCCTTGGTACCACATGAACAAAAAATAAAGAAATTAATTTAAAAAATCGATGCGGTATATTCATATTATGGATGTGGTGTGTGACACACACACAGATGACATCTAGTTATACGCTAATAATAATAATGACCCCCAACTTTATCCCCCAGAGAAAATAAGGTTTGATAGGCAGCCTTGTATGTGTATTTTTTATATAAAAGATGAAAGTATCCCAATGTATATGATGTATAAATTGGTGTTTGCATGCAGTGCTTCAGATCCTGCTGCATAATTCAAGACCATTTATTAAAAAACGTCCTTATCTTTTAATTTTTATTAAAATCTTTTATCATCTTTAAGTTGTGTAAGAGGCTTTCCTTTCAACATGTCAGCTATGAGCGCAATGCATGTTGTTCAGTGTCAGCCCTTCCCTCCCCCTCCCCCATCTCTCCCAACCCCCCCAGACGTGTTGCACACTGTGACATGCGCTGTAGCGTGCTCTGGGCGTGTTGCACACTGTGACATGCGCTGTAGCGTGCTCTGGGTGTGTTGCACACTGACATGCGCTGTAGCGTGCTCTGGGTGTGTTGCACACTGACATGTTCTGTAGTGTGCTCTGGGTGTGTTGCACACTGTGACGTGCTGTAGCGTGCTCTGGGCGTGTTGCACACTGTGACATGCGCTGTAGCGTGCTCTGGGTGTGTTGCACACTGTGACGCGCTCTAGCGTGCTCTGGGTGTGTTGCACACTGACATGTGCTGTAGCGTGCCCTGGGTGTGTTGCACACTGACATGCGCTGTAGCGTGCTCTGGGTGTGTTGCACACTGACATGTGCTGTAGCGTGCTCTGGGTGTGTTGCACACTGTGACGTGCGCTGTAGTGTGCTCTGGGTGTGTTGCACACTGACATGCGCTGTAGCGTGCCCTGGGTGTGTTGCACACTGTGACATGCGCTGTAGCGTGCTCTGGGCGTGTTGCACACTGTGACATGCGCTGTAGCGTGCTCTGGGTGTGTTGCACACTGTGACATGCGCTGTAGCGTGCTCTGGGTGTGTTGCACACTGTGACATGCGCTGTAGCGTGCCCTGGGTGTGTTGCACACTGTGACATGCGCTGTAGCGTGCTCTGGGTGTGTTGCACACTGTGACGTGCTGTAGCGTGCTCTGGGCGAGTTGCACACTGTGACATGCGCTGTAGTGTGTTCTGGGTGTGTTGCACACTGACATGCGCTGTAGCGTGCCCTGGGTGTGTTGCACACTGTGACATGCGCTGTAGCGTGCTCTGGGTGTGTTGCACACTGTGACATGCGCTGTAGCGTGCCCTGGGTGTGTTGCACACTGTGACATGCGCTGTAGCGTGCTCTGGGCGTGTTGCACACTGTGACATGCGCTGTAGCGTGCCCTGGGTGTGTTGCACACTGTGACGCGCTGTAGCGTGCTCTGGGTGTGTTGCACACTGACATGTGCTGTAGCGTGCTCTGGGTGTGTTGCACACTGACATGCGCTGTAGCGTGCTCTGGGTGTGTTGCACACTGTGGCGCGCTGTATCGTGCCCTGGGTGTGTTGCACACTGACATGTGCTGTAGCGTGCTCTGGGTGTGTTGCACACTGTGACATGCGCTGTGGCGTGCTCTGGGTGTGTTGCACACTGTGACGCGCTGTATCGTGCCCTGGGTGTGTTGCACACTGACATGTGCTGTAGCGTGCTCTGGGTGTGTTGCACACTGTGACATGCGCTGTAGCGTGCTCTGGGTGTGTTGCACACTGTGACGTGCTGTAGCGTGCTCTGGGTGTGTTGCACACTATGACATGCGCTGTAGCGTGCTCTGGGCGTGTTGCACACTGACATGCGCTGTAGCGTGTTCTGGTTGTGTTGCACACTGTGACATGCGCTGTAGCGTGCTCTGGGTGTGTTGCACACTGACATGCGCTGTAGCGTGCCCTGGGTGTGTTGCACACTGTGACATGCGCTGTAGCGTGCTCTGGGTGTGTTGCACACTGACATGCGCTGTAGCGTGCCCTGGGTGTGTTGCACACTGTGACATGCGCTGTAGCGTGCTCTGGGTGTGTTGCACACTGACATGCGCTGTAGCGTGCTCTGGGTGTGTTGCACACTGACATGCGCTGTAGCGTGCCCTGGGTGTGTTGCACACTGTGACATGCGCTGTAGCGTGCTCTGGGTGTGTTGCACACTGACATGCGCTGTAGCGTGCTCTGGGTGTGTTGCACACTGTGACATGCGCTGTAGCGTGCTCTGGGTGTGTTGCACACTGACATGCGCTGTACCGTGCCCTGGGTGTGTTGCACACTGTGACGTGCGCTGTAGCGTGCCCTGGGTGTGTTGCACGTTGCAACATGGTTCCTCTGACAACAGTCTGGGTTTTGCCTCTCACAGGATGTCACTGGGAGGGTGGCTGAGATAAGTTAGCTGTAAGAATTTGTTCACTCCAAGTCCTGACATGTCTTCAAATGAGAACAAAGAGATAGTTTATTAGAGATTAGTGAAGAAAAAGGAATCCTAAAAATTACTCAATAAATTCCAAAGCTGGGACACAGACAGGAGATGGAACCAATGGAAAGCAAATGGCAGGATGGTGGACTTGAACCCAATAAGCCACATGAATCATACGGAAACTGCATGCATAGTAACAGTGTAGGTGAATTTTATTTAACTCACTTATAGATAAGGCCTTGAACTCCCCAATAAGCCACAGAGACTGTGTAGTGAGACAGGAGCTACCTGTACTTCGTCTATAAGAAACAGTTTAAATATGCAGAAAAATTACTTGCATGTGTATAAACTAGCTAAGTGTATCTAGTAATTACAATTTTAAAATGATATCTTAATATAAACCCACCATATAATTAAAAGCTGTAAGAACCATGTGGTATTGAAATGGAGTCAATTTGAACAAGCTCCAGTAGCCAAAGCTAGAAACAAGCGAGCAATGGAACCAAACCCAAACCACTGATACTGGGTGATAACCCTTAGGATTCAACAAATACCTCCAAGCCCACTCTGATAGAAACAAGCAAGTACACAAGCATGTGCGTGCGTGTGCATGTGCGTGCGTGTGTGCGTGTGTAGGGGAGCAGAGGAATCTCATCGTTGGAATCCCACAGCTATGGGTGCCTAATTGGATAGACCAAAGTTTAAGAAGAAATGAAGGAAGGAAGCTTAAGAAAAAAACATAAGTAAAAGAAAAAAGATCTTAAAAAGAGGAAGGAAGAGGGAGAGAGGTTAAGAGCAATAGAGGCCCAGTGAGTATGATCAAAATACACGATCTGCAGGTATGTATGTATCACAAGGATATCTTTTGTACAATGAAACTGTTCTAATAAGAAAATTTCAAAAAAAAAATAAGAACAAAATAAATAGTGCTGGAATAATTGGATATTCACACATAACAGCACATATATAATAATATAAAAGACAAATATAAAGTTTCTCTAAACATTAAATCAGTTATCAAAATTGTAATAGTTATATTACATGATGTGATTGTATCAAACTAAAATCATGTGTATAATATAGTAATGTTCATTAAAGATATGAAATGGCATAATATATGGCATAGTATTTATGTATTTATGATACAATGATATTTATGTAAATCTTATCTATAAACCTCAACTCTTTCTTCAAGTAATACAGAAAAGGAACAGGTAATAGCAGATGGTGGATGCAAGCATGGAATTTCAAACTGTAAAAGTTCTAGAGAATACATTTGTGCCCCTGAGATAGACAAAGCTTTCCTAACTCGAAGCCCCACAACACCGGGACATAAAAGTTGATCTAACATGGCTGTCAGGAAAAGCAACAAATCCGTCTTGACTCAAAGATCGGACGAAAAGACAAGTCTCAGACTGGGAGAAAGTTCTAGCCCTTGTACATCAGATGGAGACATACCCAGAAAATGCTAGAAATTCTTACAGCTCGCAACCAGCGAGACCTCGCACAGTAGCTACGGCTCTGGATGCAGGCGAAGAAGCTGCTTCGGAGGGAGACTGGGAGCCGATGGGAAGCCAGGGCCACGAGTCGCTCCGGGAGCACCCCTTCCCTCCTCCTTTCCCCTCCTCTCCCAACCGGGAAGCCCCCGTCCCAGGTCTCTGATTTCCAAGGCGCTCTCCATCACTTCTGCCAGTGCTGCCCTGCCCCACCCACTCTGGCAGGCAGAGTCTAGGTTCATACATTTGCAATAAAACCTGTGCTTTCCTTTTTGGGGGTTCACCTTTGTGCATCCTGCCGCAGATTCACCGTGCTCTTCTTGAATGTCGGGGTCCCCTCTATTGTCAAGTCTGGACGAGATTCAGCCACAGCTCTGGGGCTGTTATTTCTATCAGCTTCTAGAACACCAATCACATGCACCTCCGTCTTCCATGCCTCTGGTTTTCTCTGCGTCTCTGGGTGATTCCTCTCGTTTTACTTACTCTGATTCAGTTTTTACCAAGGTATTTCTGATCCTGTTTTTAAAAATAGGGAGACTTTCATACCTAATAAGATTTTCATACTTGGTTCTGCTTGGCTCGTTTTAAGATATCTTCAAAATAATACTTTGCTAAGCGCCTGTCGTTTGGCTCTTGATTCTATTTCTTTATTCACTCACAGTAGATCACGGGGATCCCCCAGTCTGCTCTGGGATGGCCGTTACCTGGTTGGTGGGTCTGTATTTGTGGGAATCCTGGGAGGTCACGTGGGGATTTGGGCTGGCTTCCGGCGATTGAATTCTGCCCACATAAAATACCTTCAGGTTCGTCTTCACAGTTTGGGGGTTCCTGGACCGCCAAGGGGGTGCAGAATCAAACCCCGGACTCTGGTAGCCCTGGGGATGCCCTTGTCGGAACAGACAGCTTGCCGTTAGTCCGCAAAGCCTCCGTTCTGCCGCGGTAGCAAACCACCCCTCCTGGGGGCTCACCCACAGGGAGGGGGGCCTCTCGTCAGTTGCGTTCGGGGCAGCAGCCCCGGTGTGGGGGTCCAGGAGGCAAGAGCGCGTCTCGTTATTACGCCTGGCAGAGGAGGCGAGAAGACGGAAGGCCTCCCTGGACTGGCCCGAGCCACGTGTCAGGGATGTCCTACCCCCTTGCTCTCCTGCCAGGCCCGGCTGACTCCACCGGAGAGAGCCGTGTTCTGCCGGACGGTGAGGAGGTGACCTTTGACCCGGAGAGAGGTTGACCGACGGGAGGGCGGCACAGAGTCTGGGGCCAGAGCTCAGTCCTGGAGGCCGTGGAGGTGGAGACATGGCTACTGGCTGAGTAAGTGAATAGCTGCCTAGTGCAGGGAAGAGGACAGGAGGCGGAGAGGCGAGCTCCGCGGTGCGCAAGGCCTGAGTCAGTGTCTTGCAATGGCTTGGGCTTGACCCGTGGTTTCCCTACCTGCCCTGGCCTCCTTTCCCGGCTACACAAGCCGGGAGGAATTTGTGAGGATGCCAGAGAATGAGTCTGGCTCCCAGGCGCGCCGTCACCGTAGTTACCTAAAATCACAAGCCCATCTGATCTCATTAGCGCAGTGAGACTCGGCGAGGACCGAGGTGGAGGCTGGTCTGGACGGGGCCCCCGCAGAGGACGGCTGGCAGTTGGAAGTTGTGTTGCGCTGGCTCCTCGGGGTCTGCCCCCCCCTCACCCCCACTCCCCCCCCCCGCCCCCCGAGGCAGGAAGGGAATTCCGAGGAGCCTGGCCTCCGGTCAAACCCCCTCCCCTCGGTCGAGGTGACGAGGAACTGCAGCCAGGGCCTGGAGCAGCCACCGCGGGGCGGGAACCGCCGAGCGGGCTTCAGGTCGTACACGCTCGGTCCGCACAGCCCCCGAGACAAAGGTCTGGCTTGACCTGACTGGGAACCCAGCATTCCAAGGCGAAGAGCGGGGAAGGGACTTAAGCTCCTGAGATAACAATCGACAAGTCTTATTTGCAGAACCAAGCCAAGGCTCTCTGGGGAGTACCGGGGAGACGGAAACAAGCGCTTGCTCAGACATTTGGTTACCAGGTTGTGCAAGAGTAACTCTTCTTTATTGATCCCTTCCCAGGCCGGCTGCAGTTAAAGCCTGGACACACAGGGCTTGAGCAATCCTTGTAAAAAGCTCTACAAAGCAGGTATCATTAGCCGTGTGTTTCCCGGGCCGAAGGGGTGATGTGGGGGCCCCCGGACCCTGGTCCTTTAGCTGGCGAGCCTGGCCGGGGGGCCTGTCCCGTCCTCGGCCAGCCTGGCCCAGGGCCTCGCACCGGGGGGGAGTGTGGGTCTCCCCGGGACACGGTCAGAGGCCACAGCAGCCCTCCGAGCAAGCCTACAACAGAAAAAACAAACGGCTGACGCGTTGGAAGGCTCGCCGCAGCGACTTTTGTAAGCACGGACGGTGGCGGGGTCCCAGAAGCCCGCAGAAGCCGGAGTCGGCTGGGCGCCGGGGGCCCGCGCCTGGAAGCCCGGCTGCGCGGAGGCTGGGCCCCGAGGATGGCGGTGTGGAGCCAGCCTGAGGGGGTCGTCGGGGAGCCTCTCCCCTCCGACACCCCCCAAAAGCCAGCCGTGGAGCTGGGGCTTGGGTGGTAGAGCAAAGGGAAGCTCAGAGCCTGTGCTCAGGCCCTGCGTTCAAGCACCAGGACTAGCACGTAGGTATGCGCGTAGGTGTACACACACACACACACGCACGCACGCACGCACGCGCACGCACGTCACAGCGCGACGCCGAGGGACCCTGAAGGACGGAGGCCCATCTCCCGCGCGCGGAGCTCAGCTCAGCTCCGGGAAGGCGCGCGCGGGGGACGCGACGGCGGCCCTGGGGTGAACGGTCACGGGACGCCACGGCGTCACCGGGTCTGAAGGGGCCTCCGGGGCGGCGGCGGCGGCTTTCCACCCGGCGCATCGCCTGGGCTCTCCCGCATCCCGCGCCGGGCCAGCTGGGTCCGGGTCCGGGTCCCCGTGGCTCCCGGACAGGCAGGGCCAGAGGGCGTCCGGCAGCCGCGGGCTGTGCGGGCCGGGCCGGGTCGGCGGGGCCCGGGCAGCCGCAGGCCCCCTTCGTGGAAGTCACGGGCGGGCAGAGGGCCAGAGCCGGGCTCCCGCAGAGGCGGGCCCGGGGAGGGGGTTTCTGGAAGGTTCTCCAGCTGGGGGGGGGGATGGTGACAGGCTCCCTCCTTGCCTGCGGGGCTGTATCTGCTGTTCCGCGTTGACAAGTGTTTTCTTTTGGGATCGTTTTAGATTTATGGCAGAGTCACGGAGCGAGAACAGAGCGTTCCCCGCGCGGCCTCCCCGGGACGGTCATCTCCCGTGGCTGTGGCCCTGCCAGCGCCGAGACGTTCACCCGGCCTGCGGCTGCGAGCCGACTCCGGGCTCTGCTTGGAGTCCACGCTTCCCACCGGGCTCTTCTCTCGGGGCCAGGCCCCGGGCCAGGCCACCGCCCCGAGTTCCCGGGTCCCGGGTTCTCCCCTCCCCCCCCCCCCTCCCGCGACTCACATCTGGGTCACGTGGTTGTCGGGTTCTGTTCCGGGTCAAGGCCAGGGCGGGAGAGATGGGGGGAGGGCGGGAGAGATGGGGGGAGGGCGGGAGGGCCTTGGCTCTAGGCCGCCTTCTGGGGCCGGGGAGGGGGCTTCGGGCGGGCGGGGCCGGACGAGCCCACCCTTGGCGGTGGACGGAGAGCTCTGGGGCGGGAGCAGCTCGGGGAGGGGTTCAGGGGTTCAGCTGGCTCGGCGGGGGGCGGGGGCGGGGAGGGCTTCGACGTGGGAAGGGGGGCTGTGCAGCTCAAACAATAACATCCAGTGCTGTATTTTGATGGGATAATCGTTTTATATTTGTAAAGATTCTTAATTATCTCTAGCAAATGCAGTTAGCTCACTGGGTAATTGAATTAAGGAAAATGTCTTTTCAAGCACCGTGAGCCGCTGCTGTAATGACAAAGGAGGAAAGAAGAAGTTGACTTCCCTACACCATCTCCCCGACCCCGTGACCCCCCAAAGCTGGGGAATTCCACGAGGAGAGCCGCGCGCTGGAGACGCTCAACTAAAGCCGCCCGAGACCGGCGTGGACACTTCCGTCCTTTGCTGACCTCCCGGCGCCGGTGCGGGGGACGCACGCACGCTGCTTTGAGGTGCTCCTGGGCCCGTCCGTCCGTCCGTCCGTCCGTCCGTCCGTCCGCTTCCCCTCGCAGCGGCCCGGCCCCCCCGCAGCCCCTCACGCCGCGCCTCTGGCTCCTCGCAGACACACCCCGCAGAAGTCCCGCGAGCAGGGCCGGAGCTCCGGACCCTGCAGCACCCAACACCGGCGGGTTTCAGCCGGCCGAGCCGCGGCTCCCCCGGCGGTCCTCGGGTGAGCCGGGGAGACGGGAGGAGCCCAGACAGATCGGCCCTACGCTTCGAAGAAAAATCAATATTCGCCAGTTTATTGTATCATAAACTCTAGACGCCCTTGCGGCCCCAGGTGAACTCTGCGAGTTACCGCGCGCCCGGCGGCCTGGCACTGCCCGTCGGAGGCTGGGCACACGGGCCACCCTCTGGCCTGCTCCAGCTGGGCTTCTGAGGGTGACAAAGCCAGCTGGGTGGAGGGATGGCTCCCTTGATCTCTTGGTGGCGCATCCCTTGGTCATCTGGTCGTGGAGTGGCCGCTGGGCAGGGGCGGGGTGTGCTCTGGGCATGGGCAGGGCCCCCCCCCCGCCACCGGGGCGCTGGGGCAGGGAGGGTATAGTCCACGGCGGAGATCGGCCTCGGAGGGCGAAGACAACCCGGGTCATCGCAGATGTGAGGTGTCTTTCAACGTGATCCACGGGGGCAGGGTGAGGCCCTGGAGGAGGAGGGGGGCTGCTCCCCAGAGAGGGCTCTTCCAGGGCCCCTGGGCTCTGCCAAGCCTTGGGAGACTCTCCCACCTCCCGTGGCCCCTCCCTGCCGGCGGCCCTGGGCAAAGGGGCCTCGGGCCACCTGGCCCCCAGCTGCCACGTTTGCTTCCTTATCATAGATGCTCGCCCAGAGACGCCAGTTGTCTGGCTTGTGCCTCGGCGGTTTCTCTGGGGACCCCTGCGGGCCCCCAGCCGATGCACAGGGGGTGACTGGGGACACGGCAGCCTCGCGCCGTCCGGGGGCAGGGCCACGCTGTGGGCACCCCGTGGGGCAGTGCGCCACGGGGCTCAGGATGGTGGAGTCCTCCGGTGCCCTGCCTCGGCCCGCGTCTTGCCTGGTGCTGGGTGCCGGGTGGTCACCGGGAAGGAGGTGGCGGGTGCCCTCGTGCTCGGCTGTCACCGCCGGCCCCTGGGCACCCCGGGGGGTCCCCACCAGGCCGGGGCGGGGAGGCGGTGGGAGGCACAGGGCGACGGGGACGGCCGGGGAGACGGTTTCAAAGGGCAGCCCGGCCCCGGCGCCTCGTTACCTGAGTTTATAGAACTCCACATCCTTCCAGAGTCTTGGGTTACAAAACAGCCATGGAGGAATCATGCACCCCATTAACATCGAGACTTTTATGTTTTTACAATTCGGCTTAAATTTTTACCCAGGGAAGTTTTCAGAATGTAACATGTGTTAGTCACCGCGTGCGTTGCGAAACCGAGGAAAGCGCTCCAAAGTGCTGGCCTCCACAGTGGAATCTGGCAGGGCCGCGGCGGGGGGGGGGGGGGAGCGGGGGGGATGAAAATAACACTCCGCGTCGCCATCTCCCGGGGTGCCCCCGAGCCCTCAGGTGGCGGGGCCGGGGACCCCCATGGGCTTGTCCCCCTCTTGCCTCGTGGGGGGTGGCGGTGGAGGGGGAGCGGCGCTCGGCTTAGGGTTCCAGCTCGGCCCCATTGGCTAGAGGGTTTTGAGCATTTCCCAGACAGCCCCCTCTGTGGCCGGGGAGGTTGCTGGACACGCCTGAGGTGCCCGTCGCGCTTCCAGGCTAACCCCAGTTTCCCGACCCCCGCCCCCCCCCCCCCCGCCCCAGCTGCAGCCCTGCAGGCGGCTCCGTGCGGTTTTCCGGGGAAGGGGCCCAGGGCCTCGGGCATGCTAGGCCCGCTGTCCACCGCAGGCCCCAGCCCAGCCTTGCTTTTCCAATCCGGCCCGGGGCCCGGCTCTGCCTGGCCTCCCCCCCACGGCCCTCGCGAAGGCTCCCCCTGCACCCCCTGACCGCAGCACCCCAGGGCCGTGGAGTCTGGGACCCTGGGCCAGCCGAGCACTGTTCCCTGCAGAGTGGGGCCCAGGCCGAGCTGGTGGGACCCCTGCCCCCCCCCCCCGCACTGCGTGCCTCCGGGGGAGGAAGAGGGACCGGGGATCCCCGTTCTCCAGACCAGGAGCCGGAGGCTGGGGACTGGGCGCCGACCGTCAGAGGGACGGCGGAAGGCGGCCGGGCTCGCGGTGGACGGCAGCTCCGCGGGGATCCTCTCCAGCCCGGGGCAGCTTCCCTGCGCCTGGCCCTCCGCCGCGCTCCTCGAGCCACCGAGTCCTTCTTACTCCCTGTGTCTGGGCACCGGAGGATACAGCGCCCCCCCCCCCCCGCCCCCCGCCTTCCCCGGGTCCTCGGCTGGCCGGGATTTCAGATGATATTGTTTCATATTAAATAATTTTAAATTCCACGGACCCCGGTTTCACAATCACATAATTCCATCTTGTTTACAGAGGGAACGTGTTTGCGTTCTGACGGTTTCTAGCTCTCTCGCCCCCAGCCCACCGACAGGGCGGGATCTGGGAACCGTCCCCCGTGTGTGTGGGGGGGGGGGCAGTGAGCAGGGCAGGGGCCGGCGGCCCCCTCGGGGCACCGCGGGTGGGGGGGCATTGCGGAAGGCCGGCTCTGCTTCCCCTCCATCTTGCCGACGGTCTGGCTCTGACCACGAGACCCCCACGAGGAGCAGACCTGGAGGGGGTGCTCGGCGTGCCACATTCCAGCACCCCAGTGTGCAGATCCCGTCTGTGCAGGGAAGCAGCCCTGGGCTGGGGGGGGGAGGAGGGTGCTCGCCAAGGCTGTCCCTCCCTCCCTCCATCGCTCTGGAACCCGAGCTCGCCACCCGTCACCCCTGACCGGAGGAGACCCCGTCTGACCTCCCAGGGCTTACCGTCCCTCGTGACCGGGGCCGGTGAGCCGGGGGAGGGAGGCTGCGTGGGGGAGGGGGAGGTGTGGGCCAAGAGGGCCGAGCGGACCGGAGGCGGGCACGCAGGGCCGGGGCGGCCCCGGCCTTCGCCGTGGGCACGGGGCCCGGCACGGTGGCTCTGGGCAGATGGCCCGAAACACGTCCCCCCCCCCCCCCGAAGCATCCGCGCCCGGCCCCCCCCCCCCGCGAGTCCTCTGCCGCGTCGGGCCGCGCCGGCCAAGGGGCCGTCCGGAAACACTCCGCGGATCTGCTTGCCAACCGTGAGGACCTGGCGCCTTCCTGGACCAGGGTTGAGCCCTGCAGTAGCCCACGACCGCCCAGGGCAGCCCTGCTGCGCCTCCATCTCCAACGATCAGGAGGGGAGCGCAGACGGGGGGTCAGAGGGTGGAACCCCTCGAGCAGACGAGCATCTAGAAGACAGACGGGAACCTCTCCTCCTCTGTGGTGCTCTGTGCTCCGTCCCTCCCCCCCCTCCTCCCCTTCCCCTCCTCCTCTTCTCCCTCCCTGGTGGAAAGCCACGAGGCGGTCCTCACAAAACCCGACCGACGCCCTCGGGCTCCTGGGCTCGAGCCTCCTGCGGGGGGGGGGGGGGCGATGCCTGGCGTCGGAGGCGCCGGTGGGCGGCGGCTTCCTGTGCGCGTCGGGGTTCACTGACCCCCCGCGGACGCGCCATCCTCAAGCTCAGAGGCAGGGGGAGGCGGAGGCGTCTCAGCTCCCAGCCCTCGGTCAGCGGGGCACCGAGCCCGTCCAGCCCGCGGAGCGGCCCGGTCCCCGCGTGAAGGCTGAGCGCACCCATGGCATCCACAGCCCCGGAGGCGGGGGCAAATGCCTGACCTCCCTCCCGGCCCTCCGCTGGCACGCCCTGGAATCCTGCCCCCCCACCCCCCCACTTCTGGAACTTACTCTAAGGGCGGAGTGGCCGACGGGCGTGGCCGCCTTGCGGCCCCTTGGACTGTGACCCGGGCTGGCCCGTGAGCGTCCCCGCTGGGCCTGGCTGGGAACGGCATCCGGCTGTTTGCACACGGCCGCCGGCTCTCTGACGCTCGACTCGGACCCGCGGAGGGGTCACCCCGCCGGCCCTGGCTCCGCAGGTCGCCCTCCGGGGCCCCGACGCTGATGCTGGATCCCTGGGAGGGGTCAGAAAGTTACCTGACAATATCCCAGCCAGCTTTGCGGGGCCCAGCGGGAGGCCTTCATTTGGAATATTCCGGAAGGCGGACGCAGATCAGAGTTTGCTGGCTACCTCACAACTCGGGGCCACAAATCCATGGAGGCCCATGGGTAGCAAAACGGCTGGCCACGGTGGCCCCCAGGGGTGACAGGGGTGTGGGGACGCGGGTGCTTCTGCAAGCCCAGGCAAATCAAAAGGGCACATGGAGCCAGACACAGCAGAGGGGCGAGCCGGGGCCCCGAGCCCGCGCCCACACGCCGCGGTCCCCAGACAGCCAGGGGAGGGCTCGGCCCACCTGGGGGCGCACAGCCGTGTACATTGGCTCGGAAGAAAGCAGTGCACCGAGGGGCACAGTCTGATCCATTTGCAGGCTTTGAGACAGAAAAGGGGAACCTGTAGTTTGTAATCATCTCTAGCGTTAGAAACCTTCCTTTATTTGGTAATTTCGGTTCTGCTCAAATTCTGACACACTTATCAGAGAGAGAGAGAGAGAGAGAGAGAGAGGTGCTGAGGAGACATTCATTTTACATTCCAGGGAATGTTCCCCACACCGGGGTGACACACCTGACGGGGCGTCATGACCGCGCTAAACCTGTGGTCAGCGGTCATCACGAACACCTGATTCTCGTGCCTCGGGCTGCTTGCTGCGTCTTCAGTCCCAGTTCTGCTGGGAGGTTCCGGGACGTCTGAGAACACGACGTGTCTTACAGTCCTCCTATGCTCAGCCACTGGGAGACACTGCCTGAGGCACCCCATTACCATTATCTTATTTTCTATTCTGGTAGCGGGACTTGAACTCAGGGCCTGGGGGGCTGTTCCCCCAGCTCTTCCACTCACGGCTGGCATTCTCCCACTTGAGCCACAGCTCCCCGTGCAGTGTTTTATTAGTGGTTAACCGGAGATGAGAGTCTCACAGGCCTTCCTGCTTTGACTTTGAACCTTGATCCCCAGAGCTCAGCGTCTTGAATAGCTAGGAGATAGGAGCCAGCGAGGCCTGGCCTTCTCGGGAGTTTTTAACGTAGAATCCCTGCCACCTGTGCTCTGGGAACGAACGAGGGGTGCGTCCGGGCAGCCTCGCGGCGGTCCGCGGTGAGCAGGGCCGGGACGGTGGTGTTGGATGGCGAGACTCCACACCCTCCGGGAGGCGCGCGGCGGGGATTTCTGGGTGCACACGTCTGCACGGCTTCTTCCTGCGCCGTTGCTGCTGCGGTGGGGTCAGGGGTGGGGGAGAGGCGTCCATAAGTGCTCTGGGAACGAAGGCGCCGGTCCCGAAGGCGGCGGGTGGGCCGCGCGCGTCTCCCGGGCCGCAGGGAGCCCGGCGCCGCCCGCAGGCCCGGGTCGGGGACACCGGGAGGCCGGAGGACGCGCGCAGGTGACGCCGGGGCCGCGGCGGGGAGGGCGGGGACCCCGGCTCGGCTTCCCGTCTCTTGATTGCACGTGGCGGCCGCTTCCAGTCGCCCGGGAGAGGCCCGGGCCCCGGCAGAGCCGCCGAGGCCGCGCTCTGCTGTCCCAGGTCCGCCGTGCCTCCTCCCTACGCGGGCACGCACGTGGCCAGGGCAGAGCATGTCACCTGGGCTCTCTCCAAGGGGACAACGCACCTCTCGTTTTGTATCCAGAAAAGGAAAACGCAGCCGGGTGCGGGTGGCTCACGCCCGCAGGCCTGAGCTACTCAGGAAGCCGAGGTGCGAGGACGGCGGTTCAAAGCCAGCCCGGGCAGCTCACCTGACTACTGGGGAGGACGCTGCCATTGGTGACTGTGGATACCCCGGCGGCCTGGCTCTGCCAGGGGTCCAGCCCCCCCCCCCCCCCCGATTAAACCCGTGGCCGGCGGGAAGCGCCCTCCTCCTGGAGTTTGATGTCAGGTGTCCACACAGTGGCGGTCGCAGCCTCCGGATGGGGCGGCCACCCTGTCTGCAGGTGCCTGCTCTGCTCCCCTTCGGGGCCGAGGGGACAGGGTGCCAGCGGTCCCCGCCTCCCGTCCTCTCCGCAGAGCCCAGCTCGCGCACGCGGCGGGTGACGAGCCTCCCGAGGCCCCTGCGGGAAACGGTGGCCGCACACTGCTTGGTGAACTTGACCTTTGACCCATGGACCCTAGGTGGCATGGACAGACAGAGGGACAGCGATGGGCAGGCCACAGGACACGCCACCCGTGCCTCCGGGGCCCATTGCCCTTGCTAAGGGCCCAAGAGCGCGGGGCGCAGTGGCCTGGACCCCCCGAGAGCGACTGGAACGCGGTACAAAGCTACCCAACAAGCCATGCCGGAGGGTGGACGGGGAGAGAGGGCGGGGGAGGGCGGGCTGGCGGCTCCGCAGGTGCGCAGGGGCTCGGCCTGGGGTGGGGGGGCCTGGGCCGGAGCTGCCAGCCCCATCCTGCGAGAGGGGGAGGGCGGCCGCGGGGCCGGCTCTGCGGTCACTCCGGGGCTTGGGGGCGCTCGCTCTCGGGGCCGGCGGATCCCTGCCGTCTGCGGGGCCGTGGAGCCTGGCGGGCAGGCCGAGGCGCTCGGGTGGGCGCGCCCTGGAAGCCGCCGCGCCCTCAGCGTCGCCCGCTCTCCCGGGCACAGGTCGGGGGGCGAGGATTCCCCTGTGCCCACGCGGCCGGCTCTGCGGGCTGCGTGCCAGCCTTCCCGCGCCCCCGTGCCGGCCGCGCGGCCCTGTTTCCATCGCCTCAGGTGCGGGGGGGGGGAGGCCCCCAGACCCCAAGGGGGGCGCAGAGGCCTCTCCCTCGGGGCGGGCTGCTCTCAGATGCCCACAGTCTGGGCGCTCACAGCGGGAGGGGCCGGAACCGGAGGGCCGCTGGGCCTGCGCCAGCATGGGGATGGGGATGGGGGGGACGGTCAGGGGGCAGCTGGGCGAGCTCCAGAACCCTCCCTCCTCCCTCCCGGGGCACTGACGAGCACTGGCTCTCTAGTTTGGTTTTGTCTTTGGTGGCACTGAAGTTTGAGTCTAGGGTGTGATGCCTGCTAGGCAGGTTCTCTGCCACTCCCAGCCCCCCGCCCCCCTCCCCGTTACTGCTGGCTTTTTATCATTTTTCCAAGTAGGACTTCACGTTTTGCCCAGGCCGGCCAGCCTGGACCCCGTTCTTGTCTTTACTTTTCCTGCAGAGCTGGGATGGCCGACACAAATCACACACTCCACTTTTGTCTGTCTGTTCATTCGGGGCTGAGTTGGAGAGCTGCCACCACAGCAAGCAGTTCTTTGTTTTCCAGTGTCTATTCGTCCCCAGCAGCCCTCCGTTTAAGCGCGTGTGACCCTTCAGCTGTGATTCCGAGCTCCCAGCAGCCCGGCTGGCACGTCCCGTGTGCTCCTGGGCCACGCAGGTACCCCAGAGAGACCCAGAACAAAACCAGAAACACACCTCCAGAACACCTGCGTGCACACGCTCACCCCAGCTGGCCATCCCCGGTCAGGGCTGGGCGCCCCGGGCACCGCCTGCCCTCGAGGGGTCTGCTGCCGCCCCCTCCTCTCCACCTCTGTGGACGGCGGGCGGGACAAGCTCGCTCAGGGACGGACAACCTGGTTGCCTCAACGGCTGGGCCAGGTTTTGCTTTCCTGAGAAGCAATGGGTGGTCCCCACTAATGCTGAGGGGGTCCCCACTGGGAATAATGTATCCTGGAATGGGGGCGGGTCTGCCAGGTGGGACGGACATGCCGGCAGTCCGCACGCTCTGGGCCTCTCTCGCGCCGATCGCACAACCACACACAACACAACGGCCAGGGGTGGGCGCTGACTAAGGCAGCACGGACGTGAGCGGACCGGGAAGCCTCCACCCCTCCGTGCCGGGCTTCCCCGGAGGTCTTTGCACCTGCGTGTTCCGAGGTCGGCAAACACGCGCCTTCCCCCTTCCGGGTTTCAGTTTAAAGACATCTCTGAAAAACAGCGGTTAATAGATTTCTTTTTGAGACAGAAAATTATTTACCAAGAACACACAAGTGAATTGTTTGAGTCTTCAGGATTGGCGTATTGACTCAGGATCACGAGAAAAGCCTGGAAAAGAATGCACCCTGGAAAGAATGCAGAGCAAAGGCAAAACTGGTTACTGGTTTTTTTTTTTTTTTTTCCACCACCAGGCAGGTGAGTGGCATTAGTAGAGCTGTGCTTTGAACAACTCTTCTTACTTACACATTAGTTAGATGTTACTATTTTATGCCCAACAAAACCAGGTATTTCTGGGTGTGTTTTTTTTAATGGTCAGATTTTTGTGCAACTTTTAATCTCAAATAGGAGAGAATTCTAAATTTATCTGTGTTCAATAAACAGATCTCATAAAAAAAACAACAACAACAAGGAATGGAAACTGTTTACGTTTTCCTACAATCCTCTGAGCAGCAGAAGGGGGAAAAAATGAATCGAGTGTAGCATTTTTCTGTGCTCGATAAAACAGCCAGGTCCCTTCCATCCATCCATCCATCATCTGGAAAGAAATCAATTAGTTCTATGTGTTAATATGGAATTATTTTATTTTTTCATCCCATTTTTTTTCTTCAGGCTATTAGGAAGAAAAAGGGAAAAAAGGATATATAGCGGGGGAGAAAGGAGAGCCGCCGGCCTGCCGTCGATTTTCTCTGCAGGCTTCTGGCTCTTCTTTTTTTTAAAAATTTTCTTCTTTTCGGTTGAAAAATGTACAAAAGGCGTATTCTAAAATCTGAAAAAAAATTATAGATTTTTGTATATGACAAAGTCTTAGATCTGCAATACGTCTTACTCAAATATTATTAAAAAAATACGGTCTGCTTTCACTCCGCTTAAATTAAAATGTCACTTTCATTTCCTGCCTTCGGATCCGCTCCGGCTGACGAGCGTCAGGTGCGAGGCGGGCTCTGCGGAGGGTTCCGGAGGGTTCGCGAGAAATGCACGCCATCTAGACGGGGCGGCTCCGCCGGGGGGGGGGTCCTGCCGGGTGCGGGGGGCGCGGGGTGCGGGCCCCGGGGGCGGCCGCGGGCTCTGCGGTCCCGGTCCCCGCGCAACCGCCCTTCCCGGGCCCGCGTGCAGAGGCCGCCCTCGGTCCTCCATCCCCCCCCCCCCGCCACCCCGGGGCTCGGCCCGTCCCGGGGCGCGCGGGCCCCGCACGGGGAGCCCCCGGCCGGCCTCGCACCCCGGCGCGCTTCGGACGGGCCCGGGCCTCCCTCCGGGCGCCGGGCCCCGCCGGAGGCCGCGTGGGGCGGGCCGGGCCCCGGTTCCCAGGCCCCGCGCCCCGGGAGGCCGCGGCGGAGCCCTCGGGGCGGGCGGGCGGGACCACCCACGCCGCCGCCGACGTGGGAACCGGGCTGGCCCGGGGGCGGGGGCGCCGCGGGGCGCCGTGCTGGCGGGGGAGGGGGCCGGCCACCGGGCGGGGGCCCTGCAGACCCCAAGCCCCCCCCCCCCCGGCTCTGCCCCCCACGGTGGGCCCCGCCAGCGCCGGGCACCGGAGGGGGAGGGCTCCGAGGGCCCAGGGCGCCGCTCCAAGAGCCAGAAAATGGAGCCAGGGCGGGGGGCGGGGGGCGGGGGGCCGAAGCCCAAATCCGGCCGGGCCTGGGGCCCCCCGGCTCGCATGAAGCCCGGAGCCCGCGGCCTCCCTCCCGGCTGGCCCGCCCGCCCGCCCGTCGCGGGGTTGGCAGCGGCGCGAGCCCGGACGGGGGCCTGGCGTGACCCCGAGGGGGGGCCGGGGCCGAGGCCCTTCCCCCGCCGGCCCCAGGGCGTTACACTGGGCTTTAATCACCCTAGCAGCCGGCCCCAAGGAGGCGCGGGAGGGGGGCCGTCACCCCGGATAACGCGCGTGCCCTCCCATCCGTGCCCAGCGGGGTCGGTCTCAGGCCGGGGCCCGGTAAGGCCGAAGCCTAGGGGCGGCTGGGAGGGAGGGCGATCGCCGCCCCCCCTCCCACCCCAGGCCCAGGCCAGGCTTCGGGGCGTCAGGGGCACCGGGCGCGGGCGGCGCCCCCTCAGGCCGCCCGCCGTGCAGTGGCGGGAGGCCGTGCGCCCCGTCGAGGGTCCCTGGGCCGGGGCTCGGGGGCTCCGCGCTCCCGGGGGGGGCCGCTTACCTTGCTCGGTGGCCGGGTGGGGGCCGGGGTCGGGCCAGGACAGCGGGCCGCCCGCCCGCGCCGCCCGAATGCGATGGCCCTGGCGCTGCCGCGGGGCGCCCGCCCCCCGCCCCCTCCCCCCCGCCCTCCCCCCGCCCGCGCCCCCGCGGCAAGCTGCAGCCCGCGGAGCCGCGTGACCCCGGCCCGACCTCCCCGCGGCGGGGCAGGGGCTGTGGGTCTGCACACAAAGGCGAGCCCCCCCCACCTGCCGGCCCCCCAGGCCCCCGCCCCCCCATCCCGCCCAGCCCACCCCGCGCCCCTGGGAACCGTCGGGTCCCCGCGCGCCCACTTGGCCGGGCCTCTGGCCGGAGTTTAATTCCGAACGCGTGCCCCAGGATGTCAGAGCCGCTTGGAAAGTTTCATAGAAAGTCAGAAAGCAATTAGCGACGCCCTTTTCTTGCAGGCATTGGTGCCACCGGGGCCTAGCACGGCCCCAGGCCCCACTAATCCGCCCAGACTCCCACAGCCTTCAATGCAGACGTCCGCGGGCCCCCCAGCTCCCCGGAGGAGGCGGCCTTGAACCCCTCCTCCCTGCCTTTCTCATCTCCACAATTCCCACTGGTAGCATGCATGGCTGAGGGGCCCCAGGGAACGTTAATTCATGTCTGCAGAGCCACCGAGGTCCTCCTTGGACAAGTGCGTAGAAAACTTGAAGCCCTTTCATACAGAAACAGCACATCCTGATGGGTTTTATTTGAATTAGAAAAAAAAAAAAAAAAGATCCAGCCAGTTTCTAGAAATGTGAGCTCAGTTTTAAAATAAACTTGGACTTTGTCTCTCTCTCTCAGCTTTAAAAATTGATGGTCTGATGTTTGGAAAATGGGTCAAAGAAATTATGCTTTTGGGGTGGGGGGAAGAGATGATCACGTATGACCAAAGTTAGAGCTTAATTGAATTTTAGTGCCAAATTAATAACTCACTGAGTGACTGGGTTTGGAGGAAGGAGGGGCAGCCAATTCTAATGGAAATATAACCATGTTGCAAGGCACCATTTTGTGTGTGTGTGTGTGTGTGTGTGGTCACCTCACAACAAAGGCTGAAATCTCTAGTGTGCCTGATTCCAAAGAGGCAAGGTTATCAGCCTGGGCCTTGCTTTATGTGGGGAAACGGAGGCCTGCCCCATTGGATTGGATGGACTTGGGTGACTGTTTTTCTGGTGTGCTGGTTCATGGAGCGGGCTGGAGACAGCAGAGTGCTGGAAAGGGTAGCTGGACCCTTGCTGCTTTCCAGAATCACGCCTGCCCTTGCCGGTGAGAACGAGGATCTTCAGAAGCAGGATGTAAAGCAAGCAGGTGTTCGAAGGATAGAAAGTATTTTAACAAATAGGTACTTGGTTGTCAAAGCCAACTGCTAGGTTTAGAACAATTAGGCTTTTGCTCTTGGTGGGTGATCACAGATGTTCACTTTTTGTTAAATAGAAATTTGCATTTGACAGTTCCTGGATTAATTTTTTTTGCAAGGGAGGGGGGAAGATAGGCTCACATTTAAGGAATTATGATTTACATGCTCTAGGGTATATATCGATTATGGGAAATGTGGATCATTCTCTAAATCTGTCAGGATAATTAAAAATAAGTGTGCAAAAGTGGAATGTTTAATTTTAGATGGCTTTGTGTGAGTCTTCAGTTATTCTGAATAGCCCCCCCACCCTCCCCCCCACCCCCCTGTGCCCCCAGTTTGTCTCCTTTCTGTCACTGCTCTTCTTGTGGAGGCTGCCGCCCAGGCCAGGACTCAGGCTCTGGTGCCCCGCGATGTCCCCTTCCTCCACCCATTGTTGCTCAGCATTCCCGTTGCTGGCCTTCATCCAGGCCTTCGCGTGCAGCCTGGGTGGCGGACGAACCCAGCCCCAAGCCCCCGACGTCCAAATGCAAACCCAGGCATTCCTCTGCCTGGCCCTCGCTCTCCTGGGCCGCCCTGCCCCGGCTTCTTCCTCAGCTGCGAACCCGCCTTCCTTCTCCCGCCTTTGGGCTTCCCTCACACCATCTCCCGAAGGCTGGGCTTCTCCCTCCCAGCCCCTCAGGGCGCTGGCTCCTGGTGACTTCCGTGAAGCCATCTTTCCCGTTGTGACCGCCCGCCTCCCTGGCTCACGTCTGTGGGTAGCCTGGTTCTCTGGACGTGGTTGGGGTGGAGGAACCAACACATGGAGGGCCGGTGAGCTACCATCATTCAGACACTTCCAGGGGCTCTGCCGGCGCCCCGCACACAGGAAGGAGGCCTTGGTTTATAAACCAGAAGTTCCTTTCAGCCAGGAGGAAGGCGCGCAGCCGAAAGTCCCCCCTTCAGCCAGGGCGCTCGCGCCTTTACCCAGCCCATGGCAACAGCCACTGGGGCTGTTCAGACAGCATAAAACTATGTTAATGAAGCGGAATCTCACATTGTTTAAAAAAAACAACAAAACGAATATGACTCAGTTGGACCGCAATAGCAAGGAGAGGGAAAACAAACAAAAGCAGATCTAGACGTCTCAACAGCGCTGTGTGCCTGGCGGAGCCTCGGTTTGCCTGGGCGAGGTCAGTGAGGAGTCCCACCGCGCTGTCATCGTGCCTTGGCGAAGGCCACGCCTGGCCGGGGGTCAGCTTGCCGTCCTCCCGGGGACTCTGTGCTTTGAAGCTGCCCAGGGCCACCGCAAGTGTCACCTGACCCAGCGTCTCGGGAGACCAGCGGCGGTGAGTCACGCCCAGGTGTTGGTGGCACCTCTGCTGTCAGAAGGGGATGACAAACCCCACTGTTGTCAGTAAGCGGGTGATGGCAGCGGAGGTAAGAGTGACAGCACACGGCTACGTTTAAAAACTCTTCAGGAACAAAGGGTTTGGCAATTACTGGGTACAGGAAGAGATGGGAACACTGAAGAGGCTCCCTGGAGGAAAATCTGGCATTTAGCTCTTCCGGAAAATGTGTTAACAATTCATAGATGAGCCAGGTACCATCTCCCATCACTTATTCTAATGAACTAAATTAGAAGCCTGAGCATTTACAGATGGATTGTGCATCTCCCTGCATGGGAACGCCCTACTCCGGAAGGGGACCAGCCCCGGGTTTCCATCTTCCACCGGGAGCGCGGCTCCTCCGATCTCCAGCTTCTCCTTTCGTACTTGCAAGCAACAGGGAGCGAATCAAAGCAAAAAGCACATAGAGAAAACACAAGTGGGTTTGGAGAAAGGCTGGGCGGAGGCACGCGCGTGCACGTGCGCGTGCGGAGTGATTTTCAAACTGTTTGTCAAGCTCCCTGGCCTCCTCTCTTCCTCCCCAGGAAAGTTTCTTTTCTTGCTGCTGCCTTCTCTACCTCCTCTTCCTCCTCCCCCTCCTCCTCCTCTTCCTCTACCTCCTCCTCCTCCTCCCCCCTTTCTCCTCTTCCTCCTCCTCCTCCCCCTCTTTTATCTCCTCCTCCTCCTCCTCCTCTTCCTCCTCCTCCCCCTCCTCCCCCTCCTCCTTCTCCCCTCCTCCTCTATCCTCCCCTTCCTCCCCCTCCTCCTTCCCCTCTACCTCCGCCTCCTTCCCCTCCTCCTCTTTCTCCCCTTCCTCCTCCTCCTCTACCTCCTCCCCTCCCCCACCTCCTCTTAAATGGACAGTTGCTTTAAGCCTTTCCCATCCCTGGAATCATTTGACCTTATTGCATCTTTGCCATCAAGGACTTAGGCTGAATGTAACAACGATGCAGTCACCTTTTTTTTGGAGGACTGTTTTGACGTTCTGATCGGGTTCCAATTCAACAGTTGGTTGTAGAAGATCTGCAGGTCCAGGTTCCTTTTGAATTGGTTTGCTAGGTGTCCTTCGGGCGGGGAGTGTGGGAGGAGGGTGGAGAAACCAAACCAAACAGCAGTGCCCACTTTGGAAGCTGGGCTGGTATCGGGTTGTGTGCCAGGGGTCAGTGAACTGGCGCGGCGTGCCTAGGCGTTTGTCAAAGGAAGCGCTGGCTTTGGGCAGGCTTTCAGTTTGAATCTTAAGCGTCGCCCCACCCCCCCTCTTTTCTGCAGCCTGGTGCTTCTTTATTGTAATTAGATGCCAGGCCCTGTGTAGATTAGATTTTCATGAACAATACCTGTTCATGAACCCTCTGGGGTGGGATGTTTCTCTCTTCAGAACTTAGATTTCTTTTATTTCATATTTTTGGAGGGGAATGCGCATGCAGACTCTCCCCACAAACATGGAGACGTGGATGGGGTCATGGGGGGGGGTTGGCAGGGTTGGGGAGGCTGGGATGGCAGCAGGAGAGGTGGCCAGGATAGGGAGTGGGTACAGGGTCTGCTTCCTTCTGGCTCATCTTCCGAGGTGACGAGAAGGACGATCAAACCCCAGAGAGGGCACCATTGCACACGCATGGGAAACACTGGCACCCACAGATGAGGTATAGCTGGACATCTCTTCAGAAAGATCTCATTTCCCAAATGTAAGTCGGATGGCTGTTTCCATGACAGGCTGGCTTCCCCTTGAATAAAGACTCCAAGATGGAGGGAGGGAGGAAGGGCGCGGGAAGGGAGGGAGGGAGGAGGAGGGAGGAGGGAGGAGGGAGGAGGGAGGACTGGTCCTTTTCCCAGACAACTGGGACCCAAGCAACAGACTGTTAATGCAATCTGAATGTCACAAAAGGCAAGCAATTAGATCAATTATGTTGACGAGTGTGTTTTGTAGACCATTCCAGAAGAGGAGCCATCCCCCCACCCGCTCGGCTCGGGGTTCAGTCCCTTGGGTCTCTCTGTTGGGCCGGCTTGTGTTTTGGGGCTGCTGGGCAATGTGGGTGCGTTGAACTTCCAGGAAACTGCCTTGCCCACCTGTGTGGCCCGAGGGGCGTCAGGTGGTTTCTTTTTCTTATTTTTCTCCAAGTGTGGCTCAGCATTTGCTCTGAAGATCAGGAGGTGGGAGGCGACCGAGTCACGGGGTCAGAATCACTGCTAGATTTTTTTCTCAGTTCCAAAAAGTTGCCTGTCTGTGCCAAGAAATCGATTTCTGAACTTGAATACCTTAAGAGAAAAAGCAACCGTTTAGTAGCTAGTTGTTCAATTCAACTGGGTTTTTTTTTGCCTTTGTAATTTGTATTTTATTATTTTAATTTCTTTCTTTCTTTTCTTTTCCTGGGCAAATTCTTAGCATTTAATTGCACTTAAAAACTGTGGAGCCTGTCAGAGTGAATTGTAGGTAGAATCGTCTCATCCAGTAGAACGAGTCTTGTGACTGGCACCATTGTCAGGCTGCTCAGGCGAAGTTGTGGGAAGGACAATGGAAGCACACTTCAAACCCGCACGCACGCACCACCCGCCCCGCGTGGGGAGACCAACATCCAAGCTGGAAGCCCCTGACGGTGTCAGAATCCGACTGTGATTGGAAAACAATTCCAGCATTTGCCTCTGGAAGAGAAGGAGAGAGGAGACTCCCATGGGTTTTAGGGTAAGGCAGTGGCATTAAATCTGTTAAAAAAAAAAAAGTCTTTATGACATAAACAATATTGCTTGGCTCAAATTCCTATTTGTGGTTGGGAGTCAACATGGCCTGTTACATGACATGGCGGTAGCCTTTTCTTTGGGCATAAGAAAAGGGCTCACCTTTCAGATGAGAACAAGTCCTTTGAGATAGGTGTGGTCACATCTGCCTATAATCGCGGCACTCCGGAGGCTGAAACAGTTGGATCAAGAGTTTAGGACAACCTGGGCTATGTAGTGAGACGCATCTCAAAACAAAACAAAACAAAAAAAACAACTAAGGAAAACGCTTTTTTGAAAAGTCCTTTCATCTTTGCTCATCCATTTTTGATAAGGGAGCTTCTGCGGAGGGGTGGTGGTGAATCGATTTATCTTCATGAAGAGCAGAATACCATGACCCGTGCGTCTGCTCTGTTGCTGGAATAAGAGGGTACCTGGTGCTTGTTGCCACCACCCCCTCCCCGCCCCCGGCCCAGCCCAGGTGTCAGCCCATCCCACACCTTAGCCTTAGACTGGATTTCTGAAGGACAGGCAGTAGGGCTCCATCGGGTGAAGGTACTTTCACTAAGCCTGCTGGGTCCGTTCCTGACGTGTGTTCCGTCACACACTATTTATTCCCCGTGGGCGGAGCTAGATAAGGCGTAGGCCCACCTTCCCCTGGTCCACTTGATTGATGGATGAATTGTGCAGGTTCTGGGGCTACACTCCAGGCCCTCGGGTGCTCTTGCTGGGCTTGTTTCACTCAAGGCTGGGGCTCTACCCACTTGAGCCACAGCTTCACTTGTAGCTTTTTGCTGGTTCCTTGGAGATAAGGAGTTCATGAACTTTCTTTGCTGGGCTGGCTGGTTTCCAATCAATCTGCGATGATCACACCCCAGCCCTCCTGAGTAGTTAGGGTGACAGCTGGCGTGAGCAGCCGGCGGACGTTCTTACTCACCTTCTGAACATGAACCGTATGATTATAAAATGCATTAAAGCATCCCCCCCCCAAGAACTTCCTGGTGAACTCTTTGGCCTTGTTGTGTTGTCCTGAAGCTGACAGGGTTTGAGGAGAGGAGCTTGTCATGGCCACATGCTGGCTGTGCGTGGCTGTGCCTCAGGGCTTTGCCAGCCGGGGAGCTAGGGGTCATAATCGTGCTGCCCGTGCCCTTGCAGAGGGGGAGACTGGCAGGAGGGGTCCCCACCGGGGGCTGCACTTCCAGAGCCTTCACGTCTCATAGCTGAAATACTGTGCTGCAGTATCCCCAGGCCTACGGGGATTTTTAATTTTTAGTGACAGCTTCTTATTATACGACAAACCATATAACAAAAAACATCGGTAGACATAAATGAGGACTGTTGAGCTGATTTCACAATAGCAAGTCACGCGAGCTTCCGCTTGAAACAGGCAGCCCGTGATGGGAGAGGAGTTTCGAGAGGCCGCCAGTTGGGACCGAATGGTGGTGGGATAAGTCGGGGGTGTCGGCACGGGGCTGTAGTTCCAGCTACTCAGGAGGCTCAGGCGAGAGTGCCGCTCCGGCCCCAGTGCTCCGCGCCAGCCTAGACAAGCGGATAAGATCTGCCTCAACAAACAACCAAACAAACTGCCGTGGAGGAGAGCCGCCTGTCCCCATTGCATTTGCCCTGTGACATCTTGGAGAGAACTAACTAACGTTCTGTGATAAACACAGCATCCACAGACGATGCACACGCGTGTGAAAAAGCACAAACCTGCGCTGGGGGCTCGCGGCTCCCGCCTGTCATCCTCGCTACTCAGGAGGCTGAGATCGAGGATCGCGGTTCAAAGCCAGCCCGGGCCGGAAAGCCCGCAGCATTCTTACCTCCAACGAACCGCCAAAAAGCTGCCAGTGGAGCTGAAAGTGGGAGAGAACTGGGGGACGGCGCCCAGGCCTTGAGTTCAAGTCCCAGTACTGGCACCCCAACAGACGAACACAAGCCACCCTCTCCGTTGGTTTTCAGAGTCTCTTGGTGTCTGTTGAGCATGTGTGATGTGGGGTGCTGGGCTCAGAGGCACACCCCACTCCTGTGAGGGGGGGACACCCGCCCCGTGAGTGCACACATCTGGAGGCAAAGTGGGTTCTTCCCGGTAAGGGCGGGCGGGAGCGTGATAGACCGGAAGGGCTCCGCGGGGGCGGAAGGGAGACGCTTTTTCAGAAGAACACCGCCAGTCTCCAAAGGGGGGAGCCAGCCTGCACTCGGGGAGCCCCGGCCAAGGCCAGCTCCGCGCCGCGGGGCGCCCAGGTGCCCGCTCGCTCCGTGCAGGGGCCAGCGAGGATTCCGGGTGCGCGTCTCCCCGTCATCTCCCAGAAAGCCCCCGGGGCTCTGGCTGGCGGGGGGGGGGGGGGGGGCGAAGGCCGAGCGGTCCCCAGGGCCCGCTCCACAGGGCTCCTCTGAAAGCGGGGGAGACGGCTGCTGGGGGGGGGGGAGCCCAGCTCCCTTCCTGCCCACCGGCGCCCATGGCACAGCTTCCAGATGGTGGCATTCAGATTCTTTTGATATGGCTCCAGCAAGGGATAGCAAATACATTTGAGAGAGAGAGAGAGAGAGAGAGAGAGAGAGGAGAGAGAGAGAGAGAGAGAGAGAGAGAGAGAGATCGATCTAGGCGGGGGGGGGAGGGATGAGCCCACTGGAAGTAGTGATGTTCCGTCATTCGAGGGCAGGGCCGGGCCCAGCCCCGGTGCCTCGGTGGCGTCCGTGGTAGATGAGAACAGGAGAGTGTAGATCCCACGTGAATCTGTGGGGGGGAGGGGCTCTGTGAGGTCATCACTCGGCGCCGGGGTGCTCGGACACGGGTGCGGCTTGAACCTCGGGACCTTCGGGAAGGAAGAGCCTCGTGCAGAAATCGTGGGGGGGTGGGGGTGACCTTCTCCCCACACCTCCTCCTGGCTTCCTAGACAACTGAGGAGAAGCGGAAAAGCAGAGGCGAATCACCGCAGGGATACGAGCTCCCTGAGACGTGTGAGAAATCGAGGAGCATCCAGGATGCAGGCGGCGGGGTGAGTCGGCCCTGGCCTGCCAGCCGAGGACTCGCGAGAGTTCCAGCCCCGGGCCCGCAAGCCCCTCCCTCAGCGGGCGGGGAGGGAGGCCAGCCCGCCGGCCCAGCCCCTCGGGGGCTCATGACCGAAGGCTGGCGCAGGTGAAAAGCACAAGACCCTCTCTGGCGAAGGGTGGGGCCGGGGCAGGAAGGGCGTGCAGGCCTGGTGTGTGTGTGTGTGCGCGTGTGTGCGTGCGTGTGTCTGTGTGTGTGTGTGCGCGCGCGCGCATGCGCCAAGAGCACAGCAGGTAGCACGTGTGCCCAGCAAGCGTGAGGCCCTGAGTTCAAATTCCAGTTCTACCACCAGCCCCCGCCCCGCAAGCTACGAGAGATTTTGGAAGGCTGAAGGAAAAGACAACAGTAGGCTCTCTGGTGATATTTGTCTTTCAGAAATAATTTTCGAGAATTGATTTGGAGGAGAAATGGTTTTCTTCGCGCCCCCTCCCCCCCCCCCCCGCCCGCCCGCCCGCCTCCCCATAATGAACTTTTTCAACCAGACAAAAGAATGCGCTTGGCACAGGCGTCTCCCGGGCCCTCCTTCCCCACCCAGGCAGCCAAGTCCCCCTGAGGATGTCAGCAGAAGTCAGCTTGAAACATCTCAGTTCCAAGAAGGTGGCAGAATTACATAATTATTCACAACTCCTAAGATGAAAAGAAAACCTCTTCCAAATATGAAGTTGTGAGATAACACAAAGCACACATTCCGGGCTGGCGGAGGGTGTGTGTGTCTCCTGCTCACCCCCACGCGAGCCCGCGTGGGCGTCTGGGCCGCCGGCTCTCCCGGGCACCGGGGAGGGGGGCCGGCCGCCCGCACCTACCTGGCGGGGCCCCGGGGCCGGGCCGCGGAGGTGCTGGGCGAGCGGACGGTCCCCAGGAGGTCACGCGGGGACCACCGAGGCTCCTCCGGTCCCTCCCGCGGCATCCAAGCCCGGGGGCCACCCATCACAGAAGTCCCCGGATGCAGGGGGGGCCTGGAGCGCCCCGAGGAGGGGCTGGGGGGCGGGCGAGCCCCGTGCCCCGTCCTCCTCGGGTGTTGCTTTGACAAGGCCGGTCCTGCGGCCCGCCGGGCTGGGCTGCCCGGGAATGGCTGGGAGGGGGCCGCATGTAGGGACTGGGTCAGATGGCCCCCGTTCAGCTGAGGTTTGAGGGCTGGGGGGGGCGCCCATGGGGGTCCTGCCCATCGAGGGCTGGCTTGACACCACCCAGGCCGGCAGGATGGGCTCAGGGGCCTGGGAGAGGAAAGGCGGGCAGAGCGGGGGGGGGGGGGCAGGCAGGAGAGGAGGGCGGGCCTGGAGTGGGTGGGTGGGTGAGCTGGGGAGGGCCCAGGGCAGCAGGACAGCCACGCCGCCATGGTTGAGAACCGGGGAGGGGCAGCGGAGGTGGGAGGCCCAGCCGGGGGGGGGGGCTCGCCTGCGGGGGGCTCTGCGGCTCGGGGGTCATCTGGGAATGGCAGGCAGGCAGAGCCGGGGGCCGGGACGTGGCTCTGCGTGCGGGGTGCAGGGGCTTTCTTCTTAGAGCCAGTCCCCAGCCGGAGGTGCGGGGAGGAGGGCTGAGGACAGGGCCCGGGGCCGCTGGGGCTCAGAACCTTCTCCCCAGGCCGGCCGGGCGGTCTGGCCCGCAGCTACGGGCGTAGGACAGGGCGGGGGAGCTGCCCCAGACATGCAGGGGGGAGCGGGCGCCCTGGGTGGGCGGGTTCTAGTTTGGGGCTCAGGGGGTAGGGAAGGAACCTGAGAAAAGCAGGGGAGCCAGTCCACCCTGGGGCTGGGCCCAGGACTGCAGGTGGGAGGAGGAGGGGCAGAGGTCCTGTATCCATGGAGACAGTGCCTCAGTGGGTCAGGCTGGGAGGAGGGCGGGGGTCCGGACAGAGCTGGCTCGCCCCAGGTAGTGAGCACTCAATCCATATAAAAATATGAATCATTATATATATATATATATATGATATAAATTGTGTGATACTGGGGTTTGAACTCAGGACTTCTCCCGTGTTTAATTGGAACAGTTAAACAATTTCCCTTTGTGTCTACAGACTTTCATTGGCAGTAGTTTTTCTGGATATTGTTTATTTAATTTTTATAATAGCACATAATCTTCAAACGGAAAAGACTTAAGAACATGACCCAGGAAAGGCAAGGGCTCAATCTTGTTTTCTTCTTTCCTTGCTCCTTCCCTCCCTCCCCACCCCCCCCGTCCCTTCCCATCCTTCCTCCTCTCCTTCCTTTTTGTGCCAGTAGTTGGTGCTTGAACTCAGGGCCTGGGCACAGTGCCTGAGCTGGTTTTGCTCAAGGCTAGGGCTCTACCACTTGACCCACAGCTCTACTTCTGGTTGGCTCCTGGACTTTTCTGCCCAGGCTGGCTTCAAGTCGGGATCCTCAGCTCTCAGCCTCCCGAGTAGCTGGGATCACAGGCGTGAGCCACCCGTGTTCAGACAGCTCCTACTTTTTTTTCGTGCTTCCCATCACCCTCCCGGAGATCATCCTCTCTGTGCGCACTGACTGCCCGAGGCGGAGGCATGAGAGTCAGGAAATGGCTGCACCGTCCTCCGTGCCGGGAGCAAATGATCGCTGCCTGCGGGGAGCGCGTGGTCTCCGTCACCACTGCGCAGGAAGAAATGACACCCCGAGAGCAGCGAGGGCTCTCCCTCGCCGTGGACCCTTTAACCGTCCAGCGCGCTAAGGACGTGCGGCAACACACGAGAACCAGTCCTGTCCTCAGTTCAGCCCGGGAGGGGACTTAGCTAGCCCTGAGGCAGCCACTGTGGCTGCAAAGGGGTTAAAATGACAAATAAATGACTTTATTTAGACTCAAGCATTTTTGTGTTTTTTTTTCCCCCTCTAGATTTTGATGTGACAGCTTTTGTTTGCTCACACTTGTCTCTCTTTTAAAATTCTTGTATCAGCAGTCAACATGATTTCTTTTTCCTATAACATCTTGAGCTGGGTCTCCGATGATGGGGGGAATTGCTCTTGCATTGCTTGGAATTATAATATTACGCCTGATTTGGCAAGGGGTGTCTGTGTGGGGGAAGTGGGAATCGTTTAGCTCTTGAAGCACCGTAGGCTTTGCAGCCGGGTCAGCGGTAGCATTCGGGCTCACTAGTTACTGGCCAAAGCGTGAGTTCCTACAGGGCTGGTTTTGAGGCCCGTCTGGGCATCTTGAGCTGCTGGTCTGCCTGGATGGGCTCTGGGGGGCTGGGGGGTGTCGGTCTCTTTGGGGGGGTGGAGTGGGGGGTCGGTCTCTTTGGGGGGGGGGTGGAGTGTCACACCTTCCCTGACTCGCAGGCAGGGAGGAGAGGGCAGATGCTGCCGCCTCTAGCTTGCGTGTCACCAACCCTCCGCACCTTGGAACCCCTTGTGGCTCAGAAGGTTCCGGCGTTGGCGCGCCAAGTTCTTGGAGGACTTCCAGTTGCGGTCATGTAGGCATCTGGGACCGCTGTAGACAGGAGCTTGTTTGCTTGCCTCTGTGAGGTCATTGCTAGACTCTGAGCTCACTAGGGTGGGATGGCTTCTATTATTATATTATTCTCCTCCTCCTCCTCCTCCTCTTACTACTTTTTGTCATGTTTCAGTGCTAGGGATGGAACTCAGGGCCCTAGCAATTTAGGCCAACACTGCACTACAGAGCCTCCTAGCTCAGTCCCAGCAGTTCATCTTTTTTTAAAAATTTTTTCTTTGCCAGTCCTGGGGTGTGAACATTGTGCTCAAGGCTTGGCCATCTACCACTTAAACCACAGCACCACTTCCAGCCTTTCCTGAACTAGCTCATCGGAGACAAGAGTCTCATGGACTTTGTCGCGCAGACTGGCTTCGAACTGAGATCCCCAGATCTCAGCCTGCTCGAGTAGCTAGGATTCTAGGCGTGAGCCTCTGGAGCCCAGTTCAGTTCATCATTTTTTCAAGAAGGATTTTTGAGAAGCGATGCTTGGTTTCCTTCAGTTTGCTTGCTGGAGTGGGAGCCTGCGGTCTCCCCTTGTTTTCTGGTCCCTTCTGGGTGCTAACCTTTTGCCTCGGACTTCCAAGCTAGCACAGACAGACCGTACCTTGTGGGGGGGAGGGGCCGCATCTCGCAGGGGTGACTGGCCCTGAGTGAACGAGATTCTGCCATTTTCAGGGCGGAAGGGTCGGCCACGGGACCCCACCACCCCAGCCGGCTGCTGTTTCCTACCCTTCCTTGGGAGCTCAGCCTTACCACGCGAAACCAGGACACCGGGGGCCCGATGCCAGTGGAATTCTGTAATGTGGGCGACAGTATAAACTGTGGTAGGGTTGAACAGAGGACTGTTCTAGAAAAACCTGTAAGTAATTAAGTTCTCCCTCCAGCAAGGTAGAAGCAGAGTCTGAAGCATATTAGTTCAAGAGAGAGTGAAAGCTTTGTTGGTGGTTGTACTCTAGTTTTTTTTTGTTTTTTAATGTAAGTAAATAAAGAATTCTGGCAAGATGAAAGAATCTCGTATCTGTTACTAACCTAAGGAGAAAGAGAGAGAAAAAAACCCCAACAACTAACAAAAGACATAGTCACTGCTGGTTGTGTGTTTTCAAATCGCTGAGGTCAGGAGAAAACTTAGACAACCCTGTTCCAGCAATTTCCAAACCATATTTTGGGGAACATACGATAGCTTTTAAGGGTGAGGGGCAGAACACGGTTTCATGGCCGTCTGGGTTTCGGCGATGCTGGGGATCGTTTTCCCTCCTCTCGAGATGGCGGCTGGGCCGTGCGTGCTGTCGGCCCTGGGGGCCCCGGTGCCCTCTGGGGACCGGGCTTTGGGGAGGGGGTCACCCCCTGACCTGTGTGGGACTCAGGAGCTCGGTCCCATCGTCTCCCCTCTCCGCCCCTCTGGATTCCTTCGTAGCACTGTACTGGGGCCCGCGTTTCTGAACGTAACGAACCCTGTGACCCTAGGCCAGGGTTGGGCTTCTCTGTCTTTATTGATTTTTATGTGATTTGTTGGGGGGGCCTGGGTGCGGTCCCTTAGCTTTTTCACTCAGGGCTGGTGCTTTACCGCTTGAGCCACAACTCCACTTTGGGCTTTATTGCTGAGTAGTTGGAGATAAGAGTGTCACGGAGTTTCCTGCCCGGCCGGGCTGGCTTTGAACTGTGATCTCGGCCTCTTTAGCAGCTATGATCCTAGGTAGGAGCTGATAGTGCCTGGCTCTAAAAATACTATTTATCACCCGGCTAAACACCCCACAGAGCCCTGAACAACAGAAGCTTGGAGAGAATGGATGTTTACTGCTGTTCTGAGCCACTGAGTTGTGGGTTACTTTGTCACAGAGGAGCGAATAACTAATACAAGTTAGGGAGGAGAGAAAACCGACAGAAAGAAAAAGCCGTACTAAAAATAAACGCGACACGCACGATAGGATTTCATTCACATAGAATGTTATAGAAAGCAACTGAGCAGTGTAGCGAGCTCCGTGTCCGTGGACGCGCGGCGCTGTCTGCGTCGTCGGTGTGGGTCGTGAACCCCGTGCGGGGAGGCCTCGGGCTGTTTTGGCGTGAGTGTCGGATCCTTTCTGCAGACCTGCTCCTCTGTGCAGAGCGTGTCAGGGCCTGGGCTCGGAGGCGCCGTTCCTTCACACCTGTGTAAAGTGTTTGCCTCAATGGTTAAAATAAGGTTAAATTATGTTTAAAAATAAGATCAACAACATGGTCTTTATTTTGTTTGTTTGTTTGTTCTGCCAGCCCTGGGCCTTGAACTCAGGGCCTGAGCACTGTCCCAGCTTCTTCTTGCTCAAGGCTAGCACTCTGCCACTTGAGCCACAGCGCCACCTCTGGCCATTTTCTGTATATGTGGTGCTGGGGAATCGAACCCAGGGCTTCATGTATACGAGGCAAGCACTCTTGCCACTAGGCCATATTCCCAGCCCAGGTTAAATTATTTTTATAGTTTCTAAGTAAATATACTTCCTTTTTTTTTTCCTTGGTGTTTGAAGTCAGGACCTTGCAGTTTCTAGTCAGGCTGTCTACTACGTGAACCACACAGCCAGTCCTCTTTGCTGTGATTGTTTGTCTAAGGCGATCTTGCTTTCTTCCTCTGGCTGGCCTCGACAGCCCATCTCCTATTTACCCTCACCCTGGACTTGAGATGACAGGCATGTAGTGTCATGCCGGTGGTTGGTCGATCGAGTTGGGGTTTTGTGAACCTGGGCTCGCCTCAAATGTGAATCCTTCCCCTGCTAGCCTCCCAAGTAGCTAGGACGACAGGCATGAACCACCACCCCTGGACAGTAAGCAAACTTCTTAAAAAGTGAACAACAAAAAAAAAAGATGTTTGCCTACGACCTGATACATTCATCATAGTTCTGAGTGTGTGTGTGTGTGTGTGTGTGTGTACACCATGGACCTGTTTGGCTTGGTTGTCTCTCTGTGTGGCGGTCCTTACTGGATGATCTAGTCAAGTCTACAGCCTCTTTCTCAGACAGGTTTTCAGATGAACGGTTGAAAATACCAAGGGCTACAATGGAAACCTGTGACACCGAAATCAAGTTACCAGACGTCTAAAAGACACACTTGTGACGTGGCGATCTATGCGCTTCTTTGTTCAGGGTTTACACGGGATTTGATGGTAACGCTAACCGCTGTCCCCACGTAGACTTGGTGATGAGGATCGATGATAGTTTGAGGCCCTTGCCCCACGTTAATGTGACAAGGACATGTTTGTGATTTCGCTTCCTGACCCTGTGACCAGAAGGGCAAAGGTGACCGTCCTGTGCCAGTCCAGGGGCCCCTTTGAGAGAAAGGCTATCTATGAGGAAAGGTGAGCTTTGCCTGGCCGGGGAACGCCACTCGCTAGGTTGTGAGATGGGCTGTTTGTGAGGTCACGGGAGGACAGCCTGGGAGAGCCTGGGAGGAGGGTTGTGGGGCCTCGCTGCTGCTGGCGGGGCGGCCAGCCCCCTCGCCCGGGCCCCCGGTGGAGCTCCTCAGGCGCCCTGGGCTGTTTTTAATTTTTCACTTAGTGTTTTTCTGCTTTCATTCATGCGTCCCCATTGTGTTCACTTGTAGCGGTTCTTGGCGGTCGTTTCCTAGAAGTACTTTGAGTGAATCCCAATCTCCGGCCACTGCTGGCCTCTCTGGAGATTGTCGATCACTGAAATACTTTCAAAATGACAGGCCCTGCCCGGGAGCCCAGGGCCTGGGCAAACAGGCTCACAGCACACCTTTGGCGCGATCCGCCGTGCTCTCGGCGCATGTGTGAGGGCCTTCACCGTGTGTGAAGGGAAATCATATAATGTGCCACTAAATTAATGAGTCGGAAAGAACTAAGAGCCAAAGACTTCAGTCAAAGCCCATCCAGTGATTTCCTGGACATTTACATGAGCAGCCAACTTCACAGTCATTCACCAAATATTTACTCCGTCTCTCTCTCTCTCATGTGAGGCTCCTTGTCTGGAGGTGTAGAACAGGGTTTTTTTTTTTTTTTAATCACCCCCTTAGTGCTTTAGTACATTTAATGTCATCAGCTGTGACCAATCTTAAACATAAGATAGAAAACAACAGGAGAAGTTAGTAAAGGTAGCTTGTGCCTACAATCCAGGAGGCTGAGCTTTGAGGATTGTGGTTTGAAGTCAGCCTAAAGTTGGTAGAACTCTCATCTCCAATGAGCCACCAGAAAAGCCAGAAGCAAATCTGTGGCTCAAGTGGTAGAGCACTAGCCTTAAGTGAAAGGCTAAGGAACAGTACCCAGGGCCCTAAGTTAAGCTTAACCAAAAAATGTACGTCTCAAATATGTCTGTCCACATGTAAACGTACGAGATGATCATCTGAGTATTTTTATTTGTTTTGGATCGCGGTCAAAACTTGGAAAGTTCCCGCTGCAGGCTTTCTAGGACTGCACGCGTCGAGCTCCGGGTGGTTACCAGTTACCTCTGCCGATTTGCTGCATCCACCTTCACTGAGAACATCTGAAAAGTGGATTTCCACCGCACTGGGTGTGCAGACACCCATGTGGTCATCCCTGTAGACCGGCAAGCAGCAACTCTTGACTGGCATTTGCTTTGTTTTAGGAATTCTGTGGAATGGAGGGATGGCTTGGTCAGGAGGGTGGACCTAGTTACTCGGGCCGTTTTAGAGGCAGACATGAGCATCCTTGGGGATCTGGATGGATGTCCCCGGGATACAGAGGGGTGAGAAGCTAACCGGACGAGGGGCATAGCTGTCCTCTGGGCAGAGCTCCTGCTGGAGGTGAGGCCCTTGGCAGGACTGTTGGAGGAGCACCTCAGCTGGACTTTGGGGTGTGCCTTGCTTGGAGGTTGGAAGGGAGTTGGGTATGATTTTCCTCGGTGGTAAGAGGGGTGGGGAGGCTGGCGAGTCCGTGGACTTCCCAGGCTTGGGCATGAGGAGATACTCTTTGTGATGTCAGAATGTGCCACCCAGTGCAGCAAGCAGGAAGAGGAGGAGGAGGAGGAGGAGGAGGAGGAGGAGGAGGAGGAGGAGGAGGAGGAGGAGGAGGAGGAGGAGGGGGGGAGGAGGAGGAGGAGGGGGGGGGGAGGAGGAGGAGGAGGGGAGGAGGAGGAGGGGGAGGAGGAGGAGCCCCGCCCATACTGGAAGGGACCCCACCTACACTGGAGTGGAGCCACGCCCACACTGGAGCGGAGCCCCGCCCACACTGGAGGGGGGCCCCGCCCACACTGGAAGGGACCCCACCTACACTGGAGCGGAGCCCCACCCATGCTGAAACGGAGCCCCGCCCATGCTGGAGCGGAGCCCCGCCCACACTGGAGGGGAGCCACGCCCATGCTGGAGCGGAGCCCCGCCCACGCCGGAGCAGAGCCCCGCCCACACTGGAGCCGAGCCACGCCCACACTGGAGCGGAGCCACGCCCACGCCCGTGGGAGAGTCCCGGCTACCTTTCTGTAGGCTGAGCGTGGACACAGACTGGAATCTCCCAGGCCAGGCGTTTGTCCTCTCTCCTGCTGGGCTCAGTTGCTCCTTCCGTCCTCAGGTCACGACCGGCAGGTATTGGTTTTATTTTCCACGCGGGGCTGGAATCCGGCGCTGTGGGTGGGCTGGAGACGTCCCCGGGTCTCTCTGGGGGGCGCTGGTCTTGTTCACCTGCTGTTTTTCTGAGCATTTCCCGCCTTTCTGGCACATCCTAGGATGCTCCAGGTGCCTCTCGTCTGTGTTTTCCCTCCAAGCCCAGAACCAGCCCTGGTTCCTTCCCTGGGCGAGCCCTGGAGGCCAGGGTCTAGGTGTGAGCGGTGCTCACTGCTGCCCTGTGCCAGTGCTCCTCCGGCCTCTGCTGTTGGTGTGAAGGTGTGTGTGTGTGCGCGCGTGTGTGCACACATTGTCATAAACAGTTCCACGTGTCAGCACCAGCTCCTGAGGTCCAGCGCTCTAGTCCACGGCCACGAGGCCTATCCCATCCCTCCCACTCCGGTCAGGCAGGCTTTGCCCCTGCCCGCCTCCCACCCCGAAGGGTCAGGTGAACACCCTTCCCCGAGGACACCGTTCTGCCCCGGGGCAGTCCCCGCAAAGGAGGCAAGGGCCTGCAGACCCCTAGGCCGCGGGCCAGCCGCCCTGCTCGCTGTCGCCGACTCGGTTTCCCTTGACTTGGGTGCTGAGGGGAGGTCAGCAGAGGCGGGGGAGGGGAGGGGGTGCCCTCCCAGAGGACGCAGCGGTGGAAGGCCCGCCCGGGGAGGTGGGCATGAGCAAAGGCCGCGGACGCCGCTGGAGGCTGGTCAAGGGCCGGCTTCACGTTTAGGCCGTGCAGCTCTGGTTTCCTTGCAAAGCTGCGCGTTAGCCCTCTGCGGGGCGACAGGAAGTGCGCTGTTCCTGACGAGGACCCGGTGGGGGGGCCAAGAAGCGGGAGGATGGCGGGGAGCGATGAGGGGCGGGCCCCCTCCTCCCGAGCGCTGCACGCTGTCCTCGCTTTCCTCTGGGCACGGGCCACAGGAACACCGCACAAGCCCCACCCCACCTGACGTCTGGCGGACAGACGCCCCCACCGCCTCCTGTAGCACTGCGGACTTCTTCCTTGGAACGGACTGTGCCCCGATCGGCCAGTTAGGACAGCAGTTTGTCCCTGCCTCCCGGTGTCAGGAGGGCCTTCTCCCGGTCCCTGGTGGCTTGGCACCTCTCCTGTCCCCAGGAACACTGGGGTTACCCTGGATCATGAACTTCACCTTTGTTACGCATTCTTCAGGCTCACAGTTACCGGAGCCCTGTGGCCTCTCTAGGATCTCCTGGGCGGTGGCCTCCGGAGAGGCTTCCACTGGGAAAGGAGGGGTGAGCGGGAAGGGCGGCGAATGTCCAAGGGGCCTGAGAGAAAAGAGGAAATTCCGCGTTGGCTGGAAAGCTCTGGGTTTGGACACGGTGTCCTCTTGGAGAAGTTCAAAGTTCTTCAGGTGTTCAGAGCACACATTGTCCAAAACACGGATCTAGGGCCAAATTTGTAGATGCTGAATGCCAGGTGCTCCCTGTGACTCTGTGTGTGTGTGTGTGTGTGTGTGTGTGTGTGTGTGTGTGTGAGAGAGAGAGAGAGAGTACCACTAGTTGTCTATCTATATTTGCCAAGTCTATAACGGCACTGTGTGCCACAGAAATGTGTCAGTCACCGCTGACGGTGCCAGTTACTCAAAGCCGCCTTCCAGCCACCCAGGTACGGACACCCAGAGTAGCGAGGTTAGAAAAATTAGTCTGAAATCTGTGCAAAGGACAAGCAGAGAAGGGAGTTAGAGATGAAGTAAGGAAACGAAGGCACAGTCCAGAGGAGAAATTGTGATGGGCAAACCGAAAGCCTTTCTGGAAACGAAGGTCTAATTCTGTGCTAGAGGGAGACCGAATGAAAAAAAAGGTGAAGTCCAAGAAACAATTCCTACAAGGTGTTGGAATGTGTATGTTTCTATAGTCATTTTAAGGTGTACACATGCAAGATTTTGAGGCACGGTTTTCTTTTCTTTTTTGAGCTATTAGTCACAAAATTATGTCAACGGGAGAGGTTCCCAAATGTGAATTTGGGGGGAAACACGGGCACTCGGACTATAGTGAGTCTTCTTGTCAGAAAGTTCGTTATGGTGGTTCTGGTCAGCCTAATTCTAGAAGTCCAAAGTAAGACACGAAGCAAGAAAATGGTCATAGACAAGGTCCTTCTTGCCAATCTCAGTGTTTGAACTCAGGTTCTGATTTGCTAGGCTGGCACTCTACCAGCTGAGGTAGGACTCAGAGCCAATACTGCCTGTGGCCGGGGTTCCCAGTCCCGTCAGACACGCTGTACCTTCTTACCACTAATGCTAGAAAGCGGTGATCCCTGGCGGCCGTGCCCTCCTGGGAGTGCACCCGGCCCTGGCAGTGTGACTGCACTGCTCTCCTCGCACGCAGAGGTGCCTGCTCCCCCCTCCCGCCCTGGAGCCCGCGCTGGCCTCTGGAGCAGCCAGCACCCGCCAGGGGGTGGCAGAGGCGACCGTTGCTGCCCCCAGAGCAACCGTGTGAACCCCACCCTCTTTCTCTTAGAACATGGGCACATGTGTGTGTGTGTGTGTGTGTGTGTGTGAACCCGAGCTAGCCACGGAGAAAGGCCACACGAAGGAGTGCCCAGTGAGTGCCACACGGGCAGGTCCCCAAGGCCACCGGGTCCCATTGATGTGCCAAGTCACCGGCCAGGCGAGCTGCGCGTAGCTGACGGGCCGCGGCGCCCAGCCCCGCCCCGCCCCGCCCGGACCTTCGGCCTACAGAACGGTCGGCGGGGCTGTGGTCATTATTATAGGACACTGAGTTTGGGTGAAGTTTCTTCTTTATTTTACTTACAAATTGTAGGTGTAATGTTCAAACTCACATTACACATGTGTGTGTATAGGTATTATATGAAAGTCAGATAAAGTAAGTCATTTCACGTCCTACGTTGTTCCATAATGTGCTGCAAATGCAATTAAGAAGGGAAGCGGTCCGTCTTCATTTGAATACAAAGCGACTAACAGGAAGGTAGTTTGTGATGAAGAAGGTGCAAACGCGACGAGGCGGTGGTGCTGGAGGCCATGGAGGCCCGCCTGTGGGTGGGTGGGGACCCAGGTCCCCGGGGCCCTGCCGTCGCCCGAGGGGATTGTCCCAGAGGGCACTGGCCACACGCAGGTGACCAGGAGTCACATTGCATTTTCACTGACACGGCAGGCGGGTCCTTGGCGCATAATTTGGTTGTGCAGCCAGAACTTGTTATGCTCACCCTTGGATGCAGCTGCAGTCGTGAGCACACTTAGGAAGGAGAGCTGGCTGGCCATGGCGGTCGCGCCTGGCATCTCAGCCCTGAGGGGCCGGGGCGGGCGTCCGGACGCTGGGCTTGCGTCCCTTCCGCTCGCGCTGGGCTGAGGGACCTTGTCCCCAGCAGCAACAGTAAAGCCCTTGGGCCACAGGGAAGCCAGTATCCCCCGGGAATACGGGTCCTCACAAGAGAACCGAGGCTGGGCAAATGGTAAAAGCATGGCCAAGTGTAAATATAGGGAGGTAGTTACATTTTCCTTCCGAGTTCGATATCATTAATTATTGGTTGACTAAACATTTCATAATATATAACAAGAAAAGGATAAAGGTCAGGAGGAAGACAATGGAAATGTACTATTGTATGGTTTCTGTGCCACGGGATATAATATTTGTTTTATTTATTTATCATCTTTAAATAGCTGTACAAGTAATTTCAATTGAACAAATCAGTTTATACGTACAGTGCATCTTGGTCAGTGTCACTCTCCCTATTTGGAGATGATATTTATGAAATGATACGCTATGTGTTCAAGGTGGACAGTATGAACAAACGTATCCTATGAACCCCAAATACAGTGGTAAACTAGTTAAAGAACCATAGGTTAAAAAGTGTGAAAAAAATTACTAAAAATAGACAGTTACTAGAGCAAGAAAGCCAAGGACAGGATTGAGGAATTGAAGGGTTTTCCTTACGAGATGTATCTTGGGCACCAGAAAAAAATCCTGCAGTGAATGTCAAGGCCCGAGTGCATTTCCTCTGAGATGGCGGCTGAGGCCGGGCCCTGCTCCCTGCTCCCGCTGTCCCCCTCTGCCCCCCACCGCCCCCGCTCCAGCCTGGGGCAATCAGGGAAGGAAAACAATCTGGCTGGAAAGACCAGAAGTAAAGCTGAGCGAGCAGAGCGGATCAGATACAATCTACCTCCCCGGAGTCCACGCAGCCAGGGCGGCCACCCAACCAACCAAGGCACGGATGCCAACGGCACCTCTACCCATTGGGAGTAAAAACAACCATCGGTCAGAACACAGAGAACACGTAAGGATAAGTTCCACCAAAGAAAGGCAAGCGCGCTGTATGCTCTGAACACGGAGAGCATTCCGTCCTGCTCACACACGGAGCCTCCCGAAGCTGCCGGTGGGTTTGACACAATCCCAGCACCGGCAACAGCATTCCTTCGCACTTGATGAACGGATTCTTAAATTCCCGGGGAAAGCAATGGTCAAGGACCCAGGATGGGTGAGACAACTTTGAAAATCACAGGCAACATTTTTTCTTTCAATGTCAAGATTTCTCATTCAGTGTCAATAACCAAACCCACTGGCTTAAAAAATAAAAAGACAAGCCAATCCGTGGGACAGAAACGAGCACACACACGTACGCAGTCAGCTCTGCCAGCCAGTGGAGAAAGGATATATATATTTTTAACAATAAATGCTAGGACTTTAATCCAGTCATGCACAAAAAATGAACTCGAATGCTAGATGTAAGCATAATGACTGGAGCTACAGAGCATGTAGAAGAAACTCGGAGGACAAATAGAGTTCTTAGAGACAACAGGTAAACTTATGACCCACACATAAACAAATGAAGTGGACGCTATCAAAGACCTTTTTAAAGGTTTGCTTTTCAAAATGTGTTCTTAGGTGTAGGAGAAGGTTGGAAGAAAATATTCATAAACCATGTGTCTGATAGCTTTGTATCAGGATAGGGAACTACTCCCCAAATCAGAGATGGGAAAACAAATAATTGCATTAAAGAGTAGGCACAAACCATTAGAACAGCCTTTAGCAGAGACAATTCGTGGGTGGCCCACGAGGGCATGAAAAGATGATTAATTCCATTAGTGTCGGGATGGCAAGCAGCCTAGTGAACGAGTCGAGGCCCCTTAAAATGGATATAGCAGAAAGAATGACCAGAGCAAGAGTTGGCGAGGACCGGGAGCAGGTGGGAGGGGTGGGAATGAACCACACTGGAGCAGTACAGCTGCCCCAGCACGGACACACTGCAGACCTTTGTCCGTACGGACGTGGGCTAGGCTCTACTTGGACCACCAATATTTGGAAATGATGTCAGAGCAAACGGGAATAACTATGGGCCATGCACTATGCCTTTACAATAAAATACACAATCTGGGCACTGTGCTTCAAGCCTGTAATCCTAGTTACTAGGGAGACAGAGATTGGGAGATGGTAGTTTGGAGCTAGCCTGGGCAACAACGGTGTTTTCAGCACTCCATGTCGACCCATGGCTGGGCAAGGTGGTGCGCACCTGTAATTCCAGCTCTGGGGGAAGCATATCAACCAGGTTCCTGTTATCCCTAGCCACTTGGGGGAAGAACAGGTACGAGGACGGAGGCCCAGGGCAGCCTGAGCTGCAGAGACCCTACCTCCAAACCAGCCAACGCAGACCAGACGGCGGGGTAGCGGCTGAAAGGAAAGGGAGCCTGCCTAGCAAGTGGGAGGCCCTGGGCTCAATCCTGAGTACTGCTAGGGAGGGAGGGAGGGAGGGAGGGAGGGAGGGAGGAAGGAAGGAAGGAGAAATCTTTGTCACATGCGGTCACACGGATGAGCTTTGTCGAAGGAACCAAGCAAGGCAGGCAGTGCACCCCTGTGAGCCATCTTTCCGAAGCTGTAGGAAATCCCATGGACCATAGGACAGCTGAGAAAGAGAGGGCGGGAGGGAGGAGGGAGGGAGGGAGGGAGGGAGGGGGTACAGGGACCCAAGGACACTTCGCTTTGCTCTCCCAGATTTACTGCAATGGCTGTCAAGCCTGTGGAGGTGGGCTGGGGGCACTGTCACCCCGCTGGGGGCACTGGCTGGGGGCACTGTCACCCCGCGCACTGGGGGCACTGTCACCGCCTGGGGGCACTGTCACCGGGACTGACTGACTGGCTCCTGGCCCCCAGCGCAGTAGGGTCCTTGGGAAACCCTCAGGATGTGTCACTGCCGTGGCCGTGGTCGTGACCGCGGTGCACGGGGCTATTTGAGGCCGTTTCCTCGGTTTCCGCCCGTCCTTGCAGGCTCCTGGTGCTCCTGCCTCCTCATTTCTACCGTCTCCCCGGAAGCCCTTCCCCGACGTGGGTGTGAGCCGTCGCTGGCAGCCGCTGGCCCTGCGCGCACACACGGAGCGTCTCAGCGCGCGAGCGCCGGGTCTCGGGGCCCCGTTCCAGACCTGCGGGCGCCAGGCACGTGGCTCCCCGCAGCTGCTGTTTGGATGGGCCCGCGTGACCGACCGGGACGATCTGGTTCGCCCACGGAGGCGTGCACGAGGTGTGCCCTTGACGCAGCCTTGGGCACGCCTGCTTTGCACACGACGTGCTTGTTTATTTTACAGCAGAATCCGAGTCCCAAAGGTTGGCACAGGTTTCCTTTCCTCCCTTGTCCTCCTTCAACCAAATTCAGGAACGCTAGGAAAACAGAGAGGGGAAGTAGCCTGCTCCAGGGGGCCCGTGAGGCCGTGGGGCAGCGCCCGCGTGGGGGCGCCCGGAGGCCAGGACGTGACGCACGCCCCGGACGCGCGGGAGGCCACGGGGGAGGCCACGGGGGAGGCCACGGGGGAGGCCACCCCGCCTGGGGGGGGGACCTGAGAACGGTCCGGGGGGGTCGCTCGCTCTGTGCTCTTGAACATTGCCTCCCTGGAGGGCGGAACTTAGGTTTGTGATGTTCTGAGACTTTATCGCCATCATCATCATCATCATCATCATCATCATCATCATCATCATCGTCATCGTCATCGTTATTGTTTTGCCAGTCCTGGGGCTTGAACTCGGGGCCTGGGCGCCGTCCCTGAGCTTCTTGTGCTCAAGGCTAGCGCTCTACCACTCGAGCCGCAGCTCCGCTTCTGGCTTTTTCAGAGATAAGAGTCGCACAGACTTTCCTGCCTGGGCTGGCTTCAAACCGCAAACCTCAGCTCTCAGTCCCCCGAGGAGGAGCTAGGATGACGGGGGTGAGCCCGCGGCATCGGGTTTCGTCAGGAGACATTTCAAGCGCATAGCAACATCAAAACAGAATTTCACAGGACAGGCACATAGTTGGGTCTATCGTTTGAATATATATATATTTTTAAATCTATCTCTGTTTTTAGTTCGAATGTCAAGTCACGTCACACGGGTTTCTATGGTGGATTCAGGTCTACCATTTTGTTTTGTTTTCTCTTATCCCTTGGTGTTGTTTCTGTTTTGTGTTTCTTTTTTTTTCTCTCTTTCAGCCTCTTTTGAGGTTCATTTTATCTATTGATTACTTAAGTATTTATATTAGTACTTTAGTAGTTTCTATAAGTGTTATATTGTTCCTTCTTGTTCTTTTTTTTTATCATGGTATATGTAGTGTCAATAATAAAATTAGAAACCTCGCACAGTGTAGCAACCCTGTGGCTGCCCAAGGAACTCCTCCTCTCGTGCCTCGACGCTGCAATTATTGAATGTATCGTGCCCACATTATCATTCCAGCTCCGTGATGCTGTCATTTTAACTGAAAGAGGTATATATGTATATATATATATCTATATATGAATTAAGAAGATAAAAGAAGCTCTTTTCTGGTTTCCTAGCTATTTTATATATTCCTAATTTTCAATCATTTCCCCCCTTTTTCTTTTTTCTAAAAAAGTCTTAATTCCACGTGACATTATTTCTTTTTCAAATGAGAACTTCCCTATAGCATTAAAATGCCTATCTGCTATCAGTGAACTCTTGGCTACCTTACATCTGCAAGTGCATTTATTTTGTTTCAGTTCCTAAAAGATATTATTCACTGGGCATAGACTATTGGTCTGACATGCTTAAACATTTCTGAATTTTAAAGATGTCAGCCGGGGGGATCTTGACTTTTTTTTTTTTTTTTTGAAAGTTCTTATCTTTTGGAACTACGTATTGAAGTTTTTTTTGGTTTGAATATTAGTATCTTTTGTTGTGGTTGTTGTCGTTGCCAGTCCTGGGGCTTGGACTCAGGTCCTGAGCGCTGTCCCTGGCTGCTTTTTGCTCAAGGCTAGCACCCTGCCATTTGAGTCACAGCGCCACTCCTGGCCGTTTTCTGTATATGTGGTGCTGGGGAATCGAACCCAGGGCTTCATGTATACGAGGCAAGCACTCTTGCCACTAGGCCATACAAGAAATGTGGGATCTTGACTCTTTAAAACAATAAACTGGGGGTGGAGTGGGCATCTTTAGGTATTTTTATCCTCTGTAATAATTTATTCCTTTCCTAGTTGCTTTCAAGATTTTTCTTTACTATCTTTGATTTTGACATGCTTGGCAGTGGATTTCTTTGTAGTTTTTTTGGCTTGAGGTTCTACTCTTCTTTTCTCTTGATTTATGCCTTTGTCAAATTTGAGAACAAAATTTTAAATGTTTCTGGTCTTATTCACTCTTCCTCTCTCATGCTAGCGATGACACCGATGACAGATTCGTTGATGTTGACTCAAGAACTTCTTTTTCCTTTATATATTTCAGATTTGATCATTTGTGTTGCCCTGTTTTCAAGTTCACAAACTCTTGTATTACATTCTTTATGCTGTGAGGCCTACAAAGTGCAGTTATGTCATATGTTGTCTTGTTTTTCGAAATCCTCACGTTTTAAGGAACAATTCCAGGCTCACAGCCAAGTTAAGGGAAAAGTTGGGAGATTTCCCACAGGCCTTCGAGCCCCCGTGTTCCGCGGTGCCGGTGACCACGTCCACCGACAGCACATCTGCCACGAGGCGTTGTCCCGTCCAGCTGCGGTGGGCTGCGGGGCTGCCCCACCGGGCAGGGTGGGTCCCGGGGACTTAGATCAACGCACAGGACAGATCAACCCCTGGAGCCCGGACCTATACTGCCATGCGCTGTGCTTTTGTTTGGATTGTTTCCTGTAGTTTCTGCTTTCCTCATGGCATTTCCTACCTTCTTGAACATAGAGGGAATGCTCGTATTTCTCTCCTCACTGCATCTCACTATCATTTAAACATCTGAATCCTTTTGGAGTTGACTTCCAACTAATATATATAGATGTGTGTGTGTGTGTATAGAATATGTTCTCTATATAGAACTATATCAAATATATAGCTATATAGGTCTAATATATATATTACACACACACACACACACACACACACACACACACACTTTTCTGGACTCACGCAGAGCCTCCGAGGGGCAGACATCTTAGGTCAATTCTTTAAGTGCTTTGAGTTGACCTCTCACACACCAGTCCTAGGTGTCAGACCGTTGGGGGTCCCTTCCCTGCTTCTCTCTTTTCCAGAGTGGCACCCTTGGTCTCCAGGGTCCCTGGCTGCCTGCACTCTGTGTCCAGGGTTGGTGAATTTTCTTTTAGAGGTGGAGCTACTTGTATGGTAATAACTCACTTGCCCTCAGGAGAGAAGGCCGATGCCCGCAGGCGAGTCGCCCCGGGCCATTTTGGTGTGCCGTGCGTGGAGAGCCGGCCTCCCTGTGGAGCTGCCTGCTTCTCGTCCCCCTCCTCAGAGAAGTCTCGAGCGGCCCGCGGGTCCCTCACGCCATCTTACTAACAAGATGAGTGACCCCCCATACATTTTCTTGAGGTTCTAGGCACTTGGCTTTAAGACCATTTGCACGGCTTTCATTTCCCGTTTTCCTTAGAAAATGATCCCTGAACTGAAGTCAAAATAGGTGAAGAGTGCAAGCCGCCCTCGTGGGTCCTACGTGCTAAGCTCAGGTCGCTCTGTGCTGTGTAACGAACACATGCAAAAATGTGCAAAACGTTTACCGTGTGTTCCTGTACTTCGTAAGCGTCTACCAAGTTAGTCATCGTGATAAGATGATGGGTATTACCTATGTCATAGAATATATTCATAGAGTAATATCCATGTACTTTTTTTCCCCACACAGGTGCACACGAACGTTGCCAATTCTCCTCTGTAAATTTAAGTCGTGTCCGTATTATTCAGTGTGCATCAGTTACAGTAGACACCCTGTGTATATACATCTTTAGTGACACCTGAATATGCAGAAGTCCTTCGGAGCACTGTGTCCTGCGCCCTGGTGCTGTGTTACCTGGTGTTTTCCTCGTGTCTGGCGCCGGCAGGGTGGGGAGGGAGCTCTCCCTCCGCCCTCTTCCATTTGAGATGCCTTCTAACCGCACGTTCATTGTGTTTGTTCCCAAACCCGCGTTATGTAGGTTGTTACTGTGATGTAACTGAAATGTTATTTCAGGAAATATGAGTGAGGAAAGCAAGCGGTGGTTGTTTCTGTAAAAACTAAACAGAAGCCAGGCAAAGTGGTTCATTCCTGCCATCGGGAGGCCCAAACCAGGAGGACAGTGGTTCGAGGCCCGCAGAACCGTGCCGGGGCACGTTTGTCCTCTCAGCCACACCGATGGCTGAGCCTGGGGAGCTGTGGTTTCAGGCCGGGCCCAGGCAAGCAGAAGGGTTTTGAGTCTTCCCTGCAGGGGAAGAAGCCGGTCACAGGGGCACACTGCCTCGGGGGGTATCCACGGGGCCGTGGTCCAGGCGTCGCCGGGGCAGGAGGCCAGGCCCCGTCTAACCCATGACCGGCGGCGTGCCGCGGCGGCGGAGGGCCGGCCCGGCAAGCGCGGCGTTCAAACCCTCCCATCCGCCAAACCAGAAACGCTCGCTTGAATACCGTGTGAAGCAGTCGTGAAATTGCTATGTAATCAGGTGATGGCCAGGCAACCATGAACAACTTGAGAAATAAAGTGGTCAATTTCAGGGAGACTCCACTTGCGGACGGATTTACGTTTGTGTCCCGTTTGAAAGAACCCAGATTGCTCGGGTCCGGTTTGTGTAAGAAAGAGAAAGACAGTCCCGTGCACAGGGCGACAGGGAGAGACCCCCGTCCTTCCCCGAAGCCCACGAAGGAATTCACCTATCGATATCCCACCCTCTAGTAAAACGCTTGTGGGTGATTTGTGCCACTGGTCAGCACTTTTCTATTTAACGGCCCTCCAATGAATTGACCAGTTTTTCCAATTGCTGAGCCTAAACAAGGGAGCAAAAAAAAAAAAAGTCTCAATTTCCTTAGGATGGATTCCTACAAGTGTAGTTACCCATTGCTCTCAAGACAGCGAATCCGCATTTCCTCATGGCCCATGTGAATCGTCTTTCCTCAGAACGGATGCCTAAGACCACAGTCACGGTGGTGTTTCCAGACTATCAATCAGTACCGGCCGCGTCTCACTAGAGAGGGGAATCAGCTGACGCGGTCACGCCGGCTGTTTCTTCAGCGTTAACGGGAGTGGAGGGAGGCCCTTCTGGCGCTCTGCCCCGGGCTTCATCCAGTGGCTACTGCACCGACTCCAGCGCGGGTGACCCAGAGGAGGCTTCTCCGAAAAGCCGCGGCTTCCCCTTGGCTGCCAGGCAATGGCAGTCCACTCCTGCTGTGTCCGTGATGGTTTCCACGCCCGCACTGGCCTTCTTTGCCCATTCGCCCCCCCCCGCCCCCTCCCGTCTCATCCATCACAGTCTAACACGCGCTCCATCCCACTGTTGGTGTGATACCATAAAGTGCCACAGTGATCACCCCCTCCCTCCGAGCTGAGTCCCGGAGGTGCTCACTGCGGGTCACCTTAAGCCCGGCGGTGGACTCCGCTACCGCTTCCCGGAGGCCTGAGCTGCCGGTTGCGCGCGGCCGGTGCTCGCTGCGGGTCACGTTAAGCGACTTGTGCAACCACAGATCGGCGGCGGCGAGGCTGGGGGTGAAGCCCACCGTCTGGTGCTCAGCCCTGCAGAGGCCCCGGGCATCTTGGAGCTGTGCACTGGATTTGTCCACGGAGGCTTCGCTGCAGAAATTCCCCTGTTGGAGTTCCATTTCCAGAATTCCTGATTTAATTAGGCTGGGATGGATCTTGGTGGTAGGGCAAAAAAAAAAAAATCTCCCTGGGGATTCTGATATGAAAAAATAAGGCAGTCAAGAATTCATCGTATATTCTACCGAGTTAGGAAGAGGAGGGAAGGGGTGGGGAGGGGGAGGAGGGGTGATGTCGAATTGGTGGCACTGATCAAGACGCATTGTCCTCACACACTGCTTTGTGAAATGGCAACTCCTTTGTACAACTCTTGGGAGATAATGTTTCAAAAGAATTTTAACAAAGGAGGAGGCAGGTGGGTTGGGTCCTGCCATACGGTGTCATTTGTTTGTCCCAATATCAGTACAGGAGTAGATCCCATCCACAGAAGGAATGTTTTCAAGTAGCTAGAAGATCCCGGGGTGGCAGTGACAGATTCCTATGCACAGGACGGCTGTGCCTTCTTCCACAGGCCCGGGAATCTGAGTTGCAGGTGTCGGGGGAGCCCCTGCCTTTTCCTGGCTGCAGGTGGATGGGGGCCCTCTTTGGCCTTTCTTTCTTCCCTTGTGATTGCTGGGATCTCTCTTCCTGTTGACACACAGCCTTTCCCCGCCCCCATTCTCTGTGTCCCCACGTTTGTCTTCTCCGCTCGTGGACGCAGGAATTAGGACTGAGCGGATCCATCGTGCTTTCATGTTCCAGAGTCTCATTCGCAGACATGAGTTGGGGGGACACTCTTTAGAAGTGAGAGGTGCTACCGTTTTGAAGAGTGCCCGGGTCTTTAGGGACGGCAAAGGTGCGATTCTGTGTTAGCCTTAACTTCGCATCCGGCCGACGTACACAAAGTCCTAAATTGGAAGAAGTCCTGTGCGCATCGACGGTGCCTTCACACGCAGGCTCCTCCCCTCGTGCCGGAACTTGAGGACGCCGAGGCTCCGCCTGCTTCTCTAACGTGTGTGTGGGCCTCAATGCGCGCACACGCGCGCGCACGCACACACGCACACGCCACAAGACCTCGTGAAGGGGAGGAAGCTGTTTCTCAGGCAGGGCTGAAGTTCTGTCATAAGCAGTGCAGCCCCACCGGGCCCCGCCCTCTTCCGGGTGGGGTGGGCGAGACGGTGCGCCCCTCGGGCAGTGGGTACGCGAAGCTCAGTTCAAACCGCGTTCTCCTCTGCAGCGGAACCTCGGCGACGGTTTGACAGTAAAATTCCGCAGGATACTTACTGATCTGTTTTTCTTTGAATTCTGGTGGTTGCCGTTGTTCAAGACCAGGACTTGAACTTGGTACCTGACCCTGTCACTCATCGGCTAGTGCTCTACCGACGCAGCCGTGCTTCCAGCCCTGATCGTCTGGTTCTTTAAGGGACATTTCTATGGCGAAATTGTAGGGTCAGAAGTGGACCCTTCCTGCCTACTCTTCACCTCAATTCGGAAATAAACAACCTGCCACAAATAACATCACCGCTTCCTGAGATCTGGCCGTCTGCCAAGAAGACTCACTCAGCAAGCCAAATTACACGCAAACGCGTAGCGTGCATTTGGGAGATGATGTGAAAGACTTAGTTGGAAGCCATGACTGGCTTTCCTCTGAAGCTGCCCTCATAGTCCCGCCCGTCCCCGGCGAGACCCCTTCGGGAGCATTTCCCGCCCTGCTGATTCGTCACCGGCCTCTTGGCCCCAGTGGGCACCGTAGAGGACACCCATGACTCACGGATTGCGCACTCTCTCAGGAGAAATACGATAACTGGCCCAGAGGCGGAGACTTTTTTCCTCCCCCAAACCTTGGGAGTCTTTACGAAGTCTCAGCAGCACCATTTAAGCCATTTCTTAAACAATAAATCTCCATGTTCACTCAGAGAGAAATCCTGGCCTCTCCGCCTCCATCTTTGCCTTGTGTAGAAAGGTTACAGCTGGAAAGAAGTTGTAATCACATACGTCCTCCGACCCAAAAGAAAGAGAGAAAGAAGGAAGGAAGGAAGGAGGGAAGGAAGGGAGGGAGGGAGAGAAGGAGGGAAAGAAGGAAGGGAAGGAGGGAGGGAGGCGGGAGGGAAGGGGGGAGGGAGGAAGGAAGGAAAGGAGGGAGGGAAGGAGGGAAAGAAGGAAAGAATGAAGAGAGGAAGGGAGGGAAGGAGGGAAAGAAGGACAGAAGGAAGGAGGGAAGGGAAGGAGGGAGGAAAGGAGGGAGGGGGAAGGAAGGAGGGAAGGGAGGGAGGGAGGAAAGGAGGAAGGGAGGAAGGAAGGAAGGAAGGAAGGGAGGAAGGAAGGAAGGAAGGAAGGGAGAACGCTCAACAATCCACCTTCAAAGGCTGGCCAGACAGCTTGTCGAAGACAAGCCGCTGCTAGACGCGCGCGAGGTGCGGGAAGCCTGAGCTGGCGGTGTGTTTACGAACCGGCCCTGATGGGGACTTTGACAGCTCCAGCAGGGGAGGAGGGAGATGCGTTGCCATGGCTCGCCAGCCTGTTCTCCTGGCTGCCTCGCTCCCCGGTAGCGTGCATTATTAGGAGCCCCATCCATCTCTAATAAGCTGGGGTTTATGGTGGCGTGTCAAGCTGCTGCCCGTGTGATAGGACGTGGTGCCCGCGCTGAACTTCTGAGGTCTCTGCCGGGGTCTCCAAGCTGTGGAATAAATACTCATTTCCTGGAGAAAGGCTTAACAGCGCAACGTGTCCTACACAGAGGCGTTCCTTTAGTGAGGTCCTGGGGGGCTGAGGGGGACGGGCCCCGGGGAAGCATTCGGCGTCTCTCCTGGGTTCCCGGGGCTCCGCACCAGGTCGGACCCATCACCAGCAGCGGTGGAGAGCAGCTGTGGAAGCCCCGTGCCTGCGAGCGTGGCCCATTCCAGCCCACAAAGCCCGCGCAGGTCCGCGGGATTGGGGAGCACGAGGATCGGATGGAGTCCCAGAGCAGGCCCGGAAGGCGGCCCCCCAGACTCCGCCAGGCCACGAGAGCAGGCCAGGCAGCCGCCACCGCGGACGGAGCCCGGACGCGCGGTGCCAAGCCCGCACCGACAGTGCCAGAGGGTGGGGAAGTCTAGATCTTTCTCACTGACCAGGAGAAGTGACACCCTCTGTGGGCTGGGAGTCACATAGTTAGAGCCCTGTGACTCCATCAAGCATCCCGCTCTGTGTGTGTGTGTGTGTGTGTGTGTGTGTGTGTGTGCGTGGTTAGCATTGGGACCTCACACGCTCTCCTGCTTGTTGTTTTTGCTCAAGGCCGGCGCTCTACCGCTTGGGCTACACTTCCACTTCTGGCTTTTTGCTGGTTCACTGGCGACAAGGGGCTGGCAGATTAGTCTGTCGGCTCCTGAAGGGGAAATGGTGGTGGAAGTTCCGGGAAGAGCTATGGGGGTAGAACGTTAGCGCCGTTATCAGATCTTTCTTTGTGGGAGCTTTCTGGAAGCTTCACTTCTTCGTCTCTGCCACCCAGGGTGCAGGGCCAGGAGAGGCAGGGGGTGGATCCAAGGTGCGTTTGCTCCGTTGGCTGGTCTGGACTCCAGGCCCCCTATGGGACTGACCCCTGAGACTTGGGGAGCCCTCATCTTGGCTTTCGTGACATCTCTAGATGCTTTTAGTGTAGCCAGAGGGGCCTCGAGGGCGACTTTGCTCTGCTCGTCAAGATACCGTGTTGTCTGGGGGTCAGGCGGAGCCCAGCTCAGCCCTCGGTTTGATCTTGGTGCTCTTACTGCCTGTGACTTGGGAAAGTGACTTTGTGTTGGTGTGCCTCAGTTTCCCGATCTTCAGGGTGGGTGCGGGGTAAACACAGGGAGAGCCACAAGGACAAACAAAAGGGGGTGCCCAGGAGGCCTGGCCGGCGGTGCGTGTTCTGCGGGGGACGGGCTTCATCCTATTGACAAGCGGCAGGATACTGAGCCCCGAGGTACCGACTTCCTTTAGTCCCTCATACCTTCTACTGACTCCGAAACGACTCTCCAGGGCAGTCAGACAATTGGATCAGAATCTAACAATAGAGTAAAGATGAAAAGGTAAACTCCGGACACCCCCAGAAGCAGCGCTACCTTTTATGAGCTCAATCTCCTTCAGCTTGTAACAAGGATGCTGGACCCCGGGGCAGCCTTCGCAGACCGAGAGGCCGCAGACAGAAAGTCAAGCGCGGGCGGGCAGGCGGGTCCTGTCAGCAAGGCTACGGAATTTCCTTCTAGAGGCTTATGGAAAGCAGCCGGGAGTGAACCCGCCCAGAGCGCAGGGCTCCCGAGAGCTCCTGAAGTCACGGCCTTGTGCCCACTGCGGCCAGGGGAAGGAGAAAAGCCCAGGACGTCGCTGGCCGTGGGGTTAGACCCACAGGGGGTCTTGGGGCACGTCTCCTTCCCTCCCCAGGTGCTGGGGTGCGGGCAGCGCGGGGGGGGGGGCTGCCCCCCTCCCCGATGGGAAAGGGCGCGTGCCGTTTCCCCGCGGCAGTGTGGACGTGGCCGGTGGCTGTTTTCCACTCGTGGTGATCGGGGCGCCGGCGGGAGCCCGTTCCTGTGGAGCGCGGAGCTTTCTGGCTCTCAGGAGACGCGGATGGTGGCGTTGGGGGGCCGGTGAGGCCCATTGGTGCGATGACAGAGCAGGCAGCGGGGCGCGGAGGGAGGACACCGCAGACCGAGGCGCCCGCCGCGGTGATGCAGCAGCTCCGAGGAGAGCTGGCGTGGGGCTCCCGGCCTGCCCCTCGGCCTCACCCACCCCCCCCCCCAGGCGGCCCCGAGGCCCGCGGCTCCCGGACCCCAAACCAGTGCGGTGTTCACGACAGCGGAACAGGAAGGAACCGCAACCCGGGGTACACGCCCAGGAACCCCGCACACAGCCGGGCTCGTGTCTCCTCCGGGCGCAGTGGGGGCGGGCCTCTCCGTGCCCCGTGGCGGGTCTCGCGTGGGCTGCCCGCCCGGGCTGTCCCGACTGCCCTTCGGGGCGGGGTTTCCAGGCACACGTCCACCCGGCCCAGCGCGGGGGTTTTACGAGCAGGGCCCCGGCGGGCTGGGGGTGTGAACCCCTTCTTCCCGCCGGGCCGCCCCGCCACCCCGGGGCGGGCCACCCCGTCCCGCCGGGCCGTCCGTCCTCGCTGTCTAGCCGGGAGGTGTAGGCAGAGCGCCGGCTTTGTTTCTGGAAGCTGGGGAGGTTGGCTGTGGGTAGCAACGGTTGCTAGGTGAGGTGTGATGGCTTGGGGAGCCTGCGGAGGAGAGGGCGGGAGGTAGGGGGGCAGAGAGGGGGGCTAGGTGAAGGGGCGGGCTTGGACCCTGCGGAGGATCAGCTTCTCCGCCACTGTCATTTGCCTGGAGCCTCGGGCCCTTCCCAGCCCCCTCCCGCCACCCCTCCTCCGCCCCCACCCCCCCCGCCTCCTCCCCTCCATCTCCCGCCTCCCTGCCTCCCCCTCCACCCCTCCACCGAAGGCCTGGGCTCTGTCTCAGCCTCAGGGCCATCCATAGACTCATTTGATACCAGTCAGGGGAGGAGGGGAGGAGGGAGGGGGAGGGGGAGGGGACGGGGGCGGGGAGGGGAGGGAGAGGGGGAGGAGCCTTCCTGCCTGGAGACTCCTGCTGGCCCCAGGTGCTCTGTCTGCTGGGAGGGACCTGGGCTGCGCGGGGTGGGAGGGGGCGTTAGGGGGCGGCTGGGGCTCTGTTCTGCACGGTCAGAGGCGGCGCCTGTGGCCCCCTTCTTCCTCCCAGGTTCCCCGGACGGCCTCTGACCTGTGGGGTTGTGGGTTCGCGGCCCGGAGGGCTGAGGGCCAGCCGAAGCCGCCGGGGGGGGGGGGGGGGGGGGCGGGCGGGGCGAGCACCGAGGGGGGCTGGGATCGGGGTGAGGAGGCGGGCCCAGGGAGGCCGGGGAGGTCAAGCCAAGGCCTGGGCCCCCGCGGAGGGATTGGGGGTCTCTTGGGCCGGGAGTGGCTTCCCCGAGGGATGAGGAGGGGCAGACGGGGCCGGGGCAGATCCCAGAGGCAGAAGTCGCGAAGTCGCGGCATGGTTGGGGAGGCAGGATGATGGACAGACAGGACCGGGGAGCAGCTTGTGGGCCTGGGAGGAGGGGGGGAATGTGTGTGTTGGGGGGGGGTCTCCTAGAGACCGGACCCGCCGTGAATGCAGGCAGCTTCAACGCGCATGGAGGGATGAGCGGGCAAAGTGTGGTCTGTGCATGGAACAGAATAGCACTCAGTGTTTTGTCTGTTTTTGTACCTGTCCTGGGGCTTCAACTCGAGGCCTGAGCGCCGTCCCTGAGCGTCTTTCAGCTCAAGGCTAGCGCTCTACCACTTTGAGCCACAGCGCCACTTCCAGTTTTCCGGGGGTTCATTGGAGATGAGAGTCTCGCGGACTCTCCTGCCCGGGGCTGGCCTTGAACCGCGATCCTCAGATCTCAGCCTCCTGAGTCTCCAGGATGACAGGCGTGAGCCAGCAGCCCCGGGACTGGGTGATCATGCTGGTTCTCAGCGATGTCCCAGCCCAGGACAGGAACGGCCTCCTGCCCCGCACAGCCCGCGGGGCCGCGCCCCTGGCCTCGGTCACAGGCGGAGCCCGGCCAGTAGCTGTCTCAGCCCTCCGCGGTTCACTGACCTCTGCTTCGTTCACCTGTGGGGAGGGAAGCACCGTTCCAAACCAAAGGCCCCTGAGGCTTGAAACGGAAGGGGTGACTCAGGGAGAAACGTTAAGGGATCGGGCTTGCCGCTTGATCTTCCCCCACACCCCCGGGCCGGCTGGGATGGATACACAGTGGACTGATACCACAGGCAGGCTACTTATTGTACGATGTCGAGAACAAGAGCTAATCGTTTACAGTGACTCACTCTAAACCTTCCCCTAGTCCTTCTGCCCAGATGCGTAACTTTCAGGAAATGGGTGTTGTAAGCAAGCTATAGTCATGGGGGAGGCCTCCCGCCCTGGTTTTGGAAATGCAGTTCTACGGGCGCGCGGCCAAGCGCGTTCATTTACATAGCGCCTAGGGCTGCCCCTGCACTGTGGTTTCAACACCGGCCATGTGACCTAATGGCAAAAATATTTACTATCTGACTGGGTACAGGGAATGTGGACAATATCCTGTTAGAAGAGATACTGGAATGCTTAATTCTTTGAGGATTGAGACACCTAGTTACGCTTAAAAGAAAAGCACTCCGGCACACCAAAAGGAGGAAAACGTATTTTCCACAAAGCCTCCTGTAGAAGTCAGATGGAATAAATCCCTAATATTAATAATCATGGAATAACCCACAGAGTGTCTCAGACTCAGTGCTAGCAGTTTGATGAGTTTCTATTTCCAGAGGAACAAACCCAGAAAAGAAGCTACCATGGAAGACAGTGAAATCTGCCATCACCGTTCTCCCAATCCCCTCGCTGAGATACAGGCCCGTATGGGAACAAATGGAACGGCATTTGCCTGTCTAGCCCCATCCCTGGAAGTTTACACGTGTTCGTCTTTATTGTCTGGAAGGTCTTCTTCAATTCAGACATTAGGGCTAATCAGTTATGCAATTTCTATTTATTTATTTATTTTTTTGCCAGTCCTGGGGCTTGGACTCGGGGCCTGAGCACCGTCCCTGGCTTCTTTTTGCTCAAGGCCAGCACTCTGCCACTTGAGCCACAGCGCCACTTCTGGCCATTTCCTGTATATGTGGTGCTGGGGAATCGAACCCAGGGCTTCATGTATACGAGGCAAGTACTCTTTCTCCTAGGCCATATCCCTAGCCCAGTTATGCAATTTTTACCTTGCTCTGGTTGAATTCTACCCCAAAGGAAACCATGAGGCTGGAGCATCCTAGGAACAGTTCTGAGCAATACCGGCCTGTAGTGGCCATCCCAGGAGCAGGGGAAACTTGGAGATCTGTCTGTCTGTCTGTCTGTCTGTCTGTCTTGTCTGTCTGTCTGTACATCTGTTCGTTCATCCATCTATTATCCATCTATCCATCCATCCATCCGTCCATCCGTCTAACCATCTATCACCTACTTATTATCTATCATTTACTTATCCATTCACCTATCATCTATTTGTCTATCTTTCTAGTGTTGTCTATTTTCTATTTTATATCTATCATCTACCTTTTATCATCTACCTACCCATTATCATCTACATATGAGCTATCTACCAATCATTCATCAATCTGTCTATCTATTGTCTACCTATCATCCATCTACTTAACATCCATCCATCCATCCATCTACCTACCTATCAACCTACCTATCTATTGTCTGTAGTCCATCTACTTAACATCTATCTATCTATCTATCTATCTATCTATCTATCTATCTATCATCTCTCTGTCTCTGTCTCTGTAGATACATAGCTACCTACGTACCTATCTACCTACCTACCTACCCATCTGTCCCTCTGAACTACCTGTCGCTATCAACGAAAGCCACTCCCACAGCTTAGTAACAAACAGACCAGGATTTCTCAACTCCAGCCCTGTTGACCCTTGGGGCGGAGCCTTCTTTGATGGGGGCTGATCGGTGCAGCACAGGGAGTTCAGAAACCTCCCTAACCTTGACCCATTAGATGGCAGTAGCAAACATGACCTCTCCCCTTTGCCCTCTGCCTCCCCCAGTCCCGATAACCCAAATACCTGCAGACCTTGTGAAAGGTTCCCCCCCCCCCCCCAGGGACCCTTCTCCTCAGCCAGGACGGCAGGGTCTGTCCGGGGAGGAGCTGCGTGGGTGCGATTCCTGGGGCGGGGGGGGGGGGGGGGGCTGGCTGACCGGAGGGTCCGGGAGCCGCCCTCGATCTGGCCCGGATTCTCCACGTTGCAGCGAGACGGCCCGGGCCCTGTGCAGCTTGGAGAAGGTGCGGTGTGGTTCCTTCCTTCTCGCCATGAAAATCACCGTGGGGAGAGGAAGACTCTCTCCCTGCTCTAGCTGCAGGGGAACACGAACTACTTCAGTGATGGAAAAAACCCAATAAACGCACCCAGGTATCGGGGGGGGGGGGGGGGAAGAGAATGTTTTAAAGCTGGAGATACTTTTAAGAAGAGGTTAAATAAAGTACAACAAGAAAGTTAATAAACTTGGGGGTAAAATATTTGACTGGATAGACGGCTCCTGAAAGGCTGGAGTGCCTCGATGTTTCCAAGAGAACTGATAATTAGATGACTTTCAGAAACTTCATTTCTCTCTGAGCAAGTACCATTTTATGTAATTTTCTGACATCGAAACAACAGCTCTTCTCTTTGTTAAAAAAAAAAAAAAAGAAAGAAAAGAAAAGAGAAGAGAAGAAAACCAGTCCCACCTCACAGTCAACAGAATCTTGGTTTTGACTAATCTCTATAATCAGAAGCTAATTTGCCTTAAGAATAATAATAGTAGCAATATGCCTGTTATGAAAGAGCGCGCTTTTATCGTTTTATTTGCCTGTGATTATGTAAATTCCAGCTCCAGGAGGCTGTGTGGCGCGGAAGCTGCCGGAAGGGGCCCTGCCTTTGCTGTGGAGCCACGGGGAACCTTCTAGAAGGGCCTTCTGCCGAGAGAGAAGGGCCAAGTCCCCCTCCCCGTCGCGGAGCACCTAGCGCCGCAGATTGGCTCAACCGTTTGGTAGCTTAAATACAGTAGGGGAGAAAGATAGCTGGGCAGGGTGTCTCCCCTCTTCCGGCTCCTTTCTCCCCACCTGGGGCTTCAGGAATGTTCTCTGTTCCCTCCCTTGGAGCCCCCCCCCCCCGCCCCGGGGCCTGCCAGGCTCCTGGCCGCTGCCCCTCGTGGGCCAGCGGGGCGATGAGGGGCGGCCTGGACGCCTTCTGCCTGGGCGCCGGGCGCATTCACGGGGGGCCCCGGGCCGTGCCCGTCTCCCTCTCCTTTGGGACCTGTGTGTGTCACCCAGAGCGGGCGTGGAGGATGTGAGCCAGGCCCCGGCGCCGGGGTGCTGTGCTCCGGCCGGGGCCGGGGCCCCATCCGGGGCTCGGTGTCCAGCGGGGGCGTCCGAATGAGGAGCGTGGAGCGTGACCGCAGGCTGCCTCGGAATCGCTGCGCGTGCATCTTCCGGATTCATCGCCAGTCGGTTCCCGACCAGGTCTTGTGCCTCAGTTTCCTTTGGGTGGCAGCAGTGTCGGTGGGGATGTCAGGTTGTTCACCACGGGGTCCGCAAGGCCTCCTGGAGGGGAGGGGGGCCGCTGCGTCCCTTGATTCTCTCAAGGAGAAAGGGAAGCCGGGGGACTGCTCAGCTGCATGCTGCAGAGGGGGGAAACTGAGGCACAGGGAGAGGTTATGTAATCTCTCAGTGTCGCTCAGCTGTTGAGGAACAGAGCCAGAACCCAAAGGAAAGTGGTCTGGCCTGGACACACACACACACACACACACACACACACACACACCCCTGTGCATCAGCCTAGTGGGCACCCATGGCCCAGCTTTACAAGGGAAGAAAGGCCGCCATCTTCAACTGCTCCTCTGTCTTGAGTTTCTCTTCCAACAAAAGGAACTTCTGGATCAGCTGGGAACAGGCTGAGGTCTCTGCTCCTCTTCTCAGCTGGGTCTTTAATCTCTTCATTTGGATTTCCTCTCTCTCCCTTGGTGACTCGGAAGGGTTTAACCCTTTGCTGCTCTGTTCCTGTCCTCCCTCCCTCCCTCCCTCCCTCCCTCCCTCCCTCCCTCCCTCCCCCCTTCCCTCCGTCCTGACTGGGCTTCAGGCCAGTTCTGCTGATCTTGAGGTGACACCTGGGTGGTCGCTCCTAGGATACGGAAGGAAGGAAGGAAGGAAGGAAGGAAGGAAGGAAGGAAGGAAGGAAGGAAGGAAGGCAGGCCCGGACGCCCAGGAGTCCACGGTACCACATGGTACCCACGCTCACAACACCGAGGCCCGTGTTCAAACTGACCTCGGCGGGCTCGCTTCCAGCTAGCTGCTAGAAACTATTTCATGGGAATACATATTTGGTGAAAAATGACATTTCACCAAAGACAATTGGAGCCCTGAAAACAATTTTCTTTGTTATGGCTAAAAACCCACATTTCCCCAAACCAAATTGCAGTGGAGATAAAGCGGAGAAGCCCCGCGTTGGGGAGGGGTTGACCGGAGTGTGATGGTGAAGTTTTAAGCGGGTTTCTTTTTGCAAGGGTTTGAACATTGTCTAATGACAGGAAACCGCGTAGCTCGGAGGAGAACTCGTAAGACAAACACACACCCGAGGACACGGGCGGGAAACGGGGCCCCCCGGTCGTGGCCTCCCGGGGGCAGAGCCCCCCAGGCTGCGCGGCCGGCTCGGCCTGTCCGTCTGTGCCTGGCCGTCAGGGTGGCGCCGGGCAGGGGTGCGCCCACACCCCAAGTTCAGTGTCATCTGCCTGTTTGTGGTGACGGGGTGCAAGGTGCGGCCCAGGACCCCCTCGGGGCAGAACCTGGGTTCTGGGCGCCCGAGCGGCCGTGACCCCCCCACCGCGCCGCGGGCTCGGCGTCCGGAGGGCGCTCCAGCCCGCGCGGGCCGGCAGCCGGGCGAGCGGGCACGGTCCACCTACGGAACCACCGAGCGCCCCCACTTCACCACGCCTGCCCTGGGATCCCCCGCCCCCCACCTTCAGAACAACAATACAAAGTGAAAGGAAGTGGGGGGAACCTGCACTCACCCCGTCCATAGACCAGGGGCTACCCGGCCGCCCCGCCCGAGGGGCTGCTACCCCGCACACCGCGCGCTGCGTGTCTGCGGTGCCTGGGCAGTGCGTCTGTGTCTGCCGTTGTGGCGTGCAGTGTTTGTGCATGCGTGTGCGTGTGTCGCGTGTGCGTGTGCGTGTGCGGTGGTGAGTGTGGTGTGTGTGTCATGTCTCTGTGTGTGTTTGTGGGTGTGATGTATCTGTGTGGCGCGTGTGTGTCTGTGGTGCATCTGCGTGTGCGTGCGCGCATGTGTGCGCGTGTGTGTGCGTATCTGTGTGCGGTGCGTTCTGAGTCCGCTCCTCTGATGGGGGGGATAGTCTACCGGAGACCTCCCTGCGGCCGGGGACCCTCGCAGGCGTCAGCCTTGCGTGGCACGGAGCACGGAGGAGGACCGTGCCGGGCGCCCAGGCCCCGGGACAGGAGGGCCGAGGGGAGCAGAGACCGAGCCTCCTCCCGAGACAGCAGAACCAGCGTGCGCGGGGGGGACATAGACCTGCTGCTCCTCGTGGGGGGGGGACCCCCTGCCGCTCCTCAGTGGCCCCCGGAGCGTGGGCACCAGCCACGGGGCTGGGCGAGCTCCCGCGGGTCCTCACGCCCCCTTACGAGATCTCGATTCCCCGTCCCCGTCCTTCTGTGCCCGGCTGGGCGGGGCGACAGCCCCCCCCTTTTGAGGTAGGGTTGTCAGGTTTAGCAAGAATAACTGCCCCCCGGCCACGCCCTTGCCCCTAGGCGAGCAGGTGCGTGGCTCCCCGTGGAGATGCGCGGGGGGGGGGGGGGAAGCAGCCCCCGCACCGACAGAGCCGCCCGCTGAGCGCTCCCGGCCGCGTGGCGAGCTTCCCCTCCGGCTGCAGGCCCCGCGCGTCCCCGCCACGCCCCTCGAGCCAGGCACCCGCCCCCACTGGGACTTGGGGTCATTTCCTCACGTCGTAGGTGAGCTTCTCCTCCTGATACGCTTGGCTCGGCCTCTGAATTCCCATGACACCATATCTGAAAAAAATAAATAAGGCTACTATAAGCCATCTTCTCATTCTGAAGCAGACAAACGAGCGATTAGTTGTAAATTGTCGGGGATGGCTATACCTTTAAGACCTGGGACTGCTGGCGGTTATCCACTCCTACCTTCCCCCTGGGTCTGGAACCTTCCCCGCCCTCCGTCTGCAAGCACCTGTCTCGTAATGGCGCCGGGGACCGGTCCTGGGGGGACTGTGGTCTCCCCCTCTGCGGGAGGTTCCGTGACATCACCATGATGGACATGCTCACCAGCCTATCGTTACACCTGGTCAGTCCCTCCCCGTCCCTCGTCATTACTGCTATATAAACCCCTCCCCTGAATAAGACTTTCGGAAGTCGGTAGTCCATCAGACGGCTCCCCGAAATCTCTGTGTCCGGTGTCTGCTCTTAAACGTAAGGGGGGCTTGGGACGGGGGGTTTCGACGGCCCTACCCCATCTCAGCTTAGTCTCAACTGGGATACGCTCTGCCCTCCCGCCGGCAGGAGTAGCGCGCAGAGCCGAGTGTCCCCCACAGTTTGTGTAGTCCGACAGTAAATATATTAGATCTGGGTGTGGGGCTTGATGCCTATAATCTCAGCGACTCAGGAGGTGGAGTAGGAAGATGAGTAGGCCAGTTCATGGAAGATTAGCCCAAACCCCTATTTAAAAGCAAAACACAGGTTGGAGGGATGGTTCTGGTGGCAGAGTGCCAGGCAGTGGGTGAAAACAAGCATCAGAAAGTTGTTGAGTTGGAGTCCTGATCGTAGACAAACAAAACAAGACAAAAAGTAGAAGGAGCGGGGGTGGGGGCGGGGGCGGGGGTGGGGTGGGGGTGGGGGCGGGGGCGGGGTGGGGGGTGCTCAAGGGCTCGAGCCAGGGAATGGTGCGGCGTCTGCTATGGACTGGGGCTAAAGTAACGAGCACTTGGCGTTGTTTGGGGAGCGTGGTTGGCTCGCTTCCCCGGCGAGCTCACTTTTCCGTGGTTGTTCTTGGAGGCTGGGGGGGGGGGCAGAAAGCAGGTCCGCCCAGAGTCCACAAGCATACACGGGGACCCCCAGCTCCCCGACGGCCTGACCGGCCGGCCTGTTCCAAAGCTGCCACCATCTGAGGCCCAACCTGTGAATCCCAGCCCCGTTCGGGAAGTGTCTGCTCTTCATTAGCTGCAACTTGACATTTAAAGTTTTCCTTTCCTCGGGGAATGGGTCCAAAGGGTTATGTAAGTTTTCTGTCTTAGACACATTCAAAAACATGTTAAAACAATACAAAATGTCTACTGTTGCCACATGCGAGCCGAAAGAACAGGCCCTCTCCGCTCCTTTTCTGACAGAGGCTGGAGGGGCCCAGGGTGCCGCCGGCAGCGGCAGCGTTTGAGGAATCGCCAGCGGGGGCCACAGTCCGCTGGGCCGGACTTGTCCATTCTCTCCTGTCCAGGGATGCGGCTGGGGCTGGGCCCCTCGGACAGAGCCCCCCACCCGCCAGGCCAGGGGGGAGCTAGGGGGTGGGAGGGAGTCCTCATCCGCACGAGTTGTCAGGCACCTGTCCGTCTCCAAGTCCGCAGCCTATGAAAGGGCGGTGCTTCCTTTCCCCGCTTTCTCCGTGCGTACGGCTGCCTCCGGCTCTTAGAAAATCCTTCCCTAGGCAGGTCTGTGGCGGTGCAGGAAGCCGGGTCCGAAGCATAATAGTTGGCTTCCCTCCCTCCCTCTCCCCTCCCCTCCCCTCCCTCTCCCCCCTCTCTGGAGACCCCAGGGTGGGATTTCCCTCCCTGAGACTTTGATCCTCTTACTGGTCTTCCGATACGAGTTTACATCGTTTGGGTGTTTCAGGTCTCTGTTAGGTAAGCGGGCCAGGCCTCCGAGGAAGTGCGGGAGGGGGGTGAGGAGCTGTTTGTCAGGGCAGCCACGTGAGTCCCTTACAGATGATACCGGCCCGCCTTGCAGCCCAGCTTCGTGTCCGCAGCTGGGAGAACTTTCTGGTTTCCAGGCTCCCGTGGCACCTGGGACTCTGCTGTGCTGTGTGGAACATAGCCTGTTTCTTGGACTAATTTCCTTGTATTACATAATTTTTCTCTGGATATGCTTATTTAATGCCATGTCTCAATTCCGAGCTCAGTCTCTGGAGCTGCCAATGGGTGTCTGTGCCGCTCTTGGATCCATTTCAAGCTTCAGAGAGAAGTCATTTCCAAGGCTGTGTGGCTGAAGATTCCTACACAGGTAACGGGGGAGCACTGGGCTCCCGGGGACGAGACACGCTGCCCCTCTGGGAAACCAGTCTGACTCACATCTGAGGATGCACCTGGCACTGCAAAGGCTCAGCGGCCCCGCTGCTCCTGGGCCTCTGAGTCGCCTGCAGGGGAGGCTCACCCGTGACCTCCCTCACCCGCAGCAGGGGTCACGACACCCCTGCCGACTGAATGGCCCTTCCCACTCCTTGTTGGCCCCTTTCCTCCCACACTTGCTGATATCAGTCGGGTGGCAAGTGTTGAGGCAACCTTGCCCCTGCCCTCCTAGCACACGCGTTCTGGGCCGCCACACGTGGCAAAGCAATCCCGGAGGACTGGCACCATCGAGATGGAGTGAGGCGGAGTCTGGATGTGGCCCACCTTGGGAGTGTGGGAGACGCTCATAAGCTCTCTAGAAGGTGGAGAATTGCAAAGAGCTCCAGGAGACCTGTGACGTGTGCGTGTGCGTGTGTGTGTGTGTGTGTGTGTGTGTGTGTGTGTGTGTGGTGTGTTCAGAGAGCAGACTGGCCTGTGCTGGGTTATGGAGGATGGGAGCAGATGCATGGAGACAGGAGAGGGGGTCTGATGGTGGTGGGCCTGGACCACAGTGGGCCTTAAATGCTGAACAAAGGTGGTTTGGACTTCACTGTCGGCGAGGGCTACCACTTTCCTGGCTTTTCCCCCCATCACCTTTGTGTAGTAAATGTAGGGGTGCCGTAGAGTTGTGCCGTAGAGGAATGCTGCCCTGCTAGTGAGAGGCTGGAAGCTCATGGCACAGGGCTTCGAGGTGAGCAGGGCCTGCCATGCTGCCCAGGGTAGGAGCTGTGTGCTGGGGCCGCCACTGAGCAGCTTCCCAGGTGGAACGTGCCCCGTGCTCTTAACGCAAGCATCTTCTGTGGCTAATTGAGGCAAGCCATTGACTTCAGTGAACCTCTTCCATGTACTTCACCTACTGAGGGCTGCCTGTGCCCGCGCGTGTCATGCTTTTGTGAGGTCAATGTCACCGTGTTCACGCCACCGTTGTCCTGGGGCTGGTTGGAGCAGGTGACCGGATGAGGCCCTGGCTGGTCTGAGCTGCCATGCCTGGCCATCCTTGCTCATTCTCCGAAGCCCTCTAGCTTTACCTATCCATAACCGATGAAGTTCACAAGGCCTGGCTCAGGCCACCTCTTCTTTTGGGAGAGAGATTTCCATCCATGTAACTTTGGTTGTATTACCTGATTTAATGTGAACAACATAAATGTGCTACGTAATACGCTGATTTTAATAACAATCGCTGAAGCCGCTCATGGGTTAGACCACTATTTAGCCGTCTTACAATTGAGGACATGAAAGTAGCAAGGTTAAGTAAGCAGAAAATAGCTACACCGATGTGTAGAGAGAAGAACATTCTGTCTCAGAGAAATTATCCTTCCAAAGGGGACATTGAAATGACAGCATTTCCCATGCAGAACTGGAGAGAATTGATACAAGCAGCCACACACTAGGAGAATGTAGAAAGAAAGAAAACGATCCTAACTCAAGATACTGATAAAGAAAAGAATAAAATCGACACAGAAGGTAAATATGTGATGAAACTAAAATGAGTATGGGTCCTACCCATTAATCGTATTGACATCTTATGAAATTTGAAGTACACAGGGAATTCAGTAGCCCGAGCTGAACAAGAAGCGATGAAGCCAAAGTGTTCCGAGGTTCTTGCATTTTCCAGGAAGTGTCAAATTTAAGAGCATCTGTTAAAAAGAAATGTAAAAATAAACAGGCTTGTAAAATGAGCAAAACTTAAAAAAATTCAAAATGAGGAAAGGAAGGAGAAAAGTACCCCTCCCCCTCCCAAATCAAAAGCAGGAAGGTTTAAATGGGCATGAACCAGCTGTAGAGAAAGTTCCCGGCGGCAATAAAGGCCAGCTGTAGACTGTACACTCAGCTTTGCCGGTCTCCATAACGTGGCTTTCCATTTAAACGTCCCTGCCATGGTCAGGACCAAGTGTGAGGTGAAGAATCTTTGTCAATTGTGAAATGCTTATTTCTTTTGTGCAAGTATGAAGAACACAGTCCCATCTGTCTCTCAAGAGTTCACGGACACTTTATATTTCTCTAAAGCTTCTGACACCACAGATTCAGACACCAATAATGTGTCTGAACTTCTTCACCATCAACAGAATGGAGGGAGTATAACACACCGGATGACCTTGTCACACATGGACATTAGGACAGGACCAGGAATCTAAGAAAGTGAGGAGAAAAAAAAAAGAAAAGATGAGACCTGTGATCATTCTCATTTTCTGCTTGGAGGAAAATTTGGGTAATTGTGCAGAGAGGGAGAAGATAAATTTCCCCTTGTGGTCTTGCTAATTCAGTGGGTTTGAGAACTGGGTTGGGAGAATGGAATCGAATTTGTGTAATAACAGAGTGCCAGAGAGGAAGAAGTTACACAGAGAAGGAACTGTAGACATTTTCATAGGAATCCTTTGAACCTTTGGCTAAATACATTCTTGTTCTTCCATAAGAGACCTGACGAAGGACAGCTCGTGGGGAGAGGAACATTATTAGGGAGAAACTCCCTTGCCTCACACAGGCCAGACATGATTGATTTCCAGGGAAGAGACTTCACTGGATAGAGAGGGCGTGCAATAATGGGCCCCAGGATCTTGCTGAAGTACCGAGGGACTAAAGTAGTCCTTAAAGAAACGCTACTCAGCCCTCTTCCCCAAACAGCTTTACAACAAGCCTCAGAAGGACGGGTGGTTTGCAAGTGATTTAACTGCCGGGTAGAAGTTACAGGAATGCAACGAAACCGAGCATGTAAACCATAAAGTTCACAATGATTAACATCTGATCAAAAGGTAGTAGACAGGCCAATAAGCCAGAAAAAATCACTAACAAACAGCTGAAAATTCGGTCCATAGAAGCAGACCAAGAAGTGACGATGGGGACGGTAACAGGACATGGCCTGAAAGCAACTGTTTCAGACACATGGGGCATGCTGAAGGGTGTGAACCAGCAAGAGAGAGGGAAGAGGTAAAAACAGCCACACGGAGCTTCTAGACGTGGAAGATGCAGTGCTCCACACGTCACTGTCATGGACTTCACGATAGATCTTACAGTGCATAAAAACCCCTAACCCAGACCGTGCTGGGATCTGTATTAGAGAATGCTTGTGAGATGAAGTACAAAGAGAAACAGATGCAAAGAAAAATGAAGAGCAGCCAATTCGTGAAGCTATCAGCTGTTTTCACCAATATAAGTCCGAGAAGGCAAGAAGGAAAAAAAAAGATTTGAAGTTGTAATGGTTAAAAGTTTGCTTACTTTGATTAAAAAATTAAGTTTATAGATTCAACAATCTTTGTAAAACCCAAGAAGGGGACACACACACACACACACACACACACACACACACACACACACACACACACACCTACCATATACACACACCATACACAGGGCACTTCATAATCAAATTGCTAAACATTATTATTATTATTTTTTGGCCAGTCCTGGGGCTCCACAGCGCCACTTCTGGCCGTTTTCTGTATATGTGGTGCTGGGGAATTGAACCCAGGGCTTCATGTATACAAGGTAAGCATTCTTTGCCACTAGGCCATATCCCCAGCGCTAAACATTATTTTTACAAAATATCTCAAAAGCAGCACTAGACTAAAGGCACATTTTATGTAAAGAATCAAAAGAGCAATACCACAGATTTTAAATCAGAAGTCATGCAAATTAGAGACAATGGAATGAAATCTTTAAAGTAATAAATCCTGAACAAGAAAGCAAAAAAGGTGAAACACTGTACATCCAGAGACACAGAGCCAAAGAGAACATTCTTCAAAAATGAAGCTGAAAATGCAGCCCGCTCTGCCCCTCCTCTCCTCCCTGCCTCTTCTCTGTCCCTCTCCTCTTTCCCTCCTCCCTCCCTGACTCTTCCACCCCCTCTCTCTCCTCTGTCCCTCCTCCCCTCCCTGCCTCTTCTTCCCCCCCCTCACAACTGAATGAATTCATTGTAGCAGAACTGTTCTACAGGAAGTTTTAGATACCCCAACAGAATAAAGACTGTGTATGACAAACCTGTAGATAGTGTCATACTAAATGGGGAAAATTGAAATCGCTCCCTCTAAAGTCAGGATGAGACAAGGGGATATGCTCTCCTCACTTTTGTTCAACGTAGCACTGGAATTCCTAGCTAGAACAATACGAGAATGGAATGAGAGGGACTCAGAGAAGGAAGGAGAAATGAAATCATTCCTACTTGCAGATGCTACAATCCTAGACTTAAAGGACCCTAAATATTCCACCTCAAACTCCTAGATCCCATAAACACTTTTGGCAATGGAGCAGGATACAGAACCAATCTACAACAATCGGGATCTTTGCTATATACCAACCAGGAATAGGCAGAGGAAGAAATGAGGAAAACAATTTCATTTATAATGACAAAAAAAAATAAAGTTCCAAAGCATAAACTTGACCAACGTGGTCAAGTGGTATATCATACCAAAAAAACTATAAAACTTCAAAGAAAGAAATTGAAGAAGACCCCGAGATGGCCAGACTGCCCAGCACCAGTGGCCATGCCTATAGTCACAGGGTTTTTGACAAGGGAGTGGAAAACATCCACTAGAGAAAAGAAATCCTCTTCAACAAATGGCACTGAGAAAATGACTCGTCTCTCACCCTGTACAGAAGATCCAAAACAGAGCCAATACCTTAGTGTAAGATCTAAAACATTGAAATTACTATAGAGGAAAAAAGGAGGAAAACTCTGAAAGCTATAGGCGCAGGTGATTATTTCCTGAATAGGACTACAATTACCCAGGAAATAAGAGCAAGAATTGACAAGAGGGGCTGCGTCAAACTAAAAAGCTTCTGCACACCCCAGGAAACAACGACCAGAATCCAGAGACAACCCACAGAATGGGGGGAGATCCTCGCCAGTTATTCTATGGATACGGCACTAATATCCACAGAACATAAAGAGCTCAAAACATTCGGCAGCAGCAGCGCAAATAAGCCACGTAATAAATTGCCGACAAACTGCACAAACCATTCTCAAAGCAAGAAGTACAAGTGGCCAAACCAAACACGAAGAAAACACGTACCAGATGGCTAACTGTAAAGGCAATGTGAGTCAAAGCTACAGTAGGATTCCATCTCTCCCCCATCATGAAAACCAATAACAACGGAAGCCGGTGAAGCCGGAGCAGTGGGGGGGGGGGGGGAGAAGAGGAGCCTCAGACATTGCTGGAGTACTACTTAGCCATAAAGAAAGATGGAACGGCGTGATCTGCTGGAAGATGGATGAAACTGGAGATTACAAATATTGCATACTTTTGCTTATTTGTGAAATGTGGACCTAACATGATACTGGCAACAGTAACCATGATGATGATGGAGGAGGAGGAGGAGGAGGAGGAGGAGGAGGCAGAAAGGGATGATGGATATTAGTTATGAATGTAAAAGGGAGACTCTTATGGAGGACCAGGTAGAACAGAAAAGGCAAAGAATACCGAGGGGTGAGGAAGGCCAGATCTTTCTCGATTGAAGTATCTATCCGTCATCTCTCTCTCTCTGACGTGTGTGCGCGTGCGTGCGCGTGCACGTGCATATAAAGCCAGCCTAAGGAAACTCACACAGGGCTGGGGATCTGGCTCGGCGGAAGAGCGCCTGCCTGGCGAGCGCAAGGCCCCGAGTTTGGTCCCCAGCTCTGGAAAAAAAAAACAACTGCACGGAAACTCACTGAATGGGATCTGGAAAGGGGGGTGGCTTTGGAAAAGCCAGCCTGCCCACCCACAGGACTTGATGGGAAGCCACAGAGACCCGGGTGGCTTCGCAACGTTGCGGGGCCGGCGTGTGGGAAACCTGGATGGAACTGCGATCAGAGACGGATCGGGCTGCTGGGATCAATTGGGTTTTGATCCAAGTAGCAAGGTTCCCTGGGGGCTGGGGGAGGAGCGCGGACAGCCGGGCTCAGTGACTGCTGGGCAGACACTCGGGAACATGTGGACGTTGACGTTTGTCCTGATCGTACTTAAGAACGACTTCCGAGGAGGGCACGTAGGGATGCCTAAAATATGAAGGAATAAAACTCGTGAAAGAACATTGAGGAAAAAAGATCTCTTAACTTTGGAGTAGGTTAAGAGTTCTTAGATATGTAAATCACAAAACTTAAAGACCGAATTTGAAATCCATGGAGATCATAAACTTGCTCTTCAGAATTCACTGTTGAGAGAAGAGGAGGGGAAGGCCCGGCACAGATCTCAAATCGCAAATCGACAACACTTAACGAGATTTTACTGCTTGGTCCTGCAGAGCCAAGCAGCCCATTAAGGTTGGGAACACTTTCTGGAGACTTAAGATGGCTCGTTTGGTTGCATGTAAATTACACTTCTATTCTCCAAATAGGACAAAAAATATTTCTTTTGATTCCTTTGCTTTCATACAGGAAGCAGCTCTCAGGGCCCACACCAACCCAAGGACTCAAAAACAAAAGCTGACAAGCGTAGGAAGCACGAGTTTGCAACGTTCTGAATGCCAGGCCACAGAGGCCCCGGGTCCTTGAGCATGGAGGAGCTTTCAGGTTTGCTGCGGCTCGCTGGCTGCTTTGACAGAGCTTCCGGGCTCCAGAAGGAGAAGGGGAGCGAGGCAGAGCTCGGCCGGCTTGCTGAGCTGGGTCCACGGAGCGGCAAGTCGAGTGTGTAGACCGCACCAAAGAGGAGAAAGCACAAAGAATGAACCCCAGAAAACCACAGAGCCTCCTCCCCGAGTGTCCACAGAACACGGATCGGAGCAGGCATGTGAGGAAAAGACTTGAAATTTGGGGAGCTAACACCAACATGTACCAGTACAGTGCCAGCAGTCACGCCTGTTGTCACCAGCCAGGCTGGAAAAACCCATAACTCCTGGGGTGCTGGTAGAAATCTCAGAAAGGGCTTGCTTCTGTAGTGGGGGATTAGGAGACTTAGATTGAGCCGTGCTCCAGATCCACCTAATAAATCATAAAAACAAGACCTGAAAAGACCACTGGTTTCCAAGTAACTTAATGCTGAGCCCAAATTACGCCAAGAGAGCTCAGGAATATTTATAGAAAGTTAAAAAGTGAAGTACCCAGTAAAGTAAAATCCACTGTCTAGTGTCTAAATACAGATTACTTGACATAAAAAAGAAATAGGAAAGTATGACCCATTATGGGAGATCGATCGATCTGTCTGTCTGTCTGTCTATCTATCTATCTATCTATCTATCTATCTATCTATCTATCTATCTATTATATAAATTGACCTAGAAGTTGTACAGATGTTAGATTTAGAAAAGACATTAAAATAGTTACTTATAATAACTACATGTATGTCCAAAAAGTTAAGATACGTAAACGACTCAAATTAAACTTCTAGAGATGAAAACTGCAATGCATAAGATGAAGAATTCACGGATTGGATTAATAGAAGAGTAGGCATTGCAGAAGAAATATTAAAGAAATTGAAGATAGAAGCAGAAACCATCCGAAAGGAACACACACAGAGCATAAAGCAATGATAACAAAACTGGAGGCCCAATGACCTGCTGGAAAATTCAACGGTCATAACGTGTGCAGTTAACATGAGGTCGAGGGAGACAGGAACGATTTCAACAGATAATGGAGCCAAGTTTTCCGATGTCTGTAAGAAAGTTATCACTACAAACCCAAGCATCTCCACGAGAACAAGAACATTTGGTGACAGTTACATCGTGTACATCGTAAGCAAGTTGGTCAAGGCCAGCGAGGAGTGGTACACCCCTCCACATTAATGTCGGAGGAGCACAGGCAAGAATGACAGCAAGTACACGGCCGGCCGCAGTGTGCGTCAGCAGACAGTACACCAACATCTGTGACGTGTTTCAGGAAAACACTCCAACCTAACATCCGACAACTTCTCAAGTGTGACGGGGTAGTGAGCTTGATCAGAGGTGGGCAGGTCCGGCGGGAGAGGTTGAAGTCCAAGACAGATGACATCAGACAGAGCTACAGGCCAGCCCAAAGGAGTAAGAGTTTAGCTAAGAATAGAAGATAGATAGGCTGGACGATGGCTGGCTGCTGGTACAGAAATACGACAGTGAGGGATGGGTTTACGTGGCATGTGTATACCAAACGTATGGAATTATAGCCTAGAGATTGGGTGGCAGAAATGAGTTATTAAATGACGTGACGTCACTTAGGGTGCAAGATGGCGAGATGCGTGTTGTGGTCTCGAGCAACCCTTAGAGTACGTTGAGCTGTAACTTGAAGACTACGTCGTGCTTCCTCCCCGGGACTCCTGCCGTCGAAGGCTGTGCAGGGGGCTGGGAGTGGGGGGGAGGGGGGGACTCTGCTGGGCTACGTGCTGCCAGCTGGGCTGGGCGTCTCTCAGGAATGTTCGTCCTGGGGGTCGCCCCGTCCCGCGGAGGTCTCCGTCCGTGGCCACCCCGTCCCGCGGAGGTCTCCATCCGTGGCCACCCCGTCCCGCGGAGGTCTCCATCCGTGGCCACCCCGTCCCGCGGAGGTCTCCGTCCGTGGCCACCCCGTCCCGCGGAGGTCTCCGTCCGTGGGTATCAGATTGTTCTTCAGCTCACCAGGGGAGCCTGGGAGATCACCCGATGTCCTGCACAATGGCGGCCAGCACCTACGTCTGTCTCAAATGGGACATTGTGAAGCGTCTTTCTGTGCCCATGTGGCGACTCCATGTCCCAGACAAGGCTGGCCCTTTCCTGGTCTCCTGTTGAGCTCCGTGGAGGGCGGGGAGAGGGGGCTCCCCCTCTGGGGATTCCACTGGCCAGGCCCCCAGCCCACCGCCCCCAGCCTGCCCTCTAGGAGACTTTTCTACATTAATTCCTTTCCTCAGAGTAGGCTCAGCGGGCGGGCTGGGGTTTGCACGCTGGGGTCTGCACGCGCACACCACGCACACCCTGTCTCCACTCCCTGTCCGACGCTGGTGACCGTTGGGCTGCTGCTGCTGGTTTTCTTTGAGGAGTCTGCTTCTCTTGCTTGCATCTTGGGGGAAGGGTCTCACCCTCCTTATCCTGCCAGGGTGCAAGCTGCGTGGCCCGTGGCCCCCACCCCCGCCCAGCTGAGTGCCGGGCCCCGGGACAAGGCCATGTGCAGTGAGATCCCGGAGGAGGGGAAGCTGGCGTGGGGGGCAGGGGGCCCTGGCACCTGGGCTGCACGGTCTCCGGTCCTTCTCTTCGGCAAGCTGGTGGCTCGCGGCAGCTGCTCTGCGAATGGGTGCGTGCTTTTCCCCACAGGGCTGGTAAATCACCCCCAAACGACAAACTTAGCATTTGCTTGCTAGACAAGGGCTCTGCCAGTTGAGCCATGCCCTGTTCTTGTGCTTTCAGTTGGTTGTTTAGTTATCTTGGTCTGGGCCAGCCTTGGGCTACACTCCGCCTATACCCGAGTAGCTGCAGTGAGTGTGGAGGTCTGGCCTCCAACCTTGGTCTTCCCAACCTTGGGGTCCTCGCTGGCCCCGAGCCGGCACGTGTGCTCGAGCGGTTTATGAGATTGGGGCTATCAAGCTGAGTCAGCGGTTCACACAGAGTCTTCCTTGTGGACATGTCCTCCTGCTACCCGAGAGGGACAGTCCAAGCGACTCCCGAGTTACGGACCGGGGGAGCCTCCCCAGTGCCAGGAAAGCGGCCTTGCCTTTCCTCCCTGCCCTGACTCATCCACGCCCTGCAGCACCCCGACAGCCAGTGGCTTCTGGAAACAAAACAGAGCTGGCGCAGAGAAATGTTGGATTCTGCTCCTCCCCACCCCCCGTGCCTGACAGCGCAAAGCCCGGAGACATTTGCCAGGCCCTGATGGGGCTTGGCTAGCGTCGCGGGCCAGTTCACACTTGGGTTCTGACACAAGGGCTGGCCCGGGCGTCCTGGGTGTTGTTGCTCCGTGGGTCTGCAAGCAGAGGCGCTCTGGGGTCACCCGCTCCGTCTTGGTTCTTCTTGTGAATGGTGGCAGCGCCACATGGTGAGTCATTCCTCTGAACCAGATGCCAAGGTGTCCCTTCCGGTCCACCCCAGAACACGGCCAGAACATGACGGGGGCGGGGGCGGGCGTGCGTGGTGTACGAGGGAGACGGAGGCTCGGACAGCCGAGAGCCCTCTTCTCCACCCAACATCTGCTCAAATCATGGGGCTGGAGTAAGGAAGGAAGTATAAGAATTGGCAGATGGGATTGCATCAAGCTACAGGACTGTTGATTGTTCCCGTCAGCAGAGCAAAGAGGAGGCCCACAGGGTGTAAGGAAACCTTTGACGGTTATTTGTCTGATCAAGTATTCATGTTCAGAATATATAAAGAATTCAGAAAAATTAAACACCAGAGCAGGAATACATAACCCAATCAATAAATTGGGAAACACCACTTGGTCAAGTGAAGAAACAAAATGCCAACTAGTGAACATTAGAAATAACGGACATTCCTAGCCATCTCATCCAGCTACGTCAGCAAGGGTGAGGAGAACAAACAAGTCCCAGTGAGGACCGGTGGGCGGGGGTGGGGGTGGGGTGGGGGGGGAGAAGGAGCCCTTCTCCTTCCGCTGCTGGCGGAAACGGCAGTCGGGACCCGGTGGGGCGGCCACAGAACTTCCGGCGGAGGAATCCACATCAGCCGTCAGCAGAGCTCCGTGTTCACGTGGCAGGGCTCGGCACAGTCACGTCGCGGAGCCCGCCTGGGGGCCCGGGGAGGATGCGTGGCCGAGGAAACGTGGTCTGGGCCCGTGGGGGGGGGGTTGGGGGGGGAGCTTGGCCACGAGGAAGAGGAAGACTGCTGTTTGCGGGAAACTTTTCATCCAAAGAGGACAGACTCTCAGGAAGACAAATATCCAATGCTTTCTCTCCTGTGTGAAATCGCAAAACAAACCATCAAGAAGGTATGAAAGCGGGACTGTTGAAGAAAGGGGAAGAGACAAGACGACGGGGGGGGGGGAGGGAGCAAGGGTGGGGAAAGTATCATCGGATATCTCATACGCGTGTGTGGAGCCGCCATGAAGCTATTTTACACCCCTCATATCCACTTTAAAATAAAGGGCCCGAGTACTGCCCCTCAGGGTCTTCACTCACGTGGCTCTACCAGCTCCACTCCTTTCGGATTTGCCTTCCGGGGCGGGTTTGAACCTCCATCTTCAGATCTCAGCCTCTTGAGTACCTAGGACTACAGGCACGAGCCACCAGCTAACGGAAGGGAATCAGCCATTAACCAACCAACCAACCGACCGGCCAAACAGCAGATCTTTTGCAGAAAGAGAGAAAGGCAGTTCCCTTCTCCAGTCAGATCTTCCCTGACCAGGGCGTGGCCGGCAAGGAAAGGCGCGGGCCCCGGGGAGCCGCTCTCCCCACCCAAGGGGCAAATACCCGTTTCCAAAAGCATGTGGGAGACAGGCTGTGGAGACGCCTCGCGGCGGCCTGGTGTGGACGGCCCGTGGCCGCGCGCGGGAGGCGTGGACTCCAGCGAGACGCGCGGGAAGCGCTACGGCCGAGCGGAGGCGGCGGCGTCGGACCACGCCCTCCACGCGGCGCGGGGCTGCCCTCCCCTGGACAGTGCGGTGGCGTGGGGCTCCGGGGCCGGGTTTCCGGTGGGCAGGCGCTGGGCCCTGAGTCCCCCTCCTCTTTCCTGTCACGGCCCGGGGGAGGGGGGGAGGGGGGGAGGGGGGGTGGGCAGGGCGGCACCCGAGGGCCGTCCCGCTCGCAGCTCTGGCTTCTCCGGAACCGGACTCGGCGACGCCGTCGCCGGGCCCCTTGGCTGTGGCCCCGTCCTGGAACCGAGGGCAAGGAATCCAGGCCGCTGCTCCTGCGTGTGCTCGGTACCCGGCACCGAGACCCACTCGCCGCCAGTACTCAACAAACGACCCGCTGGCTTCTAGCGAGCCGTGGGGTAGGTCGCCGCTCCGGCCTGGGCCAAGGCGCACACAGCCCTCCTCCGGCCTGCGGCGGAACGGTAGGAGCCGCGCCCCGGCGGACTCCGGTCTTCTGCGGTCAGAGACCCCGGGCACCGGGAAGCCGAAGCCGTGGCCGTGGCCCAGGGGCTCTGCGGAGGAGAGGACCAAGGCCTGCCGGCTCCGAAGCCAGTGCGTCGCCCCCACGGCATCCCAGGTGCGTCGGCTTCTCCCGGGCCCGAGACCTGCGCCCCTCGCGCCGCAGGCTGGGAAGAAGGGGGGCTCCTCCCTGGGGTGCGTGAGCTCGGGAGTGGCGGTCAGAAGCCGGCGGCGGGCGAGTCCCGGGTGCTGAGGGGGAGGGTGTGTGAAGGCCCGCAGACAGAGAGGCTGCAGCAAGCCACCGCGTGGGGGGAGAGGCAGGACGGCTGGCCTGGAGCAGGGGCACTGGCTTCAGACTCCTACCGACTTGGCGATCTCGGCCGCCTCGCGGAAATCTTGGGTGCTCGGCTTCCGTGGTGACGGGACGAGGATGCGAATGCACGACTCCGCCTTCTCTGTGGCTTCTTCCCTTGGCTTATTTTCTTTGCCACCTACGTTGCACTAAACGTCTTGAAACGGAAAACTCAAGGAATAAGCAAGCCACGGGCTCGTGACCGGCCACCGTCCTGAGTGTCCTGGTGAACTCTCACACCGCCGCCGACTCTCTTGATTCCTCCTGGGAGGCGGTTTGTCCTCTGATTTGTCCGTAATCGCGGAGCCGTTGTCACTGGCTTTACCACCACCTGTCAGACACCGCGTTGTCTTGGTTACTGTATTTACTGGAAGGAGGGGGGAGGGGAAGAGGATGTGGGGAGAAGGAGAATAGTATGACTTGAACAATTCGTGGCAACACCACCATGCAAACTTCGGGCGACAAGCTTGCTAGGAAGATACTCTACCGCCTGAGCCACGCCCTCAGTCTTTTTGCCTTCGTGTTTTTCAGCTGGGACTCTCATTTTTTTTTCTTTTTGCGTGGCCTCAGCCTGAGACCCCCCCTAACTTACGTCTCCCCCATAGCTGGGATGTCAGGCAAGTAGCACCATACCCTACTCGTTGATCGAGAAGGGAGTTTCGCTAACTCTTTGCTTGCCGCAGGTCTTGCCTCCCGCGGGCGGTGGGGAGGGCAGGTCCCCGAGGCGTTTGCTATAGTGCATTATGATCACGGCCCTATTTCCCCGTTCCTGCGGTGGTTATTGTACCTCACCGGTGCGCATTAGCATAGGCATAACGAGATGGGAGCGGAGAGGGTTTGGTGCTGTCGTAGGTCCAGCCGCCCCTTGGGGTCTCAGACTCCGTCTTCTTTGGATCAGAGGGTCTCCTGAGCTCGGACAGCAGATCTCTCTGGTGTATGTTGAACTCCACGCTGGGTGCTCGACGTAGTCGATGTCTCTGGCCCCATTGACTTGGGCTCGGGAGCCCGCCAAGGAGGTTCCCGTCATTGTCCCTGTGCCGGAAGCCAGGGCTTCTCCAGGGCAAGCGACCGGGAGGCTCCAGCTCCTCTGTCCATTTCAAATGCGCTTTGGAGAGATTTGCTGGGTGTGCTGGGAGTTTGCATCAGCTGAGGGTTTTTTATTCTCTCTCTCTCTCTCTCTCTTTCTGTCAGGGTTGTTATTTTGCATGGGGGGGGAAAAATGAAAAGAATTTGATTCATCATGAAGTGCCGGGAAAGGAGAACGGGAGGAAGAGTCACAGCCAAGGAACAGCACGAACCCGGAGGGCGGTGTGGGTCACGGGCTGCCGGGCTGGCGCGTGGGAGGACTGCCGTCGGGGGCTCGGCGCTCGGGGAGGTCGTGGGGGTCACGGGGGGGGGGGCCCGGCGGGCAGGGTCCTCCACGCGGCCGGATGGGCCCTGTATTCCCAGGCGAGGCCGGCTAGAAGGAGAGCGGCAGGTGCCCGCGGTGGGGGCGCCGCGGTTCGGCCCGCGTGGAGCTCCTCAACTTCCCGTCGGATCGCGATCTCTCCACGAGGGTTTAGGAGGTGACTGTGGTTCCCGAGTGGGCTCCGAGTCCCCACGGAGGGGAGCGGGGAGGCTGGATGTCTTCGTCCTGCCTTCCTACTGTGGAAGCGTGGCCTCGGGGCCCCACACCACCCTCGCCAGGGGCCTCGCCGCAGGCCCCTGGCGCTTGCACTTCCCCCCCCTTCAGAAGCGTGAGGAAGAAACTGCCCGGCCTTGAGCATTGTGTTGCAGCAGCTGGGGTCGAGGGGGCCGGGAAGCAGCGCTGTGTTCGTGCGGCTCTGGACCGGGGACGCAAGAGGGCACAGGAGACGGAGGAGGCGGGCGGGGCGGGGAGCACGCCGGTGCCCCCCGTCCCTCCGCGCGCTTCCCCTTACCAGCAGAGGTTCCCTGTTGCGGCCCCCTGCTCTCTTCTCTGCCCTTCGGGGGTCCCCAAGTGCGTCTGTGGGTTGTAGAGATGAGGAGGCCCTGTACACACAATGGCAGACTTGTCTTCACGCAGGATGGAGGCTGGGCTGGAGCGTTCCCAGGACCTGTTTATTTGGGATATCATTGGCTTTTGTGGGGTGTGTGTGCGTGTGTGTGTGTGTGTGTGTGTGCGTGCAAGTACTGGGGTTTGATCTCGGGGCCCAGTGTTCTCATTGAAACTTTCCCTCATCCGGGATGGTACCCTAACTCTTGGGCCACACCCTACTTGTGGCTTTTTGCTGGTCAATTAGAGTAGACGAGTCTCTCCAATCTTGTCTCCCAGGCTGGCTTTTAACCGTGATCCTCACACCGTCGCTTCCTGAGCAGCTAGGGTCACGGGCACGCCCCCCGGTGCCCGGTTCATCGTGAGTCTTTGCCTGAAGGGCTCGGGAAGGAGGAGTTTAGGAGCGAGGTCCTCAAGGAGGCTCCGGAACGCGCCCTCCACACCCCGCAGCCTCATCCTCACTCCCCCCGCGTCACGGGACTGTCACACGGGGCTTGGGTCCGCGCTGTGCCCAGGAGCCCCTGGGTGAGGAACAGAAAATAGATCTACCCCGGGGTGGTCCGCGGGGCCACTGGTGCGAGGAACCGTCCAGCACGTTCCAGAACCTGCGGCGATCGCGTGGTCCTTAGGGCAGAGCCCCACTGCCACGCGGGGCTCAGGCTGAGCCCCGCTCAGCCCCACAGGACCGTGTCAGCTGGCTTGCTCTGTTGGATGTGGATGTTTGTTGCACGTCTGTTATGCTGAGGAATGTGCCAGAAGCGGGAGGAGGGAGGCCAGGCAGGGGAGGAGGGGCAGGGAGGAGGGAGGCCAGGCAGGGGAGGAGGAGGCCGAGCCCATTAAGGAGCAGGCTGTCTTTCAGCCGGTACCAGAACCCTCTCCTTTCCCCACCTCTCCCGGGCATCCCCTGCTTCATCTGGACAAAATCTGTCCTCCGAGGTCCTCCACCTCTCCCGGCGCCTCCTGCCCGCTCCCCGCTCCCCTTCAGGGGCTTCTGCCCCTTCACCCGGGGCAGGGGCCGGCGCTGGAGGAGGAGGGGGAGGAGGGGGAGGGGGGATTGGTAGAGGGGCCGTCAGGGAAGGCCAGGCCAGGAGGAGCCAGGTCTGGTCCGAGGCCTCCGTGGGCTCTGACTTGGGGAGGGGCTGAGGCTGGAATGCCTGAAAGAAACTCCCACTCCCCAGAAACTTGCCCATCTCGGAGACACTTCCAGCCAGCGGAGCCCAGGACGGAGTCGCGGCTGTGCCCGATCCTCCGCGGGGTGCAGACGCCGCCGGAGGGGCCTCGTCGCCCTCCACGCGCAGGCTGGGGGCCCCGTCTCCCACGTGTGGATCGAGCTCCCGAGACGCCACGGAAGCTGAGGCCCGGCTCAGGCGCGTCTAGTTCCGTCTTCATGATTGGGTCTGTGATTACAAAATTATTTTCTTTTTTAATTGACACATAACAATTATCCAAATGTATAGAGTACACAGTGTAATGCTTGGGAACATGTATACATTGCATAACGATCAAATCAGGGCAATTAGCATTTCTATCATCCCAAACATTTATCATTTCTTAGTGGTAAAACATTCAAAATCTTCTAGCTATTTTGAAATATACAGTACATGTTTTTTTTTGTTACTTTTAAAACTTTAAATGTGTTATACAATTTCTCCACCATTTACATAATGAATCGCATTATATAAGCAATATCATATATTTATATATAAGCGTAGTCTACCTTTTCTTTTTCAGATTTTGTTTTTAATTGTGTTGAAATGTACCCGACATAAAAGTTACCCCGTGAGCCATTTTCAAATGTACGCTTCGGTGGCGGATGGACGCGGGTGCCGCCCGTCCACCTCCGGATCTTTTACACCTTCCCAAGCCGAGAACGCGTTCCACGCCAGCCCCTCCTTCTGCGCCGGCCCCCGGTCCCGGAAGCCGCGGGGGGGGGGGGGGGCGCGATCCGCCCTGCTCAGGCCTCTCCTGAGCCCGGGGCAGCTGCGGCCCTGCTAGGCCAGATGTGGCCGTCCTTTAAGTGACCAGTGTCACACGGCAGCTAGACGACAGGCCTTGTGAGCACGTGTGCGTGCGTGTGCGTGCGTGTGTGTGTGTGAGAGAGAGAGAGAGAGAGAGACTGATGGATTGGTCCTAACACTCCTCACCTCTTCCTCCTTCTCACCCCGCTGCCTCCGTGTGACTGTGTGTGGGGGGGAGTGGGGGGTGCCCTTGGGGGTGCGAGTTCTTCTGGAAAGCCCTGGGCTGCAGGAGACACTCGAGGCCTTGGGGGACGTGAGCCCCAGTGGGCGGGGGGGGGGGGCGCTGTCCCTCGGGCCTCCGCTGGGCTGGGAAGGGCCGGGCCCGGGTAGTCGGTCCGCGCCTGTTTCTGCAGGACGCCTTGTTTACCCCGCTCGGCGGCGGGAGTCACTCAGGGACAGCTGACCCCCGGCTCTCTTGGGGTGACTTAGGCCCCCGGAGGCGGCAGGCTGCTTTGAGTAGCCAGATTCCTGGCCGGACATGAAAGGGAAGATTATAACAGCCCATTTTCTCCACGCAGCTTAACCCGATTAAATAGGAAGCGAGGGGGAAGCGGCCGTGCCCGGCGGTCCTCCCTTCGCCCCGCGGCCTGCCCGCCACCTCGCCCTGACCCCCCGGGGAGGTCTGCGGGCACAGCGGCTGGCGTGGCGTCCGGCGCGGGGCGGAGCCTCCTGGCACCTCCGGCACAGAGGGGGTGAGCGGGGGGGGTCGGGGCGGCCGGGCGGCACCTAGGCGCCTCCCCCCCCCCCCCCGCGGCGTGGCCCCGTGGGCCGAGGGGCCGGGCCTGCTGCGCACCGTGTTCTCGGAAGCGTGGCCGGCCTTGTGTCATCCCGCCCAGTGGACGCCGACTGTGTGGGCTCCGGCCGGGTCAGGCCGGGTGAGCCGAGGCCGGACGCCGGCCCCGACGGGACGGCGAGCCAGGGGCGCCCCCTCACCCCTGTTCTGAGCCCGTGGAGTGTTTTCCTGGGGGCCACGGGGGGCAGGTGAGCGATGCCCACCTCGCCTCTTCCAGCCCCCCCCCCGCAGCCCCGGGTAGCATGTGGGGTGCTGAGGTCCGGTGGGGTCCAGGCGAGGCTCCGCCGGCTCCCCAGGCCTCGTGTGATCGGCGGCGAACTCGCCTGGCACGCGAGCCGCGGAGGCCGACTCCACAAACACACGTGGTGCCGACAGAAGAGGGATTTGGGCCGTGTGGGAGCCGCACTGGCATTCGAGACCTTTCCATTTTAGAGCGGTGATGCACTGCGAGGATGGAAAGTACCGGCAGATAACTGAGCACTTGGCCCCCGCGCACATAAACACGGTGGTTTGAGAGCCCCGCTCCCTGGGTCCGGGAGCCGGCCCAGGCGGCGCGCTGCCCGGCCTCCCCCGCCAGCAGCCCACTTGCTGAGCGAGGTGCTGGGAAGCGGCGTGCGGGGGGAGATGCTGGGGGCCGATTGCCTGACCCACCGGCTCGAGGGGGGTCGGCACAGACCCCAGGGCAGCAGCCTTCCGGGGAGAGACGCCGCCACGGAGAGGAGGACTAGCAGACGGCCAGGAAGCCAGGGTGGGGTCAGTGTGCTTGCAGCGTGGCGCGTGTGGCGTCTGTGTCTGTGTGGTCTGACGTGGCCGTGAAACAGTGTGGGGGGGGCTGGAGGGGGCAGCTGGGCAGGGGTCAGGTACAGAGGGCTCTGAAGCTGTGTGAAGACCCAGGCCTTGTCTCTGGGAACCTCAGAGCAGCTTTGGTTTTGTATTGGTCCTAGGACTTGAACTCGGGGCTGGCGCTATCCCTGAGCCTTTGTGCTCAAGGCTGGCACTCTTGGAGCCGCAGCTTCTCTTTGCTGGTTCGTTGGAGATAAGAGTCTCAGGGACTTTCCTGCCCGGGCTGGCTGTCAACTCTGAACCTCAGGTCTCAGCCTCCTGAGTAGCTGGGATGAGAAGCTGAGCCATTGATGCCCAGCTAGCCACTGGGTTTTAAGAAGAGAAAAACATGGGCTGGGGATATGGCCTAGTGGCAAGAGTGCCTGCCTCGGATACACGAGGCCCTAGGTTCGATTCCCCAGCACCACATATACAGAAAACGGCCAGAAGTGGCGCTGTGGCTCAAGTGGCAGAGTGCTAGCCTTGAGCGGGAAGAAGCCAGGGACAGTGCTCAGGCCCTGAGTCCAAGGCCCAGGACTGGCCAAAAAAAAAAAGAAGAGAAAGACGCTATGATCTACCACTGGATTCATTCATTCATTCATTCATTCATGCCCAGTACTGTGTTCCTGGCCCCAGGCCAGGCAGCAAGGGATGCTGAGGAAGATCGTGCGCGAGTGTGTGTGTGTGTGTGTGTGTGTGTGTGTGTCGGGGTGGGGTGGGGTGGGAATTAGAAGCCAGAGGCTTTGCAGGGAGTGGATGACGGGAGAGGAGGATAGGCCAAAAGCCTGGGCAGGCGCATGGCAGATAGGGATGGATGGAGATTGGTTAGTTCAGGAACCCGGTTCCGAGGCCACTGGAAGAACTCTTTCCAGAGCCAGAAGTTCCAGACTCTACCTGTCATGGTTGTGGGACTGGATTTGTGGATATGCGGATGGATGGAGGGCCATCTGAGAAGGTGTGTCTGGGGAAGCCCAAGCCCAGCAAGATTCCCCAGACAGGCTTCAGAGTATAGGCACCGGGGAGCAGTCAGACCGCCCGGATCCCAGCAGTAGGGAAATGCTGCTCCTCGTCCCCAGGGGAGCAACTGTGAGGTGCCACGCCAACAAGGTTCAAGTCCTGTGCTGACCAACTCGGAAACAAGATGGCTCCCGTCAGACCTCCCGCTCATCGTTTGTGGTGCTGTGATCTTCTACCAGTGGACAGCAGACCGGAAAAATAAAAAGATTCGCAGTCCCAGCTTCACAATAGCATCGGGGCGCTGTTACATTATTCCTGAAATCTAATTTCCCCAAGGCAACCAGCATCTATAAAGGGTCAAAGGAAAAGTTCCCCAGATGAGCAGCTTACAAGATGTGAGCCATGTGAGTGATGAAGTCACGAGCCATCCTCTCTCCTTCTACCCGGGTCACGAGCCATCCTCTCTCCTTCTACCCGGGTCACGAGCCATCCTCTCTCCTTCTACCCGGGTCACGAGCCATCCTCTCTCCTACCCTGCCCATGCACTCGCTGTTGGTTACTTAGCCTCCATCTTTGTTACCAGCTCCGTGGTCGGGATATCTCATTATTTATCTGAGTTGCCCTTATTTAATGTATTAGTTAGGTAGCAAAAACACCAGACAGAAACACTTTGAGGGAGGAAAGAAATCAAGTGATTAGAAGGGACGGGTAGGGTTGAGATCCTTTGGAGGGGGGGTTGGTGGTAGAAGGTGTGGCTTGATCAGGATTACGTTTGTACATTGACATGTTGGGTTGAAACCCCTCTGCACAACTACTTAAAGGTAGTCATTAAGAAAAGGAGGAAAGCTTCATGTTGGTTCTTGGTTTCAGGGGGCTCAGTTCATAGTCCCTTGGTCCAGTAATTAAGTAGGATGTCTGGTGACTAATTAGAGGTAAGAGGCCCATGGGCTTTTCTGTCGGGGCTGGCTCAAAACTGTGATCCTCAGATCTCAGCCTTCTGAGTAGCGAGGACCACAGGCCTGAGCCACACCTCTGCCTGGCTGACGATCCTTTTTAACCCTTGTGAGTCTGAGGCTGGTAACACACAGGGCTTCAAACGAGAGGCCATGTCTCTCGTCGTCATCTCCTGTAGCACCCAGCCGTGGTGCCCAGCTCGCGGCCGCCGGTCCCTCGGGACCCGCTGCCCTTAATTCACCTCTCTGGTTGGAGCGATTAATGACCGTATTTGGGGTGGCGTTGGGCCAAGAAGTTCAAAGCATCTTCTACCCTTACCCCATTAATCCCATTAGCATCCCGGGGAGAGCGGAAGGTTCCAGAGTGTCCTGTGATTCCCGCCCGCCCGCTGCCGCCGAGAGCCTGCGGAGGGGCCGGGAGGCGCGGTGCAGCGCTTGGCCTGGCCGGCCCTGGTGAGTCAACGGGCGCTTGGAGAAGTCACTCGTCTCTCAACTTGGGCCAAGGGCCGTGCCGCCGGGGCAGGCAGCCTTCCTGCCTCACAACACAGCCATTGTCCCTGCCTTCCGAGCGGCGTGGCCCTCCCGCACGGCCTCCACCCTCGCCCCGAGCTGGGCCCGGCCCGCGCGGAGGGTCCTCCGTCCCGGGCCGCGGGGCTGCGTCCTCTCCCTTCTCCCAGATTCCTCTGCAGAAAACAGCTTCCCCCAGCAAACGGCTTGGCCTGGGAGCCCGGGCCACATCTGTCACCTGTGCACGGTGCCCTGCAGCTGTGGGGTCCCCCGGGAGCCTCCGGGGGCTACCTACGGGGCCAGGGCTGCTCCCCCGGGCGGGGCCTCTCCACCCCGGGACAGCCGGACGAGAGCAAAACAAGATGTTCTTTCTTCTGCCTGCGTTTGCCCCAGCCCCGAGGATTCCACATTGTTTTTCATCTTCTGCCTAATTTTGGTCCAAGAACTTGGTGAAGTTGGGGCCGAGTCCTTAAACTTGTTCTTCTTCTCCTTTTTGTAAACAAGCGCACTTTCCTGGCCAGATGTTTCTCTTTTTGCTGCTCGAGGGCTGCGCCATTGCACACTGTCCGCCTGAAGCTGAATAAATCTTTGTTTATGGCTTCCTTGGTCCTTTACAACTAAGGGCCTCGGGAAGGGGTTCAGAGCATCCTTCCCACCGCGGCCTCGAGTGACCCCAGAAATGCACCAGCAGCTAAGAAGCCTGGCTCTGTGTGTGTGTGCGTGTGCGTGTGTGCGTGCGAGCATGGTGGCAGAGTCCCAGACCCCGATATGGACTCAGCTAGATGGGGCTGGGATAGCCAGGCAGGGCATAGTCCAGGAGAGCCACGGAGGACTGAAAGCAGTTCCCTTCCATTCACGGTTCATCCCTCTGCCATGACCAGGGAGGGGACCAAGCAGCGGTCACCAGGACTGTGGGCACGGGCGTGGCCTTCTCTTCCCGGCGGTGCTCTGACCCCTGAAGCCTGCATTGAAACTCCTGTACCGCCAGCCTCGGCACGACCTTCCCCTGCGGAGGAGGCACCGGGCTCTGGGGGCCGCGCGGCACGCAGTTTATGGAGTACAGGCGGGTTCCAGCGCTTGGTGCTTCTGCAGGGCCTCCGGCAGAGGGACAGCCTTGTAAATTCTATTGGGAGTAATTCAGCTGAGAATCACGTCTAGTGTCAGAGAGCAGGAAGAAACTGAGCCTAATTCTTCCTCCCCCTCTTCCTCTTCCTCCCCCTCTTCCTCTTCCTCCTCCTCCTCCTCTTCCTCCTCCTCCTCCTCCCCCTCCTCCTCCTCCTTCTCTTTTTCTCCTCCTTCTTCTACCTCTTTCTCTTTTTCTTTTTGGTGTCGGTCCTGGGGCTTGAACTCAGGACTTTGGGGCTGCCCTTTAGCATCTTCAAAATAACCAGCAAAAAGCCAGGCTAGAAGCATGGATCGATTGGTAGAGTGCTAGCCAAGCAGGTACAAGTCCCTACATTCAAACCCTGGTACTGCCAAACAAACAAATAAACCTGCTCTGTATTTCTGTCGCCAATCTAACAAAATCACCAGTGGTATCAGCATTTCTAAATTCACCTCTCAACGTCCTGCTTCTCAGCCACGTTCCCCTTGTTTTCTTAATCAGTCCTTAAATGTCCTTCTCAGCCCAGTGATTCCCTTCCTTGCTTCCTTCCACGAGAGCCGGCCCGAGGTGCCCAGCCCCGGTGGCGAGCCAGTCCCCCAGGGCAGCTAACACTTCATGCATTTCATGCACAGTGTCCGGAGCTCTGCACCACGAACCTCACGTGCATTGCCTTTCGTAGCTCCATAAAGTCCATGCGAAACTTCAGAAGCGGAGTTTCTTTCTTTCTTTCTTTCTTTCTTTCTTTCTTTTAACATGGGGTAAGGCACAGAGAACACAGATCCTATCATTTTAGCTATGTTCACCCAGCCGGCTCAGAGCACAACTCCGTGTTACCTTCCCTGTGAGGGCACAGGAAGTCTACCTACCTCTCTATTATCTACTATCTATCTGTTATCTACTTATAGATCTATCTAACCTGTTCATCCACCTGTCATCTGTCCAACCACCCATCATCCATGTCTGTCTGTCTATCATCTATCTAGTTATACCTATCTATCTTCTACAATTAATCTACTTATAGATATACTCCATCCATCTACCCATAATCTATCATCGATATGTCATCTATATCTTCTGTTATCTATCTACCATCTATTGATCTGTTTTAGATGTAAGCCTATCATCTATCTATCTATCTATCTATCTATCTATCTATCTATCTATCCAGTTATAGATATATGTCTATCCTATCCAGTAGCATTATCTACTTATAGATCTATCTACTCTATCCAACTACTCATCCTCTATTATCCATCTGTGAATCTAGTTACAGATATCTATGTATCCTATCTATCTATCTAGCTATCTATTCTCTCTCTCTATCCATCGGTCACTTATCTGTCATCTATCTACCATCTATTATTATCTACTTCTCGATTCTGTCTCTCTATCTATCCAAACTCTGACTGTGAAAACAATACCCCTGTCTTCATTTGTCTTCTATTGCCATAGCAAAGTACTTAAGACTGGGTAATTTATGAACATGTCTTCGGCTCTTGAGTGTGAAACTGGGAAGTCCCAGTGCCTCTGGGGACGTGGTGTTGGGTACCGGTCCGGCGCTGTCTTTCTGTGAAGCCATCCATCCCGGCGGGAGCTTCTGCCAGGTGACCACAACCCCCCAAAAAAATATAAAAGAGGAAAAGAAAACAGGGCAGGAAATAATTGGGGAGCTGAAAGCAGCATCCGTGTGCGGGAGCGGGCGGTGCAGGGCACCCTGCCAGCGGTTCTGGGGACACAGGGCAGGCTCACAAACCGCTAAGGCCACTTGGACGTGGGTTGGGAGTGGGGCGTCGGGTGGTCGGGCCGAGCACTTCAGGGGGAAGTGGTGCGTTCTGATTCCCAGGGCCTCGCCCGGTGCCGCCCCAGACCCCATCCGGAAGACCAGCTGCCCGCGGTGCCACGCGATTCCACGCAGAGTCCACGGGTGGCGGGCCTCCACGCAGCGCTGCGGCCCGGGCTCTGGGAGGCACCGCGGCCTCTCCTCATGGAGGTGGGAGTGCAGCCAGGGCCCCCCTCTGCCCCCCCCCCCCGGGGTGGCGGGCGGCTGCAGTGGCTTTGAGACCATGTCCCTGCTTTGCTCATCTACCACCGCCCTTTGGTGTTCCTGCCTTCTGCGCCCCGGCTGCTCCCCAGGAGGGAGGGACCTTGTCTCTACCCCAGCTCCGCCTGCCCCCCGCCTTACCCGCACCTCCCGCCCCTTACCTCCCCTGCCCCCCCCCCACGCCTCCTCTCCATCCCAGCCCTTTCCTGCCCCTCCCGCCCCTGTTCCTCCCCCTGCCCCTCCCTGCCGCCCTGTCCCCCCGCACGGGACCGTGGTCTCCTGTCCTCAGTCACAAGCCTCTGGGGCGTCCTCAGTTTCCTCTCGGGGGCGCGGGAGGGAGGAACGCGGCTCGCACGCTGCTGCCCCGGCCTTTCCGGAAGCTCCGAGGCCGCTCCGGGAGGGAGGCGCGCGGGGAGTCAGCCGCGTTCCCGTCAGCAGCTGCAGCTCCGCTGGCTGCCTGGCATCTCAGGAACACGCGGGGGGGGGGGGGGGCTGCCGTCCCGCCCCCCCCCGGCCCCTGGGCCTCACACCCAGGCGGGTGCCGACCCCCCACCCCCCCGCCGGGTCCCGTGAAGGCCAAAGAGCCAGAGCCCAGGAGAAGCCTCCGTCCAGAAGGAAGGCAGGGGCGGGTGTGGGCCATGCGGCCAGGCCCTGGCGTCCGATCTTGGCAGTTCCAGGATTTTCCAGAAGGAATCTGCTCCCTGCCTTTGTTCCTGACCTTTGTACCCCAGTGCATACCCCGCACTCACCAACGCGTTACTGGAGTCAGGCAGTGCCCTGGGAATGGAGCCCCTGAGACCAAGCGCCCCCAGGGGCCGGCCCAGGGGTGACCCCCGATGAAGGTCACCTCACCAAGCGGCCCCAGGGGCCCAGGACACCTGCTCGTCCTGACCTTGAGCCCAGGGCACAGGCTTGTTTTGTCCTTGACGTGCCCTTGAGACCAGGACACTTGCTTGTTCTCAGTCAGTGGCCTCCTGCTACCCCAGCCGCTATGAGAAACACACTCCATGTTTGGAAACTCACAGATGCTATGAACACGTGCACACACGGGTGTGCAGGTCAGACATCTTCCCTTTCTAGACCTCGAGGAGCCGGAGGGCGTGGCGGAGGAGGCGGCCCTGCCCACGGCCCGTGGGTTCTCCCTGCTTCACCCTGTCCCCCTTGGCTTCCTTCACATGTGAAGATGACAACCCAGTGTGGACACCACAGCAACGATGAAATCCACAAGACAGAGGAGGTGGGATTTGCTCGTGCCTTGACCGCCGGGCAAGCAATGTGCCTGCCATTTGTTACTAATACATAAATAATAAATAAATAGTGTTTGAAGCTCGGTGGGAGGTCGTTATCAAAAGGAAATAAACCTTTACATCTTATAAGCTGATCATTCTGGCTGAGCAAGCAATGCTTAGGACCTATTACTTCTGGGCTAACGGTATTCACATGGGATGGAGGAAACAGGAGAGGACCATCGTGTCAATGGCAGAATGTGCTGGACATCTCAGAGCACTGGACACTCCCAGAGCCTCGAGGCGTCGCTGCCTGTGCCCCAGAGGCAGCTCCCAGCTCTGGCGGCCCGGGACTGGCTTGTCTCCCAGCCACGAGGCCTGGTGGGCCTTTCCCATCTCTCTCTCTCTCTCTCTCTCTCTCCCCCAGGACCCCCTTGCTTGCCATCTTTCCTCCCATTCTCTCTTTCTTTTCCTTCTTTGTTTTTGTGCGTGTCCTGGGGCTTGAACGCAGGGCCTGGGCGCTGTCTCTTGGAATTCTTCACTACAGGCTAGTGTTTCACTACTTGAACCACAACTCCATATATAGCTTTTTGCTAGTTAATTGGTGATAAGAGGGTCATGGACTTTCCTGCCTGGACTGACTTCAAGCCGTGATCCTCAGATCTCAGCTTCCTGAGAGGTTAGGATTACAGGTGTGAGCACTGGCACTCCCTTCCCAGTCTCTCTCTCTCTCCTCTCTCTCTCTCTCTCTCTCTCTCGTTTCTCTCTCTCAATCCCATTTATTGGTGCTGATTCTCCCACTTGTAGTTATTGATTTGGTCATGTTTGAGTAGCCACGATCAATCTTCCCTTAATTTCTTGCTTGGAAACTGTCTCTGCTTTGGAAAAGGGCTTTTGAGTAGTTGATAATGCAGAGAGAGAGAGAGATAGAGAGAGAGAGGAGAGAGAGAGAAGAGAGAGACACAGAGAGACAGAGAGAGAGACAGAGAGGAAACAAAGGCGCATGAGCAGTTATTCGAGCGGCCCCGGGCTTTCCTTTGTAAGTGAATAAGCAGTCCTAATTCAGTAAAACACAACCATAAGGAACTCAAATTGCGAGTCTCCTGTGTATTTCGCAGTCAGGCTAATATATGACGAACCTAACTGATTCTTTCCAAGCAGGCAAAACCCATGAAATTCCATGGGAAAAGAAAATTTTCTATTAAAAAATGCAATATCAAACGGTACACATGAACTCCCCTCTCCGAACAGGACGAGGATTTCCCTGCCGTGAAGGGGACTGAACAAGGTTTCTCAGGCAAGAGGCGCCGGGGGTGAACTGAGGCCAGCGAGGGGCGTGGCCTGGGGCCTGAGAGAGAGAGAGAGAGAGAGAGAGGGAGAGAGAGAGAGAGAGAGAGGGAGGTGGAGCCAAACCACACGTCTCAATGTGAAATGATTTCATGTCTGGGGCCATTAAACACATTCATTTTATTTGTTAAATATTTACTGCTTCTGTATTGGCACCGAGGAGGCGGCGGGGGACTCGACGGGCTCCACCTGCCCCCCGGGGCTTTACTGCCACTCGGGGAGGACCCCAAAACGGCAGTCACAGTCACCAGCAGGGCGGCTGGGGAGGCTGGGATGGGCAGGTGAGACCCCGGGTTTGGGTCAGGCAGGAGGAAGCCACGGGAGGAGGTCCTGTTTCAACATCTGGACAGGGGTGGGCCGGGCAGGCGGACCCGGGTGGCCGGGCAGGTGGCGGGGCCTGGGGTGGGAAGGGGCGGGCTGGCAGGGGCAGGGAGGGGCGGGGCTCACCGGCTGGCCACAGCTCCTATCGCCTCGACGTGGAGGTGCTTGGCTTCGCACCTTCTCGGGGGGCTCTGGGGCTCCTCCTTGGGACTGCATGGGAGTGGCTTCAGAAGACACCCGGGGATGTAATTAGATGACCCTTCAGCGGCAGCCTCCATCCTGCGGGCTGCTCCGGGCAGCGGGGAGGGCGTCGAGGAGCCCGGGAGAGCGAGCTGGAGCCGGGGAGCGCCTTCCCCGCGCCTGGCATCGGTTCCCATCCACCATCTGCCTTCCACAACAAGCCCACGTCTTTCTTCTTCTTCTTCCTTCTCCAGTTCTTGTTTGGACTAAGGCAGCCGAGGAGGAAGTCATTCCAGCTCGGCTCTGGGGACTGGGCGCCTCCGACAGAGGAAAGGGGGCTTGAGGGGACCGGAGGAGTGGGGTGCTCTCATCAACTCCAGGCCTGGCGGCTCGGGGCTTGGCCCCGGGCGGGGAGCACGCGTGGGAGGGGCCGGAGTCTTCCCCGCCCGGGTGACCGCCGGCCAGGCCGGCTGGGATCGGAGAGATTCTGCAGAGACTCCCACAACCAGCTTACACGATTGGTACCCCCAAAGTCCCGTAGGGCAGTGCACAGCGGGCTGAAGGGAGGAGAGCTGGTGGGGGCCCTGTTTCTTTCCCTCCGAGTTATCAGTGACACGCCATATGGTTTTTGCCAAGCCAGTTGGCTGCTCTAGGATTTTTCTACTCCCCAGTGTACGACTGAGCTAATAAGATTTGCCACCTCCCGGGACCCCGCGGCTCTGCACGCCGGGGAGACCCCGCCACCCAAGTGCCGTGGGGCGTCGCCATCCCCCGATAGCATCGATACCAATGTGTTCTGGGAGTGGGACTCGGGGTTCTCGCTCGTGCATTGATTACATGACCAGATGCCCGAGTTTTAATTTTAAAAAAAAAAAAAAACAAGACTGAAAGAAGACAGGTGGAGGCTCAGAAATTTTTCAAAATAATTTTTCCACTTGCTTATGAGAGAGTTCTCATCGTGTGCACCCGACGCGGGCCCCCAAGGGCTCGGTGTTTCTCAGGGGGAGGGCTCCCAGCGGAGACCACTGGTTTTCTGCCCCTGACCTTCAGGCTGTGCTCCGTCAAACTCCTGTCCACACACTGCTGCTCCTCCTTTCTTTCTTTTTAAATTTATTTGTTTATTAAACAATTTTTTTTGACAAGATGTTGTGCAAAAGGGGTACAATTACATAGTAGGGCAGTGTGTACATTTCTTGTGATATCTTACGCCCTGTTTTTCTTTCCCTTCCCTAGGTCAGGTAGACATATATACAATACACAATGTACCAAGAACATAGACAGTAGCCACGTGGCCAAGCCCAAGAAAATTCGCCTAGGGCTTTAAATGTAATGCCGACATCGGACAACATGTCGACAGTAGTCTTATATGAACGTACATACTTAGCTTTTGGGCTATTGTGATCCACTGAGAGGTCAACTTTTGACCTTTATATGTTGAGTAGTTGTTTGGTTTTAGTTACATAATGTTGGGTCGCTGCCCCAATCCTGTGGGAAAGACCATTTGACAAGCAGTTTTTGGTTTCACAGACCTGGTCTCTACTGTCTCCCCATCACCCCATCTTAACAGTCATATATCAGGGAGATCATGCCCCTTTGTTTGCTCCTCCTTTCTGCTGGGGGACTTGAGACACCCCTACGGGCAGATGTGCCAGAGTTCCTCCTCGAGGAAGCCTGTGACTGTTTATTTGACTCTCTGATACAGCTTAATTACACTTAAGTCTATGTGTTTACTGCCGAGATTTCCAAAAAGAATAGAAGAGATCTAGCAACCCTAAATTAGTTTAGCAAGCAGCATGTCCCTTGCTTAAAGGAACACAGTAAACATTTCACAAGCGCATGCCAGCTCGCTATCTGACTCTCTTCACTGACTCCAGGGAAAACAGCAGCAGTTAAGCAGTGTTTGCCAAGAGCCGATCTGGGGAAGGGAGTCGATTTGAAGGGAAGGCAGGGGAACCGGCTGTTTGCCGCCGGGGCTGCTGCTGCTCCCGGCTCCGTCGGGTCGTGGAGGCAGAGGCCTGCTCAGGGTGCTCCCCTCCCCGGTCCTCCCTCCCCGCAGGCTGGCGAAGCTGAGGGGGTGACCCGAGTGTTCTGTCCCCGGAGACGAGGTGCAGCTCGCAGGCGTGGAGATGGAGTCGTGGGGAAAGGCTGCAGGTCATCTGGGGTTCGTCCTGACCCTGACCCTGGCCAGCGGGGCTCGGGCCGCTGCAGGGTGAGCGCAGGGCACCTTCCACCACCCCGGGAAGCAGCCTCATCCACAGCCTCCCCTCCACGTGCCCCCCCCCGACATTCTGGCATCCCAGGAGCCGCTCGGCTGGTGGAGCCCAATCGCCAAGACCCGGACGTTCGTCCCACTTGTCCTCCTCCCACATCTGGTTGTACGGGGCCCAGAGGGGAGTTACCAGCCCCGCACGCGCGCCCCGCCTTCTCAAAACTGGGGCAGCCCGTCTGCCCAGGGCTGTGACTCCCCACTCCAGGGAGCTGGGTGCCGAAGTGGGTTGTCCCCCCCCCCACCCGCTCCTGGGATGCAGGTCACAGGTCACAGGTCACAGGTCCCTCCCGGCTGATTCTTACAACTGGACGGGATGTGCTTCGTGTGGCCCATGTGTATCTTACCAGGAGCCATTCATCAGTCCCGTGCCTGTGCCTCGGGCTGCCCTGGACGGTGGGACACAGAGCGCCCTGGTCTCGCTTGTGTGTGGGAACTGTAACACTTGCACAACATTTCCAAGATGGAGGCGTTAGGAGGCCCCGGTTCCCCTCAGCCGGCAGCCCCCCGCCGGCTCTTCCCCACCCTGTCTCCATTTCAGAGGCTCCTTGGCCGCCCCAATGCAATGGTGCCCAGAGGCTTTAGGATGAATCAAGATGGAGAGCGGAGTGGGACTAGTGGGACCACTCCCTGGCCCCAGAACTTTCCAGAATGGCTTGCTCTCTTCCAGGTCCTGTTGTTGTTGTTGTTTTGCAAAGGTGAAAGGGGAGTGAGGTCTCCGCTGTGTCCCAGATCTAGCTCAGTTTCACCTTCCCCACAGGCGAGGTCCTATGCATTCGCCATGCCTCAGTTTCCCCAGCTGGAGAAAACACGCAGGCATGTGAATCTTGATGGATTTTCACAGACGGCAGTCCTCGGAACTTCGGCAATCCCCCACCCCCACCAGCGTCCTCCAGAGGCTTCCTGGCTCCCCGCCCTGCCCCTCACGGGTGGAGTTCTGAAGAAGCCACGTCCCCACGAGGCCTCCAATGCGCCCACGCCCACGCGGGTGAGACTCACCAGGTTCTGGCGTGTGGTCTTAGATCTCTGTTACGCTGCATTCCACCACACCAGTCTTGTGCAACCGGACGTCCTGGGTGTTTAGGTAGTTCCTAGCTGGAGGCTCCTAGAAACAGTGCTCCTCAGAGTATTCTGGTACATGCTGTGTGGGGGAGTCCATGCCTGATGGGCCGGCGTAGGAATCAGGAGTGGGGTGCATCAGTGCGTACTCCCCCCCCCCCCCCCCCGCGTCTGTCCTGCCACATCGTCGCCAGCATTTGGTATTTCCACTTTAGAGGTCTCCGCACGCTCGCCCTTTCTCTTTCCCCACCCAGAAGACGGGCGGCCTGGTGTTTACGAAGGCACAGCAGCCCTTCCCTGGGGATGGAGGGGGCCGGCTCACGCGGGTGGATGCAAAGGACCCTCCGCCTGCGGCTCGCCCCTTGGGGGCTTGCACTGCACGCGTGGGTTCTGCTCACGTTCACGCAAAGGTTCTCGTGTTCACAGGAACTGTGGTCACCCGGGGAGTGCAAACCAAAACGACATGGAGACTTCACCCGGCTCCAGCGGGAATGGCCACCGTCGAGAGCACCAGCACCAGATGCTGGCGGGGACGCGGGGAGAAAGGGAGCTTTGTAGGCTGCTGGGGCCACCAGCAGGGCGGCCACTGGAAAGGGGTGCGGGGGGGGGGCTGCTCAGAAACTAACAGCAGAAACACCCGACCATCCACTGGTCGCCCTCCCCCTCCCGGCCTCCTGGTCACACAGGCACCCCGACTTTTCCTGTCCTCCCCTCCCCCCTCATGCTAGCAGCAGCGAGAGTGGCGCCAAGGCCTTGGAACCCTGCAACCGCCACCGGGGAGGGGAGGGGAGGGGAGGGGAGGGGAGGGGAGGGGAGGGGAGGCCCGGGGCTCGCGGCACGGGCAGGAACGGCTAGAGAATTCTAGAAGCCCAGCAAGTAGGACAGCGGGTGGGCACAGGGCACCACGCCCAGCACAGCAGCTTCAGCCAAAGCGCCAGCGCCAGCGCGCGGCCGCGGACCGAGTCCTCGCCGCTGCACCGCGGAGGAGCGGAAGCCACCGCAGGGACCCCGGCACGCGCGCGCTCGCGGCAACACAGTGCGCATGCTCACAGCAGCACAGTGCACAGGCTTACGGCAGCTCAGGGACCCCTGCACGCGCACGCTCACGGCAGCACTGCACTGCTCATGGCGGCACAGTGCGCATGCTCACGGCAGCCCAGGGCGCATGCTCGCGGCAGCCCAGGTACCCCTGCACGCGCATGCTCCCGGCAGCCCAGCGCGCATGCTCGCGGCAGCCCAGGGACCCCTGCACGCGCATGCTCCCGGCAGCTCAGTGCGCATGCTCACGGCAGCTCAGGGACCCCTGCACGCGCATGCTCGCGGATGTTCACGGCAGCACAGTGCACATGCTTACGGCAGCTCAGGGACCCCTGCACGCGCATGCTCACGGCAGCACTGCACTGCTCATGGCAGCACAGTGCGCATGCTCGCGGCAGCCCAGCGCGCATGCTCGCGGCAGCCCAGGGACCCCTGCACGCGCATGCTCCCGGCAGCTCAGTGCGCATGCTCGCGGCAGCGCGCTTGGCAGTCAGGCCGGGCTGCCCGCCGTCGATGGCGGCACCGAGGAAACGTAGGGGTCGTGCCACCCGAGGGCTCACGGGCTACCGAGAAGAGCGCAGTGCTGTCCCGGGCAGGACAAGGGACGCAACTGGCTGTCCTCATGGTGCTAAAGGAAGCTGGCAGCAGGCGGGGCCGCAGGGCCGCTGGAAGCGAGGCCTGAGAGCGACCCACAGGCCCAGCGCACCCCTAGCGTGCGTGCACTGGGAAATGAGGGGGGCAGGAAGGACAGGAGGATGGGGGGGGGGGCTATACGAGTGCATCTCTGCAGGGAAGCTGCTGAACGCGTGCCAGGGGAAGGGGAGGAAGCACAGCAGGGGGAGGCTGACGGCAGCGCCGGGCACGGGGCAGCCCTCCGGAACATCCATCCACGCTTACCCGTGGATGGCGGTGCAGAGCAGGCTGTGGGTGGGCCGGATCCTGGGGCGGGGGGGGGGGGAGGGAGGGCCCACGTGGCCGACCTACTCCACCCACCTGCATGGAGACAGGACGGTGAGGCCTGGTGAAATGACTTCCAGCAAGGGGGCGGGGAGGTGAGGGAGAGTGAGCCGGGGGGCTGCGCGTGAGCCAGGCGTGGTGTGAGCGCCCACGCGCGCGTGGGAAGGCCACAGTGCCACCACCCGTCCAGCCAGTGCATATGAATACAGATACTGAGCAAGTCACGAAGTCTTGGTAGAGGCCCCCAGGTCGGAATCCTCTCAGCTGATTTCTCTGATGTCCATGGATGGAAGTTAGTAGGAAAACCAAAACGAAACAAAATGTACTGACTCCAAGGTGTAGTTGTGTTTCTGTGGCTGTTGTTACTCACAAGCAAGTCCCCGGGGCCCACGACAGGGCCTGGCACCTGTTCTTTGATTGATGGCAAACAGAACGCGGCTGTCTGAGATCTAGCCCACGGGAGTCAAGGAGAGTGATTTGGAAGATCCAGGGTTTGTCAGTCTCTACCCACATTGTCAAGGACTTTCCATGGGAAGTGTGCTCTTGACATAGAGGCCATTTGTTCTCACAGCCGGGCGATAGTGATGATTGTCACGGTGGTGTCAGCTTTCCGTCACTGCCACTGACTCCCGAGGTAAGTCAGCTTCAAGGGGGAAAGGCTGAGCCTTCAGCGCCTTCAGTCCCGGTCGGCCCTGCAGCTTGGGGTCCGTGGTGGAATGGTAGCTCAGTGTATTAAAAACAGCCTGGCACTGGCGCAAAAATAGGCCCAAGGAACTATAGACTAGAATAGAAAGCCCAGAGATGAACCCACAGGACTGTAGCCACCTAAGGGAGCCAAAAACACAGGATGGAAGAAAGACAGCCTCTTCAACAAATGGTGCTGACAGAAACTGGCTGTCCATATACAGGAAACTGAAGCGAGATCCTTATAGATCACCCTGCACCAGAATAAATTCCAAATAGACCAAAGACCTCAATGCAAGGCCAGATACCACGAAAATGTTATAGGAAGAGGCAGAGGAAATACTAGGGATCCTTGGCACAGGTTGAAACTTCCTAAGTAAAGATCCAGAATCACAACAAATCAAGGAAAGCCTGGACAAATGGGATTGGATCAAACTGAAGAGTTTTTGCATGGCAAAGGACATAGCTAATAAGTAACCCACAGAATGAGAGAAGATATTTATTAGTTGTGCATCAGGAAAGTGCCTCATATCTAAAACTCAAAACGCAAAAAAATTAACCCCTCAAAGAAACAGCACCCTAATTAGTAAATTGGCTAAAGACTTAAAGAAGAAGAAAAAAGAGGAGGAGGAAGAGGAGCAGAAGGGAGGAGGAGGGGGGAAGAGGAAGAGGAGGAGGAGGAGGAGGAGGGGGAGGAGGAGGAGGAAGAGGAGGAGGTAGAGGAGGAGGAGGAGGAGGTGGGGGAGGAGCAGGAGGAGGAGGAGGTAGAGGAGGGGGAGGAGGAGGGGGAGGAGGAGGAGGAGGAGGAGGAGGAGGAGGAGGAGGAGGAGGAGGAGGAGGAGGAGGAGGAGGAGCCGCTGCCCAGACTGACTAAGGGATATGAAGCGGTAGCATCTTATACCAATGACCCTGCCTGGGGCGGGAGACCTGGGCATGGATGTGAGAACTGAGTTGAATGGGCCGGTGTGAGCCCGGGTGTCGGCTGTGCAGCGCTTGCTGGCTGCGGGCGGGGAGAATCGTCGGCGGGCTTTGATCTGCAGTGAGGGGTGCAGGCGGAGGAGCTGAGCTGGAGTTTGTGATTGCAGTCTGGGTGCACCGTTTCCCTTGGGATCCCATCTCGGATTTGCCTGGTGCATTTGTTTCCATGGATGACCTATCTGGATACGCGGTTCCTGGCCAGTTTGGCGTCATTTTCTGTAGGGTTCAGCCTCCTTGCTTCCCGGTCCACGGGTTTTGGTAAGTGCCTCGGGCCAGGTGCCCAACATGGCTGCCCCAGTCAGAGCCACCTTGTGGCCCTATGGGGCCTTCTGCTCATCTCTTTGCCCCTTCCTCCCTCCCTAACACCCCCGGCTGTCATTTCCACCGCCTCCATTGTTTTGCCCTTGGCACTATGTCCTAGTTGGAATAGCGCGGTGTGCAGCCTTTGGGGGTGCTTTCCCTTAGCAGTGCGCCTTGGAGGTCTCTCCGTGTCTCTGCACAGCTTAGCAGCTCATTTCTTGGCATTGTGGGATAACTCCTCGTACGGCTGTACCAACGGGAACTTACATGCATGTCTTCTTCAGGGAGATGGCTGTTCACATCTTGTGCCCACACGTGATTAGGTTGTTTGTTTCCCTAGTGTTGACTTTTGAGGGTTCTTTGTGTGTTTTGGATACAAGTCCTTTATCAGAGTGATTTGAAAATATTTTTCCAAGTGCCTGGCTTGCTTGTCTTTTCATCGCTTAGCAAGTTTCTCACAGACCAGGAATCTATTTCATTGTAATGGAATCCAAATAACCACTTTGTTCTTTCATGGACTGGGCCTTCAGTGTTGTATAGAAAAAAATCATTATCAAGAACTGAGATTCCCCCGTGCTGTGCTCAACAAGTTTTGAAGTTTCCGCTGAGGTTTGTGGCCCAGTGGGAGTGGATTTCTGTGAAGGGGGTGGGTCTTTGTCCACGGTCGCGTGCCTGCACGTAGGTGATCAGTTGTCGGAGCACCATTCAAAAGGCTCTATCAACTTACCAGTGCTCCTTTGTCACAGATCAATTGATTGCATTTATGAAGATGTATTTCTGGGCTCTGTTCCATTGCTTTTATTTAGCTATTTGTTCAAGCATGTTGTCTTTATTCAGGGTGCTTTATGGTTAAGTCCTGAAGTTTTCTGAATTTGTTTTTTTCCTTCTGCAATCGTATTAGGTCTTCCTAGTCTTGCCTTTCCACTCACACTTGAGAAGGAGCTCAGTGACAGTTGTGGAACAGCTTGCTGGGATATCGATGGGGGCAGCAGGAAACATATTGTTGAACTGAAGTGTTGGAAAAAGCTGACGCAACACGGAGTCTCGCTATACATGAACATGGGCTATCTTTCCATCTAGCTTAATCCTTCATCTTTTTCAGTGGAGTTTTACAGTTTTTCTTGTCTATCCCAAACGTAATTTGTTGGTTTTACTTCTGAGTATTTCATTTTGAGGGTGCCAATTTAAGTAGTAATGTATTTTTAACAGTATCAAGCTCCATTTGTTCATTATTACTGTACAGGAAGGAATGAATTTTGTCTTTATACCTCATATCCTACAAACTTTCTACAATGGTTTCCTTATTCCCAAAAGACTTTTAGTTGTTTGGAATTCTGTACATAGATAATCATATCTTCTCCAAGAAAAATGCTCCCTATATTGCTTATAATTTGCATATACTTTATTTTCTTTGTCTATTTGTATTACCTATGACTGCCGACAGAAAGTTGAAAGCAGCGGTATAAATCTACTCAATTGTAGTTTGTGGATTAAAATAAAAACTGAAGTAATTTTTTAAAAAGAAAGCATTGGGTAGGAAGGACCTGCCTTGTGTGTTTCTTGTCTTAGCAGGGGAGTCATGCTTCTGTTAGCTCTGATGTTCGCTGTTGATCATTGTAACCGATTTGTATCAAGTTTTCTAATCCCAATTTGCCAAAAGTTTTTATGATCGTGAATTTGGGGGTTGTATTTTGTCAAGTAATTTGTCTACATCTGTTAGTGTATCATATGGCTGTTCTTTAGCCTGTTGATGCAATAGTTGCATAACTCTATTTTCAAATGTTGAACCAGCCTTCCACACTTGGAACAAATTCCACTTACTTATTGGGTGTAACTCTTTTTGTTTTCATGTTTTCACTTTCTATTATCTTTTAATAGGCGCACAAAAGGGTTTTAATTCAGCAAGTCAGTTTACAAATACAGAGCATCTTGATCAATGTCACCATTTCTATATTTCTTCCCCATCTTTTCTGTAATTCTTTTTATATATTATTGGATTTGATTTTGCTAGTATTTTGTTGAAGAGTTTTGCATCTATAGTCATGACAGATGTTGACTTACAGTTTTTCTTTTTTGTTATATCTTTGGTTTTGGATTTTAGGATGATTCCAGCTGTGTTAGAAAATCTTACCTTTGTCTCTATTATCTGAGAGGAACTATAGTTTTAAAGGTAATTACTTACTGATTTTTTTTCCTGGTCCTGGGGCTTGAACTCAGGGCCTGAGCCTTTTTATGCTCAAAGCTAGCATTCTACCACTTGAGCCAGAGCGCCCCTTCTGGCTTTCTCTGAGTGATTTATTAGAGATCAGACTTTTCTGCCCAGGCTGGTGTCAAACCCTGATACTCACATCTCAGCCTCCAGAGTAGCTAGGATTACAGGCGTGAGCCGCTGGTGCTTGGCTAGATGCACACACCCACTGAGATTCTTTCTGCTTGTGTGAGTTCTGATGTATTTGACTTCAAGGAATTTTCTATTTTCACCTTGGTTTTAAATCTGTAGGCATAGAATTGTTTGTTTGTTTGTTTGTTTTTTTGGCGTCCTGGACCTTGGACTCAGGGCCTGAGCACTGTCCCTGGCTTCTTCCTGCTCAAGGCTAGCACTCTGCCACCTGAGCCACAGTGCCCCTGCTGGCAGTTTTCCATATATGTGGTGCTGGGGAATCGAACTGAGAGCTTCATATGTAGGAGGCAAGCGCTCTTGCCACTAGGCCATATTCCCAGCCCCATAGAATTGTTTATAGTGTTTATTATCCTTTGCATGCCCAAAGATCAGAGGTAATTGTATTTCATTTCTGATGTCAATAATTTATTGTTATCATTCTTTCTTAATTAAACTGGTTACCAGTTTATCAAGCTCATTGGTCTTTTCTTCTAAAATCAGCTTCTGTTGGGTATTTTTCCTCTACTATTTTTTTTGTTTTCAAATTCATTGATATCTTTTCTAGTTTTTAATATTTCTTTTCTTCTTCTTTACCTTGTTTTTAATTTGTTCTTTTCCCCTTGTTCTCTAAAATAGAAGCTCCCGCGATTGATTTTAGGTCTTTTGAAAATGTAGTTAATGCTACAAACTCCCCCCTAAGCACTGTTTGGCTGCATCCCACAAATTTTAATAAGTTGCATTTTAATTCATTTTTCTCCAAAACAGGGATCAAATGATCTGAGATTTCTGTTGGGCTCCATTGTGCTTAATTCAACAGCAATTTGTTTCCTCTCCGGGTAGTTCTGGATGTCATTCTGCTGCCGAGTTTTAGTTCGGTCCCACTGGCTTGCAGTCCGTGAGCATATTCCATTGTTCATTCCATCTCTTAACCCTGCTGAGGTGTGTGATGGCTGGGAATTTGACTTACCTTGGTCACAAGTCACGTGCGTTTTGCGTTCTGGGTGAGCTTGAGAAGACTGTGTGTTCTCCTGTGGTGGAGTGCAGTAGTCCACTAGGCCCAGGTGTCTGAGGGGCTCTTCCAGTCTTGTGTGCCTGCCCTACCCTCCATTTCTGAGACAGGAACACAGACCTCTCCAAAGGCAATGCTGAATTACCCTCTCCCCTTGCCTTTCTGCAAGCTTTTGCCTGGTGACCTGGCACTCGGTTGTTAGACTTGCACATTAAGGACTGCTGGCTCTTTTCTGAGAACTGGTCCCTTTACCATGATCCAGTACCGTTCTTTTTCTCTGCCGACATCTCCTGCTCAGAAGACTATTTTGTCTGAAACCAACAGAGCTATTCCAGGTTCCTTCAATTTGTGTTTTCATGGGAGAGCTTTCACCATCTTTTTACTCTTAACCTGATTTTTTATTTAGGTTTAAAAACATCTAATCGGAGACTTTATCTTTTAGTCAGTGTCTTTGGAGCACTGACATGTAAAGTTATGATCAATATGATTTGATTAATATCTACAATACTATGTTTAATTGTTTTCTATTCCTTGCCTATGCTTTTGGTCTCTTTCATTTTCTTCTTCTACCCTTTCTGGTTTTAACTGAGCATTTTATGTGATTCATTTGTTAGCCTCTCAATGTACTAATTACCTTCCTCGCTTTTAAAAACTTTTGAAAAGTTTTGAAGAGTTGGAGTTTGCAGTATTCCATTGTAGCAGAGTCCAGTCCACGTTTAAATTGCATTATGTGACTTTTTTGAATGTGCATGTGTTGGTAGCAGACCTTTCCCAGGTTCAACACACCCTTCATTCCACTTGGTTGTAAGTCTTATCATTGAACATATATTATATATTTGCTATTATTATTTTGAACAAATTGTTAACACTTGGATTGATTGAGAAAAATAACAACAAAATATGTTATTACCACGTATTCTCTAATATTCTCCCTTCCTTTATGTAATATAAATTTCAAATTTTTATTACTTTCCCTTGTCTGAAAAACTTTTATCTACTGGTTATGAATTCATTTTCTGTTCATCTGAGAACTTGCTTTTTCCTCACTTCTTGTCTTCCTGGATACAGAATTAGAGATTGGTGGATTCTTCCCCCCCCCCAAATTTAACTATTTTATTCCATTCTCTTCTTATTTTATATAGAGAAGAACAATATAATTTCTGTCCTCAATCTCTGATCACTTTCTGTGCAATTGTTCTTTCCATTGCTGAGTGAAAGTATATTTGGATCTTGAATTAACTATTCATCTTTGGTTCTTCTATTCCTGCCTATTTTGAAGTCCTGCTTTTAGGAACATTCTTATCTTGCTGTTGGTGTGACTTTGACACTTGAAATGATTTCCCTTTCTTCCCTGTGAGCCTTGACCGCAGACACCTCATTTCTCTGGTTTGTAGTGTTTATATGCTACCTCTTTTTCTGTTCTCTTCTTTACATGCTTTGTATCTTTATACTAAATTCCCTGTGGATGCCACAAAGTTTGGTCTTGTTTTTACTTCACTTCGAGAATGTCTTGTAACTTCATTGTGTGAGGAACCCAACCTAACACGTCTGGCCGTCCTGGGGGCGCTGTCTCAGCCTTCGGTGTGGGGTTTGTTAGCACAGGCAGTGAGGTACACGCGAGCAGGAACGAGATCCGATTCCTGCTTTGAGGAGATGCGAGTTCAGAACCCCAGGTGACCCTCCTTTCCACCAGTGGTTGGGATGATGGCTGTACAGCTTCCTTACGAATCCACCGCCCACCGCTCAGGGTCCCGCGCACGCCCTGAGGACGCAGTGACCGCCCTGTGACCTTCCGCTGGCGGCAGGTGGCCAGGGAGGCAAAGCGGGCCAGATACATGGCTGACCTCCTCCTCCTCAGGGGCACAGGTGTGCGCCTTCCACGCCTGGTCAGCGTGGCACGGGTGGAGCATTCGGCGCGGGCCCACAGGAGCCCTTGTTTGATCTTAGTTTTAGGTCGTGTTGTCTTGTGCATCACCACTATTAATTCCCTGACACTCTTTATGGAACCCGCTTGCATAATAAAACCCCCAGTCCCAACTCCTCCTCCAGGCCGCCCACCTCACAACCTGAGGGCATGTCTGTTCACTCTCTCCTATCTTCCGCACGTGGGATCGTGAAGCTGCTTTTTCCCACAGTGCCTCAGGCTCCTGCTCAGCTCGGTGTTTCTTTCTCCCAGCATGCCTTGGGCTTCCTCTCCCCGTGCTCCCTGTGTAGTGAGGCGAGGCCTTGCGTATCCTTGAGCGTGTCGCATTGGATTGACCCCCGTGCGTGTTCCCAGCTACAGAGATCAATGGGGGAATCCATGGGGGGGGGGGGTTGACCCTCACTGACCCGTTGTGCCCTGGGCTGGGAGGAGAATGAATACGGCGCAAAGGCTTCTTCTCTGGACACCTGAGTGGACTCCCAGCCTGGGGACCCTCCCTGTGGAGAGTCTAAACATTACTTTTGTTTTCCATAAACCTGCTGCTTTACCATACTTTACAACCCCTCTGCCTCTAAATTCTTTACCTGGTGGAGGAGCAGACCCAAATACCTCTAGAGGCACCGTTCCTACACTTCGTGGCTCATTTGGGGCTCCTAGAGGAGCCTCCCAATCTTACAGGGGAAAGAGAAACATCTAGAAAAACCCAACCACCAGTAGTGGGTCTGTTGTTATTGCTCATTGGTCTAGGGGTAGAGGTGAGTATAAAGTTTTCTGTGTTTCTACGTTCTGGAGACTTCAAATCCCTCTGGTGTCCTTGTGTTGATGTCTTGGGTTGTCCTTGGGTTGCTCTAAGAACTGCTTAAATAAGGCCAGTGCCTCATGTCAGGGCTGGGAAGGGAGACCTGCGTGCAGTTCAGGCAGAAAAGCGTTTACTGGGAGAACCAAACCGCCAGCCTGCACCAGATGCAGGTGTGTGGAGAGGGAGCGAAGGGCGGGCAGAGATTATATAGGAAAGGTAGGGAGGGGCGTGGCCACAGCGATGCAAAAGTGACCTCAGAGGACGTGGTCCTAGGCCCGCCCAAAGCCAGGTGATTGACAGTTACAGACAACACTGCTTTCTCAGGGGGGGATTACCGGTAAGAAAGCTGGCAGGGCTCTGTGCCGTCCTGGGGGGGGGGGTGTGGAGGGCTGTTCTCCCCGGCAGACCTAACACCCTGTGCTCCTTCACTGTGCTCTGCTGGGATCTGGAGCCGGGCGGAGGGTGCTACAAGCCGTAGGAAGGAGATACTGCTGTGATCCAATGCTCCACGGAAGGCTGCGGGGTGCTGGAACTGGGTGGTCACCCTTCCTTGCAGGAAGCGAGGCGGAGGGGACCTTGGCTGTGGAATGTGCAAAGGTATTTCAGCTTCTTTCATCTCTCCCTTCCCTGCCCGAGGCCACAGGGGCGTCTTCTGGCTTTTCATGACTAGACTGAAGATGGAAGGGGAAGGGGTACTAAGAACAGGACAGACTCCCCCCCCCAAGAATCTCTCACCCTCACACCAGCCCTCCCCCCCCCCCCCCACAATGGCTCCTGCAGCCCACAGCCGCAGGCTTCTGCTCCTGCCCGGGCCTTGTGTTCCGTCTGCCGGGTTGCGGTCGCCTCAGCTCTTCTTGGATCCAGCAGAGACACCGATCTTCACCCTGCCTGGCTTTGGTTTGTTTGCTTGAAGTCAGGGCAGAAGGGACTGTTTGTAAGAACTCGGCGTGTCACAGTTGAAGCTGGAAATCTCACTTTTGTATTCCGCGCCCCCCCCCCCCCCCCGTCTGAACAAAACTTAGTTTAGGCCATTTGCACATTCGTTTGTAAATTTTGCTATTTACATCCTTTGTGCTTTTCTTTTTGTGCCTTCTTTTAAGTTGTTTAAATTTGTCATTTTATTATTTTCGTCCCATGTATAAGTGTATTGGCGATTCCTTTTTACTTACATTTTTTAAGGATTGATGATTTGCCTGTCTCATTTATCAGTCTTGCACAAATTTGTACGCTCACATGTTCCATAAAAATATAAGCTGCATATTTCCATTTCTTTTTGTTTCTTTGACACTATTGTTCTGCACATTTTTTTTTACAATGTTACAGACGCTACAAAACATTATTATTCTGCTCTAAGTAAGTGTTTTTAAAGGAAATTAAAGCTGAGAGATCGTGGGGCCGGGGCGGCAGCTCAGTGGTAGAATGCTTGCACACAGAAAGACTTGGGAGCTAGGAAAAAGAAGAAGAGAGAGAGGAAGAGAGAGAGAGCGAGAGAGAGAGCGAGAGAGAGAGAGAGCGTGCCCAGTGCCCATGGCTGGCTCCTGCCGTCCTCCATCCTAACCACTCAGCAGGCTAAGTTAACTAGACTCACCTCCAAAACAACCAGCCCCAAGCAGGACCAGAGACATGACCCGGGTGGTAAAGGACCAATTGAGTAGGCAATCTGAGCCAGTGTGAGACCAGAGTTCAAACCCAGTATCATCAAAAATGAAGGGAGGAGCAGGAGAAGGGAGAGGAGGGAGAGGAGGGGGAGGGGGAGGGGAAGGGGAGGGGGAGGGGGGAGGGGGAGGGGGAGGAGGCGGAAACCGTGGCTCCCTCCTCTCTAGGCCTCAGGCCTGCAGTGGAGGCAGTCAGACGACTTGCCCTTCTTGCCTTTGCCATTAGGATACTGAGTCATTTTCGTAACCGTCTGTTGGGAAACCGAGTCACGAGGGTAGTAGAATGCAGAAAGTGCAGCACGTGGGCTCCAGAGAGCAGCGTCACTTTAATGGCATGTTGGATGGTGATCTGAGGGGGGTCGGGAGGGAGACGGGGGTGCAGTGCGGTGGCGGCAGGGGTGGGAGGGGAGAGGACGAGGGGGCAGGGTCACAGGAGCTCCAGGGCTCACAGGGTGGGGGGCTGGGAGGGCAGGGAGCTGGGGGGGGGAGGAGGGAAGTCGCCGGGCCCCGCCGTGGGAGCACTGCTGAGCAAGGAGCACACAGCAGAGTCCCCGAGTCCCCGAGTCTCCAGCTCTTTCCGCAGCCTCTGCCGAGACGGTGGAGAAGGTTCTGAACCCAGGCCCTTCCTTACCTGCGCCGCACAAGGGAAAGAGATTTGCGGCAGCCACGGGGGGGGGGGGGGGGGCGCCCCGGGAAGATGGGAGCGAGCGGGCAGCTGGGGAGGGGGAAAGATCACCGCGCAGACGTGCCAGCCACCCGACGCAGATGCCCCCGGGGAGGAGACTCAGGGCCCCTAAGGGGCGGGCTGGAAACACCGCACAGCTTCCCGGACACCTAAGAGCTCCACCACAGCTCCTTGACCACCTCCCACCACCGGCTCGTAACTCCAGGCAGCATCCCAGCCGGGGAGCCCCGAGCCGGGACCCGCTCACGGCTGTCACCCTTGCAGACCGGCTCACGTCGGTCACCCTTGCTACTCAGAAGGCTGAGGTCTGAGGATCGGGTTCCAAAAGCCTGGGCAGGAAAAGTCAGGCAGGCTCTCATCTCCACTGAACCACCCCAGAACCAGGAAGGGGAGGGGCAGATAAGGTGCTAGCCTTGAGCAAGAAAGCTCCAGGACAGCCCTCAGGCTCTGACACGCAAGCCCCAGGACCTGCAGGGACAACCAACCAACCACCACACCATCCCGCTGGAACCGGCCTGCAGGCCGACATGGACTCATAAAGCGAACAACTCAGAGAAGAAGATAAAAATTATTAGTGCACACAAGAAACGCGCTAGAGCCTCCCTGCAGAGCAGATAGACCTGATTTAAAATCAACGAGAGACCATCTCAACCCCGGTCCGATTGGTAAAGAAAAACAAAAATTTGTAAAGACTTCTAATATCAAGAGTTAGTGAAGGAAGGAGGAAACAGTCATCTGCCCAGCTGCCTGTAGGGGTGTGAATGAAGTCAACCACTTTGTGGAGCAGTTTGTCCCTAGCTAGAGCAGAACTGGAACAAAGAGCGGCCATTCACCAAGGCAGGTTCTGCGTGTCTTATGTAGAGACTTGGGCCTAATTGCAACATTGTTTGCAATGGGAAAACAAATTGGAAACAACTTTCCGTCTACACACTCTCCTATCAGCATGGTTACATCTCAGAAACATAATGTTGTTGGGGGGGGAGGAAGCAAGCTTGTTGCAATCGCATTTATGAAGAATGTTTAGGATGCTAAGGGCTACGCTGTGAATTATTCATGGCCCTCGCGTTCCGTAGGAGTAAACAGGAAAACAGCGGACTGGAAAGCACAGGACATTCAGGAGGGGGACGATGCTTCTTGCTTAGCAATGTCAAGTGACCTGCCCTTGTTGCTTCCCAGGTGGCCGCAAAGCCTTTCCGTCGCAGCCCTGACTCCGTCGGCGCCTTCACCTCCGAGGACAAGCGGGAGCCGTGGTTTGGCTGGGCACCGTGGCTCACGGCTGTCAATCGCACTAGCTGCTCAGGAGGCTGAACTCGGGAGGCTTGAGGTTCAAGGCTAGCCCGGGAAGAAAAGCGTTGGAGAGAGTCCATCTCTGCCAACAGAAAGCTGGAGGGAGGGGGGCAGGCACCGGTCCTCAGCCAGCCACATAAAGAGGAGGGAGGTCCTGCCTGGGCACGTGACTCCCTCTCGCAAGGGTGAGGCTCTGTGTCCAAACCTTAATATTGCCCCCTCCCCCTTCCTCCCCTCCCCCCAATGCATGATTTCAGTGCCTTGCTGCCCCACTGGCCCCGGCTCTGTGACCAGCTGCGGCGTGAGGGGTATGGATGGCTACCGAGCCTTTCCTCCGTGTGTTCGGCTCAGGGTGCTGAGGACCTTCTGGGAGGTTCTGGAAAGGGCTGGTGCTGACGTGAAGGCGTCGAAGGCCCTCAGACTCACGCCCCAGACACCCAGACAACGGGAGATTTTCATGGAGTGCCCAGCATGAAACGGAGCGCCATGAGAGAGGAACGCGTGGAAGAAGGGCTAACGCTTAGGTAAACCTTCGCCTTCCATGCATTTAAACAGCTCCGAATTCCACGCCGCCCGCGCGCGGTGGAGGGGGGGCCTGGCGTTCACCTCGCCTCTCTCCCGGCTCATCGCGCCCCCCCCCCCAGCCTGTCCTGCAATCATCGCATTTGGGGCCCGTGGCATTCGCTCCCCCACTTAGGCGTTTCCTTCTCCCTGAGCGGCGGCGGCAGCGCGTTCAGAGCGGGGCACCTCCGTGTTAAACGCTCATCGAAATGATGATGGCCATTAGCCCGCCCAGCTCTAAGCAGCGGGGGAGGAGGGGGGAGGGGGGCAGAGGGAGGGCCGGGCAGAGAGCAGGATGCAGCTTAAGTGGCGCAGGCTGCGGGCCTGGCCAGAGCCACATTGCTATAAATGAGAGCCGGGCGGCGGGGGAGGGGCGGGCGCGGGGGGGGGGGGGGATGGGGGGTGGGGGGTGGGAGGAGGGGAGGCGGGCAGCGGAGCACACTTGGGCTGTGGTCTCAGTGTGCCACTTTGTCAGGGCTCATCAGATAGAAAAATCAGCCTGGGGCTCTTAATGGGCAGTTGGGAGAATTAGTTTCAATTAGTAGAGAGACATTTTAAATCCCGAGAAATATGCAGCCTTCCTAGACTCCATTTAGCAAGTAAAAAAAGCCATTTTCAGTATTAATAGAATCATAGCACAGAAAACTAGAAGGGACCTTTGGAATTACCCCGGGCAGCCCTCCTCCGCCCCCGGGGCCGCCGAGTTCCTGAGTCCCCGTGCGAATGTGTTAAGGAGCAGGGCGGGGACTTAGACGCCTCCTCCGGGCCCACAAACCTGACCTGCTTCCCCTTCACACTGTCCATCCTCCCTTCCGTGCTGGGGGGGGGGGGCGAGGCAGCCTCTGGAACCATCCCCCCCTACCCCCACCCCGCGCCCAAGGCTGGCTTTGAACCTCAGTCCTCTTGATCTCAGCCTTCTGAGTAGCCAGGATTGCAGGTGCGAGCCAGATGGTGACATTTCCAGCTCTCTGCATGTGCGTGCGTGTGCGTGTGTGTGTGAGTGTGTACATGACATTATAACTGATACAGAGGGCTCACATCGTGGTGAGTACAAAAGCCACAACTCGGCGATAAGAGAGAAGAGAAAGAGTGGGTACGTGCGGCGGGGAAGGGGCGCTGTGGAATTCTTTGCCAGACAGGAGAAGCAAGGGCTTGTGGGGGGGTGGGGGGGGCATCCGCGTTCATGTAGGAAAGCACCCCTCCACCCGAGGATGTTTCTGAGCATGCTCAGCATTCGGTTCCAGAGCCCGCGCTCAGAATGGAGCCGGGCGGCTGGGCGCTGGCGGCTCCGGAGGCTGAGGGCTGAGGAGCCCGGTTTCACGCCGGCCGGGGCAGGGCGGGCGTGAGGCTCTCGTCTCCGTGAACCAGCACCTTGCTGGACATGGCGGCACGGCTTAAGCAAGTGCACGTGCAAGTGCGAGGCCCTGAGTTTAAGCTTCAGTACTGGGGCCGCTCGCACACGCACGCACGCACGCACGCACACGCACGCACATGCGCGCACCCAGGCACACACGTAGCAGAGGGTAGACGGCGGATGCAGATGCTCCCGGGCATGCTCCAGCCCGGGACGAGCCCGGCAGCTCCCCCCAGGCGGCTTCCCCCATCACACAGAGTGGCCCGGGGGGCGTGGGCTGGTTTCTCCTGCTCCCCAGAGGGCTTCAGCTGAAACAAGAGGGAACAACAGCTTTGAAGCTTGGCCTTTCCAGGAGGGTCACTTCCCGTTCCTGAGAGTAGGGGCACCCACCTCGGGATCCCTTGGGTCCCAGCACCGTGGGCAGCCTGGCTGACGCTGACCGGCCTCTGGACCCCCAGAAGACAGTGCATGCCGGGGAGCGAGGCAGAGCCCCCCGCAGCCGGGCCAGCTGCCTGCCGGGCCCCCAGCTTCCTCCTCCTGGCAGAGACAGGAGCGCAGCAGGAGCCCTCTTGCAGGGTATTTGTAGGAACAGCAGCTGGGTGACAGGGGACACAGAGTCCATCCGTCGTGAATAACCTTGGGCAGGGCTGCAAGAGCTCTTCAAGGGCAGGGCGAGGGCGAGCTATGATGACCCTGGTCCTACCGAGTCGCACCCTGTGGCATCTGGAAGCAGGGCGGAAGCCAGAAAGAAGACCCGGCTTGTCTGGGTGCCTTGCACCCCGGCCTCCTCATGGGCTTCCTTCTTTCTTTTTTCATTTTTCTCTTTGCCCAGAGGCAGAAGTGCTTGTCTTTAATCAGCTAAGGTAATTTAGTGCCCTCTCATCACTCTGCCAGGAAAAATGAGCCATTAATTTCCTGGAGGTTTCAAGAAAATGCTTTTTATTTGTTATATTACAAACATATTGAGACAGCTCTGCTAGGGAAAAAGAAATACACACACACACATATATATACACTGTACACACACTGTATATATATTGCTTACTCCCTTGTTTACTAATGTGCCTTGGTAAAAATTAACTGCCTTGGTCAAGGTTATCTGTTCTTGATGGTGGGGCTGAGGAGCCGAGGTGTAATTGGGAGAGCGAAGTGCAAACATGTTTATGGCCCACATCTCGGTCAGAGAATCCGTTGCAACTGTACAAGGGAGGCACCTGGTTGTGCAACTGAGATCCTGCGAGCAAATAAAAAACAAGGCCCGGGCTTGAATGGGGTTTGACTTTACCCGCTGTTGGCCCTGGCCTCCCTCCCTGTGGAAGCGCCCCGTGAGGCCCGTCGGCCATCCTCCCGTCCTTTCCTGAGCGTCTGGGCACGCCTCTCCTCGGAGGAAGAGCGGCTGAGGCGGCCATGCTCCCCGGTCCTCATGGCTAACCATCCTCTCTCCTTCCTCAGGGCTGGGCAGGCTGGGCCTGCGCCCCAAGCAGCAGTGACCCTTATAGCTCCTGGGCGAGAAGTGCCTGCCTTCCCGGGGGTCCCCTGGAAGGGGCCAGAGGGGGGCGATTTGGGGGCCGCGGGCCCTGATGGACACGGAGAACGCAAAGCGCCGAGGGACGAGCCAAGAGGCCCCAGCCTGCCTTTGGCGTGAATGGACTTGGAGCTGGACCCACGGTGGACGTTGAGTAATCGCAGACTCACTTTCCTGCTACCGGGGGTGGCCGTCCGCCGGACAGCCGCGTGGGGTGACTCTGGAATGCAGCGGGGCGCGGAAGGGACCGGGAGCCGGCCAGGCTCCTGTTGTGCAACGGCTCAGCAGACTTTGATCTCGGGCCGTGGGCCCGTGGGGCGCTGGCTCCCGCAGTCCGCCCCGCGGTCTCGGCCCCGGGCACGGGGCGGCTCCCCTGGCCAGGTGGGACCTGTCGCACGACCGCCTCTTCCTTCAGATGCCCCCAGAAGACACGTGCCTGAGACCAAGACCTCAGCCTCCTCCCCAGGAGAGCAAAGAGGCTGAGGGTGGGCAGCTCCTGGCGGGGGGGGGGGGACCCAGGGGGCCCCGGGGACTCCGGAATGCGGCTTCCACCCGTGGACTCCCTGGGCAGCAGGGCCCCTCGCGGCTCCGGCCAGCTCCAAGGAGAGAGCCAGGTTCCCACCTCACTGTGTGGTGGTGAGTGCAGAGAGACAGACAGACAGACACAGACACAGAGCACGTTTGCTCTTCCTTAATCGTGAAAAAACAAAAAACCCAGCTCAGGGAAAGCTAGGGGAAATGAGGACAAGGATACTTCCGATGGAACAGCACCAGCATGGTCTCCTCCCAGCGCGGCGGGGCCTGGCGGTGGCGTCTTCTCTTTAGACACCTTGGCTCAGCACGTCTTTTCAGGGCCTCCTCCCCAGCTGGATGTTAGGGGTGCAGAGGCCGGGCAGCTGCCGAGGGCAGGTAAGGGGCGAGGAGGGCTGTGTCCAGCCGGCAGCCAGAGACAGGGAAGGCCCTCGAGGAGCCATGGCAGGGTGTTTGGGAAAGGGGGGGGGGGCAGGGGGCTGAGCCGTTGCCCCGCCAAGAGAGCAGGGTGATCCTAGCAGACCTCTGGAAACCATCCCTTGGGGGGGGTGTGTGGTTATTCCATTGTTTTGGTGGTTCTGGGGTTTGAACCTGGGGCCCTCACCCTTGCTGTGCCCCAGCCCTTGTGTGGGGCTACAGGGCTCCTACCGCCCGTCTGCTGCAGTGCCGGGGCATGATGAAGCGCGGAGCACGCGGCTGGGCTCCGCTGGGGCCTGGCTCCCGGCTGGCGGCCCTGCCTCCCTCATCAGGGCCCAGGGTGTGGGCTGAGTCCTGCTCACCCCTCTCCCACCTCCCTCCGCCCCGGGTCACGGAGGCCCCCTTGGGCCAGCTGGGGTCATTTCTGCACCCCGAGGTCAGCTCTCCGGCATGAGCCTCAAGCGCACTTGTTTGACGTGCGAGTCCCGTCTCCGCGGGTTCTGGGCTTGGCTCGTAGGCGGCGTTGGGTGGGCCGTTAGACGGTACCCGCGGCTCCCCGAGGCGCCAGCATCTAGACTGGGTCTTGAAGGACAGACGGGATCTTGTTTGGGGCCGGGGCGGGGGAGGGGGGCAGGCCGGGAGCGCTGCAGAGGGATGGGAAGAGACCGGGACGGAGACCGACTGCTGGAGAGGAGAATGGACGGGGGAGAGGAGAGCTCCGGAAGGCCGGGGAAGGGCATGGCGGAGACCCCCCCCCCGGCCTCCAGGGGCCCCCCCCGGCCCCGCAGGGCGCATCACGCCTCAGAGCCGCAGCCCGCGCAGGCGGGAGAGCTTGGAACGGGAGGTGGACAGGATCCCGCGGGAAGGCCGCCAGCGCCGAGCTGATGGAGACCATGCACACAATAAATCCAGCAGGCCAGGTCTGAAGGCACGCACTGTACTCTCAAGCCCATTTTAATTTTTGCCAACAAAACCCCAGGGTAGGAGCCAGGAAGAGGACCTCGCGTGGGGGCCGGGCGGGGGCGGGGCGGGGGCCAGTGGGCATTGTTGTTGTCATTGTTTCATAACATACTAAGTTAATTTATTTGTTTTGACTTGTGCCTTTTAAATAGGGTTTCATCATTGAATGTGTTTTCCAGCTGACCCTGTTTCGGGGGAGGAGACCTTGTATCTGTTTACTCCCGGGAGATTTCCCATCCCAAAGTCCCTCGGAGAAGCCGGGCCGGGAGACAGTGGGATTTCTGGTGCCTTCGCCACCTTCCCCCCCTTCGCCCCCTTGTTGATGTGAGCTCTGCCACACTGACGTTCTCTCTCGAGTTCCACACCGGAGCGTGTTTCAGGCCGGATCCGCCCCTCGGTGTCCTGGCTTGCCTCCCGGTGCCCATGCGTGGACCGCGGGGAGAGAGCTGGACACGGCGTGGCGTGGTCCCGAGGCCCAGGGCTGCAGGACCAGGGCTCGGCAAGGCGCAGCTCTGCTCAGGACCTGCCGGGCCCACCCTCCTCCTGTCCCTTCTAGGAGACAGCTCTGGATGAGGACGGGGAGGGCCCAGCACCGCAGAGCCATCCTCCACCTGCCCAGAGGCAGGGGTGACTTTTCCCAGCTAGCCCCATCCCATCCCCGCGTCCCGGGGCCTCCGCGCCCCCCGCCTGGCACCACCCCACGTCCCCTCCCCCGCCTCAAACGCACAACCCTTCTCCTGTCCGTCCCCAGCCCAGAGCCCCTCCCCCTCCCCCTGAGTGCTCACGTCCCCCTCTCTGACACTCTTCTGCCCTTATCCTCACTGCTGAATAGTAATTGTCTCATTTATTTAATGATTGCCATTTAATTATTTACTGCTGACTGCTATGTGCCTGTCTGGACATGGGCAATGCTGCCTGAGTGAACTTGCCAGAGCCCAGCCCAGACTCAGAGAAGAGGGAGGCGGCGGAGCCCAGCCCGGAGCTCAGCATGGAGGCGGCGGAGCTCAGCCTGGAGCCCAGCATGGAGGCGGTGGAGCTCAGCCCGGAGCTCAGCACAGATGGAGGCGGTGGAGCTCAGCCCGGAGCTCAGCACAGATGGAGGCGGTGGAGCTCAGCCCGGAGCTCAGCATGGAGGAGGCGGTGGAGCTCAGCCCGGAGCTCAGCATGGAGGAGGCGGTGGAGCGCAGCCCGGAGCTCAGCACAGATGGAGGCGGCAGAGCTCAGCCCGGAGCTCAGCATGGAGGAGGCGGTGGAGCTCAGCCCGGAGCTCAGCATGGAGGAGGCGGTGGAGCTCAGCCCGGAGCTCAGCACAGATGGAGGCGGTGGAGCTCAGCCCGGAGCTCAGCATGGAGGCGGTGGAGCTCAGCCCGGAGCTCAGCACAGATGGAGGCGGTGGAGCTCAGCCCGGAGCTCAGCATGGAGGAGGCGGTGGAGCTCAGCCCGGAGCCCAGCATGGAGGCGGTGGAGCTCAGCCCGGAGCTCAGCACAGATGGAGGCGGTGGAGCTCAGCCCGGAGCTCAGCATGGAGGCGGCGGTGGAGCTCAGCCCGGAGCTCAGCATGGAGGCGGTGGAGCTCAGCCCGGAGCTCAGCATGGAGGCGGCGGTGGAGCTCAGCCCGGAGCTCAGCATGGAGGCGGTGGAGCTCAGCCCGGAGCTCAGCATGGAGGCGGTGGAGCTCAGCCCGGAGCCCAGCATGGAGGCGGCGGCGGGAGCTCAGCCTGGAGCTTGGTGCAGGGGGAGGGTTTTGGGGCCCGGCTGGAGCCTGGTGGTGGAGGCGATGGTGTTCCTTGGCGGATGGCATGGGTGAGCTGCGTCTCCGAGTCTTTCTCTTCGTGGCTAGAGAGAGGGGAGAGACTCAGGGGACTTGTGGCTGTGGACACGGTGGTCACTGTCCCTGGCTGCGGCTCCCGTCCCGGGTGGCAGCCTGGGCGCCCTGGCGGGAGGTGGGGGGGTCGGGACGGGCTCCTGAGAGCTCTCGGGGTGAGGAAGGGGAACGGGAGGCAGGCGAGGAGCTGGCCTTGGAGACCCACGGCTCTGGGAACCACGCCCTGCTGCGCTCCGCCAAACCACAGGCAAACCCGGAGGGGCGCAGGGTAGTGGGATTGGGGGCCACGATGCATGCAGCACAGCCACCATTAAATAAAAATGAAACGCACCACTTCCCGCCAGCGGAAAACAATGCGTTTCCTAATGGAGTGGAGGCAAGAAAGAGAGAAAACAAAATGAAAGCTGAAGAGGAAATAATGGGGGGAGAGCAGCTGGTGTAAATTTGATTTTAACAGTGATTACAGGAAACGTAAATTGGCTGAACCAATTAAAAGGAAGTCTTTCATATTGGACTTTATTTTTTTTTTAAAGCATCCAGGAAGAAATTGTTTCCAGGAGATGTACTTAAAATAAAAAAGATGTTAAAAGGTTGAAAAATAAGAGCCAGAAAATGAATATTGCGGGTATACAGAAATCAATAAATATTAAAGGAGTCATTTAAAAAATCTTCCCCAATAGACTTTACATTTGAAAATATTATGAGAAGAAAAGGTAGGCTCTATGGTAGTGGGGGAGGGGGTAGCCAACAGGAGAATGACCCAGATGCTTCCAGAAGGTCCCGCCAGGCGACCCCCCCACCCCCAAGGGCAACGACCACAAGTCTGCTTTGAACCCCGGCACGGCTGATCGGGGGGACGCGAAGAGCAAAGGATCAGACCCCGAGGATCGAGAGAAGAAGGGGGAAACTTGCTGGATGTGTCTTCCCAAGGACGGTGTCCACCCCCGGGGGGGGAGGGGGGGTCCACTCCCAAAGGGCTGAGACGCCGAGGGAGGACTCGAGACTCACAGGAAGCAGAAGCTGTGGCTGGCGCTGTTCTCCCAGCACGGTGTTCCGGTGTGCGGGGCATCGTGGGGGGATTTCTGAAGCAAATCCGTCTTGAGCGCCCGCCCAGCCCCCCTGTCCCTCCTTCAGCAATGCTGTCCACAGCCTCCTGGGCTCTGCCCACTGCCGGTCTGCTTGGGTTCAAGGCACTGCTGACTTTTCTAGAACTTCCTATCACTGGATTCAGAAAGTGCACAGTGTTTTCTGCCTGGCTTTTTAACCTTGTTACATGGCTTTGAACTTCATCTTGCCGCCTGTTTTAGAGGCGTGCTCCTTTTTATTACCGTGATATGGACAGGCTCCGTTGTTCTATTTTATGCATGCAAACAAATTGTTTCCACCCTATTCCTTCTCCTTGACACCCTCCCCTCCCCCCCCTCCCCCCCATTCTCCGCCCCCCAGGCCCCGGTATGTCTTCCTTTTGTGTGCCCTGTGTGAATGCATCAAGGGGCTCCAGCACAGTACTTCCCACATGCGGGGGGGGGGGGGGCGGGCAGCCCCTCCCCTGCTGTCTCCCTCCCTCCCTGCCCCCCCACCCCGTGGATCAACTGCTGTCCCTGAGACTCCCCGTCCAACTTCACACTTACTGAAATGAATTCTGAAGGTCTTTTTTACCCACAGTTTTTCTTTTTCCTTCCTTTCCTTCTCCTATAGTTACAATATGTAGAATTATATCTTCCATATCAATATATCGTGTATGCGTCTCAGTATGTACACATCTGTACATGTTAACGAATATGAATGGCTTTCAGGTCTCGCTTTCACCTGTCGACGAGAACAGTATTTGCCCTTTGGAGCTCATCTGATGTCTTGCACAACTCAATGTTCTCCAAGTCCATCCATCTACCTGCAAATAGCATATCCTTTTTCCTGTGACTGTGTGATAGCCCGTGATGTGTGTGTGTGTGTGTGTGTGCGCGCGCGTCCGCGTGTGCACATCAGCAGCAGCATTGTCGTTACCCGTCATCTGTTGTTGGGCACCTTGGCTCTTACTGACAGCATTGCCATAAACGTGATTGTGCAAGTGTGTGCCTCTTTCCTGTTGACTCCCCCCCCTTCAGATGGGGCAAGGCTACAGATAGGCCCACTTTGCGTTTCTTTTTTTTTTTTTTTTTTTTTTTTGCCAGTCCTGGGCCTTGGACTCAGGGCCTGAGCACCTTCCCTGGCTTCTTCCCGCTCAAGGCTAGCACTCTGCCACCTGAGCCACAGCGCCCCTTCTGGCCATTTTCCATATATGTGGTGCTGGGGAATCGAACCGAGAGCTTCATGTGTAGGAGGCAAGCACTCTTGCCACTAGGCCATATTCCCAGCCCATCACTTTGCGTTTCTTGAAGAACCTCCACGCTGACTTCCCGGCGGTTACGCCAGTTCTCGTCCCCGCCGACGGAGCAGGAGGGCTCCACTTCCTCAGATCCTTGCCGGAGTCACTGCCGTGTTCTTGGCGCTGGCCTTGGTGACTGGGGTGAGGGCCAGAATTGCATGACCCAGGACCATGATGGAAGTGGCGCAATAACAGATATTAAATTATATGACAGAGCCATTGTAACAAAAACGGCTTGGTAGCCGTCCAAGAACAGACCCGAAGACCGATGGAACAGAAGAGAATTCGGGAATAAAAGTACACAGCCATAGCCAACAACTTTTGGACAAAGGAACCCAAACTACACACTGTAGAAAAGACAGTCTAATACTGACAGAACTGGCTATCCCCCCAGGAGGAGAATGGAACTGGGCCACTGCCTCTCAGCCTGTAGAAAAATCATTTCCAAGTGGATGGAAGAACTCAGAGTAAGGACCCCAGTCAACTTTGAACGTGTTCCAGGAACACAGAGGGAAAACGCCCCAAGTCACAGGCACTGTGGTTACTTTCTGAACAGGACTCCAACTGCCCAGAAGCCAAGAACAAGAACTGACAAACCAGACTCCAGCAAAGGACCAGGCTTCTGCACGGCCAAAGAGGTCATTACCAGAACAGAGACAGCCCGCTGGATGGGAGAAACACCTTCCCCAGTTATCACCGGATGAAGGATTAATATCTAGAATATATAAAGAGATAGGAAAAAAAGACAGCAAAAGAACACGTCGTCCCGGGAACCGTAAGGCAGGTGAACGGAGCAGACGGATCGTCCTCACAGATTTTTAGGCCCACAGTTGTGTGGTATGCAGAGAAAGCCCGTTTGCTTTTCATCTGTTCTGTTTCTTTCAACTGCCTGTTTGATGGCTCGCATTTCCGGCAGGCAAATGTGTCGACTGCTGGGGGGTGTGGGGAGCAGGGACATCGCTGCGTCTGCTCGGGGGGACCGCGCGCGCGTGCGGCTGCGTACTGGCATCTCAGAGCAGTGTTAGCTGGGTTTAAAGCGAGGCCCTCGTGTCTCCGGGCCAGCGGCTCGTCCTGCAGGTGTTCACATTAACCGGCTGTTCAGATGCACGGACGGAGCCGTCCACTTTGTTCATGTCGGAGATGCAAGTTCTTTTACGAACCAGATGCTTTGTGGAGGTCTTCTCCAAGCCTTAGCCTTGCCTTTCCATTTTCTTCTTTCACCCTCTCTTCTTTGTTCTTCTTTCTGCCCTTTCCTCTCTATTTCATTCTTCTCCTCCCTCTCTCACTCTTCCTTCCTTCCTCCCTTCTTTCTTCTGTCTTTTTCCTCCCTCCCTCCCTCCCTCCCTCCCTGCCTTCCTTCCTCTCTTCTCCCTTCCTTTCATCTTCCTTTCTTTTCCCCTTTCTCCCTTCTCCCTTCCATCCTTCCCCCTCTCTTTCTTCCTTCTTTCTTTTTCTTTCTTCGTCTTTTTTCTCTCTCTCATCCTTCCTTCCTCTCTCTCGCCCTTCCTTGCCCTTCCCCCCTCTTTCTCCGCAGTACTTGAGTTTAAACTCAGGTCATCGTGTTTTCCATGCGGGTGCTGCTATGCTATTTGCATCGCTCTTCCTGTCCTTTTTTTCCTCCTTTCCTCCAGTGTCTCCCGTTCCCTCGCTCTCCGCCGGTCTTCCCTCCCATCCCCGCCATGAGTTGTGTGGATCACTTCCATCTGTGTCCAGCGAGCTCCACTGCTGCATTTGTCACCCTTTCTCCCTCAAGATCTGTACCCTCCTCCCTGCCAAAGATAGACACGTGAACACGCCATACACAAAGAAGAGAAGGCAGTGGTCTCCCCGTTACCTACAGGGGAGGCTCCCATTTTGCCCAGGTTGGTCTGGACTTTCCTCCTCCTAGCTACTCTCCTCACACAGCGGGGTGACCAGCGCTCAGCGGCCGGGCTGGCGTTTCGCCCAACTGTAGCCATTGCCATCTGCTTATTGAACAACGAAGACTTTGCATTTTGATCAGCTCAAGTCGTCAGATTTTGTCATTACCTATCTATGACATTATGTATAAGAATTTTCCCCTACGTTCACATAAAAACATTCTCCTATCTTTTCTTCTGGAAGTTTTATAATTAAGCTCTTACAGTTACTGACATGCTTGGAGTATTTTGTAGGTTGAATTCATGTCTCTTTTTTTTTCTCTTCTTCCCTTCCCTTCCTTTTTCCTTCCTTCTTTTTGAGTATGTTTCCGATTATTTCTGTGCTAGTTGTTGACAGGATTATCCTTTCAACTGGGAGAGAGTGAAGGAAGGGTGACATTGTCTAAAAAAGAAATGTATTCATTAGCTTATTTATGAAACGGTAACCCCTCTGTACATCACCTTTATAACAACAATTAAAAACTTGAAAAAAGGTTATCCTTTCTTTACTGTATTAACTTAGAACATTTGCTAAATTAATTAATTACAAGCACATGGATCAATTTCTTTTCCCCCCTTAGATCACATGTTTCAAAATATGTAATTGTAAATGCTGAGCAAAATTTCAATGACTGTGATGTTCAATTCACACTCATGTAACTTTGTATTTTAGCAACGGCTTTGGCCTGAAGCCGTGGATGTTGTGCACAGCATGGGATTCGTTTTGAAGAGAGTGGAGCTTCTCATCTGGGAGGCCTAGCCCGGTGACTGACCGGCTCCTCCACCCCGCCCGGTTCTCTGTGGAATCGTGATCACCGCGTAGCTTGGGGTTTTCACCCGGGTCTCGCTGTCTGTGATGTGATGCACAGACCCAGGGGAACCCAGCCCAGTCCTTTTCACTCTTCGCATTCCTACCAGGCGTACTCCCCGACAGCCCTGCCTCTGACACCTTGTTCTTTTCAGAACAGTGATTTTCCCATGACACGCGTCTCTGCGAGAGGAACGCAAAGGAAGGAGCGAAGGTGCTCAAGAAGAAACCTGCTCCATCCCAGAAGCAAGGTGAAAATTTTAAAAATTGTTATTATAAAGGTGATGTACAGAGGAGCTTAATTTCTCATCAATTCTGTTTCTTTGATCAATATGGCCACCAGTACCCACTGTGTGGATCATTTTGACTTTATAGCAAAACTTGAAGCTGAGTGTGTGTGTGTGTGTTTTTAATGTCTCTTTTTTCTTAAGGAATCACCCAGCTGGGTGTGGTGGCACACGCGGGTCCCAGCAGCTCCTCAAGTGGCAGAGGTCACGAAGCCAGCCTGGGCAAAATGGCGGAGGAGCTGCCATCCGAAAGAGAACGGCAACAGGGGCTGGAGGCGTGGCTGGAGGGGTAGAGCGCCGGCCTAGTGAGGGGGAGGCCCCAGCACTGCCCGACTCCAGTACTGCTGAGTGGAAGCCGGGGACAGGGAGGGGGGAGGGAGGGAGGGAGGGAAAGGAAAGGAAAGAAAGAAAGCTTTACATTCCCAATTCAGTGTCTGTTCATTGACATTTTCTGGTTGCTTTCTTTGTTCTTACTTAATGTTGACATTTGGTCATTTTTTCTAGGGGTGTTCTCATTTCATACAGATTCTTCATTTGTGTCATTCGACTCCTCTCAATCTCTTGTAACGTCGTTCGTTTCTGAACCTCTGCGGTGAGATTCCCCTCTTTCATTCCTGATTCTGTTGCATCTTCATCGCAAACGTTAGGATTTTTAAAGCTAAACGTTCCCTCTAAGTATGACTTCAGCAGCAGCGTGTAAATGTTAACATCATGTTTTAATTTTCGTTTTGTTTGTTATATTTTTAATTCTTGGTTCTTCCTTGACCCACGGGTTATTTAAGGATGTGATGTTAAATTTCTAAGTATCTGAGCATTTTTCTGTTTTCTTCCTGCTATTGTTTTCCCTCCCTCCCTCCCTCCCTCCCTCCCTCCCTCCCTCCCTCCCTCCCTCCCTCCCTTCCTTCCTTCCTTTCTGCTAGTACCAGGGTTTGAACTCAAGGCCTTAAACTTGCTCGAATGGCGCTCTACCACTTGAGCCTTGTTTCCAGTCAAGCGTTTTGCTGGTGAGTTGGAAATCTAGTCTTGAGGACTCCTCCCCCCCCCCCCCCGCCGCAAGCTGGCTTAGAACTACAGTCCTTCCACATTCAGCATTCGGAACACCTAGAATCACAATCACGAGTCACACATGTGTGGCTCCTGGTAGTAATTTCTAGTGTAATTTTTGTTGTGGCCAAAGAGAATCCTTTATATTATTCCATTATTTTGAATGTCTAGCGTATGGCTGATCTAGAGAATGACGCTATTGTGCTTAGGAGAAAAATGATGTATTTTTCTGTTGTTGGGTAGAATGTTCTGTGTGAGGTCAGTAAGGTCAAGTTGCCTGACGACGTTTTTTTCAAGTCTGACAGACACTTATGATTTTTTGTGCATTTATCTCATTTGCTCTATTATCGACGGCAGGAGATACCTTACGTTAATCATATCCCATTCAGCCGTAATTGCGGAGGGGTCTATGTCTTAAGTCAGTTCTCTCAGTCTCGTTTCGTTTGACGGCTCTGTTTTCCAGTGCGTGTACATTTATAACTGTTCTTTCCCTTGACATATCGAAGCTCTTCTTGTTGTGAACTTTCTCTCTTTGGCTCTGCAATCTATTTTATCTGACGTTACTATGGCCACTCTGGCTCTCTTAACAGTTTAAATGTTACGTCTTTTTTCCCATCCAATTACACTCAACTTATTTGTGTCTTTGAAGTGTGTATTTTATAGTCAGTGTTTAGTTATATTTTTCCTTTCTATCCAGTTTAACAATGTCTACCCTTCAGTTGCAATACGTGGTCCATTAATCTGTTCCTCTATTCCTTCCATTTTCTTTTCTAAATTATATTTTTATTGTCTTTTAAAGATTATTATTATTATTAAGTAGTTGTACCAAGAGATTATAATTCCATGTCAGGCTATGAGTACAACACTTGTTTTGCGTGTGTGTTTGTTTTGTACTGGTCCTGGGGTTTGAACTCATGGCCTGGGCTCTGTCCCTGAACTTTTCAGCTCAAGCTGTTGCTCTGCTACTTGAGCCACATCTCCACTTCCAGCTTTTTGGTGGCAAACTGCAGAGTTTCCTGGACTTTGCTGCAGGGCTGGCTTTGAACTTCGACCGCCAGGTCTCAGCCTGCTGAGTTGCTGGGGTTACAGGCGCGGTCCGCCAGCGCCTGGTTTAATGCTTCTGGATCAACGCCACACCCGCCATCTTTCCCCCCTCCCCCTCCCCTCCTCACCCCCCAGGTGACCTGCTCGAGTTTTTACACAATGTCCACCGACTAGAATGTCTACATTTGCTCCCCCTTCCTCCCCCTCCCTCCCTTTGCCTTCCCACTCAAACTATGTCTCCACTCCCATGTATTCATTTTGATAAGTACTATATTTGTTGTTCAAAGGAGTTACACTTGGGGATTTTCCCCCCTAAGTTTAGCATCCTTTGTTTGCATGTAAATGCACTGAGCCTCGTAAATGTTGGCATGCGTGTTTGTACTTTAGGTCTAGCTTCCACATAGGAGGGAAAACATGAACCATTTGTCGCTCTGAGCCTGACTTATTTCACTTAACGTAATTTTTTTCTAGGTCCATCCATTTCTCTGAAAATGACATTACTCTTTCCAGCGGATGAGCACTGTTCTGCTGTGTAAATGTATCACGTCTTCTTGATCCATGCATCCACTGTAGGGCATCTGGGCTGTTTCCATACTGTGGCTATCATGAACAGCACGGCAACGAACCTTTCTTCTATTTTCTTAAGCGAGTTTTCTCAGTATGCCATTCTCGTTCCTGTTGATCTCTCTGCTGTACTCGCTCTTAATGGCTGCTCTGTGGACCCTCATATTCATCTTTAATTTGTCACAGTGCCTCAGATTAATAAGAACTTAATTCTAGTAAAAATAGGGATAACTGATTTCAGGATGGATTCCCTTTCCTTGCCCCTTATTTGTGTCACTATTCTCCAATATATCACTGCCAGGTGTTTTCTTTACAGTCTGTCCAGTGTATCTTTCCATATAGCCAATTTTCTTTTTTGCCAGTCCTGGGGCTTGAACTCGGGGCCTGAGCACTGTCCCTGGCTTCTTTTTGCTCAAGGTGAGCACTCTGCCACTTGAGCCACGGCGCCACTTCCGGCTTTGTGCTCAGCAGGAATGGAACCCAGGGCTTCATGGATGTGAGGCGAGCACTCTACCGCTGGACCATATCCCCAGCCCCTCCTATAGCCTTCTACGTGATTTATCTAGGTATCGCATTGCCTGCACAAAATGTATCCCCGTCTACCAGTGTCATTGTTTCACTGGTTCAAGCGAAGCATTGAAACGTTAGGTCTCTGTGTCCTTCCCCTATCCTCATTTAGCACAGCAGCCAGGTGGCCACTTCTGGGGACGCGGAGGCCTCACGTCATGCCGCAAAGCCCAGCCCACCTGCCAAACACAACACAACACTCGAGGGAAGAAGGAAAGCCTGCCATCTTTGCTCACGCTCCTAATCATTTCTCCTTCTCTTTTGATATTCCAGTGTTTGTCTATTGCTGTCATCCTTCTGTCTAGTGTTTCAAGAATTGCCTTCAGGAATCCCTTTCTTTAGTTAGTGTACGTGGATCGCACGGAGGAGATCAATTGTGACATATGCACGCCTGCCTAAAACATGCTTTGCTCAGATTCGCCCCTCTCTGAAAAATCAAGTCTCTAGAAGATTCAAGCAATCCACCAGCAATTTAACCCTCTATTCTTCACAAGAAGACAGAGAAATAAACTAATGCAGAATATGTCACCCATGGTATCTTGCAGGAAATAAAGAAATTAATAGACAATAGCAAAAACTCTAGGCTATAATCAAAGTTTGAGTCGAAGAGAGCAGATTTCTTTAATAACACAGGTCCATGAATAAGTATGACTTTACTAAGTCTCTTACAATACAATAAAGAATGTGCAGGAAAAGATGGCTGCAACCGGATATGGGAGACGAGATGAAGAATTTCAGGAGACTTAGAAAAATTATAGAAATGAACTCAGTGCAACTCACTGAAATCAACTGTTGACTGGGTAGGATTAACTTTATGTAGGATATGTTGTAGGAGGAAATAAGAAGAAGAAATGAAAATATTCAAAGGACCTTCCCAAACTAACATAGAGAGGAACAGACAGTCACGAACCAATGAACACAGTCGCAGTGACCTATGGAATGTGTAGAATTGCAATTTGAGGGAAATAAAAAGAGAAAACAGGGGGAAAAAAAACCTGAAGAAATCATGTCCAGAAGCTTTTCAATTTTATTTGGAAAACTGACCAAAAAAAAAAAGTCAAGATGGAATATTCTGCAAAAGAAAGACAGGATAAAAAACATTTCCATTAAATAAAGACTGAGGGAATTGGTTGCTGGTGGGTACAGAGAAGGAATTCCGAAAGAAGTTCTTCAAGGTGACCGCATCAAACACTAGATAAAACTCAGTGAGTGACAAATGGTAAGTACATTGTAAATAAAGAGGCTTGTTCTAAATTTCTTTAAAATAATGGTTTATAGAGTAACGCAACAAGGAATGTATTGCAAGAATCACCCAAAGAATGAGAGTGGGTTACATGGAATTATAGTATTATAAGATTCACACATGAAGTGATATAATATTAATTAGAGGAAAATGTGATAATGCAATTATGACAGAAACCACTAGAATAATCATGCAGCTGGGCAGCAGGGCCCTCAGGCCTGTCATCCTAGCTCTTCAGCAGCCTGCGATCTCAGGGATCCCAGTTTGAAGCCAGCACGGACAGGAAGGTCAGTGAGAGTCTTAGTTCCAGTTAGCCAGTAAAAAGGCAGGAGAGAGAGAGAGAGAGCACACGAGATAAAGGGCATGGCTTTCCTGGATATCTGGACAAATAGGCCAATTGCTAAACTATTCTGGCCTTGTTTTTCTAGATATCCAGGAAAGCCATGCACTTTATATCGTGTGCTCTCTCTCTCTCTCCTGACTTTTCGGAGGCACAAACTGAAAAGAAACAGCAAGAGGCTCCTCAGACCCGCAGTCACCATGCGTGTGTAAATGGCGTAGCGGCAAATGACCATTTACATAGACATAAGTATAATTTGTCAGAGAAAAAGGCACGTCTCATGCACTACAAGTATTAATTATGAAGAAGACATAATAATTAAGCATGTTCGCACCTTCAAAAGACACGAGGCAAAACCTGACAAACCGAGGGGAGGAACTGCAATTGAAGACGATTCCATTTCTTTCTCAGAAGTGGATAGACTGAGCGGCTGACCCTGCGTGGCGCAGCACGTTTGGAAACGCACAGCGTGCTGTTATAGCTGCCATTGTTGTGTTCTGCCAGAAGCAGAGTGTTCATCCCCCGGGGCCACGGCGCTCCATTTGGCTGGGGTTGAAGCCGAGCCACGACGCAAAGGTCACCGCGTGCAAAAACCAGCCAGCGATCGGCACGCCCCGACCCCGGGAGCCAGCCAGCGCTCAGAGCCGCCAGGAGAGCCAGAAACGCTCACTGTGAGGTCAGGGAATCCAGTGAGTGGACAAAAAAATACAACAAGAGAGATTAGAAAAATTCTCGGACTGCAGGGGCGTAAAGTCAGAATCTATCAAAAATGTGTGAGGCTCATGCGCTCCCCAAATCATCCACGACAAGGAAGTCCGGGGAAGGAAGGAGGCTCCGGGACTGAACGCGGCTTGTCCCCGAGGCGGTGCCCGTGTTGGACCGGGCGGTCACCGTAGCTGCCCAGGACGCTGAGATCGGCGCATCTGCTCAGACCCAAGCCACGCAGGAAAGTCAGCGAGACTCTTCTCTCCAATTACCGCCAAGAGTCCAGAGGTGGAAGTGAAGTGTGGCTCAAGTGGTCACACACACACACACACACACACACACAGATATTAATTAAAACCTAAGTAATACGGACTTGAGTGAATCATGCTCTGTGACAGTGTCGACACGAGTTCATTCATTGAGACAAGTCTTGCACATACATACACACTCGTATTCTTAGGTCACGTGTGCAAGGCGTGCACGCGAGTGGGGCAAGCTGGGCTTGGTTGCACCCTCACTGCAAGCCCCAAACTGTGATTAAAGTTAATGGTTATTTTAAAAGGTGTTGGGAATTCAGGTTATTTTTGGAGGGAACTTATAGTGTTGGATGTTTATATGAGAAAAGAATAAGAAAATTGATATCAATGTCTTTTCTTCAACGTCAAGACACTAGGACAAAGAACAAGGCGACCTCAAGCTGGGCAAGGAGCGGCGCGGAAGGGAAGCACGGGCCAGGTGAACAGAACACGGCCCGGAAATACAGAGACCAGCCATCCTCAAACCCAGTTCTTTAAAAGAAATGAATACAATTGGTAAAATCGAGTCAGGCCGCTTTTAAAAAGCAAATCAAGTCACGACTATCAGCAGTGAAAGTGGCTACGCGGAACGGGCTGATAGACCTTACAAGGAGACGAATGGAGTATTATGGGAAAATTAATGCAAATAAATTCAACAACTTATACGAAATGGAAAATTCCCTTGAAAAACTCAACTTACTGAAACCAAGACAAGAAGAAACAGAAAATACGAAAACTCCTATATTTATCTATTATGGCACTTGAATCACAACTTAAAGCCCACAGAGCAAACTACCAGCCAGATGGTTCTTTTTTTTTTTTTTTTTTTAATTTCTATCGAACATTTAAGGGAGAAATAATACCAGTACTCTACAATTTTTTTTTTCTGAAACTTTCTCTCAACTTATTCTATGAGGTCAATGCAAAGTGGATACCAAAGCCTGGAAAAGGTATTATAAGAAAAATGAAATTAGAGCCCACTGTGGTTCAGATGAGCAATACTGAAAGTTGAAAAACCTCTCAACGATAAGAGTGAGTTAATTCCGATGATCTATAAAATGATAATGCTTGGTGGCCATGCTAAGGTACTCTCCTGAGCATGACATTTAAAGGTCATTCCATGTTGGTTATAGTACCAGGAGATGAAGGAGAAAAATTGCCATCATTTGATAGATATCTAAGAAGCATTTGAAATATTCAGTGCTTGTCTCTGATCTTAAAATTAAAAAGCAACACTGTGGCAGAGGATTGTGCCAGCTAGTCAGTCAATGCTGAGAGGCAGCACTTCCCCCATGTCTGGCCAGAACGGAGACATTGCCACCTTCCGCAGCTCTACGGCTCAGACAGGACCCTCACACCACGAAAAAGAAGACACACACGCCAGCTGGAAGAGAGGAACACTCCCTTTATCCTCAACTGACCTGAGTTTGCCTATGAAAATTCTAAAGAACCTACAGGGAAAAAAAAATGCACTGGAAGTAATTTAGCGAAGTTTGAGTGTACACGGTTGGGTTTATAAAAATCAAATTTATTCTTCTAACAAGAAATCATTGAGGAAAAATGAAATTTAAGCATTACGTTGTTTAAGAGAACATGAAATGTGAACTTCTTAGGGATACATCAAATAAGATTTAAAAAAAAAATTCAAAATAAAGCCAAGGGCAGGGGGCTCATGCGGACGATCCTAGCTTCTCAGGAGGCTGAGACCTGATAAGGTTCAAAGCCCGCAACAGACAAATCTGAGAGATTCTTATCTCCAACTTACCAGCAAAAAGCTGGAACTAGAGATGCGGCTCAAGTGGTAGAGAGCCAGCCTTGAGAGAAAGAGCCAGGCACGGCTGAACTCCAGGAGTGGCGCCCCAAAATAATCATCATTCAAATTACCTCGAGCAAGGAAACCTATCCGCACGACAAGGGACACCATGCTTCTAGATTCAGGGAGCCAGTGGCGTGAAAATCGCCGTCCTCCCGAGGATCTAGCCCTCCAATCTCAATGCACGTTTCAGCAGTTTCGCGTAGAGAACTCATGTCAAACCAGCGATTGTAAACTGCCTGTACAAGCAGCCTCCTTGTCTCCGCGAGGACACAGCTCAGACGGCCTGGTCTGAAGCAGTGCGTGGCGCGGACGCAGCGTCTGCGAGGCGGCCTTTCAAGACTCCGCGAGGAGCAGCGGTCCTCGCGCACATTTGCGTCAGGGGGGCCCAGGGCTGCGTGGAAAGGCCCGAGCCGGTCAGGGGTGGCCGTGCTGGGGGTCCCCCCACGCTGGGAGCCCAGCCCCGCCCCGAGGCCTCCTTACTCATGGAGCTTCCAGGGTGCTGCCGTCCTGAGGGGGAAGAACTCTCCTTAAGCAGCGCTGGGCCCGGAGCCACTCGCGGTGGTTCCTGTACCCCACGGCTCCCCACGGCTCCCCACGGCTCCCTGGCTAGCACATTCTCGCCCCAGCTGCGCCCCAGGCCGGCTCCACACACTACTACCACCCCAACCCCACAGATGCAGCGAACCCGCTTGTTACAAGGGAAGGCAAGAGACCCGGACAGGGAAGCTACTGTCAGAACTGTGCTCTACGCGAGCGAAAGTGAAGTCCTGCCGTGGGTACAAAGATCCAAATCCAATACCCACGGGCGAAAAACACACCAGATACGATGGCTAGCTCTGAGACATTGCAGGAGAAAAGAAAGCCTTCACTCCTCCACAGATCAGAACACTTAAAATTGTTAAAACCTGAATTCACTCCAGATTGATCCGCACCATTCATATAATCCCAATTTAAAAAAAAAAACTCAGCAGAATTTTTTGGTTGACATTGAAAAGTTGACTCAAAGACTTACCTGGGAAGGCAGAGGGGCTCAAATGAATGAAGCGACTGAAACGCGACTGGACGGACACGCCGTGAGCTCAAGGTTCTTTAGAGAGCTACCACGGGCGGTTATTGGATGTAACACCGTTGAGCAGAAAGGCCAACAAAATTGATTTTCAGCAAAGGTGCAGAAATAGGAAAATGGATGGTCTTTTCAAAGTGGGTGGTGAATTTATTGGAGAGAAATTCCTGGGATGATAAACTTTGATTCATAAATTCTATCCTGTGTGACAAACTAACTCCAGGTGGAGCTCACCTGGAACCATGAATCTTTTAAAAGAAAAATATGGGAGAAAAACGTTTTTCACTTTGCGAGAAGCAAAGATTGCTTGAAGGAGCTTTAAAAAGTACACCCCATAAAACAAAGCCATACATTGTACTTCACTAAAAGCAAAACTTGTGTTTTCCCCCAACATTCTGTGTGGAGGCTAAGACACAAACTGGAGGCTTGGGGAACACATTTTTTGAAGCGTATATCCTACAAAGAACTTTTGCCTGGAAAGGATCAAGCAAATGCGATATTCATTCATCAGGAAGAATACTAGTACATCATTTGCAGGGAAATAATGGACCCAGGAAAAATATTCTGCTGAGTGAAGTCAAGTCACACTAAGAGAGACAAAGGCCACGTTCTTTCATTCTTCCTCAGCAGGTGGGAGTTAGAGGTAGAATAGAACATACACGGAAACCTATACAAGGTCACGGGCCTAATGATACGATCAAACTGTACGGTGTATGCTAGCGAGGATTCCAGTGATGTGAGTTCTTTGAACCATTAACCGACAGTTTGCCAACCATGAACATCAGGAAGCTGAAGTCTCAGAAGAATGGGGCGTACGGGGGGACCGGCACCTGGAGAGAGGAAGAGGGGGCGAATTGCAGTCATCACTCGGAGCCAGGTAAGTGGGCGGGGTAACCGGATGAATGTGGAGGCCGGTGGAGAGGAGGCGCTGGTCAGGGTTCATTGTGCTCGTCAATACTGCCACGCGCCACGCAACTGCTCCTGTAGAACGCCTGAAAGACTAACGCAAACGTATGGCTAGCAGACCTGAAGAACTCTCAGGATCCGGTTATACGAAAACAACACTTGGAGCTTTGTTTCTTTCCTGCACTTTTGCTAATGCATGCTTCCTACTTGTGCAGCACGGGAGGTGGTGACACTTTGCTGCACTCCCACGTGTGGGCCCTGTTCATCCTCTCTGTTACTCTCCCGTGTCCCCTGGTCCCATCCTTTACTTTAGATCTTTTTGACATGATGAGCTAGGTAAATAGCTCAAGCCATAGAGCACCTGTTTAGAAACTATGAGGCTCTGAGTTCAATCTCCAGTATTGCAAAAAGAGAAAAAAGAAGTTAAACTAAAATGCCAGTCAGGGTTGGGTTGTAGCTCGGTGGTAGAGGCCCTGGGTTCCGTCTCCAGCACTGTAAGAAAAAAAAAAAAGTAAAGCAAAGGGGGGAAAAAAGATAAAGATAAAGAAAGAAATTGAAATGCCAGTCAAGGCCAGCCGTGTAAAAGCGTGTTCCAGCACAGATATCTTTAGATGAGACGCCTACCAAAATTCTTGAGGATCAGGTCAGGTAACTTCTCTTAGAAAGACTGTTCCAGAATAGAGACAACAATGAAATCTGCCCGGTTCATTTTATGAGACTCAAATAACCTTGAGTTCAAGTTCGATCAATGTAAGGGGGGTGGGGAGGAAAGGTCTATTTAATCCATAAAAATAGATGCTAAATTCCAAATAAGTGGCTTCACACTGCAATGTGTTTGGGAAGAAACAATCTCGGCCTCCAGTTTGTTCTAGGAGCACGAGACCACGTTCACCTCAGAAATCCCATCATGCTTCCTACTGGACTCCTGAAGCCCAACACAGAGATGAAAACAAGAACAGAGAGCCTCCCGGGACCAGTGCAGCCGAGAAGACTGCTCAGTAGGTGGGCTGGAGACTCGCTCCCTTCAGACCTGGACGCGGGACGGCGGAGACGCCCTGGCTCTCCACCCTGCCTGCCCGAGGGCCCTGGCCGAGGCCGCGGGGCGATCAAGGGAGACGCCGGGGAAGGATGAGGAGGGAAGAGACACCGTTGTCACCCAGCACAGATTACATGGCATCTACAGAGAAACCCAACAGAATGAACAGTAAATTGATTGGAACTAATAATAGAGTTTAGTGAGATTGCTGAATGCAAGATCGACTTACTAAAATTAGTGGCTTTCCTCGACACCAGCATTAACCAATTAGAAATATAATAGAAACAGACACGCATTCACAAGAGGAAGCAAAACGATGAACGATCTAGAAATTAAGGTGTGTGTGGTGGGGGGGGGGAACTGCAGAAAACCTTATGAAGGAGGAAAAATTTTTAATGGAAAAGTAAAGGACACGAAAGAAGGCATGAAAAATCGAGAGATAAAACTGAAAGCACGAACAAATGGAGAGAAAGATCATTTTATGGATGCTTCAAATTACAAAAATGTCAAATCTTCCCACATTAATCTATAAATTTCATGGAATTTTGTTCAAAATACCAGCTGGACTTTTTGAGGGACTTGACAAACTCCTTCTAAAATACATATCGAAGGCATAATGTCCACAATTGCTAAGTTTATTTTGGAGAAGAAGAGCTCAAGATAGAGGGCAGTGGGGGGGGAGGCAGACAGCCCACCGAGACAAGAGTTCGCTGTCAGTCGCCGTGCGTGTAGGAAGCGCAAACGCGGCGACTTCAGACGGCTCAGCCTCGCGTGCGATGGCTCCGGCGGGCGGGTGGGTGGCGGCGTGGCCCGGCGTGGCTGCTCTGGGCCCGGGGCGGGGGCAGCTCGTGTGGCAGGTGCACCGCTTGGGTCCGGGGGCGGATGGCTGTTCAAGTCCCTTCTCACACGTGGGCTACTTGTGTGGTGGTGCTGGGATGGACCCCCCCCCGAAGAAGCCAGGCCAGTTCCTAGGGGCCATCGACACCCCGTGTCCTGGGGGGGCCTCGGGGCGCTCCCTGCCGTCCTGGGGGGAGGGCCTGGGGTCCCGCGAGGCAGGCTTGCAGACCGCGCTCCCGGTCTGTGAGCTCGGAGGCTGGCAGCACCCCGGCCGGCCCCGGACGGGCCCCCCGCGACACGGGCGGGGTTGGCACGGGTCCCCCCCGAGCGCCGCACACCGGGACTCCTCGCGGACGGCCGCGGCCCAGGTGCCAGGCGGAGCCTGTCTGACGGTGGCGGTGTCGGGGGTGGGGACAGCAGTCTCGCCGGCTTCGGGCCAACTCACAAAGAAAACAGAAATCGTCTGGATGCCGAGCTGTTGAACCCGTGGGTGCTGAGGGAGGGTAGACCGTGGAGGGGAAACCGAGTCACTGCGTGGCGATCTCCTCACGCTGCAGGTGGGTCTGAGCGGGCGGGTCACGGATAGAGTGAAATGCCCGAGAGGAAGAAAGCGGCCGTCGGTCACCCCGGGTGGCGCGGGGCGGGGCTTCTTCAGCAAGCTCGCTCACGAAACCCGGCTCTCAGGGCGCCGGGGGCTCAGCCTGCAGTCCCAGCCACTCGGGAGGCTGAGATGTGAGGATCGTGGTTCAAAGCCGGCCTGGGCAGGAAAGTCCACGAGACTCTCGTCTCCAGTGAGCCACCAGAAACCCACAAGTGGTAGAGCGCCGGCCTTGAGCTGAAGAGCTCGGCGCCCAGGCCCCGAGTTCAAACCCCACGACGGACACGAAACCAAAACACAAAACAGCAGAACGGACAGCTCAAGGGAAAGGCCGCCGCCGTCCCTGGCTTCACGGCGAAAGCTACCGGCCGGTGGAGAACGGACTCGGCGCGACGCGCAGGGGACGGGCTGTCGGGGCCAGCTAGGACGTGGCGGACAGGGCCCGAGACCCCGGGGCGGACGCACGAGGGGCTCCCGGACGCCGGGGGCGGGGGCCCGTCTGCAGCAGGCAGTGGGCCGGGGGGGGGGGGCAACCCCAAAGGGGACTCCGGAACACGCGCATGGACGGGAAGAGAAACTGAGTCCCGGGGGCAGTCGGGGTTGAAGGCAAAAAGACGCTCGGTAAGAAAACAACTTTGCCTTCATTAAAACGACAACGCCCGTACAGCTGGGGAATGGAAGTGTGGGCAGACGAGAGAGGAGGAGAGATGGGGGGCAGCCACTTCCTGTGACTCCTCCTCCTCCTCCTCCTCCTCATTTATTGTTATGATTTGGGGGAGCTAGGGCCCCCCCTCGTGCGACTGCCAGCTTCCTCGGAGGGGCCAGGGCATCTCGGGGACAGGTAACCCCAGCCACCGCAGCCGTGCATGTGGAGCTGACCAGATGCGCTCCTGGGGGAGGGGGTGGGGGGGAGGGGAGGGGAAGGGGGAGCTGGGAGGCAGCAGACTGGGAGGGCCTGGTGTTGCGGCCAAGCGAACTCCCCGCGGAGGCTGCCTGAGCACCCCCAAAACAGCCACCACGGGGTGTGAGAGCTGGGTGGTCCCCGAGAGCCACGGGGCGAGCTTGAAACCCCAGGGGTGCCCAGGAAGCGAGAGCGGCCGCCCCATCTACACCGCGGCAAACGCCCCCTCCGCTGCTGCGATGAGGCGCGTGTTTCAGCCCCGATCGGGGGCCCTGTCTCCTCGTGGGGAGGCAGACATATTGTGTGGCTCAGCAATTTAGTTGTGTGACTCATGACTCGCACCCTTGAAACACAAATGAGCAAAACACATCTGACTGACTGAGAATCCTGACAGTAGTGTTACGTGTGTGTGCGTGTGTGTGTGTGTGTGCGTGTGTGTGTGTGTGTGTGTGTGGTGGGGGGGGAGAGTTGTGACATCATTCTGTGTGAGATTTTTCTTTTCATTTTGCCCACTCTTGGGTCAAAAGCCATTCGTGGTAAGCCCGTACATAAGATAGACTTCGGAGTCCACGAAGCGTCCGGCGAGCATCTTTTGGGGATACAGGACAAGAAGAAAGAGGGGTGGGGAACCCAGGCTGCAAGCCAGGAGCATGACCGAGCGCCCCGCGGAGGGTTGTGTGCTACGCAGCGGGGTGAAGGATCTCAGCGGGGTGCGTCTGGGACGCGCACTGGAAAGACGCAGAAGGAGACGGCGGGGGGGGGGGGCGGGGGGGTCACCAGGAACCTGCTGCGGGGGGGGGGGGGCTGGTGACGGCGCCCCCTCCTGCCCTGGGCCAGGCCTGGCGGTGGGGACGGCGGGGTCCCTTCCCGCGGGCGCCGGCGAGGCTGGCGGGGGGCCCCGTCTGTCGAGTGCGGCCCCCTCACCTTGGGCGCGGACTCTGCCCAGCCAGGGCCACGAAGCCAGGCCCCGGGTGCGCGCGTGCCCGCGAAACGCAGGCCGTCCGGGGGCAGAGGCCGGAGCCCTGGGCGCGGACGCCCGTCCAGGGAGGCCGGGGACCACCCCGCGTCCTGCTGGCACGCCGCGGAGCCCCGACGGCAAGCCGGGGTGACTGTGTGCCGACGGACTTGGAAGGCCGGGGTGCCTCAGCCACCCTGCCGTGGGGGGCTGAGAACCCCCAGCCCTCCCGTCGGCATGGGGCCCGGGACCCCACGGCCCCCTCGTCTGACAAGGGCTTCCTCTCATCTCCATGGAGCCAAGGGTGGATTCCCTCCCGCCTCCCCCCAGTGCCGCCAAGGGGAGACCCTCGGCTCCGCCCCCCCCAGAGGACCCCCCCCGCCCCGCACCCCCTCCTGTGCCCCCTCTCTTGTGGTGCGGTCCTGGGGCTTGCCCTCAGGGCTGGGCTCCCTCTCACCTGGGTTTTCCGGCTCTAGGCTCAGCTCCGCCTCCAGCTGCGGTTGTGGAAGGAAGAGCCTTGCACACTTCCCTGCTGGAGGGGCTTCCAGTCTCCACCCTCCCGTCTCGGCCTTGGGAGCAACCGCAGTGAGCCCCGATGGCTTTGCTCATGGTTTCGGGCGGGCGAAGCTGTTTGCAGGTCCCGGAGTCCGGCCTGGCCTGGGGCTTCGCACCGGGGCCCCTTCTGCTCCGGCCCGGTCTGACCTCTGCCCTTCCGCACCTCGGCCGCCCCCTAGCTCACCCAGGAGTGTCGGGCAGAGGCTGGACACCCCCTCTTTCTTGGGGTCTGTCCTCTTGACGGGGATTCCTGGGGTGAGCGAGGCCCGAGGCGGGGCGGCTCCCTCCCAGACCTGCAAGAGACCTGTAACTCGGGCCTGGGCAGCCTTCTCGGGCCTTGGGCTGGGTGGAGACCCTCTGGGGGGCGCCCTGTGGGGTGCGGGGTCAGCCAGCTTGGCCCCGCGGGTCACCATTCCAGCGGGTGTGTTCCACCGGCGGCACAGCAAGGTCGACGTGCTTCCAGCGTCTACCACAGGGCATTTGCACCGCACGTTTCCACAGCCGCGCCTAGTACACAGCCTCTCGGGACGGAGAGAAGGCGGAGGCAGGCTTTTCCCGGCCACGGGCGCCAAGGTCTCGCGCTCAGGGGCCGGGTGAAAGCCCCCAGCCGGCAGCCGCGGTGGCCGGGAGCCCCCCCACGCGCGGGCGGGGCGTCCCCGTGGGGAGGGACTACCTAGACGGCGAAGCGCATGGCAGATCCCCCTCCCAGGATTTGTTTTGTGGTTGAGCAAAGCGTTGCTTTGAAGAGAATTTGTTTTTCCAAACTGCAGAACAAAGAACACAATGTTTAGGAAGAAAGCACATTGCTTACAGTTGAGAGAAAAAAAAAAAATCAGCAGCCTTACATAATGAAAGGCGCTCGCAGGCGGCTCCCCCAGGCTTGACTGCGCCTTTGACTTGTTTGTGAGGTGCTTGTAAAATTACATCCCGTTAATTTAAGGCTTCGTATGCTAATTTTCAGTCCATTTTATTTGCCGGGGAGATTTATTGGTAGCCTCCGGGGTCACAGCCCGGTTTGGTCTAAAGATGTGGAATCCTTGTTAAACATGCCCGCGGTGAGAGAGGGAATTTGGGGTTAGGCCTGGAAGTCGGGGCGCCAGCCTTGGGTGCAGCCAGGGTAGGGCTGGGCCTGGGTCCCAGGGTGGGGTGGGCTCCGTGGCTGGGGTGGATCCTGGGTGGGGCGGGGCTCCAGGGCAGGGGGCAGGGATCTGGGTGGTGTCCAGGGTGAGTTCCTGGGAGGGGGTCCCGGGCAGGGTGGGGTCCAGGGCGGGGTCCCGGAGGGGCTGGGGCTCCTTGCCTGGGCTCTGTCCCGTGGCTGCCTGGGTCGGGTCCTCGGGGCAGAGCCGAGCTGCTTCTGCGCTGCCCTGGCATTCCCAATCCTTGCCTCCATTCCCACTTCTCTTGGGTCCAGGTTTCACGTTACAGGTGTGGAAACCCATAGAGGATTCTAGAAGATCCTACTCAATGTGCCCCCCCCCGCCCCTGCCCCCTTGGATGTCAGCAGGTGGAAGCCGTTGGTACAAACTGCGCCCACCATGGGTCTACAGTTGGGTGCAGCTCACATCTGAGTTTGGCACCGTGTCCCATAAGCGCACACCCCGTCAGTGCTGCCCCCAGCTCGTGCCCTGGAGCCGGGGAGGGGGGGTCCAAGTGCTGGGGACGTCCAAGCCTGGGCCCCCTTCAAGCCCTTCTGCAACCCCACCTTCTCCCTCTGGGGAGGGCCTGACCGGCCCCGGCCCCGCCCACCTGGGAGTCCTCTGGAGGTGAAGGTCACGGGGGGAGGGGGTGAAGGTCGCAGCTCTCCCTGGGCTTGGGTGCAAGGGACCGGCTCCCCCTGGAGCCTGCAGGCGGCCTGGGCAGGCAGGGTGGCTGCCTCCCAGCTCGGGGGCCCTGCCGGAGCCCTGGGTCAAAGTGGACGGGTTCCCCAGCTCCTGCTAGCAGCAGGGCTCGCCTCGGGGCGTCCCCTCCATCCCGCACCCAGCTCCGTCCGGGCCCCTGCGTTGAGTATCAGCGGCCAGTGCTCCCCGCTTCCCAGCGGCCCCCCCGCCATGCTGCCCACACAGGCCTGGCCCGGGCTGGAGGCTGGCAGTACGGAGCTTCTCCCAGCCGCCCAGAAGCACCGCGCCAGGCCGGACATGACCTCCGCCTGCCGGGGACTCTCCACCCCAGACTCCTGCCCACACCCCCAGTGTGCCGGGCCGTGGGCTCTGCTGGGTCAGCCCCCTCCCTGGGACCTAGAGGGGTCTGATCTGGTTGGACTGCAGGTGCTGGCACCCCGCGAATACTCCCGGCCCAGGGTTTTTCTCTGTAGCCACCCCTTCTGCATTCAGCCTTCCTCGGCCCAAGTTCTGAGACCCACAGGCACACGCGGTATTGGACACCCAGCCCTGAAGAGCCCCCTTACGGACAGGGAAGCTGAGGCCTGGCCCCTGAGCGAGAGCTCACAGGTGGCAGTTCTGAGGTGCCCCGCTACACCCACCAGGGCAAAGGACTCCAGTGGCCCTGACATCCATCTCCAGGAAGAAGCGGCCTTCAGAGGCTCTGGGATGCAGCCCGGGCTGCAGGCGCCCCGAGAGGGTCAGACGCCACGGTCAGAGGATGTGGGCTCCACCGGGACCCCACGGAGTGATGGGGTGCAGCACAGAGGGCCAGGGAAGGGGCTCAGAGCGCTGCACCTGTCTTCAGCTGGGCCTCCTTGACGGGAGGGGTCATCTCAGGAACTGGAGGCCACCGGTGGGCAACGGGGGAGCTGTCACCACTAAGAGGGAGAGGTGGGAGACATGGGCTCTGAAGGAGGGGGGGGAGAGAAGGCTGAAGAAGGTTCTAGAAGGTCTAGAGGATGGTGGAGGAGGGGCTGGATCTGGAGCAAAGAGCACCGAAAATGAGGGAAGAAGAAAAGGGGAGAGTTTGAATGCAAGGTGCTGGGGAGAGAATGGAACCTTCCTGTCCCATGTAAAGTCGCTGAAAGCCAGGCACTGGTGGCCCACGCCTGTAATCCCAGGGACTCAGGAGGCTGAGATCTGAGGATCGCCGTTCCAGCCCAGCCCAGGCAGGAAAGCCCACGAGACTCTCCTCTCCAGTGAACCGCCAGCAAACCGTAAGTAGAGCAGTGGCCCAGTGCTAGCCTTGAGCAAAAGAGCTCAGGGACAGCACGCAGGACCTGGGCTGGAGCCCCATGGCCATCCTGACCACCACCACCAAAAGTCACCGGAAAGAGCTAAACCTGAGCTCGACCACGAAACTACCTGAGCTTGACCACGAACCTGCCAACGTAGAGGAAAAATGTAAGAGATTATCTTTGGGACCCGAGGGTTGGGTGGAGCCATTTTAGAGAAGACACCCACAGCACAATCTGTGAAAGAGGGAGGGATGTATAGGGCAGTGCCCAGCGTAAGAACCTTCGCGCTGTTCCATGCCCAGAGTAAGAACGTTCGCGCTGTTCCATGCCCAGAGTAAGAACGTTCGCGCTGTTCCATGCCCAGAGTAAGAACATTCGCGCTGTTCCATGCCCTGCTCAGAGGGGCCAAGCAGAAGTCACAGGCTTTCAGCGAACATCTGCAGAGTGGATCTCTGACCAAGCACTCATACTTGGAATACACAGAGAACTCCCCACACCCAACAGCCCAGAAACTTCCTAAGCAGAAAACAGCAACCACCGCACGCAGACGTGTTGCTTCAGAGAGACCGCAGCTGGCAGAAACAGGTCGCATTAGCCGCCACTGGGGAAAGGGACATTAATGCTGCAATGAGATCTCACCGCAGCCAACGCAAATGCAGGACGGGGACAAGGCAGAGAATAATGTCCGGTGTCCCCAGGTTGAGACGCAGGCTACACAGCACCTGACCAGGGCTCCACAAACCCGAACTGTCCACGCAGCGCCATGGGCTGGTGAGGATTCGGGAAGTCTGGGCTTGTGACACGACAGGGAAGTGGAAGGGGAGTGGTGGCAGGGAGTAGGGGAGTAGAAAGGGGAGTGTCTGGGGGAGGGGCCTGTGGAATGGGCGTGGCTTGTGGAGTGGGTGGAGAGTGGCCAGGGGAAATGGAAGAGGAGTGGCCAGGGGAGTGGGAGTGGCTAGGGGCGTGGCCGGGGAGTGGGGGTGGCCAGGGTGTGGGCATGGGCGTGGCTGGGGGCGTGTCCTGGGTGTGGCCGGGGAGGGGGCGTGGCCGAGGCAGTGGACAGGAGAGTGGACAGAGCGAGGCCACTCTGGCGATGTTGGGCAGGTCCTTTAAATCCTAACTAAGCCCATAATGCCCCGGACACTCGCTCCTGGGGCCTATGCCCACGGAAACGAAGACTTCAGCTCTGCAGGACGCATGCGCAATAAGCCATGCACTATGTATGCTCTTAGAATCTGGACTGGCCCCAGCCCCCAACTAGAAACCCCTTCACCGAGAGGGCTGCCCGGGGCGTCCCTGGGGCACAGGGCCAGGCTCCAGAGGCGCTGGGCTAACACGGCTGGGGTGGGAGGAGGAGGCCCATGCCCACCGCGCTCAGGCCATGGGAGAGCCAAGCAGGCAGGGCCGGGGTGGGGGGGTTGGGGGGGAGGTCAGAGCGTAGGTGGTTAGGCTGCAGCTCACCCACGAGATGGATTGCTATTCTGCAGAAGGAAAGAACAAAGCAACTTCGATGGGTCTCCAGGACATTGTCTTGAGTAAGGAAGGCCAATCTTGAGGTTACCTGTGGTATTCTCCATGGGACCAATTTGGAGAACATATTCTGGGTTTAGGGATGGAGGAAAAGGAGAAAAAGGAATATTATACCCTCAGAGCAAAGGGGAGGCAGGCAGGGTCCTGAGCAAGTGTGAGCAAGCTATGCCTTGTTTTGTTGCGTTGGTGGTAACTCCAATCTACTCACGTGACAAATAAGACTGCAGAGAGTGAAATTCACACATACAGGGAGTGGGTGGGGTATGGACGGACTATTTATGTCCTTCCAAGATTATTGTAACCCCAAGGTGATGGTGTCAGGAGGTGATTAGATCATGGCGGGGCTCCGGGGAATGGGACCAGAGCCCTTCTGGGAGGACACTGTGTGTCCTGCGCACGAGACAAGGTGTCGGGAACCTGCCCACCTTGGAACGGGCCTTCTCGGCCCCCTCAACTGTGTGAAATAAAAAATGAGTTCTCTGGGCCATCTACTGGAGGGTATTGAGTGAGGGAAGCCTGCTCAGGCGAGGACAGCTCCTAATGTCTAATGATGCGTTCCGATGAGGCACCCAAAATCAGGTCTGTGCATTCTACCAAGGTCATTTGCTGACCTTGAGGGGGCCTGATCAGCTATGGTCATGGAGCCTGGATGAAGGGTACAAGAGATTTCTCTGTAGTATTTTTTTCAACTTCCTTTGCATCTATAATTATGCTGTCCCTCCCTGCCCCCCCCTTCCCGGAAAAAAAAACACCCCAAACAAACAAAGAGGAAGAGGAGAAGGAGGAAGAAAGACCATGGGAAGAGGGAGGGTGGGTGGCGGGAGGGCTTACCCTGTGGGTGAGGGAGGAGCTGTAGAACTCCTCACCCTCGTTGGGGAGGGGGGGCTGGGAGGTTACTCCAGCACTCGGAGGAGGGCCCCCCCAGAACAGTGACCCCCCAAGCCCCAGCTCTGCTAAGGCCATGTGTGCTGCCAGTCCAGAGGCTGGGCCCCCGCCCCACCCCCAGTTACCCCGGACAGCCACTCCTGCTGCCCACCCTCCAACACCCCTCCACCCCCCCCACCCCGGTGGGAGCTCAGGGGAGCCCTGGGGTTTCTGAGAGCCGCCGTGCAGGCTTCCCAGCAGAGAAGTAACTAAACAATCTTGCTTTGCACATTAGGAGCTATGCACATCCCACTCTTCCCAAGTTACATGAGGACATAATTTATCTTTAGCCCGAAGCCACCTGCTTGCTAATCTGTTTCTGTGTACCCGAGTGATCCCACCCTCCTTGCCTTCGCCGCCTTTATTTAAAGCTGTCAGCCTGCACACACACCCCGGTGCGGAGGGGGGGCAGCGTGTGTCCATCCGGGTGGTCACCACCTGGGGCCAACCTGCCCCTCTCTCCAAAAGAGGGGCGGTGGTGGGCCCGGGCCGGGGTAGGCGGGGGCCCCGAGGGCCACACCCCACATGCCAGCCTGCGGGAGGCTTCTCCGACGACGGGAGGCGGTGGAGATTGTTCTCCCTGCTTCTGCAGGTCACTCAGGCCGTTCCTCTTCGTTTGAATATTCGGATTTCTTTTCCAGGCAAAGGTTCAAGCTGATTAATAAACATTCTGAAAGCGCTTCTGCCCAACACTGCCCCAAGGCAGATTGTGAACTGCTCCGGGTGAATAAGGCGGTCCCCAGGCACGTAGGCCATGCCCCAGGCCAGCATGGCCACGCCCCAGCCGGCATGGCCACGCCCCCGGCCAACATGGCCACGCCCCCGGCCGGCACGACCACGCCCCCGGCCAGCATGGCCACGCCCCAGCTGGCATGGCCACGCCCAGCCGGCATGGCCACGCCCCTGCCAGCATGGCCACGCCCCCTGCCAGCATGGCCACGCCCCTGGCCAGCATGGCCACGCCCCCGGCCAGCACGACCACGCCCACTTTCATGTGGGGCCACTCCCCTGGCTAGCACGGCCATGCCCACATCCACATGGGGCCACACCCCACCCAGTACGGCTACACCCCCATCCATCATGGCCACGCCCCAGCACGCACGACTACACCCCCAGTCACACATGGCCACGCCCCAGCCATGCACCTGGCCACGCCCCTGGCCATGTAGGACCACGCCTCAGATGCGCAGGCCACGCCCCAGACACACGGCCAGGCCCCAGCCCACACATGGCCATGCCCCCAGCCAAGCAGGCCACGCCCCAGCCACGTACGACCACGCCCCACCATGGAGGGCCACGCCCCCAGCCACACAGGCCACAGCCCATCGGGGCCCAGCGAACACCCGCAAGCACCACGCTGCTCGGCCGTCAGCCGGGCATGCGCACTCAGCGGCGCCGCAGGGTCAGCAGTGACCCCGAGCCCACGGGTCACGCTCGGATGACAGCCTCAGGCCGGCAGAGCGGGCGGCCACAGGACCAGCCTCCTGCACAAGGTCGCTGTGAAGATGGGGACCCTGGGAGGCCTGGCGGAGGCCGGCTCCGTGAAGGCCACCTCCCAGGTGCACGGAGGGGTTGCAGGGCTGCCGACACGCAGAACCCCCAAACGCCCGGAATCCCAGCTGCCCCGGAGGCCGCCATCGGAGGCTCGCGGTCCCCCAGCCGCCCAGGGCAGGCAAGCTGAGGCTCCAACCTCCGAGGAACCACCCGAAGCTGGAGGGGGGGCTGCGGTTCACGGGGTGGAGCCCCGGGCAAGGGAGGGCGAGAGGCCTGGAGTACAAGCCCCAGCACCCACCTACACGCACACACACACACACACACACACACAGACATACAGACACAGACGGACACAGACATACAGACACAGACAGACATACAGACACAGACACAGACATACAGACACAGACAGACATAGACATACAGAGACACACAGAGACATACAGACACGCAGACACACAAACATACAGACACAGACACACATACAGACACAGACACACACAAACATACAGACACACAGACATACAGACACACAGACACACAGACACACACAAACATACAGACACACACAGACATACAGACACACAGATACACAGACACAGACACACACAAACATACAGACACACACAGACATACAGACACACAGACACACAAACATACACACACAAACATACACACAGACACACAAACATACAGACACACACAGACACACAGAGACACAGACATACAGACACAGACACACAGACATACAGACACACAGACACAAACATACATACACACATACACAGACACACACAGAGACACAGACATACACAGACATACACAGACATACACAGACACACACACAGACATACAGACAGACACAAACACAGACATACAGACACAGACATACAGACACACACAAACATACAGACACACACACACTGAGACACAGACATACACAGACAAACACACATACATACAGACACACACAGACACACTGACATACAGACACAGAGACACAGACACAGTCACACACATTCACACATACAGACACCCACAGACAGTCACACACATTCACACATACAGAGACACAGACACACAGACACAGACACACACAGACACAGACACACCGACATACAGACGCAACAGACACACACACAGACACACACAGACACAGACACATACAGACGCACACAGAAACACAGACACACACAGACACAGACACAAAGACACAGATACACAGACATACAGATGCACACAGAGATACAGACACATGCACACACAGACAGACACACAGACATAGACAGACACAGACACACACACAGTCGCAAGAAACAGACACACAGACACACAGACATACAGATGCACACAGAGACACAGACACACACAGACGCACACAGAGATACACGCAGAGATGTAGACACACACAGATGCACACAGAGACACAGACACACAGAGACACACAGAGACACACACAGACACAGAAATACAGACACACAGACATACACACAGACACACAGACACACACAGACACACAGACACACACAGAGACATAGACACACACATAGAGACACACAGAGTCACAGACACACTCACATGCATACACAGACCCACACACGCAGACACAGAGACACAGACACGCAGACGCACACATGACCCCCAGAGATTCCTGGATCCCCGCCATGCACTTGGGTAGCACTAACCCGAGCGCTTCTTCTAGGACATTCACACCCATTTTATTGCCTTTCCTCTGCTGCTTTTCTGGCATTGTGGTAACTGCACATCACAGGAAGAATCGCCCCTGAAGTGGCGGTTTTAGTTTCGGTAACACAGCGGCGTAAACACACTCCCTCGGCCCGCAGCCCCGGCCACCCTGGGTTTGGAGCTTTCTCGTTGCCCGCCCCCCCCCCCCCCGTTAGCTGTGGCTCCCTCCCCTCCCCCCTCCCCCCATGGCACCCGGCAGCCTTTGCTCTCCCGGAGGTTTGCCTGGACGTTTTGTGTAAGTGGAGGCGTGCTCCGTGGTGCGGCCTTTGGCGACTGACCTCTTTCCCCAGGCCCACGCGGTGGGCAGTGTGTTGCCTGGGGTGGCCCCCATCGGGGCTTGGGGCCAGGCCCAGGGTCCCCGAGACTCCCATCTCCAATCACCCACCAAGAAAGCTGCACGTGGCACCGTGGCCCGAGGGGTAGAGCCTCAGCCTCCAGCACAACAGCTCAGGGATGGTGCCCAGGCGCCCAGCGCCTGCCCTGGGACTGGCACACACACACACACACACACACACACACACTCCAATGGCTTTTGCACGCTTGCACCTGGCTGGTCTTTTGAAGAGGCGGGGACGTGCAATTAATGTAAAAGTGTTTGCAACGGGCTCTCCTCTTTATTCAGAAAAATAGAGTCAAGGCCAGAGGCGGGGTGGGGGATGTGTTGGGGTGATTGCCCCGGGAAGGCCCGGCGCTCTCTGGCGCTTTGCCACATCCTACAGTGCTTGCCCCCCACCTTGCACAAACTGGCCCGGCGTGGGGAGGGGAGCGCGGGGGGCCTCGGCACCGGGGGTACCTGCCGTGGACACCTGGGAAGAACCCGGCCCCTGAGCCGCGGACGCAGCGGCAGGTGGGCTGGTGGCCCCTGCTCTGCCCTGGAGAACGTCGGGGTGTGCTAACACACGTCACCCCGGAGCCGAACCCCAGCAGGCCGGCGGGCAGGTGCACCGTAGCTCGTAGGGAGCAGCTTTCGCTCGTTGGCTTCTGGATTTACTCCCCCGGTGCCTCTCGCGGGCGTCGCGTGCAGCCGGCGTGCCAGGCGTGCCAGGCGTGCGAGGCGCTCCGATGCCAGCCGCCGTCTGGGTGTGGTTAGAGCTCCCCACCTTTGTGCCAGTTCCGGGGCTTGAACTCTGGGCCTTGCGCGCTTGCTTGGCTTCTCTACTCAAGGCTGGCTGCTCTACCACTGGAGTCGCGCCTCTGATTTTGTGTCTCGGCTGGTTACGTGGGGATGAGAGTCTCGCAGAATTTTCTTTCCAGGCTGGTTTTGAACCACAGTCCTCAGCTCTCCAACCCCCTAGGCGGCTAGGATTACGGGTGTGAGCACGGCACGGGACGAAGTCATCTGGACACACGCACGGCTCCGCGTCAGACTCTCCCACCAGTCCCCGGAACGCTACCTCACCGCACTCATTGTCAGCCAAACTGTATTTATAAATTACTACATAGCATCTATTATTAAATTTAAATGTCAAGCGACACAATGGCACCCGCAGATCGTACCCTAAGCGTTAATTAATTCCACCGTTACCTACTGGAACTGTTCCACCGCATATCATTTTAGACGGGGAGCACGATTCCCGGGGAGCACCAGGAGGAGCCCAGGGGAGGCGATGGGCAGGCAGGACCCGCCGGGGGCCCCCCCACCCCGGGCTCCTGGCGAGGGGCGGGCGCCCCACAGGCCTGCAGCTGGCTGGAGCCTGTCTGCGGCCGCCCCTTGCTGTTTGTGGTGTGGATCAGCAGTGGGGGGCGGGCGGCGGGGGGGAGACCGTGGTCGGGGAGCAGGTCCCGGGCTCACAGCCCCGGAGTCTCCCATGAGCTCCAGCTGGTGTCCCCCGAGGGGGCGACGGTGGGAGAGACTCCCGCCTCCGGTAGCCCCTCCCAATCTCCTGACCCCAGGGCTGCGGAGGTCAGAGGTCACGCGAGCCATGGAGGAGAGGGCATCTCCGCGAAGCTGTCGGATCGACCGCAGGCCCAGCCGTCCCCCGTGGGGATCCCAGACCCCCCCCCAAGAGCGGCCTGTGCGGGCGCAGGGTCCCATGGCCTCGGGCCCAGCCACCTCCACGTCGATGCCCCCTTCCCCAGGCCCGCCAGGCAGAGCCCCCCCCCCCCCAGGTGCACCCCGGCTGGCCTGGGACAAATCTCCACCAGGTGGGAGGGATCCAGAACATTCTCCAGCCTCTCCCTCTCGGGCACCCCTCTCTCAGGCCTCTCCCAGTTCCTCCCGGGGTGGGGGGGGGATAGGGAGTGCAATTCCCGTGAATGCTTTTGGGGTCCACCCACGTGACCTGGGACGAGGGTCTGGGGGGCCGCGCCCATCCCTCCGCGTCCTCTGTGGGAAGATGGCATCCCCCGAAGGTCTGGAGGAGCCCAGCTGTGCCCACTCCGCGGCCACCACGGAGGCGTGTCCGGGCCGTGGCCAGCGGGGGCGGGTCTGGGAGGCTGGCCCTTCCTCCTTGAATCCCCATGGTGGTGGTGGGGGGGAAGTGGACGGCTGCCCTTCCCTCCCGCAGCTGGGGCCAGCGTGGGCAGGAAGGCGGCCGGGGCCACCATGGAGGGTCTGAGAGCTCGGGACCGACCGCCTGCCATTGTCCTGGAGCGGCCGAGGGAGGGAGGGAGGGAGGGGGGGAGGGAGGGAGGGAGGGCTGGCGGTCTCTGCCAGCCCCGGGCCCTGAGGTTCTGAGGTGGCCACTGGGGGGCAGTGCGAGCCAGGACAGCTGGCAGGGATCCACCACGCGGGGCTCGGGTGCAGCGGGCCCTGGCAGCCCCGAGACGCCGGCCACTGCTCTTGGGGTGCGGGGCCCGGACACCCGGCCTTTTCCTAAATGTCTGAGATCCTACCCCTGCCCCGCACTCACACCCACGCACACGCGTGCACACACACGTGCGCACACGTGCAATACATGCGTGCGCGCACACACAGGTTTGCTTGTACGCCCGGCCCCTGGCTCTCCCAGGAGCGCAGGGCCGGGGGAGCCCGGGCTCCGTGAGACCCCATCTCTTGTTCTCTTTCCCTCAGGCAGCCCCCCAGGCCCAGGGGGGCCCCCCCGGAACGTCCTCGGAGCCCCGACCCCAGGAGGGCTTCCCCTTGCCCCGAGGCCCTGCCCTGCCCTGCCCCGCTGTCCAGCCTGCTGTCCAGCCCCGGGCGGGGTCTCCGAGTGGACGGCGCTGAGCTGCCCGTCCCTCATGAGATGGGGTCCCAGGACGCGCTGCCCGCCCCCTCCGGTTCCCCCCCTCCTCATTCTCTGCCCCTCTTACAAACGGCGAGGCGGAGTCTCGGGACAGAGTGAGGTGAGCAACAGCGCCGTCGCCCCGACTCCTCCTTCCAGATGCCCCTGAGCTGCCCTGATGGGCTGGTTCCCCCCCCCCCCCCCCGTGCCGCCCCTCCCCCGCAGGAGCCTCCCTGGGGCGGGGACGGGAGGGGGGCGCTGGGGGGAGGAGGCTGTCCTGTGGTTGGGCCCAGGGACCCTGCAGGGGACCGGTCACCGCTGGCAAGCAGCGCCCCCCAGCGGCAGGAGCGGGAGGCACTGGAAGGAGGGATGGAGTCTGGGCTGCGAGGCCTGGGTCCCCCTGGGGGGGGGGTTGGAAGCCTCTCTGGGGCTTTCCAGGGCCCCCCACGGCCCCCCAGGTCTCTCGGGCTTTGCGGGCTCTGCTCTGTGGCGGCACAGTGTGCACACCCACGGAAGCGCCCGCGTCCGGGCGGGGCGGGGCACAGCCTGCCGTCGCGTGCATGCGCCATGGGCGTGTTTCTGCGTGTGTGTGTGGGGGGGGGGACGCGCACCCCGGTGCTGGGCATGTGTGGCGGCATGCACACCCGTGTGCCTTGCACTCACGTGCAGACAGCCTGTCCCACGGAGTCCCGCGCTGCCGGAAACAAGGCAGCAGGCCCGAGGCTCAGGGGAGCCTTGGTTTGAAAGGCTTCTTCCTCTCGTTCCCCCAGCCGCGCCCCTCAGGCCGGGTGGGCCAAGCATCCGTCCGTCCGTCCGTCCGTCCGTCCGTGCACAGTCTCCACCCCGGCTCCCCGACAGGAAGCCACGGCCCTGGGCCGGAGTGATACACCAGCGGGTGCTTTTCTGGAGTCTTCCACCAGGAGGCAGTGGCCCTGCTCGGGAGTGGAACGTGGCCGGTGCAGTTGGACGCAGGGAGGCCGCCCTGGAGCTGGGGGGACAGCTCGCTGCCCGCCTTCCCACTGCCGGGGTCGAAGCGGGGACCAGGACGCAGCCGGGCCCGGGGCCCCCAGGCCCAGCCTCGGCTCGCCTCCCAGGGGCTTGAACTCACCTCCGCTTGCACGGACGCGCGCCGTGAGCTCTTCTTCCACGGAGCCATTCCAGGGTGATGACAGACATGTCTGTGCACGTCCACTCAGACGCCGCGCTTTTACAAACTGCTTTTGCCAGGCACCGGTGGCTCACGCCTGTCACCCCAGCGACTCTGGAGTCTGACTGAGGGTCCTGGTTCAAAGCCAGCCTGGGCAGGAAAGTCTGTGAGACGCTTACCTCTGATTCATCACCAGAAAAACGGAAGCGGAGCTGTGGGTCAAGATGGTAGAGCGCTCGCTTTGGGGCAAAAGAGCTCAGGAATGGCACCCGGGCCCTGAGTTCGAGCCCCACAGCCGAGAAAACAAAAACAAGACCCTCTGCGTTTTCCTCTGCAGTTGGTCATGGGGCCTGCTTGGGAGGGGAGGGAGAGCGGCCCTCAGTGGTCACTTGGCTACGGGTCTCTGGGCCAGGGAGTTCTATGGAAAAGATCAGAGGCCAGACAAACAAATGGGGGAAGAATGTTCTGGAAGGATGGGGGGGGGTGTGAGCTGCAGAGGGGCCTGAGGCTCAGGGTGGCCTGTGTTTGGGGCAGAAGGAAAGAGGCTGCAGGGGCTGCTGGGCGCTGGAGATGGGTCTGGGGGTGTCATGGGGCCTCTCCCTGGGCTGCCCCCCTTCCCTGCACCCCCTCCCCTCCCCCCCCCCCCTGTCCTCGGAGGGCCCAGGATTCTGGGGAACAAACAGTCCTGGAGATAGCGCGCAGGTGACTCACCAGCCACTTGGAACAGGAGTGGTAATTTTATTTACCAGAAATGCTCCGCGAGCTTTCATTTTTTTCTCTCTCTCCCTTTATTTTTTTGAGAGAGTAAACAAGGAGAGCGGAAGGCAGCAGCCCTGTGCTTTCTGTGGGTGCAGAGGAGCCCAGGGCCAGGGGCCTGCTACAGAAGGGGGGGTCATCTGCGGGGGCCGGGGGGGGGTCAGGTGGAGGGGGGCGCTGAGATGATCTGTGGGGGGGTGAGGGGTTAGGTGGGAGGAGAAGGGGGCACTGAGATGATCTGTGGGGGGCCGGGGGTCAGGTGGGGAGGAGAAGGGGGGCCCTGAGATGATCTGTGGGGGGCCGGGGGTCAGGTGGGGAGGAGAAGGGGGGCCCTGAGATGATCTGTGGGGGGGTGAGGGGTTAGGTGGGGAGGAGAAGGGGGGGCCCTGAGTCCGGGTCCCCAGGGAGGGGCCGGCATGGATGGTGGGGGGGTGCCAGGACCGGCGGAAGGCACGCTGTCGGGGCGCCGCGGTCTCAGAGCCGGCCGGGAGCCTCCCCCACGGGGGCGGCGCAACCCGAGGGGCTGCGGGGCTGGAGCGCCGGCGCCCGGGGCCCTGGGCTCCTCCCGCTCCACGCGGCCGGTGACGCCGCGGCCACCGGTGTGCATGCGCAGTACACACACACACAGACACACACACGTGTGTGCGCATGCGCAGGCGGCTGTGTGCAGCCCATGTACCTGCGCAGTACACACACACACGTGCGCACCGCATGCACAGGGGGCTGTGTGCAGCCTGTGCACATGCGCAGTACACACACGTGTGTGCGCATGCGCAGGGGGCTGTGTGCAGCCTGCGTGCACAGGTGGTACACACACACACACACACACACACACACACACGTCGTCTGTGCGCGTGCGCAGGGGGAGGCGTGCTGTCCGCACAGCCCACCTCTCCCGCACGAGTCTGCACGCGCGCGCCTCCCTCCCCGTGGGGTTCCCGCTGTGCGGCCCGGGGGCCTGGCCGGGAGGCGTCCTGGAGCGGCCTCCCGGGCCTCGTCCCGGCACCGCCCGCCATCCTTCCCAGGATTACTAGAAAGCCGGGCCTCGCGCGGAGGGGAAGTCCCTCCTGCAGTCTGGCCCGTGGTTCTGTCTGCGGCTGGCCGCGCCAAGGCCGCCACACACGCTGTGCGCTCGGTGGCCGCGGCGGGTCCCCGGGGCGGGGGGAGGGTGGGGCCGGCTCCGGGCCGGGACCCTGGCTCCCCGGGGCGTGGGTGGCGCCCCCCCCCATGGCCCCGAGGGTGGTGGCCCGGAGGCCTGGCCGGGCGTGGTCTCCTATCTGCGGTGACCTCAGGGCTCCTCAGCGTTGCCCTCCATCCGGCCCAGCTACCCCAGCCCGGGGCCCCGCCACGTCCTCACCCAGCCCCCCTCCCCTCCCAGCCCCCCCCCCCCCCCCCCGCCTCCCCTTCGCGACTTGGTGTCACCGCGCGCACCTGTCGGCTCGGTGACTCAGCCACGGAGTCCCGGGCTGTGACACCTGGGCTCCAGATCGGGGCCAGGCGGGGCGCCCCCCCCCCGGGCGCCCGGAGGAGGCGCTGGGGCAGCCGCTCACCCTGGCTGCGGGACGGGGGCGGGGTGGGGGGGCGGCGGCGTGGATGGCACGGGGTGGACGGGACGGTAGGGGGGTGGCGGGCACACGGGGGGCCCAGGACAGCCCAGGGCGACTCGCGGCAGCCCGGCCCACCTGGAGGAGCCGGAGCCCCCGCCGCCGCCGCCCGCCCGCTCCCCGCTCCTGCTCCCCGCGCGGTTCTTGGAAGGCGGGTTCCAGGAACCGGCAGAGCCCGGGCCTGTCCCCGCCTGTGAATGCTGTTTCCTGGAAGACGGGGCCTTGGCCCCAGGGGGCCTCCCCCCCCCCCCCCCGCGGCTGCCGGCAGCCCGAGAGCAGGGTCTGAAGGACACAGAGGACACGGGCGGGGGTGGGGGGGGACAGATGAAGATGGGGCCCAGGCGCTTAACCCTCGAAAGCCCCACAAGCCCGGGCCAAGGGTGGCCTGCCCGGGCCACGGGCCTGGAGGGACAGGAGGGGGCGGCAGGTCCCGGGGGCCAGGTGGGGTCTGGCCCTGGGAGGCCCGTGTGGGGTGCCCAGGGCAAAGGTGAGGCGGGGAGGAGGCGGGGAGCCCCGCCGGCGGGCCTGGCCGCCTTCCCGAGGTGCCCACTTGTACCTGGCAGAGGGGGGGAGCGGGGGGTAGGACGAGGGCTGAGCAGGCCCGGATCTGCCCTCCTCGCCTCGCGTTCCCGGCACCGAGGGCCCCATGGGGGCTGTTCTAATTGGTTTATTTCTGACTGTAGCAAAGAACAAATTGATTTTCCTCCAGCTGTTTCTGCAACCTCCGCGCGCGCGCTCGCTCAGCCTCGGAAAGAAGCCCGCGGTGCCATTTCTCCTGCCTCTCCGGGGACAGGGGACAAGAAGTGGGAAAGGGGACACACATACGGGTCCACACACAGACACGGATGGGTCTTGGCGTCCCAGGCTTGGGGTTCAGGGACTCGAGGGGTCGGGGACACCTGCGCCTTTGTGGTTCCCACGACCGATGAGAGCAGGAGCCCCCCCCCCCCCGCCCTCCTGGACCCAAGTTCTCCTCTCTCTCTGCAGTACTTGGAACTCAAGGCTGCAGCCATGTTGAATTTACGCATGTGACCATGCATTTTCTGGCCCCTGGGCCTTTGCACGTGCCACCCCTGGGGTATACTTGTGTAAATCCTTCCCCACCCCATTTCTTTGCCAACGGACGATAGATTCTTACCCTCTGGACCCCACGGGCAGGTTCCCCCTTTCTGACAGTTATTGTGAAGAGTGACATTTGCTCTCCCTGCACTCAGGCCCCCCCCCACTGGGCCTGACATGTAACACGGCCTGTCCCTCACTCCATGAAACTGTGGTTTCCTGGGCCCATCTGGCTCCCGTCCCTCATCATAAAGACACCAGCTTGTCCCCTCTGCAGCTGCGTAGTGAGCATGCCCAGCCTCGAGGCCCGAGGATCGAACGCGAGGCCTGACACTGGGCCAGGAAGGCAGAGGTTAGCGGCAGGACAGCCACCAGAGAAGACATGCCGCTGTCACTCAGGGGCCGCTCCCCCCCCCCCCACCCCCGGCTCCCCTGAAACCCTCCCACCTCCCACCACTTGTAAAAGATCCTCCTCTTGTCTCTCCTGGTCCCTCTCCCCCCTCCTCCTCCCCCCTGCCACCAGCCTTCCCTCCCCTCGCCCCTCCACCCCGACTCTTTGTGATGGGGCTGGAAGCTGGATTTGGCCTCCCTGCCTCCTTCTTTTGTCTCCTTTCTGCTTTGCCCATTCTCCCTATTTCTCAGCAACGACACAAAAAAGGGTCCCTGAAATTCACCCAGCCAGGAGGAATCCTCCCCCCTCTGGCCCTCTGGGAACCCCTCTCTCCATGCTCTGTGTCCCCATCTGCATCATAAAACCTGGGGGCCCAGCTGGCCAATGGAGATCTTTCCTGGGGGGTGGCGGGGTGGGGAGAAGGGCTGAGCGGAGCCGTCTCCTTTCTTCCCTGGCCCTGGGGCCATTCACATGTTAATAAATCATATTCCTTTCAGGAATCAAGGCAACCTCTTAACAAACTGCATTTTAACCCCACACAATTGCTCCGAATAAGAGGGGGGGAGGGGGCCCGGGGGAGGATGGAGGGACTCAGCCCCCAACACCCCAGAGGAGGTTGGAAGCCAGATGTCCACACAGCCTGCCATTTAGAAGTGCCACCCCCAAGTCAAGCACTCTCCATCCTGGACTCCCTCCTTCCGCCCAGCCTGAAGGCCGGTCCGATCTGTGGCCCAAAGAGATCCAGCCTTCACCGGTTCGTGCAGATGGGCAGGACGGCACTCCGGGTGTAAGGTAGGAATTCTAGGGTTTGTTCCCTTAGCCCCCCGCATATACAATATTGTGGCTACAGCTGGTGCGTCGAGCTGTCGTTAGCGAAGCTCATTGAAGGGGGTGCGCACGGCGTCAGAAAGGTTCTGGCTCCCCACACATAGGCACGCCTCCAGTCCTCAGGCAGAGGGAGCCCGGGGGGGGGGGCAGAGGGGGGCCCTCCTTTGTGCATTCAGAGAGGGCCAGGGCACTGGCTAGCTCCACAGACAGCCCTGGGCACGAGGTGCCGCCCAGTTATGCCAAGAAGGCAAGACCTTCTCCCGGGGACTTGGCCCACAAGCCCCCTCCACTGCCGGACTCTCAACAAGGACTTCTTTTTGTGTGTGTGTGTGTGTGTGTGTGTGTGTGTGTGTGTGTGTGTGCACTTACTTGTTGGGACCCCCCCTCCGTCCTTCAGCATTTATGCCCTGAGGGAAATGAGAAGGCCAAAGGGTTGATTTGTTTGTTTTCCTGTTTTGTTTTGGGGGTGTGTGATTTCTTTTGTTTGTTTGCTTTTGTTTTGGAAAAGTTTTTGCAAACGTTTTTAGGAAATCATTCTTGTGCAATGAAAAGCTGAAAGATTTGGAAGCGATCCCCGAGCAGGGGTCAAAATCTCCCCGTGGAGAACCTCTTGCTTCCTTGCCTGCCGGTGGAGCTCCATGGAGGGCCGCACACCCTCTCGGAGGCACCGGGTGTGTGATGGGAGGGCGAGGGGAAGGGCCAGGAAGAGACCGGGCAGCCCTGGGCTCGGCCAGCTCTGAAGGCTGCTCTCTGCTGGGCCCCGCAGCCCCGGGGGCTCAGCGGCAAGTCCAAACTCCCAGGCTCTCCCGGGTCCTTCTCGGCCCTGTAGGGTGGCAGCCCAGGAAGAAAGAGCAGGGCAGGGCAGAAGGTTCTAGCCCAGCGCAGGTGCAGCAGGTGCAGCAGGTGTAGCAGGCAGGGCGTGGTTGAAGGGAGGGAGGATGGGCGTGGCTGAAATGATGGACCCGGCCACGGGGCTGATGAGTGACTGGAAGATGAGCAGGGTTAGGGGGTGGGGAGGATGGGCGTGGCCGGGAGGGTGGGCGTGGCTAAAGGCAGGTGGGCGTGGCCGGGCTAGTTGATGGAGGATGGGCCGGGCTGAAGGGCGCGTGGGTCCTGGTGGGGTCCTGCGCCGCCCCTGGGGGCCCCCCTTCTCCTCCGGACCCCTTGTCCCGGTGGGCCCCCACCCCACCCCTGCTCCCCCAAGAGGAAACTTCGTCCCTGCAGGATCCCGGGTCACGGGGGACCTCATCGAACAGCGCCACCGTCACTCCCGGGGCCGGGGCTGCCAGCCGAGCCGGGGGTGCTGCCCGTCCCTGCGCCCCGGGCGCAAGGTCCACACGGGGCGCAGCACCTCGGGACCCCGGCTGGAGGGAGGCCCCCCGCCCCCCACCCCACGGAAGGGCTGCCCTCCCTGGTTCTTCTTTCCCCTCACTAGGGTTTGGAGGGGGTGTGCTGTATGAAAGGAAAATGCCCCCTTCCAGGTAAGTCCGGCCCTGCACACCTGTGCACACCCGCTTCGAAACCGCGCCCCCCCGTGCCCCCCATCGCCTTCCAGCAAACCGTAGGATGTACTGAGGTTTCATGCTTACCCTTGGCTTCCTCGTGCAGACCAGGCCCTCCCTCCTGACATCCACCCCAGGGGGGAAGAGACCAGGGTGTGTGCGTGTGGAGGTTTTGCCCAGAACTTTCCAAGGCAGTATATCTACCTGACACCTAGTCGCCACCGAGGCGGCTGTAAAACTTGACTCCCAGCACATATTGGACGGCCTTTTACCTCTGGCCAGGAAAGAGTCACAGAACCAAGATTTATCCTCCGTCCTGAAACATCCGAAAATCTGGACGGAGTGTGTGAAATCAACAGTTTCAGACATCCGACGTCAGACAGTTCAAACCAGTTCAAGACAGCAGTCCAGAAGCACGGGAATACACAGTGTGCGTTCTGTGATCTCATTTCTGGCTGCCCAGTCCGGCGGGGCAGGGGGGTGGGGGTGGGGGTGGGGGGGGTGGGACGGGATGCAGGGAGAGGGGAGGGGGGTGCAGGCAGCGTGGAGGGGGGAGGGGGTCTTTCTGAGCACAGGGGATGGAGCCAGAGTGTGAGGAGGCAGAGACAGCTGGGCTCCGTGGGGCAGGAGAAGGAAAGGAGAAAGGAGAGAACGGTGCAGATGGAGACAGGCAGAGGGGCTGTGCCCACGTGAGGGCCGAGAGCCCGCCGGGAGGACGAGGGATACGCCACCCCCCCCCAAAGGGCTGGAAGGAGAGAGGTGACATGCCTGTCCCCCTCCCACCAGAGGTGACATTCCCCCCTTCCTCCCCTCCCCTCCCCCCCCAGGGTTGGAACAGTGCTGGTTTCCATCACCCAACCTGGACCACCTCACAGCTCACGGTGCTGGAGGGTGCCCAGCGGAGCGCCGCCCCGGTGGTGGAGTGAAAAGTCCCCCTCGACGACATGGCACTTCCATCCTATCTAAGGCAGCTCAAAACCAGCGCCTGAAATAAACGAAACGGGTCCCGAGTGGCTTCTTTGTGTCTCAGCACAAAGGCCAGCAACCTTTACAGAAATACCCACGTCAGGCACCTCACAGGTTCAAATGTGTACTCGCCAGGAATGCGACTTTTTTTTTAAAGCATGTATGCAAAGAAGAAAAAAAAAAAGATGCCGTGTAAATAGGAGAAAACTCTATTAATGAAGACTGACTCAGAAATCCCAGACATGATTAAGTTAGAAGACAGACTCCCAAAATAGTTTTCTAACTCCATTCTCCACGTTCAAGAAGCGAAAGGAAAGAAAGGCTGAGCCTGGTAAGTAGACGCATGTGGTCAAAGACCATGAAACGGAGACGGCAAGGTTGAAAATAAAACATCTGAGATTAAGAATGCACTGCGTGGAGTTTCCAGGGGATCGGACGTGGTGGGGGAGAAGGTGACCCCCCTGCACAGGTATAACAGAAACCATCTAAAATGAGATGTGGGGACAGGGGAAGGCAACAGAACGCAACACAGGCAACTGGGAAGGACGCCCTAAGGCCCAAAGTCCATGAACCTACGTAGAGTCCTAGAACAGAAGAGACAGAAAAAAATATTTGACAAAATAAAAGCAGAAGGTTTTACAAATCTGGGGGAAACGATGAGCACCAAGGCCTAAGGGTAATGAGCCTCAAGTGTATAAAACATGAAGAAAAGCAAGAGTTACCCTAATGGGATTGTTTACAGCAAGGACAAAGAGAAAAATCGTACAAGTAGCACTCAGTACGTACAGAGGAACAACAGGAGGATGGAAATAGATTTCTTGTCAAAAAACAATGTAGGATCTTTAAGTACTGAGAGGAAAATAAAGCCAAAAAACAAAAGAACTCTATTCTACTTCTAGGAAGAAAAAAAAAGTTTTTCAAAAACAAGGCAGCCAGTAGGGGCTGAGATCTGAGGATCAGGGTTTGAAGCCAACCTGGACAGGAAAAGCCAATGAGACTCTTTTCTCCAACAAACTACTAAAAGAGCTGGAAGTGGAGCTGTGGCTCAAGTGGTAGAGTGCCAGCCTTGAGCAAAAGGAAGTGTCCAGGCCCTGAGTTCAAGTCCTAGAAGTGGCACGCACTCCAAAAGACAAATGGTAAAGAAAAATGCAAATCAAAATCACTGTGAGATTTCATCTCACCCTGGTCAAAATGGCATCCTTCAAAAAAAAAAAAAAAAGGAACAAAAATGCTGGTGAGGATATGAAAAAAAGGAACCCCTTTACGTTGTTGGTGGGAATGTGATCTCACGCACCCACTGTGGAAGTCAGTATGGGGGCTCCTCAAAAGTGAAAAGAGATGGAGTTTATTCTATTCTTGGGCTTCTATCCAAAGCAGAGTAAACGTGCCTGCTTATTAGAGCTCTGCTCACAATAGCCAAATGGTGGTGGCATCAGCTGAGATACCACAACCATTGAACACCCACACATGAACACACGCGCACATATGAATGTGTGTGTGTATATATATCATGTAATATGTATACATAGAATATCTGTGTGTATGTGCATACCTGTAAGCATGGATGGATATATGAGGGTGGGCGTATATGTAAACACAAATGCACACACACACACACACACCATGGAATATTATTTCATCATAAAGAAGATAAAATGATTTTGTTTGAAGAGAGCATCATGTGGGGTGATGCCGGGCTAGATTCACCTCCCCTGGTGTGGGGATGCTCAGCTTACTCCCTTATCAGTGCTCCCCTTTTCACCCTCTCCCCTGGGCCCCCGACCCGCGGGCGGCCAAGGTGGAGCGAAGGGATACACGGCCGAACGAGATCCCTTTTCCTCCCTCCTTACCCACCAAGGAAGCCAGGCGCACACGGATCTCGGAGACGCTTCGGAGAGCAATCCGGTTTATTCGGGAGGGGCTCACAGTAATATAGTGATGATGACAAGGATTGAGCAGGAACTGCGATAGGCTGGCGAGCTTGTCCGTCCAAGAGCAGCTCCCAAGGACCTCCCTCATGGGCTAACGTCACTTCCCATAGTACCCGCCCTGTGTGCTCGCTGGTGCAAGGTGAGGGATGGTCTCAAAGCTACCCCTTCTGGTTGCGGACCCAGAAGGAGATAGGTGTGGCTCACTTCCACACTGCCCCAGGGCTGGGGGAAGGGCGGCGTCTCGGGAGTGCTCTGCTCACCCTTCCCCCCTAAGGCAAGCTGAATCCCCAACAGGGTGAGATAAGCTAAACTCAGAAGGCTAGAGAGTAAATTGTCGGGGTCTCTAGCCCCCCGTGCTCCCCCAACCAGCGGGAGAGATGGGGAAGGCACGCCCCAACCAGACGAGCCAAGAAAGGAGAAGGGTCGGCAGACCGCCCGCACCCAGCCCTCCCTCACTGGAGGACAATCAGACGGCCTGGGAGTCAAGTCGGTGCAAGATCTCGTTTACTGGGGAAGTACGTGCCACTAATATAAGGCACAGGAGCCAATCAGGTCTAAGATCGGCAGGAAGGGAGGGGTGAGCTGTCCATCAAGGGCGGAAGAGCCGGGGCGTCACAGCCCACAGAACCGCCTCTGGGTTATCACCAAAGACACTTGGAGCAGCTGCGCGTTGTTGTTAGGCGCCGCCATCTTAGCCACACGTGGCCCGAGACTGAGAAACAGGCGGGGCCAGCTAGTGGACTTCCAGGTGTGCCCCACAGTAAATATTCTTGCTCATTTGGGATTTGTGGACTGAAAAGGATGGTGGCTGACTTAAAGTAGTGATGTTAATGAGACATAAATGCCAGATGGGGAATGTCTGTGGGGGAATGAGGGAGAGTACTGAGAGATGAAGAGGATGGAGGGACATTGAACACAGTCACACACACACACACACACACACACACACACACGAGTGAGGAACAATAAAGCCCACCCAGTGAGGTTTGGAAAGGGGGTGAGGCAGGAGATGAGAAGACAGTGGTGGTGAGGAGGGAGAGGACAAATGAGAATAGAGAGCAGGGGAGAAACTTGCTCAAGTGCCTTGAATGCATGGAGACATCACGTGCAAAACCTTCCTATTACAAACATATGTTAACTCGAAAATAAAAAGAAGTGGAGGCAGATGAAAGATTGGTTTAGACAAGCAAACTCTAAATGGTTTTGTAATCAGCAGACTACACTAGGAGAAATGCTGAAGGGATTCTTTCCAACAGAAGGAAATGGAATTGGGAGGGGTGTAGGGATCTATGCAATGGCTCTGAGATCAGTGGAAACATCCCCTACTTTAAAAAAAGCCAAACCCTGCTGAAAGATCATTTGAGACTCCATATGGGCAGGGCAGGGCAGGCTGTGAGCACAATGAAGCTCCAGGGCCGTGGAGTCTGTGAGGTGCTGTTGAACTGGTAGGACTCTGGGCCAAGTCCTTCTGAGGACAACGTAGCACGTGAAAGCCTTTGGTGGAGGCTGGCCGTCTCTGCAGAGGGAAGACGGTTGCCTCAATTGCCCGCATCCTCTCCCCGATGGTCTCAAAGCCCTGTGACTTATGAGGGGCGACAGGACAAAGATGGTGCAGAAGTCCACTCAGAGGTCACCACGCATGGTCACCGCTGCAGTCTGGGAATTCAGCTACCACTGCCCACAAGTACTTGTTCTCATCAAGATAGAAGGGGGAGCATGCAATTTGCTCTTGAGAAAAACCTCATAAGGTTTACATGCATGAGGGGACACAGGAAGTGACCACAAAACCTGGATGGGTGGGTAGATGGACAGACAGATGGGCAGATGGACGGATCGATGGGTGGACAGATGGACGGACGGACGGAGGGACAGGATGGACGGATGGGTAGATGAATATCAGCAAGTGCCTGGCAATGCTGAGGAGAGGAGAAAGACCCTTTTCTTGTCTTTCTTGTCTTTCTTGTCATGGGCAGATGGGTGGATGGGTGTGTGGATGGGTATGTGTGTCAGGGGTTTTTAGCCTCCCGGGCTCTCCTGTCCTGCAGGAGAGACGGGAAAACACGCCCCACCCGGACGAGCCAGGAAGAGGATAAGAGGGCTGACAGACTGCCACCCAGCCCCCCTCTCGATGGAGGACACACAGACAGTCTGGGAGCCAGTCAGCGCTAAGACTCGTTTAATGGCGGCAATGAGCTGTTCTTTTAAGGGGGCCGGAGGGTGGCGGAAGGGGAGGGGTACGTGCACCTACGTAGGAGCTGGGATTTGATGCCTGAGCTGTCCATCAGGGTGGAGCTCCAAGGGACCTCCCTAAGGGGCGGCCTACATCTACGTCACGGCCCACAGAACCGCCTATGGGTTCACCACCAGGCGCCATCTTGGCTACACGTGGTCCCAAGGCTGGGAGGCGGGGCCAGCTAGAACCACCTCTTAATGATGAAAGGCATCTGGGCGGGCATGCCTCACATATGTGGATGGGTGGGATGGATGGATAGACAGATGATGGATGGATGGGTGAAGAGATGGATGTATGGAGGGATGGAGGGATGGATAGATGGATGGACAGATGTGTTGGGATCCTTAGACTTGATGGAGGGGCTTGACGCCCCTCCCCAAGCCCTGGGGGCATGCGGAAGCAGGTTACCCTCTCTGGGTCCGCCCTTGCACCCAGCCCCCAACTCTCCAGCCAGCCCAGGTGTCTCCCAGCCTAGCCAGCCCGGCGCCTACCAGCCCCCGCCCTGGCTCGGCGCTCTCGAGTGACGTTAGCTCAGGGAGATCATGTGACAGCTTTCAGCCTATCGGCATCCTGGCCAATCCCCTTCTCTCGGAATCATCCCCCGGTAACTTTGTCTTAATAAAGCAGTTGGTTCTTGAAACTGACCCCGAGACTTGCATATGCCGACTTTGTCTATTGATAAGGAGGTGGGCACGCTTTCTCGGATTGGCCACGCGCGCGGCAGGACAGTGCTGGCTCCCCCACCCCACTCTAGCTTCATCTGCGGGCCGGGTGACTAGGGGAGAGGGCATGAAAGGGAGTGTGAAAAGGAATAGCTGAGTCTCGTTCCCTACGCTGGGAGAGGCTACCGAGCCCAACACAGATGGATGGATGGGTGGATGGGTGGATGGGTAGGATGGATGGACAGATGGATGGATGGGTGGATAGGTGGATAGGTAGATGGATGGGTGGGTGGATGGGTGGGATGGATGGATAGATGGGTGGATGGATGGATGGATGAAGAGATGGATGGATGGAGGGATAGAGGGATGATAGATAGATGGACAGATGGATGGACGGGTGGATGGGTAGATGGATGGGTGTGTGGATAGGTATGTGGATGGGTGGGATGGATGGGTAGATAGATGATGGATGGATGGGTAGATAGATGATGGATGGATGGGTGAAGAGATGGATGTATGGAGGGATGGAGGGATGGATAGATGGATGGACAGATGGATGGATGGGTGGATGGGTGGATGGGTAGGATGGATGGATGGATGGGTGGATAGGTGGATAGGTAGATGGATGGGTGGGTGGATGGGTGGGATGGATGGATAGATGGACGGATGGATGGGTGGATGGGTAGGATGGATGGGTAGATAGGTGGATAGGTAGATGAATGGGTGGGTGGATGGGTGGGATGGATGGATAGATGGACAGATGGATGGATGGGTGGATGGGTGGATGGGTAGATGGGTAGATGGATGGGTGGGTGGATGGGTGGGATGGATGGATAGATGGACAGATGGATGGATGGGTGGATGGGTAGATGGATGGGTGGGTGGATGTGTGGGGTGGATGGATAGATGGGTAGATGGATGGATGGATGAAGAGATGGATGTATGGAGGGAAGGATGGATAGATGGATGGACGGATGGGTAGATGAATATCAACAAGTGCCTGGCAATGCTGAGGAGAGGAGAAAGACCCTTTTCTTGTCTCTTGGAGATAAGAGGAATCACTCATATGCCTGCCAGTCTCTGAGGTGCCCTGCAAATGTGCTAAGGGACAGAAGGCCTAAGGCCTTGTGCAGTAGAAGCCACAGGAGATGCCAAGGTTTCTCCTCAAGGAGCTGCCTCAGGGAGGACAGGACCGGACACAGCTGCCTCTCTTTTCTCTATTAGCAACAACAGATGACTGCATCTTCCTGTCTATCCATCCATTCAACCAAGCCTCCATTTCATCCATAAATGCAACTAAGACTCTCTTTTCTTATTTGCAAAATGAAGCCACCCTTCTCCCAGAGTAGTGGAAGGCCTGACCCCATGTGCCCAGCTCACGAGCTTCTCTCCGGGTGTCTGGAGAGAGTTGGGGGCCTGAGCCCCTGCCCTTTGCCGATGTCTGTGCCTCATCTGCATCTGGTCTCTGTCTCACCGGCACGAGTCGATCCTCTGCCTTTTAATTAGAAGGACTGTGTGCTAAGTAAACACATTGTCTGCTTTCCAAACGTCTGGGGTGAGCCTGGGCTGCTAGGACGTGGGCTCCAGCCAGCTGCCATGGCCGAGAGGTCACCGATTGAGTTTTTTTTTTTCTCTTGGAAAGCTAAGCTCCCATTGAGATCATGGAGACTTCTACCAAGGCCTGCTGTTGTCAATTAAAAACAATAAATTTTTTAAAAAAGAGGGATGACATCATTTCCAAGTGTCAAGAAGCTGAACTAACTACCGGGGTGTTTTTGCAATAACTTACTTTACTTGGGCTGTGCTTCTGACCCACAGGGTGGGAGACCAGGGATGGAGGTCCGTCCTCGCCGCGTGACGCCCAGGACGGCGCTGCGGCCGTGGCGGGCCCCTCCCGGCCTTGCTTAGGGAGGGACGGACGAGGTCTACTACAGAAGCCCCTGCCCCACCCTGCCTCAAAGGTGTCCTGGTGGCTGTCGCCCCCGCTAGAGGCTGCACAAGGGCCATCCGAAGCGGGCTGGAGCCGTTCCCAGGTGCACAGCCCTGGAACAGAGGCCGCCGCCTCCTTCCGGTGTCGCCCGGAGCTCACCCACGGCCGTGGCCCTGCTGATTGGCTCAAGAGGAGTGTTCCCACCCACCAGGCCGTGGCCCTGCTGATTGGCTCAAGAGGAGTGTTCCCACCCACCAGGCCGTGGCCCTGCTGATTGGCTCAAGAGGAGTGTTCCCACCCACCAGGCCGTGGCCCTGCTGATTGGCTCAAGAGGAGTGTTCCCACCCACCAGGCCGTGGCCCTGCTGATTGGCTCAAGAGGAGTGGTCCCACCCACCCAGGCCGGGACCTGTGAGTGTCCGGGACCTTAAGGTTGGGTGGGTGTATCCGCCCGCTTGGGAGGGGTGGCGCAGACCATGGACGTTTCTTCCTCAGGGTTATGGAGCCAAGGCGCTCCGAGACTAGTGGTTTGGTTCCCTGTAAGGCTTTGCTTTTGCTCCCTCGGCTTGTGGGTGGCCGTCCCTTCACATGGTAAGGGGGCACACACACACACACACACACACACACACACACACACACACACACACGTTTTTTTCTCTATTCCATCATGAGGGTTTCCCCCCTAACCTCACTGAAGACATTGGAGTTAGGGCTTCACATGTATGAACTTAACAAGGAGGCACAGTTCTGGGGCGAAAGAGGGTGTGGTCAGCGGCTCCCATGTCTGCAGACCTACAGGCCAGAGCCCCTTCCTCTCCTTCCAGAGCCAGTGGCCAGCGCTCCAGGGGCCTCTACTCACCTTATTCTCAATTCCCCAACATTCTTCTCGCTTTGGATGCGAAACACCACGTTGTACTGAGAGAAGAGTTCTGGTCCCCTGGGCCTGTCTCCTCCCTGCCCGGAACAGCACCGGTCCTCCAGCACCTGTTCCTTCCGGGCTGGGAGTTCCCCTTCCTTCCTTCCTTCCTTCCTTCCTTCCTTCCTTCCTTCCTTCCTTCCTTCCTTCCTTCCTTCCTTCCTTCCTTCCTTCCTTCCTTCCTTCCTTCCTTCCTTCCTTCCTTCCTTCCTTCCTTCCTTCCTTCCTTCCTTCCTTCCTTCCTTCCTTCCTTCCTTCCTTCCTTCCTTCCTTCCTTCCTTCCTTCCTTCCTTCTTTCTTTCCCTTTCCCACTTGTGAGACTTGAACCCAGGAACTGTCCCTACGCTCTTTTGCCTAGAGCTAGCACTCTACCATTTTGAGCCACAGCGCCACTTCCGGTTTTCTGGTGGTTCACTGGAGATAAGAGTCTCATGGACTTTCCAGCCCGGGCTGGCTTTGAACTACGATCCTCAGATGTCAGCCTCCTTCCTGAGCAGCTAGGATGACAGGTGCGAGCCACAGCGCCTGGCCAAGCCGGGCTTTTCACGATCGTTGACGGTGCCTGGGTGGACCCAGGCAACCACAGTAGTGGTCCACGCGCAATGTTTTCTTTTAAGGAAGGGTAGGAAGGCCAGGCTGTGTCCCCAGGGCGGCCTTGGTGGCCGGGTGGAATCCTGTCAGGGGTGTAGCTTGTGACGCTGGGCTGCCTGGGTCCTGACATGTGTCTGGGTTGTGAACAGGAAGTTTGAAAGTCACTGCTTCGGGGGATGCTGGGCATCAAAAGGTTTGCCCTGTCTTCACGACGCCTCTAGTGAGGCACAGAGGCGGGATATTTGAAGCGGGGAGCCCTCCCAGGTTGTCTTTGCAGAACATCTCTTTTTAAAGCTACAGAAAAAGAAGCTGAGAGAAATCCAGCAGGTGCCGGAGGCCACCTGGGGGGCTTTGCCTCGGGCCCCCGGAGGTGAGAAGAGGAGCCCCCACCACAGGAGCCCCCCATCAGGGAAGCAGGCTAAAGTCTGCAAAGATGGCAGAGTGTGGACCTCCAGAAATTGTCTTCATGAAAACCCTGAGAAAACATACACATGAGCAGCACTAGAAAGTGTAGAATTCCAGAAGGGCACCAAAGACGGGAGTAACTCCAGAACATTCTCAAGGAAAAAAGGATGACTGATTCTTGATAAGAAGAAAAAGATTTTATGTATGTGACGCTACCAGGCTTGAACTGGGGGCCTTGACTTGCTTGCTCATAGATGGCGCTCTACCACTCTAGCCACATCTCCAGTGAATCCCTTTGCTGGATAGTTGGGAAATAGAGTCCCACCGAGGGGCCTCGAACCTTGATCCTCCTCCATGTCTCAGCCTCCTGCGTAGCTAGAATTACAGTCACGAGCCATAGGCACTGGGAAGAACAACTTTTTTTTTTTTTTGGCCAGTCCTGGGCCTTGGACTCAGGGCCTGAGCACTGTCCCTGGCTTCTTCCCGCTCAAGGCTAGCACTCTGCCACTTGAGCCACAGCACCACTTCTGGCCGTTTTCTGTATATGTGGTGCTGGGGAATTGAACCCAGGGCCTCATGTATACAAGGCAAGCTCTCTTGCCACTAGGCCATATCCCCAGCCCTGGGAAGAACAACTTTTATAGCACTGTAACTATTCTCCTGTTTAGTCTTGAAAACCAACCCTTGGCTTACCTGAAGACCAGCTGGTCGGCAGGAAGCCTTCTCAGCAGCCGCCTAGAGCCTCACCACCCCCCCCACCCCCACTGTCTGATGGTTGGCTGTAAAACTGTTCTAGATTATGTTGCTGGCATCCCTGGGGGTTGAACTTGGGGCCTCATATTTGCTAGGAAGGTGCTGTCCTGCTGAGCCAGGGTCTCACTTTCTGCCCATGCCTGGTTGGGCTTGCGGTCATAGCTGGGGGCGATCACGACTGGTCTGGAATCCTCCTCCCGCTCTCAGCCTTCTAGACAGCCTGGGACGACAGGCTCCAGCCGGGGGCTCCATCAAGACCGTCCGCATTTGACCTGACTTGCACCTCTCTCAATAAAAAAAAAAAAAAAAGCACGTTGAGACTATTTCTAGAGGAATGTTTAGCTTCCTTGCATACCTGGGAAGTCGATAACAAGGTGACAAAAT